>NC_090437.1:847527905-848916387 GCF_031143425.1 Pleurodeles waltl
ACTTGCTATCACATATTTTTCATCTCTAGGCATCCATACCTTGCCAATAAGCTCAAATTCTCCATCTCTGACAAGTTGCAAAACACCTGGACCAATTTTGTTGCCAGCATGACAGAAGTTGCTAGATGGATGAAAACCAATTGCCTCGAGCTCAGCACAAACAAGACAGAAGTAGTAATCTTTAGCACAGACGCCTCGCTCTAGGACTGCACCTGGTGGCCTGCTGAACTTGAACCCACACACCCACTTCAAAAGTATTGGATAGTTATAGACAAGCAACTCACCATGAACAGTCAAGTGAATGCAGTTTTTGTCTCCTGCTTCCACACACTCAGTATACTCAAGAAGATCTTTAAATGGCTCCCCATCAACACTCACAAAACCACCACCCAAACCCTCATCTCTAGCAAGCTGGACTAAGGCAATGCACTCTATGCTGGAATCAATGCTTATTATGAAGATTACAAACCATACAAAACTCAGCGACAAGGCTTACCCTCCACCCCCTATCCCGCTCTTACATCACCCCACACCTCAAAGAGCACCGCTGGCTCTCAAACCACAAATAAGCACCCTTTGAACACCTCACACACACATACAAAACCTTTCACAACATTGGCCTCAGGTATCTCAATAAGTGCATGAACTTCTACTGACTGGCACACACCTTTGCTCAGCCAGACTCGCACACACCTCCTGCATATGCAGAACCATGTAAGGTGGATATGCTATGTCCTACCTCACTCCTAAAGCCTGGATCGACATGCCCCTCACAACAGACCCTATACTCAGTTCTTGAATTCCCCAAGAAACTGAAGACCTAATTTTTCACCTAGCCTTGACCTTGGCTCAGCCCATGCAGTTCCTGCTTCAGTGCTTGAGAGGATATATGACATAATAAAACCTGAGGTGGCATGGGAAAAAAGTGATGAACTGGGATGCTGTGGCCAAGATTAATTCACATATTCCATCACTTTTTTTGTATTTCTTACTGCAATGCACTCAGTGCCCAAATGTGGGCCCCTTACAGGCTGTGCCTCTGGGATCAAGCTGCATCCAACTGCAGAGACCAAACTAGTCTGAAACTGGCTGGGTCTAATCTGACATTGCACGGTGGGCAAAAAAAACATGAACCAGGATGCACCCCTAGGTACTTACCAGTGGCTGAGATTAATTCAAGCATTACAGTCATCTCTTGTTTGTATTCCTGATTGGTATGAGGTATATTCCACCAATGTCTTAACCTCGTAAGTGGCATACTTTTTGGGTTTGATGTATAACAACCCTTGTGCCATTCAAGGCAAGAATTTTGTATTGAATGCATGTTCACATCCTACTGAAAAGATCAGCCTAGTTACCACAAAAAGGCATGGGGTTCACCAATGATGTGGAGCTATGTTGAGATTATCCGTGGGCTCCTAGACCTCGCTGGGTGTAGAAAATGCGCAGTGTGGGTGCTGTGTAGGTATAGTTAGGGACGGGGGGATTTCCTTTTAAGGACTAGGTGGTCTCACACACTATATAGTGTCATGCTTCATCATTTGACCACCTAGCCCCACCCAGGTAGGATAGTACCACCTGGGCGGACTCAACCTCACTATTAAAAGAACGGGAGGGAGTGCATAAATATATTTTATCTGGCGATAATGGGATCCAGCTAAAGTAAGGGAATATAAAAACACCTAGGCAGCTACCTGTGTGTGGTCTACACTTTTAATAGTGGTATCTGCTGGTGTAACTAAAAACAATGGCGGGACACCTTGGTGAGAATGAGGACTCACTGGGTCGCCTCTCTAAGAATTGCCCGACATGTTTCTGCCCTCTACTATGAGCCATGTAAGGTCTGGGGGCATTCTTCAGGGCCTAGGATCCCTAACCATCATGCAAGGTGCAGATAGATGAGCCTCCCCTCATAAAGGGGGGAGCAATTGATTTAATGGGCCTAGCTTGGCAAGGGACTACCTCGTAGAGGCCCTAATATCTAAGGCAACTGGCCTCAGATTCCAGGAGGAGGAGTGTCCCCTTATAGTCACACTTACATCAAAGGAGGCGCTCAATGTGCGCCTTGACCGACCCCTCGCTGGACCACTTTAGATCAGCCTCCTTCAATAACTGCCTTCTTTAGCTTTGAAAGATTCAGCTACTGACTTAGGATATTATCAATCACGTATTAGATCAGACCACAGAAATATTGTCTTTCTATCGACTGTTAGGATTTTTCCACCCACCTCCATTGGAATACATCAGGGACTATTTACATTTGAAAAGTGAAGCTGGTCATCACACATTCAGTTCTTTGTGTCACATATGCATTGTATGCCTAGGTAAGTGCAACCCAAAGTTAATGATTGTGCAAGTTTCTAACTCTTCTATAGTGACTGGGGCCTAGTCTTGTTTTGGACTTACTTTGAAGGGAAGTTGTGCTTTTTTACCATTTCTGTCCTGGGTTATATTCATCTGACCGTCCGTCAGTGGAAAGGCTTTATAAATTCAACAAAATTACTTTACAATTACTGTGATGACTGACACCATATAGCTCTAACCCATGCCATCTTTTTAGCCCATGTTAACAATAGCTGTGCAAGCATCTTCTGATGTATTTAGCCTTACTCCTGTGCTTGGCAGCACTATGTCATGATTCACAAGTAGCTAGCCCAGCATCTGGAAGCTTACCTTCTTTATATCGCTTTTCAAGGAGTTTCGCACCTTTCTCATGAGACTATTGTACACCTAAAATAAGATTAGGGTGTCATTTTCTGCCTCGTCTTTTCCGTTGATGACTGTATACAAAAGTCTATTAAAACTCCATGTATTGTGATAAGACGATAGCACTAGATGATCACTGCTATGAGAACAAACACTTGTTGCTTTGCATTGTGATCTTACACTTTGCTTATTCTGCTTAATAATTATGCTCAGACTATAAGAAGGTGTGTGAGTGTATTTTTCGATCTCTGCCAAGAACAGCCTACAAGTGGCTGTGGTGGGAAGAGAGCTGGAACAAACTCCATATGAAAACCTCAGGAGCCAAGGTCAAGGAGAGTTTTCTCCAGGGGAACTGGGGTGGAGCACAGCGTAGCACTCAACACTTATCAAGTCAGACAGAGTTAGCACAGGTAAAATATATGAGATGTGAAGCTTGACCATGGTTAATCCCCTTTTTGCATTTTATTAGAAACTCAAGGGTGTCATCTACGTAGAAGGTGATGGATCAAACTTGTTTGGGTAGGCAAGTATGGTGAGGAGTGCCAGGACATAGGTATGTGAATGCAGTTCACACTATAGAGCATGTGAGTTCTAGAAGTAGTACACAAGGGCAAAGATAGACAGGAGTGCAGGACTGAAGCACAGACCCTGTAAGGATGAATGTGTGTGTACAAAAGAGGTTTTCTGAACTAGAAGTCCCAAGCCCTTCGCAAGCTTTTCAGAGTATCGCAAAAGAAAGAGGGTCACTGTGTGCAAGTGGCAGATATTTCTCTTGTTCCCTTAAAGAGAACAGCTAGAGGTAAAACTGTCAGGTGCTACCTTCACCCCATTTTTAACCTACTTCCCTACTTGTGATGAGTTGCAGCACAAGGCTGGCAGACACCTTAATGTTTTACTAAGAATAAATGGAAAGTAGTACTGAAGTAGTATAAAAGTCAAAACAAGAGGAGGGCCAGACAAAAGGGACTTCTACCTATGCAATGTACCACTAACACAGAAAGAGCATGTGCAGGTATTTTGAACAGTGGATGGGATTCACTAATGAGGATGGGAAGAAATAATTTCCCAAAGAACGTACCTTTGGTCCAGCTCACTTAAATGATTTTATAAAAACACTCTAGGAACCCAAGAATTAAATATATGCAGAGCAGTGGCCAGTGTTCCTGAATTGGTATAAGGAAACAAGCAAAAACAAGTGAAAGGGATGAAAAAGACCCATGAGAGACTCTACTACCATATCAATCATTTGAGCAACAAGGTTAGGGCCTTTTACCCTTATTGCCTTATCTCCAACTTACTCATTCCCCAAGCCACCTAGGAGAAATCAGAGCAAGAAGAAAAAAGAGAGGAAGATGTCCTATTTGTCCTGGGTTTCCCCATGTTGGCTGAGGATCCGAGGGGTGAGGCAGTGGATGCACCTGGAAACATGGCAGCAGTAGCTACCCAGCCAGCATTGAGGGCACAAGACAACAATGACTAAACAAGCACAGAGAGACATGCCTGGCATAGCGGCTTACAGTGAAGCTTTAGAGGATGGCCCATGGCTCGTGTAGTGAGAGACAGGCTCCATGACATGGCACACTCAAAAAGAACTTCAAGTTTATATGGCTTCCAAAAGACACCAATCCAACAGGCCTCACAGACCCACTAATATTCGAGAAAGACTGGGACATAGTGCTAGCCATTTGTCTAAGGGACATTAAATAAACCCATGTAATGACCAATTCTCTCCATTTTCCAGTGATATTGATAGCGATGACACATAAGATAACTCCACGGGGCCTTCCTCCTCTTGAGAGAATACCCAGGCCAAGAGATAAGAGTTGCAATTCATACCCTTTGCCCCTTGGCAGATTTAGTCAACATTAGGAAAAAAATCCTTACACCTTCTAAAGTTGAGCCAGTTATTAGTTACAAGTTCTAATATGGTTAATGATCTTTCCTTTTACCCATCCAAGTGGCTATATATTTAGGACTGTAATAACTGTGTAATCCTTATTTGATGTTATCTAAGATTGAATTTCTTAATGGTTCTCAACGTTAAAAAACCCAATGAACAAACAGAAACAAGAATTAATTCCCTAATATTTGTGAACATCTTCTGAGATTTAGCGAGGAACTAGAGATTGTGCATGAATGTTGCAAACCTAATTAGACTGATGTGAATCAACTACTGAGGTTGATACTACAAAGTGAGGTTAGAGACTGATTGATCTGATTGATGGAAAAAGGTACTTGACCACAACATGCCTCTTCTGATAATATAATTCTGGCTTTGGCATGGGATGGGTTATTGAAAGCTTTAATGGAGATAAACCTAGTGAAAACCAACCCAATAGACCAAGATTACAAATTGTAAGCAAAACAAAGGAGGGACTCCTGCAGATTACTTAGATTGGTTAAAGGCTGTGTTTGAGACGTGCCCTGGCATTGCTTGGTCTGGAGACTAAGTTCGGGAGGAGTTAGTGCTGCTTTTGTCAGGGACTGCTATTGAAGGCCCAGGAGCAATTGCATTTGATAAATAAAGGCTAGCAAATAATGATTTGGCTGATTTGGTTACTGTCACCTTTAATTGTGTGACAATACAAAAGAGGAATTGCATCTAAATGAATGGCTCTACAAATGCAATAATTTCAACAAACAGTAAAAACAAAGGGCAGTGAAGTGATGAGCTGTGCTAGAGATTGGGTTGGTCAAGAGGGAGGCAAAGTGGGTCAAAAAACAGGAAGAGGGTGACAGGATACAGCTCCTTAAAGAGGGTAAAGTTGTAGCTGTGGACATCAAACACCCTGGAAATAAGCTTGCATCAATTTGAATGCAGGTGTACCAGCCCAAGCTGATTAGCCCAATTTTGCCTAGATATACCAAAATCATTAACCCAACTACTAGGACAGCTTGAGTGTTTCAGAGTGAACCCATTAATCCTGGTTAATCAAAATAGTCCCTAACTGAAATATGTAATTAATGGTAAACCAACTTACTGTTTAGTCCTTTTATCACCAGTGAAAACCTCTGAATTCCCTTTTTTGTCTCCCCCTAGGTTGTCCATTAATGCAGTTGACATTTTCAAAGTTAGGATAGCCCATAACATTATTGATCTAGTGAGACATTTATTGTGCAACTTTTGTTGTATTGTATGTTGCAATAATGATAGCAGTAACACGAATGTGCCCAAGGCAAAGGATAGGAGATTGTTGGCAATTGTATGTGAACCTGAAGATAGAGATGATTAATCTGGTAACCCTTTTAATGCATCAAACTCTATTGAGTAAATATCTAAACATGATCTTTTTATCCCATGGTCTGAACATGCAAATAATGTAGGTTGTGGCTTATGTACAGGCAAGCCAAGATTAAAATCAGCACGATGAAGAAGCTTGCATCCCATGTAGCCTCTACTTCCAGATAAAGACGCAGGGATGTGACCAGTTATTTCAGCTTTAATAAAGCAAGGGGCCTTAGTGCCCACTGTGAGTGTATGTAATACTCATATTTTGGAAAATAAAAATATGGGTAAGTATGTTTATTGTTGTGTTCAGGAACTCCAGGTGCTAAATAATGTGAAGCCAAGTTTCCCGGTGGTGCTCAGTCCTGCTACTATATTGTCATGCATTCCTGCTACTGCTAAATGATTTACTGTTGTTGATATCTGTTCTGGTTTCTTTTCCATTCCCATACAAGAGGAAAGTCAATTCCTCTTTATGTTCCAATGTTCTGTGCAGAAATTAATGTGGCAACGTCTCACACAGGGCTTTATCAAGTCACCATTGATCTTTTCCCAAGATCTTAAGGAGGATCAAGATAGCCTAGACTTTCCCAAATGTTCTTCAAAGGTTAAATAAGTAGAAAATGTGTTGCTTGCTCCTGCCACTGAAAACAATTTAAAGGTTGACTCACTACCTCCTCACTGAATTTGATGCAAAAGGGTGTAAGACATTTATGGAGAATTGCAATTTTGTCTCCATGTGTTCAGTAGTTGGTTCATGACATCTCGGCTGGGGCTCAGCATTTATCTATTAGATCGAACCTAGCTATAACTTACTGAGCCCAATCACAGTCTCCCAGATATGCAACTTTTTGATGATGACAGGGTACTGTAGATAATTGATACTGGAATTTGCCCAAATGGTACTGTAGACAGTTGATACTGTGATTCACAACATTTGTAAGACCGCTCCAGGATTGTATTTATCCCTCACTGTTTTTGAGCTTTGGCCACTGCTGCTCATCTGGTAAAAGCTTCAGAAAACATTGTTCTAGGCTCTCTATTGCTCACTATGAAAACTCAATGTCTATCCACAGCAAGGCTGTCTTGTTATGAGATCCTTTTGCTGTCTGCCGCCCACATTGTCTTAATTCTCTTTCCTACACTGAATACAGCTTCCCTAATTCACATGATTGTCTGAGTGTCACTGCACATTTAACCAAACCCCAAATTGATCTTTCATAAGTGCCAAACCCCAACAGTGACCTCACATATCATGTCTTAAAAATTATGTTTGAACCCTTGTAGCTAGATACGCTGTACACACATGTATGAACACACAAATGTATATATGCACATATGTATATAAAAATTAAATTAAAAAGAAATACAAATATAATTGTACTCTCTTGTAAGCTTTACTTTGTCTACTCATCACCCTATGCCATGTCTCTATCAATCTATCCTCCGTCCCCACTCTGACTCATCCCAAACCCATTCTACTACTTTCATCTCCAAAATAATCCTGCCTAAGCTCCTCCCTCCTCTTCCACATCTAGCTCACACCAAACCTCAGTTTACTACCATGATCTCCCAAACAACTCTACTAAATTCTCCCTAATTTTTCCTCACCTTTGACTCATCCAAAACCCATCATGCTACTATGATCTCCCTAACCCTTTCCACAGACTCTTCCCTCCTCAATCTCTCCTTGACTGATCCCAAGACTCATCCTATTACTAAAAATCCCAATTAACACTTATGGATTCTTCCCTCCTATATTCTTCCCTTACTCTAGTCAATCCAATTAACAAGCTCACATATCCTCTGCTCCAATTAACTCATAATAATACTAATACTGCAGTCATATTTCCCTATACTAATCCACCACTAATTCCTCTTGGGTTCCGGAGTAGTGTGCTACTCGCCGAAAAGCGATTTGATGCCTCGTCAGGGGTAGTAAGCGCTATATAAATACTATTACAAGTACAATTACATTGTATTAAATTGTTGAAAGTTGCTATTTGCCTCAGGTAGGCTTTACCCAGATTTTAGAGTTCATTACCCTTACCCATGGCTGTATCCTTTCAACATGAGGGATTTTGTTACTCTATTCAGTGTTTCTAAATATGAGGGGTGTGCAAATTCAAAGAATCTGCTATTGCACAGTTAGGGGAAAGTTACATGAAATTATGTGTAATTATATGAAATGCAAATCTATTGTTTTGAGCTTTTAGCACTAAGTGCATCCTTGTGTCAGTTTGTTGCCAGAACACCCATTAAGAATGATGCCTATTTAAAGAATATGCTGGGTGCTCTTATGTTACTATACAAGGTAACTGTTGTCAAATGTGTTACTGTAGAATCTGTTTTGTTGTGGGTTTCATTTAGTGACACTTAATATGAGCTTGCAAAACATGCAGGGTTTCAATGACCTGTACTGAGCTTGCAGTAACTGCAAGGTCTTGAGAAATGATGGCAACAACGAGATAATGTTCCTACGTGCCAATCTGCCCCTTTGCTTTAGTTGCATATTTCATAATACCATATCCAAATATAGTTTATGGTCTGTAGTCAGTTAATGATTAGATAATAGTTTGTAAAGCCCCAATGACTTACTCTGGGTGAATTCCCTGAGTATCTGTGTTAATGAGATGTATCGGAAGGGTATACAAACCCCTGTGACTTTTCTTGCTTTGGGTCAGCCACTTATAGAGGTTGTCTCAATTCCACTGCATCTCAAAAAAGTATTTTACTTTAAACCTCACTGCATATTTGTTTTATGGATTAGGATTAGGTTTCTACCCTGTTCACAAGCTGTCCCCAAGACAAGATGTGTTGGGAAAATGTATTTTCGGACCAGACTGTTAAGATAACTGCTTCATTCACAAACTCTGAAACAAACATGTACATTGTGCAAACTGAAGAACTTCCTTGTTTGTATTGCAGGAGTGGGCCCTCAAGAGGAGAAGCAAGCACTGATCAAACAGAATTGTAAAAAGGACACTAATGGTGTGTCAATGGACTATGCCAAGAGAGTGGTAGTCAGGGCTTTGTTTGAGCTGCTGGTTTCTGGTGCTGAGCACCTGTTCTTAATTGTCAATACCAATACTTATGACAGTCTGCCACATGGTGTCACTGATTGTCAAATTTTGAGGTGAGAACAACAACAGTTGTTTACCAATTCAGTATTATTGGACGTGGTCCTCTCTGCATGGTCCCCCCAAACCTTTTTGCTCTCATCCCTCCTATGTTTTTTAATTTGTTTTTGTTGGACTCTGTGCTGTTTACTACAGCTAAGCAGTGCTAAAGTGCTTGTGCTCACTCCTCTGAAGATGGTAAAATGTGCTTAAATCCATTTGGCACATTTAGTGTATTTATAAGTTCCTGGTAAAGTGGTGTTACATATTCCCAGGGCATATACATTAGTTGCTGCTGGTGTGCCTGCAGCACTTGTTTTGCCACCCACTTAAGTAGCCTTTTAAAACATATCTCAGGCCTGCCACTGCAGCGAATGTGCAGTTTTTACCTGCCAATTCGACTTGGCAAAATAAACCTTTTGCCAAGCCTAAAACTCAATTTTTAGGGTCGAACGCTTAAATCGCTCTGTCCCTGGTGTAATCTCTCCATAGGCTTTTAACCATGCCCATGTCATGCCGGTCAGTTTGGTTGGATCGTGGGCTTGCCTTTTAAACTTTACTGGATTTCATCAGTGAAAGGCATGCACACGTCATGCCTTTTCCGGTGTTTAGCCCTTCTCGAGCACACCGGCCAACTACTGATAACATACAAGGCTCCATGTTTTCCGTATGGTTTCTTGACTACTTTTTATTTTTATTTCGTAGGCAGCGCCATTTCGCTTTGCATGACATCGCCCCTTTTACGTGGATAATTGCACTTTTGCTGGTTACATGGATAAATGCACTTTTGCTGATACGTTTCACTGCGAGCAAACTTCTGTTTCCTATTGTGTGTCTGCTTGGAGCTAATGGCGGCTGTCGGCTCGCTTATGTGAAAGTGTTTTTTTTTTCTTCAGTTTATGTGGCAAGAAAAGACCAGGTAGGAGTTTAAAACGCTAACAGCTTTAACTCGAGCAAATGCGAGACCCATTGCATTGCAAATGCTTGCTAATATATATTTCACTGATGGGGCAGGGTGAATTGTATTTAAAAAGTGAGACGTGCACTTTTATGTTTTATGTGAGCTTGTAGTGAAAAGCTCCAAAATTAGCTTCTCACCACTGTAGGGCTTACCTCTCCCGTAGGATCACATTGGGTTATCTTATTATATTTAATAAATGATGACTTTTGTTTGAGAACAAGTAGCAATGTCATTTGATGTCTATGTAATTGGAATTTAAAGCCCTCTTTAATGATAAAATCGGCTTTTAAGTCACAATTCTGAAAGTTTTGTGTATAAGAGGACAACACAATATTTCATTTCAATATTTCATTGTGGGCTTGCGTATTGAACTGTTAGAAATGTAAACTGCCAACAAAGGAATCATTTAAATATTTTTTTTTTAACATTCAAGTCAGTTAAGGGTGTCCTTAGATGACAACGTAAATCAATTACTGATATTAATCTGAAGCAATAAAATGATGAGTAAATCACAAAGACAGACACATATACTTATAAGTGTAGCAAGGTATATGAAACTTAAACAAAAATAATTGATGGGGTTTGATGATAATGATACGATATTATACATTGACAATGTGTTGTCCAATGAAGCTTCACACTGCTGCTCCTTTACAAATGTCAATGTATCAGAGGCCCACCCTCTAATGAAAACACATGAATGTCCATCTAGTATAAGGACAAAACTTGTGAAGGTAAGAAACTGTCGAAAGGAGAGATGGGCTGTTCGTCGACATTTCGGTCTCACATGGTGTAAATCCACAAGACCATCTTCAGGAACACAATATTTAAATGGAGATACATGAAAGACCCCACTATAAATGGTAACAAAAAAATACAGATGAAGAAGCCAGAACTAGTGCTTGTCTAAAGACTCATATACGTTGACAATTGTCAGTGAACGATAGAATATATTTAAACACCATCAATTATTTTTGTTTAAGTTTAATATTTTTTTGCTGCATTTATAAGCATTTACACCTGTCTGTATTATTTACTCATCATTTTATTATTCCAGAATACCATCAACAATTCATGTTCGATGTCACGCATGGACATCCATAACTGACTTCACTGTTAAAAAAAATTGAATGATTTCCTTTTTGGCAGTTTACCTTACTAATACTTTTAGAAAGTTCATGTTTTCTTGTTTTAACTTTGGTGCCTGCAGCCTGTTTCCTGGGTCACATGATTGGGTATAGTTGGCAGTTGGCCTTTTTTCTATTACGTCTCGATAGTAACTCAAAGGGAGACTAGGTGTTGACAGGTTGGGTCATCCTGACATGATGGGGGGTATAGCTGTGCACAACTCCACTTACATTTCAAAGGTACTGCCTCAACACAACACACACAAAGAACTTCACACTAGCTTTTTGTGACCACAGACCCAGTGGAGACTGGGCCAGGAGGCAGGAAATTCTAGGACCATCTGTAGGGGTACAATCTGGATCTTTCTTCCACTTCAAAGCTGGCACGAGGTGTAAAAATAGAACCCTCACACCCACTCTTCTGTTCATGTCTGGGTTTCTGGAGAACTCTTGGAAGACTGCCCTGCTGTCTGAGTCCTACTGTGAATTTCAGAAGACTGTCCTGCTGCTCCAAGAGCACTTCTTTGCTGCCTGATGCCTTTCCTGTGCCCTCAGAGGACTGCTGTGCTGCCACCTGAGCTGGTGTAGTACAAGAATAATATATTCAGGATATAGACTGACCTAAATATTGTTTACAAAAGATTGCTGCATTTAAGTTAAAAAGAGAAACTCTACACCCAGTAGAACAATATGTTTTATATGATGTTTGGGACACAGCATTTATGTCAGGCTATACTTCTAACTGTAATGTTCTAAGGTACAAACCCTTAGCAGAGTTATCTTAGGAAAGTGTGGGGATTCACTGTAACAGTCTAACATAGTTCTTGTGGCCCATAGATGATGTTGCCTGTACTGCATTTAGGGATCTCTAGCTGTGTTCTATTGTGGGGCATTGACTTATGGCGGTGTGAGCTTGTGCAAGCCTGCACTGGGTAAGATCAGAGAGACTTTGTTCTCTCAAGATGAGGATGGCACAAGTCAACAGAAGTCGTTGTGACAAGCACTGAACCAGGAGTCATTGACTTTGCAGTCAACCGCAGTGTTGATGGGGCACTGATACAGCTGTCAAAATAGTGATGTTGAAGGTTTGTGGCATCAGGATAACAATGAAGACAGGGCAGTTGAGGCCATCAAAATCAAATGACGAGTAGGAATCATTGCAAATGGGCCATGCTCTGGGGCATCTCAAACAGGTGATGAATGAACATAGATGGGGGGCAAAGGGCCTTAAGCAGCCTGTGTCTTAGCAGTGGTCTACTCTAAAGGTTACTTGATTCTTCTTTCACTCATACTGGGATGATGATATCACCCTGGCTACTAGCTCACCCAGAATAAATTGAAAAGGAGAGAGCTGTTTGTGCTCTACTTTTTCCCAATGTTGGATCACAATTGGCAGCATGAATAATTCTCTGGTCTTAGCAGCACATTGCAATTCAGACTTCCCGATAGCAGCACTTGAAGGAACCTTGCCTGGAGTTCTGGGTTTGAGTGAGGCAAGTTTGAAGCATATCAGGCATACTACCTACTTACCTTTAGGTCGCAGGAACATGTTTTCCACAGACATGGAAAATATTTTCTATTCCTTCCAGAGAAATGGCCAATTGTCCTGCCATTGGTTCAGTCCTTAATATGTGCAATGTTTTACTAACAAATTGAATATTTTCATGGATCTGCAGTAATACTGTATGCAGAATATTGACTACAAGTAAATTCTTGAGGCAAGCGTGCAGGGGATCATAGTATCACATAAATTACCACCACACCTACGTACCTTGACAATACCACTGCTGGTCTTTCTGTCAACTGAAAAGATTATGTTTGAGGGCTTAGTACAACATTTTACTAACTTATTTCAGTTGAGGATGCTTTTCTTGCTTGTCCCTCTTTTCCCCCTCTTTTTCATAACTCAGACTTAGAGTTGTTTAAATAGTGTATGTTTTTCTTGCTTGGGTTATTAGGAAAGGCAGCAATGTTGGTTGTATTAGAATCCCCATGGGCTTTAATGGGATCACATTTGTGATGGAGTAACCCCCTCCACCAGAATCTAGAACAGGCCCTAAGTCTCCCTATGTTGCCAGTGTGTCACTATTTGGTAACAAGACCAGGCTCAGGGGTAAAACCATGCAAGAGGTTGGGGAATGTATGGTAAAACATATTACAGTTCAGTTCAAATGATGAAGGGCATCATGTCAGAATGAAAACTAAAAGAACAGTAAGTATTTAATACAGGAAAGTACTTTGCCCGTGAATTGCACAATAATACCTGAAGCAGGATAAAATCTGTAAGGAAATTGGTATATAGAGCAAGAGCCTCAGACTAAGAAGTGCAGTTAATTTGAAGCAATTTGTAAAAGAATAAAAGCACACGGTTGGTGCAACTAAACATCGGCAAGCTGAATACCAAGGCTGGCTTGTCTCAAATCCACGTCATGTCTCTTTAATCAACTACTAGCCACGCCCTGCCCCTGTATGCCACTCTTCCAGGTTGTTTTCCATTCCTGCTTGTGCGCTTTGGGATGTTTTGCCATCTTTCTCTTCCTCCAGCTTTCCATTTGTGTGCTAATCCTGCTCTTATGCATGGTAAATACCTGATGAGTTCAAATAACTGCCAGTCTCCAAAAAGAAGTGCTGGTGGTTCCGCTGGCAAACACTCACTTAAATTAAACACTGATTCTAGGTAACCATAAAGTTCAAAAATACTTTCAAGGCCCTGTGAATCATTAGAGTTTGAGAGGGACTTAGCTTGCTGTGTGAAAGAGTCAGTGCTTAATTTGTAAAAGAGTGAGTGCTGATAATTACCTAATAGTACAGCCACGCCAGACTCGAACTTTGGTATGGGAATACCAATTCAAATATTGTCCAGGTGTACTGGTAGTGGTGCTTGCCACATTTGTTCACTGCTGTGACACTGGCAGTACCTTTGTTAGTGTCTGTGAATTCCCTTTTGTTGAACTTTCGTTTAATGGCCTGAATTAGAGTTTGGCGGATGGATTACACTGTCACAAATGTGATGGATATCCCAGCCACTGTTTTACATGAGCATTATGTTGAGTGGCACTTATAATAGGGCCAAATTTGATGATGGTTCTGGTAATTCTTCTGGTGCAAAAACCCATTGATGAAGGAGGGGTCTGTTATTTCACACAATGTATCCCAGTATGTGGTATTTACATTTCCTGTACACCTTAAACCTTCACTTCAACAATTATTGATGTGCAGCAGGATATTGTCATCCATGTAAAGTATTACCAGTTTACTTAGAAATTTACCTTGTGGTATATTGACAAATGCTATAGTAAGGTTGGTGTTGATCACAGTTACTTTGCTGTAGATTAATTTGGGACTTCCTCTCTTTTCCATTCCAATGTTCACGTTGTGTGGACACTAATACTAAAATTACTCTTTCTTTAAGACGTCAATGTCCTCTGTTCAGTAAAGTTACTCTTAATCTAAGACATGAATGTCTTTGTTCGGTGTCCCTACACATGAGGACTTTCAATGTCTGAATCTAAGACTTTTTTTCCTTCTGACCATAAATATTTGCAAACTTTCCTTTGGGCGCCTATCCGCATCCAGATGTGTTGACATTAAATGCACCTGGAATTAGTGAGCAGATGTCATGAGACAATGGGGCCGTATTCAGTCCTTGGACTCCCTATTTTGAGCCGAAGATGCTTCTGTGTGACGTGAACTGCACGTATCCACTGTCTGAAGGAGGATTGTGTGTCTACTGCTGACTATTAAATTGTGCTGATCATTGAGTCAATAATGTGGCATATCGAACTATGTTTTATGCAAAAGAAAACAAACTGCGACCTAGAGCTCTGAATACGAATTGAGAACTTTTACATATTTTGATCATAACCGAGCATATGATGCGTACATTTATTTTAATAATTCAGGTCTACTATTAGCATTTTTTAAATGTTAGCCATCCATGTTTATAGATGTAGCTCATCTTTAAAAAACACATTTGCGTTCAAAAACTGCACAATGGCAGAAATACACTTGATGATTGCCACACACTCCAAACTTTAGAATCTGACTTGGAGAAGTACATCACTTCATTATACATCCTAAACTTATGTTGAAATAGTACTTTCACATGTAATTTACTGTAGCTTGTAAGATAAACATACGCGTGCGTCTTCTTTCCGTCTCTGCTAGATAAGCTACTAATTAGAGTTGGTTCCTTTTTTCACTCAAATGGTCAAACTGCAAGATGTCAGCGCAGGGCCAGCTGTAAAAGCACAGATGTCAGTTAACTTTAGATTGACAGCTTCCTATAGTCTATGGCCGGACAAATGTCATTAACCTCCAAACCTTACAGGAACTATTAGGCACTCAATTTACAAAGAGCCCACATACCAAGTTCACTTGAAAATTGTGAAAGTAGCAGTTCCATATCCATTGTACCCTGGAACCTGGACAAAAACATGACCCGAGTAAACTCCTATATATACAAACACAAAGACTTAACAATGGCTTGGCTCCGGTTTTCGCTAGTCGCGGTATTGCCGGGCAAGGCTGTTTTAGTAGATTAGCTGAAAGCTAGCAAACCTTTGTGTAATAACTAAATGTGTGAAGTAATCAATTTATATGAGGCATCGTTGCACCGTCAGGAGCTGTAAAGCGTTCACATGTGTAGTTGTTTAATAAAAAGGTAAACTACATTTTTAGTATCTTCCCAAAGTGTTGTTGTTTTCTATAAATATACTTTGAATTGTAAATATGGTTCTCTTTACCACATTTCTGCACAATATTTCCTACCATTTAACAAAGGCAGATAAAGGCCGTATATTAGAGGGAAAATATTTTTTATAAACATCAGTACAATGCCCGATGTGTTATCCTTATAAAGATTGCTATAACACCATCAGAAAGGGCGACGGGGTCGGAAATATGAGTATTATATTTTTCCCCATTCACTCATGCATTCATATATATCACGCATTAGTTTAATTTCGTACTAAAGCCAATAAAGCAGGAGCGCTTTTAGGAGCTGCACAGTTGAAATCCAAAAATGCAAATGTCGAAATGTAACTAGAATGCGGGTTAACACAATATGTATTCAGTAACACTATTACATAATGAGTGTGTTCAGGAAAGTTTCAAGTTAGTAAGTGATCATAAATGTAAGAAAGTTTGCGATACAGTTAAAGAAGCAAACTGTGCAAGGACGGTTGGTGCTCCAGGCACATATTTTTTTTCAGGATTACTCCCAGAAGCAATGGTTGTGCTCTTTACTCTTTTTTGTTACGGTCACGCTTGCGAGTGCATGCACTAGTGCATGCGTCTCGCATGCGAGACACTGTTGTGTTCAGAAAAGGGCTCCGAGCCTGCCTGTCCTTCACCATTTGTTGGTTTGTGTGGCACTCTTCTTTACAGCCTGGTAATTCGTCAAGACAGGCCCTGTACCCTTTCAGGTCCTCTGTGTGGAGCAGGGATCAAGCACTAATTGATTTCAATTTAATTAGTGTCGGTCCACTGCCCCACAGGTGATCGAGGTACTATTTGTTCTTTTTAACTTCTAGTCCCCCACAGACAGAAGGCTTATATGACTGGCAAAAACATGCCCAGCAGGCAAAACATTGCAAAGTTTTCTTTTTTTAAACTAACTTTCTATTATTTTGCCAAGTCACCTTTTCTTTCGTTTTTATTAGCGAGCCCTGTTGTCAAAAGGTGACAATTAACTTGTTCGAAATATGAGAGACCTATTGCATTGCAAATGCTTGTTTGTAAATGTTATTATGTATTCGAATTGACATAACGTGTAAGAACATTTCATCACTTGAATGTGTGATCATTCTTGTTTTATATATACAAATCCTATGTGTAATGTGCTGTCTATAGGATAGTATTACATTATAAACTATCACAGGTCGACTTTGATACTATGGGAAAAGCACTTCTGAGTAAACATATTAATGTGCACAGCAGGGTATTAAGTACAGTATTCCAGTCAAGTACAACCACTCGTTTTGAAGGCATTTTCAATTACTGGAATCTTCTACAAATATGTCAATGAAACATTTTTTTTTCTGGTAGAATGTGTAAAATAGTGTCCTAGACAGTGAAAGTGGGCAGTTCTGTAGTTTAGTGGAATGTACCTGTTTGGCTGTGGCAAGCCACAATTTCTTCAGGGAAACTATCGTGAAGCTAGGGAGGTTTTCCATTACAACAATCCCTGCAGGAATCATGGAATTAAATGGGTGCAGGGCACCAACTGAAAATAAGAGGGCTCTGAAAAAAACAATTACTTCTATGTAGCATTGACATTAAAGTAAAGATCTGGCTGAAGATAGGAATCCAAAATATACCCAAATATTTTAGTTGAAGAGGAAAGAGAGGAGTTAAACCTATTTTTGAACAACACATTCAAACAGATTTGGGCAGATAATTGACAATTATTATTTGCCAGCTACGAAAATTGACTTGGACTGGATGTGATAAAATGGCAAACTATGCAAGGAAGTGTTAAAGGTGCTTGAAATGAGTTAGACATTTTCACGGAGAAGTCAGTATTCCTGTACCCATTGTGGCACACACTGAAAATGTGATCTCCAAGTACGTCCATGCACAGGATCAATCACAATTGTATGTTTCTATCGTGGTACATTGTACCAGACATTAACACTGAAGAGGACTCAACATTTACCATTCTAACCATACCTCAAAAATGAAGTAAACCAGCGAAATACCCAAATCTCAATGTGTTTAATCATCATGCTAATTAATACTTTCTGGTCAATCATGTCAAAACTTACAGAGACATCCAAGTAAACTAATAAGCAGCCATATCCAAAACAAAGAGCTGCCAAGCACAAGTAGAGTAAATGTTTCAATGCTGCTGCCATTTCTAAAGTGAAAATGCTAATAAACTAAACAATGATGCCCCAAGACTGCCTTTTCTTTGCGTCCTAGGGCAGCCAAATCTTACCTGGCAGTGTTTGTAGTGGTGACCTCGGGCAGTGAGTAAGCTGCACTCCAATCCATTTTACTAAATTCCTTTAGTCCTAACAATTCTACAGCCATATATTCGAAGTCAAGGCTTACTCTAGCCGATGATCGAGTATGACGCAGTAACCACACAATAAAATCAACATCCATTGAAACACATAGCTCTGCCCCTGTTTTGTTGTGGGGATCCTGAACTCACTGTTCTTTCACTAACAGGATTGAGTATGGCCTTTAATCTGATGGACTTGTGTACCATTGCCCTTGTGGATCAGATTATGGTCTTCCCTCTGTTTCACTTTTGTTATCTTCCATGAATATGGAGACGCTGACTCAGAACCTCTATGGACTCCAGGTCATGTGCTATCTCCAGTTCAAGAGTCTGCCAACCACTAATCCTAAACTGGGAGATTAGTTCATTTTCTAGACACTTTACTACGCTTCCTGAAGTGATAGCCTCAATTTCTTTCCTTTGTAGAGTTTCTGTAACTTTGCTGACTGACTTGCAACTGTGTAAGGGCCATAGCACCAGGGGCGGGTGGAGTGGCATGGGGGACACCCCTCTTTTTATTTCAGTTTGTCCCACCTCTTCAAAATGACGGGCTTTGTTTAGCAACAGAACTGTTTTGACCACTTACAGATCTGGTAAATCTTTAGCCTGGTATACAGGTCGGTTCCAGCCCTCCTCGTTTACAATGCATTTAATACAAGCAATTAAAACTATACAGCAGGATTCTATATTCACCATAACTGAACGCTGCAGCATGTTAAAATGCACGCTGTCCCTAGTTTCTCCAGTGCTTTAACTGCGCACAACTAGCATGCGTACTGTAAGCAGCCCTGAGCTGGTCACTAACTACCTCTCTGACCTGCGAAAGTGTTCTTCATACCAAGCGTAAGAGCCGCCTTGACCAACCGAAAGCTGCCTGCTGGAACACAGAGACAATTTAGGAGATGCCACTGTGTGCTGCACTCTGCCTTGCAAATGGAGTACATGCCTTGGTGGTTCAGACGCAGATTTTCTCAAACTGTAGCAACAAGTGAGGAGTTAGCTTGCATTTTGTGTCAATTTGCAGGGGTAGAGTGGCCTTGCAGAGGGCAGTGGTAAATACTCCCCAAACATGGCAGTTTTCAATAATTAAACAAGCCAGAGTTCCTTTTAATTTCAGATAAATAATTTAAGTAATGCTTGCTACTGGATTTAAATACTGCTACAAAAACACAAAAATGAAAGCAGGAATAGGATTTTTTTCTGAGCTCTTCATTGGATGACTCTAAATAAAGAACTTAGGCCCTCATTATGAGTTTGGTGGTGTTTTCTGAAGACCGCAGTGGTGGCGGCCGCCTAAAGACCGCCAGTGTTGGTGGTCTCACGACTGCCGTATTATGAGTCACAGACAGAAGTTCACCCAAAAACAGTCAAAAATCTGACACTGCCAGGCCGGCCGTGAGCGGGAGAGAGGTGGTCCCACCACCAGCACCGCCACACCGACAACATACCACCCTCTAAATAATGACCCACAAATCAGCACAGTGGTTCATCCACGGTGGTGCGACCCACCGAGCTAAAAAATACATCTCTAGAATAACCCAAAGCCACATAGGACAGTACGAACACCCCACACTTAAAACACATACAGATATCAGACACACCCACACACACTGCTACAAAACACCCCCCCATGCATCCCACAATCCTTTGCAAAAGGAACGAGTCACACAGACACGGAGATACTGCCATAACCTATATATACCCCATTGGCACACACGTCACACACAGCACAACTGCACACAAACACTACAACCCACCACCACACCAACCGAAACACCCAACACAACCCATCAAGCGTCAAGCACATCACCCTTGCGCACAACACCAACCAATTCACTTCACTACCACCATGTCCCATCAAAAGCATCCAAGATTCACATACGAAGAGTTGAGGGTCACGGTCAATGAAATCATCAGGTTAGAACTACAACTGTTTGGAGCACAGGAGTTATGGAGGAGGATTGTCGATAGGGTCAATTCTGTGGGCAACCATCCACGCACAAGGGGGGATATCAGGAAGAGGTGGAACAACCTACGGGTGAAGGTGCATACCATGGCATCACAACACCACATTGCCATCAACAAGACTGGCAGTGGTCCTCCACCTCCTCCCCCAGAGTTTACATCATGGGAGGAGAAGCTCTTGGACATACTGCATCCAGAGGGCCTGACTGGAATAATAGGAGGACTGGAGTCGAGTAAGTCACTAACACTCCCCTGCCATCAACAACCCCTGTAAAGCATGTGTCCCCATCATCCTATAACTCTCTAATACAACCCACCTCACACTTCCTCACACCACCCAATCACCCAATTCCCACCTCCTGCATGCCACACCACCCCACTGCTACCATCTCCACACAGTCCACAGTCCACCCCGATTGCACAGATAGCGCTCACAATGGCAAGCACTACAACTCCCACAATGCACGACTCCCCACACATGAAAAGCTGCCAGTGCCACTTCACAATGAAACACTTGCACCTAAGACCATCAATAACTGGATGCTTCAACTGTGTACCACTACATGAAAATTACAGCTATGCTATCCACAATCCATACCCCTCCATGGAGCATGGTATTGATTCCACAATCCATCACCCACTAACAATGTCTGCAGTGCCGCATCTGTCATTGCCGTCACGTGGAAGCAAGTCAAGCCACTGTACGCATCACACAATGATACGAACAAGTACACCTCCACAATGTAACTCTCCCCCTCTCCATCCACAGGTATCCCTGCCACTGCCACCATGCAGAGGATGACAGAAACAGACAGCCCTCCCCAGGATGAAGGCCCCAGTGAGGACTACATCTCTGGGTGTCTGGACATTGACAACTTACCTGGCCCATCTGGGACATCTGGTCAGTTCACCACAACAAGCTACACACTGCCCACATCTGAGCCCCCCACCTCTGTGGTAACAACAGAGGCAACCCCTCGTCCCCAAACCTGTGTCCTAAGGACTATTCAAACAGCAGTGTGCCCCACAGTGCAGGGACCTGGGTCTACCCCTTGGGCCCAAGACATTGAAAGTCCTTGTGTAGCTGCGAGTGGGTACACCGTGCCAGGGGCACAGGCACCGAGGCCCGGCCCAGTGGGAGAGCACCTGTGGACCAAGGGATGGGGACCTCAAGGGAAAGAACTGTCCAGGACGCCATCTCCCAAGTCCTGGGAGCATACCAGCAATACCAAGGACAAGATGGCCCAGATACTCTCCACCTTATAATACCACCAGGAGGCCATGAAGCAGTGGCAAGCTCTCAATGCCACAATGGCCACCATTGCAGGGGTGCTAAAGGAACTCACATCCATCCAGCGTGTGCTCTCCTCCCACCAGCAGGCCCCTTCCACTAGCCACATACCACCTGTACCATCCTCTTCCGCCTCAGAAAGTGAAATGGAGGCCCTGCCAGAGGACCCACAGGCCACTAGCACCCCTCCCTCTGTAGCTAGGGACCCCCCCACAAATGAGGTTGTCCTTCCAGACATCCTGCGGGAGCTGGTACCAAGACCAAGACCACTGCCAGGTAGTGAGACTCTCCTGAACATTCTCCCTTGTGTGCCACTGACACACCCTGTTGACTTTCCACTGTCATCTCTCCAAGTCCACATGATCCTTGGATACTGGATCTGTACTATCAACAGCTGGGACAATTGCTCTGATGATTTCAACCACCATGATCCCACTCATCACCCATTGCATTTGTAAATAACAATAAACATCATAGAGCACAGCTACAGCGTACCTGTCTTTATTGTAACATGTATGAATTAACTGTTGTATTATACATCAGCTTACTTAACTTTTGACCAGCAAAAGTCTGTAAGATGGGCAAAAGGGAGAGGCATGTGCAGCAAGTGTGGTAGTAGAACAGAATCATCCTCAAAACCTGTGTCAAGGGGGCCACCAATCAAGGCAGGAACCAGAGTAGAACCACACAAATTACCTGCCAATACACCAGACAGGGACAACCATCACAAAAGGAGTCACTGTTGCCCAGTCAACACACATGCACTACATTTTCTTCCTCCCTAGTGCGACTCCCGAAGTGGCATGTGAACACAAATGACCGTAGCAGATCCACATTTTCAAGACATCCATTCCCAATGGTCCATGCCTCACAGCTCACAGTACCCACCTAAAGCTGAGTTCCACTGTCAATATTAGTTACCTCCCATATCTGTCAATTGTGTACAGTGAGGACAAGTTGCAATACTGTTGACACAACGTTGGTTGCCAGTCCCTTAGCAGTTTACACTGTATTATTGGGACCATACGTCATGGCCATTCCCTTGCAGATGTGATGGTAGCCAACAGCACTGTGTACATAACACTGACATATGAACAGTGACACCTTCCCTGATGGGTAGTATGTCCTTGCCACAAACACGCACACACAGATACCTACACACAACACCTCCACTGATGGCACACACCAGGATGAGCTATGTCACAAGGCAGGCAGGAGTACAGTTCACAAACAAGACACTTGACACATACCTGTAGCTCATTAGAAGTATTGTTGGATCAACTCTGCCCTAGAGTGAGCTGCATCCTCATCATCTGCCTCATCATCAGTGTCTAAGTCACCATCATCAGCCACAGGTCCAGCTGCCACCTCCTCAACATCTACTAATGGTATGTGATGTCTCAGAGTCAGATTGTGTAGCATGCAACAGGCAACTACGATCTGGCACACCTTCAGTGGTCTGTAGAGCAGGGTACCTCCTGATACATGTAGACACGGAAATCTGGCCTTTAGCAGCCCAAAGGTCCTCTAGATGTCATGCCTCATCCTGCCGCGGGCCTCATTGAAACGGTTTTCACCATCTGTTATTGGATATCTCACTGGTATCAGCAGCCACGGAAGGTTAGGATAGCTAGAGTCATCAGTGTGCACAGAGATTAGACCTATCACAATACCGGTAGTGACACAGGGTAGAATGTGATGAGAGGTGACATAACAGTTTCCCACATACTGTTGGATACATACCTATTAGCCAGAACCTCTCTCTATGTAGTTGTGCCATCATGTGTGGCACATTGCTATACCTCAGGATGTAGGAGTCATGCACAGATCCATCAACCTTGGCTATCACTGGTGAGATGTACTAGTCAGCGAGGCACACCACCTGGACATTTATGGAGTAAAAGCTTTTCCTGTTCCTGTACACTTGTTCATTCACTCCGGGTGGTACCAAAGCAATGTGGGTGCCATCTATGGCCCCTATCACATGAGGGACATGTGCCATAGCATAGAAGTCAGATTTAACAGTGGCCAAATCTGCACGTTGGGGGAATCTGATGTAACTGTCGAGGTGTTTCAGTAAAGCACACAGTACATCGTTCAATACCATACTGAACATAGGCTGTGACACCCCTGCTGCCAAGCCTACTGTCAACTGGAATGAGCCTGAGGCAAGGAAGTGTAGAACAGATAAGACCTGTACTGTGGGAGTGATGGCATAGGGATTACGGATGTCTGGCAAGAGAACCAGTTCCAACTGGGTACACAGTTCCATGATGGTCTGACGGTTCAGACGATAGGTCTGAATGATGTGTCTCTCTTCCAGTGTCTCATGGTCTACTAGGGGACCGGTACACTGGTGCATGTCTCATTCTCACCATTGCACGGTATCTAGAAATAAGTGAGAGGAAAAGCCACAAGTTGATGTCGACAGTTCACATGCCACCTAATACAATACAGTTGGCTTGGTAACACACACATTTTGTTAGCTGTCTATGATTCAGCAAGTGACTGCACATGTCATGTTATAGTTTTCAGTACACACAATTGACTATCCCTGAACGTGTCATGTATGAACATTGCTTTGATGTCTGAACATGGAATATGTATGCACATGTCACTAGAATTCATACATGACACAATTATAATTCACCTACAATACGCTTGCTACATGTAAAACGGCAGCCACCTGTCCTGCAAGCAAAGGACAGATGGAAGTGACCTAATTCCGCCGGCGTTAGTCATCATGGTGGTAGGGGGTCGCAACCGCCATGCAACTCATCATTGCCTAACATTATTGCCTATGGGAGAATGGGCCTAATGATGATCACTTCTGGCAGTGACGGTCATGTACACAGCAGCAGTGACTGCCATTTTGTGTTGCATAGCTCACTTGAATTCTGACACTCGTGCAAGCAAGACCTCCACTGAGTGTGCTGCTGTGTTCTGTCTCTAGGAGCCATTATGCCACGTCCTGCAGGAGGAACTGGAGAAGCTCGTGGATGGGATCCTATCTCTGTATGGATAGTTGTATGGGGCACCAGGGCAGTAGGTGAGTCCAATGTTCCTGTCCTATCTGATGGTGATGTGTGTGGGGATGAAAGGCATAAAGACGACGCACACGGAGTGGATGCATGTAGATGGCAGAGGACTAAGTGCAGAAGTGCCATTAAGACACGTTTGTGTGGTCATGAGATGTGTCTGAAATGTGAAGTCCACTGCTGTTGGTGTGATGCCACTCTGTTTGAATTTCTCCTTCTGTCTGTGTCACCCATGCAGGTCAGCGCCCATCAGAAGAAGGGAATTTGCAGTGAAATCGCTAAGCAAGTGCAGACCCTGCGGGTCCATGACCGGCGAGCACTGACTGCAGAAAGCGGTAGGAGGACATGAGACGGTGGGCCAGGAAGACCCCTGAGGCCCAGTTGGGGACATCCTCCCAATGAGGGAGGAGTGCACGCCGGACCCTGATCCCTCTAATGGCCAGCGTTGTGGCAGTGGCCTACCCTGAGGTGGATGGGCACTTGAGGGCAGCACAGCAACTACAAGGGGGTAAATACACACTCCTGCCTCCCTAATGTTAGGCATGTATGGGTTTGGGGAGCCTACTCTTGGTTAGATGTTGTGTAGACCATTTGTAGTTGCACATCGGCTATGGCTATGAGCCATCCTGGCAGGAATTGTATCAGTTATGTGTGCCAGAACCATGCAGAAGGTGACTCATGCGGGTAGAAACTTATATTTTGGATATTGTCTCCTGACATTTGTCATATTTTGGGTGACCAGCTCCTTCCATCAACATCAGTATACCAGAGGTGTCAGGGCATTGCCATCACTAACAGTCTGCCACGATGACAGAGGTAATTGGTGTGATCCAATCAGCTGCCTTAGACTGTAGGTATAGATGGCTGCTGGGGACAAAATGTAACTGGCCACATTGTTGATGGATTTGTTGGCATGCTATCTTGCCGTGCATCAATAGGTAGAGTAAGGAGTACAGGGTAGGTCTATTTAAACAACAATTGGTTTGTGCCAAGTACTGTGCTACTGGGCATTTTATGACCCTTCATGTAGTCAGTGGTGCCAATGTTCCCACATTAGTTGGATTAGAGTGCATAGCTTCTGTTTCCCCTGTGACTTCCCACAGTTGAGCCTTACAACTTAAAGGTATGCAATAGCATGGCATACCAGCAGTTAATTAGGTTGTCAGGCTGGTGTGAATGATGTGTAGGCATTGACCCGCTGCACCCTTTTTTTCTCGCCCACCCTCCCTCCTTCTCCTCCTCTGTCTTTGTGTGCATCAGCATCATAAGGTGAAGGAGAAGGGGCACCAGCGAGTGGGGAAGCTCTAGCCTATGAGACCCAGGAGGCTGAAACCAGCAAAGCTGAGGGGACAGAGCGGGAGGGGAGTGCCACAGGGGAGACCGGATCAAAAACATCCTCTTCGGATTCCTCCTCCGATGGATGCTCCCTGGCGGTGGCAGAACCCTCTGGTACCAGCCCAGCACCATCCTTGGCCGCCAACCCTCCCTGTAGCTCCCCACCCAGATTCCTGTGCCCAGTCACCCAGGAGTGTAGGCGTCTTCTTCACTGCAGCCACCTCTACGACTGCCCCTGTCAACCCTGCTGCCCTCATTGAGGTCTGTGGGGAAGTTAACCATTGTGAATGCCATCCAGGGTCTGGCATGACAGATGCAGCAGAACAATGTTTTCTTGGAAGGCATTCACTGTGCCCTGACTGGCCTGGAGAGATCCTTTCAGGCTCTGGCCTCCTCATTGATGGCAGCCAGTGTCCCTTCATCATTTGTCCACCCTCCAGCTACCTGTGCACAATCCCACATCCCTCTCCCCACACCCATCTAGAGCACACAGTCAGACCATCATTCATTCACCTTAACAGACATGGTCCGCAAAGACAAACACAGGCACCACAAGACCCACCACTGCAATGCACAAAGCTAACATTCACATGCACACACAACAACATCCACTCCCTGCACAGACACACCCATACCCACCTCCTCCCTCACAGACACAACACTCACACTTGCTTTCACCACATTAGCACTCCCAGATCCATCCACAGGTCCCATCATGTTCAACGTCACCACAATAGGAGACTCCCATACATTGACCCCATTCACCACATGCGCAATCATCACAACCATCCACACCCCCACATGCAGCACAGCTACCTTACCTGCAGGCACCACCCCAACTGATACTCACACATCCAACCTGTCATCACCCTGCATCTCCTCCACCCCTCCTCCCAAGACACCTAAACGCAGGACAGCTAAACGCCCGCACTCACCCACCCAACAGACACCCAGCACACGCATGGCTTCTACCCACGCACCTGCACCCAAGGCACCTATCAAGACACACCTCCCAACCACTCCCTCTCTCTACCCTCCCACTTGTTTTTCGCATGACCGCCCTTGTGTTCCTAAGAAAAGATTCCTCTACGAGTTTGCCCTGTTCCCTCCCACTGACTGTGTCCCTATTTTCCCCAAGCACCCCCATGCCCTCCCCATTTCCAGTCCTTCCACCTCCCAGTACTTCCATTGACCCCTTGTAGTGCCCATGCCCATGCCCCTACGGGGACTATCACCACACCAAAAGGCAAGGGCCCTCCTCCTAAGGGCCATACGAAGGGGAAAGCCCCCCACAAAGTCTAAATCTAAGGGTCCCCAACCCAAAACCAAACCTAAGGACTCCTACCCAAACCCAAACCTAAGGACCCCTACCCAAACCCAAACCTAAGGACCCCCCTACCAAACCCAAACCCCCACCTTGGCCCCCCCCATCGCCCCTGAGGTGCCTGCATGCCCCATTGATGCCCCTGCCACGTGGAAGCCACTTTGCAGTCAGGAGTCATGTTGGGGCCAGGAACTCTTCCCAGTGTGTCTGCGGCAATGGACACTTTTGGACTGGCCATTAGGCCTCTGTTGTATATAGTTATTTATTTAATGAGGACATGATTTTAATGTATCGGCATGAGTCACCCATTGGTATTGAGGTTTACATACTTGTCCTGCCTTTCCTTCCAGATGTTTGTGTTTAAATGTGTGATTTGGTGTGTGTCTTCAGTGTACGTGACGTGTTTGTGTAGCAACATGAGTTGTGTTGGTGGGTTGTGCTATGGACTTGTTGTGATGTGTTGTGTTAGTGTTGTGTGGCATTGTATGGAGGTGTTGTGTGTGTTGTGATGCATCTGTGATGTACTCTGTGTGTTGGGTGGACGTGGCGTGTGATGTGACACGTTGTTTGGCAGTGTTATTGTTTGTATTGGTTGTGTACTGTTGTTACATGTTGCTGGCAGTATTTTTTTCCTGTGGAGGTGTACGTGGTGCCTCTCTGACAATGGGTTTGTGTGGTTATGATGGTGTTGTGGTAGTGTGACTCGGTGGTGCTGTGTGTGGATGTGCCTGACAGTGGCAATGGTGTGTGTATGACATCTGTGTTTTGGATGTGGTGTGTGTTGTTTGTGTGTGTGTGTATGTAGATGTGTTTGTGTGTTGATACGAGTATATGTTTGCTTGTGTGGGTGGGCGTGGCTAGCCATGGTGGGGTTGTGTGTTATGTGTGGATGTGTACTAATGGCCTTCCCTCCACTGTGTGCTAGGTGGGTGTATTTATGGGTGTTGTCATTGTCGCTGGTTTTGGAGTTGTATGGCCATCGGGAGCATTGGAAAGACTTCCAATTTGGGTTCCATGGTTGCTGCGGACATGTCTGTGTTTCTGAAGGTGTCTCCTTTTATGTTGCTCATTTCTACCAGCATTTTCATGACTGAGTGACCGCCCCGGAAATCCTGGCGGTGTGCTGGGTTGTAATATGGTCAGCAGAAACATGGTCCCTGGTGGCCAGGAGGTGCCTATAGCCGGCCGCCGCGGTGTGCCCACACTGGCGTTACTGGCAGTGTTTTGGCTGTGTTCTGTTGGGAACACCGGCATGGACATAATATGGCGGTCTTCACTGCTGGTCCGGTGGCGGTTTGACTGCCATAGCCACCGTGGCGGAATTCGGACCACCAAAGTCGTAATGAGGGCCTCAGTGTTATTTTGCACAGTTCTATTTTGAAAGCATTTCCACATTTAATGAAACTGTATTCTTAGTGTTTATCAACACTGTAATACAATTTGTTATCACTGGACATTTTCAGTAGTTTGCCATTACCCTGTTTCATGATAGAAATGGTGCAGCTTTAGGCAGGGGAAAGGAACACTTGACCATTGCCTTAACCTGCTTCTGATAGTGGAAGAAAGTGAAGAATGAGCTAGTGTACCTAGCCTTTATGGATTTGCCTTCAACCTTTGAAAGAGTTAACAGAACCAAGTTATGGCCAATGTTACTTGACATGGATTTGGACCACAGTATTGATAATTTTTTACATTCCCTATACCAGGATTTAACAGCCACAGTGAGGTTTGATTATGATGGGTCCCTGACAGCACCAATATGAATGCACAGTGAGGTGAGGCAGAGTTGTATTTTAGCCCAACTATTGTTTATTTTGTATATTAATAACTTGAGTCCATTTCTGTGTTCAACCACCAAAGATTCCACACGGATCGGATCTCACACAATCCTGGCATTGATGAATGCAAATGACACAGTTCTGCTAGCCAGAAACACGATATCCTACAAAGACTTCTGGATTCCTTTATTGAGTTTATGGCCTCCCACGACATGGAGCTAAATTATTCTAAGTCCATACCATGGTGATTGTGAATTTAAACAAGCCACTTAAGAACATTTTTGGTGGGATCAGAAGGTAGCAAGAGTCAGCGCATTCCCAAATTTAGGGGTCATTTTTGATGAAAGGGGTTCCTGGGTTACGCAAAGAAAGGTTAAGAGAAATGCGTTGGTGTAGGAAAGCACCTTTACCGCGACCCTTGCAGCTAGCAAGGCTTGTTTGTGGTCTTTCTGTGTGGGAACACCCATGCAAGCTTCATCGCGACGTGGGACATCCGTCTTCCAAAGTAGAAGTTCCTAGTCCTCTTCTTTCTTGCAGAACTCCAAGCTTCATCTAACTGGTGGCAGCTTCCTTGCACCTCCAGCTTGCATTTCCTGGGCTCCTGCCCCCTCTCGACACTGTCGCGACTATTGGACTTGGTCCCCTTGTCTTACAGGTACTCAGGTCCAGAAATCCATTGTCAGTGCACTGCTGGTGTGTGTTCTCCCTGCAGAATCCCCCTATCACGACTTCTGTGCTCTCTGGGGGTAGTAGGTGAACTTTACTCCTACTTTTCAGGGTCTTGGGGTGGGGTATTTTTCTAACCCTCACTGTTTTCTTACAGTCCCAGCGACCCTCTACAAGCTCACATAGGTCTGGGTCCCATTCGTGGTTCGCATTCCACTTTTGGAGTATATGGTTTGTGTTGCCCCTATACCTATGTGCTCCTAGTGCAACCTATTGTGATTCTACACTATTTGCATTACTTTTCTTTCTATTACTTACCTACTTTTGGTTTGTGTACATATAACTTGTGTATATATATTTTACCTTCTTACTGAGGGTACTCACTGAGATACTTTTGGCATATTGTCACTAAGATAAAGTAACTTTATTTTTTAGTAACTCTGTGTATTGTGTTTTCTTATGATATTGTGCATATGATATAAGTGGTATAGTAGGAGCTTTACATGTCTCCTAGTTCAGCCTAAGCTGCTTTGCCATAGCTACCTTCTATCAGCCTAAGTTGCTAGAAACACCTCTTCTGCACTAATAAGGGATAACTGGACCTGGCACAAGGTGTAAGTACCTCTGGTACCCACTACAAGCCAGGCCAGCCTCCTACAGTTGGCCAGGGCAGTGGCCTCGCTTTATCAATTTTTAGGACAGCTGGCAGGTAGCTGGCAGGTAGACAGGTAATGGTAAAGGGTTGTGGGTAATGTGGGTGTGTATTTTATAGTGGTGTGGGTGTGTGGGTGTGGTGTGTGTATGCGTGTCAAGTGTGTTGTTTGAATTGTCCAATGTGGTGCTGTTTTGTTTGAGTGTGGGTATTTGGAGCGCGGCGGTATGTACTGCCAAAGGTTTACCCCCATTCAATGACCTCCGTGGTAATTCGTGGGTCATAATGATGGGTGCAACGGTGTGGGTTTTGATACCGCTACTTTATCACTGACCTTTGGACTAGCGGAAATGTGTCAGGGGCTGAATAGTAACGGATTGGTGTGTGTGTGTCGTAATATGGTGGATGGATATCTGCCGCAGCGGCGGTAAGTTGGCAGCAGTCAGCGTGGCGGTACATGGGATTTACTGTGAATGTCATAATGAAGGCCTTAATCTCCCTGTTCGTACAAAACAAATGTGTCCTTGTGTAAAGTAACTGATGCTCACATAAAGCGCTCTAATAATACATTCCAATGGCCGCAGTATATACAACTGTATTGAAAAAAAAACAGACGGAGAATGTGCGAAATGAAATCATGAGCAATGTATGGAGTGCTCCGAGATGAAGGAAAAAAGTAGTACCCAAAATAGGATCTGTGGATGTTTACATGTACTTCGTCAATGCTCTGGGGGGATGGTCAAAGTATTCATGTCATGGACAATTTCGGAAAAAGGACTTGAGAGCGAGAATGGAGCAAGCTAATTGAAAGTCGATGGGTGGGCTGAAGCCCACAGATTGAACACTACATGACTCTTTGAAAAAGCGCAGAAAATTGTGTTCTTTCTGAGAGAGATATTGCAAGAACATTTTACAGAACGCACTGACCTGTCCATTTCTTTGACATTTTCACCGCTATTTGGGTGAAGTCCAATTGATATTTACATAATATTTGTAATAACACAGGTCACTAAAAATACACATTTGCTTCTGAAAAGTATCTTTGAACATGTCATTGTAGTTTGAAGTGGCTGAGTATCCCTAAATTTTGTATCATGATTGCCATTTTCTTTCCAAAAATCTCCCTTACCTAGGGATCAGAATTATGAGATATGGTTTACCCGTATCATTTTGTATAAGGGAATTCACAAGCAGAGATTCAGTTGCCCAGTGCCAACATCTAGAAGCAACAATAATTTGCCTCCTGGTCTCTTTATTGTTTACATAGAGATAACACTCATTTGCTATTACACCATATCAGAGTTAAATATCCCCAAACTACAATTAACAGAATCACTTAATGCCATTAATTTCAATCTAGTGTTTTGAAACGTTTGTTCTGGTGACTAGGTGACAGCTTTACAGATCTTCTTTATTGAGACACTACTCAGTTCTGTCCAAGAGGCTACTACACCTCTCATGGATCTCCCTTGAAGAGTACCAAGGAATTGGAAGGCTGTATTATCATACACTTTGGTGATAGTGTGTTGTACCCATCTACTAATGTTCAGAGTAGAAAGTTATTTACTCCTAGTGCCAGGGTCACAAGCACTAAACAAACAATTATACTTTGTGAAGTATTTATCTTTTTTCTAAGTACATTGTCAATGCCTTTCAACATCCACACCCCAGGGATACAAAGGTTCATCTTGCACCTGAAAAACTGGCAGTATTATGTCCTGGTGTCTGTGGAACTGTGATGGAGTAGAAACTTTGTATCTATTTTAAGAACAACCCTGCCAGGAAAAAAAGCATGTATAAGAATATGAGGCCAGTTCCCATAAGTGTCTTGCCAACATGATTTCCACTGGAAATGCTATTGTAATTGTAAGCCTCTGTTCAAAAGGAGGTTTTTGAAGACCATGTAACACTGCAGGCAAATCCCAAGGAGGAACATTTTGGGCCAGAGCAGTTTTCTTTAACCTGAAATCTCTGAGTAATCTCTTATACAACTGCATTATTTTTGATGAATCCAGAAATGATACACTAACCACTCTAATTGCCACCTATTGGGAAGATAAAGTTGACAGGGACAAGCCTTTCTCAAAACATTCCAGTAGGTACTGCAGGTCCAGAAAGGGATCAACTGTTACTGCCAAACAGTCCTTCACTTTACACCAGATGGCAAAGCTACACCACTTTTCTTATAGTGTGATAAGGTATAAGATTTCCTTGACTGTTGCATGACTACAGCCACCTCTTTGAAGCAACCTGATGTCTGTAATCCTCTCTTCTCATTTTCCAAACTGAGAGGTTCAGAACTTTGAGGGTCTCCAGAGACAACTATGGGTAATTGATTAGTGAGGGTGCAATGGAAACAATATTTCTTTCTGAATAGACATTTCCATCAGCAGTGGAATCCATGCCCTCCATGGCCAAAAGGGACCTACCAAAATAACTGTCTCCCCCTCCTGCCAGACTTTCTACAGCAACTGTGGAGATGGGTAATGAGAAGGAAACACATTCAGGAGTCCCTTTGGACAAGGAAAAGAAAGGGCGGTCACTTTCCAAGCCTAAGGACCCATGCTATCTGTGCAGTAAAGTGACAGCAGAGCATTGTTCATGAGGAAAACAGGTCTAACCAGGGTTGACCAAATACCTTCAGAATCTGATTGAACACTGTCTGACCTACTCTAAAATTCACTGATGAAGGCATGGTTCTGCTTCTGGAATCCACCTGAAAATTGTCTTGCACATCGCTGAAAGTGTCAGCAGATGAACTTCCACCCGAAGACAAATTCTGGATGCTAGAGACCTCAAATAATTTATCCAGCCCCCCTCATGCCAGTTGATATAGCTTTTGGCAACCTGTCTGTCAATCCTCATCCAAAGTGCCTTTTGAAATATCAGAGGGTCGAAATATAGAATGGTTTTCTTTATGGCTACCATGTCCCAGAAATTGGAAGTTTTTTAAACCTTCAATGTTTACCATTTCCTCTTCACCTCTTCCTCCTCCAAAATCGCTCCCTATCCCCATGTACAGGCATCAATGGTAATCACTTGTAGCATTGGAGGAAGAAGGGTAAAATCCCTGCATCTAACAGCGAACTAGATCCTGTTCTAGAGACTGAGATGTTGGAATTATCGATTCATACTTCTGGATTACTGGAGACCAGTGAGATAGAAAATGATTGATCAAAGGGTTCAAATGGAGGTGCCCCTGTGACACTATCACTATTATCTGACATAAGTCCCAAGATTTTCAGGAGCTTCCTTGCAGAGGCTTTTTGACAGGAAATGAGATGTGTCACAACATCCTGTAATGCATGGATGCTTAACTCTGGTAGAAACATTCTTACCCTTTCTGTGATCCGATAAACAGTTTCTGTTGTGCTGGCAACCAACTGAGATTTCTTTAGGTTGACTAGGAATGCCATGGTGTTGAGGCAATCAACAACGTGTTCCATATCCAGTTTCGCCTTAGAAAGGGAAGTCAGTCATCCTAATAAGGTAGAATCTGAATATCTTTCGAATTTAGAAGAGCCACAATTGTTACCAATACCTTTGTGAACGCTCATGGAGAGGATGTCATACCAAATAGCAGGACTCTGAAATGGTAATGCCCCCCTGCAACTGCAAAACACAGAATAGGTTGACTTGCAGAGTGTATTCGCACATGGAAGAATGTGTCCTGAAGATCCATAGTCATCAACAGATTGCCTTCTGAAATCACTGTGATTACTTCCAGAAAGTTCAATATTCAGTCTTTTTAGATCCATCATCTCCAAAAAGACCCATCTAGTTTTGAGGAATAAGATAGAATAGAAACCTTGATTTTGTTCCATGAGGGATACCTCTGATATTGCCCTTTCAATAAAGGAGTGTATACTCCTTTTAAATGGTCCACTTCTTAATGACGTTCTTTGGCATGGGGTTTTCAATGAATGACTGCTGAGCTGGTTCTTCGTGCACTAAAAAATACCCACTTCTTATGACTGCCAGAACACATTTGTCATTCACCTGGGACTTCCATTAATTGTAAAAATCAAGAAGTCTTGCTCCCGCCATCTGTTAATAGTCATTAATTTTTACCCTTGTTTTGGAGCGCTTGCAGTTGGGTTTTATCTCCGCATACAGCCACTGACCTCTGGCTTGGCTCTGAAAGGGATGCAAATTCTGTGCTACTTATGCCAGATGTGTCTGGAAAAAAGATTTCCTTGAGAAAAAGGTCTAAAATGTTGCAGAATGTTCTTTTTCCCTATCTTTTTTACTCAGTTGTTCAGCCCTTCTCAAGCAATTTTGGTCAGAGAAAAAAAGCTTCTGGATTAAGGTTGTCTGGTTAGATTCTAAGTTCTACAGCTTCAACCAAAGCTATCTGCTACTGAAGCACCCACTGCTGTAGATGCAGACCATAGGTGCTCAAATGTAGTGTCAGATAAATCTGTTGCCAATAATCCCATATTCCCTAGAATTGGCATAGAGGCTTTGCTGCATTCTAGGCAATCGAATAGGGACTGAAAATCCTTCAAGATTGCATATGATGCATATGCGCTGGCCTTATTTGAAAAAATGTGTTGTTGCATACATACCCTGATTTTAGACACATACTCAGGGCCAAGCCAGGATCTAATTTTCCCTGAACTCATGCATAAAATGGTTCCCCCTCATGCAAGCACTGCGTCCCAGGCCAGCACATGAACATGGGGACTGGGAGACTCGTTACACCAAAGCTCTGAAGCAGCATAACTATGCTCTGCTCATGTCAACAGACAAGGAGTTTAATATCCACTAAAGATTTTAAGCCGCTTACCATGTCCTCAATGTCCGAGAAACACTAAAAAGGTGTATTGCACTGTCAGAGGGCTCATTTTGTGACGGAGAGGTGGGGTCCATTAATAGAAATAGAGAAAACGTTGCAATCACATATGGGAAGAGGCACACAGATCTAATTCAGAGGGTTCAATATACAGCTGACTAGAGAAAACATTTTTAATGTAGATACTAGCAACTGGTCTCTGTGCCCTTAAGCTCTCAGTGCTAGTGAGTCAGACTACCAGAAATGATCAGATTAGGGAGGTACAATTTATATTTAAACTTCATCCTGCTGTGCAGTTTTAATCTGCATGCCATAGAGGCTGTAACTTTTAGTGCCTTCACTCTGTTGCTAGAATCAGAGTTCAAAATAGGCTGTGGTGAATCCATTTTAGTTCCCCAATGGGTCATATGAGTTAGCTTGGACTTTGGCTTGCAGGCCTGTTGTCCTTGTCACCTAGTGACCTTTTACCTACTTAGAACGCACTGTTCTGTATTTATTTTATTATTTATTTTAGCTTGCAGTCATTGCTTACATTTATAGGAAATGTCTTGATTGTCATTATCAGTGCCATTCTGAAAAAGATGAATTACTGGCATCACTATCAGTGATACATGTAGGTATTGTCATCATCTCCCTTTCTCACTTATCTGAGATAGGAACATCTTGCGCACTTGTTAGGGATTGTTTATGCAATTGCCGACACAAGTCTGCCACATTATCAGTTGATTAGGAACATACCTGCATCAGGGATCCTACATGAACTGTATGAATACATCTCACGCGTACAAAGTCATTAGAGGAGTTCCTTCTAGATGCTATCTATGCTGCACATCACCTTGCTGCAGAACTCAGCCTTTGTGTCACCACAGAGTCTGACCTAGAGTCATTATTTCAAGGTAACAAGTGCTGGGGAATTCTTCTCATGGACATGATACTGGCAGATTAGGTGTATCATACATAGCTATTGTTAGGGTAGAGATTAGGGGCCAGATGTAGCAAACGTTTAGCGAGTCTCAAACGGCAAAATTTGCCGTTTGCGACTCGCTAAACGCGTATCCCAATGCAGAAATGCATTTTGACGACAGCAGGCCTCCATGTTTGCGAGTGCCTATACTCGCAATGGGGCCGCAATTTGCGACCCACCTCATGAATATTCATGAGGTGGGTCATTGCGACCCCATTGCGAGTCGCAGTCGGTGTCTGAGACACCGTACTGCATAGCAATTTGCGACTCGCAAATTGCCGACTTGCTACATCTGGCCCTAGGTTTTCTTGGTTACGATTTTATATCTAATGTTTATTGTAAGATGCCGGGGGTTTTCATATTGACAACTCTCATCTTGACAATTCTGCTGTTAATACTGTTCATTATCTTAATAATTGCAGTGCACATGCATTTTATTATAGATTGCAGTCCTTTCAATAAATACATTGAAAACTCTCCTGCATCTCCTTCTTTGCCTATGTGTGTATGGGACTTATTGCTAACAAGAGAAAAGGGTAACTTCCGTTCCACCATGACTTTCCTGAGAGGTTTCATCCTAAGTCCAAGCATAAGGCTACCAGAAATTACCTTTACTGTCTGAGTTTTGGTGAGGTACTGCTTGTGAGCTGGAAGGGTTGGGCTGACAGTTGTGACTTATAGGAGTGACTCAGTCACCTACAAACAGAAGTGCAGTCATCCCTAAACCAGCAGTCTCGTTAAGGAGTGAGACACCAACTACAACATGACACCACCAACAATGGTGTTTTAGCTCTAATTTACAGATATCCTGAGTATCTATGTCTCAAAAATGCAGGTACCCTAAGTACAATTATACAGAGACGTCTGTGGTCTTAGGGGCAATTCTCCTCAGCTGAATGGGGAGCTCCTAACTAGGCTGTAGGTTGTTCAAGCTTGAACCCTTAAAAGGATTTTTCCCCAATTGGTGTTCCTTCCCTGTACCCGGTATTCACCATGGCTGAAATCATAAACATTCCAGAAAGAGTCATACATGCATTAACACAACATCAAGTAGCACATGGCTTAACAGATGAGGGCGGGGATGTCACTTTTATAGTGGAAGCTTTCGATGCTTAACAAACAGAAGCATTCTATTCATGGGTCACCTTTCCTGAAGAAGACACTGCAACATACACATTTCATACATATCAAATAGAATAAGATACCACAACAGTACCAGGATTCCGTGTATTTAGATATACCGCTTTCTTCTCAAGAACATAAATATTGGTTCAGTGGCGCCCTACCACATGTAATACAACCCGTGAGATTAGGTCCCTTAAGTAATGACGGACCAACATGGCCCATGTTTGCCACATATACACCACATCCTGGCAAACAGGCAATGCAAATAGCTGATGTACGCACACTTTATAATGAGCTTGTAATACTTTACGGATGACTGGTACAATTCGCTATGAGGTCCTTGAATACTGCCCCAGCACCGGCTGCACCAGCTGGTCATCAATTGGACGTTACTGGGATTAGCTCACAAACAATACGATCTATCATGGACAAGGCACCCACGGAATGTGAGAAGATTTTGTTCTGGATAGCACAAAAACCTAACCAGCTGGAAGCAGTGTTTCCCCATTTGCGACCCCAAGATAAACATAAAATTCTCACACTGTGCTTTCCATTCAGAGTGGTTCCCTCAGTAGATGCCTGCGCCACATTGGTACAGACTTAGCTTCAATTTACACTACCACGCATGGTACTCTGACACGTGCCAACTTACCGAAAGTGTTAAAACAAATTCAAAATGAGCATGGGGCTGTTCCAGCCCTGGATAAAACTGATGTGTAATTTTGACACAGTCTTCTCAGTAATACTCAGTAACATTAAAAATGAAGTGGTAGCGTTGGCTAAACATCAGCGGCTCTGGGAGATTCCACAGTTGGATCAGGAGTGTCAACTACCAAAAATTATTTCTGAAACCTATACTTGTGTAGGACGGAATAGTTTGTGAGTCAAGCCAAAGAAGCCTGAAATTCAGAGTACCACCCCTAAAGTTGGTACTAAAAAAGCACAAGCGTGTTCTAAAAAACACTGGAATAAACAAAAACAAATGAAAGACAGAAGAAGTCAGAGAGCATGCACTCCGCATCCGGAGAGCTTAGAAAGGAGATATAGGCCCTCATTACAACCCTGGCGGTCCTTGGTAAAGCGGCGGTAAGACCGCCAACAGGCAGGTGGAAAAATAAATTGAATCACGACCATGGCGGAAACCGCCAACATAGACAGCCACTTTAACGCTCTGACCGCCACGGCGGTACAAACAAACAGCATGGCGGTCACTGCCAACAGACAGGCGGAAGACAATGTACCACCCACACCATTACAGTATGAGAGGCCAATCCGCCACCTTTTTTGGGGCGGATTCAACGTGAACAAAAACACTGCGGAAACAGGACTTGGAAGGGAAAACGCTCACCTCGCCACACCCCACAAGGAACCAGGACGCCATGGAGCCAGAACTCCAAATTGTACCTGCCATTGTCTTCCTGCTCCTCTACCAGGAGCACGACCGACGGCGGCGACCACCACAGTGAGTACTGCACCTACGACACAGGGGAGGGGGGAGGGGGGAGGGAAAAGAGAGTAACACACACACGCAACATGCAAGACACCCACCCCCACCCTCACCCACAACAACATACACACAAATACATGTTGAAACATTACATTTACGCCCCCCTTCCCCTCCTGGAAGAACACAAGGACAAAAGGATATGAGTTGAACGATTGTAATCAGGAAAAATCCATTAGTCAAAAATATATACACACTATTAACAAATATGTACACCAAGATTTCAAGTCCATGTACTGCACCTACATAGTCCGTGGACCACTGGGCCCAAAATGCATGGGCGAGGCCCACATTCAATACCCGATCCAAACGGAGAGAACACTGCAGGGGCATCAGATCGAAATAAAACAGGCACCTCAGGGGGAAGGGAAGGGGGACACCTCAGCCGGATGAGTGCACAATGCCAGCTGCACGAGGGGGCTCCATGCCCATTGATGTATCCTGGGGAGTGCAAAACCACAGTCTCTCAAGTCTCTCCAGTGGGTGGTTTGCCCACTGCTTTATCCTGGGGAGTGCAAAGCCACAGTTTCTCAAGTCTTTACAGTGGGTGGTTTGCCCACTGCTTCATCCTGGGGAGTGCAAAGCCACAGTCTCTCAAGTCTCTCCAGTGGGTGGTTTGCCCACTGCTTTATCCTGGGGAGTGCAAAGCCACAGTCTGTCAAGTCTCTCCAGTGGGTGGTTTGCCCACTGCTTTATCCTGGGGAGTGCAAAGCCACAGTCTGTCAAGTCTCTCCAGTGGGTGGGATGCCCACTGTTTTATCCTGGGGAGTGCAAAGCCACAGTCTCTCAAGTCTCTCCAGAGGGTGAGTTGCCCACTGCTTTATCCTGGGGAGTGCAAAGCCACAGTCTCTCAAGTCTCTCCAGTGGGTGGTTTGCCCACTGCTTTATCCTGGGGAGTGCAAAGCCACAGTCTCTCAAGTCTCTCCAGTGGGTGGTTTGCCCACTGCTTTATCCTGGGGAGTGCAAAGCCACAGTCTTTCAAGTCTCTCAAGTGAGTGGTTTGCCCACTGCTTTTTCCTGGGGACTGCAAAGCCACAGTCTCTCAAGTGGATAACAGTCTCCGCTGGTTCTGGAGGGGGCTTTGTGTCCAGAGTGCTTCATCCTGCCAAGGACTGAGGTAGTGGATGCCTTTCTCCACTGGTTCTGGAGGGGGCTTTGTGCCCAGAGTGCTTCATCCTGCCACGGACTGAGGTAGTGGATGTATCTCTCCACTGGTTCTGGAGGGGGCTTTGTGCCCAGAGTGCTTCATCCTGCCAAGGACTGAGGTAGTGGATGTGATACTCCACTGGTTCTGGAGGGGGCTTTGTGCCCAGAGTGCTTCATCCTGCCAAGGACTGAGGTAGTGGATGTATCTCTCCACTGGTTTTGGAGGGGGCTTTGTGCCCAGAGTGCTTCATCCTGCTAAGGACTGAGGTAGTGGATGTGATACTCCACTGATGGTGGGCCAACATGGAAGCTGTCCAGGCCCCTGGAACTGACCACCAGCCACATACGACTGACCACTGGGGATGGCAGCTATGTCTGCAGTGGTGCCACTGGCACAGGATGTGGCGTGACCACTGGCGGTGCTGGCGGCGGCCTCAGTAGCGGCTGTGCTTGTGGCGCTCATTGGGCAGCGGTGCTGGTGGGTGGCTCAGTGAGCGTGCTGCTGATGGCGGTGTCCTAGTCAGCGGTGCTGGTGGGTGGCTCAGTGAGCGTGCTGCTGGCGGTGGTGTCCTGGGCAGCGGTGCCGGTGGCGGCGGTGCATGTGGCGGTGCCGGTGGCGGTCTTGTCCGCCATGCAGGTTGGCGGCGAGTTCCCTTTCTTTCTCTGGCCCTTCCCCACCTTGGATGGTGGCGCAGCTGTCTTGCCATTCACAACTGTAGCCCTGGGAGAGCCCTTGGTGGCAGGTGTTTTGGCCTTCTCCCTCCAGGCTGTGGCCAACTTCTTTAGTTTTTGAGGTGGGGAATGTCCTTGCCTGGCTCCTTGGCACACTGGCTGCCCTGCTGCTTGGTGCACTCCAAAAGCCGGCTACTGCTGGCACCACTGTTCCCGGTGATGTGGTGGCTGAGGTGCTGGGTTGGGACCTGGAAAGGCGGGCCCTAGGGGACGGAAGGGGTGGGGGAGGTGTAGGGAAGAGGTCAATGTTTGGCAGGAAAAGTTTTTTAGACACACTGGGATGGGTAGATGGAGGGGGTTTTGGAGTGGAGGAAGAGGTAGTGGTTGTAGGAGGTGTTCGTTTGCTGAGTTTGGGTGGAGGTGCATGGGCTGGAGGCTGTCGTGAGGTGGATGGCTGTTGAGTGGGTGTGTGACTGCGTTTGTGTAGTTTGGGAGGTGGGCTCACAGATACACTCGGAGAGGACACAGGGGATGTGTGAATGGTAGTGGGGGTGGTGAGTGCACGTGAGCCGTGTGTGGTGATGGGCGTGCTGGTGATGGACGTAGTGGCTGAAGATGTAGTGCATGCAGGTGTGAGTGGAGACATGACAGGGAGGGAGGAGGGAGACGTGGAGGAGGGGGACACAGTGGAAGCAGTGGCTGTTGGTATGTCTGCATGGGTATGATGCTTGTGTGAGTGCCTGTGGGATGTGTGGTGCTTATGTTTGCCAGAGATACCCTTGTGTGTTGAGGTGTGTGCATGCTGGTCTGATGGTGTGCTTGGGATAGGCTGAGGTACTGGGGATTGGGTCTGGGTGGAGGAAGTTGGAGGGGGGAGGCTGGACACAGGGACAATGGCTGCCATCAGTGCTGAGGCCAGAGTCTGAAAAGCTTGCTGTTGGGCTGCCTGACCAGAATGAATGCCCTCCAGGTATCCATTTGTCTTTTGCAACTGCCTCTCCACACCCAGGATGGCATTCAGAATGGTAGACTGCCCAACAGTGAGGGATCTGAGGAGGTCAATGGCCTCCTCACTGAGGGCAGCAGGGCTGACAGGGGCAGGGGCTGAGGTGCCTGGGGCAAAGGAGATGCCCACCCTCCCGTGTGAGCGGCCACAGGACACACGCTGAGGGGCTGCAGTGAGGGTGGTGCTGGTAGGGGGGTGGCGGCTGTACCTGTAGATGCAGTGGGAACAGAGGGGCCCGCCACCACAAGGGAGCTCCCATCAGAAGAGGAGTCGGTGTCGCTGGTCTCAGCTCCTGTCCCCGCTGTGGAGCTCCCCTCGCCCTCCATCCCACTGGTGAATTTGGAGTCCGTAGTCTCGCCCTCCAGGGCCATGTGGGATGCAGCTCCCTCCTGCTCTGGAGGCACTGCTCTTCCGCATGATGATGCTAAGGCGCACAAGAACAGGGAGACCACAAAAAGGAGGGGAAAGAAAGTAGAAAGACATGTTCAGTGCATGCAATACTGCTACAGTTGGCTTGACACTACAGACACAGCAGCCCTCTGCGCCACGCCATGCACTTAGAGTTCCTTAATTAATCACAGGGCCATAGGGTACAAGGCCTATGCCCGATTGCTGCACACATGGAAGTCACAGGAGCATGACTATGGGTAGACGGCTCTTAACACTGGTGGGGTGGTGTGCCACATAGCCTGCCTCACAAAGGGACCTTGCCTAGAAAACTCGCCCTGGCCTAGGGTAACCCACTGCCCACCTCCCCCACCCAGACACCTCCCATGCACGCTGAATCAGCTGAATGAGAGTGTACTCACCCCCCTGTGGCTGCTCTGATGCCCTCAAGCGCCCATCCAACTCCGGATATGCTACTGCCAGGATCCAGAACATCAGGGGGGTCATGGTGCGACGGGCACCCCTCCCACGTTGGGAAGCCATCCCCAGCTGGGCCTCCGCTGTCTTCTTGCTCCAGCGGCGAATGTCCTCCCATCTTTTATGGCAGTTGGTGCTCTGTCTGTGGTGGACCCCCAGGGTCCGGACTACCTTGGCGATGGCACGCCAAATATCCTTCTTCTGGTGGGCGCTGACCTACAGGAATATTACAGGGGAAAAGGAGAAAATATAACCGTCCAGACCGTCACAGTCATTGGCCCACATTCCCACCCTTGCCCTGGCGCACATACACTCACCGCCGTTTCATGCACGCCTCATTCCCCCCCCCAATCTCCCAACCAGACCACTCCAAACAGTCATTGCTCATACAGCATGCTCACAGTGTACTCACCTGTTTGTCTGGAGGACCGTAGAGTAGCGTGTACTGGGGGAGGACCACATCCACTAGTTTCTGCAACTCCTCTGATGTGAAGGCAGGGGCCCTTTCCCCAGACACTGTAGCCATTGTTGCTTCCAGACTGAGGTCAGAGCAGCACTTGCAGTGTAGGTCCTCTTCTGTTGAAGATCAGGTATCAAGTGATTGAACAGAGAGAAAATGGCGGTCACGTCCACGGCTGTGCGTACCGTCACCGCCAGTGTACATTGTCATTGGCTCCTGGGACCCATAGGGTCCAATGTTAACCAATGCAGGATTGCGCAACGGTCTTCGACAGCCTACCGCGATGGTGTACAACGCCAGCGCAGTTACCTCATATCCCATTGTCCCGCCTTACTGGTCAGGCAGCCGCCATTTCAGGGGGCCACATGGCATTAATTTTAAATGCGTCACACATATCTAGGCCTTGCATACACACTAAGACAGGCACATAGCGGATTGACAAATGTGTGCAATAAAGTTGTTTATTTCGTACCTCAGTGTTGGCTGACCCTCTGCTCGCTGTTCTCATCCATAGAGCACGTCCGCTGGGGCAGGTGAGGAGATGGCGGCATCCATTAGGTGAGGACATGGACCCTATACAGTGTGAATAGTTGTCTGGGTCTGGGGTTGTCCCTAAGGGTTAGTGTGTGTCTAACAGTTGTCCCTCGACATTTGCAAGTGACTCTGGCTACCCCAACCTGTCATGGCTACTGACCCCAGTGAGGAATCCCAGGACAAGGGCAGAGGAACGCTACAATGAGGCACATGGGCGAACTAGGAGGGTTATAGAGAGGACCTTCGGCCTCCTGAAGGCCAGGTTCAGGTGCCTCCATTTGACAGGAGGTTCCCTATACTACTCACCAAAGAAGGTGTGCCAGATCATCGTGGCCTGCTGTATGCTGCACAACTTGGCTTTGCGATGACAGGTGCCTTTTCTGCAGGAGGATGGTCCTGAAGGAGGTGTTGTGGCAGCTGTGGAGCCTGTGGACAGTGAAGAAGAGGAGGCAGAAGAAGAGGACATAGACAACAGAAACACTGTGATCCATCAATACTTCCAGTGAGACACAGGTAAGAAGACATCACTGCTTCCTACATCTGATACACTTGTTCTACCTCTCATCTGTCTGTCACTTTCACCCAGTGTATGGAACCTGATTTGTCACTTTCCCTTTCGATTTCACAGATGTGGGTCCCACTGTGTGACCTCTGCTATGTTTCCTCATGGACTAGAGCTGTGTGACATAGGTATGTTGACAATACAACTGACATTGCTATTTCCCTCAGTTATTGCAAATACACATTGGTGAAAGCACAGACTGACTCCAGATTGTTTTGTGATTTAAGGGTGTTGATTTAAGTGCTAAATAGTAGAGGGTGTTGTAAAATGGTCAGGGGTGATGGTGGAGGGATGTCCTTGGCAGAGTCCAGTTTATTAGTCTCACAGGTGCATTGTCCAAAGGGGCATAGGAAGTGGAGCTGGGGCAGTTTAAGGATGGACAGGGTGACAAAGTCGGACAGAAGGATGACAATCAGGGTGGGCTCATTTCTTGGTGGGGTCTTGGCATTGTTGTCTGTCTTTGTCCTGGATCTCAGGGACCGCTTGTGGGGTGGTTGTCCATCTTCAGGGGTTGGGGTGCTGGTGTTGTGGTCCTGTGGCAGTGCCTCCTGTCCACTAGCGCCAGCAGAGGTGGTGGGCTGTTCATCATCCAGGCTAGTGTCAGGGGCCCCTTGTTGTGCCACAGTGTCCCTCCTGGTGTTCACGAGTTCCTTCAGCACCCCTACAATGGTGCCCCGGGTGGTATTGATGGATTTGAGTTCCTCCCTGAACCCCAAATACTGTTCCTCCTGCAGCCGCTGGGTCTCCTGAAACTTGGCCAGTACTGTTGCCATCGTCTCCTGGGAATGATGGTAGGCTCCCATGATGTTGGAGAGGGCCTCGTGGAGAGTGGGTTCCCTGGGCCTGTCCTCCTCCTGTCGCACAGCAGCCCTTCCAGTTCCCCTGTTTTCCTGGGCCTCTGTCCCCTGAACCATGTGCCCACTACCACTGCTCCCAGGTCCCTGCTGTTCTTGGGGTGGTGGGTTAGCCTGGGTTCCCTGTAGTGGTGCTTGACGTGTCCTGGGGACAGAGGTATGGACCCGCTGGGTGGGTGCTGTGCTGATGTTTCCTGAGGGGGGAGGCTCTGTGGTGGCATATGCCAGTGTGTGGGGAACCGACTGTCCCGAGGTCCCAGATGGGCCAGGCTGGTCATCTAGATCCAGTTGCACAGAGCTGCTGTCATCACTGTGGGCCTCTTCTATGGGTGGAGTGGACATGTCTGGAACCTCCTGTCCGGTGACGTTGGGTAGGGGTCCTGCAGGGGTGTAAAGGCATGATTATTGCATCTGTGTGTGCCATGGTGTGCAATGGGTGGGTGACCCTGTACCCCAGTGCTTCCATTCATGTGTAAGACCTTGTGTGCTAATTGTTTAGGGGTCTGTGTGGGTATGTGTAGTGGCCATGCATAGGTGATGGGTGTCCATGCTTTGTTGTTGCATGCAGGGCCTGGTGTTGGGATGTGTGCTTTGTAATAGTGGGACATCTGTGAGGAGTTGGAGTGATGGGGGTGAGGGCGAGGGTGGGGGTATGTGATAGCATGCAGGTAGGGTGGGGGATGTCATAGTTAAGATTTGCCTTACCAGAGTACATTCCTCCTGTTACTCCTGCGAGGCCCTCAGGATGCAGTATAGCCAAGACCTGCTCCTCCCATGTTGTTAGTTGTGGGGGGTCCGCCGCCAGTCCTCTGAACCACGATGTGGTGTCTTGAGACCACGGAACACACCTTCCCCCGTAGGTCGTTCCACCTCTTCCTGATGTCATCCCGTGTTCTTGTATGCTGTCCCACTGTATTGAGCCTGTCCACGATTCTGCGCCATAGCTCCATCTTCCTAGCTATGGTGGTGTGCTGCACCTGTGATCCGAATAGCTGTGGCCCTACCCGGATGATTTCCTCCACCATGACCCTGAGCTCCTCCTCTGAAAACCTGGGGTGTCTATGTGGTGCCATAGGGTGGTGGGGGTGAAATGTGAGGTGGTGTGTGTTGTGATGTGTGGGGTGATGTCTAGGAGTGTGTGGTGTTTTGTGCGTGGATGTGTAAGTGCGATGGTGTTGTGTGCCTCTGTATGCTGGTGTTGTCTTTGCTGTGCTGTCTCTCTGGCCTTCGTCAAAGCTTTTGGTAGTAAGGGTTTGTGGGTGATGTGGGTGTGTGTTTTATATTGTATTCGGTGTGTGGGAGTGGTGTGTGTATATGTACATGAGGTGTGTATTTGGAATTGTCCAATGTGGTAGTGTTTTGTAGATGTGTGTGTATTTTGAGCGCGGCGGTGTGTACCGCCAATGGAATACCGCGGTTGAAATACTGCTGCTTGGATTTGTGGGTTGTGATAGTGTGGGTGTATTCCTGTTGGCGTGACGGTGGAGGTTTTGTTATCGCCAGTTTATCACTGACCTTTAGTGTGGCAGACTTGTGTGGGTGTCTAGATTTTGGCAGATTCCGAGCTGTGGGTCGTAATAGCTGCGGCGGAATTCCGCGGCCGAGGCGGTGTGTTGGCGGTTTTTTGCAAGGCGGTAAGCGGCATTTACCGCCAATGTTGTAATGAGGGCCATAATCTCAGACATAGAGAAACTTTAAAGGCTCCTTACTGATATACTGACACACTTTCCTCTCGTTCCTTTCAGGACACATCGGATAGAAGGAGTGAGAGAGTGGACCAGTCAGAGCAATGCACTGGTTACATCAAACAGAAGAAAGACTCACAGCGTTCCTCAGACAACAAAGAGGACAAATCCCAACTACAAAAGCCACAATTCAAAAAGAAGAAGGTGGTGGCGATTTAGAAAAAGACATGCCAGCAAAGTTGAGAACATTGCTGAGGAACAAGACGTGGGCAGTGACCCTGCTGGACAATGCAGCAGAAGTCACGATATGTCGCCAGAGTCTGAGAGCAACTAATGACCTTCTTGTAGTCAAGACTGCAGATTGGTGCATTCTCACACCCGACAGGGTTTATGATTTAAATATCCAACTTGAGGGAGACATAGAGCGATTATTAGTATAATTTTTTGGAAAGAGCTTAATTGTGATATCCTATTGGCAGAAAAAGACTGGCCACCCGAGCATGTCCGCAAACTCTCACACGGAGAAGATGTAATTTTGCCTTCTTTCTCAGAACTTGTTCCAGATGTAGTAAAAGAAGCCTACGCTGTTGACTGGGCTTTGGCGCAGGCACCCGCACTGTGTAATACCTATCAGGTTTACACCCCAGCCTCAACCCCAATATCTAGTCAAACATGAGGCTAAAGCCCCATTGAGGGAGATCCTCACTCAACTCGAGTACCAGGGAGTAATAGAGCCCTGTGTCTCTGCAATGAATAACCCATTATTCCATATTGGACCGCCTTGAGCTACAAATTAAATTTTAAGAAACTAAAATAGCTTTTCTCCGTATATTGTTCCTGGGATACGAGCTGTGAATTGAGCGTAATTGCCTGGCCCGCACTTTTTAGAGAAATTCGCTCAGCTTGAACCACCAAATACCATCAAGAAATTGCAGTCATTCCTTGTTTTCTTTAACTTTGGCACAACTTACATTACAGATTTTGCACAATGCATAAAACCACTCTATGATTTGATTCACCCATATTTCTCAGGCAGACACTGAACAGTTGAACACACGTGCATACTTAGATGACTGCAGCAAGACGTGCGAGAAGCAAAACACTTACACATGTGACAACAAAATAATATGATCATTAGAATAATTGCTGGTGCCATTGGGTTCAACTATGTCACTTTCAATGAGGGTGACATGATACCCATAGCATATAAATCCCATTTGGAGTAAAACACAGAACAACGCTTTGCACCCACAGAAAAGATTCTGACTGCTGTACCAATGGCTGTCATTAAGGAGTGGCCACTTGCCCAAGGGAAATGCATTTTTGTTGTTACCGAGCTGCCAGCCTTAGAGTCTATCACCAAAGCAAACGTTCCTAATGCTAAGCATTCCATCCACGTTGGATTCAATGGGCAACCTCCCTGACTGCCCCTGATGTTGACTGCATTTTTGACCCAAAACTTCAAAGACAAGAATTTCTCCAGTACAAACAGGACCATGACCTGCTGTCATCTTGCCACTTGACAGATACCAAGCTGTCATTTCTGCGGATGATTCAGCACACCAAGCTGTAGGTACAAAATACCAATACTCAACCGCTTGCGCAGGTGTGAGCAGAGCGATGAAGCATATTGTATTCCACCCTAAACATACCTACACGCAGACTCTGGGGGACTGCACTGCTCAGATGGCTGAATTTAAAGCTCTTATCTTGACACTGAAACACACAGATCCAGAACAGCTCACATTGATTGTGTGTGATTCGTACTACTGTGTCCAGTCCTACATCATTATCTTAATCATTGGTGGTTGAATGGGTTCAGAGACTCAAAGGGGAACACCATAAAACACAGAACTCTGTGGAGGAGGCTAGCTGATCTAAAGGATAGACTACCAGATGCTCATGTAGTACATACACTGGACCGTCAATGTATAGGAGTACATTTTGTAGGAAACACTTTGGCTGAAAAAGCTGCCAAATCCGCAGTAGCTACAGTTTCTGTTGCTGCAGTGACTTGTTCTAACATGAGATTGGATAATGAGACTCAGGCTGCCATGAATGCTTCGGCTGAAGGCGAGCCTCTTCCAAAAGCATATCCTACAAAATATACCTACGATATCAGTGCACAGAATGTTGCCTTTGTGACCATTCCTGGAGTGGGAGATCGAATGATCCCCAACCAAGACCAGAGATTAGATCTCATCAAAGCACCACATGAGAGTGTTGCATCTGCTCATTCTGGTGGCAACAATATCACTGCTACAGAAACGTTTGTGGAGGCTGGGTCTAAACAAACAGACCAAACAGTATATTCTTTATTGTAACATTTGACAGCAAATAAAGGATTCAAACATCAAATGACCACTGCAGACATTCCTCTTAGTGTCCAATAGGCCACTACAATAGGTGTACTTGGACTGTTGTGATCCCTCACAACCTGATGGTGAATACAAATACATCTAAATTGCTGTTGATTCTTGTTCTAGATTCCTGTGGGTATGGCCACATCAGTCAGCTGACTCTCGAACTGTTATAAAAGTCTTGCTGGCCTTCATCAGTAGATATGTAGTTTCAGCATTCCACTCGGACCAGGGCCCTGCTTTTGCCTATAGGGCATTTAGGGACACCAAGAGGACAATGGGTGTTGAGCTCCATTGCTCTTCCCATGTCATGCAGAGGGAAATTCTGTGGTGAAGAGGAGGACTCATGACCTAAAGCAGTCCTTAACAGCAAGAGTATTAGGTTCAGGACACAGCTGGCTTCATCACCTATATTGGGTCCAGAAAGTACTGAATAATCTGCCAAGATGGTGCTTGAGGGTGCACTCCATATGAGGTTCTCCTTGGGATACCTATGTATGTCCCAGATTTAGGTGACCCTGGTATGGTGGCAGGAGATACACCTTTTGACATAAATGACTGTCTCATTGCCTTGCAGGAGCTTCTGCAATTTTGTGATGATAATGAATCCACCAGTGCCATCACTTTAGGAATAAGGGATTTGCCAACAACATCTGCAGGCTGTATTCCTAAAGTTGGGGGATCTAGTTTGTGAAAAGATTGCTGTGAAGAAGGAATTCGGCCAATCTTACAGAGCACGGTTCAAGTCCTGGGAATTCATGGCACCAGAACTGTCACTCTACCAGCGCTGCCAGTTTTCAAAGGGAACTGATTTATTTCCATTGACAGCATTAAATTGCACTATGTGGCAGATCCTGCACAGTAGTCCCCAAGACCTCTGAGGTAGTTCCCATTCCCCTCTCACTACCCAACAGGATATACCTCTTCAAAGATGAAACAACAAAGCTTCTGAATATACCAGAGTGTACAACAATGCTACAAATGCCTCCTTGAGCATGGGGAGGGGAGAGAATGAGCATCTGCTAATTCCTGTTACAACTTCACCAACAAGAACTGTCCAGGATGTGTCTGTTTTTTTACTCCAATGCAACACAAACTGACTACATTGTCTACTATAAACCTCCAGGAGAAGTGAATCCAGCCACCAACTCAGCATTAGCTCCTGTGTTTACACAGACTGCTTGTAGTTACTTCATAGACCAAGATGACTTTTCTACAACTTCATCTTCATCTGCAACTGGAACTCTTTCAAAGACACATAAGCTGTACATATGGCTTAAACATAACTATTTGGTTTATCTGTGGCATTATCTGTGGATACTACTGACATTGCTTCCCTTTCTGTTATGGATTGGTTTTGTGACTGTTTTCTTTCTCTTGATAAATGGTCATTATCTTCCTGAACGCGTTTCTGTCAAGCCAGCAGATGAAGATCTAACACCATATTTTTCCTCACATAAGGTCTGAAGATACTTGTCCCTTGTGAACATTTCAGCAGTACCAATTCTGGATGGGATTGTTTGGGATAAAGTTCCATTTGATATATATGGAGTTACTTAGGTTATCCATGTTCCCTATGTATTTAAAATTTAAATGACTGATGTAATTACACCTGGTGTTGTTTCTGATGACTGGAATGTTAAAACAGTAGATTCCATGCTATCTGAACTTCAGGATTATACTGTATTTGAAAGTGAAGATGTGTATATCAACACAGCAAATTATGGGGAAATGTTCTGTTATCATCATTTGGGACATTATTTCTGCACCAAGCAACTAGACATAGAGCAGTATCTAATTACACAATGGGAACATTGTTCAACTCAACCTGTGGGGAGCTCCAAAACATATGTAGACAATATTTGCATATGTTTTTGGCATTACACTACAAAAGCAGAGTCATATTATTTTAAGTTACCACCTTCCAAAATATGGAAAATTTTGCTAACTGACACCAAATTAATATAGACAAATTCCTTTGTTTCTGGGCTCGCTGTTGAAGGTTATGAATACTGGAAGAGCACTATAGATGTGAAAAGTATATGGGGAACACAAAATTGGCAAATTCAGGGTGGGAAAGCTTTGTGTAGAGCATGCCTTATTCCTGTACAAATGATATTTTTAAATGACACAGTTCAACAAACATCCTGCTTAGGGTTTTCAAAAAAAAAACGATAAATGTGCACAGTAGCCCCACACCAGCTAAATTCACCAATTGGCAACCATTCCTAAATGTCACAGAAAAAGAACTGAATGCTTGGGTCCAGAATGATACCTATAATTCCACGCTTTCAAATCCCGGTGGGTGATTATTGTGGCCTTTAGACACAAATGAGTGTCAGGCATTTTGTACTAATTTATCATGGGGTTTGAAGATTAGCTGGTCAGACCCTTTATATGTCTCCGGTCAACACTCTGGTATAGTTACTACATACAGTGTGGGAGAACTGTGCCAACAATGGTTATGCATTATCACTTTAGCAGCAGTTAAAAAACTTCTATGTCTCCTATCAGAGGAAGTAGACTTGCAGGATTTCTTGTTAGGTCCAGGAAAACCCCGCTCTAAACGATTTCCTGTATGCCATATACAATGAGTTCTGAAAGCTTTCTCAAATGGAAGCGACTGCATGTTCAAGGCAGATAGATAAGGAAAATGTAGAAGAGGCTTTAACTGTTGTCGATAATGGCATGAACACTGTCCAACAGAATATATACACTTTATAATATTGTTACATCTGCAATCAATATCATTCAGAATGACATGTCCCTTTTACAACATGGGCAGCTGCGTTCATGCAGTTAAGTTGGACATTGCAGATTCTGAAAAATGGGCGCGTCTCTTGGAACTACATTATCAGTAGTGAATTGTTTGCTGCTTTTAATTTGTCCAGGGAGCAACAGATAATGGCTAAAAAGGAAGCAAGCTATACTATGCTTTACATTGAAAAGTTAGAAAAGCTGCCTTTCACTACAGCCGAGACACCATCAGCAGTATGGTTAGTACATGGGATTATAAATCTGCCAATTTCCGCCTTTCATTTCATAAAATGTGTGAAACATTTTTCTATGGGCAGATACAAGCAGCTAAGAGATAGCTATATTAAGGAAGAGTAGGAGTTGCCTTTCGAGTTCAAAAGTATAAATGGTGAAACAGAGGTCTTTCTGATCGGAAGCGAATGTGAGACCACTGTTAGTCATTCTATGATTTGCAAACAGGAGTCCCTACAGGGCTTTTTCAATGCGAAGGTCGTGAACTTGGCATGCTTTCTAAAGGGTACTCCCGTTCCTTTGATTCATCCAGCATTTCACTACTTTTGAATGGAAGTTATGTGGTTCAGAGTTGTTCCAGAGTGAGACTGGGAATCGCCTATGCAATTTCAGTTTCTCAAGTTGTAATTTGTTGTGGACATGTTTATTCCCCCCCACACACAAGAAATAAGAGTAGCAGAAATGTGGCCTCGCATTGATACTACTAATGTAAATTTTGACAAGCTGGGAAGGTTAAAGGCGTTTACGTTACGAAAACAATTGGCGTTGGCATCGACCGAGGAGGCGTACACTCTCCAATTGGCCAGATCATCAATCGAGATACAATCCATATTAAATGCCAACTTCCCCAAGCACTTTGGAGAGCTGGTCTCCAAAATATTCAACACCTCGCGCACTGCAGGGATTGTACACTTTTTAAAGGCTGTTGGGTCTGGATTTGTTTCCAACTTCCAGACCATCTTCGGAGTCATTCCTTCAGCTATCCATTCACTTTTTTGAGTGTGTTTGGCAGATTTCCTATAACTTTGGCGCTGATTGGCGGAATACTGCTACTGCTATTCCTGATATGCAATGGTTGTGCTTTCTCGGCTAAGGGGAGTGATGGAGCTACCATCAGCTGAGCTGTCTCATGATCTCATGATGCAGTACTTTGGCACTCCTTTGCTGGACGAATTGGAGCATGATTGGTCATTGTCATTCCGACCAGTCCTGTGGTACGTGCAACCTGTCTTTCATTGCACCTGGTGCCTCTTCGATTGCATCCCGTTAGTGTGTCTTGCAGCACAGCCAGTGCCTCCTGGGGACAAGGAACATTCACGTCCTGCCCCATGAGACTGAGGTTGATTCACAAGGCCACCTTTGAGTCACTGCTTGTGAACTACTTGGCTCCAACAACATCTGACACTATGGATGGTGCTGCCTATGTGGGTGATCCTGTGTCTGAGGCATCTGTGCATTTCTGCTCCATGGGTACTTCTGCAAATCCTATGATCGATCTGACATCTGCCGATATTGAGTCCATCGTGGATGTACTCCCATTTGATGACTTAGGAGACCTTCTGCACAATCATACCTATTGTTGAATAAATTTGACCATTGGCTTTTTTTCAAAAGTATAAAGTGTGATACCCAATTGCCTTATTTATTCAACTAGCATTTGGCCTGTCTTGCTTGTCATGATTGACATTGCATCTCTTTTTGTATGTTTTTAGCTTTGTTTTAATTCGATTTTAGACTTTTAGCTCAGAGCATTTTAGTTTTGGGCTCATGCACCTTCGCAAGTGAACTAGCATCCTTGTTTCGACAAAGGGGAGGGTGTGGTGAATCTATTTTAGTTTTCCACTGGGTCATAGGAGTTAGCTTAGCCTTTGGCTAGCATGCCTGTTGCCCCTGTCACCTAGTGAACTTTTTTACTACTTAGTATGCTCTGTTTTATTTCATTTATTTTATTATTTCTTTGAGCTTGCTGCCATTGTTTACATTTATAAGAAATGTTTTGATTTTCATTATCAGTGACATTCAGAGAAGGCGTCATTATTGGGGCCACTATCAGTGACACACATAGGTATTTTCATCAATCAATCAATCAAACAAGGCATTTGTAAAGCGCACTACTCACCCGTGAGGGTCTCAAGGCACGGAGGGGGGCTGCTACTGCTCGAACAGCCAAGTCTTGAGGTGTCTCCTGAAGGTAAGTAGGTCCTGTGCCTGTCGCAGGTGGATGGGAAGAGTGTTACACATCTTGGCAGCAAGGTGCGAGAGAGATCTGCTGCTGGCGGGCATTCTGTGGATATGTGGGATGGTGGCGAGTGCTAGGTCAGCGGAGCGAAGTTGTCGGGCCGGAGTGTAGAAGGAGAGACATCTGTTGAGGTATTCTGGTCCGGTGTTGTGCAGTGCCTCATGAGCATGGGTGAGGAGTTTGAATGTGATTCTCTTGTTGACGGGGAGCCAGTGCAGATCTCTCAGGTGGGCTGTGATGTGGCTGTGGCGGGAGATGTCCTTGATGAGGCGTGCAGAGGTGTTCTGCATTGCGCAGCTCTGTACATTTGGCACAGCAATTTTGGCCTTGTTGGGCCACATTAGTGTAAAAAAAATACACTAATGAGGCGCAAGGAGGTGCTGCGCTAGGGACTCTTAAATCTTCCCCATATTATTTTAAATCCATTTGCATGATTATGCCCATTCAGCCATAAACTGCAATTAAACATAGACAAGGACTGCACATCCTTTTCTTAACCTGAAATACATCAACCCGTATAGGCTGCATAAAACAGAGAATCTAAATAGTGCACAGACTCTAAATGGTGACAAAAGCACTTATAAGAGGTCCACCCACTGGAAGCTAAGTATCCAAAAAGTGTTGGCAAGGAAAATAACTAAATTCTGGCACAAATCAAACAGCAAACGTGGAGATAAATGCTTTTACAAACAATTGATTGCTTCTGGGAAATAAGAACAAAGACTCACAATAGAAATATCTGGAATATCAGAGATACAACACAGAATTAATTCTGCTAGCTGGCCAGCTGTGTGCTGTTCTGCCTCTCCCACACCTCATAAAGTTTTCTAGATGCTTGTCATTGCTGTAGCTCCCGCAGAGGCCTTCCCGCCTCGGGTTCAGAAAGCGCACGTGCTCTGGTTAGACACCCTAACGTATCCCACCTACTAGAAGTCAACCAGAACTTTGGTGTGGTAATCAGATTAATTTAACACAGTTCAATAACATGAGAAATATAGTAAATTTTGAACAAATTTGAACACCATGACCAATTTAATCATAAAATCTCCAAACTGAATAGAGTTTCAAAGCGTTATTGCAACACAAAGTTAATATAATGTAAATGGTGTGCAAAACTAAGTTAGAAACATACATGAAAACCATAGGCTGACAAAACATCTAAAGAGATTGAGCCTATTGAATATCAATACTGTTAAAAACTCCAAGAGGATAACACAAATTAACAAATCTATAATATGCTCATTATATTCATCTAACTAGGGTAACTCACTATAAAAATACACTGGTGAAATCTTCTAAGCGGAAAAGGAAACAGGAAACCACATTACAGATTATACCTCACCTCATGGGACAGCAGACAGGAAAGATTTGTCGAAAAGACCATTCACAGACTCTCAGCATTTGTAGTCAGCAGCATCAAAGGCAGTGCAGAACACAAGCTGTACATTAAGGTAGGTCAGCAGTTCAGAATTTATTGGACATAACAGTACTGAATAGTGTAAGCAAGTGGGTCAATTAAAAAAGGATGTCTTTAATTCTTCAGAAGACATCTAAGGGGCATAGGGACTAAGAAGAAGAGAGAGCAGCACCACATCAAGGGTCATCAGCAAGCTTTGACCCTACTTAACTGAGTAAAGTTTCAAAAGTCTCTCTCTAACTAGAAATGTCCATCTGTTCCTGAGTAGTCATACAGAGGCACTCATCTTGTGCATGTTAACCAACATCCAATTAGAATTTAGACGCACATAAGGTTTGCAACTATTATGGATTTTCTCATGGTAGATGTGTAATCATCCCAATGAATTCATACAGTTCTGCCAAATCTTTACATTTATTCATCAATTGCAACTTTACAATTCTTTCCCACAGCTCACAGGATGATTCCATCATTTGTCATGCAAACTTTATAAGGATTCCCTTTTTGTTCGACAGCTAGAACAAATACTGTTACATTTGTTATTTATCAAAACATGTTCTCCCTCTTTAATACAGTAGGACATTCACCAACACATCAGCAACTGAAGAATAAATTCAGGTCAAAGGAAACCGAAAGAATCAGTACTTTTCCTCTAGTGTTGCAAGAATGACTCTTCAGGCCTAGTCTAGGTAAGAAAGCCTAAGTACATATTAATACAATTGACACGTGTAAACCTTACAATTTGTATAAAATATGCATAGCAAATTATTAATTGCAAACATTATTCATGACATATTAGGACTTAGTTTAAGCGTGCATTTATTTCTCAGCACACATGTAACTCATTTTAATAAATTAATTTAAATAATATACTTTATTTCTACTATTCCTTTAAGAATAATACTTTTATTATTAATTCATGTCAGGAGCTCACTAAAATATAAATGCTTAATAGCTTTCATGGCAAAATGTGATGTCAAATATGAATGGAGGTCACATTGTCCACCATTTTCAGATGTGCAAGTTTTTACATTTCATGTTAATTTCTCTGTAGGCTTGCAAATAAAGGTTTGTAAGTTGCCATGTGGTAACTTCTATGCCACTAATGTATTAATAAAATGTGGTCGCTATCGCCATTGTGGCTAATAATTGAACACTACAATTACATTTACACTGGTCTCCTACCTAAGAAGCTTTCCAGGTTCTAAACAGTACAGAATAGCAATGTTCATTTTATCTTTGATCACAGAAGGCTAGATAAGCCTCTACAACATAAAAGCCTCCCCCTTGCAATGCAGGCTATTGAAAGCATACATCTTATTATAAAAGGCCTCACAGATGCATCTCACAATGCTACAATCACAAGTGATACTCTAGTCTCAACATTCAGCACTTATGTGGTGTATAGATGTTTCTAGCATACTTAACACTCTTACCTGGCTTATGTCTGTTGCTACCATTCTGGAAGCTAGTAGGATATTGAAACTGTGTCCTACTAGGAGAGTCTGATTCCAAGGCACACAGTAATTTGGGTGACCACAGTTTCCAGGCCATGATGGATAATGTTCCGGGCCCTGAACATTTGTGTAATAGCCCAATACATTCAGGGGTGTTGTAGTCTTGTTACATCCCATATAACTAAGTATACTAACACAACTGAATTCAAAGATGTGTAGGGGAAAACGTCTGGACAGGACCAGTGTGTGTAATGACTTGAAGTGAGCTGGTCACCCTACCAGTAATCCATGAATGAATACACTGACACCCCCTCAATTAACCCTATTTGCCCTATTTCCCTTGTATAGTGGGCATGAAATCCACTGAAGACCTGGCTACTGATGGGCTACTACAAGCTAGTCATAAGAGAACATAGGAGCTCAAACCTTGCTCACAGCCTCACTTATTGCCGTGATTAAAGAGCAATTGTCAAACTCAACAAATGCATTCTATGCCTAAATCATAGATCTGCATGAGCCAAGTACATCTCTAAAAGCAGAGTAGCTGTTGCAGGCCAATACCTCTGCCATCCAAAGGGACTTCAGTCCAATAATTATGGAGTTGTCTGCCGGCACTGTGACTAAATCTCTACATCAGGGCTCTCCAACTTTTTCCGTTGTGAGAGCTACTTCTAATCAGTGAAAATCATTGTGAGCTCCTGAAGGCTAAACAACTTGTGCATTGTAACCAGACACCCCCATTGCCAGCTTTATTGACTTTAAGCCCAATGTCCATAGAGTCAGATACTAACGTTTGAATAAAATACTTTGGTAGAGGTGCTATGACAGGACTGCCATGTGTGTAAATGAGAGCATGACCTGCTGAGGGATTAATGAACGTGTGCATATGAATCGGATATATGTGTATGGGTGACTGAGAGCATATGCTGTATGCCCTTGTGGCACAGGACATATCTTTCACCATATGGAGCACTGTTAAATGTATAACACAAACATACAACCACTTTTTTTACATGGGAGAAACTTAAAGTGCTGAAACATGTTCTATGGAAATGTTAAAACTATGGAGCATTTTTCTGCACTTTAAATTTCTTTCATTTAAAAAAATGCTGTATTCTTCAGTTATACATATGGCACTGTGTCTACTGGCACTGGGAGCAAGAGGCCTGCTGTTTGTAAATGTGACTCTTTGAAATGGCAGACAATTAATATCAAGAGTTAACAATTATTAAGGTAACTTTTTATTTTGATTTTTTCCTATTTAACAGCATTCAGAAACATCATTTTGTTCTCACTCTCAAATATTGAGTTGACAAGGACCTTTATTAAAAAGTTAAATACATCAGTGCTTCAGTGTTTCACCCCTGTTCTCCTGCTGCAGCCTAGGCTGCAAAGCTGACTCCAGCACTGCTCCTTATCAGGCCATGCGATCTGCAACCTGGTGTTAATAATGCAAAATAAACACATCCTTCCCTTAACTTTGAAATGTAAATGTGACTGTGTGCTTCTTTAACAATGAACTCAGTGCCAAGAGCTACTTTGAGGGTGTCTAAGAGCTAGTAGCTCCTTGACTAATTTGAGAGACCTGCTCGAAATTGACAGGTGTCACAATCATGGCAGTTCCTCTCAATGTAGATAAAGTTTGACAGATGGATACGATAAAAACCTTTACACCATCCACTCAAATTAGGCAGACAGTATCAAGTAGTTCCTCCAATGGCCCCTACTCCATCTGGCCATCGGAGGAAGTATTCCTTTGACAGAGCCAATATGTGCTCCGTCAATGGAATACTTACAGTCTGTCCAACTTCAAATAAGGCAGAAAGACTGTCAGTTTGGTGGACCGTGTATTCTGTTGCATTTGCAATGGCGTACCTTTCCATGAACCTCTAAATCAGGCCCTTTCTGTATAGAGTAACAGCATGTCCTGCAAAAATGAGGCATACTTGAAAATGAGCTTTAGAGAAGCTGCAATAAAGTTCAGTGAAACAGCACCTGTTATGATAAATAAAAAGAGAGTAAGGTTATCTTCTGTTGGACATAAACCTCAGCCTGCAATTGCGGTACGTATTCATGGTTTGAAGTTTTAGTATTTTCTCACTGAACTAAAGTAAATATACTTTTAAACTGCACCGCCAAGCAAGCTTTTAACATTCCATTTGAAACCGCCTATTAATCAAGTGGTATGCTAGCATGTCCTTGTAGTCTTCTGGAAGGTAATTGACTCTGCCTTCCCTTTTTTAATTTATTTTTATTATAAGAAAGTTCTGTCTTAAATTATGGTTATTTGGTTATTACCTGCCTCCTGTAATTAATAAACAGATAAATGTGTGTGTGTGTGCGTGTGTATATATATATATATATATATATATATATATTTTTATGTGCTGGTGGGGGCATGTGTTGGGCATGCGCATATTATACTTGTGTTTCTATAATCAGCTCAGGGCTTGAAAAATCCACTTGCATTGGCGAGTCTTATTTGATCAGGTTGAGCTATTTTTAATACTTATTCATCCCCGCTGGCGAGTCGACATTGAACAGGTGTTCTGTTCCGTTGAAAAGTGGAGGGGCAATAAAAGATGCCTTTAAATCTTTTTCTTATGTCACATTTGCTCTGTTTTCAGACATAGGTCAAAAGTCAGTTTTTCTTACAACAAATTTTCCTTCTGACTGCAGAGTTCCAGAACTTTGTAAGGTGACCTGTGTGAGCTGCTGCTTAAAACGTAAAATAAAAGGATATAGTATGTCAGGTTTTACCTAACCCACAAGATTTAAATGACTAAGGGGGTCATTCTGACCCTGGCGGTCATGGACCGCCAGGGTCACGAATGACGGAAGCACCGCCAACAGGCTGGCGGTGCTTCAATAGTCATTCTGACCGTGGCGGTACAGCTGCGGTCGCCCAGCCGGGGCCGGCGGTTCTCCGCCGGTTTTGCCCCGGCTGGGAGAATCCGCCAGGCAGCGCTGCCCTGGGGATTCTGACCCCCGTCCCGCCAGCCTGTTTCTGGCGGTTTTCACTGCCAGGAAGAGGCTGGCGGTAAGGGGTGTCCTGGGGCCCCTGGGGGCCCCTGCACTGCCGTTGCCACTGGCATGGGCAGTGCAGGGGCCCCCTAACAGGGCCCCATGAAGCTTTTCACTGTCTGCTTAGCAGACAGTGAAAAGCGCGACGGGTGCAACTGCACCCGTCGCACCGCCGCAACACCGCCGGCTCCATTCGGAGCCGGCTCCTGTGTTGCGGCCCTCATTCCCGCTGGGCCGGCGGGCGAAACTTGTTTAACGCCCGCCGGCCCAGCGGGAATGTTGGAATGGGGGCAGTGCTATTTTGGCCGCGTGGCGGCCAAATGGCGGTTCCCCCCTGGTGGGCGGCAACCGCCGCCCGCCAGAGTCGGAATCACCCCCTAAGTCAACTGTGCTAACATTTCAAAATATATTTCAGTAGTAGTGAAAGCCCTTTTTTTATATTTCTGTGTGATGAAAAAATATTTCAATAGGATGAAAACAAATCAGAATACTTTGCATGTTGAGGTGCAAAGGAAATGTCTGAAACCCAATTTTCACAGATTAATACACTGTATAGTTTTTATCAGTAAAGCTGCAAGTTGGTGGAGAGGTTTTTGGAAATTATTTGGAAAGTTACGGTGTGTAGATGATAATATGTTAGCACATCATGGTTTAGTAATATATTCATTAAAATTGAGTGTTTACACAAACTGAGAAACACTCCTGTCCTGATGGCAATGTTGTTAGTAAACTAAAAAAAAGTCCTAGGTAATATGGGATAGATCTCATGGGGATGTGGGCTACATTCTTGTGATGCATGCAGCAAACTTTAGTCTACTTAATCAAACAAAAGAGGTCTTTTGTACTGCAGAAATGCTGAGCTCAAATATTTGAAGTTGCAATCCTATGTGAGCAATAAGAAAAAGGAAACTCCGTAAACTATTTGCCTAGGATCACACAATTTGACCCATTTACAGGTCAAGTACTTTAGTTAGGTCGAGTAGATTATTTAAGTTACTCGGTGTACAGGTTTAGTAAAATGTTTGATTTTTCGAACCCTGATACAGCATAGGGCAAAGGGTCTGCCTACTTCAGCCATTAGTTCTCTTGCATTGTGAGTGACCACTTTTTTGCCTGAGCACTGGTTCATCTTACTACCAAGGCTGGTGTGCAGATCTTTTTTTCCTTTCAGTTTTTTATGCTTTTCAGCTCTTCTCGGGTGTGCAGGATGTCTGTTGCTGAAAAGATCTATTTTAAGTGTACATTGGGCTTAAAGCCCACCCATTGCTAAACATTGGTTAGCTCTATTGTCAGTCATTTGTTTGCTTTTTATTCATCAGCTTGTGTGGACTCTACTATTTGTGTGTGTCTCTCGCCTAGGTCATAGATACATACCATGTGTCCTTCGACTGCTCACTGTTGACGCACTACTTTCTTATTTTTGGTTACACTTCATCAGGAGGCATATAATCCTTGCTACCTCTCCAGTGTAGTGCTATACTGTGTATGCTCAATTTTTTACTCTTTCAAAGCTAGTACAAGAAGCCTGGAAGTGGCCAATACAGAGGAAAATAGAGATAATATCAGTTCCATCTACCAGGCAAGGGCAATGTGAAAGTGAACAGGCAGAGCAGACAAACATCATTCTCTCAGAAAGGGGAACGAAATCAAAGAGTATTTAAAAACATTTTCAGGAGGTGGGGAACCCCAAAAATAGATCTATTTGCAACCCAGGGGAAGGCAAAATGCCAAACTTTTGCTTCGAGACAATCATACCATCAAGCCCTATGGAATCCCCTGTCGATAGACTGGTCAGGGATATTTGCATATGCTTTTCTGCCGATACCACTGTTACACAGGGTGATCAAGAAATGCAGGAGAAGCAAGATGACTCTAACACTAATTGCCCCTCAGTAGGCAAGGCAAACTTGGTGTACAGAGCTGATGGAAATGGCATAAGGGAACATTCTAAAACTACCAATATAACAAGACCTGTTGTCAATGGAAGAAGGAAGTGTGTTACATCCAGAACCAGAGCCTTTAAGCCTGGCAGACTGGCTCCTGAAGACTTAGAATTTGGCTCCTGAAGACTTGGAATTTGGTCATCTAAAAATACCAGAGAATATAGTGGCTGTTCTTAGAGACACATGAAAGTGCCACATTGCTAAGAGGAATCAATGCTCCTTATACTGTATTAAAAAAGGTTTATTAAAGAAAAAAAACTAAGGACACAACAGTGTTAAAATATTTAACACACCTACAGAGCCACAGATAACTATATTGTCTTCTGAAAACTACTTAAGAGTTGGCCCTTTCCTTCATAACCACCATATTTAACTGCTTGAGTGCCTTGGATGAGGTGATCTTGTCCAAGGCACCTGCACCCAGGAACTGGGGGGAGCGCTAGCGCTCCCCCCATGGGCTCCCCACTCACCCACCCCCGGTCGTGGATGGAAGGGTAAGCCCTTCACCTTCCACCTACGAACCCCCCACCCCCGTGACGTCAGCGCGCATCGCGCGATGACAATCACAGAGGGCCTCCTCCATCGCGCTGGAAGCTCAGCTTCCAGCGTGATCGAAAGAGAAATGCAAAGCATTTCTCTTTCGATCACGTGGAGGAGGCCAGAGAGGCTTCAAAGGGAAGGAAAGGAATTTCCTTCCCTTTGAAGTCTCTCTGAGCGTTTCAAAAGCCGGATTGCAAGCAATCCGGCTTTTGAAACACCCACTAGACACCAGGGATTTTTATTTATTTTTTTAATTGGCATAAGGAAGCGACCCCTTGGGCAAGGGTCGCTCCTAGGGGGGGGCATGTTTTTTGGAAGGCCTTTTCTGCACCCCCTGCTGAGGGCAGAAACTTCTAGGCACCAGGGATCTTTTTTTTTTTTTTTTGTGTGTTTGTTTTCTTTTTTTACAGGTTGGGAGCGACCCCTTAGGCAAGGGTCACTCTCCTAGGGGGCAAATTATATTTAGGCCATTTCTGCCCCCCCTTGGGGGCAGATTGGCGTATTTTTATGAGGCCAATCTGCCCCCAAGGGGGACAGAAACCACTAGACACCAGGGATTTTTTTTATTACGTGAATTTCATGCAAGGGGAGCGACACCTTAGGCAAGGGTCACTCCCGTGGGGGGCAAATTTATTTTAAGCCACTTCTGCCCCCGGGGGGGGCAGAAACCTCTAGACGCCAGGGCAAATTTTATTTTTGTGTTTTTTTTTCAGAGATGGGGAGCGACCCATTAGGAAAGGGTCGCTCCCCTGGGGGCAAATTGTATTTAGGCCATTTCTGCCCCCCTTGGGGGCAGATCGGCCGATTTTAGGTCAATCTGCCCCCAAGGGGGAAGAAACCATTAGGCACTGGGGATTTTTGTTTTTGCACCAATGTCACGCAAGGGGAGCGATCCCGTAAGCAAGGGTCGCTCCCCGGGGGGCTGGGGGGCATATTTATTTTAGGCCATTTCTGTCCCCCCTGGGGCCAGCTGAGCTAGAGGCCAAAATCCACAGGTAGGCACTTTGTAAAAAACACCTCTGTTTTCTGTGAAAAAATGTGATGTGTCCACGTTGTGTTTTGGGCCATTTCATTTTGTGGGCGCTAGGCCTACCCACACAAGTGATGTATCATTTTTATCAGGAGACTTGGGGGAACGCTGGGTGGAAGGAAATTTGTGGCTCCTCTCAGATTCCAGAACTTTCTGTCACCGAAATGTGAGGAAAATGTATTTTTTTAGCCAAATTTTGAGGTTTGCAAAGGATTCTGGGTAACAGAACCTGGTCAGAGCCCCACAAGTCACCCCATCTTGGATTCCCCTAGGTCTCTAGTATTCAGAAATGCACAGGTTTGGTAGGTTTCCCTAGGTGCCGGCTGAGCTAGAGGCCAAAATCTACAGGTAGGCACTTTGCAAAAAACACCTTTGTTTTCTGTCAAAAATTGTGATGTGTCCACGTTGTGTTTTGGGGCATTTCCTGTCGCGGGCGCTAGGCCTACCCGCACAAGTGAGGTATCATTTTTATCGGGAGACTTGGAGGAACATAGAATAGCAAAACAAGTGTTATTGCCCCTTGTCTTTCTCTACATTTTTTCCTTCCAAATATAAGAGAGTGTGTAAAAAAGGCGTCTATTTGAGAAATGCCCTGTAATTCACATGCTAGTATGGGCACCCTGGAATTCAGAGATGTGCAAATAACCACTGCACCTCAACACCTTATCTTGTGCCCACTTGGGAAATACAAAGGTTTTCTTGATAGTTATTTTTCACTCTTTATATTTCAGCAAATGAATTGCTGTATACCCGGTATAGAGTGAAAAGCCACTGCAGGGTGCAGCTCATTTATTGGCTCTGGGTACCTAGGGTTCTTGAAGAACCTACAAGCCCTATATATCCCCGCAACCAGAAGAGTACAGCAGAGGTAACGGTATATAGCTTTAAAAAATCTGAAATTGCTGCTTTTTTCAGCTCAATTTCAATATTTTTTTTTCAGTTGTTATTTTCCGTAGGAAACCCTTGTAGGATCTACACAAATTTTGTCTACTTTTCAGAAATGTTTAGGTTTCTGGGATCCAGCATTGGTTTCATGCCCATTTCTGTCAATGACTGGAAGGAGGCTGAAAGCACAAGAAATCGTAAAAATGAGGAATGTCCCAGTAAAATGCCAAATTTGTGTTGAATAATTGGGTTTTCTGATTCAAGTCTGCCTGTTCCTGAAAGCTGGGAAGCTGGTGATTTTAGCACCGCAAACCCTTTGTTGATGCCATTGTCAGGGTAAAAAACACAAGCCTTCTTCTGCAGCCCCTATTTCCCATTTTTTTGAAAAAAAAACGAAGTTTTAACTGTATTTTGGCTAATTTCTTGGCCTCCTTCAGGGGAACCCAAAAAGTCTGGGTACCTCTTGAATCCCTAGGATGTTGGAAAAAAAAGGATGCAAATTTGGCTTGGCTAGCTTATGTGGACAAAAAGTTATGAGGGCCTAAGCGCGAACTGCCCCAAATAGCGAAAAAAAGGCCTGGCACAGGAGGGGGAAAAGGCCTAGCAGCGAAGGGATTAAACAGCTATGGGCTCCATATGCCTATGTTGATAAATATTTTTATCTGATTATGTGTATATTCTAGTTTTATATAGTTCTTTAGAAAATATGTATCGCTACTATGTCATAACAATAAACTGCACACATACTCTTTAAACCTGTTTAACTAATGTATATTTACTCATGGGTTAAATATGTACATGTATGTACATGTGTGCATATGTGTGTATTCATGTGTGTGTGTATATTTGTGTGTGTGTGTGTGTGTGTATGTATATATATATATATATATATATATATATATATGTGTTTGTCATTCTATACTTAACATGTTCATAGGTGATTGCATAGCACCCAGATAAGTTGTTATATTAGATACTTATGAATCGCTGCTCTCATTTTATGTCACACTTTGTCTACCCATCACCATATGTCATGTCTCTATCAATGTCCATTCCCACTCTGACTCATCCCAAATCCATTCTACTACTTCCATCTCCTAAATAACCCTGCCTAAGCTATTCCCTCCTCTTCCACATCTAACTCACCCAAACCTCACTTTATTACCAATGATCTCACAAACAACCCTACTAATGTATCCCTCATTTATCTCAACCTGCTACTATGATCTCCCTAACCCTTTCTACAGACTCTGTAGACTCTTCCCTCCTCCATCACCCCCTTTACTCATCCTAAACCTAAATCCTATTACAATAAACTCCCATTTAACACTTCTGGATTCTTCCCTCCTCCACCCCTCCATTACTCCAGTCAATCCAACTAACAAACTCACATATCTGCGGCTCAACTTAACTCATAATAATACTAAAACTGTACTCATATTTCCCTATACTAATCCACCACTAATTCCTTTTGGGCTCCGGAGTAGCGTGCTACTCGCCGAAAAGCGATTTGATGCCTCATCAGGGGTAGTAAGCACTATATAAATACTATTACAATACAATAAAATGTCTCCCAACTTATGATAGCCATGGAGATACCACTCCCTTGTAAACCTATGACCCTAAACATAGCAGGAAAGCCTTGTATGGCATCAATATTGGTTTAACCTCGCCTCTTTTTTTTTTTTTTTTACAGAACTCAGCACATCTCCATTGATTATGTTAATTGCTTTGTTGTCTTCAAGGTCTGTGCATTTCATTTCCGGTGATTAGAGAACCAGACGCAAAGATAATCAGAGTTGGGTGTCTACATAATCATTTGACCATCTATAAGCAAAATATGATACACAGCTAAACATTTATCGATATTAATTTAGAGCAAATGCATCAATTAATGTATGTGAGGCTCTAGGAGTTCCTATCTGGAGCATTTCATCAACTGTATAGACTTGAAGATACATACTTCTCAGGTCATTGTGTGAAAAGTTTGCTTTTACTTCTAGCAATTCATCTCCGGCGCGTTAATAGACAGACTGTAGAGGACCAACACAAAAGCAATTGCTTGCCTTAGCTTGCAAATAGAGCTAAGGATGCCAGAGAGTGCACCCCAGGCAAATAAAACTTAATTTAACAAGAAAGCTAAGGTAGGGATTACCAAGTCCTAGATCATTTAGTGCCACATGTACGTATGTTAGAAACTGTGGTTTCCTAATTGTGATTCGAATGCAAATGCAAATGCAATTAGGATGTATGAAACTCCATTGAGGTTCTTTTGTGATTCCTAGTGGGTCGAAAATAGACCTTCCTCATGACTCTTACCAAGGTAGGTCGCAATTTGTGACCCGTTGGGAATCGCAAAAACCACAGGGATGGTGGCCTGCTGTGGTGAGCAGACCGCTATGTATGTGATTGCTTTTAAATAATGCAATCTCTTTTTTATTCACAGTCCATTTCCCTTAAATGAAAATGGGTTGCATTTAAAAAAGAAAAAAATGAAACATTTAAGTTTCGGGACTACTGCCTGCTCCTAAAAAATATTTTTAAAACCACTCTCAGAGGGGAAAGGGTCCCTTTGGGACTCTTTCCTATTTGCGAATGGGTTACCACCAACTTTTCAATGGCGCTAAATTGTGAATGTTTTGTGACCGAATTTCAGTCACAAAGCATTTGAATATACCTTTCCAAATTGGTATTAGGAAGGGACACCAGAACCCACCCCTTCATAATACTGAATCGCAACGCCAAGTTGCAGAATCGCAATTTGGGCTTTGTACATCACAAATTGAATTTTTCCAGTTGCAAACAGGACGAGTCTATGATTCCGCCCTGTGCGACTGGAAAAAAAGCTTCATACGTTTTTTACATATGGATCTACCTACTCTGAAACTACAGAAGCTTGCAAGCCAGGATACCAATATTCTTTCTCTAAAAGTATATCATTGCTCTCAATACATTTTTTTAAAATTATTTATGTCAAGGAAATCACTGTTATGTCAATGAGGGAGATCAGAGCAAAATGTCTTGGTCTGTTCCTGTTTCCATTCTTAAAGTGGTGACTAGTGATACCCTGTGCCATATTTCTGGGACTGTCCATGATGAAAGCATAGCTCTGAATTCATGGAGCCCAGTGAAACTCATAATTGTGAAATGTAGGCCTCCTAGCACAGCATCTGGGCCAATCGCTTTCTTGCCTGACAACACCTTTATAGTTAAAGCCTTACAGGCACAAATAATTCTATTAGCTGAATCTTATAATGGTGCCTTTAGATATAAATAGTATTAGGTAGGAACAAAGTCAACATTAACTCAGCTAACTTGGAAAAAGAGTCATGCAATTGGATAAAGTGGGCAAAGGTGTTTGATGGGTGTGTATACATCTGCATTTGGTCTATGGATGTTTGGCACTGAAGACTATTAAGGATCAGCTTCCAGATTATCTAGAGTTATGGTATGCAGCTTTGGCCAAAGATATGCAAGCTTGCTTTCTGTCCTCACCAACCTTTTTGATTTTTGTCAAATACACTAGTTTTTCACTGTGGCCAGTCATTTTGTTTAGGCTTGCTTACAAGTAATATCGCACCAGTCATTTACTTTCCTGAAATGTCCCTTCTCTCAGTAGAAGATTGCATGTTCAGCTTCCCCTTAAAAAGAAAGTGTGTGGAAAATTCTCAATAGCAGAATCAGAGCAAACGTATATTTTGAAGTTCTCATTTCATGGGTACCTTCGCTCATTATAGCAAAACACAATGCCAAATTAAACTTAACACTTCCAGCACACAGATGTATATCTTGTTGTAAAACAACCATTGTATTAAGATTTACCAAAACAAAGACATTTAGGCCTCATTCCCCATGTTATGCCCAATTAAAAACATATGAAATCTGGAATAGGAGATATTTACCAAATTTGGTAAATACCTCACCCTGTGTTAATGGTATTTACCAATTGTGATAACCACCCCATACAATTCCACCCGACATGTAATGAAGGTCTCAAGAATCAAAAATGTAAGGACTGTGACTTCTGTTAGTCCATACATCTACAACTTGCAACTATTGTCATATTGATAAACAGCCAGTTAATAAATGACACACTGACTTTGCTACTAAAAATGCAGAGGAGCCTCTGTGTTTCACATGACCATTACTTATCCACAAGATAAATTTGATGTTTACACCTAAGTCCCTGTTTAGCAACATGGTTGGTCGGCAAGCTGATTTCAGGAAAGTCAGAGTAATTGAAAGAAGTTCCTCCTGAACTGTGACCTGCATGCAGGTGCTGCCGCAGTTGGTTTTTGGAGCATCCCAGCACTGCGGGACATTTGCCTTTTAGCAAGCCTTCCCTAGTGCCATTTTTCATTTATCCCTGCACGTGTCAGGTTTTCTGATCACGTAAGGGATTCTGGAGTGACTTCCAGCATGCTGGCTTTTGGTTTATGTAGCATGGGGGAAGATCTTTGTATTTAAGACATTGGGCATATATGTACAATCTTAATAACATCTATATAAATTTTATTCATAATTTTCTATTTTGAATTAATTATTAGGTCATGTGTTCTTTCCTCTTCTTCCCAACCCAAGATGGCTGAATCAATTTTTTTTTTTTTTAGAATAGGACACTTCCAGTTTTTTCCCTATAAAAGCAATTCCATTGTTTGATCTAGTTGCATCACAATTGTTCCTAAATCATTGCTTGCTCACTGGACTCTTTGAACTCTGCGTCACTTCAGTTACGTTCATTATTTCTGTGCTCATCTTCCTGTTGCATGCTGGAAGGTTTTTCTGGTCCACAGTCTTTCTTCTTCCTGCTGTGGTATTTTCTGGATCTGGTTCTATGTCCTGTTTCAATCAGATTTCCACTACTGCCTCTGGAAGTAAATAGCCTTATCTCCAAGAGAAGAAGAGTCTGACATGTCACCCAGAAGACCAGCTCTTGACAGGTTGAGAGGCTCTCATACTTCCAACTTGACCAGGCTCTTCAAACCCCCTTGGTATAAGTACTATTGGCAGCAGTAAATAAACTCATGCTACAAGTTCAGGATCTGACCTTGGATAATGCTTCATCTTGCTAGTCATTAGCCATTTTGCAACAAGGCTCTCTGGATCCTAACCTGGCTGGTCTAGTGGAGATGAAATTAAATGGGTATCTGGGGAAACTAAAAGTTTTTCATGACACCTGTTAGGCTCACTTCACAGTTAAATCCCACATTTATGCTCTTGACAGGCCCATAGTGGGGTTTATAGTAAGTAACATCATTGAAAATACCATGGCCTGGGTGATGACCCTGGTTTCTGAAGCCAGTCTTCCTTTGGATAACTCTTCTGTCTTCCTTGCTGAATTTAAGAAGGTATTTGTTCATCAAGATCACAAATTCTCATCTCAAGAAGAGATCTTGGAGCTTTCTCATAGTTCTACGGATCTCCACTGTTATATCTCTAAGTTCAGGGGATTGGCTGGAGAAATTGTTTAGATCGATTCAGCTCTCTTTACCCTTTTGTGAAAAGGTTTAAAATATGAAATAAATGATAAACTGGCAAGGGTGTCAGACCCCATAGCCTTCAGGATTTCATCCAATTAGCTCTTCAGATTGATAGCCCTCCTCAGGAATGGTGTTTGAATGTCTTAGACCTGGCTTTTTTTGCAGGATCATCCCTACATTTGTTGCCTCCTTCCTCCTATTCTTTCTGACCTGTTTTTTCTGTCTTTAGGACTCTGGGCACTTTACCACTGCTAACCATTGCTAGAGTGCATATGCTCTCTGTCTAAATTGTTTTGGTGATTGGTGTAACCATGATTGCCATATTTGATTTACTAGTAAGTCCCTAGTAAAGTGCACTAAAGGTGCCCAGGGCCTATAAATCAAATGCTACTAGTGGGCCTGCAGCACCGATTGTGCCACACACATGAGTAGCCCTGTAAACATGTCTCAGACCTGCCACCGCAGTGTCTCTGTTTGCAGTTTTGCACTGCCATTTTGAGGTAGGTTCTAGGTAGCCCAATGGACTGGGTGCGCTGTATTTGAATGGTAGGACATGTACTGCTGTGCTGTACATTTCCTGATAGTGAAATACTGCCAAATTTGATTTCCCTATTGCAAGGCCAATCTCTCCCGTAGGTTAACATGAAGATTGCATTTAAATCTCTTTTAAGTTCAGTTTCCCACTGGGAACAGATGAAGATTGGAGTTTGGGGTCTCTGAATTCACAATTTTAAAATACATCTACTCATCGCCCTCTCTGATCGATGCAACGCGTGTAACTTATTCCAGCATGCCTAGGATTTCCCCGCTTCATCCCTGGGCATCAAAAAGATCCCTGCATTGCAGTAAGGAACCAAGACTGCACAGTGAAAAATGATGCAAGCCGTTGCAGCATGGAAAGAAACTAAGCAACGTCTGTGCAGCGTAAGAAAATCCAATGCACACCTTATTTTTCCTTGCATCTCCTCCTCTGCCGTCTCCGTGCATGTTATTTTTGACACAAACCAGGTACTTTGTGTAATCAAGAGACAACTGTTGATTTCTAAGATTGAACACTCTTTTTAAACTTGCAAAAGTCATATTTCAACTTGTACTTTTGACCTGCATTTAATCAGATAAATATTATCTATTTTCCTAATCCTGTGTGGTGTATTTTCGTGGTGTTTTCACTGTGTTACTGTATGATTTATTGCACAAACACTTTCCACATTGCCTTCTACGTTAAGCCTGACTGCTCAGTGCCAAGCTACCTGAGGGTGGGCACAAGATAATTTGGATTGTGTGTGACTTATCCTGACTACGATTGTGGTCCCTACTTGTATACCTCTGCCACTAGAGAGTCAATTTCTAACAGAATGGAAAAAAGCATTTAGATCATCCTTTGGGCATTTTGAATACAGAGTAATGCCTTTTGGCCTTTGTCATGTCCTGGCTGTTTTTTCAACATTTAATAAATGCTATCTTCTCTCATTTGATTCTTTAAACCATGGTTGTTTATTTGGATTATATTTTGTTATTTTATTTTTTAAGGATCCTGTGGGACATCCTAATCATGTTAAGCAAGTCCTGCAATGATTAGGAGAAAACCATCTTATGAACAAACCCAAAAAGGCTTGTTCAACAAGGATCGAATTAACCATTTAGGTCATGTCTTGTCATCCAAAGGTATTTCATGGGTTTGTTGGAAGGTTCAGCCCATACTCGATTGGCCCATTCCCACCTCTCAAAAAGAAACACAGAGTTTTCTTAACTTGCAAACTACTATCGTACCTTTATCAAGAGTTTTTCTAAACATGTTTGCCTTCACAAATCTGCTCACAAATCACAAAACCAACCTTCCCATTGGACTGACAAAGCGACTTTGGCCTTTACACAACTGAAATCTGTGGGGCAGATTTATGAAATGTACCACTTTTCTTGAACCCCTTAGCGCCCCCTAATGCCATCATGTGTGTGCCCCATTTATAAAATATGGTGTACCATGGCAGTAGTCAGGAGGACTAGCATCAAAATTCTTTACGCTAGTCTGGCGCATGCAGGATTAGCATAAAAAATGATGATGTTAATCCTGCAAAGCACCCAGAGGCTCATTGATCACAATGGGATCCTCTTTTTAACACCTGCTCTTAGCAGGCTGCCAATAAAAATAACGCAAAGAAATCTCTTAGATTTTTGGCTCCCGTAGCACTGCAATGCCACCCTTGCATTCATTATGCCTGGCGCAGGCATAATGTGGTGCAAGGGGTTACAAAGAGACGCAATGCAAGCATTGCGCCACTTTGTAAATATGCTGCAGCATTTTTGGCCTTCCAACACAACATTAGCATAAAGAAATTATGATAATGTGGCTAGGCCCACATAACTCTGGGCTTGTTTGTTCAAGCTACTATCCAGCTACAAACTGACACTTCCAGACCTTTTATTGTTGAAACAGATGCTTAAAACCGGGCCTAGGATCAGTCTTGGTTCAACTAGATCAGGGTGGAGAAGAACACCCTACTGCCTCCTTTTTACAAATGTTTTCTTCAACAATAAGAAACTATTGTGTTTTGTTAAAAGAACATTCAGCTACCAAGACCTCCTTTATTGAATGGAGACAATTGTTGCCTGGGGCTCAACATCAGGTGGCCATTTGTACAGATCACAGAAATCTTCAAAATACTTCAGCAAGCTTAGTGCTGACAAACACGCTTGGCATATATTTTTCAACAGTCTGATTTTCTTCTCACTTACCTTCCTAGATCATAAAACTTAGTAGCCAACTCTTTGTGTAGATGCTACCCAAATCAAAGAACTTAAAAAAAAATAGAAAATTGTTGCTTCCAAAGCCTTTATCACTACAGTGACTTCCACATTTCTTGAATCTATTCATTTGGAAACTAGATACACAACCTGCAAAAAACGAAGAATGCTACATTCTAGTTTTCAGATAAAAAATGAATCGTTTGATTTTTATACAAGGGAAAATTGTTATTCCCACTAAACAATCTTGATACAAATATTACAATTGTGCAAAGATGCATTAACTTCTGTACATAGAGGCCTACATGTAACTGAAGATCTTGTCAAAAAACATTTGGTGGCTAACTCTTCCTCAGGATGTCTTAAAATAAGTCAAGGCTTGTGAGGTCTGCTCCCAAACAAATCTGAAACTTGGAGAAAAGCAGGATTATTATTATCTCCTGAAAACATTCCAAATCATGGAAGATCTTTTCTACTGACTTTATTGCTGATTTACTTCTATCTGACAACTTTGTGATGATCACTACAGATTCCTTCACTAAAATGACAGTTTTTTCTGCTCTCCCCAAATTACCAACTGCATCTGAAATGGCCGAAACCTTCCATTCTGATATATCCCAACTGTCCTTGAAAACAATTTCTAATTTAGGGCCTCAATATGTCTGCAGCTTTGGAAATCTCTGTGTTAAAAGCTAGGCATTAAATGGGCCCTACCTACTGGCTTCTATCCACAATCCAATGGCCACACTGAGAGATTATTTAAAAACTCTTGAAGAATTTTAAAGGTTTTACATTTCTGCTATTAAAGTCAATTGTACATCCCTTCGACCAGCAGCTGAATGGTTAGTCCATCGTAGTGTGTCTCGGGCTCCAATTTATCAACAGGAAGATACACCTATTGAAAGCAGAGTATAGGCAGTGCTGTACTGGGTGGTACCCACAACACATACCTATGTGTGGGCCTTTCTAGGACTCATGAGATGCTAACAAAATATTGCGGCAAATCATTGGCCCTTTGGTAGCCCTGACATCCAAGCCTAGGAAACTTATCTGGACTGGTGAACTTCAGAAGGTTTATGGGGACGTGGAGGCTCAACGTTGTAATGCTCCTTCTTTTGAAAGCACCTCACCATAGCCTGTCTTTCACTGTGCTCATTGATGCCTCATCAAAGGGAGTTGTAGCATTTCTCACTCTACTATCCACAAGGGGAATGGTGTGTGAAATTATATATTTCTATTCATAATATTTTGTTACCATATTGTTGAACACTGGCATAGTAGTTTTCCCTTCATGACATGTAAAATTCTTCATTTTTCATCAAGTACAGGAGAAGACTTTTCTATGTTTGCTATTCAACTTGGAATAGTCAATATCAACAATGATTTATGAATCTAATCAACATTCCTAACTGTTCTGTAGTGATTCATTCTTACAGCCTTTTCAATAATGATGATGACTGCCATAACTTGAACTACTCTTTTCCAATACACCAATACACCAATACCACCCCTGCTCACATAGACCTTGCCTAGAAATGTTCTCACTAATATAACATCATAATGCTTCAATGGAATAAGGCTTGAATGCTTTCAAACATATTTCATTCTGAAACAGTTTCACACTGAAGTGCCACTCCTGATAGGAGGTGATAGAAGGTAGTATCAGAAATTAGAATTATTTTTTGAGTTCCCAAAGAGGTCAAAAGTTACTCCAACAATTTTCAAATTAATGTAAGGACCACTACAGTGGCCAGATTCCCAAAGAGTTGTCTCTGGGTGAGTTTAGCTTTCAGCCGGGGTGCTCTTGACTTACTCTTCAATTCCAGGTGTAAGCCAATGATATAAGACAGGTGTACTCTTGTCTTATACCCAAATTTCAGGCGTATGGGTAAGTCATTTAATAAAGGTTTTTAATGAAGGCATTACCTGAAATAAGGCACACTTATTAAATGTCAAATCTTTGTGAATCGGCCCCATGTAGCTCCCATGTCTTTATCATTAAATTTGGCAGAATTTCTGTTGCTCCTAGGAAGCACTAAGGTATGCAGCTTGTCTGTGAAAGATTCTTCACTATCATTTTCTTTATGAAGTTAACTGTAATTGTTACTACTACTTCTATATTCAGTCATGGAGACCAAAGCAACCACACAACTTGCAGTGCACCTTTTACACTGGGCTCTTTTTGGAATTGAATATGGGCCTGAATAACAAAGTTAAACTTGTGTACGTTTACAGTTTTTTTAGTGTTTGCAAACTGTGGGGGTGATTCTAACTTCGGCGGGCGGCGGAGGCCGCCCGCCGAAGTTCCCGCACCAAAATACCGCTCCGCGGTCGAAAGACCGCTGAGGGTATTTTGGGATTTGGCCTGGGCTGGCGGGCGGCCCCCAAAAGGCCGCCCGCCAGCCCAGGGCAAATCAGCCTTCCCACGAGAACGCCGGCTCAGAAATGAGCCGGCGTAGTGGGAAGGTGCGACGGGTGCAGTGGCACCCGTCGCGTATTTCAGTGTCTGCATAGCAGACACTGAAATACTTTGTGGGGCCCTCTTACGGGGGCCCCTGCAGTGCCCATGCCATTGGCATGGGCACTGCAGGGGCCCCCAGGGGCCCCGCGGCACCCCCTACCGCCATCCTGTTCCTGCCGGGAGTCCCGCCAGGAACAGGATGGCGGTAGGGGGTGTCAGAATCCCCATGGCGGCGGAGCGCGCTCCGCCGCCATGGAGGATTCTGCAGGGCAGCGGGAAACCGGCAGGAGACCGCCGGTTTCCCGCATCTGACCGCGGCCGAACCGCCGCGGTCAGAATGCCCTGCGGGGCACCGCCGGTCTGTCGGCGGTGCTCCCGCCGACCCTGGCCCCGGCGGTCTCAGACCGCCGGGGTCAGAATGACCCCCTGTGTGTTTAATTTCACAAATAGTAATGTTACGACTGCAGAGACTCCACACATAAGGATACATGACAGGCTTTTTTTATGCATGGAGTCTCTGTAGGTATAACATTATTATCAATAAAATTAAAATTGCAGTTTGTGAAGGCCCCAAAAAAATAGTAAACCTACATGAAAGTGTAAGTTTACCTTTGTGAACCAGGCCCCATGGGTATTACTGCCAAATCTGAAGTATGCCCTCTATTATTATGGGCATTTTTTAAAACTAGACACCTAGAGGAATTCACAATGTGGTGACTTGTGGGGCTTTCACCAGGTTCTGTTACCCAGAATCCTTTGCAAACCTCAAAATTTGGCAAAAAACATTTGTTTCTCTCATTTTGGTTACAGAAAGTGCTGAAATCTGAGAGGAGCCCCACATTTCCTTCTACCCACAATTCGCCCAAGTCTCCCGATAAAAATTGTACCTCACTTGTGTGGGTAGGCCTAGTGTTCGCGACAGGAAATGCCCCAAAACACAACATGGACACATCACATTTTCCCAAAGAAACCTAACCTGTTGTTTGCAAAGCACCTAGCTGTGGGTTTCCCCCTCTAGCTCTGCCGGCACCTAGAGAAACCTACCAAACCTGTGCATTTTTTAAAACTAGAGACCTGGGGGAACCCAGGATGGGGTAACTTGTGGGGTTCTCACCAGATTCTGTTACCCAGAATCCTTTCAACCTCAAAATTTGGCAAATAAAAAACACTTTTTTTCTCACATTTCGGTGACAGAAAGTTCTGGTATCTGAGAGGAGCCACGCAGCATTCCCCCAGATCTCCCAATAAAAATGGTACCTCACTTGTGTGGGTCAGCCTAGTGCCCGCAGCAGGGGAAATGCCCCAAAACACTATGTGGACACATGAAAATTATCAAATACAAAACTACCTGTTTTTCGTGGGGGGGGGGAACCTGCATTTTTGGTCCTGGGCTCAGCAGCCATCTAGGGAAACCTACCAAACCCAAACATTTCTGAAAACTAGACACCCAATGGAGTCCACGTAGGTGTGACTTACCCAGAATCCTCGCCAAACCTCAAATTTAGCTAAAAAATCATATTTTCCCCACATTTCTGTGTGGGATTACTGCACTGACACACAATTTCTACCACCCAACATTCCCCTCAGTTTCCTGGTAAAAATGATACCTCACTTGTGTAGGTGGGCCAAGTGCCTGTGACATGGAAGAACCAAAAACATGTCAACAATGAAGGGGGAACCAAAGCGGGTCCAAAAGGGCAGTTTGAAAAAAAACAGTTTTAGACTGCCAAATGGGGCAGAATTTTTATTGGTGTACATGCGACAATGCGGGGTGGTACACATTTTGTGGATTCCTGCAGATTCCAGAAGGTTCCATCACAAAAATGTGGGAAACATGTGTGATTTCAATCGAAGTTGGAGGTTTTCAGGGCATTTTGGGTAAGAAAATGGTACAGGGTGCATGTGAAGCACACCACCCTGGACTCTCTCAGATGTTTAGTGTTCAAATGTGTCCAGGTCCCATAGATTTTTCTACATGGCAGCAGCCCAAAGTCCAAAAAGTGCAGCCCTCACCATTCCAAGGAGGTGATTTTGAGAGTTAGACAAGCTCTCATGGCCCAAATGTAAAACCAAAACCCAAAATAATCAAATGTCCTCTTGCTTTCCGTGGGATAAGATGTTTTAGTGTGCAGGGGAGAGCCTAAAAACTGTTACCCCCGTCATTTGGGGTGGGGGCATAACCATGCCCATACTGGTTGGTAGCCACCAGCCCACTATTTTATTTTCCCTGGCATCTAGTAGGCTTTCTGCCACTCTGGGAAGTACATCGGGGGTAATTGCCCCATCTGCTCACCAGTGGGCAGAACAACTATGTCCCCATTTATTTGGGGTGGGGGTGTGGCCACACCACCACCCTCTTTTTTTTTTTTTTAAAAACGTCCTTGGTGTCTGGTGGGCTTCCTGATTGGCCTAATAAAAATAGGCCGGTCTGCCCCCAAGTGGGGCAGAAATGGCCTAAAGACAATTTTCCCCCACAGGAGCGACCCTTGCCTAAGGGTTCACTCCCTAAATCTAAAAATAAAACAAACAAAAACAAATAGGCTGGGGGGGGCAGAAAAGGCCTTAAAAAAATGTCCCCCAGGGTAGCGACTCTTGCCCATGGGGTTGCTCCCCTTTATTGTTTACATTCACAAAAATTAAATCCCTGGTGTCTAGTGGGCATTTATGCATCCCAATCGCTTCACGATCAGGCTTCAGAAATGGTCAGAGAGACATCAAAGGAAAGGAAAGGCCTTTCCTTTCCTATGATGCCTCTCCCGCCCCCAGCACGTGATCGGAAGCTGGAATGGGGCAGCCTCTGATGAGGTCAGTGCACAATCGCACAATTGCACGCTGATGTCAACTGATGTCACTGGGGGGGAGGCTGGGGGGTCAGGGTTGGAAGGGGAAGCAATTCCCCTTCCAGCCCTGCCCCTATGGCCCTTGGGGAGAGCGCAAGCGCTTCCTCCGAGGGCCTCTAACAGAACGTAACGGTTATGTCCTTGGCACCTCAGAACCACAACCAAGGATGTGACCTTTACATCCTTGGCGGTCAAGGGGTTAAAGAGCTGTGTCTTCAATTCTTTACTAAATAGAAAGCAGTCTTGATGGATACAGGGGAGGTGTTGCCGATCCTGTGTACATAGATGTAAAAGGTCTGCTGCCTTTTTTTTCTTTTTTACACTTCTTAGCCTGCATTCTGATGTTTGGGCTGCCAGTATGCCACAAACCATAAGAGATGGTGAGCTTGCCTGCAAGATAAGCATGGGTGCTGGTTGTAATGGTGAAAGGTACTCTCCACAGTGTTCTTGTCCTTCAGTGTTGTAGAGATAAGCAATGGTGTCATGAACCATGCGTTCAACCGATACCCTCATTCAACTAGTTATTGAAAAATACAAAAACAGAAGCCAAATTAATAACCAATATAATTGATTATGGAGTTTTAGTTTAAATACATTAAAAAACATAAAATATTATTCTACATACATAAAAGCCATATTCGTACTACTTGCCATCTCCACCTTGCCTAGGAATTGCTCCATTTCTAAGGATAACCTTACCCTTAGTTGATCTTGGAATTTGACAAAATAATCAGCAACACACATTATTTGCACATTTTTTAGTTGTTGGAGTTTCCTATTGTGGATATCTGCTCATTATCTCATGGTGCTATTAATGCTTTGTGGGTGTGGTAGAAAGCACCTCACATATTAGGAAACCCTGCAATTGCCTAACATTTTGTTTTAATATTTGTTACTGTCTGCGAATCCTGTGGAAATGTAATTTATACTGGCATTAATTGTAGTAAAGCAGGTCAAACCTTTTTCAAAACGTAAAAAAATGTGGGCTGTGCCATGGCACGAAGAATACCCATCAGTGCCTACATATACCTGTTACATCAAAATGCAGCACTGAAAGTGATTTCATTAAGGCTGTTTAAGCAGTCATTTTGCCTGTATCAGGCTCAAGTGCATTTACTACAGCAAGTCCAGTATAGTGCCATATTTATCCTAAATGTAGTGAGAATGTATGAGGGCATATTCAGAGGATTTAAGCATGTTTTAATTAGTCTTGTCTATCTCCTTTTCAATGCTTTATTGATTGCATACCCTGTGTGTTGTTCTTCTCCTGTTGACGTATCATTGTGAGTTGAGCTTGGATCTGAATAGCACTGAGCCTGAAGTCCTGGTCAACTGCCTCCTCCATGATGTTGTTTTTCAACTTAAGTTATTGAATTTTCACTGTGGTGTAACTATGCCAGTGCGCAGGTATATGTGTTGGGGGGCGTTACTAATTAGGATAATAATTTCAAAATATTTATGATACTTTATCTTGGGTTATCAAAGTATGTGTTTTTAGTGTTTTTATGGGTATCATTTATAAATTACAAGCAGATTTGTTGTACCTTGAGTTCTAACTTTTATGCAATTTACCAGTTGCTCTGTGCAGGTGAAACTTTTCTGTGGTAGCGGCCCCTACTTTTAAGGCAAAATAGAAACATTTTATTTTAAATCTTAATTCTGTGCTTGGATTTACCACACATGAATTTACCAGAGGGGACAAAATTAGATGTGAATTAGTTCCAGTCGCAATATTGTGAAATGCGGAAAAACAACATGGCTGAACCTAGAGTTAACACACCCAGTGTTTGCAACTGTATTCTGTTGTGCTACAGGGTTACATTCTATTTTCAGCCTACAATTATAATACCTCAGCTAAAATTGTAATCGCCTGGAGTGGTATTACTTCTGAAAACATGTGGTAATACCACTTGAGGCAACTTGTCATGAAGGCCAGAAAGGTGGATCTTGGGAGGGCCTTGCTGTGGTGCGGGTGTTGTGAAGAACTCTCCATGCTGGTAAAAGCAGTGCTCTTGCCTTTTTCCCTGCACTAGCATGAACAGTTTGCTAGTGGAGAAGAGCATACTGACAAAGCACTGTTCATAATGCATGTACACACATAAGTTCAAGTAGCCAAATGAGAATATGAACATGGTTCAGGCTATCCACTTACTTTCGGTCAGTGGTAGCTATTAAATGTGAAGGGGCCTTAGTAATCACATCCTAATATGCCAGCTGAAGCAGCTACGAAACAGATAGAAAATATACTCAAGGTTTCTTATTTTTATTATGTCACTATTATTGCTCAATATTCATGTCTAATTATGTGTGATCTATTGCATATATATTCTCTTAACAACACTCTATATACTCAAAATATGTGAAAATACTACAAGTGTAAAAAACCTATTATGCCTCTACCCAGTGCTTAATTTGACCTTTTGGTTGCCCCATCACACATTTCCCGAGAGCAATGCAAGGAAAAACACACAAACAGGAAAGAAGAAGGCAGATAAAGATGAAAAAACTGTCCCCAAGGGAGAAAGCAGGAACCTGCAAAAGTAAGATAATGGGATGGGCACTGTCATGCAGTCGATTAAAGAGGCCTAAGGTGAATTCAGTACTATGCATCCTTGGTATTTGGTGTGCTTACAGTTAATAGCACTGGACGCATTTAGGCACTGCCACATATTATTTTACAAAGTAAGCACAGACTATAGCACCTATGATTAGCTGTTACACCACCCAGGCAAACCTAATAATTGTTTATCATGTTTGTCAGAGAGTTTTGACAAAATGTCAAGAAAAAAATATATTGTGGACTAAACATTGTGTCAAGATTATTGAGGGCGGCTGACGAGCACCATAAAGATGGTTGCCAGTCCATGATCTTCCATGAGGCTCTAGCAAACCTCAAAGAGTGCTGCCCATTTTAGATGCCAATGGACATCAAGAATGCAACATCCAAAGTGGGCACTCCATTTATCACTGCTTTTCTTCTCATTAGCATGCAGTGTTTGCTGTTTTCTTTCCTCATGCAGTGGTGCGCGCACAATAGGGGGCCGCCATTTTCTCTATGTCTGAGGAGATCTCTACACCGCATCACAGAAGTTATGTGTGCTGTTTATTTTTAAAATAACCTGGATTTCTCACACAGCTGATTTCCCCCTGCAAATATTATATTTTTGGCTTCCGTATATTATGTTTTGCTGATTATTTAATGTGGCAGCAAATAGACTCCTAACAACGGACTGTCTGGCCTCCTTCAACAAAAGTCTATTATTTTTCTTCACTGTCATGCAAGACTAGGCTTGCCTTTAATATCTAAAGGCAGTTGATTTAATTTGGATGTTTGCTGCTCCTATCTGCGTTGCGGTTTCTTTTGACTAACTGCTCTTGCCGGCCTATTCGCCCATTTACTATCCCTTTGATTTTAAACCGCTTAATATATAGTTTGCACACTCCAGCTTTCTTTATGGGCAGACCTTTAAAACAGAAAGGAAAGATCAAACCTGTATTATCCTCCAACAAACTCTCCATAACACATAATATCTGCCATTGCGGTCTAGCTCCAGAGCATAACTCAGTCCTTTGGGAGAACACTAGTGACTATGGAATGAGCAGTGCTTCTCTAACCTCTGAAGTGGTCTCAAAGAAATCATCCAGCTCTGTCAAATGAGCTAAGAAAGACTTAGACTGTCCATCCAAATTACCCTCTCTTCCCACTGTGGAAAATGTTATGGAAGAAATAAGAGTTTTAAAACGTTTTGGCATTTAAACTAATGCCCCTCTTCAACACAACTGAGAAAAATGGACCACTCATGAGCAATGGCTCTCTGTTGTAGAACAACCATTCAGCACTGTAGAGATACTATCCCTAATGTAACCTAGCTGACAAAGGAAATTGAGCAAATCTGAAAAAGTATTGATGATTTGGAAAACAGAAATTGGTGGAATAATATTCACCTTTATGTTATACTAGAGAATTCAAAAGGCTCCAATATGATTACCTTTCTGCAAAAGGCCATCTCTCTGCCCTTACGTTGTTGTGTATCATTACCTCCACATCCTCTACCTCCGTTATTTAATGTAAGTCTCTGTCACATTATTTTCCCTTGTGTTTAAATCTGCAAAGTGAATGTTTTAAACCGTAATGTTCCCCTCTCTTGTATGCAGGAGCCAGGACTGGTTCCCGTCTTCTTTTGGTGCTTTGTACCCCTTACATCTTTCGGGATGCTCTTTTCTGCCTTTATGGATACCACTACAGCTAAGGAAATTTCCTCTTATGTTGCCTTTCTGTTCTACTTACTTTTCCTGGGGTTCCATTCACCACTCCATTCTTTTTTCTTTTATTCTCTTCCTGTTCCACCTCTCCTTCCTTGTTTTCCAATTGCTTACTCCTTTTTCATCCAACTTATCTTTCCTATGTTTTATTTTAATATGCACTAATGACCAATGCATGTATGACTCTCAGAATTACAAGTTTCAATGTTAAAGTTTGAAAAAACACATAAAATGGCAACATGTTTTGCCCCACTTATCCAGACTGAAGTGTCAAGTGACGTTATTCTAGGAGAAACACCTCACTGAAGCAGATATCAATTCACTTAAAAAACAATGGGTAGACAAACTTTACCTTACCCCCTCTGTCTCACACAAGAACATAGTAGTGATATTATGTCATAAGCACCTAAATGTATCACACATTACTGTGGAAAATGATGAGGAAGGTAGATGTGTTTTGGTTCAACTTAAAATTAACGATCCCATCTTCACTATCATGAATGTTTACAGTCTCACACACCCTGATTCAAGCTTTTGGAGACCAATTTCACAAACAAATCTCACAATATCATACAGAGAATGTTCTTTTGGGTGGTAACTGCAATCAAATCATTGAGCCTTTTCTCGATAGGCACTCTGCAGCTTGATTTCTTCCTCTTAAGGCACACAAAGCTTTTAAGAGTGCCATCAAACACATTTCTCTATCAGACTCTTGGAGGCTATTCAATCCTGTTGTCAAAGAATTTTCATTTTATTTGGCTCCTCATAATTCCTAAACCGTAATTGATTATGTATTTTTAAGTAAAATTTGAACTCAGTCCTTGATTGGTTAGGAAAATTCAGCTCTATTTTGTTCTCGCACCATGCTTCTGTATGCACTGATCCTGAGTTTCTACAAGATAGCACCCCAAAATCTCTTTCATGATTCAGGAATACCTTACTTTCTGACAAGGCGTGCCTTACGTCTTATGAAACGTTTGTATATGAATACTTTAAGAGCAACGAAACTGAAGACACCTCTTTCCACTCTCTTTGGGATGCCATTAAGGCCCCCTGTAGAGGATTCATTATTAAATATGTTTCAGTAAATAGAAAGGCCATGGAGAAAGAATCTGCCTCCATTCTAGCTGACATTAAAAAACTGGAACATTAATCCTTCACATCTAAAAATAATAATGCTGATTTAGATGCTTGGTGGCAGCTAAAATTCAATTCAATAAATCTTCTACACAGAAAGCCTGTGGCACACTCCTTAAAAATAATGCTAAATTCTACATGGGAAAGAACAAAACTGGTTCCTTTTTAACATGGTTCCTTGTTAACACTGTATTTGAAATGTAGAAAAGAAAAATCCTATATCAAATCAATCACTAATCAACTAGGTACACAAGTGTTCTGTGATATGGACTTTGCCAACTGTTTTGCATATTATTATCAAACCCTGCACACCCCAGAAACTTCACCTTCTGAAGAGTCAATTGTGTCCTTTTTTCACACTCTAGTACATACAAATCCAAACACACTGTTTTGTCCTCTCTTGAGAAACTGCTACAGTTAGAGGAATTGTTTTCTGTAGTCAAACGCCTTCGTACTGGAGAGTAGCCAGGCCTAGACAATTCTACAGTTGACTATTATCTCTACTTCTCGGAGATAGTCTTTCCTAAGCTATTTAAATTGATCAATCCCTTCCTTACACTGGAAAGTTCCTAAGGCCCATTCATTGAGGCATATAATTAGTTTAATCCTGAAAAAAAGATTGTGACCCATCTTTATGTAAGAACTATCATCCTATTTCACTTATCAACACAGATTGTACACTCTGTGCTAAGGCCCTTGCCCTTAGGCTAAACAATTTTATACCGGAATTAGTTGGTATTGAGCAATCTGGATCATGTATTGTTCAGAATATTCTTAGCAAAGGCCCTTAACTGCACCAGTCACTCACCACAATCACTTAAGATGCAGAAAAAGTCTTTAAAAGGGTTAATTAGTAATTTTTAATGACTGCTCTTTGTTTGGCAACAGCTTGATTCTAGATTCCTCCAAATAATCCTTTACTCTTCTCCTCATTCCATAGTAGTGGTAAATGGCATACAATCACCATACCTCCCTCTCAACAGAGGCACTAGACAAGGTTGCGTTTTTCACCCTGGTTATTTATTCTTGTGCTTGAACCCTTCTTGTTTCATCTGAAACACTCAGACCCTTTCCGGATTCCAAGTAAAGAATGTTCATGTCAAGTTTGCTGCATACACAGAAGACATTCTCCTTTACATATCTAAACCAGAGTCCTCTGTTCCTCATTTCTTTGAGGCATATTCAGAGGTCTCTGTATAAAAACTGAAAATTAAAAAATCAGAAGTAATGTCCCTGAATAGGTTCTGTTTTAAAGATCCTTTGGCTGGGGTATGTTTATCCTGTAATCCTGACAATATAAAATGTCTAGGGGTTTTATACCATAGTAACATTAGAGATACATTACAATCTAATATGGAAGCTCTTCTCTTTAGGATTATTAATCTTATGCAAGGTTGGCCACTATTATTTTTGTCTTGGCGGGGCCCCTTTGACACCATCAAAATGATGCTACTCTCAATTACTTTCTTCTATCTTAGAATGTGACCTATCCGAATTCCTAGGAAGCATTTTGTTGCTCTTGATATACTGTTATCTATATTTCTCTTGAATGTAAAACCTGCTGGTATATTTTTACATCATTTGAAACTACCAAATTTAACTGGAGGGGTGACATTTCTGACTTTTATCTCTATCATAAGGCTTTTGGTATTAAACAGAGCATTTGCTGTTTTCTGGATACCTGGATACTTCTGACTCAGAAGCTAAGGTGTGGTTTCATCTGGAGTCAGCCTTGATTTTCCCTTTGCCCATAAACACCCTTTTCATAGGTCTCAACCTCCCAAATATTGGATACCTTCCATTGTTTCTCACTCATGCTCCTGACTCAAACCATATTTAGTTGCTCATTTATCCTCCCACAAACAATTTCTGCATAGTCCATCTGGTATAACAGATGGCTCAAGAAAAATGGAAAAATACATTACTCTGGCGGGCAGGGTTAGTCAAAGGTATAGTTACAGTCTCTCAATTATTGCAACAGAACAATGATATTGTTCCATTTCAGTCAATCTCCTCTATTTATAAATTGCCTTCTAAGTTTCTTAAACAATTCCAGATTTTGGAATCAGAACTTCGAGCTGCTTTTGGATCGCTTTCACGTCCCCTTCATCAGGAACATGGTCCACAGAACATTCTAGTCTCCATTATACTCTCATCTACCGCCTCACACATATATAATGCATTGAGGCTATCCCTGAAGGATAGGTTCAAATTCAAGGTGGAGCTCGAATGTGTATCAGACCTGCAATGTACTTGGCATCCCTCTGTATGGGATTAAATGTAGGAAAGAAACAATTTTACTGGTCGTCCAGCCACCCTTACCCAAAACTTACACTATTTTTGCAATGGACTCTTTCACATTCCTGCACATCTGTATAAACTCAAACTCCTTAGAAGAGATATTTGCTGGCAATACAACACTAACTCGGGTACTAACATCCACATGTTTTTTTCTAAATCTTAAGCTATCTGGATTTTTGGTTGATGTATGGACTAGAATTTGGGTTATCAGAGCAACCTCTACATCATTCACATTATTAGTTTTTTTCCTGCGCATCTAAGCGAATCCCTTGTCCAATAACAAAATGTATGGAAAATTAGTTGATCTTCTAACTGCAATTGGCTTACAGGTGATTACCTCTAGCTGGAAATCTACACATAATATAACTCATCAACAGTGGTAGAACCTAGTGGATAGATATAATTTACAATCTTTTTTCCATATCACTCAAACTTGATGTATTATGGTCATCCTTCACTAGATATTTGTTGATATCTGCTAGGACAAATGATATGCCAACCCCAAATGTCTGGCATGTTACTCCTGAATAGTTACCCTTTCATATATGTTGCTCTTAACCATGTTATTTTTGTGATATCCTGGATACTGTGCTATTAAAGATATGTAGTTTCAATTGTTAGACATTCTTCCTCCTCCTCACCTCTCTCACCCTCTACTTCTTCTCTTCTTTTTCCCCCTAGTTCTTTTTATTATTTATACATATATTTGCCCTTTCATGCAGATGTTTTTATTGACATGTTCTCATATGTCTCAATACATTATTGTATATATCACAATTAGCTTTAGTTTTACTGTTAACTATGGTGTATAATTATTTGCTATATTGTTTAATATTGTATTACTGGCCCATTATTCTTTTTCTCTCACTGCTTCACATTTTCCTTTAAATAAATTAAACATAATAAAAAAATAATATTGAGGACAAACATATTGTGAAGGTAAGTTTCTATGATAAATCAAATGTTTACCATGCTTAACTCCACATACCTCTACCTTGACAATATATATTTCAAGGTACATAGAAGTGGAGTTAAAAATAGTAAATTCATATTCACCTATTTGCTCTTACCTTCTTGATATTTTGATCCTCAACATTTTTGACACAATATTTTGTCCATGCGTTACATTCTACATCTATATTCTGTCTGAAAAACAGCTATACACTCCTTTATCACAGGTGCAGAAAGGCCATACGTCATGTGTGACAAATTTAATCACTACTGGCTTCTAGCCAACGCTAATATGCTTGATCGGTTTTTGAACTGAAGCGAAACTAAAAGTCAAAGAATGCAATGCGCTAAGTTGCTACATATGTCACACATGATGTGGGGCTTTCTGGCAGCTACACAAAATTTTAATTTGCAAAGATCGAATATAATATGCCTTGCAAAAAATATACAATGGTCAGGCCCTTGTGCGTCTTCCCAATAGAGGAACTTGACTGCTCTGGGCTGCAGATCAATAAAACATATAAAGAAAAAGACCTAAATAGCACTATGTAAACCTATGTTGAATGGGAGGGCGTGAAAGGTTTTATGAGCTGAAATTTCCGGATGCTGGTTTGTCTTTGCCTAAACCATTTCCGCCACAATGAAACTGCTGCAAAAATAGTTTTGTTTTGGGATAGACCTGGAAATATGCCATGTCCAACATTCGATTATATCGTCCACGTGCATCATAGTTCACGCAGAGTTTAAATGGACTGTGTTAAAATGTGACAGAAGAAAACGAAACACAGGAGCAAAGTAAAGAAAAACACAATTTAAACCACATGAAAATTACACGTGTTTTATTGATGAACCGATTTTGACCATTTTAAGCCAAACGCATTATTTTTGTTAAGTTTCTTTAACAAGCCTTCTGTGCACAGCCATCGAACATTGGAACATCTCATTGGAGCTAATTGATTCAACGACACAGTACCTTTTAGCAGCTCTAAACTATTTACTTTGATGATTAAATCACCTCCATTTGCTACATAAATGCCAAATATTTCACACCCCAAGAGACCACGTAACTTGGAATATATTGTACATAGTTTTCAAGATGTTGCGTGTAAAGGCTACAGATCTGGTAAGCGTTTCTTTGCATGAATCTGGCAGAGGTTCTGTTTACTACCTGAAATATGAGGAAGGGAGTTCAGAAACGAGAAGTTTAAAGAAGCGAGAAAGTACATAAAAAGGTAAACTAATTCACAGTAATTAAAGGCTGCCTGAAGCCTTATTACCTACTGTAATGCTGGAACACAAGGTAGAAAGGGGAGGCGAGGTGCAAGGCTTCGTGACATGTGACCTTTTGGGCAACATGTTTGTAGAACATTCCAAAAGTAATTGCCCAAACCACTGAGCATATGATTTCCGGTGTCATTTGAAAGCGGTGCACAGGGACTTTCAAAGAGGAAAGACACCTGCATCATGTGGGCATACACCACAATTAGTTGAGTGTGTACTTATGTAAAATGCATTAGATTATGCAAAAAGTATGGAAAGAGCTAAATACCAATACAATGCAATGGGTAATATGTGAGTGCAAATTTAGCTGACTTGGGAGCTCGGGGCATGGGGCTTGTTTGACCTGGCCTTTTTTGCATGGTCATCCCCACACTTTTTGCCTTCGTCTTCATATTTGTTTGACCCTCTTTTTGTTGGCTTTAGGTCTCTGATCAGTGCTAAATTGCATGTGCTCTCCTTTCTAAACTTGGTATGATTGACTTACACCTGACTGGCACATTTAGTTTACCTGTAAATCCCTTGTACAGTGGTATCCCCTATACCCAGGGCCTGTGAATTAAATGCTACTAATGGGCCTGCAGCGCAGCTTGCGCCACCCACAGAAGTAGCCTTTCAAACCTGTCTCAGGCCTGCGACGGCAGGGCCTGCACGTGCAGTTTACTGCTACATTGACATGACAAGTCAGACTACTTGTCAAGACCTAAACTCCCTTTTTGCTACACCTAAGTCACCCATAAAGTAGGCCTTAGCTAGCTCTATGGGCAGGGAGCTGTGTTTAAAAAAAGTAGGACATATGTCTTTATATACTACATGTCCTAGTAGTGACAAACAGCCTATTTGGTTTCTCACTATTACGGGTGTTGTTCCTCTCATAGGACTGCATTGGAAATGTCCTTGCATGTGTCTAAGTGGTATTGTTTGGTATGGATGGAATGGTAGTGAGAAATCCTGCTTACTGGTATAGGTGGATTTTTTTATTACGATTGTAGAAATGCCACGTTTAGAAAGTCGGTATTTCTCTGTATTTATAACTTTGGTGCATTTGCAGCTTGACTCCAATCCATGTCTGGGGTGGAGTGACAGCTGGGCGTTGTGCACAACTTTCAGACAGCCAGTACACAGGGAGGGTGGAGGTGTAACAGGAGTATATCTGTATACTGAATGGTCTTCCTGGGCTGGGGGAGATAGAGGCGGGACACACATGCATCTGTAAAGGCTGTGTACTGGACTCACACAAAGGGCTTATTTACCCCTTCCTGATGTCTTGAACCAGTGGTGGAGGAGAAGTGGACATTCCTGGAACTGGTTAGAACTGGTTGGAACCCCCTCTCCACCTTTGCGGAACCTGTGCAAAATGAGTAAAAGTACAGGGGGTTGTCCCCCACATTTTTGGACAAGAGACACTGCAAGGATTGGACCCTAGAGGCTGCTGCAAGCACTTGCCAAGAACCACCACTGGCACTGCCCTGATGATGTGCAGACCTGTGGCCTGCTAGGTCACAAAAAGAACTGCAAACTTGTGCTCACGACCTTTGCACTGGCCTGCCTGCCTGCACCTTGGTTGGGTGCCCCCAGTGTACTCCATGGGCTGGGTGGTGTGCCCCTCTGTCTCTACTGCCTGTGTGGTGCTTTGGTGCTGTTTTCTTCAGCTGGGCACAAGTGGAGTGCCCCTTATTTTTGAGGAGCACATGGAAAACGCTTTATTCCTTGAAGGGCGCTGTTTTGCCTGCTCCTTGACTTTGTCCAGAACTAACGCGTGGAATGCGTTCCGGATTCCTCTTCGCCAGCACCTGCAGAGCACGCGTGCTGCCTGTGCCAAGGAGAATTAGGGCTGAACAAGTCCCCTAAACTCAGGGGTTTTTGCCATGTGGGGATAACAAGTGTATACCAGGATCGGACTTACTTGCATGGGGAGGGTGTGTGTTTACAACATATGCAAAGGATGAGGATGTTTTGGCATTCGTGATAATGTGTTTATGACATGCATTTTTTGGTGATAATGATGACCTGACTACTGCTGATGTTGCTGAATGCTAGCAACTATGGCCCTGGTTTATAGTCTGGTGGACGATTTCCATATCATATAATGGAATCGTATTACGGCGGACGGGATAGCCGTCACGTTGCTGACGGAGTAACCCCATCTACCAAACTCTAAATCAGGCCCTATGTGTTTAACTGACTACTGCTTGCGTTTGCAGAGTACTAGTAACCTGTGTGATGTTCTGACAACTGCTTGTTTAGCAGGGCATTACTCATACATGTCGTTTTGTATTTAATGATGTTTTGTGCAATACAGTTTTTTTATACAACTTGTTGTGAACTTTTCCTTGTGGTGTAGTTATTGTGGCACATGTGTTGTGTATGTTTTGTAAATCCTTTACACATTGCATCTGGGATAAGTTTGACTGCGTGTGCCAAGCTAACAAGGGGGTGAGCATGTGTTGTCTTGAGTGTGTAATTTACTCGCCCTGACTAGAGGGGTGGTTTCTGCCTTGATGAGGTGCAAAACCTAGCCAACCGGAAACCCCATTTCTAAAAGGGCTAAAGATATGAAATGTACTTGAATATTGCATACAAAGGCAGACTACCACCTGAATTGAACTTATTGGCATGTATGGAGGTGACACTTATAATGTGTGGAGCTAGTGATCTTTGAAGATGTTTGTCTCAAGATCTTTTGTGAATTTCAGTAGAGTAGGAGAAGTTCTGCCACTGATGCAGACGTACTCCCAGATCTTGGACGTAAGCTGAAGAACATTTCTTTCATTTTATTGATTTGTTTGTTCTACTCTAGCCATGTCCTGGTTTCTGTTGTCATACGGCCCACTTGATGTCATAATTTTCTTGCCAGGTAAGCAAGGTGCAGTGTTTGATGACCTCTTTATGCCACGTACATGCTGCTACAAAACTTGCATAGACAAAAGCAACCTGGTGGTGGTGTTGGTTCCCAACCTTTTACTGCCTGTCGTCAGATATGAGGCGACGTCAGCTTGCACCTTAAATACTTTTAAAAGCTACATTTTTGTGCATGCTGACTCCACAGCAAATTTGGCTGAACACCTATTCAGACTGCATGGGAGATGTGTTATTAAATGAATGCAAGATATTTATTCATACAAGTGCACCCATAGGACCCGTGGCGAGCTAGAAACTGAGTGAATGCAACACAAACATTTTGAATTTAGAAGTTACTGCTTTGGAAAAGATTCAACCTTTGGCTTTGTATTGGAGGTACCCTCTGCTGTATGTCGTAGGATTGGCTGCTCCCTATCTGAATCAACTGCTTAACTGCTGGGTGTGTGTATGGAGAGAGGTGAGCTGTGTCTTGTGTGTCTGTAATGAGCACCTGTGTGAGTCTTTGATGTGTGTATGTGTGTAATGTTGATTCTGTGGAACAGTGCTCACTTGTTCTCTAACCATTGATTCTGAGGGAACCTGCTAACTTCTCATGGGTGTTATCACTTTCCAAGAACTTAATGGAAAATCATTTATATAAATTGGTCATTATTACATGTTGACACAATATACCAATAGTTCCTATGTTTGCTTATAGGTTTCTGCTTTTTTGGTTTTGCCTAAAACTACATAAATAGAACGAGAATACTTTCATTTTCATACTACAATCTACTTCAGGCTTGTTGTGGATTGTTATAGATACATAGACATAAAGCAGTATGCCTTAAAGGGCTTGCACACACACTATAGTATTTAAGTATAAATAAATGATGGCTGGTGCCACCCTGAGGACTGGACTCAGTGTAATCCTAGGATTCAACACTCCGAATATTAAGTGTGAGACATCTGGTATGGATGTTATGCTCATGAGCTACATCACCTATATGTGGTACACTGAAGGCCTCTAGTACCAAACAATTAGGAAATACACCATTAGTATACTATTCCTCTGCAAAATATGTGTACCATCAAGGACTATACAGTGGCTGTGTTTAAATACATGTTTTCATAAATTGCTCCTAAAGTTTTGCCAGCTGAGAAAGTTCATCAGCTACTAGAAAGTAAACATATGGTGGGTACGTGCCTAATTATGGCATCCCTAATGACTACAATCATTAAAGAGTACTTTCTGAAGAAACAGCTCAGTAAAATCTACCTTTTAGGGAACAGAACTAATTTTCCCTCATCAGACATTACCCACGTGCAAGATAGAATAATACACAAAATGTAAAGAAGGAGCACCCATACTCAGTCTTTTACAAATTAAGCACTGGTGCCACCTAACACTTAATCACAAAGAACAAAGTTTGTAGTGTGGACTATATGAATAGACACAGTATTGTTGACATCTGCCTGGTCCTGAAAGAGGGGACATCATTGAATGCAAAATATTAGGGTTTCCTAGGAGACTGTCAGAACTGCTTTAATGTTGTGTCTATGACAAATCATTAACCCCAACATAATAGAGGTGTTTCTCCATCATGGTTAACCATTTTCAAGAATCAAGATGTTATTAAGTGTTTATAGTTACAAGTAGTCTCAAATGGCAACCAAAGAGATCTCAGATAAAGTTAGATATTACAAATATAATACATGTTGAAGCCCTTAGAATACATGTTGAATACCTTAGAAATGAAAATGAAAAGACAAGACCCCTGAAGTGGGATCTAAAAAACACATTCACCCTCCATTAGCCCATCTCAGACTGTTTTGTTTTATTTTTTCTCATAGATAGAATACTACTCTTTCACCAGATTTTGATTATGTTAGGGTTCTTGCATAAATATAAGCCATGAATTGTCCACTACAAAGAGAGTTATTAATTGTTCGTGCAACATACAGGGACAAAGATGACCTTAACTGAGAGTTATCGTCCAAAATCATTCATTGAAGACTTGAGTACAAGAGGCTGCCACTCAGATCAGAGCGGCAGGTGCACTGCTTCAAGTCACTACACCTGCTGTTTAGCATCTCTCCTATCCAATCTCAGGAGCACATCAGCTTGCTGAAGTGCAAGTTAACACCTACATAGGCTTCGAATACGAGTGGCCCAGCGCTGGATTCAGTAATTATAGCATCCAATAAAATTTGAAACAGAAATGCACCTTTTCTGACGTTTTCCTGAAAAATAGGGCATGATGTGGATTTTGATGTTTACTGCACCAAACTCTGAATGTGTCGATATTTAATGAACATTTTTTTCTTGCTAAATATCAGTGGATTTGACCAGCCAAAATTTACTTGAGGAAAATTGCAGTATGAAAAACTAATAATTTTTATGTGTTTGATAACAGGAGTGACCGCAGATACCGTAAATCACCTGGTTACTCGTAATCCACGCCTAATGTATATCAGACTTAAAGGGGACCGAGAAGAAAACATGCAATTCCAATTTCCCATTTACAGAAAGTTTAAAACTGTGTAGTTCACTATTTAGGAGGCTGCATTTACTATAAAAATATCCTTTTGTATATGTAGGAGATTTCTTGTTTATTTATTTTTCCCATTCCAAAGATGCAATTTAATGGGATATCTACTATTCTATAAAAATCATTAATAATATCTATCCCAAAGAAAGCTTCCTCTCTTTTCATTAGTTTCTGAGGAAATGTTATCATCTCCAAAGGTGATACTTATAGCTTTCTTTTGTGACTCCATATTAGAGAGGACAAATCCACAGGCATGTTTTTTAGACACAATACGAGACTTGATTGCATACATTTGTATAAGATTGCTTTTATTTAAATATTGATAATTGTCCTGGGAAAGAAATAATAGTGTAAACTCAATCAACCCCGATACCTTGTTCATTGCCACATGTGTGTCATCTGTCTTATCATTAAGATTGACTTCCTGACAGAGTGCTGACGGAATTTATGAGTCCAATTTCTCAGCTACCTTTGTGGACACCGTGACATCACCTTGTCCTTTTACTCTCCTAAGTAAATGTTCAACTAACGTTTTATTTACATATATAGCATGAGTCGGTAAACAAACAGTTTATTTAACTCTATCACTGTTTGGCAGAACTTGTATAATTACATTTCTGGAGAGTGAAACTGATGTAGACACAATCCTGTCTTGTCATTTACTCTGGAGGGACTGGCACTTCCCAAGTTCACATATTTTTTGTTGCTGTATTCCCTATATTGGGCACAGTCATGAGGGACTCCACATTTTCTCATAGGTCTTGAATAGTTGAAATCAAAAGAATCTCCTCCTTATATGGAAGCCTGCAAGTGCAGTCCTACTTCTTGGGTCAGTTGCAAAAGTGTAGCTTTTCCTATTGTTATTCAATGGCAATTTGGAGGATAAGTCTTGCTTAGTCCTTGGGTCATATATATGGCACAAAAGATGGAAATGCTTCCTATTTAACTATTTCTCAATGTATTATGAGCAACACTTCAGAAGGAGAAGAAGGGAGCAGGAACTGAATAAAACTTTTCCTACACTGTATAGGGGCCTTTCTTCTCCTTCTCTCCACACCCTAAAGTCAGGTCTACTCCAAAGGACCACATGAAAGCTTTTGGTGTGCCCTGCAAATCACCTTGCTACCTGACAGGCTTTCATCAATCTCCATCTTCCGTGTCACTTTGATGTTGGATTCAGAATGGATTCCTGGCTATGATTGTTGGAGTGGAATTTTCTGTAATGCTCTAGTGGCACAAAAGTTAGCATTAGATGATTTATATTAGCATTTAAAAGCCTAACTGAGATGCACTGATATGTATTTTAAAGAGTACATGTTTTTGTCTGATGGTGGACATTGTACCTACCATAGGTGGGCGGAGTATTTACCATGGCAGACGTTGTGACCAACTGCGTTTAATAAATGCTAACCTGAATAATCATTAAAATAACTTATTATAATTAGAAAATAATTATGATTTATGATGGTTTACATGAATTATAAGTTTAAAGCTATACTTGTGCAGAAAAATAAATGCACATATCAGTCATACTTAATGTGATGTGTTAACAACGATTGCAATTATTAACTGAAAATGCTTTCCATATTTATGACATATTATTATTAAGATACATTCATACGTTTTCATAATTTGCATGTTTTATGCATGATTTTATGAATGCATTTATTTCTTGTGTTAGCATAACTAGGCCCAAAGTTTCATATTCGCAGCAGTAATGAAAAAGCTGAATCATTTCTTTCCCTTTAACCTGAATTTTTCCATTAGGCTGTTTTACATGGTTAGCAAACAGTTCTACTTTTGACCTTGGAACTGGTACATCAAGAGCACTGGTGAATTGGACCTTAAGGTGGTCATTATGAGTTTGGCAGACGGAAAAGGCTGTTCGTCAAACACCCGCAGACAGGTTGCCGCCAGTGTGAGTGCCTTCCCGCATGCCCCATTAAGAGCTTCCCGCTGGGTCAGTGGGTGGAAGTGGTGTTTCCTCCCGCTGGTCCAGCGGGGAACAGCCTACAACATTGGCGGTGGCTCATAATTGAGCCGGCGGCAATTCTGCAGTGCGTCGGGTGCAGCACTGTCTGCAAGCTGGCCATGGGGGTCCCTGCACGGCCCATGGGCAGTGCTGTGGCCCCCCTGGAACCTCCTTCACCCAGTCTCCACCAGCCTTTACATGGCAGTGCTTCTGCCATGTAACAGCTGGCGGAGAGGGGTGTCTGCCCTGGTGTCTAAGGACCTCCAGCACCGCAAGTACCCCCTGTGGAGGTAGACTGGTGTGGCTGGCGGTCCCACCATGGTGCAACCGCCACGGTCATAATGTGGTGGTCAGACCACCACCACAACCCTGGCAGTCTCGAAACCACCAGGGTCATAATAACCCTCTAAGATAGACCCCATTGTTTAATCATCTGGTCTCATGTGAAAGGAGAAAACTGTTGTGAGCCATGGGAAGATGTTTGGAATGTATCAACTAATGTACAGAGTAACTGTTACTGCCGGTGTCACACAGAAAGAGAGATGACTACAAACCTACCTTGGGAGAATCTTGAGATATTGCAAAGCTAATGGGCGTTCTAAATTTCATTGGAAATTTGTTATTTTACTAAATATGGTTCTGCACATTGACCAATCGTATTGCTTTGTAAATTTCTAGAGAGGCAGGGACATTTGAAACTTTTAGTCATCTTCATTCTGTCTTTATGCAGTCTTCATTTGATCCCCATGCTGTTAAGTCCCCTCTTCCTTCTCTTTTTGTCAATTCCTCTTGCGAAGTCCCCTCCCACCTTTGTATTATTAATACCCCTTGAATTTAATTGCTAATTTGTCCCATGCATGTTTCTGATATGCAGCTTGTGTACTGCATTTTCCTGATGATGTTCCTGATGCGTGCTGTTGGATCTGACATATTCTGTTGTTGAATTTAACCTGAAAGCTGTTTCCGAGAAGTGGTATAAAATTGTAATGTTATTTTTTTCCCCTTGTCTCTTTTTAAATAGTTTAGCATGCAAGGACCTGTTTTGTTTTGATTTTATTAGCTAGTTTAATCTAACCCAAGATAGATGATTTTTAAAAATTATTTTTCTCTTATTTGTTCTTTTTGCTTTTGCCTGCATGTGATAGCCCATTCCCACACATGCTTGTCCTAATTTGTGATAACAATAGGGAGAACCATCCTCCTAAAAATGGATGTGTTGATTTTTAAGAAGCATCCTTATAAAAATTGATATATTGAGTTTTGATAACCATCCTCATAAAATTAATATTGAACTTTGAATTTTAGCATTGACTGATGACCCCATCTAATGATTTGAAATCTGTTTCTGTTGCACAAATTCTATCATTGCTTGTTTGCATAATTTTGAAGGTATGTTTAATGGTATTGATGTTGAGTTGAATAAACGTGTTTTGCAGATTTGGTCAGCCTGTGGTTTTTATTTATCTTTATAACTTAGTTTTATGCCCTATTTACATGACTTTGGCTTTTTGGTTGTAATAAAGCTTTGAAACTTTTCATTGATTGGCATTTTGCTTCCATGGCCACATTGGTTATGGTGTTTACATTTTGTGTTGTTTTGGTTGAAATTTGATTGAATGTGTTTGGTTAACCACACTCTTAACTGGGTCCAAAGATCCCATTGACTTTGGTGCAAGTGTTTTCGAATCCTGAACTGGAGGAGAAAACGCACTCTCATGATCCAGTCATGCATCAGAAACTACCACTCAGCTTGTTGTGGTAACACTTGTGGGAGAGAATTGAGCAGTAGGGGGGAAAGGGTCCTTCTTACACTACAAAGAGACTCTTTATCTTCTACCCTCCACATCCAGACTAGTTTACTACAGTGGACATTCTACCATAAATACGTTGGATAAACATATGTTTCATCTATTAAGCATATAATTTAGATTAGAACATCATATTAATTTACCCATTAGAACAAGTTCCGAAAAGAACATCTACCTTTAGTATAAAATCATGCTAGTATAGTAAGTGCGAAAATGTGTAGCACATACCAGCTCATGAAAAATTTGACGCAGGTTACATTCTGCTTTTTATGTGTTCTGGGCGTTTTTTTTATCTGTGTCGGAAGTTTCCAAGTCACTGTTATATGGAGGTCAGAATCGCCTATTACTGGAAGATTGTATGTAGACGCAGGTCTAGTGTATATGACTAAATATCTTCAACAGCTGATAACAAAGGCAAACATCCTCTGTGATGGCAGGCTGAGGAATAAAAGATCATCTTTTTCTTTTGACCTGCTGTGCCTTTGTGTAAACACAAGACCCATTACTTAATTTCTAGTTTCTCTCTTTTCATATTTACTCTGTTTGAAGGTTAATACATGTATTTTCGGAAAGTTCAAAGTACTAAAAAAAACTTGCTGGCTGGTTCTGACTCCAGTCCGTCGGAGCCTAAATGAAAACAGGTCATACTGAGTTACACGTCTTATGCGCAACGGTGTTTGACCACTTCTCCCTCTCTTTACTATCATCTTCATCACGTTTATTTTTATGGTGACGGCTCCGCATCACTGGCATCAAAACACCCTACAATTTCCGGTGAGTAAGACACTGACCGACATGATTTACTTAAATTGAGTTTCTTCTTCAACAGACCCCACTAAATAGACAGATATTGGACTATAAATTATAAATCGGACAGTGGAAAAAAATGTATGTTTCAAATCTAAAGTTGCAAAGGAAAGGCATTTAGATGTGGTGAAATGAAACAACGAAAATGTGTTAAAACACCTACAGCTGTAATGTTGTAATCATGTTCTTTCATTTTTGCATGTCTGCTTTTCGAAATACACCCAGAGACACAGAAAACTGATACGCGCGCACACACACGCGCACACACACAAAAAACAAAGACGCACATTACCAGTTAAGTTCTAAATTCCGATCCCTGTGAAAACATATTTGTGCTGGGATCGGAAATTCAATGCAGTTTTCACATTATAAATTCCTCAGGTCAAAGCTGCCGAAATTTATCAGGAGAAACGTCACCGAAAAAAGTTGAAGAATTTGCTGAGCTAAGAAACGATTCCACATGCTATTCCTCAATTTCATGTTAAAACACTAACTAAGAGTTCTTTGCTACACGTGGCGAATGCATCACTTTTTCTGACTGGCTTGTAATGAGTGCCGAACTGGCCTGTTCGCAAAAGGTTTTCAAAAAATTTGAATCCTTGTTTCCATAGGTTTCCATCAACACCTTTACTAGATTTCTAACTTTCACAGATTCATTGAAAACTACAAGAGCTGTTATACAAATATACAAGTTCCGAGTATCGAAGATGGTTACTTCTGCAGAGCGGACAACCTGGAGATGGAGGCATCACCATAATATGCACCTTTATTTTAATGTTTTTGTCTTTATAAGAAACACTTTTCTTGTGGACAAACCCCTGACACCATACCATGAAATATGGGGTTATTTCCACTGTGGAAAAAGACTTACTCCAACAATGTGTTGTATGACATTCACATTTGTTCCCAGGATGTGAATTTCTACCGTACCTGCAGCTTTTCCCTAGCCTGAAATGTCTTTTATGGGAATACATCTCAGCAGATCATTCTCAGAATCAGGATGTGTAGATCAGGAAGTTGATTTCAGGAGCAGACACAGTCTGTGAATTTGAATTTAGTAACTGTGAAAGCAATGAGGCATCGCAATTGGAAATAGCATTGGATTTGGCTTTCTGCAGCCTCCTTCATTGTCCCTTCTTAACTGGGCAGTGTTAGGAGCATGTGGTCATATAAAGGGAAAAGGACCTCATGCTCACCTGTCTGCACTTACAGGACTGCTCAGAAAGCAGCCTATCCAATACCTGTGGTTGTTCTCTCTGGGGTAAACTCTTGTGCAGGGTTAAGTACCCCAACATCACAACAGAGAAACATTGGCAATGTGAGACATCTTAGTTTGTCACAAACACAGGCCCACCATCAAATGCCGAATGGATACTCTCTTCCACCAACTGAAACATAAAAATCCTGAGGGCAGCCAACCACTACTGCTGCAGACCAAATTCCAGTGCTGTTTCTAGCCAAACAACAAAAAAGCTTGACTTCTAGGGATCATCTCAGTCTCTAGAAGCTGTAATCGTTATTGCCCGCACAATCGTTTTGAATTTGGGTGGGGAGAATGAAGGCAACTCTAAATAGCAAAGTTGCAAAAAATGCATAGCACAATGATGTGCTGTCCTTTCACTGGTGACAATTGCAACAACGCCACCTCTCCTATACTGTGAAAATACTGATGGCCCCCCAATAGCTTGAAGCGTTATTTTATAGGTCTCAAGGTGTGGACAATGAATAATCTCTTTTGCTTTGAGTATTAGGTCACATAATATGGTTTGCTGTTGTGGTATCAGTAAACACCAGGAATAGTGTAAGATTTAATTTGCACGTTTCTTGTGGATGGTGGCAACTTTGTTTGGGAATTTGGCAGCTGACCATTTTTTGGGTATGAAACTTCAATTCTTATAGTCCATTTCCAGACACCAAATGAAATTTAGGGACCTAGGGCCAGATGTAGCAAATCGGCAATTTGCGACTTGCAAATTGCGAGTCCCTGCGACTCGCAATTTGCAAGTCGCAAATTGCTATGCAGTACGGTGTCTCAGACACCGACTGCAACTCGCTATGGGGTCGCAATGACCCACCTCATGAATATTCATGAGGTGGGTCGCAAATTGCGGCCCCATAGCGAGTATAGGTACTCGCTAACATGGAGGCCTGCTGACGTCAGCAGACCTCCATGTTCGTGACCTGCTTTTCAATAAAGCAGTTTTTTTTTTTTAAGTGTAGCCCGTTTTCCTTGCAGGAAAACGAGCTGCACTTAAAAAAAAAAACGAAACCTTTAGTTTGGGTATTTTTTCAGGGCAGGGAGTGGTCCCTTGGACCACTCCCTGCCCTGAAAAAATATTTTTGGGTCCAGTCACATCCAATTTGCGAGTGGGTTACCATCCACTTGAAGTGGATGGTAACTGCGATGCCATTTGCGACCGCGTATGCGGTCGCAAATGGTATTGCATCCCACTGCGACTCGCAAATAGGAAGGGAACACCCCTTCCTATTTGCGAGTCGGAAATGCATATTGCGAGTCGGTAACGACTCGCAATATGCATTTCTGCATTGGCAAACGCGTTTAGCGAGTCGCAAACGGCAAATTTTGCCGTTTGCGACTCGCTAAACGTTTGCTACATCTGGCCCTTAGTCTTTAAGAATTATGTTGGGGGTCTACTTCTTTTGAAGTGCCTGCACATCTGCCCTTCTCTTCCTATTGAAAGAAGTCAGTCGCAGCAAGAGGACTCCAAATCTAATAGCCCCACAACACCATCCATTGCAGTGACCAGCGTTCACACCCCCACCTGGATGTCAGCCACAGTGTATGCAGTAGAAAAATGTGATTCAAACACAATATTGATTGAGGGTTGTCCGTCTATGTAGATGTAAAATAAGTGACATAGTTGTTAATAGCTTTAATGAAATTATGTCAAATAAATTAAATTGGGCTTCAGGACCTCTTGGGGAAGCTCAGGCACTCAATATGGTGTTTGTTTTTATTGATAAATATTTCTGCCTCTTCTGAGATATAAAAGTGCTCGCATTTCCATGAAGGAGCTAATGTTACTTTTATTTACCGGTAGCTTTCCTTATCTTGAACCTTGTTTTCCTTGTCCAAGCCCTTACTGTCTGAGGCCACATTTTACAGGAACAGATATCCATATTAATATAGTTTTCAAGAAAGTAGTACTACAGATATTATGCAAATAACCTTTCTTCTCCTTAAATACGCCCTGCTTCTTCCTCAGATCCACTCATTTCTTCCTTCCTAAAATCCTCCTGTTACCAAGTGACAACCCAGGTCCCCAGCTGTCAAAGAAGAAGAGGAAGGGAAAAGGATGAATGAATGGGGTCTGTGATGAGGAAGATTAGGAAATCAAGATTGATTTTGAGCAGTAAAACATTACTTTTTCATCTGGATTCCTCGTCCCAGCTCTTACTGAATCAAACAAAGCTGCAACGATTGAAGGCACAAAGAATAAACAGGACTCCAAAGTAATACAAACACACAAATGTTTAATATGGCATTATACTGTGTCACAGCATGCAGTACCCGAACACCAAAAGCAATATTATTCTCTTTTTCTAAATTTGAATGGCAATGAGAAGCAAATGTGCAGTAGCGGCTGGTGTTCAAGGGCTAAGGGGCTGCGCCCCTAGCCTTTTCTGGCCTCTTTAGGGAAGCATAAATTTAATTACATGATGAAAGTAAAACATTTTCTGCACAACATTTTCGGAGTGAAAGTTGTGCACTTTGAAAAGCCCCACTGCGCCTGTGTCAGTATGTGGCTGAAAGCTGCACAGTAGGGCTGACAGGGCTCGAAGCCCTTACGTTTTGTCAGAACGCAGTGACGTCCCTGGCTTATCTCCTCCTCCACCAGAAGCCCTGATTGTAAACAGCCTGGAGTGTTTTTTTTTCAGCCCGTGTTTCCGAAAACGTCATGTCACTCCGATATTATTCTCCACCCTTTCCTATTTACTCAAATGGTGGGGTGTGATCAGAAGGGTCTAGTACCAGAGGTCATCATTTGTTAAAAGAATGTGGCATTGAGCAAAGAAAATCCCCAGTCTATGGCAGAGAAATGTAATAAATATAATAAATAACTCCATTCAGGGCTCTCTGGGAGACAGGAGTGTGACCTGAAGACCTCAAGTCATAAATATGCCAAAGACAACCCTGCACACAAGTAAGTTGGAGCTCTATCTTTTTTACAGACAATAAGAAAAAAATCTGTTCTCTCAGCTCTCCTCTCCTTTCACTGCCTCTGTAGGTGATTTCGTCTCTCAAAGGCAGTAATGGTTCCAGTAATTTATCATGGCTAGTTATTGTTTTATTTCTTCTGCAGACTAATGACGTGATATGTCATATTAAACATGTAATCTGCAGCTCAAATAAACGTGTACCTTTTATCACTGAAACTGCTGGATACTGGAAGGGTGAGGCAATGTGTGTTTGTTTGAATGTGTTTGCAGGGCTTGACAGAGTGGCTGAGAAAATGTGGGTGTCTGTGTATAAGAGTTGTGTGAATGGCAGTGGATGACAATGTGGATGAGTAAATGGGTAGGTGACCAACGGCAGTGGGTGAGTAGGTGAATGGAAATACGTGGGTAGTGAGGCTCTCTCACAAGGTGCAATTCCGTCTTGTATTTGTGCCCCACCACTGCTTTCAGTCACCAGCCACCACTGCAAATGTGCGAAGCTTCGTACATTTGGTTGACATGTAAAGGCATAGTCACAAGTATCTGCCCATAAAGCTGCTATTCCTCTTGTGAAACAAACTCCATGTTTTCTGAAATTGCATACCCTACAAAAGAATAAGCATGAGATATCGCCTTTGCTAACCCATCTGTTGGGGTTGATGCAATGGGTATCTTTTTTTAATTAGCAGGACCAACAGAAATAAACTAAGAATAAAAAAAAACAGAACATTTTGGTTCTCTTTCAATTGATGACTAAAGCCATTTGATACCTAGGGGCTTTAGGATAAAGTAAATCTTGATTCTGTGTGAAAAACTAGCAGAACAATCTGCTGGGAAAAATAGAATTGAAATTGAATTTTCAGAGTAAAACCAAGCCCTGGGCATAATACAATCCAATCTAGAAAGAACATGGTAGTAGGGATGAGAATGCATAAGAAAACTACTGTATTGGGGGGGGCAAGCTAGTTCCATTCCTAACTGCAATAGAGCCAGAAACCAAGCAGGTGAGGATAAAAAGAGCAACACAGATTGTTATTGCTGTTTCTCCCTGAATGTTCTTCAGCACACTCAGGAGGTGGGTAATGGGGGGAAACACATAAAGCAGACCCAGGGGGAAAAGCAAATATTGGGCAGCTATACTTTAACTTTCAGACACCAGGTCTCTCTGCAAAACTGACAGAACAGAGATGCCCAGGGAGGCAAGAAGGTTTAACCACTCTTGATGAAAGCAGGCAATGCCAGTTGAAAAACTTCCTGATAGAGGAATACCTCAGGAAATGCTGGACTTTTCATACCCTGGTGCTGGTTCACATTCTTCTTGACTACTTGGATCAGTTTGGATCAAAACAGCTTTTTGCACAATCTGGTGAGAAATGCAGTCAGTTCTCTCTGGTTGGAAGTATGGCAAATGTCTGAGAGTGGCCAATTACTTTTCAGCTTTATCCACTCCAACGGTTGCTCCCCATCCCAAATGGCTAGCATCTGTGGTTACCTTGCCTGGTACTGGAGGACTAGAGGGGCATCATTCTGAAGCTTCTGTGGGTTAAACCACCACTGAAAGATCCTGCAATGTTGTTGCAGTTTTTGGAGTTAGTTTTTCATAATTCTGTTCTTTCAGATTCCAACAAGACATCAGGTGACTAAGAAGGGGCTTCAAATGATGATGAGCCACTGGAACAACAATGTGGTTGCGGCCATCAGTCATTGTATACTAACCTAACATCTCGCTAGAGCAGATGGAAGTTCCAGCAGCTGACTTGTGTGCTTATAAGGAAGTCCATCTTGCCTCATTATAAAGCCACTGTGGGAAAAGGCCTCTTTTCTCATGGTTAGCCTTCACTTTTTGCCTGGTGTTTAATGTGGTCTCAAAGTTGTTAGTGCCCAGGGCCCCTGTTAACGAGGTTCCCTGGGCCAGATCTCTTTCCCCAAACTGTTGTGATGCACCGGGACAATTTACAACACTCTTAGCTGTCACTATAAATCCCTAGTAAATGGTACTTAGGTACCCAGGGGATGGGTTACTAAGGGTAGGCCCCTGAGGGCAGCAGCACAGATTGTTTCACCCTCTAAGGCCATGCACCCAGATGCACCCAGCACTGCCATTGCAGGCTGAGTGTCATGGTGCAATCCTGAAAGGCAATCTCAACATGACACACAGTCTGTGTGCTCTGTCCCCTATACACAGTATGCAACATCAGTAAGTCACCCCTTCTGGCAGGCCTTCCAGCCCTAAGGCAGGGTGCACAGTACTGTGTGTGCGGGCATAGATGCATGAGCAATATGCCCCTACCGTATCCTTGATAAACCAGGGAAGTAGTAAGTGAATAGAGTAGCCATTTCAAATGCATGTGCTGGACAGTGGTCAGTATGAGTTTCCCAGCTACATGATGGCTACTCTGAACCCTGGGTTCTTTGCTATCAAACCACTTAAAATGACAAATCCAAACTGGTATGAGTATTGGATTTATTGCAAAATGTACCCAAGGGTCACTCTAGAGGTGCCCCCTGCAAAAGCTAACTACCTTGGCATGGTTGCTGGCTAGTCACAACCAGCCTTCCACCACCAGACAAGATTCTGGAACCCTGGGATGAGAGCTTTTGCTCTCTGGGTCCCAGAACAAAGCCCTTCCTGGGTGGAGGTGTCACACCTCCCTCCTCAGGAATGTGCACTGCTCTGCTAACGAGTTTCAAAGTGCTTACCGCCTTTGAAACTCAACCCCCAAGCCTGCTGCTAGCAGAAGATGGACACTCCCATTGCAAACCTCGACGTTTGGCAGGAGCAATGGCAGGAAAGTACACAAAGGACAGCAGGAGTGGTCAGCCCCAGCTTGCACCACCCCTAAGGTGTTGCATGCCAGGTGACCCCTCCATTTAATTTTTCTCCATCTTTCATGGAAGGAAAATAGCCAATCAGGTATAGCGAAGTGACCTCTGCCCACAGGAAGTGGTCACTTAGTTGGTGTAGCCACCCTAAGATAGATGACCCATTGGTCGCTACTAGGTACTCCCCTAAACGCCCACTAAATGCAGTATTTAGTGGGCACTCCTAGATGAGAGATTTAGATTCCAAGGACAAAAGAAGACCAACAACAAAGAAGATCCAAGGCTCCAGAACTGAAGTCCTGCTGCACCAAGAAGAAGGTACCAAACCCTGCCTACTGCACCCAGGACTTGACAATCACCACTGAAGGGTTGTTCGGACATTGGACGGACAATATAAACCCCCAAAATCAACAACGATCTCCCTTCACAGTGAAGGCATCACTCTCCTGCAACCAAAACCAAAAGGCTAGTGAAGTCCAATTCACCAGCTGCTGACCAAGGAACTGGACGCTGCAGGCACCGCAGATAAGCCAAATTTCACCCATTGGACCATGAGGATGAATCCTAGCAGTGTGCCAAGTTTGGTGGTACTGCAACCACCAGTGGCTGAACTGGTACTGATCACTCCACATCGGACATCCAGAAGGACAGTCCACTCTGGACTGAAAAAGGATCAAGAGGAAGCTCCAGTCAAAGGACTTCAGAAAACATCAGGACCTCTCACCAGATGCCCCCTGCTGACCTGCAAATGACCTACCTCCTGCTTCCAAGCGCACCTTTGCGCACATCTCCTGCCTCACTGATTTGCTCTTCTCCCAGCCGCCCAGTGCCCTGCATAGAAGATTGAGCTGTGTTCTAAGGGTCCCCCACCCCTTGCAACCTCGACACTCCAAGGGGACCCACCGCACTCACCTAAAAGTCTACCTCTGCATTGCTTTTCCAAATGGTTCCCTGCAGTGACCTTGCACCAACTCCAACACCTTTATGCAGCTGCTTCCGCTGAAATCGAGAGTTGCCCAACTTCGCCAGCTGGTCCACAGGGTACACCGACAACCTCAACCTATCTGCAAAAGGATACACTGGTAAACTCCTTGCCTGATTTTATGTGCATTATTAAAGTATTTCTCGATTGATTCCTATGTGGCGTATTTACGCACAGAACTGAGACATGTTCTAAACTTTGAAAATTCATAACTTAAAAAAGTACTTAACTGATTTTGATGATCTTAGTCTTAAACATGTTATAAAAATGTGAAGTAGTTTTGTAAACTGGTCTAGAGTTATTCTTTTGAGTGTGTGGTCTAATTTTTTTGATACTCTGAGTACAAAAAATGTTTGCACTTCTCCAAGATTAGCCTAACTGCTTGTCCAAGCTACAATAAAAATTAGAGCATTAGGTGGTTTAGTTTTTATCTCTGTAAACCAAAGTGTGGTTGCCTGGGCCCTCTGTACAGTGTACAACATTTTGCACACTACATAGAGGGCCCGCCTCCTACAGACACCGCCTATATTTGTTTTGAAAAGGGCTCTGACAAACGCCTTCTTTTTCTGGGGGAAGATGAAGCCTGGATATATTCAAAACCCAGGTTTTTCAGATGGTTGCAGACTCTCTCCACACTTGTGTCTGACTTAGAAATTAACCAATCATCAACCTGTGAAAATATTATTGAAGTGAAGCATCAACTGCTGCAAATATGTAGGTGAAAACCTTCCAAGCAGAAGAGAGGTCGAAAGGACAAGCTTGAGACTGAAAGTGTTGTTTTCCTATTGCACAACATTTCAGAGATGTCCCTGACTCTCTGGATGAATGGGAATATGTTAATATGCATCCCATAGATTCAGTTTAGCCTAATGGTCTTTTTTGGATAGGCACAATCGCCAACTCCATTTTGAAAGGGCGGTAAAGTACCATTTGGGTCCTCTCTTTTAGGTCTAAGGCTGGACAAAACCTATTGGTTTTGACAATAAAATAAGGATAGAGTCCATCTTTAAACGGCTCATGCAATGAGGCACTGACACTCTCCTACCTTTGTTCCAGGAGGAAATCTACCGCTTAAAGGAGAGCTAGTTTCTTGATCTTTAATCACAGAATCAGTGTTGGTCAAAACATAGATTCAAGAGCAGTACAATCATCATCTTTAATGATGGATAGCACTCACCTGTCCTCGTTTAGGTGTTTTAAAACCGGAGAGAGCATTCAGAAATTTCTGTGCTAATGGGGATGGGAAGTGGTATGGTGGGCCATGAGTGTAACAGGCAAGATGGTCTGACTAATAACTTTCCTTGTGTGTATTTTCTCTGCAGGTCAGCGCCCATGAAAAGAAGGGTATATGGCATGCCATCGCAAAGGACGTGCGGACCCTGGGTGTCTACGGCAGGTAGAGCACCCACTGTCGCAAACAGTGGGAAGACCTGATACGCTGGGCACAGAAGACAGTGGAGGACCAGCTGGGGATGGCATCTCAACGAGAAAGGGGTGCCCGTCGAACCCTGACCCCCCTGATGGCTCGCATACTGGTGATGGCCTACCCGGAGCTGGATGGGTGCTTTGGGGCATCACAGCAGCAACAAGGGGGTGAGTACTGTGCCCTTCATTTCTACTTCCGCCTGGTGGGGTGGTATCCGGGTGGGGGATGTGGGCCTGTGGCCCTGTGGACGCTGCTAGGCCAGGCCTGACATTGCAGAGTAGGTCCCATGTTAGACAAGGTTCTGATGTGAAATTCCTCCAACCTAGCTAGCAGGCATCCACTACTGGGCAGGGGTGTGTGTGGGTCTCAGGTATGCTGCAGTTGGCGGTATGTGTCCCTACCCATGGCCTGGTGACTAGCATTGTAACTGGTAGGGCACTGCCTAGTGCGTAGGGCTGTTCCGTGTGTGTGAGTGTGTTGTGTACGCCAATGGTGGTGTTGGTGCCGCCACTGACCAAGTGTATCCTTTGTCTCTCCCCCCCTTTTTGTTTTGTCACCCTGTCCTTATGTGCATTAGCATCATCTGGTGGAGGAGCAGAGGCACCGGCGACGGAGGGAGATGCATCCCACCGGACCCCGGAGTAAGATTCCACCGACGCTGAGGGCACCAGTGGGATGGAGGGCGAGGGGAGCACCATGGCGGAGATTGGGGGGACAGTTTGGACACGGATACCTCCTCTGATGGAAGCTCCCTGGTGGTGGCGGACATCTCAGTGCCTACCCCAGTTAGAGGTACTGCTGCCACCCCCTATACCAGCACCGCCCTCCCAGCAGCTCCTTAGCGAGTTTCCCGTGCCCGCTCACCCAGGAGGGTGGGCATCTCAGGCCCTGCCCCAGTTAGCCCTGCTGCCCTGATTGAGGAGGCTATTGACCTCCTGCGATCCATGTCTGTTGGGCAGTCAACCATTGTGAATGCCATCCAGGGGCTGGCAGCCCAAATTCAACAGTCCAATGCATTTCTGGAGGGCATTCACACTGGCTTGGCGGCTCAACAGAGATCAAACCAGGCTCTGGCCTCCTGTCTGATGGCAGCCATTGTCCCTGTTTCCACCCTCCCCACCTCCAACTTCCTCTACCCAATCCCATTCCCCTCAACCCCATCCTATCCCAGGCAGACGAGCATGCACACAGGACAACACACAAGAGTGGCACAGGCAAACACAAGCACCACACTTCATCCCACAGGCACTCACACAAACACCATCCAGATGCAGATATACCAACATCCACTGCCTACACTGTGGCCCCCTCCTCCTCGTCCTCCACCTCCCTACCAGTTGCGTCTACATTCACACCTGCATGCACTACATCCTCATCCACTACCCCCATCACCAGTACACCCATTAGAACACAGACCTCACTGGCAGTCACCAACCCCACATCCATGCACACGTCCCCAGTGTCATCTCCTACTGTGTCTGTGCCCGCTCCTCCCAAAGTACACAAACGCAAGCACTCGGACACCCAACAGCCATCCACCTGACAACAGCATCCAGGCCATGCACCTGCTCCCAAACAGAGCAGACTGACACCTCCTACAACCACTCCCTCTTCCTCCACTCCCAAACCTTCTCCCTCTCTCCCCCAATGTCCCTAAGAAGCTTTTCCTCTCCACCACTGACCTCTTCCATACCCCTCCCCCCATCCTTCAAGTCAGGCAAGGGTGGTCAAAACCAAGGCAAGCACCTCAGCCACCCACTCCACGGGCACAGTAGTGTCCCCGGCAAATCCAGGTGGGAAAGGATCCCGACCATCAGCAAGCCAGACGGAAAGGGTGCCTGGCCCAAGTGCAGCAGGAAGGAAGGGCAAGGAGCCAGCCCCAGGTGCTGCAGGAAGGAAGGGCAAGGAGCATGCCCCAGCTGCAGAAAGGAAGGGCAAGGAGTGGGCCCCGGGTGCTGCAGGAAGGAAGAGAAAGGAGCCAGCCCCAGGCGCTGCAGGAAGGAAGGGCAAGGGGCCAGCCCCAAGTGCTGCAGGAAGGAAGGGCAAGGAGCCAGCCCCAGGTGCAGCAGAAAGAAAGAGCAAGGAGCCAGCCCCAGCTGCAGGAGGGAAGGGCAAGGAGCCAGCCCCAACTGCAGGAAGGAAGGGCAAGGGGCCTGCACCAGCAGGCAGCAGGAAAAGGGGCACGGTGCTGGGACTCAGTCGGAGACCTCACCACCAACCATGGTGATGCAGCTGTCCGAGGCTGCAGGGGATGGGCTGGAGCCTCCCCTCACCACCACCAGTAGCTCCGTCAGCAGCATTGCCACCAGAGCCACCACCAGCAAAAGCAGCACCAGTGGGCAGACGTCCGAGGCTGCAGGGGATGGGCTGGAGCCTCCCCACCACCACCACCAGCCCCGCAAGCAGCACCGACACCAGCACCACCAGCAGCAGCAGCACCAGTGGGCAGCCGTCCGAGGCTGCAGGGGATGGGTTGGAGCCTCCCCCCCACCACCACCAGCAGCAGCAGCACTACTGCCACCACTGTGCAGCCGTCACAGCCGGTGGACATTCTTGAGACCTGCATCCATGGGCTGTTGTGCGGCCTGCCCCCTGCAAACCCAGTGGGTATGACACCCACCTGAGAGACTGTGACCTTGCACTCCCCAAAATCTGCATCACAGGGCGCAGTGCCCTCTCCAGAACCAGTGGAGATACCATCCACTCACCCCTTCCTCCCCAGGATGAAGATCACAGGGAACAATGCCCCCTCCAGAATCAGTGAAGATGCAATACACTCACCCCATCCTCCTGAGGATGAAGATCACAGGGCACAATGCCCCCTCCAGGACCAGTGGAGTTGCCATCCACTCACCCCATCCTCCCCAGGATGAAGATCACAGGGCACGATGTCCTCTCCAGAACCAGTGGGCAGGTCACCCACTTGAGAGACTGTGGCCTTGCACTCCCCAGGACAGAGTAATGGGCATGTTGCCCACTCCAGAGCATGTGGGCAAGTCACCCACTTGAGACTGTGGCCTTGCACTCCCCAGGACAATGCACAGGGCATGATGCCCCCTCCAGTGCCAGTGGGCAAGTCACCCACTTGAGAGACTGTGGCCTTGCACTCCCCAGGACAGAGTAAGGGGCATGTTGCCCCCTCGAGAGCATGTCGGCAAGCCACCCACATGAGAGAGACTGTGGCCTTGCACTCCCCAGGACAAAGCACAGGGCACGATGCCCCCTCCAGTGCGCAAGTAACCCACTTGAGAGACTGTGGCTTTGCAGTCCCCAGGACAAAGCACAGGGCATGTTGCCCCCTCCAGGACCAGTGGCATTGTACCATCTTCCGGCTGAGGTGCCCCCCCATTCCCTGTCCCACTGAGGTGCCTGCCTATTTTCGACCTGATGCCCCTGCAGTGTTCTCTCCGTGTTGTTGCAGGAGTGAAGAGGGGCCTTGGACTTTGTACTGTGGCCCTGTGGCCCATGAACATTGAGGACTGGGCAGTGTCCCTACATTTGTGAATATGTATATCCTTTTTTATTTGGATGCACGTATTGCAATTTGCGACCCCATTGTGAATGGCTGCGCTCACAGGGATGGTGGCCTGCTGGAGACAACAGACCACCATGTCTGTGACTGCTTTTAAATAAAGCAGTTTTTTTTTTTATAAATGCAGCCCAAATGCATTTCAAATACAAAAAATGAAAAGTTTTCTTTTCATTTTTTCAGAACAGGCAGTGGTGCCGTGTCTGCGTGTCTGTGTGTGCAGTGTTAGCTGTAAATTCGACTTGGCAAGTGTATCCACTTGCCAGGCCTAAACCTTCCCTTTTCTTACATGTAAGACACCCCTAAGGTAGGCCCTAGGAAGCCCCAAGGGCAGGGTGCAGTCTATGGTTAAGGTAGGACATTTAGTAATGTGGTTTATATGTCCTGACAGTGAAATATTGCTAAATTCATTTTTTCACTGTTGCAAGGCCTGTCCCTCTCATAGGTTAACATGGAGGCTACCTTTAAATATGATTATAGTGTAGATTCCCTTTGGGAGCGGATGGACATGTGAAGTTTGGGGTCTCTGAGCTCACAATTTAAAAATACATCTTTTAGTAAAGTTGATTTTAAGATTGTGTGTTTGAAAATGCCACTTTTAGAAAGTGGACATTTTCTTGCTTATACCATTTCTGTGACTATGCCTGTTTGTGGATTCCCTGTCTGGGTCAGTTTGACAGTTGGGCTGGTTGCACCTCACACTAGACAGTGACACAAAGGGAGCTGGGGTGTAGCCTGCATATCCTGATGAGCCATCCGTGCTAGGAGGGAGGGGAGAAGTGGTCACTCACACCTGAAAGGGTTGTGCCTGCCCTCACACAATGCAGTCTCCAACCCCCTGGTGAATGTCTGGGGCCTGGCCTGGGCAAGGCAGTATTTCACATTCAAAAGAGACTTTACTTTGAAGTAGGCCTAATTCAAAGGAGAAATTGGGTATAAGAAGGGCACCCAAAACCACAGACTTTAGATCACTTCTGGACATCAAGAGTAACCTCTGCCTAGAGAAGAGCTGAAGAGCTGAGAAGAAGTGCTGCCCTGCCTGTGACTGTGCTTTGTGGAGCCATCCTGCAGTTGCTGCTTCTACCAGAGTAAGAGGGCAAAGACTGGACTTTGTGTGCCTTCCAACTTGTGAAGAAATCTTCAAGTGCTTGATTTAGAGCTTGCATCCTGTTGTTAGGACAGCAAAGAGTTCTCTCTACCAGCACCTGGAGTCTCTGGAGAGACTCCTACTCTGCCCTGTGGTGCCCATCAAGTTCCTGGGACACTGAAAGGAGAAGTTGGCATCATAAAGACAAGGAAATCCATGCACAGAGCGCCGTGCAGAGAAAAGATTGACGCAACTCTGATTTCCGGCTGAAGAAACAACGCGCAACCGGCTCCGCAGCTGAGAAACGACACTCGCAGGAAACGCAACCAAAGAATCGACGCACTGATCAGGAGAAACAATGTGCAGCATCGCTGACGGAGGCTGGCAGATCACAACCCGCACTGCGGGATTTTCGGATCATCGTGCGGCTGGATTTCCGACTCAAGTACCGCTGTGCATGGAAAAACAACGCAAGGCCTGCCCGGACCCGAGAGTGCTGACCAGATCGATTCCTCGCTCTCCTGTGGAGAGAAGAAACGACGCGCCCGACCCGGCAAAAGGAGAAATGACGCTCGGTCCCGCTCATGAGTGGAATCAACGCCTCACAAGCCCTTTTTGACGCACTCTCACCCGTGCGGGGTTATTTTTGACATGCACCAGGTACATTTTCATGCTAGCAACGCTAGTGTGTGTTTAAAACTACTTAAAGACTCTTTTTGATTTTTAATTGATAACTTGACTTGTGTATTGTGGATTTTTGTCGTTTTGGTCTTGTTTTGTTTAGATAAATATTTCCTATTTTTCTAAACAGGTGTTGTGTAATTTTGTAGTGTTTTCATTCAGTTACTGTGTATGTTGGTACAAATACTTTACACCTATCACTCTGAAGTTAAGCCTACTACTCTGCCAAGCTACCAAGTGGGTAAGCAGGGGTTAGCTGAGGGTGATTCTCTTTTACCCTGACTAGAGTGAGGGTCCTTGCTTGAACAGGGGTAACCTGACTATCAACCAAAGACCCCATTTCTAACAATCTCAAAAAGGCACCATTAGTGCCTCTGCTGATAGTAGGTGTGCATTTGAGTGGCTGGGCTTGTTTGTCTGTGAGACCAGCATGCTCGGCACCTGGCCTCAAGAATATCTCAGTTGTGGTGGATCATTCCACCAAGCATCCAGAAGTGGTACCTCTAAGGACGACAATTGCTAAGGCAGTTGTCAGGGCCCCCCTCTGAATCTTGTATGTCCTCTTATATTCAAGGGATGTAGGAGCAACATTTGTGACCTACCACTTCTCCTAGGCATTCAGCTCCCAGACCAATGTGCCGGAGGAGTAGTTTAACAAGACGTTTAAGAGCATAATGGGTACTCTGCCAGAGAGCCTCAAGATAAAATGATGTTGCCTCAAGCATGTTTTCTCCCTCTTATTTCACTCCTGTTCCATTCCACACACTTTAGTTCCCCCTTTTCTTCTCCTCTGTATTTCTCCAACTACTTTCATTGTTATTCTTCCCCTCTGCCTTTTCCCTCGAACCCTAGAGTCTGACTATAAGGGGACGCTCCCTCTCCAGGATACCAGAGGCCACGAGCCTCAAGTGTTAGGGTAAGAAATTGTCTTCCCTCACCTATTGTGCGCCTTGCATAACCAACATTGATGCAACTGCGATTGATAATTTGCAACCAGTACTCCTGCGGTCTGCATGAATTATGTCACGTGTGTAGTGGTTTGCTGTGTTTTATCTTTTCACTATTTTTGGTCTGTTTTTATTCCATTTACTATAGGTCCTCCCCAGGTAATCCCTTGGTTAAGGTAGGCCCTTCCCCTTTTCTAATGTGATTATTTCTGCAGCGCTTAAGAAGCAACTGCAGCAGGGATCCAACGCCCTGATGAATGCCCAGAGACCCTCCACAGCTCAATTATAAGGGCAGAAACATGTCGGCTACTCCTTTTAGATAGGTGACTTTGTGAGTCATTGCTCTCACACCGGTTCCCCATTCCTTTTTAATCACACCACACAGAACCCTCCATTAAATTTACCCGGGTATCTGAGTAGGTGTTTTTATTTCCCTAGCATAGCTGGATCCCATTTTTTCCAGAAATTAAATGAATTTACGCACTCCCTCCTGTTCCTTTAACAGTGAGGTTGAGTTCGCCCAGGTGGCACTGTCCTACCTGGGTGGGGCTAGGTGGTCATATGATGAAGCATGACACTATATAGTGTGTGAGACCACCTAGTCCGTAAAGGAAATCCCCCCCTCAGACCATACACCACTTCACAGCTCACCCACTTTTCACCTCTAATCGAGGTATACGAGTGGTCTAGTGTTACAATAGATACACTATTGACCTACTTACGTTACAAGAACCCCTGTACTCTCATTTGTGATTTAGTATTGTGTTTCTGTGGGAGTTGAGTACGGCGTGTGGTCCTCTTGCTCCCATTTACTCTCCCTTTGTGTTATGTGCTTTTAACAGCCTCGACAACAAGGAAACAGCCTATGAATATGATTTTGACCTTGAAGTGTTAAGAACCTTAAGGCAGTGCTATTCAATGCTCCGTGTTAAAGACTTCTAAATACAGCTGTCCCTTCTTCATTGTACAGACTAACACTTCTGATAAGATAGTTGCAGAGGTAGTGGCTCAACTCGATGAGAGAGGTAGAGTGTAACCAGTGTCATTAATCAGTTGCAGGCCGCTTTCTAGGGAACAGATGTAGCTTGTAAGGCTCTGTGTAGTCTGATCCGGGAATAGCATATATTGGGTATACAGTTGTGTTTCTCTGTCCTGAGTGAACCAACTGTATGGAAACTGGTATCCTGAATTATTTCAGACTTAACTAGCATGCAAGTCTAGATTGTGTTGAGGCCAAGGTCTATCCTTGGTAAAGGTGAGTGCCATTCCCCTTTTCTGTGACATGGTATCCACTCTGTAATGACATACAGCAGTGGTGGCAATATTCTGAATTTTGGAGATTTATAGTCCTGAGCAGAACTTTTTTTCTGTTTCAGTGGGAGTGCAGCCACCGGCCCAACTCACGTAAAGGTTTGCTGCAATTTAAAACAAAGGTCCTTATGCTGACATTTTGTGTGTGTGTGTGTGTGGGTGTGTCTCTCAAGTGTGTGCACACCTGGAGCATGTGTGACACCTGTATGGTAACAAGAACCTACTTTTGGTATTAGTATGATGGCTAGGAGCAGTGAGATCAATTTTAGATAGCCATTGGTTTGGCATGGCAATAGATGGAGGGTGAATACAACTTCCTGCATGCAGTTAAGTATTTTTCCTGCATTACTGTAGCTGAAGGGTGGAGACCCAGACACTGAAGTGAGTGGAATGGAGGCAGGGCTAGCTTTAGAACATCTATGAGAATGTTTTAGCAAGGGATTGTTGATCATCCCTTCCAAAGCACTGACATTTGGTCAAACTTAGGTTAGCAGGGGAGTCAGCAGATTTTGTTGCTAAAGGTGAGGAGGTTCACAACCAGAAACTAATATTTGAAAGAGAACCAACCCAAACTATCTCTGAAATCTTAGGCAGTGGATTAACATTTCCTGTTAGAAAATTAGAATAAAAGTGTGAAGCAAACCACCTGAATGTGTTCCATTTCCAATTTCCTCTTGACTAAGGAAGGGGATGATCCACAGACATTGAAGAGCTCTGTGAAATCAGAGCTGGTTTCTGCAGGACAGTCAGTCTCCCAGAGGTAAGAAGATATCAGAGAAATCAGTGCAACTTGCTGAAGAAGCAGTGAGTCTGCCTGGGGTCTAGAACCTGCCTTGGTGCTCAGAGAGGGAGGGAGGAAAATTGTCTGGCCCTGCTTGAGGTGAGACATCATGAGAGGAGAAGCCCAACCATGTTCCTGGTGCGTGGAACAACCAGAATAGGATGGATTGTGATTGGGAGTGTGTCTAGTGCTGACCCAAGCTTGAAGGGGTCACCCAGCCTCCCACGTAGTCCAAACACCCTTTCTACCCAATACCCTTACCCAACCGTAAGCCCTAAAAACACCCTTATGACACAATACCCTTACCCACCCCTGAACCTTAAAAGCACTCTTACCACCCAATATCTTTATGCACCCCAAGCCCTGAAAATACCATTACCACCCAATACAATTACCCACTGTATAACTGTACCCACCCCTAAACCGTAAAATACCTTTACCCATCTTGTTATAACTGGGGTCTTTGGTTGGCAGTCAGTTTACCCCCTGTCCAAACAACGACCCTCACACTTGTCAGGGTAAATGAGAATCACCCTCAGCTATCCCCCGCTCACCCCCTTGGTAGCTTGGCACGAGCAGTAGGCTTAACTTCATAGTGCTAGGTGTAAAGTATTTGTGCCAACTCACACAGTAACTTAATGAAAACACTACAAAATGACACAACACAGGTTTAGAAAAATAGAAAATATTTATATAAACAACACAAGACCAAAACGACAGAAATCCACAAGACACAAGTCAAGTTAGCAATTAAAAACCAAAAAGAGTCTTCAAGTAATTTTAAACACAACACTAACGCTAGCGTGGAAATGTGCGTGCCAAAAATAACCCCGCACAGGCAAGTGCGCGTCAAAAAGGGCTTGCGATGCGTCAATATCACTCACGAGCGAGACCGTGTGTTGTTTCTCCTTCAGTCAAGTCGGCATGCGTCATTTCTTCTCTCCGCAGGAGAGCGATGCGCTGATTCAAACTGCAGGGTTGCGATCTCACCAGCCTCCGTCAGAGATGCTGCGCGTCGTTTCTCCAGCCTTGTGCATCAATCTTCCAGTCGTGTTGCAGGTGAGCATCGATTTTCAGCCGCGAAGCTGGCGGCGTGTCGATTTCTCAGCCGCAGTCGTAATCGAGTCAATCTTTTCCCTGCACAGCGGTCGGTGCATGGATTTCTCACTCTTGGCCTGCCAGCTTCTCCTTTCAGGGTCCCAGGAACTGGATAGGGCACCACTTAGCAGAGTAGGAGTCTCAGCAGAGGCTCCAGGTGCTGGCAGAGAGAAGTCTTTGCTGTCCCTGAGACTTCAAACAACAGGAGGCAAGCTCTAAATCAAGCCCTTGGAGAGTTCTTCACAAGAAGGAAGGCACACAAAGTCCAGTCTTTGTCCTCTAGCACAGGCAGAAGCAGCAACTGCAGGATAGCTCCACAAAGCACAGTCACAGGCAGGGCAGCTCTTCTTCCTTAGCTCTTCAGCTCTTCCCCAGGCAGAGGTTCCTATTGGCTTCAGAAGTGTTCTAAAATCTGTGGTTTGGGTGCCCTTCTTATACCCATTTTGCCCTTTGAAGTAGGCTTACTTCAAAGAAAAGTCTCTCTTGTTTGTGAAATCCTGCCTTGCCCAGGCCAGGCCCCAGACACATATCAGGGGGTTGGAGACTGCATTGTGTGAGGGCAGGCACAGCCCTTTCAGGTGTGAGTGACCACTCCTCCCCTTCCTCCTAGCACAGATGGCTCATCAGGACTACACCCCAGCTCCCTTTGTGTCACTGTCTAGTGAGAGGTGCAAGCAGCCCAACTGTCAAACTGACCCAGACAGGGAATCCACAAACAGGCAGAGTCACAGAAATGGTTTAAGCAAGAAAATGCTCACTTTCTAAAAGTGGCATTTTCAAACACACAATCTTAAAATCAACTTTACTAAAAAATGTATTTTTAAATTGTGAGCTCAGAGACCCCAAACTCCACATGTCCATCAGCTCCCTAAGGGAATCTACACTTTAATCATATTTAAAGCTAGCCCCCATGTTATCCTATGAGAGGGACATGCCTTGCAACAGTGAAAAATGAATTTAGCAGGACATATAAAACGCATTACTATGGGGGTCATTCTGACCCTGGCGGTCATGGACCGCCAGGGCCAACGACCGCGGGAGCACCGCCAACAGGCTGGCGATGCTCCCATGGGCATTCTGACCGCGGCGGTACAGCCGCGGTCAGAAACGGGAAACCGGCGGTGCTCCGCCGGTTTCCCGCTGCCCTGGGGAATCCTCCATGGCGGCGCTGCAGGCAGCGCCGCCATGGGGATTCCGACCCCCTTACCGCCAGCCTGGTTCTGGCGGTTTTGACTGCCAGAACCTGGCTGGCGGTAACGGGTGTTGTGGGGCCACTGGGGGCCCCTGCGGTGCCCATGCCAATGGCATGGGCACTGCAGGGGCCCCCTAACAGGGCCCCACCAAGATTTTCAGTGTCTGCCAAGCAGACACTCAAAATCGCGACGGGTGCAACTGCACCCGTCGCACCCCTTCCACTCCGCCGGCTCCATACGGAGCCGGCATCCTCATGGAAGGGGGTTTCCCGCTGGGCTGGCGGGCGGCCTTCTGGCGGTCGCCCGCCAGCCCAGCGGGAAACTCAGAATGGCCGCCGCGGTCATTTGACCGCGGTGCGGTCATTCGGCGGCTCCCGTCGGCCCTGCGGTTACCGCGTCCGGCGGGAGTCAGAATGACCCCCTATATGTCCTACCTTAACCATACACTGCACCCTGCCCTTGGAGCTACCTAGGGACTACCTTAGGGGTGCCTTACATGTAAGAAAAGGGAAGGTTTAGGCCTGGCAAGTGGGGACACTTGCCAAGTCGAATTTACAGTTTAAAACTGCACACACAGACACTGCATTGGCAGGTCTGAGCCATGTCTCCAGAGCAACTAAGGTGGGTGGCACAACCAGTGTTGCAGGCCCACTAGTAGCATTTGATTTACAGGGCCTGGGCACCTCTAGTTCACTGTACTTAATAGTAAATCAAATATACCAATCATGGAGGAACCAATTACATACACATTTTGTAAAGGAGCACTTGCAGTTGAGCACTGGTTAGCAGAGGTAAAGTGCCCAGAGTAACAAAAACAGCAAAAACTGAGTCCAGCACACATCAACAACCTGGGAAACAGAGGCAAAAAGTTAAGGGAGATCACGCCAAGATTGAAAAGTCTAATACATCTTTATCCCTATCTATCCTTAAACCCCTACCCAACCCTAAACCTACAACCCATACCCAACAGTAAAACCACAAATATGTATATATACATAGATATATAAATATATGCATATACACACACACACCCACAAACGTTGTACTTACCTTAAACATGTGGCAATGGCATGCATGGTAAAGGTATATGCATGGTAAAAACTTGCTTGGTAAAAACAGCTTGGTAAAGGCACTGCGTGGAAAAATCTGCGTTGCAAAGGTTGTTTCCTGCTACTGCAATGGAAAAAAAGACAGCTAAATCATGTCCAGCAGTGCTGCAACTTCAGCTTGACCTGAGAGGTGGGGCCACAACCAAGGGACCCTACTCCCCCTGTCAGAGGGCTTACCTGTGTGATCGTGAAGGGCACAGCATGATCGCAACAGCAATGAAAAACACTACACAACAGTTATGAGAATGCCTTTGAAATTCTATGAGATTGTGTTTGCCCTAGAACTGCTCACTGAAATCATGCATGAGTGTCACCACAAAATCTTTAGCAAGGCTGGTCCAATTTGAACTGACTTCTGGGTCCCCTGCATTGGCCATTTACCCACATAACCAAATTACTAAGACCTGAACCAATTCTTGCCTGAGTGTCCCCCACAGTAACACGTCCCCTTAAATGAGTGTACATTCTTAGTACATGTAGGAAAGTACCATCTTGCCTGGCATGTTACCCCCATATTTCACTGTATATATGTTGTTTTAGTTGTATGTGTCACTGGGACCCTGCCAGCCAGGGCCCCAGTGCTCATAAGTGTGCCCTGTATGTGTTACCTGTGTTATGACTAACTGTCTCACTGAGGCTCTGCTATCCAGAACCTCAGTGGTTATGCTCTCTCATTTCTTTCCAAATTGTCACTAACAGGCTAGTGACCAATTTCACCAATTTACATTGGCATACTGGAACACCCTTATAATTCCCTAGTATATGGTACTGAGGTACCCAGGGTATTGGGGTTCCAGGAGATCCCTATGGGCTGCAGCATTTCTTGTGCCACCCATAGGGAGATCTGACAATTCTTACACAGGCCTGCCAGTGCAGCCTGAGTGAAATAACGTCCACATTATTTCACAGCCATTTACCACTGCACTTAAGTAACTTATAAGTCACCTATATGTCTAACCTTTACATGGTAAAGGTTGGGGGCTAAGTTACTTGGGCCCGTATTTATACTTTTTGACGCTAAACTGCGCTAACGCAGTTTAGCGTCAAAATTTTTTGCGCCGGCTAACGCCATTCTGAAGCGCCATGCGGGTGCCGTATTTATTGAATGGCGTTAGCCGGCGCAAGCAGACCGGCGCTGCCTGGTGTGCGTGGAAAAAAAACACGTACACCAGGCAGCGCCGGCGTTGGGAAAAATGGCGCTAGGGCGTCTTAAAAATGGTGCAAGCCAGGTTGACGCAAAAAATCGCCTCCACCCGATTTGCGCCATTTTTAACAACGCCCAGACGCCATTTACATGACTCCTGTCTTAGTAAAGACAGGAGTCATGCCCCCTTGCCCAATAGCCATGCCCAGGGGACTTATGTCCCCTGGGCATGGTCATTGGGCATTGTGGCATGTAGGGGGGCACAAATCAGGCCCCCCTATGCCAAAAGAAAATATATTAAAAAAAAAAAATTATACTTACCTGAACTTACCTGAATGTCCCTGGGGTGGGTCCCTCCAGCCTTGGGTGTCCTCCTGGGGTGGGCAAGGGTGGCAGGGGGGGTCCCTGGGGGCATGGGAGGGCAGCTGTGGGCTCATTTTGAGCCCACAGGTCCCTTAACGCCTGCCCTGACCCAGGCGCTAAAATCCGTCGCAAATGCAGGTTTTTTTGCCCCGCCCACTCCCGGGCGTCATTTTTGCCCGGGAGTATAAATACAACGCATTTGCGGCGCAGTCATTTTTTTAGACGGGAACGCCTACCTTGCATCTCATTAACGCAAGGAAGGCGTTCACGCAAAAAAATGACGCTCTTTACTCATAGTTTGGCGCTAGACGCGTCTAACGCCAAAGTATAAATATGGTGTTAGTTTTGCACCGAATTTGCGTCGAAAAAAACGACGCAAATTCGGCGCAAACGGAGTATAAATATGCCCCTTAGTGTGTGGGCACCCTGGCACTAGCCAAGGTGCTCCCACATTGTTCAGGGCAAATTCCCCGGACTTTGTGAGTGCGGGGACACCATTACACGCGTGCACTATACATATGTCACGACATATGTATAGCGTCACAATGGTAACTCCGAACATGGCCATGTAACATGTCTAAGATCATGGAATTGTCACCCCAATGCCATGCTGGCATTGGGGAGACAATTCCATGATCCCCGAGTCTCTAGCTCAGACCAGGGTACTGCCAAACTGCCTTTCCCGGGGTTTCACTGCAGCTGCTGCTGCTGCCAACCCCTCAGACAGGTTTCTGCCCTCCTGGGGTCCAGCCAGGCTTGGCCCAGGAAGGCAGAACAAAGGACTTCCTCAGAGAGAGGGTGTTACACCCTCTCCCTTTGGAAAAAGGTGTCAGGGCTGGGGAGGAGTAGCCTCCCCCAGCCCCTGGAAATGCTTTGATGGGCACAGTTGGTGCCCATCTCTGCATAAGCCAGTCTGCACCGGTTCAGGGATCCCTCAGCCCTGCTCTGGCACGAAACTGAACAAAGGAAAGGGGAGTGACCACTCCCCTGACCTGCACCTCCCCTGGGAGGCGCCCAGAGCTCCTCCAGTGTGCTCCAGACCTCTGCCATCTTGGAAAGAGAGGTGCTGCTGGCACACTGGACTGCTCTGAGTGGCCAGTGCCAGCAGGTGACGTCAGAGACTCCTTCTGATAGGCTCCTTCAGATGTTGCTAGCCTATCCTCTCTCCTAGGTAGCCAAACCTCCTTTTCTGGCTATTTAGGGTCTCTGCTTTGGGGAATTCCTTAGATAACGAATGCAAGAGCTCATCAGAGTTCCTCTGCATCTCTCTCTTCACCTTCTGCCAAGGAATCGACTGCTGACCGCGCTGGAAGCCTGCAAAACTGCAACAAAGTAGCAAAGACGACTACTGTGACCTTGTAACGCTGATCCTGCCGCCTTCTCGACTATTTTCCTGGTGGTGCATGCTGTGGGGGTAGTCTGCCTCCTCTCTGCACTAGAAGCTCCGAAGAAATCTCCCGTGGGTCGACGGAATCTTCCCCCTGCAACCGCAGGCACCAAAGAACTGCATCACCGGTCCTCTGGGTCTCCTCTCAGCACAACGAGCGAGGTCCCTTGAACTCAGCAACTCTGTCCAAGTGACTCCTACAGTCCAGTGACTCTTCAGTCCAAGTTTGGTGGAGGTAAGTCCTTGCCTCCCCACGCTAGACTGCATTGATAGGAACCGCGTGTTTTGCAGCTACTCCGGCTCCTGTGCACTCTTCCAGGATTTCCTTTGTGCACAGCCAAGCCTGGGTCCCCGGCACTCTAACCTGCATTGCACGACCTCCTGAGTTGTTCTCCGGCTTCGTGGGACCCTCTTGTGCAACTTCGGGTGAGCTCCGGTTCACTCCACTTCATAGTGCCTGTTCCGGCACTTCTGCGGGTGCTGCTTGCTTCTGAGAGGGCTCCTTGTCTTGCTGTGCGCCCCCTCTGTCTCCTCATGCAATTGGCGACATCCTGGTCCCTCCTGGGCCACAGCAGCATCCAAAAACCCTAACTGTGACCTTTGCAGCTAACAAGGCTTGTTGGTGGTCTTTCTGCACGAAAACACCTCTGCACGACTCTTCACGACGTGGGACATCCATCCTCCTGTAGTGTGGTCAGTTTTTACGTATTCATTGCGCTTTAGCTTCAGGCTTTAGGCCTTTGTGCAGTTTGCCCTGAATATATTTTATTCATTTGCTGACAGCTTAGAGCCTCCGTGCACTTTGCTCTACATGCTTTTTATTAGGCTTCGTACTGTTATTTTTCAAATAGCCAGTTCTACGGTGTTGTTTTTTTATTCATATCACACTGTTTTGCCTACTTCAGCACTGGAGTTCTCCATAACATATTTACTCTGTGCTTCAGTCAAGGATACAGTCTGGTACATTGCCGATAGACGTGGTAGGAGTTTAGACTTGGCATTCCTGCGTAGGGACATTTTGTGATCACGATGACATGTTAGTTATAAAATCACTTCCTTGTCCCAATACACGCAAGAGGGAGATTCCGACCAGGGAACCACAACTAGACGCTGACTGCCTCGTTGCAGATGCTGAACCAAGATCACAGGTCTTTGCTCAGGTATGAGGGCTGATGTCTCCACAGTGATTCTGACAGGCAAGCTAGAAGCTTAACATGCTGTGCTCTAAATAGAACAAGCAGAGGGAGAGTAGAAACTGTTAGACAATATGATAGCTTTGTTCTTATGTTTTACTCTCCTGGTGACTATTTCAATCCTACTGTGTTGTATCGTTCTGGTTATTGCGGCTCATGCCTTAATATCTAAAATACAGTCATTTTATTAAAATATTATATAAAACTTATACTGTCTTTGTCATTTGTATATGAGATCATATTGGAAATAAGAGAGTTGGTTTGGATCTGAGTGACCACGACTTCCCTGAGAAGTTCCAAAGATGTCATGCGCTCGGCTGCCAAATCATTCCTTCCTCATGGGAAAAATGAGGCACTGCTAGTTAGCCGGAGCAAAAACCGGATTTAGGGTGACAGAGTTCTTTACACATGGGTCAGACTCAGTCCCCCACACCGTTATCGATCCTGCTGCCTAGAAATCCAGTAGTCTCATTTAGAATAATGAGAGCCCACGCGACATGGCGCCGCCAACATTTGGTCTGGCTCTAATGTTTGGGTCCGACTGACTCTTGGTCTCATATATATTTTGACTCCTCGGTTCCGTATATGGAGACGTCCGTGGGGCTGAGGGTTTCCGCCGCCACGGGATAGGTGCTTCCTATTGCTTAATGGTTGGTTGTTCAAGCTTGAACTTTGAAAGGAAAACCCCGATATTGGTGTGCCTTCTCTGACCTGGAGCTATTTTTTTATAAATGGCGAATCCTAATGTAGTGAATATAGCAATCAATATGCGATACCCGCTCACAGGACATCTGTTGGCACATGGACTGACGGTCCAGGGGGGTCCAGTCACTTTTGTGGTGGACGCCCATGCAGCCTATAGAACAGAACTTTTTTATTCTTGGGTCGGATTTCCAGCAGTGGATGGGGGTACAAATACTTTTCACGAATACACTGTTGCGAATGTCCCTGGACAATACAGGGCTTACGCTTATTTAGAAATACCTCTATCTTATCAAGAACACCATAATTGGCTTGATGGCGCCCTCCCACACACAGTAGCACAAGTTAGGTTAGGTCCGCTGAGTAATGATGGTCCTACTTGGCCTTTATTGGCTACATACACACCTCATCCTGCGGTTGCTCAATTGGCAGTGGTTGAAGTTCGTCGTTTATATACAGACTTAACGGCTACATATAGACGATTAGTTCAGTTTGTCATGCAGACATTAAATACGAATGCAGCGCATGCTGCTCCAGCGCACCCACAGGCAGTGGTTCCGGGTATTAATCCGGCCACTGTACACTCAGTTATGGGTAAAGTACCGGCTAAACGAGAGGAGACTCCATTTTGGCTGGCGCAAAAAATTAATATGCTGGAAGCAGTATTTCCCCATACGGGACCTCAGGATAAGCATAGAATTTTGACGATGTGTTTGCCGTATGGGATAGTTCCTCCTGTGGACCTTTGTAATACCTGGGGCACGGTGTTTGCCCCACTCTACACTACGGCACACGGTACACCGACATTAGCTAATTTACCGGACGTGCTTAAACAAATTCAAGATGAATATGGGGCTGCCCCTGCCTTAGATTTGGGCATGCAGTTGCTGGGACAGTTTCTTCTATTATTTTGAGTAATCTCAATGGAGAGGCAGTAGCACTAGCAGTGCGAATGCATCTTCGGGATGTTCTGCTGCTTAATCAGGAGCGGGAACTTCCGAGAATAATAGCGGAAACATATTCTAGTATTGGTCGAGATAGCCTAGGTGCTAGACCACAGAAACCCCAGTTACAGAGTAAGAATAATAAAGATAATGCTAAACAGCAACAACCTGAGGGTTCGAAAAAGCGCTGGGAAAAGAAACACCTAAAAAAGATGGTGGGCAGTCTCCGCAACCGGAGACCCCACAGAATAAGTATAATCTCAGGAATAGGGATACTTTGAAGACGCCTGATAGATATCAATATACTGATACACGCCAATCTCGTTCCTTTCAGGACTCCTCGGAAAAGAGAAGTGAGAGGGGTGGGCGGTCAGAGCGGAGGACGGAGTACGTGAAACCGAGACAGGATTCACAACGCTCGGCGGAGGTTTCTATTAAACAAGAAGAGAAACCGCTGCAACAAAAACAGCAATTTAAAAAGAAGAAAGTGGCAGCAGTCTCAGTTAGACATGCCGCTCAAGAAGACAGTTCTCTTGACGAACAAGACATGGGCGTTAGCACTGTTAGACAGCGCGGCAGAGGTCACAATAGTTCGCCGGAGTCTTCTAGAGCATCTCGAGGTGAAAGCAACTGATGACTTCATACAAGTCGAGACGGCGGATATGCGAGTCTCTGATCCTGATAGAGTATATGAAGTGACTCTGCGATTGGAAGGGGACATTGACCGTATTATAAACGCCATTTTTTGGGACCATGTGGTAAAATCATATGATGTTCTGCTGGCTGAACAGGATTGGCCACCTGACTTTGTTCGCGACTGTCCGGTTGGGGAGGAGGTTATTACACCTTCCTTCTCACCACTTGTTCCGAGAGAACTAGCGGAGTCCTATAGTAAATCATGGGCTCTAGCACAGGCTCCCGCCCTGTATAGAAATAACGTGGGGTGGGATAGACAATCACCTTATCATGTAATTCCGATAAAGGGCGAACCTCAGCCACAACCGCAGTATCCTATCAAATTTGAAGCAAGGGCATCGGTTAGGAAGATTCTTACACAATTGGAGTACCAGGGTGTAATTGAGCCCTGTGTCTCGCCGATGAATAATCCCTTATTTCCGGTTGCTAAACCGGACCATTCATATAGGATAGTGGTGGATTACCGACATTTGAATAGTCATACACGCACATATGCAATACAGAATTCACATAGCGCAGCGCTTATGAATAATATCGTACGTAAGAAGTACAAGACAACATTAGATATCTCGAATGGATTTTTCTGCCAGAATATAGCGCCCGAAAGTCGGGACTATACCAGTTTCAGTGCGTTTGGCTCTCAGAATTTTTTTTGTCGTTTGCCTCAGGGGTATAAGAATAGCCCAGGACTGTTTTCGGCTCGTGTAACTGAAATGCTGCATGAGTTCGACCCTGAAGCGTTATCATATGTTGATGACATATATCTGACAGACGATGAGATTCTGCAACATCTAAGGCGTGTATCGCGCATTGTTGTGGGGTTTGCTGATATTGGCTATAAGTTTAATTTTAAGAAATCAAAGATTGCCTTCCTCAGCGTCATTTTCCTGGGATATGAGTTGTCGAGTGAGGGCAAGAGCTTAGCGCCACATTTTTGGGAGAAATGTGCTTTATTGCAGCCTCCTAATACGGTTCGGAAGCTCCAGTCATTGTTGTGGTTTCTGAATTTTGGCAGAACTTACATTCCTGATTATGCGACGCGTATAAAACCCTTATACGAGTTGATTCGCCCGAATTTTTCGAGTAGATTTGGGACGATTGAACATACACACATACTACGAGAGTTACAGACTGATCTCTTAGCAGTTAAACACTTACACACACAGGACAATAAGACACATTTAGTCATCAGGGTGATACCTGGGGCTGTTGGGTTTACGTATGTCACCTTTAATGAGGGGGAGACAGTCCCGATTGCATACAAGTCTCACTTGTATTCTGCTGCAGAACAACGATTTGCACAGACTGAGAAAATACTCACTGCAGTACAGATGGCTGTTATTAAAGAAAGACCGCTTGCCCAGGGCCAACGCATCATTGTCGTTTCCCCAATTCCAGCCTTAGAGGCAGTTACAAAAGCGAGTGTTCCAAATTCGAAAGCTTTGCACCCGCGATGGATACAATGGGCTACGTCTTTGACAGCCACTGATGTAGATTACGTATTTGACCCTAAACTGCAGACTCAAGAATTTCTTCAATATGAGATGGAATACCCTGTTCCTGCTGGTACGTTGTCTATTGACCAATATCAAGTGGTCATGTATACCGAAGGCTCTGCGCAACCAGCGGTTGGGACTAAACAACAGTATTCTGCTGCATGTGCGGTGGTGAGCGGCACTATGGAGGGGGAAGTGTTCTGCCCCCGACATACTTATACTAAAACCTTGGGAGATTGCACGGCACAGCTGGCTGAGCTCAAAGCTCTATTGTTAGCGTTGGACCACGCGGATCCGGCGATTTTAACCTTGCTGGTCTGTGACTCCTACTACTGTGTACAGTCTTTCAACGAATATCTACACTATTGGAAGATGAATGGGTTCAGAGATTCTAAAGGCAACAACATTAAACATAAAATGTTGTGGGGTAAGTTTGCGGATCTGAAGGAAACGCTTCCTAACGTCCATGTTGTGCATACACTTGGACATCAGGGCATTGGAATACACGTTGCTGGGAATACTTTGGCTGATGAAGACGCGAAATCGGCAGTGGATGTCGCCACTGTGGCCGCAGTGACTCGTTCGAGTTCCAAACCAGCCACAGAAATTTCGGCTGCCATAAATGCTACGGCTGATGGCACGCCCTTTCCTAAAGGATTTCCTTCTAAATATAGTTACTGCTTGAATGGTGCGCTGAATGCTACTGTTACAATTCCAGGCATTGGTGTACGTGAAATTCCCAATAAAATTGAGAGACCTCGATTAATTTCTGCAGCACATGAGGGGGTGGCTTCTGCACATGCTGGGGTGGCTGCCACGATTTCACTTTTACAGGCTCGTTACTGGTGGCCTGGTCTCTATAAAGAGACGAAGCAATATGTCCTTTGTTGTGACGTTTGTCAACAAATTAAAGCGTCGTCGGCTAGACGCCCACAGCAGACGCCCCTTCTGATTTCAAATAAACCATTACAGTGTGTGTACTTGGATCATTGTGGTCCGCTGACACCAGATAGTGCATACAAATATATATTGGTTGCTGTAGATTCGTGCTCCAGATTTGTGTGGGTATGGCCACAACGCTCGGCTGACGTTCGAACTGTTATTAAAGATTTGCGCATCTTTGTCGATACATTTGCAGTTGCGGCTTTTCATTCGGACCAGGGCCCTGCTTTTGCCTCTAAGGCATTCAGGGACACCATGGCTTCATTGGGGGTCCAACTCCAATTCTCGTCTCCATTTCATCCCGAGGGAAATTCTGTTGTGGAGCGTTTAAATCGTGATTTAAAGCAGTCCTTAACGGCCAGGGTTATAGGTACGGGTCGTGGTTGCCTAGCCCACCTATAAGGAGTACAGAGAGCACTTAATAACTTGCCTAGAAGGTCACTGGGGGGTCGTACTTCATATTAGTGCCTGTTTGGAACACAAATGTATGTTCCTGATCTAGATGGTCCTGGTGTGGAGGCGGCAGATGCGCCCTTTGACATAAATGATCGTGTCACTGTTTTGCAGGATTTACAACAATTCCGTGAAGATAACTCTTCTGCCAGTGCTGCCTCCTCAGGAATTAAGGATGAGCCAGTAACACCTACTGGTTGGATAGCCAGGATTGGGGATCTAGTGCGTGAAAAGGTCGCAGTTAAAAAATAATTTGGTCCTTCTTATCGAGCACCTGTCCCTGTGTTGGGGGTAAGCGGCACGAGAACTGTGATTTTACCGCCGCTGCGAGGGGCCAAAGGAAATCGCTTTGTTTCCATTGATAATGTCAAGTTACAACATGTGGCCGATTCTGCACAGCAGACCAAGAGGGACACCCAGTAGTTCCGGAATCCTTCTCACTACGGGGGAAGAAGTCCCACTGCAGGTGATTTTCACCGACACTGTTTCCTCTCCGAGCTTGGGGAGGGTGGATGATGATCTTGCGATTGTTCCACCGACGACGATTAATATGGAATCTTTTGATCAACTTGCTGTACGTTCTACTGATGTTTCTGAACATGTGGTTTATAGCGTGCCAAGGCGAGAGCCTCCATCTGCTTCTTTGTTCACAGTTGCACCTTTTGCTAGAACTGCCTCTGGCTGCTTCAACTACGCTGATAATGATGTGTCCGGCTCCTCGTCCTCGATGTCTTCTGTCCACGGTCCACGATGGATGCTGGGTTGACTTAAACGCACATATTTTGTTTTTCCTTGGAACTATTTGTGGCTGTTTTTGGCCGTGATGACTCTTTTATTATCGTTGGGATTTGTGGTTACTTTTTTTCTGATAATACATGGTCATTTTCTTCCTGATCGATCTGACATTGAGCACGTGGAGACTGTGTTGAAACTGCATTTTTCATCTCATATGGTTCGAAGAGACTTGTCCACTGTAAACATTTCTGCAATACCAATTCCGGATGGGATTGTGTGGGATAAAGTAATGTTTGATATATATGGTCCCACTGAATTGATTCAAATACCGTATGTCCTCAAGTTATCAATGAATGATATTGTTATACCTGGCATTGTTTCTGATGATTGGGATGTGACGACAGTAGATTCTATGCTAACAGATTTGCAATATTATACTGTCTATGACGATGAAGATACTTACCAATTTAGAGATAATCATGGTGACATGTTTTGCTACAACTATTATGGACACCACTTTATTCATAAAGCTAGTAGCCCTAAGTCCATGTTTAATTATGTGCAATGGGAACATTGCTCGACCCCTCCACAAGGGAGTTCGAAAACGTATTATGATAAATGTGCATATTTTTCTGGGCATGATCAGCGAAGTGCTAAGTCTTACTATTTTAAAGTTGCCCCGTATTCTAATAAGCAAATGTTGTTGACCGATACTAAATTACTGTATTCAAATTTGTTTGTATCTAAACTTTCGGTCGAGGGGTATGAATACTGGTTTAAAACTGTTGACTTGAAAAGTATTTGGGGTTCGAAAAATTGGCAAATGCAAGGCAGGGACACGTTATTTAGAGCATGTATTATCCCTGTGCAGATGATTTTCCTCAATGACACAGTACAACAGACTAGCTGTTTGGGCTTAGCGACAATTAGGGAGTTGACTTTGCCTAGTATACCTGTCCCTTCTAAATTAAAAAATTGGCAGCACTATGTGAATGCTACTTTTAGTGAATTTACACATTGGGTCCAGAATGGTACGCTTAACATTTCATCGTTACATCCAGGCGGGTGGTTATTATGGCCTGTAGACACTAATGTGTGTCATCAACGTTTTGTCACCTCTTCAGGGGGGTTCAGGACTAATAGGGCAGACCCTCGTTACGTTTCACCAGAACATGCTGATATTATAACTACATACAGTGTGGGGAAGCTTTGTCAGCAATGGTTGAAGTCATCCACGCTGGATGCAGTTAAGTCACATCTCACGTTACTGCCTGATGATACTGATTTACAAGATTTTTTGTCGGGTCCCAAAGTACCACGGAAGAAAAGGTTCTTATACGAAGTTTATAATGAGATTTGGAAGCTTTCACAACAAGAGGCTGCAGCCCGGTTGAGGCAGATTGATCAGGAAAACCTGATGCAGACTTTGGGGGTCATTCTGACCCTGGCGGTCATTGACCGCCAGGGTCAACGACCGCGGGAGCACCGCCAACAGGCTGGCGGTGCTCCCAAGGGCATTCTGACCGCGGCGGTATGGCCGCGGTCAGAAACGGAAAACCGGCGGTCTCCCGCCGGCTTTCCGCTGCCCTGAGGAATCCTCCATGGCGGCGCAGCTTGCTGCGCCGCCATGGGGATTCCGACCCCCTCACCGCCATCCTGTTCCTGGCGGTTGTGACCGCCAGGAACAGGATGGCGGTGAGGGGTGTCGTGGGGCCCCTGGGGGCCCCTGCAGTGCCCATGCCAATGGCATGGGCACTGCAGGGGCCCCCGTCAGAGGGCCCCTAAAAGATTTTTAGTGTCTGCCATGCAGACACTGAAAATCGCAATGGGTGCTACTGCACCCGTCGCACCCTTCCCACTCCGCCGGCTCCATTTGGAGCCGGCTTCCTCGTGGGAAGGGGTTTCCCGCTGGGCTGGCGGGCGGCCTTCTGGCGGTCGCCCGCCAGCCCAGCGGGAAACACAGAATAACCGCGGCGGTCTTCTGACCGCGCAGAGGTATTCTGGCGGCTCCCGCCGGCACCGCGGTTACCGCGGCCGGCGGGAGTCAGAATGACCCCCTTTGTCTGTTGTTGATAATGGCATGCATACCCTTTCTGACCGTGTTTACACGATTGACAGCATTGTTTCCTCTGCCATTGACATTATTAAATCGGACATGTCTTCTTTATATCATGGGCAGAGTCAGACGCGGTCCATCATGCAGCTGGGTTGGACTCTTCAGACCTTGAAGGCGGGTCGTGTTCCATGGCAGCAGGTTCGTGCCAGAGAGATCTTTATCTCTTTTAATTTGACTCGTCAGCAACAACTGATGGCTAAAAAGGAAGCGACATATGTTATGTTGAATATTGAGAAATTAGAGAAACTGCCTTTCACGGTGGCTGAGATTCCGTCAACTGAGTGGTTGATTCATGGGGTTATTAATTTGCCTATCTCCACTCTGCAATTTACTTCTTGTTTGAAGCACATTCCGGTGGGTAGATATAAACTATTGGGAGACAGTTACATACACGAGGTGTGGGAGCTTCCCTTTCAGTACAGATGTGTTAATGGTTTGAGGGAGGTTTTTCTTAGTGGCAGCGAATGCGAAGCTTCTGTCAGCCATTCAATGGTTTGTAAACAGCTGTCCTTGCACAGGGCGTGTAACGCTTCGATTGCTAACTTAGCTTGTTATCTGAAGGGAGTTCCAGTCCCGGTTATTAAAAACACTTTCCAGGTGCTTTCTAACGGCAGTTACATTGTTCTTAACAGTGAACGCTGCTGTGGCATGCATGCCGGAATAGTTTACATCGTCGTTGTCAACAAGGCTGTTACGTGCTGCGGGAATGTGTTGTTTCCCCCCACTCAAATTAGGGAGGTAGCGGACATCTGGCCTCATATTGCTACTTCCAAGGTTGATTTCGACAAGTTGAGTCGGCTAAAAGCTTTATTGTTTCAAAAGCATGTGGCCCTTACATCTGCTAGCGAGACCTACGCACTTCAGGTGGCAAGGTCATCGGCGGAGATACAGTCCCTTTTGAATACTAACTTTCCAAGTCACTTCGGTGAACTTGTGGGACGTATATTTAATGCATCCAGCACTGCTGGTATTGCACATTTTTTCAAAGCCGTTGGTGTTGGTTTTACTCACACCTTCTCTTCCATATTCGGTTTGATACCTTCGGCTATAAATTCTATTTTCGGAAGCATTTTTTGGGGTTTCCCGATTACTTTGGCTTTATTGGCTGGAGTCTTGCTGTTGTTGTTATTTTTTCGCAATGGCTGTCCCGTCACGACGAGATCCTGTATTGCTGCTCCCGTCAGCGCAGCTGTGTCGTGAACGCATGATGCAGCATTTTGGAGCAACACTCCTGGGACATTTGGAGTGTGACTGGTCTCTGTCATTCAGACTGGTTTTGGATTGTGTGCAACCCGTGTTTCGATGCCTTTGGTGCTCGTTTGAACATGCAGTGGCTCTCTGTCTCTCACTGCAGCGCCCTCCAATGGTCGATACTGATCTGTTGATGTTCCCGGTTAGGGCTCATTCCCAGACTTGTGCACTACGGATGCGCTTGCTTCGTGAGGCGGTTTATGAGATTCCCTTCCTGGAGGAAGATGGTATTGTCTCTTTCATAGGCCCTGCACGGGGTGCCGCCCTGAATGGTTTTGGGGCTTTGGGAAGAACGTACCCTTGTCACTCTTTATCGAAGGGGGCTTAAGGAGGAGATCAAAGACAAACTAGAACATTCGGGGAAAGTGGAGAATCTTCAGAGTTTGATGGGCTTAACTCTAGCCATAGAATATCGACTTCACGAACGCAAGATGGAAAAGAAGAAAAGTCGTATACCATCCTCTGCAAGTACTCATGCACCACCTCATTGTTACGAAGAAACACGTTCTGAAACTATAGGACCCTCAGATGAAGAACCTATGCAAATTGACATGGCTTGTGGACCCTTATCAGCTAGCGAACGTGAAACCAGACGCAGGAAGGGACTATGGCCCTCATTACAACATTGGCGGTAAATCCCCGCTTACCGCCGTGCAGAAGACCGCCAACACACCGCCGCGGCTACGGAATCCCGCCACAGCCATTACGACCTACAGCTCACAATCCGCCAAAATCTAGACACCCACACAAGTCCGCCACACCAAAGGTCAGTGATAAACTGGCGATAACAAAACCTGCTCCATGGTACTTTGTGGCGTGGATCTTCCGATATTGACATATATCGAAGTGGAGGAACTCCTGCGTTCTGTTGCTTCTGTCTGACGATTGGATTTTTTATCTCCTACGAAATTGACACTATATTGGATTTGGCTTTATGGTCACATGTTTCCTAAATTTATGACTTTGTTGTCTTCTCACCTTGTCGAAATAATTGATTTTATATATTGTTTATATTTGGGGCATCCTTTTATATTATTGGAACCACTTGCTACCGACAAGGGGAGGGTGTAGTGTGGTCAGTTTTTACGTATTCATTGCGCTTTAGCTTCAGGCTTTAGGCCTTTGTGCAGTTTGCCCTGAATATATTTTATTCATTTGCTGACAGCTTAGAGCCTCCGTGCACTTTGCTCTACATGCTTTTTATTAGGCTTCGTACTGTTATTTTTCAAATAGCCAGTTCTACGGTGTTGTTTTTTTATTCATATCACACTGTTTTGCCTACTTCAGCACTGGAGTTCTCCATAACATATTTACTCTGTGCTTCAGTCAAGGATACAGTCTGGTACATTGCCGATAGACGTGGTAGGAGTTTAGACTTGGCATTCCTGCGTAGGGACATTTTGTGATCACGATGACATGTTAGTTATAAAATCACTTCCTTGTCCTAATACACGCAAGAGGGAGATTCCGACCAGGGAACCACAACTAGACGCTGACTGCCTTGTTGCAGATGCTGAACCAAGATCACAGGTCTTTGCTCAGGTATGAGGGCTGATGTCTCCACAGTGATTCTGACAGGCAAGCTAGAAGCTTAACATGCTGTGCTCTAAATAGAACAAGCAGAGGGAGAGTAGAAACTGTTAGACAATATGATAGCTTTGTTCTTATGTTTTACTCTCCTGGTGACTATTTCAATCCTACTGTGTTGTATCGTTCTGGTTATTGCGGCTCACGCCTTAATACCTAAAATACAGTCGTTTTATTAAAATATTATATAAAACTTATACTGTCTTTGTCATTTGTATATGAGATCATATTGGAAATAAGAGAGTTGGTTTGGATCTGAGCAACCACGACTTCCCTGAGAAGTTCCAAAGATGTCATGCGCTCGGCTGCCAAATCATTCCTTCCTCATGGAAAAAATGAGGCACTGCTAGTTAGCCGGAGCACAAACCGGATTTAGGGTGACAGAGTTCTTTACACGTGGGTCAGACTCAGTCCCCCACACCGTTATCGATCCTGCTGCCTAGAAATCCAGTAGTCTCATTTAGAATAATGAGAGCCCACGCGACACTCCAAAGAGGAAGTTTCTAGCCCTTGTAGTTATTGCAGAATCCACAGCTTCTACCATCCAGTGGCAGCTTCTTTGCACCCACAGCTGGCATTTCCTGGGCATCTGCCCATTCCCGACTTGATCGTGGCTTTTGGACTTGGTCCCCTTGTTCCACAGGTACTCTCGTCTGGAAATCCATCGTTGTTGCATTGCTGGTGTTGGTCTTTCCTGCAGAATTCCCCTATCACGACTTCTGTGCTCTTTGGGGAACTTAGGTGCACTTTGCACCCACTTTTCAGGGTCTTGGGGTGGGCTATTTTTCTAACCCTCACTGTTTCCTTACAGTCCCAGCGACCCTCTACAAGGTCACATAGGTTAGGGGTCCATTCGTGGTTCGCATTCCACTTCTAGAGTATATGGTTTTTGTTGCCCCTATCCCTATGTGCCCCCATTGCATTCTATTGTGACTATACATTGTTTGCACTGTTTTCTATTGCTATTACTGCATATTTTGGTATTGTGTACATATATCTTGTGTATATTTGCTATCCTCATACTGAGGGTACTCACTGAGATACTTTGGCATATTGTCATAAAAATAAAGTACCTTTATTTTTAGTATATCTGTGTATTGTGTTTTCTTATGATATTGTGCAAGTGACACTAGTGGTACTGTAGGAGCTTCACTCGTCTCCTAGTTCAGCCTAAGCTGCTCTGCTAAGCTACCTTTTCTATCAGCCTAAGCTGCTAGACACCCCTCTACACTAATAAGGGATACCTGGGCCTGGTGCAAGCTGTAAGTACCCCTTGGTACTCACTACAAGCCAGTCCAACATCACACACTGGACGACTCGTATTGTGCGGCAGTAAGGCTAAGTTGTGATTTCTTCCTCCCTCCACTACCTGGATAAGAAGCCTTTGACTGTTCACCCTTTTCACTGAGAGTCAAGAGTGGAAGGGGTATACTTGACCCAGTTTGCTTTTACATTGTAGGACGGACCCCAGGACAGCAGAGTAAAATATACTGATATTGATAGTAAAAGATAAGCTCTTAAGCATAAACACAAAGTGCCTGCACATTGTGATGGTAGATCCAAGATTGGTCGGAGTAAACATTGACACCTTTTTTTTAGATCAATTGAAGTAATTGTGTTTAGAGAGAGGGCGGCACGCTCCGAGCTACAATATTAGGGAGATCCCTCTACCCGCTTGCCAGGCCCAAACCTTCTCCTTTGCTACATTTAAGTCACCCCTAAGGAAGGCCTAAGGCAGCTCCAAGGGTAGCGTGCAGTGTATTTAAAAGGTAGGTCATGCACTGGTGTGTTTTACATGCCCTGATAGGGAAATACTGCTAAATTTGTTTTTTACTATTGTAAGGCCTATCTCTCTCATAGGGTAACATAGGGATTGCCATGAAATGTCTTTTAAGTATAGTTTACCATTGGGAGCAAATAGAGATATGGAGCTTGGGGTCTCTGAGCTTCATAATTAAAAAATACATCTTTTGGTAAAATTGTTTTTCAGACTAAGGGGGTCATTCCGACCCCTGGCGGTCCGGGGTTGGAGGATGCACCGCCAACAGGCTGGTGGTGCATCAAGGGCAATTCTGACCGCGGCGGTAAAGCCGCGGTCAGAAAAGGGAAGCCGGCGGTTTCCCGCTGCCCCTGTGAATCCTCCACGGCGGCGCTGCAAGCAGCGCCGCCATGGGGATTCCGACCCCCTTCCTGCCACCTGGTTCTGGCGGTTTTCACCGCCAGAACCAGGCTGGCGGGAACGGGTGTCGTGGGGCCCCTGGGGGCCCCTGCAGTGCCTATGCCACTGGCATGGGCACTGCAGGGGCCCCCTAACAGGGCCCCACATTGATTTTCAGTGTCTGCTTGGCAGACACTGAAAATCGCGACGGGTGCAACTGCACCCGTCGCACACCAGCAACTCCGCCGGCTCCATTCGGAGCCGGCATCCTCGTTGCTGGTGCTTTCCCGCAGGGCGGGCGGGCGGGCGGTCGCCCGCCAGCCCAGCGGGAAAGCCAGAATGACCGCCGCAGTCTTTTGACCGCGGTGCGGTCTTCTGGCGGGGGAACTTTGGCAGGCGGCCTCCGCCGCCCGCCGAAGTTGGAATGACCCCCTAAGTTTGAAAATTTCACTTTTATAAAGTGGGGTTTTTCTTTCTTAGCTATCCTGTGCCTCTGCCTGGCTGCTGAATACACGTCTGGGTCAGAATGACAGTTGGGCTGTTGGTGAATGCACTCTAGACAGTCATACAAAGGGAGTTGAGGTGTGTTCTGCATATCCTGATGGGTCTTCCTGGGCTAGAGTGGAGGGAGGAGATGACACTTATACCTGAAAAGGGCTGTACCGGGTTATGGAAATATATCACAAAATAAGCTACATTTGCTTGGTGTATTATGTGATGCATCAAGCTCATCTGGGGAGCCTCCCTTCTCTTTCATGACTCATTCTACCTGTATCTGCATCTTATGTAATTGACCATATGGATTCATGAAAGCAGAGGGTCCCTGAGCCCATGCCTAAGGAACATTACAAAAGCATCACTTGGCCTTGCTTACTTAACTGGCTAATTTTGTCATACACTATGAATAACTATTATTCCAGCACACATCTTATGACGTGATCTGTCACTCATAGAGCCTGATTGCAATGGTCAGCTTGAAAACGTCAAAAATCTATAATCCTTTAGGCTGCCTCCTATGCTTGATGCCAGCGTTTTGCACTTGCCTAAAAAATGTCATAAGTAGTCCTAGACATCTATGGCAGTCAGGAATCAGGCGTTATTTTTAGTTCTGAAAAATGTTGTTCATGCAGACTTTGCAGTAGGTGGGAAGTATGCAGGAGCAAACTATGCATACAATATAATTGCAGATGTATCTTTTGTTTTCCCTACAGGAACATTTTCTCTTTGTAGAGAAACTCCAATCCTACACTCTTGAGAAATATGGAGGAATCGCCAAAACTTTTTGTCCTTGGGAAGTCACTTATTCATGTCTATACCATGCAAATTTTTAAGTGAGCAAAATTGTTAACGCTGAATTTTGCTAATGAATATTCATGTATTCTGAATGTTGATTTTGCACAGAAAATGAGTTAACGTAGAGAAATAATGCATGCTTTTAAAATTACGCCTACTTGAGTGGCCGTCAATGTTCACAGAGTGTACTTATTTAACAGCTTATTAACGTAAAATGTTGAGCTCATCCTTGGACTAATGTAGTAGTAGGTCATATTAAAGGTTATGTATTATCTATTTGCTTTATTAATCTTAGACCTTACTTTTAGCGAGGTCTTGGGCCTAGCTACATTGCCTCATGTCAAGCTGCATTTATTAGGCGAATTATAAAATGGCTGCTTAGAGAATTAAATTGTGATTTGTCACTGCATTGACCAAATGTTAGTAGCTGAAATTCTTTCCCATGAGAACTGCTTGCTAGAATATGCTGTTCTAGCTAGGGATACAATGTATAACTTAGTGTGTAAAGATGACCTACCTAGGAGAAGACAATGGATGCACTGACAGGAGTATAAACTGATACAATATTGATTCCTGACAAGCCCAACGACGGGAAGAGGAGCCAATCATCGACATGTAAACCATGTACCATTAAAATATTAGATTTAGGGCTCTACTTTCATTGGACTAAAAATAAACATGCAATTGTTTGACCAATGGCAACATGGGAAGTAGTTTTAGGAAATCTAACTTAGCCAGATTGCACGGGGAGGATAGAGGCCATTACACCATATTCTTCTTAACTGTCTTGAGTCTTTAGATATTACTTTTCTGAACTACATGAAGAGACTTTGCTTTTCTGAACTTTAATGCTGAATTTCCGATACTTTGCTGACCGAACTGATGTCCAATTGACGAAGACTGTCATAGCTTGCTGAACCATACTGAGGCAAGGTATAAGACGATGGAACTGATAGATATTTTTCCAAATTTGTGTTGACTAAATTGCTATTGCATGAAGTCCAAACATGCTATTCTAATCAGAAGGTTAGTTAGGGTACTCACGGATGATGCTCGCTTCATGTCATAACAGTTGATGTCCTTTTGACTGAATCTAAGGCCCATATTTATACTTTTTTAGCACCGCATTTACGCCGGTCTTTGATGCAAAACCAGCACAAACTTACAAAATACAATTGTATTTTGTAAGTTTGCGCCATTTTTGCATCAAAAAGAGGCACAAATGCGGCACTAATGTATGCCATTTTGTTTGCGCAGTTATTCTAGCTATTGAGTTTTTCTGTAACCTTACAATGTGTATGTTATGCCGCGTGTCCCGGTCAGGTTACGGCAGGGGCCTCAGTCCATTTAGCATGGCGTGGTGCCCGCCGCGCCCCTTTTTTCTGGCCTCATGTTGTTCTTGCCGCTGCGGCGGGGACGGGAGCCCGGAACTGGCCTTCTGTTCTCGCTGCGCATTTTGCGTGGCGTGAGGATTATAGTTAGGCCCTTGGGAGCCCCCCTTCAGCCTCTCTCTTACCTGGGGTTTTTTCGTGGGTTTCCTTTCTTCTTTTCTTTTTTTCTTCTTGTGGGATGCCATCTTATGGCTATCCCATCATACCTTTCTCTTCTCTTGTTCCCTGCATGCACCTGTCCCCTTCTTCCTGTGGCGTCTTTTCTATCTGTTCTATTACTTTTTTCCCAATCCAAGATGGCGGTCTTTCCTTTTCCTGTTTGTTACTTCCTGTTTAGGGGTATATAAGGGCCTTGATTTCTTTTCATCTTGCGTTGGTGTGGTGTTTACGACCCTGCTGGTTTTCTCTCAGAAATCTATTTTTTTCTCTTGTTTTTTCCTGTTTTTTCATGCGTTTGTCCTGGTTCAAGACTTTGATTTTTCTTTGTGTCTTCCTTTCTTCCAGGGAGTCCCCATCTGGAGGTTTTTTCCCCTTCAGGGTTTTTCCTCAGGGACTCCTGGGAGGCACGGACTGTATTGGCGTATACTGTCAACAGCACTGTGGCTACCAGAAAGAGCCGCCCTTACCTCAGCCAGAGCCGGACCTGCAAGAACCGAGGTCGCACTCTATCTCCCTCCTGTCTGGACGGTAAGCCTAAGCCAAAGCTTGACAGATTGCAACACCCAACACTCCGGTCGTGGTCTAGCACCATGGAGGACCCCACGACAAGTACTGAACAGACAAACCAGTCCATGCTCCTGACTATCCAGCAACAAGCGCAAGAATTACAACAGCTACGGAATGAAAATGGAACTCTAATGCGTTGCGTGAATTCCTAGATGCCCTCATGGTTTATTTTGCATTTAGACTGTCATAATTCATGCAAGACAAAACCAAGGTTGGATACTTAATCAGTGCTCTGTCCGGTCCAGCTTCAGCCTGGGCAACTTCCTTGGTAACATTCAACGATTCCAGACTGTCAAATTACCCCGCATTCATCGCTGTATTCAAACAAATGTTTGAATGTCCTGGACTCAAAACTTCTGCAGAAGAAGCCTTATGCGACATCCAACAAGGAAGTCAGGACGTATTACAATACATCACCCGATTTAGACAACTGGCAGCGGAAACCTCTTGGGAAGAACGTACCCTTGTCACTCTTTATCGAAGGGGGCTTAAGGAGGAGATCAAAGACAAACTAGAACATTCGGGGAAAGTGGAGAATCTTCAGAGTTTGATGGGCTTAACTCTAGCCATAGAATATCGACTTCACGAACGCAAGATGGAAAAGAAGAAAAGTCGTATACCATCCTCTGCAAGTACTCATGCACCACCTCATTGTTACGAAGAAACACGTTCTGAAACTATAGGACCCTCAGATGAAGAACCTATGCAAATTGACATGGCTTGTGGACCCTTATCAGCTAGCGAACGTGAAACCAGACGCAGGAAGGGACTATGGCCCTCATTACAACATTGGCGGTAAATCCCCGCTTACCGCCGTGCAGAAGACCGCCAACACACCGCCGCGGCTACGGAATCCCGCCACAGCCATTACGACCTACAGCTCACAATCCGCCAAAATCTAGACACCCACACAAGTCCGCCACACCAAAGGTCAGTGATAAACTGGCGATAACAAAACCTCCACCGTCACTCCAACAGGAATACGCCCACACTATCACAACCCATGAATCCATGCGGCGGTTTTTCAGCCGCGGTATTCCATTGGCAGTACACACCGCCGCTCTCAAAATACACACACATTTACAAAACACTACCACATTGGATAAATCGAAATACACACACCTGATACACATACACACACACCCACACACCCAATACAATATAAAACACACACCCACATTACAAACAAACCCTTACAACGAACAATTTGGAAGAAGCAGAGAGACAGCAAAGCAAAGACCACACCAGCAGACAGAGGCACACAACACCATCACTCATACACATTCACGCACAAAACAACACACACCCCTAAACATCACCCCACACATCACAACACACAACACCTCACACATCACTCACACCACCCCATGGCACCGCAAAGACACCCCAGGTTTTCTGAGGAGGTGCTCAGGGTCATGGTGGAGGAAATCATCCGGATTCAGAGCCATTCAGATCACAGGTGCAGCACACCTCCATAGCTAGGAAGATGGAGCTATGGCGCAGAATCATGGACAGGCTCAACGCAGTGGGACAGCACCCAAGAACACTGGATGACATCAGGAAGAGGAGGAACGACCAACGGGGGAGGTGCGTTCCATGGTCTCAAGACACCACATTGCGGTTCAGAGGACTGGCGGCGGACCCCCACCTCCTCCCCAACAACTAACAACATGGGAGGAGCAGGTCTTGGCTATACTGCATCCTGAGGGCCTCGCAGGAGTAGCTGGAGGAATGGACTCTGGTAAGTCAAATCTTTGACTACTTCATCCTCCACCCTACCTGCATGCTACCACATACCCCCACCCTCGCCCACACCCCATCACTCCAACTCCTCACATATGTCCCACTATCGCAAACCACACATCCCAACACCAAGCCCTGCATGCAACAACAAAGCATGGAAACCCATCACCAATGCAAGTCCACTACAGATACCCTCACAGACCCCTAAACAATTATCACACAAGATCCTACACAAGAATGTAAGCACTGGGGTACAGGGTCACCCACCCATTGCACACCATGGCACACACAGATGCAATAATCATGCCTTTACACCCCTGCAGGACCCCTACCCAACGTCACCGGACAGAAGGTTCCAGACATGTCCACTCCCCCCCCAGAAGAGGCCCACAGTGATGACAAAAGCTCTGTCCAACTGGATCTAGATGACCAGCCCAGCCCATCTGGGACCTCGGGACAGTCGGTTCCCCTCACACAGTCACAGGCCACTACAGAGTCTTCCCCCTCAGGAAACACCAGCACAACACCCACCCAGCGGGCCCATACCTCTGTCCACAGGACAAGTCAAGCATCAGTGTGTCCACCACTACAGGGAGCCCAGGCTAACCTACCACCCCAAGAACAGCAGGGACCTGGGGGCAGTGGGCACACGGTTCAGGGGACAGAGGCCCAGGAAAACTGGGGAACTGGGAGGTCTGCTGTGCGACAGGGAGTGGACAGGCCCAGAGAACCCACTCTCCATGAGTCCCTCTCCAACATCATGGGAGCGTACCATCATTCCCAGGAGATGATGACAATGGTACTGGCCAAGTTTCAGGAGACCCAGCGGCTGCAAGAGGAGCAGTATTTAGGGTTCAGGGAGGAACTCAAGTCCATCAACATCACCCTGGGCACCATTGTAGGGGTGCTGAAGGACCTTGTGAACGCCAGGAGGGACACTGTGGCACAACAAGGGGCCCCTGACACTAACCTGGACGATGAACTGCCCACCACCTCCGCCGGCGCTAGTGAACAGGAGGCACCACCACAGGATCACGACACCAGCACCCCCTGCAGATGGAGAACCATCCCACAAGCGGTCCCTGAGATCCAGGACATAGACAGAGAACAATGCCAACACCCCCACCAAGAAATGAGACCACCCTGAATGTCATCCTTCTGTCCCACTTTGTCACCCTGTCCATCCTTAAACTGCCCTAGCTCTACTTCCTATGCCCCTTTGGACAATTCACCTGTGAGACAAATAACTGGACTCTGCCATGGACATTCCTCCACCATCACCCCTGCCCATTTTACAACCCCCTCCACTATTTAGCACTTAAATAAACACCCTTGAATCAAAAAAACAATCTGGAGTCAGTCTGTGCTTTCACAAATGTGTATTTGCAATAACTGAGGGAAATAGCAATGTCCATTGTATTGTCAACATCCCTATGTCACATAGCTCTAGTCTATGAGGTAACATAGCAGAAGTCACACAGTGGGACCCACATCTGTGAAATCGAAAGGCAAAGTGACAAACTGGGGTCCATACACTGGGTGAATGTGACAGACAGATGATAGGTCGAACAATTTTATCAGATGTAGGAGGCAGTGATGTCTTCTTACCTGTGTCTCACTGGAAGTATTGCTGGATCACGGTGTTCCTGTTGTCTATGTCCTCTTCTTCTGCCTCCTCTTCTTCACTGTGCACAGGCTCCACAGCTGCCACAACACCCCCTTCTGGACCATCCTACTGCAGAAAAGGCACCTGTCGTAGCAAAGCCAAGTTGTGCAGCATACAGCAGGCCAAGATGATCTGGCACACCTTCTTTGGTGAGTAATATAAGGAACCACCTGTCATATGGAGGCACCTGAACCTGGCATTCAGGAGGCTGAAGGTCCTCTCTATAACCCTCCTAGTTCGCCCATGTGCCTCATTGTAGCGTTCCTTTGCCCTTGTCCTGGGATTCCTTACTGGGGTCAGTAGCCATGACAGGTTGGGGTAGCCAGAGTCACCTGCAAATGTCGAGGGACATCTGTTAGACACACACTAACCATTAGGGACAACCCCTGACCCAGACAACTATTCACACTGTATAGGGTCCTTGTCCTCACTTAATAGCCACACACAGTGTCTCTGGAGTTGCCCCATCACATAAGGGATGCTGCTATTCCTCAGAATGTAAGCGTCATGCACTGAGCCAGGAAATTTGGCATTCACATGGGAGATGTACTGGTCGGCCAAACACACCATATGCACATTAATAGAATGGTAGCTCTTCCGGTTTCTGTACACCTGTTCACTCCTGCAGGGGGTTACCAAGGCACGTGTCCCATCAATGGCACCTATGATGTTGGGGATATGTCCCAGGGCATAGAAGTCACCTTTCACTGTAGGCAAATCCTCCACCTGAGGGAAAACGATGTAGCTGCGCATGTGTTTCAGCAGGGGAGACAACACGTTTGAGAACATAGGCTGGGACATCCCTGATGCTATGGCCACTGTTGTTTGAAAAGACCCACTTGCCAGGAAATGGAGTACTGACAGGACCTGCACTAGAGGCGGGATTCCTGTGGGATGGCGGATAGCTGACATCAGGTTTGGCTCCAACTGGGCACACAGTTCCTGGATTGTGGCACGATCAAGTCTGTAGGTGACAATTACATGTCGCTCTTCCATTGTCGACAGGCCCACCAGCGGTCTGTACACCGGAGGATGCCGCCATCTCATCACCTGCACCAGCGGACATGCTCTATGGATGAGAACAGCGAGCAGAGGGTCAGCCAACTCTGAGGTACTAAAACAACTTTATTGCACACATTTGTCAATCCGCTATGTGCCTGTCTTAGTGTGTATGCAAGGCCTAGATATGTGTGACACATTTAAAAATAATGCCATGTGGCCCCCTGAAATGGCGGCTGCTTGACCTGTAATGTGGGACAAGGGGATATGAGGTAGCTGCGCTGGCGTTGTACGCCGTCGCGGGAGACGGTCGAAGACTGCTGCACAATCCTGCATTGGTTAACATTGGACCCTATGGGTCCCAGGAGCCAATGATGATGTACGCCGGCGGTGACGGTACGCACCGCCGCGGACGTGACCGCCATTTTCTCTCTGTTCACTCACTTGATACCTGATCTTCAACAGGAGAGGACCTACACTGCAAGTGCTGCTGTGACCTCAGTCTGGAAGCGACGATGGCTCATGTGTCTGGGAAAAGGGCCCCTGCCTTCACATAGGAGGAGTTGGATAAACTAGTGGATGGGGTCCTCCCCAGTACACGCTACTCTACGGTGCTCCAAACAAACAGGTGAGTACACTGGGAGCATGCTGTATGGGCAATGCCTGTTTGGAGTGGTGTGGATGGGAGATGGGGGGGATGAGGCGTGCATGGACCGACGGTGAGTGTATGTGCGTCAGGGCAAGGGTGGGAACGTGGGCCAATGACTGTGATGGTCCGGACGATTAATGTTGTACCTTTTCCCCTGTACTATTCTTGTAGGTCAGCGCCCACCAGAAGAAGGATATTTGGCATGCCATCGACAAGGACGTCTGGACCCTGGGGGTCCACCACAGACGGAGCACCCACTGCTGTAAAAGATGGGAGGTCATTCGCCGCTGGAGCAAGAAGACGGCGGAGGCCCAGCTGGGGATGGCATCCCAACGTGGGAGGGGTGCCCGTCGCACCATGACCCCCCTGATGTTCCTGATCCTGGCGGTGTCGTATCCGGAGTTGGATGGGCGCTTGAGGGCATCACAGCAGCCACAAGGGGGTGAGTATACTCTCATTCAGATGACTCTGTGCGCATTAGGAGGTATCTGGGTACGAGGTGGGCAGTGGGTTCCCCTAGGCCAGGGCGAACTTTGTAGGCAAGGACACTTTGTGAGGCAGGCTATGTAGCACCCCAACCCCACCAGTGGTAAGAGCCATCTACACCTAGTCAGGCTCCTGTGACCTCCATGTGTGCAGCAATCGGGCCTAGGCCTTGTACCCCATGTCCCTGTGAGAAATTAGGGGACTCTAAGTGCATGGCGTAGTGCAGAGGGCTGCTGTGTCTGTAGTGTCCACCAATGGTAGCGGTATCGCATGCACTGAACATGTCTTTCTTTTTTCTCCCCCCCCCCCCCTTATTGTGGTCTCCCAGTTCTTGTGTGCATTAGCATCATCAGGCGGAGGAGCTGTGCCACCGGAGCAGGAGGGAGCTGCATCCCACATGGCCCAGGAGGGCGAAACTACAGAGTCAGAATTCACCAGTGGGACGGAGGGCGAGGGGAGCTCCACTGCGGGGACTGGAGCAGAGACCAGCGACACCGACTCCTCCTCTGATGGGAGCTCCCTTGCCCTCCCAGCAGCCCCTCAGCATGTGCCCCATGGCCGCTCAACCAATAGGGCATCTCCTTCGCCCCAGGCACCTAAGCCCCTGCCCCAGTCAGCCCTGCTGCCCTCAGTGAGGAGGCCATTGACCTCCTGAGATCCCTCACTGTTGGGCAGTCTACCATTCTGAATGCCATCCAGGGTGTAGAGAGGCAGTTGCAACAGACAAATGCATACCTGGAGGGCATTCATTCTGGCCAGGCAGCCCAACAGCAAGCATTTCAGACTCTGGCTTCAGCACTGATGGCAGCCATTGTCCCTGTGTCCAACCTCCCCCCCCAACTTCCTCCACCCAGACCCAATCCCCAGTACCTCCGCCTATCCCAAGCACACCATCACACCAGCATGCACACACCTCTACACACAAGGGTAGCTCTGGCACACAAAAGCACCACACATCCCACAGGAACTCACACAAGCATCATACCCATGCACACATAACAACATCCACTGCCTCCACTGTGTACCCCTCCTCCACGTCTCCCTCCCTGTCACGTCTCCACTCACACCTGCATGCACTACATCCTGAGCAACTACCTCCATCACCAGCATGCCCCTGACCACACACCGCTCACGTGCCATCACCACCCCCACTACCATTCACACACCCCCTGTGTCCTCTACCAGTGTGTCTGTGAGCCCTCCTCCCAAACTACACAAACGCAGTCACACACCCACCCAGCAGCCATGCATCTCACGACAGCCTCCAGCCCATGCACCTTCACCCAAAGTCAGCAAACAAACACCTCCTACAACCACTACCTCTTCCTCCACTCCCAAACCCCCTCCATCTCCCCATCCCACTGTGTCTAAAAAACTTTTCCTGTCAAACCATGACCTCTTCCCTTCACCTCCCCCACCCCTTCCGTCCCGTAGGGCCCGCCTTTCCCGGTCTAAACCCATCATCTCAGCCACCACATCACCGGGCACAGTGGTGCCAGCAGCAACCGTATTCTGGAGTATGCCAAGCAGCAGGGCTGCCAGTGTTCCAAGGAGCGAGGCCAAGGACATTCCCCCACCTCCAAAGCAGAAGAAGTTGCCCACATCCCAGAGGGAGAAGGCCAAAACACATGCCACCAAGGGCTCAGCCAGGACAACAGTTGGGAGTAGCAAGACAGCTGTGCCACCATCCAAGGTGGGGAAGGGCCTGAAAAAGAAAGGCAAGTCAACGTCGCCGCCAACCTACACAGTGGACAAGAACGCTACCGGCACCGCCACATGGACCGCTGCCACGGGCACCGCCGCCAGCACCCAAGATATTGAGCCCTTCACCTGCACCGTAGACACTGTGCCCGTCAATGAGCCCCCCACCAGCACTACCGCTCAGGACACCGCTGCCAGCACAAAGGTCAGTGAGCCTGCCACCAGCACCGCCGTTCAGGACACTGCCGCCAACACCAAGGTCAGTGAGCCCCCCACAAGCACCTCCGCTCAAGACACAGTCGCCAGCACCGAGGTCAGTGAGCCCCCCACCAGCACCGCTGCCAAATGAGCGCCGCAAGCATCGCTGCTACTGAGCCCGCCGCCAGCGGACATGCCACATCCTGAGCCAGTGGCACCACCGCAGACATGGCCGCCATCCCCAGTGGTCATTCGTATGAGGCTGGTGGTCAGTTCCAGGGGCCTGGCCAACCACCGTCAGTGGAGTGTCACATCCACTACCTCAGTCCTTGGCAGGATGAAGCACTCTGGGCACAAAGCCCCCTCCAAAACCAGTGGAGAAAGTCATTTACTACCTCAGTCCTTGGCAGGATGAAGCACTCTAAGCACAAAGCACCCTCCAGTACCAGTGGAGAAAGCCATCCACTACCTCTGTCCTTGGCAGGGTGAAGCACTCTGGGCACAAAGCCCCCTCCAGAACCAGTGGAGACTGTTATCCACTTGAGAGACTGTGGCTTTGCACTCCCCAGGATGAAGCAGTGGGCAAACCACCCACTGGAGAGACTTGAGAGACTGTGGCTTCGCACTCCCCAGGATAAAGCAGTGGGCAACCCACCCACTGGAGAGACTTGAGAGACTGCGGCTTTGCACTCCCCAGGATAAAGCGGTGGGCAACCCACCCACTGGAGAGACTTGAGAGACTGCGGCTTTGCACTCCCCAGGATAAAGCAGTGGGCAACCCACCCACTGGAGAGACTTGAGAGACTGCGGCTTTGCACTCCCTAGGATACATCAATGGGCATGGAGACCCCTCGTGGAGCTGGCGTCATGCACTCATCCGGCTGAGGTGCCCCCTCTTCCCTTCCCCCTGAGGTGCCTGTGTTTTTTTCGATCTGATGCCCCTGCAGTGTTCTCTCCGTTTCGATCGGGTATCTTGTGTGGCCTCACCCATGCATTTTGGGCCCAGTGGTCCACGGACTATATTGGTGCAGTACCTGGACTTTAATTCTTGGTGTACATATTTGTTTATAGTGTATATACATTTTTGAATAATGGATTTTACATGACTACAATTGTTCAACTCATTTCCTTTTGTCCTTGCGTTCTTCCACAGAGGGTTGGGGGTGTAAATGTAATGTTTCAGCAAATATTAGTGTTTGCGTTGTTGTGGGTGAGGGTGGGGGTGTTGCATGTGTGTGTCACTCTCTTTTCCCTCCCCTGTGTTGTAGGTGCAGTACTCACCGTGGTGGTCGCCGCCGTCGGTCGTGCTCCTGGTAGAGGAGCAGGAAAAAAATAGCAGGGAGTATTTGGAGTTCAGGCTCCATGACGTCCTGGTTCCTCGTAGAATGTGTAGAGGTGAGTGTTTCCCCTTCCAAGTCCTGTTTCCACCGTGTTTTTTTTGCGTTGAATCCGCCCCGGAAAAGGTGGCGGATTGGCCTGTCATAATAGTGTGGGCAGTACATTGCCTTCCGCCTGTCTGTTGGTGGTGACCGCCATGCTGTTTGTACCGCCATGGCGGTCGGAGTGTAAAAGTGGCTGTCTACGGTCATAATTCCCTTTTTTTTACCCCCGGCCTGTTGGCAGTCTTACCGCCGCTTTAACACCGACTGCCAGGGTTGTAATGAGGGCCTATGTCTTTATTGTGGTGCTTCCGGTCACCTAATTCATGCTTGCCCAATTTGCCCGGCAAGATCCTTGGGAAATGTCAGTTCCCGTCCTCTGTGAGAAGGGGGAGGACGGGATATTTCAAGATCCCTTACATCTGTTCTTCCCGGAAAGAAATAACAGCACTGTTCCTCCTGCTTATTTCCCTTCTATTAGAAGATGGCCGTGAAGAAAAAGCTCTGGCCTTGTTCGACTGTGGGGTCAGTGGAATCTACTTAGATGATACATGGGCTCTGGAAAGGAAGTTGCTGTTCCTCCTGCTTATTTCCCTTCTATTAGAAGATGGCCGTGAAGAAAAAGCTCTGGCCTTGTTCGACTGTGGGGTCAGTGGAATCTACTTAGATGATACATGGGCTCTGGAAAGGAAGATCCCTTGGATATCCAAAGAGATGCCAGAACAAGTCCATACAGTAGATTGTTCCCTGTTAGCTTCTGGTCCTGTTACTGATATCACCCCTACCATGTGTTTACAATTTAGAGTGCATCAGGAATATGTTTCTTTTGTTTTGATCTCTTCCCCAAATCATGTCATGATTCTAGGTATTCCATGGCTCACCCGGCACAACCCTTACATCAACTGGGAAACCAGGACCATTTCTCTATCCTCCCACTTCTGCCAACAACATTGTTATTCAGCAGGAACTTATTGGTCCTCAAAGAAAATGGTGTCAAAGAAAATAAACTGTTCCATCAACCTCCTTCAAGGAGTACCCAATCATTATCTGGTGTATGCTCATGTTTTTCAAAAACCTGATAAACCTATACTTCCGCCTCATAGAGACTATGATTGTGCCATTCCTGTAGAATCTAATGCAGTAGTCCCCTTTAGCAGGATGTATTCCCTTACTGAGCCTGAGAAGAAGATCCTCAAAGAATACCTAGAAGAGAATATACAGAGCAGTCTGATTGTTCCTTCTTCTTCTCCCACAGGGGCTCCCCCCTTTTTCGTGCCCAAGAAGACGAAAGACTTGCGCCCCTGCATAGACTTGAGAGGATTAAATAAAATTACCATAAAGGATCGCTACCCGTTGTCCCTCATCAAGGATATTTTAGAAGCTGTTTGAAGAGCTAAGAGATTTACCAAACTAGATCTTAGGGGAGCCTACCATCTTTTAAGAATAAAAGAAGGCGATGAATGGAAGACAGCCTTCAGAACCCCTTTTGGTCATTTTGAATATCGGGTGATGCCATTCGGTTTTACCAATGCTCCCTCTATATTTCAGAGATTTATGGACGCCATTTTTTCTGATCTCTTACACCAAACAGCGGTTGTCTATTTAGATGATATACTTATCTTCTCTCCTCATCATGAACAACACACGAAACATGTGCTCCAAGCCTTAAAAAGGCTTAGACAACACCATCTTTTCTGCAAACCAGAGAAGTGTGAATGTGATCAAACTGAAGCATGATATTTATCAGCCAAGTAGGAATTGCTATGGATTCAGACAAGGTTCAAGCCATTTTGAATTGGCCATCTCCATCTTCCATCAAAGAAACTCAGTGTTTTCTAGGTCTGGCCAATTTCTATTGGCAATTCATAGCTGATTTCACCCAGCAGACCAGTCATATAACTCAAACCCTTAAAAAGGAAAGTCTACGGAAAGGTTTTCATTGGACCAAAGATGCAGAAACAGCCTTCCAAATGCTAAAACATGCCTTCACTCAAGCTCCTATCTTACGGCATCCAGATACCACCGAACAATTCATTGTAGTCACTGATGCCTCAGAAAGAGCCGTAGGGGCTGCTCTGCTCCAAAACAAGACGATGATGGGCTAGTACATCCCATATTTTACCTCTCCCACATACTCTCTGACTCTGAACATAATTACTCCGTGTTAGAATGGGAATTGCTCGCCTTAAAGAGGGCTCGTACTGAATTGAGCCAATTTTTCATGGGATCGAAAGAACTTTTTGAGGCTAGAACTGATCATCGGAATCTGCAGTGTCTAAGAAACTTTCAATGTCACAATAGCCGTCAGGCTTGATGGTCCTTTTTCTTCAGCCAGTACGATTTTTACATCACATATATCCCTGGATCCCAAAACATCCTGGCTGATGCTCTATCACGACGATATCTGGAGTGTAGTGATTCTACCACACAAAACCTAATTGAACCTGAAAAGATCATTGGAGTTGTACAATCCTTTCTTTACAAGGTTCACTCTGAGTATTCCACTCTAGGAGAACCTGAAATCAATAACTTACATCCATTATTATGTAAGGATAAGGGATACTATTTTCATAAGAAAGCTTTGTTCTTACCAACTAAAATAGTCAAAACAGAAGCTCTACGGATGTCGCACGACTCCCCTATTGCAGGTCATCGTGGAATCAAGACCACCCAAGACCTCCTTATGCGTTCCTTTTGGTGTCCTACTTTCAAAACTGATACTGAAAACTATGTGACTTCTTGTCCTACCTGTGCTCAAGCTAAGACCTCCCATAATAAATCAGCGGCATTGCTCCGTCCCTTACCGGTTCACCATCTCCATGGCACACAGTATCTACTGACTTCATGTGTTCTCTTCCTCCCTCAATGGGGAAATCGAGTAATAATGGTGACAGTAGATTCCTTCACTAAGATGGCACATTTTACCGCCTTAAAAAAGTTACCCACAGCCAAAGAACTAAGGGCCAGATGTAGCAAAATTAGATTTTGCGAGTCGCAAAACCATATGCAGAATGGTGTCTCAGACACCTTCTGCGAGTCGCTATGGGGTCGCAAAGACCCACCTCATTAATATTAATGAGGTGGGTCGCATTTTGCCAACCCATAGCGAGTCCCTGCTCTCACGAGGATGGTGGCCTGCTGAAGTCAGCAGACCTACATGTCTGTGACTGCTTTTTAAATAAAGCAGTTTTTTATTTTTATTTTGCAGCCCGTTTTCCTTAAAGGAAAACGAGTTGCAAAATAAAAAAAATAACGAAACCATTCCTGTTTTTTCCTGCGTTTGTCCTGGTTTAAGACTTTGATTTCTCTTTGTGTCTTCCTTTCTTCCAGGAAGTCCCCATCTGGAGGTTTTTTCCCCTTTGGGTTTTTTCCTCGGGGACTCATTCTGCGAGGCACGGACTGTTTTGACGTATACTGTCAACAGCACTGTGGCTACTGGAAAGGGTCACCCCTACCTCGGCCAGAGCCAGACCTGCAAGAACTGAGGTCGCACCCCATCTCCCTCTGGTCTGGACGGTAAGCCTAAGCCAAAGCTTGACAGTGTAGTGATCCAAGCTTTGATTAAATTGCGATTCTTTAGGGGATTTGGTCAGCCAGTATTGTTTCTGTATGCTTACCATTTGATTTTGAGAGTAAGCTACGTGATATTAGCATTGTTAATACAGAGAAATAAATATTTTAACTTTTACATAAAGGTATGGTTGTTCATGGCCGAGAAGTCATGGTGTGTGGAAATTACTGATGCCTATGATTATTGATCTTATTGATTGTTACTGCTACTGATTTGTCTTGGTATGGGTTCGCATGGTGGGAACTACTCTAAGCGCAGCCAAAAGATTAATCGCCCTATAAACACATCCTCTTATAAATTATTGTCAGTTAACAAAATAAGATCTGACGCGTTAACAAAACCTTTCTGAATTTGACTCAGAGTCTGAAAAAGCTTCCAATTTCTGTGCTGAAATATCCTGTGTGGATATCTCCTCACATGCTTTGTGGCTCCAAATGTGATACTGACCACTTCTGACTTATTAATTTATACTAAAACGACAGCATTGGTCCCTGTGAATTGAGCATCCTGATTTTTCTATTATCAGTTCATGTTTTATGGCCCAGTTTACAAAGGTTTTTGTGCACCTCATTTGCACTTTGGTGTGGAAGCACTTACATTTATAAGTGTCAACCCATGATTTTTATTCATAAGCCATTCATGTACACTAGTGAAATGATTTGCTCACAAGTAACACGTTGGTATGACCTATGGATCACAAATCTACACATTTGTTTTAAAACGTTTTCTAGCATCCCTGTGTGCCAAGCTAACACAGCAGCTGGAACTTTCCTGCTGTTGCATCTGACCAGGAGCAAAAGCCACTTACATCTTTTTTGTGGTGACGTGTTCCTTCATCTTCTTTTTCCACTTTTAGAAGTTCTTGAGTGGGAGTTCTTGGAGAAGGGAAAAGACTTGTAAGACACTTTCCACGTTGCCTGCGTGCCTTTCCGGGGGCATTATGTCCCAAGACACACTACACCATGAGGTGCCACGATCACCAAGGGGGACGAGCAAATACTCTGCATGCTTTAGCGCTTGTCCTTCGCCTGCTGCTCAGGATGTTCCTGGGCCATGCCCACCCACCATCGCCTGGAAGAGGCTGGGCCAGGTTATACCTCTTGGCTTCTGTCTCCTGATCATTGAAAAGGTAGTGTTTGCTGCTTTTGGTTGGAGGATGATGATTTTCTGAACTGTCAAGCCTTAAGATTTAATTAGCTCACCCATTTGACTGACCTCCTCCTTTCTCTTTTAAGTTGCCCCCAGCCTTTTGGGTGTATAACGGGGAAGAAGAAAATACCCTAAATGTTGTTCTTCTTCTACTACCACACCCCCTTCAAAACCCACCACTATCAATTGTATGCTTGAGCGAGCTGTGGGAGTCATCAACACTGAAATTGCCCTAATTGAAAGAAGACTCATTAAACATTGCACAGGGGATTGGGTCTGATTATATGATTTCACCTTCTGAGGGCTTTATCATTGAGTCCAGGCACTACCCCTCCCAATGATGCTACTTCACCCAAGCCAGTTAGATCAACAACATCAGAAAAATGCACCCCATCCTCCGTTCCCCCCAGGAAATTAAAATGTGGTACTCCATGAAGAATTCAAGTGTCAGTTTATAAATACCACAGGACGCAGTTCCACAGGTTGCAGATCTAACCGCCTCCTACCCTTCCTCGCTCCTATTATCCTCATAATAAAGTAGGATATTGTCAGTGCGATTAAAGCTAGGATGCCCAGTCTTTAGGTGGGTCATCTTGGGAGAGTTATGGCACTATTGAAGGCAGAGATATCACCCGGACTCCCCTGTTTGAATACCATTGAAGAAAAATGTGTAGTCCTCGTGCCTGTGTCTGTCTTATTATTACATACAGGGATGAGGGGTATAGATCTGTGGGGTGGTAATATACAGGAAAATGCCACTGAGGACCCCTTTGAGGGTCAAGCCATTGCACCAAAAGGCCCTGTAGATGGGGTTGTGACATCTACTAACGACGGCCCCAAGTTAAGATGTTAGCTAAGCCGTACACTTCCTGATTTGTTACGGGGGTCTTCCCAAGTGTTGACAGTGATGGTGTATGCCTCACTTTAAGGGAGCAAAGTAGGAGGGGGCCCAGAAGGGGGGCCTTATTTCCCACATCTGACCAGATTGTTGTCAATCCTTCTCCCGTAGCCTGCCGTTATGTAGCAATTTTGATAGGGGTACCACCCCACGGAAACGGGATGTATGAGTCCGGTGGCGAGATTTTCAATAAGTCATTAGATTAGATCGTATAATATAGAGGGTTGTCCTCAAACCGCACTAAAGATATTTTGGTGGTTCGGGGATGCGCATGGATAGGCCAGAACCCAGTGAAACCCCTGATGATTGAATCATTGTCAATTTTAGATTCCCATTTCTGGCGGACAACCTTTTATTTGGCCTGAACCATTGCACTATAGGGAGAAGCGAGATCTCTCTGGTTCCATTAGGCTACTTTTACGAGCCCCAGGCCATCCTCACCCAAAGGCCCACCATTTCTTTGAAAACTGTACTATCAGAAGGTTGAACTCTGAATTAAGTGTTGGTTTTAAATTTGTACAGATCGTTCGGAACTCTTGAACCCACACTGTATCTCTCTGTACTCCTTACGAATTGGGAGAGATCACTTTTCTTTCATTTCAGAGCAGGCACGGTTTAGCGGCTCCTGTGATTTTGGGGCATCAAAAGTCATTTTGGAGGCCGAGCCCCACAATGCCCATGCGATGGCCAGGAGGAACAGTTACTATTGTGTTTTATGTTCTTTTGCAAAATTTGTAATCTTCAGTTTAGACATTATCTTAAACCTTTGCTAAATAAAGTGGGGCATCGCAAATGTAGAGAGGCACTATTTCACTTACAATTGCTGAATAGCCATGTCTGAGAGTAAGCTTCAACCTCCGAGTCCCTGTAAAGTGTAGAAAGTCTATGGGAAGGTAGCTTGGGGATAATGCTATTTCATGTTTTGCTTGTCAAACCTACGTTATGTTGCCTAAATACAGTATTCGTTAAGGGTACCATTCGGTGCATTCTTGTACATGTTGGTTTTATGGTCTAATTTTCATGCTAGTTGCATTTTAATATCTGAATATCCAGCCATCACTGGCTGCCCTCTTTCACATGTCACTGTCATGATTACTGCTGCTATAATCACTCATCATGAATCACAACTAGTCTTGCCACAAGTTTTATCATTTTAAACTGTTTTGTATTCTCTTTTATGGTCAGAACTTTGGCTGAATATAGATTTTATGTTGATGATGATGAGGATGATGACTACTAACATTGTGTTTCCTCGCTGCACTCAAGTGACAGCAGGGAATTCACATCCTGGCAGACTGAGGTCCTGTCCATAATGGGCATTTTTCTATGATCCGGGAAATGAAAAGAACAGTTTAAGAGAGGAAAGAAGACTAAATATTCCATCAGATTAAAAAACAAAAATAGATAGAGATGAGAGCTAAATACTCCATTAAATGAACCATTAAACATGTCTAATACCCGAAAGAAAGAGAGTTAGGGAAGATATGACCAAACTGAGAGTGTATCTCAATTGTGCCAAATGAAACGTACCTTAATGCGCAACCAAAACACTAAAGTTGAAGGATCAGCTAGGACTGTCTTTGTTATGGTTAAAATTCATTGAATGGTTGAAAGGGAAGTAATCTCATAAAGGAGACTTAATAAAAGGGTGATACCTCACTGTGTGAGTATTGAAGGTCTATAAAAAGCACTGTCAGACCAGCAACCAGGTAACTTTAGTATTTACACATTAGTCATGATTATTAGGAAGACTAGGGCTGCATTCACTTTTCAGATGCCTTTTTTCTCTTCAGAAGATAAAACAGCTTCTTTGACTATAGTCGATTGTGATTTGGACGCACATGGATAAAGTGTCCCTCGTCTTTCTTGGCCTTAGAGCTAGAAGGGTTTTTGCTCCCGATCATGTGTCTTAGCCAGGGATGCTGCAGTTTCAAGGACACACACAGTTCTTTATCTAATGCAGGGGTCTCCAAACTTTTTTGTAATAGGAGCTACTTGAGTTCAATGGAAATCATCCCGAGCTACTAATATTATTGGTGCTGTAGTAATGGCCACATCAGACAAGATTTCATTAGTGGCTACAATATGGAAGATTACAAGCAGTGATCACCTCAGTCCATCAGATACAACTCCCAGTGGTAATGCAGCAAAGGTATTGTCAATGTGGAATACCTCTACAATGATAATACGTAACAGCCATGGGTGCAATGTCTCTTGCACCAAGGTAAATATATTAGTAGTAAGTCTCCCAAATGCAATATGGATTTTCACTCAAATGTGAGCTTTAAAAATATTTTGCAAATTCAGCCAGTTTGCTCTAAATATCATCTTATGAGTTCTAAAAATACAGTTCTGTCTCCAATACACACTTTTCAATTTTGGTATGCATGTTTTAATTCATCCAAGGAAAGCTTCTAATTTAACAGGCTAGGCTGCACACAGGAGAGCTACTTATATACCCATGGGTGGTTGCATGGGAAAGCCCACAGAAAGTCCCCTAGATGCAATGTACTGCTTAGTATTATTTGTGTTATTTTGGCAAACTGGCCAAAGCAGATCCTGATTTGCTTTGGAAAGTAAATATTTCCAGCTTCGTGCAGGGTTTGAATTACAAAAATCAACACAAACCTGGCATCAAGTGCCTTAGTGCTTAAGATAAAACAAGTGTTAAAAGTGCATAAAAATTCATATTTTCAGTAATATGCATCAGACTCTGCCTGCCTAGTGCAAACCTTTTTTAATAGGTTTCCATTAGAAAGATGCACACCAGAATTCACCTAGTGAGTAAGTACCCTTACAGTATCTCTCTCAAAGCAAAAATCTTTTCTCTATGAAACCTCAAATAACTCCAACAGTTAAAACTCATACTGGCCCTCAAGCAGCCTTTAGTGTTGCTGATTAACCAATTGTATATATTTTTTTTTTTTCAGGTATGAGGTACCCTGGCAAGAAGGCTTGTTTCTTCTTCCGCCATCTCCCTTTCTCTTGATTTCATAGAACAGGAGACCCAATTACTTCTGTATGAGCCAGAGGCACCTGCAGTTTTACATTATCCACTCTAGAATGATTGTTGTTTAAAGAAAAAGTAGAGGACTCGCTGTTATAAAATTAAAAAAGCTTGGGAATGATGTTTCCAATAAATCCGTCCCACTTCAAGAACTAAGGTCTTACAAACGCAATTTACAGATAGAGGAGGATTTGTTTGTGTTTTTTCAATGCTTCTCGTGCCTTATGGCCTAACGCTGTCCCTGCCTGGTTGCAAGGTGCCGATAAAAGACATGAGTCCGATTGAGCACTGTGGAAAGGAATTCCTGATGTTCCTGCACCTGGATTTACTGGATGCTGGAATTAGTCTGATTTCACCAGTAAGAAAATCCAACAGGTAAAATGACTGTGGGAGAAGGCTACATTGTAGCCTACACCCCTTCCAGAGTTCCTTCCAAAACCTCAGACAAGGCACTGATAGTCAACATTCTCCACTCCTTACAGCCTCCTTCTCTTACCCCACTGCCTTACAGCAGCCCCCTACATAATCTTACCACAGGCCCCTGCACACTTGTATTACCTACGCAGGCACCCCCAAAAAAGGAATACCACGCAGAATACCACATGATAAATATGGGTCCACATGGTAATCCCCCATTCCTTGGGGTTTATTTTGTAATTGTATGGTACTGGTGTGTTCTTACCACAAGGTGTTAATAATTACTGGTGCACAGTTTACACCCCCATACTGTTCAACTTGTAATTGGGCCATGATGTGCTACTGAAAGTGGCTGCTAATAGATCAACCAGGTTGAGGGGCCCAGTTATCAGATTTTGTCATGCTATTAACGATTCTAAAAATTCCCCAGCCTTTCCAAGCCTGTCCTCTTCCCTTATTCCAGATAAGAGTTGCCTTAAGCAAAGTGTATTGTGAGTGCTTTAAGTCACATTGTACTCTAACGATTATAAGGCTTTTCCCTTCCCCAAGGGCTATTTGAGGATTGATGGGAATCTCTCACAGGCTATATAACTGCCTGAATCACCGAGTTTGCATCTCCCAAGTGTAGCTCTCTTCATCCATGTGTGTTTTCTTAGCCCCATATTCGATGATTCAAACTGTATTTACACAGACCAATCTTTAGATGGCTGGTATTTGCTTGTGTAGCCACACCTATCCTTACACGTCCATCCTACATAAATGAGTAAGGGCAGACTGCACTCACACACTTCTGCACATCAATTAGAATTGAATGCATTAGCTCCCTATTTGTCACTCATTTTCTCCTCAAGTTCAATAAGAGGCATAAAAACAAAACTTAGTAAGAATATAACTCTGGTCAGAAGCATGACATCAAAAATGTCTCCAAATAGGCTGCACAGCAAAGAAGCACTGCTCCATATATGTCACTCCACAGAGAAACATGCTACCCCTGCGCAAATGCACTTTGGTGCCTCGATAGGAGTTTGACGCTTTGTACAAATACAGATAGAAAACAATACAACATACCTGGACACTAAAGCACTGCAAGGCTGTAATAGTGTTAATACAAAGCTAGGTAAATATCTATCATAGCATATCCCCACCATCTATAAATCTACAGATGTTATCTAGACCCTGCTTCAAAGTTGTGTTTGAAAGGCTGAGCCTTGCTCAAATGGATGTTTGCACACAAATCGGAATCCTGAGTTATTCACCAAATACAATGTTCTTCAATTTTGTCCTTTCCACTTACAGATTCCACCAGAAAATGCCTGAAAAAGTCGATCAAGATAAACTGCTAAGACAAAAATATAGCAATCGGTGTGGTGATCACATATTCCATGTGTTAAGCTTCATTCTGAGGTGAAAAACTAAGGAGAAGTATATTATGTTACACATTAAATACCCACACCAGGGTAGTGATAATGATTGTGTGCAATAATAATCATCATAATCTCCATGACTTGGAGTCATGGTATTAGTCTCCAAATCGTTTTTTGTTCTTCTATTATGATGATATCCATGTAGGTACATGGCTTACAATATATTAGTCTCATTTTCGGGTTACTAAACAAACCTAGAAAATACAATTATATTTTATCAACAGACGACCTAGGTCGGGATATGGGAAGTCCACGTGTGCGTGTGTGTGTGTGTGGGTGTGTGAGTGTGTATGCATGTGTGTGTGTTTGCTTGTGGAGAGTAATAGGGTGCATCTTATTCTGTCCATTTTCTTGCAGTCACCAACTCTCTCTTTAGTCATGCACTACAACAACATAGCTAAATAGATCAATTAGATCATGTAAAGTCATTGAAGCTACACAAAGGCCATAAGACTCGCCTTATATGTCAAATGTCCTGTCTAATAAAGCTTTATAATCTATGCTTAGGGGTGCATTTGGAACATGGTGAGGATGCAGAAGATCAGCCAGTGGGGATAAGTCCATGGCCTCCACCAGTCAGGCAGAGGACTGTGTGCCTTATTTGGAAATCCCCGCTTGCCTTGGGATTTCTGTGCTTAAGTCAGCCACCACAGTGACATCTCCTTCAGTACACTGCAGACTTCCTTGGTGGACCCCATTTTTATAGCATCCACTCTGTAAAATTATTTATATTGCGAAAAACTCTCAATGTGTAATTGTTTGTTTTCTAGATACAAAACACAGATGGTCTGACAAACATGGAGCTTTCTTCCTGCGTGTCCATTCTACATTTCCCTGCCTTTATTCACCATGCCACAACTCCATTATGCTCCATCTCTTTTGCTATTGCCTCTTTCTAAAATGTATTCAATTTCGGCCTGTATAATAGACAGGATCGTTCTGTCTTTCTGTGACTTGTAAATATGGGCAGCCTAAAATAAACATATATTGCCAAGCGCCAATTAGCAGATTTAAAATGTAAGATAGATAAAAAAAATATTTCATGAGCTCACTGTCATTTGACAGAAGGAATGATCAGAATGAGTCGTTGTCTTGAAATGGCTTTGCAAAAACTGTTTTGTACTGAAATCTGTAAAAACTTTGTTTAATTGTCAAATCACTCATACCCCTTTTAAAAGCTGTCCAACAATCACATATAAAATCCACTAAAACATTTTTATGTTAATCATGTCAGGTTTAACGAATATTTTTAAAATGCACAATTTTTCTTGTCTTTGCTCTAATGAAAGCTCAGCTTCATTGTTTGAAGTGCTAGCCCCATCTCCTTTGGTTGATCTCTTAGCCTTCCCCAAACCAAATGTTTCACAAGGAACAGGAGCAGCTTCCATCTCTTTGCCTAGCCTGGCTCCTTTGAGTGTGAGTATGCCATGCGATGGAAAGCACTGACTGAAATGGAAAAGCAGCAGCAAGAGCAGGTGGACAGGAATATAAAGGGGGCCCGAGATAAGATAGAGATGGAGGCTTCGCGTCATGAGCACCAGGTCATTCTGATCCGTCAAGATATGATGAGGCGTGAAGAGGAGCTAAGGCGAATGGAGGAGCATCACAATGCATAAATGCAGAAACCTAAACAGTATGAGCTCAGGATTGAGGAAAAGTGTTCCACCCAGTGCAGCAGCAGGAAGAGGGGCAGCCACAGATCAACCAATTATGCCTGAGGGGAGTGCCATGGGAATGACTCCACCTCCTGCAGACCGCATTAGCCAGAACAGTGCAATGGAAGGACTTGCAGGTGCTCTGGAAACAGTTCAGCAGCAGCCTGGTTTCAACAGAGGAACACCTGGTGGAGACTTTGGGCCCAATAAACGTCATAGATTATGGACTCCTCCTCTAGCCAGTTTTTGGGAGGGCCCTTGCTATTATGTCAGGGTGATATTTCATGTCTATTTTGTGGACAAAGTTGGTGCTGTTTTAAACAGCTTTTATATTTCACTTAGGTTTTTTAAAAAGTTTTTTTAAAAATTTAAATAGAATGGCTTATTGCATCGTGTTCGACGTATGGAAAGCTGATATTCTCCTGGTATTGCCTTGATCAAGTCCTCTCCCAATGCCTTTATCATTCTGAGCAGTGGCTTACTTTCTTAATTGAAGCAATGCTATTTTTGACACCAAGCCCTGCAGATAACTGCCCCCTAAAAATTGACTTTTGGTTTAGTTTGCCTATTGTCTTTTTCACATCTTGTGGCTCACTTATAGCCCACTTTACCCCATCATGCAGTTAATATAACAAAGGGGTTTTAGTATATTTTTTTAATTACCATACAGATTGGCATCTGGTTTTTTGGGGCAAGTGTAGTGTCTTGTTGACCACCTGTTGAATATGGTTCCTTTTGATAATGTGTTATATCTGTTCATTGTCTGGCAATTGGTAAGGTCGTTCTTGGTAATATACTGTATCCCAAGCTGATTGGACTCAATGCAACAGTAACCATGACTGTCCAAGCCTTGTTCCATGTATTTCTTTTGCATTGGGATGAAAGATGTAAAGTAACACCAACCAGCTGTGCGATGTGATGGTAATATATTTAGTAAAGTGTATTTTAATCATCCCTAGGACACCAGAGATGAACATCGATGACATGAAATTCTATAACAAACAAAGCACAGTGATTAGGCACATTCATCACAACACTGTACAAAGCAACAATATAATCAAAATCATTTTTGCACAGTGATCCGCCGTGGCACATTTAACCCTTATATATTTCACAGCCCCCAGTAGCGAGCCATGGCGGTGTACATGTGCTTTAAAATCATTCTGTAGAAGCTGCCTGTTACTTGGTGCTGCACAAGGCAGGGTGACCTGCCACCCTCTCTGGACTTGGCCAGGAAAGTCTTTCATGCTGTGCAGTTGAGAACATGTGCCCCGAGGCTCGCAGAGCATTCTTTTTTAAGTTTGAGTTTATTGAGAACAGCAAGAAACAGCAATTGAATATTATCGTAACATACAAGGACAAGAAATAACATAAAAATAATAAGCATAAATAAAATACATGAAAGTAAAATTGTTAAGAATAAATATAATAAATATGCATTTATTCTGTATGAAACTATAGAAATGTGTGGTGGTGAGGGATGGAAAGCAAGGAGAAGGAAGAAATACAAAGCTATACTGTACAAGTTAGATAATATGATACTGGAATAATGGTATTTTTTGAAAAATGGGAATTCAAGGCGCCCTATTAGATTTATCCTTTTTTTTTTGTTTTTTTTTTTTAAGAGGACAGGGCTATACGAGGAGACTTTCCCTTCCAAAGAAATTTTGATAAAAGGAAGTCTATTTTTTTAAATAATGATCAGGAATATGAACTGGAATCATGGCAATAACATATAATATTTCAGATGTGAGCATCATTCTGATAGAGTCGACCTTGCCCCACCAAACGCATCGGCAGCTTCACCGCTATAGCGGAGGAGCATCGCCACCCAACCAGCAGCAGCAGCTGCACACCTTTAAAAATATTTTTAAAGGGGCGGGCCATGGGGGATGACAGGGACAGAGGGAGTGTGCATGTGTGTTGGCCAGCCATTTCGGGCTGGCCAAACACACATGCGCACTGAGCTCTCTCCAACCCAGCACTGTGTTTCCGGGTTGGAGACAGCAGGCCCAGGCTCCCATTCTGCCTGGGAGTTCAAAGCCAGGGCGCTCTGGCAAATCCTAACGCTGCTTTTATGTAGCCAGCAACATGAGAGCAGCGTTAGGATTTGCCACACGGCAGGCTGGGAGCCTGTGCCTCCTGCAAGTTGAGTCAAAAGAGCGATGCCTTGGCCGGGAGTCAGGTAAGTTTTTTTTTTTTTTACTTTAATGTTTTCCTTTGTTTTGTCTCCCCGCCATGTACGACCCCTTTACGGCGCCACGAGCCGTAACTGACCAATAGAAAAAAAGTGGATGCCAATGGTTAATATTATCATTTAGTGTCTTGGTAATACAATCAAAGTTTATTTTAAAATGTCTTTAATTCTTTGTGAAAACCACAGCAAGTGAATCTCGAGTGGGCACAAAGTTGCTGATTATGCAAGACATTTAAAGGTAATACCTCACATTTATTAGTATTAAGGTGAAATCCATACAGGTGGGAAATAGTAACAACTTGCTGAAGGAAAGGAGGAATCGAAACTGTAGTTTTAGAACAATAAAAGAGAATATCGTGACTCAATTTAAAAGCCAGATATGAGTGCATCTTGTCTGATTTGGTTAAAAAGGGTTTCAGTACGAGAACAGGCAAGAGAGGTTATAGCGGGCACCTTGGTGCAACCCTATGAACAAGAAGAAGTAATCTGAAAGTATACCATTAACACAAATTGCCGCTTTGGGGCCTGTGTACAGCAGGGAAATTAAAGCAATCAATTTAGGTTGAAAACCAATGTGTTTTAGTGCTTGAAACATAAAATCCCAACCAATCCTATGAAAAGCTTTTTCTGTGTCCAATATAATTGCAGCAATGGGATGGTCTAGTGTAGAGTCCTTGCTTAGGATGTTGAAAAAGACACAAGCATTTTTGGAGGCCAATCTGCCCTTAACAAAACTGAATTGCTCAGGGCCTATAAGATTATGTAAAATAGGGTTAATGCACATTGCCAACATTTTTGTGAAAATGTTATAATCAGAATTAACTAAAGAAATGGGACAATAGTTCTTACACTGTTACTATCCTTTGGAATTAAACAAATTATGGCATCCTGGAAGGAGTCTTGAGAGGCACCATTAGTGATGAGAGTTAAGTGAAAGTAAAAGGTTGGGAAGGAGCTGCTTTGTGAAGTGACTATAAAATTCAATAGTAAAACCATCAGGCCCAGGCGCCTTTCCTCTACATAGCATAGAGGCAGCATGAGTGATTTCTGAAATTGTAATAACTGCAGCTAGTGGAATTAAATCAATATGCTGTGAAGGAGGGGGTAGATTGAAAGTATATATAGGTAAATATAAGTTGGTATAAAAGTTAACAAATTAATTTAAGATATCTTTATCCTTAAAAAGGGTAGTTCCTGCATTGCATAAGGATTCTATTCTAGTCCTGTCTATCCTGATTATAAATAGTTTGCAAGCAATTTTCCCTTTTTATTTTGACCCCTGTAGTTTTGTGCACTACTCTTCAATAGGTATGAGGAAATGTCATATGAGTGAATCTATTAAAAGTCATTTTGGTGTCTATACAGTGTTGCAATGATGTCTCATTTGTAGAATAATAATAGGTTTATTCAAATGTGTTCATCTTGTCAAGTAATTGTTTTGACTGGGCTTCCATGGCTTTTTTCTTTCGCAAGACAAAATTTCTTATGAAGCCTCCTGCCACTGCTTTAAAAACATCCAAAATCATTACAAGAAAGGAATCAGGTGTAGTGTTGAAAGCAACAAATTCAGAAGCAAAGGCTTCAAATTGAGATGTAAGTGTAGTATCTAAAAGTAATGAATTACATCTGTTTGTGGGAAAAAGGGTATGAGATCAAGATCTGTTCATACTAGTACGTGATCTGATATCAAAATTGATCCTTTATCAGAATGTAGGACATGTTGGGCTAGGGATTTAGAGGGAAAGAGATAGTCCATTCAGGATTGCGAATGGTGAGGTGCTGAGTAAAAGGTATATTCCTGGTGATTTAGATGGCACATTCACCCTATCTCAACTAGTGATTTATGGTGGATTTAAATTGTGATTTGCACCTTTGTTGGACAAACATGACTGCTGAGTTACTATCCAGTACAGGATCATGAATTGGATTTCAGCCACCACCAAATATAATATAATCATCATTATATTGGAGCAATTTATCGGAAATTGTGGTCCAGAAGGTATTATCTGGACTGGACCATACACATTAGAAATAGTTATGGGTATCTAATCAACAAGGAGTTTAACAACAATCCATCAACCATTCAAATCAGATTCTTGGGTAACAATTTTAATAAATATTCTTTATGACAAAGAATCAATACTCAATTTTTCTTCCCCATGGCAAGGGAAGCAAACACATTACCCACCCACCATCTTTTTAGTTTGGCAATCTCTAATTCAGAAAGGTGTGACTCTTTAAGGAATGAAACATCTGTTTGTAGTCTAGCTAACATCCTCTGCCTCTTAAAAGGGTTACCTAACCCTTTAATATTCTACAAAGCAACCTGTAAGGTATTACTGAAACAATAGCATGTACAATTAATGTCTACAGTAGCAAGATCAGTAGAGAAATGAAACAAATATTGGTGAGATAAGAGGTTGCGTTGAGTGAGAAAAGAAACAGGGAGTGGGAAGCCAGGAAAAACAGGGGGCAGAATGGGACCATAAAAAAATATCAGTAAGAAATTAGTGATACAGAAAACATAAAGACAGTACAATTCATACAAATGGCAACTCAGTAACATACCTACTAAACACAGAATGAGATGGAGGATGGTGACACCTGAAGACAATGGCAACAGCATTTGATCTCCATGAGACGGCAGAGCACGTTGACTTGGATGAAACATCAGATAGCAGTGAGACCTTAAAGAAACGAGGCATAAAGAGAGAGATACCTGTCTCATAAGAAAAGAGACATTGAGGAATCAAGCTATTTTATAATAAGAGAAAAAACATTTGAGCTATAAGATGTAGGAGAAAACTAATAATTTAGTTAATTGTAAAACGAAAGCAGGCAGGAAAACAAGTTAATATTCAAGTAATTCTTGAAGTGCCCATCTCTTCTCTTCGCTGCTGCTGAAGAAATTTCTGAATTGTGACATGCTCCTTATAAGTGACTGTGCTGTCCCTGTACTTTGCTTTAAACAAGCAGGGCTGAATTAGCCCAAATCTAGTAATTATGGCTCTCAACTGAGGTTGTGCATCCAGTAATTGTTTCCTGAGATCTGCTGTAATTTTAGCAACATTCTGAGAGAAAAATAGTCACTGGCTGGCCCAGATAATTAGCTTTGTAGCATTGACAGCAGACCTCACTTGTTAAAGGTCTGTATATTGCAAGAAGAACAAAATAACTCCTTGTGGCTTTGTAGAAATTCTGGGAGCAAGGCTGTGGACCCTCTGTATGTGGAGGGGAGTGGTTGTGGACATATCCAGAAACTTTGGGAGAAAAGATTGAAAATAGTCAGGTTAGAGCCCTCTGTGTTTTCAGGAAGACCATATAGACAGAGATTTTCCTGCAATTTTGTTTTTCAAGAAGTGCCGTGTGTATTTAAGGAGAGAAATCTCTGACCCAACATGAGAAACATGGGATAAAGCAAGTTAAAGACTATGGCCCTCATTACAACCCTAGTGGTAAATCCCGCTTTCCTCCGTGCAGAAGACCGCCAACATACTGCTGCGGCAGCGGAATTTCGCTACAGGTATTACGACCCACAGCTCGAAATCCGCCACAATACAGACATCCACACAAGTCCACCACACCAAAGGTCAGTTATAAACTGGCGATACCAAAACCGACACCGTCACGCCAACAGGAATATGCCCACACTATCATGACCCATGAATCAACGCTCAAAATACACACACACGTACAAAACACAACCACATTGGACAATTCGAAATACACACACCTGATACACATACACACACCACACCCACACACCCAATCCAATATAAAGCACACACCCACATCACCCATAAACCCTTACTACCAAAATTTAGAAAGAAGGCCAGAGAGAGAGACTACCTAAAACAACACCAGCATCCACAGACACACAACACCATCACTTACACAACATCCATGCACCTCAAACAACACACACCAACACATTCCCTCACACATCACAACAGACACCACCTCACACATCACCCACACCACATCATGGCACCTCAAAGACACCCCAGGTTCTCTGAGGAGGAGCTCATGGTCATGGTGGAGGAAATCCTTCGGGTAGAGCAACATCTATTCGGATCACAGGTGCAGCAGATGTCCATTGCAAGGAAGATGGAGCTATGGCACAGAATTGTCGACAGGGTCAACGCAGTGAGATAGCATCCAAGAACATGGGATGACATCAGGAATAGTTGGAATGACCTACGGGGGAAGTTACCTTCCGTGGTCTCCAGACACCAGATTGCTGTACAGAGGACTGGCGGTGGACCCCCACCTTACTCCCCCACAACTAACATGGGAGGAGCAAGTCTTGGCAATTATGCATCCTGAGGGGCTCGCAGGAGTAGCAGGAGGACTGGACTCTGGTAAGGCAAATCTTTACTACTTTATCCCCCACACCCAACCTGGATGCCATCACATACCGCCACCCTTACCCTCACACCCATCACCCCAACAACCCACAGATACCTCACTAACACAACCCACACATCCCAAACCAAGCCCTGCATGTAACACCAATGCATAGACACCCATCACCAAAGCATGTCCAGTACAGAGACTCACTCATACCCCAAAATCACCAATCACACCAGGACCAAGCCAATAATGCAAGCACAGGAGTAGAGGGTCACTCACCCATTGCACAAGATGGCACACACACATACAATAACTATGCATTTACACCCAAACGGGACCCATACCCAAAGTCACCGGACAGTAGGTGCCAGACTTATCCAGTCCCCCCCACAGAAGAGATCCACAGTGATGACAGCAGCTCTGCACACCTGGATCAAGATGACCAGCCCAGCCCATCAGGGACCTCGGGACAGTCGGTTCCCCTGACACAGTCACAAACCACCACAGAGCCTCCCCCCTCAGGAAACACCAGCACAGCACCCACCCAGTGGGCCCATCCCTCTGTCCCCAGGACACGTCAATCAGCAGTGTGTCCACCACTACAGGGAACCCAGGCAAACCCACTAACACAGGACGATCAGGGACCTGGGGGAAGTGGCAGTGGTCACACGGTTCAGGGGACAGAGGCACAGGATAACAGGGAAGCTGGGAGGACTGCTGTGCTACATGGGGAGGACAGGCCCAGGGAACCTACTCTCCACGAGGCACTCTCCAACATCATGGGAGCTTACCACCATTCCCAGGAAACCATGGGCACGGTACTGGCCAAGTTTCAGGAGACCCAGCGCCTGCAGGAGGGACACTACCTGGGGATCAGGGAGGACTTGAAGTCCATCAACACCACCCTGGTCACCATTTCAGAGGTGCTGGCTGACATGGGCAAGACCATGAGGGACGCAGTGGCACAACAAAGGGCCCCTGACACTAGCCAAACCGAGGAACAGCCTTCCACCTCCGCCGGCGCTAGTGGACAGGAGCCACCACCACAGGACCAACAGGCCACCAGCACCCTACCCACTGCAGAAGGAGAACCACCCCACATATGGTCCCTGCGATCCAGGCAGAAGACAGAGAACATTGCCAAGACCCCCGCCAGGAAATAAGACCCCCCCTGAATGTCACTTTTCTGTCGCACTATGTCACCCTGTCCATCCTTAAACTGCCATTGCTCCACTTCCTATGCCACTTTGGTCAATGCACCTGTGAAACAAATAGACTGGACCCTGCCATGGACATACCTCCACCATCACTCCAGCCCATTTTACAACCCCCTCCAGTTATTTGCACAGGAATAAACACACTTCAATCACAAAACAATCTGGAGTCAGTCTGTGCTTTCACAAATGTGTAATTGCAATATCTATGGAATATAGCAATGTCAATTTACTTGTTCACATACCAATGTAACACAGCTGTAGGCCAGGAGTAAACATAGCAGAGGGCACAAAGTGGGAGCCAGATCTGTGAAATGGAAAGTCAAAGTGACAAGTCAGGGTCCATACACTGAGTGAAAATGACAGACTTATGCTAGCTCCAACAATAGTATGAGATGTGGGAAGCAGTGACATCTTCTTACCTGTGTCTCACTGGAAGTATTGCATGATGATGTTGTTTCGGTTGTCGATATCCTCTTCTTCTGCCTCCTCTTCTTCACTGTCCACAGGCTCCACAACTGCCACAAGACCACCATCTGGCCCATCCTCCTGCAGAAAAGGCACCTGGCGTTGCAAAGCCAGGTTGTGCAGCATACAGCAGGCCACGATTATCTGGCACACCTTCTTCAGTGAGTAGTGTAGGGAACCCCCTGTCAGATGGAGGCACCGGAATCTGGCCTTCAGGAGGCCAAAGGTGCGCTCTATTATCCTCCAAGTTCGCCCATGTGCCTCATTGTAGCGTTCCACTGCCCTTGTCCTGGGATTCCTCACTGTGGTCAGTAACCATGAAAGGTTGGGGTAACCAGAGTCACCTGCAAATGTCAAGGGACAACTGTTAGAAATGCACTAATCCTCAGGGACAACCACATACCCAGACACCTTTGTCAACTGTGTTGGGACCTTGGTCTCACCTATTAGCCACACACGGTGCCTCTGGAGTTGCCCCATCACATAAGGGATGCTGCTATTTCTCAAAATGTAAGCATCATGCACAGAGCCAGGATACTTGGCATTCACATGGGAGATGTGCTGGTCTGCCAAACACACCATCTGCACATTTATCGAATGGTAGCTTTTCCAGTTTCTGTACACCTGTTCATTCCTGTTGGGGGGGGGAACAAATGCCACATGTGTACCATCAATGGCACCAATGATGTTGGGGATATGTCCCAGGGCATAGAAGTCACCTTTCACTGTGGGGAAATCCTCCACCTGAAAACGATGTAGCTGTGCATGTGTTCCAGCAGGGCAGACAACACCCTGGACAACACGTTAGAGAACATTGGCTGGGACATCCCTGATGCCATGGCCACTGTTGTTTGAAAAGACCCACTGGCCAGGAAATGGAGTACAGACAGGACCTGAACTAGAGGGGGTATCCCTGTGGGATGGCGGATAGCTGACATCAGGTCGGGCTCCAACTGGGCACACAGTTCCAGGATTGTTGCATGATCAAGTCTGTATGTGATTATAATGTGTCTCTCTTCCATTGTCGACAGGTCCACCAGGGGTCTGTACACCGGAGGATGACGCCATCTCATCACCTGCCCCAGCAGACATGCCCTATGGAGGAGAACAGCGAGCAGAGAGTCATCCAACACTGAGGTATCACAATGTGTTATTTGCAGAAACGTTATTCATCCGCAATGTGCCGGTATCTGTCTGTATTCCCGGCCTAGATAGGTGTGACACAGTTTTTATCCATCCCATGTGGCCCCCTGAAATGACAGCTGCTTGACCTATAAGGTGGGACAAGGGTTGATGAGGTAACTGCGCTGGCGTTGTACACCGTCACGGTGGGCGGTCGAAGACAGCAGCACAATTCTGCATTGGTTAACATTGGGTCCTATGGGTCTCAGAAGCCAATTACGATGTACGCCGGCGGTGACGATATGCACCGCCGCGGACGTGACCACCATTTTCTGTCTGTTCACTCACTTGATACCTGACCTTCAGCAGGAGAGGACCTACACTGCAAGTGCTGCTGTGACCTGTGTCTGGAAGCGACGATGGCTACAGTGTCTGGGGAAAGGGCCCCTGTCTTCACTTCGGAGGAGTTGGAGAAACTAGTGGATGGGGTCCTCCCCAGTACACACAACTGTACGGTCCTCCAGACAAACAGGTGAGTACACTGTGAGCATGCTGTATGGGCAATGCCTGCTTTGAGTGGTGTGGATGGAAGATACATGGGGGGGCTGAGGCCTGCATGTGCGGATGGTGAGTGTATGTGCGTCAGGGCATGGGTGGGAACTGGTGGGCAATGAGTATGACGGCCCGGACGGGTGAGTAATTTCCTTTCCCCCTGTACCATTCCTATAGGTCAGCGCCCACCAAAAGAAAGGTATTTGACATGCCATCGCCAAGGACGTCCGGACCCTCGGGGTCTACCACAGACGGAGCACCCACTGCCGTAAAAGATGGGAGGACTTGCGCCACTGGAGCAAGAAGACCGCGGAGGCCCAGCTGGGGAAGGCCTTCCCAACGTGGAAGGGGTGCCCGTCGCACCATTACCCCCCTGATGTCCTGGATCCTGGTGGGGGCGTATCTGGAGTTGGATGGGCGCTTGAGGGCATCACAGCAGCCACAAGGGGGTGAGTACACTCTCATTCAGCTGACTATGCGCTCATAACGAGGTGTCTGGGTTGGGGAGGTGGGAAGTGTGTTCCCCCAGGCCAGGGTGAACTTGGTAGGCAAGATTCCTTGTGAGGCAGGCTATGTAGCACCCCAACCCTACTAGTGGTAAGAGCCATCTACACCTAGTCAGGCTCCTGTGACTTCCAGGTGTGCAGCAATTAGGCCTCGTACCCCATGGTCAGGTGAAATTTCTAGGAACTGTTAGTGCATGGCGTAGTGCAGAGGGCTGCTCCCTGTGTGTTGTGTCTGCAAACGGTAGTGGTGTTGCATGCACTGAACATGTTTTTCTTATGTCTTTCCCCCCCCTTTTTGTGGTCTCCCTGTTCTTGTGTGCAATAGCATCATCAGGCAGAGGAGCATTGGCACCGGAGCATGAGGGAGCTGCAACCCACTTGGCCCTAGAAGGTGAAGCAACGGAGTCTGAAGCCACCAGTGGGAAGGTGGGCAAGGGGAGCTCTACGGCGGGGACAGGAGCAGACACCAATGACAGTGACTCCTCCTCTGATGGGAGCTCCCTTGTGGTGGTGGGCACCTCTGTGCCCACCGCATCAACAGGTACAGCCGCCACCCCACCTACCAGCACCGCCCTCCCAGCAGCCCCTCAGCGTGTGTCCCGTGCCCGCTCACCCAGGAGGGTGGGCATCTCCTTCACCCCAGGCACCTCAGGCCCTGCCCCACTCAGCCCTGCTGCCCTCAGTGAGGAGGCTATTGACCTCCTGAGATCCCTCACTGTTGGGCAATCTACCATTTTGAATGCCATCCAGGGTGTTGAGAGGCATTTGCAACAAACAAATGCATACCTGGAGGGCATTCATTCTGGGCAGGCGGCCCAACAGAGAGCATTTCAGGCTCTGGCCTCAGCACTGATGGCAGCCATTGTCCCTGTGGCCAGCCTCCCCCCTTCAGCTTCCTCTACCCAGACCCAATCCCCTGTACCTCAGCGTATCCCAAGCACACCATCAGACCAGCATGCACACACATCAACACACAAGAGTGGCTCAGGCAAATATAAGCACCACACATCCCACAGGCACTCACACAAGCATCATCCCCATGCAGACACACCAACATCCACTGTCTCCACTGTGTCTCCCTCCTCCATGTCCTCCTTCTCCCTCCCTGTCTCGTCTCCACTCACACTTGCATGCACTACATCCTCAGCCACTACCTCCATCACCAGCACGCCCATCACAACACACTGCTCATGTGCAATCACCACCCCACTACCATTCCCACATCCCCAGTGTCCTCTCCCAGTGTGTCTGTGAGCCCTCCTCCCAAACTTGACAAACGCAGGCACACGCCCACCCAACAGCCATCCACCTCACAACAGCCTCCGGCCCATGCACCTTCACCAAAATTCAGCAGACGTACACCTCCTAAAACCACTACCTCTTCCTCCACTCCCAAACCCCCTCCATCTTCCCGTCCCAGTGTGTCTAAAAAACTTTTCCTGGTAACCCAAGACCTCTCCCCTCCTCCCCCCGTCCTTCCCCTAGGGCCAGGCTTTCCAGGTCCCAGCCCAGCGCCTCAGACGCAAAGTCCCCAGGCACAGTGGTGCCAGCAACTGTGGGTCATCGAGTGCACCACCCATCAGGGCTGCCAATGTGCCACGTAGTCAGGGCAAGGACATTCCACCATCTGCCAAGGTGAAAAAGGTGCCCACATCCCGGAGGGAGAAGCCAAAACTACCAGCCACCAAGGGCTCAGCAAAAATAAAAGGGGATAGTGGCAAGACAAATGCGGCACCATCAAAGGTGGGGAAGGGCCAAAAGCAGAAGAGCAGGTTAGGAGTGGGCATGGTGGCACTGACTGAGGGACCAGTGTCACACCTTCTGTCCATGACCACACCAACCTGTACAGCGGCGAACACCGCTAGCTGCCCCGCCACCACAACCGCCACCTGCACCACCACCGGCACGTCTACAGCCTCAGCGACAGTCCCCAGCCTCTTCCCCAGTGGGTATCCATCCGAGGCTGCAGAAGACGTCCTGCTGTGTCCTTCAGCAGGTGCTGACCCATGCACCGCCGCCCTAGACACCGCCGCAAGCACCGCCACCAGCCCTGCGACGTACTCGGACAGTGGCACCACCGCTGACATGGCTACCATCTCCAGTGGTCAGTCGTCCGAGGCTGGAGGAGAATTCCTGGACCCTGAGCAGCTTCCATGAGGCATGACTTCCATCACTGTTTGCACCTGCAGGTGGAAGGCAAAGCCGCAGCAGTGTGGGGTATGTCGCTACCTCCATGGCGTATGATGCTACCTGTACCTCGCCAATCTCATGGCACACACACCAAGGTGAGGGAATTGTACCGGCCACACTGCACGTGGAGCACTCTGGGCACCATGCCCCTTCCAGAACCAGTGGAGAGATACATCCACTACCTCAGTCCTTGGCAGTGTAGTGTAGCCAGTTTTAATGTAGCTTTATGCGCGTTTGCTTAACGTATTAGGCCTCTGTGCACTTTGCCCTAGATGCATTTTATTTAACCTCGCACTGTTATTTTACAATAACCAGTTTCACGGTCTTGTTTTTATTTCATTCTTTCACACTGTTTAGCTTACTTTAGCAGTGTGTTCTCAAACAATACATTCTTGCTCGCTCTGTGCTTCAGTCAAGGATACAGTCTGGTACATTGCCAATAGACGTGGTAGAAGTTTAGTCTTTAGGGTTTGTAGAAAGTACACATCCTTACGTAGGGACGTTTCTTAGAACATCAGCGTGTTAGTTATAAAAACGCTTTCTAGTCCTGGTACACGTAAGAGGGAGATTCCGACCAGGAACCCACAACTAGATGCTGACTGCCCTGTTGCAGATGCTGATGCAGATACAGGCCTTTGCTCAGGTATGAGGGTTGATGTCCTCCCGGGGGAACCTGAAAGGCAGGCTTAGAGCTTCACAGGCTGTGCTAAAAATATAACTTAGAGAGAACATAATTTAGTTGCACTATGATAGCCTTATTCTTGTGTTCACTCTCCTCGTCACTATTTTAATCCTACTGTGTTGTATAGTTCTGGTTATAGCAGCTCATGCTTTGTTATCTAAAATGCAGTCGTTTTATTAAACCAATCTTTAAAACTCAAACTGCCTTTGTCATTTATATATGAGACCGCACTGTGTACGATAGAACCGGTTGTGACCTGAGTGACCACGGCTTCCCTGGGAAGTACTAAGATGTCATGCGCTCGGCTGCCTAATTGTCTCTTCCCTTCGGGGGAGATGAGGCACTGCTAGTTAGCCGGAGCAAAAAACGGGTTTGGGGTGACAAGGGTCCTTCACCATGGGTCAGACTTAGTCCCCCACACTGTGAACGATCTTGCCGCCCAAAAATCCAGTAGTCTCATTAGGATAATGAGAGCCTACGCGACAGCAGGATGAAGCACTCTGGGCACCAGGCCCCCTCCAGAACCAGTGGAGAGATACATCCACTACCTCAGTCCTTGGCAGGATAAAGCACTCTGGGCACCAGGCCCCCTCCAGAACCAGTGGAGAATGACATCCACTACCTCAGTCCTTGGCAGGATGAAGCACTCTTGGCACCAGGCCCCCTCCAGAACCAGTTGAGAGATGTATCCACTACCTCAGTCCTTGGCAGGATGAAGCACTCTGGGCACGAGGCCCCCTCCAGAACCATTGGAGACTGTTATCCACTTGAGTGACTGTGGCTTTGCACTCCCCAGGATAAAGCAGTGGGCAAACCACCCTCTGGAGAGACTTGAGAGACTGTGGCTTTGCACTCCCCAGGACAAAGCAGTGGGCAAACCACCCACTGGAGAGACTTGAGAGACTGTGGCTTTGCACTCCCCAGGATAAAGCAGTGGGCAAACCACCCACTGGAGAGACTTGAGAGACTGTGGCTTTGCACTCCCCAGGATACAGCAATGGGCATGGAGCCCCCTCGTGCAGCAGTGGCGTTGTGCGTTCATCTGGCTGAGGTGCCCCCCCCTCCACCTGAGGTGCCTGTATATTTTCGGTCTGATGTCCCAGCAGTGTTCTCTCCATTTCCAGTCAGGTATCTAGTGTGTGCTTCGCCCATGCATTTTGGGCCCAGTGGTCCACGGACAATGATTGGTACACTATCCGGACTTGTGTAGTTGGTGTACATATTTGTATATACTGAATTTTGATTTTTGACTATCAGATTTTTCATGATTACACTGGTTACAATAATTTCCTTTTGTCCTTGCATTCTTCCAGGGGGTAGAGGGGTATATATGTAATGTTGCTGCATGTATTTGTGTGTATGGTGTTGTGGGTGGGGGTGGAGGTATTGCGTGTTGCGTGTGTGTGTCACTCTCTTGCCCCCCTCCCCTGTGTTGTATGTGCAGTACTCACCGTGGTCGTTGGCGGCATCCATCCTGCTCCTGATAGAGCAGGAGGAAGAGCAGCATGGGTAACACCTGTAGTTCGGGCTCCATGGCATCCTGGTTCCTCGTTGGGTGTTGAGAGGTGAGTGTTTTCCCTTCTGTGTACTGTTTCCGCCGTGCTTTTGATAGCGTTGGTTCCACCCCGGAAAAGGTGGCGGATAGGCGTGTTGAAATACTGTGGGCAGTACTTTGTCTTCCGCTTGTCTGTTGGCGGTTAGCTCCGCGGTGTTTGTTTCTACCGCTGTGGCAGTCTGAGTGTTAAAGTGGCTGTCTATGTTGGCAATTTCCACCATGGTCGTGATTCCATTTTTTTTACCGCCAGCCTGTTGGCGGTATTACCACCACTTTAACACCGACCGCCAGGGTTTTAATGAGGGCCTATCTGTTTTTTGCTTTTTGCTCAACCATTAAAACTTCTGACTCTAGAGAAGACAATTTATCATCTAAATGTTGAAATGTCTTAGCAGTCTCTTCTATGAAAGGTTTCAGTGCACATATTTCTTCAAGGATCATATCCATAGAAGCCAGGGTAGATTTCACTGGGAATAGGGATCTTTTATGGGGATTTTATTTGACCACTTCTGCATTTTACCTAGCGTCAAAGTTTTCAGAATGGTACCTAGATGGGATTCTGATTTCTGTGAAGTGGTTTGATAATATAACATTGTTGGAGGTACCAGAGAGTTTAATGTTTCTTGTTTTCCCCATATAAGATAAAAGGACTAAAAAGAGGGGGAGATTTCAGGAGGCTACTTGCTCCCTATGAGCATGTGAAGCAGAAAACTAAGTAGAGCACATTGGAGCCATTGATGGCACATTAAAAAGCATAGATATAGGCACTGAGATGGAGTAAATCATGATTGATAATGTGACTTTTAAAAACCTTTATTTTCTTGTAAAGAAAGGTAGCTCTTTCATGAACAGAAATTTAGCAAGCCTGAGGACTTTGAATAATGAAGAAAAAGCTCAGGAAAATATACAGGAAATATGAGAGCCTTTGACAATAGCAGGCAGTTAGAATTATCAGTTATGAAGAGGCTCCTGAAGGCAGCTCAGCAAGATGAAGACAAACTCTGAGGTGAAGAGGCATCCAGACATATGAAGAAAAGTGTGTAGAGTGTTCACCTTATGGTTTAATGCAAATGCAGTGTTCACAGTAAAATGCAGGACATCTAGAGGCCAAGCGCATGTTTTGTTTGGAGGAGAAAGTGCAGGTTTAATAAAAGGAGTGTAACAGCTCCAGTTGCGGGCACTACTGAGGAGAAACGCTCACCAGTTCTCTGAATGGTGTGTGTTACCTCCCGTTGTGTGGAGTTATTCCCTGGGGCCAGCTGTGGGCAAAAACAAGGAGCAGCAAAGTTACAGAACAGCTCCAGTGACTCACCAAATCATGAGGATGAGACGCAATGTTGTCACCTCCTTTGACAAGCGCTGTAGATGTCTCATGAAGGTATGAATCTCCCTGCATCCATTGAAGCTCAGAAAGGTAACCGCCATCTTGGTTGGCACCCAGTCCACACCCCCTCGCAGAACCCTCTGACCTGCTGCACAGAGCAGTAATTCACATCTGCAATATGATACAGTGACAAAATGTTTGTTCTTGACGACATTCCTGCTTGTATTGTCTATCACAATGAAGTCATCAACAGTGAAGCATGCAGCAAAGTCTATTTCTTTATTTATCTCTTCAAAAGATAGATGGCGAATGTGTACTGAAAATACAGCATTTTTACACAAGCATGAATGAGAGGCCCCTTTTCCTCAGTCCAGTCAGCTGAGCCCTATTGTGTCCACACTCCATCATGTTTGTCACCGAGTTTCTTGGTGCACCCGAAGCAGAAGTCTAGCATTGGTCCATGACACAGTGTGTCATGTGTCATTAGTGTGGCACTGTACTTGCTTTCTGCCATTCTGCGTAGAGCCATTGTAATAGATAAAATGACTAGAGGAACAAGGCGCTGTAGTCTGCATTTTCACCCACCATCTTGACATGTTGTTTAATTACTGAAAACTTCTAGGACTCTTGCAGGTCTTATAGCACAACCAGGAGGTAGCAAATTTCAGTGGGTAATCTTTCTACCTCCTTAATAATTTTACTTTACACATTCTACCCCCAGTACTGTAGTCTTAAAGCACAACCCAGCTCTCCCTCTCCCGTTCATAATACCTGAAAAATAAAACAAGCAGATAACTACACAAGCATTGGACAAAAATAAGTAACAGAAACACGCAAAAAGTATGCACTACTCTAACAAGGAATATGCTTGAAATTATTTAAAACTTGTTACATTGTCTCTAAATAACAACATAGTCAATCAAATATGAAGGTGTTTTTCTTGTTGTCCATTTATACATCTGATCATCAGGTCACATCACAGAAGAACACGTCAATTTCTTTTCCACTCCCCAACTGTCCAGTATATTCTCTCTCATGTCATCCAGTACCACTTAAATCCTCTTTTTACTCCACATTTTGTCACTCTCCAAACCCCCCCCATCTTTTTCCACCTTCACCCTATCTGGTATGAAAATCTCACTTTTACCTTCTTCACTCTCCTGGCGGTTTAAACTGTTACTCAATCCCCTTCTTTTATACTCACCCTTCTCATGCACCTTCCTGCTCACATTTCCTGAACTGATCTCCTAACATTACACACATTTTTCAGTGTGTCAATCTGCACATTTTTATCTCTCCATTCACGCAATATTGAACACATTTGCAGGAATTCTGTCTGACTTTGGTGAAACAGGAGAAGCACATGGGATATGGTGTGCACTGCACATATCATATTCTTCATTTTGTCTTAACAATTCAATCCATTAGCCAAGATCACTTGCAAGCACTCTTCTACTACATGATTAAACTGTTCCATATGTCCATTATTCCTAGGATGACACCAGGATATCCTTACATTTTCGAACTCCTGCAATTTGCTAGCTGCCAACTGAAGGCCATTAGGATAGCCTTCTTTATTGAAAACATGTTTGAAAAACTCAACATTATCCTCAATTGTTTTGTCATGCCATCTTGAATGAAATTCTACCATTGCAATGGCAAACCTAGGTTTGTGCCTTCTTACACCAAAGGGGCCAGAATGTCCCTGTCTAATTTACTACACAGACTATTGGTACCACTTCTGGCTTACCCACCAAAAGCAGCATTACTTGTAACTTGTCACTGATCACACACAGTGCACATTCTCTTAAAAATGCTCATTACTGGACAAGCTCCCCTAATACTCTCTATCTCTACCAAAGCTAGGAATAATAATACTCCACTCTCTACAGTTACCTTGTTAATGGTCAATTAATTGGCTACATGCCTGTAATCCACTTGTTCTGTGCTCAATTATTTCCTATTTGATCAAAAATCACTAATGCATCTATACATGTTACACAAGTTAGCATCCTTCTCTAACACTCTTACTTCAATAGGGATCCCATCGACAAACTGTCTTCAATGCTCACAATACAGTCATCAGCCTCCTTATATTCCTCCAGTTCTGTGTCCATGACTGGCAAATGAAAATGAAATAATGTTTCTGCAACAACATTTTTTGTACTGAGCAAATCAATGCTTTGTGGTCAGTACAAAGTAGCACTTGCACCCTGCACATATATTAATAAGAATTTTATATTTCAAATAACTAAAAGTCCCATGAAAGATACAATTTCTGCAAAATGATGCATAAAAAAATGCACAAAATTTAGCCACTCCTAAGAAGGTCCTCAGTTGAGTTTTGCTTTTGAGACTATGCACAGCGCTTCAAAAGGGACAACATCTTTTGCATGAATTTATGAAGTTCCTACCCTTTCACCATTCAACAACATTTTATCTTGAAGTACCTTACTCTTTTAACAATACATAACAGAATATACATAGATCTTAAACATAACGGGATGTGGATCTATCTAAGGCATTTTCTTTTGCATCCTTCACCTCAATGCCGTTCTTGACAAGTAGATCCCTAAGGGATCCTGCTTTACAATATGTGATCATAGGACTCCTGCCCACAATTTCACCAATCACTGGATCACATTGTAACAGATCCCAATTTTTGTTTCGAATTTCATAAATACTTTTGGCCTTTGCACTATATGTTGTAGTCAACCTTACATCACTGTCCCCAGTGGCTCCTTGCTCTGGGAATTTATTTTCTCACTTGCTTTTCTCAGAACCCATTTAGGGTATCCTCGTTGGGAAAAACGATCAAGCATAATGACTTTCTTTCTCCCAAATGTAGCATCATCACTACAATTCTTACGGGCCCAAACAAGCTCACCATACCTGATGCTCCATTAGAGGTGATTGGGATGGCTGCTATGAGCATGAAGTAGGCTGTTGCCTGCAGTAGGTTTTCATAGTCTTGATATGATTTTGTTGCCCACCACCATCACCTCCACATCTAGGAATTCTATGGGGGTCATTACAACCCTGGCGGACGGTGTTAAAGCTGCGGTAATACCACAAACAGGCCGGCGGAAAAAAAAAGGGAATTATGACCTTGGCGGAAACCGCCAACATAGACAGCCACTTTAACACTCCGACCGCCACGGCGGTACAGACAAGCAGCGCGGCGGTCACCGCCAACAGACAGGCGGAAGACAATGTACCGCCCACAGTATCACAACCCAAAAATCCGGCACCTTTTCCGGGGCGGATTCACTGTGGATAAAAACACGGCGGAAACAGCTTTTGCAATGGGAAAACGCTCACCTTAACACACTCCACGAGGAAGGAGGGCACCATGGAGCCGGAACTACAAATACTCCCTGCCCTTGTCTACCTGCTCCTCTACGAACACCAGCAACGGCAGCGCCGAAGACAACAGTGAGTACTGCACCTACGACATGGGGTAGGGGGGAGGCAAAAGTCAGGGGGACACACACGCAACACCCCCACCCCCACCCCGACCCTCGCACATTACAACACACACACCAATGCATTTCCAAACATCACAGTAACAACCCACAACCCCCCCGGAAGAAAGCAAAGACAAAAGGAAATCAGTTCAACCATTGTAATGTATCAAAACACAGTAACCAAATATATACAGATATATATATACACATTCTAGAAATTATACATTACGATTAGTAGTGCAGGTAGGCACATATCAATGTCTGTGGACCACTGGGCCCACAAAGCATGGGCGAGGCCCACACTAGATACCTGTCCACAAACGGAGAGAACACTGCAGGGGCATCAGATAGAAATACAACAGGCACCTCAGGGGGAAGGGAAGGGTGGGCACCTCAGCAGGATTACAGCACCACGCCAGATCCACGACGGGGCTCCATGCCCATTGATGTATCCTGGGGAGTGCAAAGCCACAGTCTTTCAAGTCCCTACAGTGGGTGGGTTGCCCACTGTACCATCCTGGGGAGTGCAAAGCCACAGTTTCTCAAGTCTCTACAGTGGGTGGATTGCCCACTGTACCATCCTGGGAAGTGCAAAGCCACAGTCTCTCAAGTCTCTACAGTGGGTGGGTTGCCCACTGTTCAATCCTGGGGAGTGCAAAGCCACAGTCTCTCAAGTCTCTACAGTGGGTGGGTTGCCCACTGTACGATCCTGGGGAGTGCAAAGCCACAGTCTCTCAAGTCTCTACAGTGGGTGGATTGCCCACTGTACGATCCTGGGGAGTGCAAAGCCACAGTCTCTCAAGCCTCTACAGTGGGTGGGTTGCCCACTGTTCAATCCTGGGGAGTGCAAAGCCACAGTCTCTCAAGTCTCTACAGTGGGTGGGTTGCCCACTGTACCATCTTGGGGAGTGCAAAGCCACAGTCTCTCAAGTCTCTACAGTGGGTGGGTTGCCCACTGTACCATCCTGGGGAGTGCAAAGCCACAGTCTCTCAAGTCTCTACAGTGGGTGGATTGCCCACTGTACGATCCTGGGGAGTGCAAAGCCACAGTCTCTCAAGCCTCTTCAGTGGGTGGGTTGCCCACTGTTCAATCCTGGGAGTGCAAAGCCACAGTCTCTCAAGTCTCTATAGTGGGTGGGTTGCCCACTGTACCATCTTGGGGAGTGCAAAGCCACAGTCTCTCAAGTCTCTACAGTGGGTGGATTGCCCACTGTACCATCCTGGGGAGTGCAAAGCCACAGTCTCTCAAGTCTCTACAATGGGTGGTTTGCCTACTGTTCAATCCTGGGGAGTGCAAAGCCACAGCCTCTCAAGTCGATAACATTCTCCACTGGTTCTGGAGGGGGACTGGTGCCCAGAGTGCTTCATCCTGCCAAGGACAGAGGTAGTGGATGCATGTCTCCACTGGTTCTGGAGGGGGACTGGTGCCCAGAGTGCTTCATCCTGCCAAGGACAGAGGTAGTGGATGCATGTCTCCACTGGTTCTGGAGGGGGACTGGTGCCCAGAGTGCTTCATACTGTTAAGGACTGAGGTAGTGGATGCATGTCTCCACTGGTTCTGGAGGGGGACTGGTGCCCAGAGTGCTTCATCCTGCCAAGGACAGAGGTAGTGGATGCATGTCTCCACTGGTTCTGGAGGGGGACTGGTGCCCAGAGTGCATCACGCTCCCCGTGACGGTCCCAGTTCCGTCACTGTCCCAGCTGCACATGGGCTAACGATGCTTGAGTTGGCGGTCTTTGCCCTGTTCAGCGGTGCTTTGCCATGGCGGTCTTTGCCCTGTTCAGCGGTGCTTGACTTTGCTGTCTCTGACCTGTTCAGTGGTGCTTTGCCATGGTGGTCTTTGCCCTGTTCAGCGGTGCTTGACTTTGCTGTTTCTGACCTGTTCAGCGGTGCTTTGCCATGGCGGTCTTTGCCCTGTTCAGCGGTCTTTACCATGGCGGTCTCTGCCCTGTTCAGCGGTGCTTGACTTTGCTGTCTCTGACCTGTGCATTGGTGTGTGGCATGACGGTCCCTCAGTGCCCAGCGGGGCTGTGGCTGCCGGGGCCCTCCAGGGCACTGACGCTGGCAGTGGTGTCCGGACCAGTGACGATACTGGTGCCCTCCAGGGAGCTGACTCTGGCAGTGGTCTCCGGACCAGTGACGATACTGGTGCCCTCCAGGGCGCTGACTCTGGCGGTGGTCTCCGGACCAGTGACGATATTGGTGCCCTCCAGGGCGCTGACTCTGGCGGTGGTCTCCGGACCAGTGACGATAGTGCTGGCGGTGGCGTCCTGGCCAGCGGGGAGGATGGCGGCCTTCCCCGCCGTGCTGCTCCTACCAGACTTTGGAGACCTATTCTGCCCCTTAACCACCTTGGGAAGAGTCACAGCTGACTCGGCACTCCCCCCAGGACTCTCGTGAGCAGTTTTGCCGGCAGGACTCTTCACCCCGTCCCGGCTGGCACTGTCCAACTTAAGGTGCTTTACAGGGGGTGGACTGGCAGTGCTTTGGCTCCGTGACACACGCACCACTGGTACCGGACTTTTTTTGGCTGAGGTGCTACTACGGGACCTATGAATTGGAGGGGTGGGGGTGGTGGCACAGAGGTCAACGTTGCTCAGGAAAAGTTTCTGACGAACACTGGGATGGGTAGCTGGAGGGGGTCTGGGAGTGGAGGAAGAGGAGGTGGTTGTAGGAGGTGTACATTTAGGTGATTTGGGTGCAGGTGCAGGTACTGGAGGCTGTCATGAGGTGGATGGATGTTGGGTGTGTGGGTGCCCGCGTTTGTGTACTTTGGGAGGGGGCGTCATAAACACACTAGGAGTGGACACAGGGGACGTGTAAATGGTAGTGGGGGTGGTGAGTGCAGGTGAGCGGGGTGTGGTGCTGGGTGTTCTGGTGCGAGTCCTAGTGCCTGTAGATGTAGTGCATGCAGGTGAGAGTGTAGACGACACTGGGAGGGATGAGGGAAACGACGAGGAGAGGGACACAGTGGAGGCAGTGGATGTTGTTGTGTCTGTATGTGGGTGATGCTTGTGTGAGTGCCTGTGGGTTGTGTGGTGCCTATGTTTGCCTGAGCTACTTTTGAGTGTTGAGGTGTGTGCATGCTTGTATGATGGTGTGCTTGGGATAGGCTGGGGTACAGGGGATTTGGTCTGGGTGGAGGAAGTTGGAGGGCGGAGGCTAGACACAGGGACAATGGCTGCCATCAGTGCTGAGGCCAGAGATTGCATGGTTCGATGATGGGCAGCCTGACCAGAATGAATGCCCTCCAGGAATGCATTAGTGTGTTGCAACTCCCTTTCTACACCCTGGATGGCATTCACAATGGTAGACTGCCCAACAGTGAGTGACCTGAGGAGGTCAATGGCCTCCTCACTGAGGGCAGCAGGTGTGACTGGGGCAGGGGCTGAGGTGCCTGGGGCGAAGGTGATGCCCACCCTCCTGGGTTAGCGGGCACGGAGCGAAGGCTGAGGGGCTTCTGGGAGGGCGGTGCTGGTAGGGGGGGTGGCGGCTGTACCTGTAGAAGTGGGGGGCACAGATGGTGCCGCCACCACAAGGGAGCTCCCATCAGAGGACGAGTCTGTGTCGCTGTTTGCTGATCCGGTGACCGACGTTAAGCTCCCCTCGCCCTCCGTCCCACTGGTGTATTCAGAGTCCGTGGTGTGGCCCTCCATGGCCATGTGGGATGCAGCTCCCTCATGCTCCGGTGCCACTGTACCTCCGCCTGATGATGCTGATGCACAAAAGAACAGGGAGAGCAGAAAAAGGGCGGGGGGACGACAGAAGAAAGACAGGTTGAGTGCATGGCTTACCGCTACCGTTGGCGGACAATACAGACACAGCAGCCCCCTGCACTACGCCGTGCTCTTGGCCTCTACAGATGCAATTCCTGGGATATGGCCTACATGGCTATTGTGTCATCTGCCCACATAGATGACACAGGGGCATGTCTACCTGTACTTGGCACTCACAGAGGTGGGGTGGAGTGGCACATGGCCTGCATTACAGAGGGGCCAGCCTACGGAACTCGCCCTGGCCTAGGGAAACCCACAGCCCTCCTCCCCCACCCACACCCCTCCAATGCGCGCAAAGTCCGCAGAATGAGAGTGTACTCACCCCCTTGTGTCTGCTGTGATGCCCTCAAGCGCCCATCCAACTCAGGGTAGGCCACCGCCAGGATCCGGAACATCAGGGGGGTCATGGTGCGACGGGCACCCCTCCCACATTGGGAGGCCATCCCCAGCTGAGCCTCTGCCGTCTTCTTGCTCCAGCGGCGAATGTCCTCCCATCTTTTCCGGCAGTGGGTGCTCCGTCTCTGGTGGACCCCCAGGGTCCGTACGTCATTGGCGATGGCACGCCAAGTGTCCTTCTTCTGGTGGGGGCTGACCTACATGACATGTACAGGGGAAGAAGTGAAGTCATTACCAACTGCACCGTCGAAGTGAGTGGCCCCCATCCCTACCCTTGTCATGTGGCACATGCATTCACAGTCCTTCATGCACGCAGAACTCTGCCCCCTTCCTTCTTACAACTAGCCCTCTCCACCCAGGCATAGCCCATACAACGTGCTCCCTGTGTACTTACCTGTTGGTCTGGAGGACCGTAGAGTAGCGTGTACTGGGGGAGGACCCCGTCCACGAGCTTCTCCAACTCCTGAGCAGTGAAGGCAGGGGCCCTTTCCCCAGACGCAGCAGCCATTGTCTCTTCCAGACCGAGGTCACAGCAGCACTTGCAGTGTAGGTCCTCTCCTGTCGAAGATCAGGTATCGAGTGATTGAACAGATAGAAAATGCCCGTGACATTCGTGGCGATGACGTCTGCGGTGGTGCGTATCATCACCGCCGGCGCACTTCATCATTGGCTTCTGGGACCCATAGGGTCCAATGTTAACCAATGCAGCATTGCGCCGCGGTCTACGACCGCGACGGTGTACAACGCCAGCGCAGTTACCTCACATCCCATTGTCCCAGTTTAGAGGTCAGGCATCCGCCATTTCAGGGGCCCACATGGCTTCATTTACTACTGCGTCACACATACCTAGGCCTACACTCAACACACATACAGGAAGAGTTTTGTATTTGGTGTCGTGTTCTGTGTAGCTGCGGGTACATATCTAAGAATTTGTTGACTCTGTGGTCGCTGTTGTCCTTCTTAGGCACCGTCAGCTGGGACATTTGAGGAGATGGCAGAATCCTCCGGTGTACTGACCGCTGGTGGACCTGTTAACAATGGAGGAGCGACATTTGATCATCATCTACAGGTTTGACCGTGCCACAATCCAGGAACTGTGTACCCAGTTGGAGCCAGACCTGATGTCACCAATCCGCCATCCCACAGGAATACCCTCTGAAGGGCAGGTGCTGTCAGTGCTCCATTTCCTTGCAAGTGGGTCATTTCAAACAACAGGGGCCATGGCATCAGGGATGTCCCAGCCTATGTTTTCCAACGTGTTGTCCAGAGTGTTGTCTGCCCTGCTGAAACACACGAGGAGCTACATAGTTTTCCCTCAGGTGGAGGATTTGGCTACTGTTAAAGGTGACTTCTATGCCCTGGGACATATCCCCACCATCATAGGTGCTATTGATGGGACCCATGTAGCTCTGGTCCCCCCCGCAGGAGTGAACAGGTGTACAGGAACCGGAAGAGTTATCATTCCATGAATGTACAGATGGTATGTTTGGCAGACCAGTACATCTCCCAGGTAAATGCTATGTTCCCTGGCTCAGTGCATGACGCCTACATCCTGCGGAATAGCAGCATCCCTTATGTGATGGGTCAACTCCAGAGGCACCGGGTGTGGCTATTAGGGGACTCTGGTTACCCCAACCTGTCATGGCTACTGACCCCAGTGAGGAATCCCAGGACCAGGGCAGAGGAACGCTAGAATGAGGCCCATGGGCGGACTAGGAGGGTGATCGAACGCACCTTCGGCCTCCTGAAGTCCAGGTTCAGGTGCCTCCATATGACAGGTGGTTCCCTATTCTACTCACCAAGGAAGGTGTGCCAGATCATCATCGCCTGCTCCATGCTTCACAATCTTGCTTTGCGACGCCAGGTGCCTTTTCTGCAGGAGGATGGTCCAGATGACGGTGTTGTGGTAGCTGTGGAGCCTGTGGACAGTGATGAGGAGGAAGCTGAGGAAGAAGACATTGACAACAGGGAGTCAGTCATACAGCAATATTTCCAGTGACACACAGGTGAGAAAATTGTGTTACTATTATATTCAGTTTCACACTTCTACCTCTATCCTGTCTGTCAATTTGAATCAGTATTTGGTAACTGAGTTGTACATTTCTATTACGGTTTCACAGGTGTGGTTACCAACGTGTGTCATCTGCTTGTATCCTTCATGGACTTGTGATCTGTGACATAGGTATGTTGACATTAAAATTTCAAACGGATTTTGTCATAGTCATAGCTAATACACATTTTCAAAATCACAGACTGACTCCAGATTGTTTTGTGCTTCAAGGGTGTTTATTTAAGTGCTCAAAAATAGAGGTGGGTTATAAAATGAATGGGTGGAGGAATGTCCATGGCAGAGTCCAGTCTATTCGTCTCACAGGTGCTTTGCCCATATGGGCATAGGAAGTGGAGCTGGGGCAGTTCCAATCTGGACAGGGTAACAAAGTGGGACAGTGGGAGGACAATCAGGGTGGTCTCATTTCCTGGCAGGGGTCTTGCCATCTTGCTCTGTCCTGTTCCTGGATCTCAGGGACCGCTTGCGGGGTGGTTCTCTGTCTGCAGGGGGTGGGGTGCTGGTGTGGTGGTCCTGTGGCGGGGCGTCCTGTCCACTACCGCCGGCGGAGGTGATGGGCAGTTCATCATCCAGGCTAGTGTCAGGGGCCCCTTGGAGTGCCACGGTGTCCCTCATGGTCTTTTGTATGTCCTTCAGCACCCCTACGATGGTGCCCAGGGCGGAGCTGATGGTTCTGAGCTCCTCCCTGAAGCCCAAATACTGTTCGTCCTGCAGGCGCTGGGTCTCCTGAAACTTGGCCAGGACTGTTGCCATCGTCTCCTGGGAGTGGTGGTATGCTCCCATGATGGAGGAGAGGGCCTTGTGGAGAGTGGGTTCCCTAGGCCTGTCCGCCCCCTGTCGCACAGCAGCCCTCCCAGTTCCCCTGTGTTCCTGTGCCTCCGTCCCCTGGACCGTGTGCCCACTACCACTGCCCCCAGGTCCCTGTTGTTGTTGGGGTGGTGGGTTATCCTGGGTTCCCTGTAGTGGTGGACACACAGCTGATTGACGTGTCCTGGGTACGGAGGTATGGGCCCGCTGGGTGGGTGCTGTGCTGGTGTTACCAGAGGGTGGAAGGTCAGTGTTGGGCTGTGCCTGTGCAAGGGGAACTGAATGTCCCGAGGCCCACGATGGTCCGGGCTGGTCATCTGGATCCAGTTGGCCAGAGCTGCTGTCGTCACTGTGGGGCTCTTCTGTGGGTGGAGTGGAGATGTCTGGACCCTCCTGTCTGGTGACGTTACGTAGTGGTCCTGCAGGGGTATAACAGCATGATTATTGCATGTGTGTGTGTCATGGTGTGTGTGTACCCCAGTGCAAGCATTCCTGTGTGGGGGCTTGTGTGATGATGGTTGGGGGGGTGTTATGGGTATGTGCAGTGAGCATGCTTTAGTGAGGGGTGACCATGCTTAGTTGTGTCATGCAGGGCTTGGTGTTGGGATGGGTGGTTTGTGTTATTAGTACATTAGTGAGGAGTTGGAGTGATAGGGGAGGGGGTGAGGGTGGGGGTGTGTGATGGCATGCAGGTAGGGTGGGGGATATGATAGTTAAGATTTGACTTACCAGTGTCCATTCCTCCACCGACTCCTCCGAGGCCCTCTGGATGCATGATGGTCAAGACCTGCTCCTCCCATGTTGATAGTTGTGGGGGAGGAGGTGGGGGTCCGCCGCCAGTTCGCTGAATCGCAATGTTGTGCCTGGAGACCACTGAATGCGCCTTCCCCCGTAGGTCGTTCCACCTCTTCCTGATGTCCTCCCAATTTCTTGGATGCTGTCCCACAGCGTTGACCCTGTCCACGATTCTTCGCCATAGCTCCATTTTCCTGGCTATGGAGGTGTGCTGCACCTGTGATCCAAATAGCTGTGGCTCTACCCGGATGATTTCCTCCACCATAACCCCGAGCTCCTCCTGGGAAAACCTGGGGTGTCTTTGGCGTGACATGGGGTGGTGTAGGTGATGTGTGGGGTGGTGTATGTCTTGATGAGTGTGGTGATGTGTAGTGGTGTGTGGTGTTTTGTGCGTGGAATGTTGTATGGGTGATGGTGTTGTGTGCCTCTGTGTGGTGGGGTTCTCTATTGCTGTGCTCTCTATCTGTCGCCTTCATCTCTGATTTTGGGTCATAGGGGTTTGTGGGTGATGTGGGTGTGTGTTTTAGATTGTGTTAGGTGTGTGGGAGTGGTGTTTGTATGTGTATCAGGTGTAATTCGAATTGTCCAATTTGGCGGTGTTTTGGAGATGTGTGTGTATTTTGAGCGCAGCGGTGTGTACCGCCAATGGAATACCGCGTTTGAAAGACCGCTGCGTGGATTCGTGGGTCGTGATAGCATGGGCGTGTTTCTGTTGGCGTGACGGTGGAGGTTTTGTTTTCGCCAGTTTATCACTGACCTTTGGTGTGGCGGACTTGTGTGGGTGTCTGAATTTAGGCGGATTCCGAGATGTGGGTCGTAATAGCTGTGGCGGAATTCCGTGGCGGTGTTTTGGTGGTCTTCTGCACGGCGGTAGGCGGCTTTTACCGCCAATGTTGTAATGACCCCCCTCTGTGTTCCTTGTGTAAGTGGGCTGTAAATTGTAGGTTCACAGGATTGTTATTGAGTTTTTCAAAAAAAGCTGCTAGCCTCCTCCTCAGACCCCTGCCAAATAAATCTTCAGTGAAACATAACCATAAGATTACCCTTTCCATGTCATTAGCCAAGATAGATGCAGTGGACACCTACTCCTCCCACCAGCACATAGGATTTGCATTGCTGAGAGCGAAGCAAGTGCCCATCCCTAAACTTGGGACTATCCTTTTGTCCAATGGGACAATATGATATGGTATCTACGAGGATTGATGTGTTCAAATTTGTACGGTGCCTCAAACTTAAAAAATATTTTAAAACAAACACAGGAAAGGTTAAGACAAGAAGGACACTAGTAGTATGATTCCAACATGCGTACAGATTTCAAACCCAGATCCAGGTTTAGGCCTATGATGGGCTTTGATAGGATTGATGCGTTTTATGAGAAAGTGGTGTCTGAGCTGAGAAAGCTAGACAAAAATAGAGATAAGATTAATAGCAATATGACATGGTCACAGAGATGGGCCATTTATGATTCAGCACAAGATGCAAATATAACAATTAGGCCTGCAGACAGAGTGATTGTTTAAACATTGTATTGTCACCTATTTAATTCCCAGTTTCTGGTCCAAGATTGCTGCCATGTTTACAATGCAATTTCTAATGTATTGGAATTCAAGTCCCTTTTTGATGTTGTTTGGGTGTTTGGGGTTCACGGGGAACATAAGTTAGTATTGTGCGCTCCCACCCGATGGTAAACAAGGCTTAGTGCCAAAACGAGTCACAAATGCTGGATATTCTTCATTAAATTATTTACTGAGTAACCCTTGAGAGCGTGTGTTTGTCCTTTATTTGGATGGCAGGGACAGTATAGTTAGATTCACATTTTAAATGTACCAAATCATAGAAATTCACCTATTATAGTTAGAGTTATCCCAATCAATCAATCAATCATTGGATTTATAAAGGGCACTACGTACCCATGAGGGTTTCAAGGCGCTGGGGGTGGGGTGGGGGAGAGCTGGTGTTACTGGTCGAAGAGCCAGGTCTTGAGGAGTCTTCTGAAGGTGAGTAGGTCTTGAGTCGGTCGCAAGTTGGTGGGGAGGGTGTTCCAGGTTTTGGCGGCGAGGTATGAGAAGGATCTGCTGCCGGAGGTCTTTCTTCGGATGCGGGGGAACGACGGCGAGGCTAGAGGAGCGGAGCTGACAGGTGGGGGTGTAGAAGCTGAGTCTGTTGTTTAGGTAGGCTGGTCCGGTGTCGTGGAGCGCTTTGTGAGCGTGGGTAAGAAGCTTGAAAGTGATCCTTTTGTCCACGGGGAGCCAGTGAAGTTTTCTCAGGTGGTGGGAGATGTGGCTGTGGCGGGGTACGTTGAGGATCAGTCGGGCGAAGGCGTTTTGTATGCGTCGGATGCGTAGTAGGTCTTTCACTGGGATGCCTGTGTAGAGTGCGTTGCCATAGTCCAGCCTGCTGCTGACGAGGGCCTGTGTCACTGTTCTTCTTGTTTTTGTCGGGATCCACTTGTAGATTCTGCGGAGCATGCGGAGTGTGTTGTAGCAGGAGGAGGAAACTGCATTGACCTGTTTAGACAAGGTGAGGGAGGAGTTGAGGATGAAGCCCAGGTTGCGAGCGTGGTTGGTCGGTGTCAGTGGGGTTCCTAGTGCGGTGGGCCACCATGAGTCGTCCCAGGCAGAGGGGGTGGATCCGAGGATGAGGACCTCCGTCTTGTCAGAGTTCAGTTTCAGATGGCTGATTCTCATCCATTCGGCGATGGATTTCATCCCCTCGTGGAGGTTGGATTTGGCGATGCGCGGGTCTTTGGTGAATGAGAGGAGGAGCTGGGTGTCGTCGGCATAGGTGAGAATGTTGAGGTTGTGTTGTCGGCCACTTGTGCGAGGGGGGCCATGTAGATGTTGAACAGCGTCGGGCTGAGGGATGAGCCTTGGGGGAAGCCGCAGATGATGTCAGTGGCTTCGGAACGGAAGTGGGGGAGGCTGACTCTCTGGGTTCTGCCGGAGAGGAATGAGACGATCCAGTCGAGGGCTTTTTCTTGAATTCCGGTTTCATGGAGGCGTGATTCCAGGGTGCGGTGGCAGACTGTGTTGATGGCGGCGGATAGGTCCAGGAGGATGAGGGCTGATGTTTCGCCGTTGTCCATTTGGCGTCTGATGTCGTCTGTGGTGGCGAGAAGGGCGGTTTCGGTGCTGTGGTTTCGTCTGAAGCCAGACTGGGAGGGGTCTAGGATGCCGTTGTCTTCGAGGTGGCTGATTAGTTGTGTGTTGACGATTTTTTCAATCACTTTTGCTGGAAAGGGGAGCAGGGAGATGGGTCGGAAGTTCTTGAGGTTATTGGGGTCTGCTTTGGGTTTCTTGAGGAGGGTGCGGATTTCGGCATGTTTCCATTTTTCAGGGAATGTCGCTGTTTCGAAGGAGATGTTGATGACCTTCCATAGTTGGGGGGGCGATGGCGGCATCAGCTTTGTTGTATACGTGGTGGGGGCAGGGGTCTGACAGAGATCCTGAGTGGATGCAGTTCATGATCTTGCGTGTCTCTGTGTCGCTCACGTTGGTCCAGGAGGTCAGGTGGTTTGCACAGGTGGAGTGTTTGGGGTGGGGTCTGGCGTGGAAATGGCGTCAAAACTGTTGTGGATGTCGATGATCTTCCGGTGGAAGAAGGTGGACAGTGCGTTGCAGAGTTCTTGGGATGGAGGGATGTCGTTGACGTTGGTGCTGGGTTTGGAGAGTTCTTTCACGCTGCTGAAGAGCTCTTTGCTGTTGTGGTCGTTGTTTTCCAGGCGGTCTTTGAAGTGGGATCGTTTGGCTTGTCTGATGAGATGGTGGTGCTTGCGGGTGGCGTCCTTGTGGGCTGTGAGGCTGTCAGGTGTGCGTTTGAGGAGCCATTCCTTATTTAGCTTCCGGCAGTCGCGTTTGGAATTTAGCAGCTAGTCGGTGAACCAGGTGGCTTTTCTTCTGGCTTGGTTGTCGGTGGGTTTTTTGAGTGGCGCGAGCGTGTTGGCGCAGTCGTTAATCCAAAGGGTGAGGTTGTTGGCGGCGGTGTCTGGGTCGGTGGAGTCGGGGGTGGATTTTGGACGAGGGCGTTGGTAAGCTGGTCTTCCATAACTTTGTTCCAGCATCGGCAGGGTGGTTGTTGGGTACGATGGTGCTCGGTATGTATTTTGTAGGGGAAGTGGATGCAGTGGTGGTCGGTCCAGTGGAGTACGGTGGTATGGTTGAAGGTGATGTGGGCGCTTGAGGAGAAGATGGGATCAAGCGTGTGGCCGGCGATGTGGGTTGGTGTGTTGACGAGCTGTCTGAGGCCGTGGTTGATGAGGTTGTCTATCAGAGTAGTGGAGTTGGTGTCGTCGTTGTTCTCCAGAAATTTAGATCCCCGAGGAGGATGTAATCCGTTGAGGTGAGTGCGTGGGTGCTGGTGAGGTCGGCGAGGGATTCGCTGAATGGTGCTCATGATCTGGGGGGTCTGTAGATGAGCGTTCCTCTGAGAGTGGTGTTGGGGTCGGTGTGGATGCGGAAGTGTAGGTGTTCGGCGGTCTTGAGGGAGTCGTCGGTGTGGGTGTCAACTTTGAGGTAGGATTTGTGGGTGATGGCTATGCCTCCTCCGATTCCATTGTTGCGGTCCCTACGGATGATCTTGTAGCCGTCCGGGATGGCTTTTGCGATGTCGGGCGCAGAGGAGTCGTTCCACCACGTTTCGGTCAGGAAGGCTACGTCTGGGGCGGTGGAGTCGAGCAGGTCCCAGAGCTCGATGGCGTGCTTGCGTGCGGAGCGGGTGTTGAGGAGTATGCAGTGGAGGAGGTTAGTTTCGGTCTTTGTCGGTTTCGTTGTTCTGTCGCAGGTGAATCTGCAGGTGCGGCATGCGAAGGGACCGTGGGTGTTCCTTGGTGAGGACTGGGAGCATGCTGTGGTGCGGCCAGGGTTGAGGGCGTTGAGTTGGTCGGCCGTGTAGCGGCGGCTGGAGGTGCTGGGGTCTCGCGGCTGCCATAAGAGGAGGGGAGAGTGGGAGTGGCAGCTGGGAGGCGGGAGGGCTTATCCTATGAGAGGGCTGGGGGGTGGGGCCGCAGGGGGCGCAGCGGCAGGAAAAGGGAGAAGGAAAAACAGCAAGAGAACGAGGGGGGAGGCGGGAGGGGCCCCCGGGGGACGCAGCGGCGGGAAAAGGGAGAAGGAAAAACAGTGAGAGAACGAGGGGGGAGGCGGGAGGGGCCGCAGGGGACGCAGCGGCGGGAGAACAGAGTCAGAAAACAGCAGGAGGCAACAAATTGCGGAGTGGAGGAGGCACGGGATGCGGAGCGGGGAGCAACCTACCTGCAGAAGCAGGGTCAAAGGTTGCTCCCAAGTAACTATAACTCACGCCCTAGCCACGCACAGTTTTTTCCCTCAAAGATTTTACTGCAAATATCACATTGTTATTATCAGAGATGTTATCAAAGATATCATGAGTGCCATAATTTGTGAGGGAATTAGCAGTGTAGGATAAGGGTGCTAAGGGCACTCAACATGACCCTTCCCGGGCTCCTTTTTTTTTTTTTTTTACACTTTTTTCTGGGACTCGGTTGAAGTCTCAACCTGGCTGCTAACACTTCATTGTTGAAGTGTTGACAGCCAATCAGATCTTAGCACAAAATCAGGAGGGTTCACGAATCCTTTGCGTCCCTATATACATACAAATTTGGATTTTTTTTATTTCTCTAAAACTACTGAATAGATTTACTGCAAATAACAAAAAGGGCTCTTTCTGGACCAAGAGCTACAGTTCTGCCAAATTTGTCCAGTCCAGTGGTTTGGGTGCTATCATTGTTCAAAATCCCTATGGAAAAATGAATGGGGAAAATGTGTTTTGGGACCCCCCCCATGCTTGACGGATCACCAAAAAAGAATTATAAAAATGTTATATATTTATATATTTTAGTTATTTTCTTCAGAACATGTAACCTAAAAAACATAGCATTTAAAATACATGTTTAATAAAAACACAACTAAAATACATAAATAATATAAAGCAATTAAGCAATGATTAATAAATTCAGTAAGTTGCATAATGAATAGTTCCATATAATTTATTTTAAAAGAAATAGCATTAATTAAAAATAAATGTTTATTCAATTCGCTACCAACTCTATTTCTCTACAAAACCCAGCAACTTGAACTAAAATATAACTTAATTGAATCAGTAGGTAAACATTTACATAATTATTAATAACTGAAATAATTAACAATGAAAAAAACTAAGAATAATTATGTTTTTTTCTAACTTAGTTAACTTCGCATCATGTACTGCTTCAAACCAAACATCCTTCAACTAAAATATAACTTACTATTGCTGATAATAAAATTAAATGAAAAAGTAAAATTTCAATTCAAAATATATTATAGGAGTTAGAATTAAATTATTAATATTCAATTAAAAATGTATATATTATGACTATTTTTAATTCAAATAATTTCCAATCATATTTCCATAGAAACCCAATAAGCCACTACAATGCTATGAATTACTAATAACATTACAAAATCCTTTTCTCTGCCCCCTCTGTATAGTGATGAATTGGCATTGCACTTCATGCACTCTACCATGTGACAGTGACACACGGAGAGGCAAATCCGGCATGCCTGCATCTGTAACCTTACTCATCTCAGTCTCCTGTTCTCAAGCATCTGTTCTTAAGAATCTTAAGTTGAGCAGTTCCTCTACTGACATGTTTTCACATGTGTTAGTCCCACAAATTCTTGTATTTACTTTATTTAGCTATTCTTACGCCAAGTCACTGTGAATATCATGCTGCGGGTCAATGTTGCATGATGACCCACCGTCTGATATGACATTTTTTAATGATGTTACAAATCTCTTGCTTTAGGGTACCATTGGTCTCTACACCATTCAATTAACAAAAACTGTAGGAAAGAAGTGCATCCTATGCCTTAGTCAAGCATATACAGCCCCTCCTTATCAAGAGAGTGCTTTTGGTCGAAGTGTGAGGTGGCATCCATAGGATCCTCTATGAGGACATATACATTTGAGCACAGCCTTTCTTGATAGTCCTGGTATGCAAGAACATTCTGCCACATTGTATTACATTTACAGAACTGGTTATGGTGCTATTTAGCCAGTCAAAGACACTCTTCATGAACAGTGACCTAATATGACTGATCTAGCCTCTACACATTTTAAGTGATACCATCTAGACAGTATGATTGCGAAAGAAGGATCCCTGAGAGCTGTATACCAAATTCCAGCTGACTGGTCGGACCATTGCTTTGCAACTTTCTCATTCACCTCTGTCAAAACAACAGGGAATGGAAGAAGACCTAAGAAATAAATTAGAGATATTAAATATTTGAGCAAATCCTCACTAGCTGCTAGTTTTACAGACATTGCCCACCACTAATGAAAAGTGTCTTATTCGACTGACAATTACAATGAAACAATGAAGACATTAATGGTCGAAGTATCCCTGCTTAAATTAAAAAAATCAAAAATCAAGAATCATACTGAATGGTATTCTAAAGAACTAAATATACAGAAGAAGACCAGTGGAAATAATATGGCATCAAACCCCATTCCCTATGAACTTGCATACTCTACTCAAGAGAGGAGAAAATGTAAAAACAAAATTTTTCTGAGTGACAACACCTTCTTTAGCTGATAACTATACCAAGGAAGAAATTGCCAGAAAAAATGTGTATCCTGATAAAACAGCAAACAAGTCTACCCCCCCTAGTTCAATTCAAATACTGCAGGAGGACTAGGTGAATGATTCTTTGAAATTTGAAACCATTTTTAAGACATATCTCTCTCTGTCTTCTAAAACAACTGATATCTCACCCTGTCGCAAACTAAAGAAAACATCAACTGGAACATGTTTAGTGAAATCATAATGCTCGTATCAAAATGACATGAATACCAGAGGCTCATTGTATTTCAATGATCCAAATCAGACATCAAAACTTAAAGAGGTGATTATACACATCACCAGATACTCTACATTCCTGATCAACACATTGTGATCTCATTGAAGGGTAGGCCAAGTAACAACACCCATTAAAATTGAGAATAAATCTAGAAGATCCTTATTGCTTTTAATTTTCCTTTCCTAGCAAAAGTACTTGAATTGTACGTAATTTTGTAGCTCAATAAATAAATTGCAGAATGTGGCTCAAATGGTGACCTTTAACCTATATTTAGAGCGGGCTGAAGCACAGAAACAGACATTCTACAAATAGTTGATGGTGAAAGCAAATCTTCTCCATCTTCAAAGATTCCACCATGTCTCCTGCCACCTCCAGCAACATCATCCCTTCGTAATACATCTGCAACAAGCTCTCAGAATTCTTCTGCAGCAATTTCACCTCAATATATGGCAACTTTGTTCCTCAACTGGGCTCCATCGCCCTCATAACTTAACTTCCCTTTGCAGCTGAAAAACAAACTCTCAACTGGTAGTCCACTGTTACCATCAGCGAAACCCCTTCTGATCCCTGCCCCTACCACACCTGCGCTAAAGGGCTGATTCTGATCAGCGAAGCACTCACATTCATCCTCAATGCCTCCATTGAGTCAGCCGCATTCCTAGACAATTGGAAACACGTCACCATCACATCCCAGCTCAAGAAACGATCCACTGACCCACCACTAGAGATTCATCTCCCTTCTACCACACTCCAAGGTCTTAGAGAAGTTAATCAAATGATTCCTCATCGACAATTCAGCAACTACCAGCTCCTCGATGCCATGCAGTCAGATTAGGATTCAACCACAGTAAAGAAATGCTACCACTGATGACATCTGCATTATCCTAGACAGAGGAGACACTGTAGCCCTCATCCTCTTGAATCTCTCTGCAGCATTCAACATGATCTCACACCACATCATCATCTGGCGCCTGCACAAAATTGGCATCCAAGGACACGCTTTCTGCTGGACCTGCTCCTCCTTAATGGATAGTACACAAGCTGTTGGCTTGAAAACGTACTCCTCAGAATCCCCCAAGCTCATCTGTGGAGTACTTCAACATTCATCCCTCAGCCTCACACTCTACAATGCATACATGTTCCCTCTCACCAATGTCATCTGTGTACACAACATTAACATCCTTTCCTACACAGACAAAGCACAACTCATAATCTCCCTCTTGTACAAGACCCCCAACACAAGAAACAAGTCCATTGCCTGCATAATTGAAGTCGCTATCTGGATGAAAATCAACTGTCAACCTTTATACTTACAAGACAGAAGTAGTGACCTTCAGCAAGAACACCTTGCTATAGAACTCCAACTGATGGCTGGCTGAACTCGGATGCACATCCACCCCACACCCATCAGCCATGCCAGAAGCCTCAGAATCATCAACAGCAAAGTGGAATAACTGCAGAAGTCCACACCCTGAAAATCTTCAAACGGATCCCACGCAATACCAGAAAAACTGTCACACAAGCCCTCATCACCAGCAAGTTGGACCACTGGAACACCTGCTAAGGTGGGATCACCAAGCACCTCACTAGACGCCTACAAAGCATCCAGAACTCTGCAGCCAGACTTAGCCTCAACCTCCCATGCAGAACTCACATCATACCCTAACTAGGGAGCTCCGCTGGCCTCTGATACACAAACACACTGTTCAGCCTCTTTGCACAAATATTCAAGTCGCTACACAACTTGGGCCCTACCTACCTGTTCAGTTGCATGTCCTTCCACCATCCAGACACCTCTGCTCTGTAGCACTCCTAGTCTCACACATTCCTCTTGTCCACAGAACAAGAACATTAAGATAAGTGTTGTCTTACACTGCTCCTAAAATCTGGAATGGCATACCACTTCACATCAGAGCCTCATTATTCCTTCTGGAATTTCACAAGAAGCTGAAGACCAGAATTTTCAATTAAGTCTGCTTTAGGCTGGGCACCTATATGGGTGAGCTTTAAACATACACATAACATATCAAAAGATGTATTTATGGCAATGCTACATTGCATTTAATAAAACAGAACTTCTAACTTTTTATGAAAACTCTGCAATGTTAAAAAAGTTCCCTTCATCTTCAGAAAATTCATATGCATCTTCATCTCCTTCATGCTCCATCTGCCCCATGTCGCTGCCTGTTCCACTGGAGTTCCTCATTCATACAGAATTGCATCTAATTCCAGAGTAAGGTTCAGTTTTGTCCCAAAAATTGCTCTTCCATTCCACTCCTCCATAACAGTTCCTCTTTGCTTCCTGTGCTAGCCAAACTTTGTCCCATTACTAAAATCCTCTGTGATGTCTGCTCAATTCCATCCTATGCAAAGGTCTGTAATGAAGGGGTCCTGAAAATACTACATCAATGGAATATGACAACAAATATGTACTCGGGCATTCATCTATTTATGTACTGAATCATTCTGCATTTACCCACTCATCTTCTTACAGAAACTCTCCAATCAATGAAGTAGTACTTCTTCAATAGATTAGCTATATCTATTGCTTTACCTATACTTTACCTGCTGAACCTCTTTCACTGGTAATTTTAAAACAATTACTCAGTATTTTTATAAAGCACCACAATGCTGGTGATTGACTGAAAAGCATGCACACAAACTGGTAGAACTGGCCCAATCATCTAATTAAAATAAAATATATATATATCCTGGCTCTCATCTGCCACAGAAGCAGTGAAATACGCATTATTGAAATCTAACTTCCCTAACCAATCACGTTTTTGTAGGATGTCCTGAAAACAATGCATTCCACCATCATGAGATGTCTATGAAAAACTGTTGGTTCATGGGCTTCTTTTAATCATCTCACTTGACCTAATTCTAAAGTACTTCATGCCTACAACATGCCCGCTGTTGACAGTCACCTCTTTAGGACCCACTAGATGCACTACAGTATATGTATATGTATATGCCAAGTCCAGTTAGTGAGTCACCAAAAATCCTAATCCTAAATAATTTCTCCATAAATTGGAAATTAAGCTTTCATTTGAATTTAAATAAATATTATGGACAGCTAATAGAGAGCCTGGCATATGCAACTCTTGAGTGCAACAAACACTCAAAATACACCACATTCAATATCTATAACACTTTTCAATTCAACAGTCAGACACACCTTTTATAAGATAAATGTTACTTAGCTGTCTAAATGCAGTATTCAAAAGAGGAAGACTGTTGAAGGCCGTTAAAAGTTATGGACATTCTGTAATTGAAAGTTGTGTTGATTCCAAATGTTTCTAAGATTGTGAGCAGCTTATTAGTAGCTTTGAGCACTGAAGGAGAATATGCATAATGATGCACTCCACTTTTGCTGTAAAAAAGACAAGGTTGTTCTCAAGGATCAGACATTTGATCTATACATTGAATCTATTATCCCAATACTACAACAATGAAAGATTACTTATCATGAAGATGATACCCAACCATACCTGATAGTTGCAATGGCAGAAGACAATGCCAAACTAGATTCAACATGGGGGGACACCCACTCTTGAATGACATTTCTCCACCTACAGATAAACCCTCAGAAACTTTAGTTTCAGATTTCAATCTCAATCCAATCCAGGTACTTGATTGTAAACCTATGGTCACTAACTGTGCAAAATTGCTTGGTGTTACTCATGACAACAGTCTGAATCTCCAAGCACATATGTCTGCACAGCAAAGAACACTCAGTACCAACTGGAACTCTTGAGAGGGATCAACCCCTTTCTACTGACTTCAAACTTCAAAACAGCGGTGCAAATGATGGTCTTATCAAGACAATGCTGTAATTGCTGCCATTCCTATATTTCATGTGGCAGCTCTGAATTAAAGTATACAAGACTTATCATTTTGAACACACATCTTTTCAAATATAAATTGGCTTCCCATAGAAACCAGAGGCACATTGAAAATCATAAGCAGAAAGAATAAACTATGCACTGAGGCTCCTTGCCTTTACACTCACCCCTCCAGGGTGCACCCAATCCCTAAGAAGTGCTGAACTCATGTCCCTGCAACTGCCAAGGTTTAACAAACAAAAAACAAACTCCTGCATCTTTTCAGATAACACTCTGAAAATTTGGAACTTGATTCCCCCTGTAATATATGAAAACCCACCTCTTGTGACTTTCAAAGAGGACATGAAACAGTTATTGTTCTAGTATTATCTCCAAGGATAGACACACCATCTAACTCCAGTGTAATGCCTGAACTTAAAACACTGGATACATATTCCATATTATATAAGCGACTAACCCTTTATTCCATATTTCAAACATCTCTCTAAGATATTTATTTCAAGCACTGTTTATATGCCTGCAAGTGCTTTGACACCCCACGTTCCGGTACTTACTATATAGAGCTATACAAATACATTATTAAGGTTTTCCCAACATAAGAGATATGGAATATTTGAGAGAAAACTGTCTGTGGAAATCATCCTCTATGTGGTATAGCTAGCATGAACAACAGTTCTCTGATAAGCTGGGTTTTCTCAGAAGGAAAAAAGCAATCGGTTATCGTCTGCATATCACACTATCTTAACGCCCCAGGTTTTGATGAGATCGGCCAAGGGGTGAAAGGTAAAGATTGAACAAGAGTGGGCTCAGGGGAGAGCCCTGCGGGACACCACAAATGAGTGATTTAGGTGATGAAACATGCAAGTGTAAATACACCCTTTGGGATCTGCCCTCCAGGAAGGATTTCACCCATAAAGGAGCTATGTCATGAGTGCCAAAGTATCTAAGTCTGTTGAACAGGATAGAATATGAGACTGTGTCAAATGCAGTTGCCAAATCAAGAAGCAGTACTATAACATGTGTGCTCTTGTCCAGAGTCTCCCTAACAAACCCCACTACCTCCAGGAGAGATAGCCTTCTCCTTTCCATATGTTGCATGGAAACCCGACTGCACTTCGTGGAGGATAGAACTGGCCTCCACAAAAGTGAACAGTTGTTGATTAGCTCAGTTCCCCAGAAGCACCTGTGTAAATATTTGACTTTTTAAGGAGCTGCAGAAGTTATGCTTGTTTCCAACATGAGGGAAATACACCAGACATTAGTGAAGCATTCCATACTTTATTGAGAGGAAAGTTAAAGTGCTCAGCCACAAGTTAGAAAATATGCAGGGGCAAACATCATCCATGGAGCTGGACTTGCATTATAATATCTCCTTCAAAGAGCAGTCTTCTGAAACAGGGGCTGTTACAAATTGGGTCTCTAGTTGACAGAGGCATGCACCCTGTCCAAGTAGGGACCACAATCCTAGTAGAGTAAGTAATATACCCACCATAAATTAACCTGTGCCCACAGTCTGGTAAGTTGGCACAAAACAGGCAGGCTTTACATAAAGGCAGTGTGTAAAGTATTTGTGCAACACTGAAAGCGTCAAAACAATGAACACACAACACACAAATAATCCACACCAGGTCAGGAAAATAGAGTTTAATTTAATGAACAATAAACAAGACCAAAACAACAAAAATCCAATAATTAGAAGTTGAGATATACATTTTTAAAGAATATCTGCATATATAGTGCTTAAAACAAAAAGCACCTGCCGGGAATATCTGGTTGTGCTAGATGGATAAAATCTGAATAGTCAGGGCTACTGCGATGGAGTATGGGTAGGTCCCATTGAATAAGTACCTTTGGTTGGACGATGAGTCGCTTTTGAGGCTCCAATGTGAGGAGCAGAGGAGGCGATGCATCGGGGGTGATCTCTTTGGATGCAGGCAATGTGTTGGTTCTGATACACAGTCAGAGCTGCAGCGACGGCGAGACCTTTGGTGATGAAGGTGATGCGTTATCATCAAGCTGCGCAGCTGGTGATGCGAAATCTTTGAGCAGTGGTGTGTCATCATCGAAGGAGATGCAACAGTTCTAACCCATACAACACCAGTGAATGGTGGATTTTGCTGGTTCTGCACAGGTAAACCCAGTTCCAAGGGCCCAGGACTAGATTGGCACCATTTGGCAGGAAATAATCACAATTGACAGAGTCCAGATTCTGTTGTAGAGTTGCTGGAAGTCTTTGGTGTTCCTGAGACTTCAGAACAGGAGGCAAGCAGCCAAGTCCCTGGAGACAATCCGAGTTCAAGTGGTGTTGCTCCAGTCCTTCTTATTCAGGCAGAGAGGGCAGCAAGCAGGTCAGCACAGCAGAAAAGCAGTTCTTCCAGAGCAGCTGTCCAGCAAAATAGCAATCCTTCAGCAGCACAGCAGTCCTACTGCCAGAGTATCCAGAGGTCCAGAGGTGTACTGATTTGGTAGGGTCACCGGTCTAATACTCATACCCAGTTGTGCTTTTATGTGGGGACGACTTCAAAGAAAGTCTTTGGAGTCCACAGAGGTCCTCCCTTCCTACCCTGGCTCCATACTCACTACAGGGTGTTATGCAGCCCTTTGAGTTGAAACAGGATGTAGTGTCTGGCATGATTTAGAATTAACCTTCATGGCTCCCTGAGGACTTATCAGTGTGATGTAATTGCTAGAATAGAATGTAGGAGAGCTTGCTTTAGAATATTGGAGTTCAGAGGTACACACAGAGGAATGAAGGTGTGTGATTTACAGCTCTGTGTGTCACTTAGTAATTGGGCTGGAGAGGATGCTACAACTGCCAATGAGCTAGGGGATAAGTAATCCGAAGAAGAAAGCACTCCCCTGAAGAGTTTGCCGTGGCCCAAGCAAACCATTTGGGCATGCCACATGTTCCTCTGTTGAAGTGCTGAGTTGACAGGTTGCATATGTGGAGTGAATCATGCGAATGGAAAGAGAGCTTCACGGAAAAGTATATGCATCCTTGGTCAATAAACTATGACCTAGATACTACAAAAAGGTATTCTGCTACCACGCAAAATGTAAACCATATACGGAGTGTTAATGCTAAAGACAGATTCAACCAGGTTTACAAAGTGCAGTTACGGACAGCTATCAAATACCAAATAGCACTGAAAGTGGATCAATTAGGTGTAAAACAATATAAGCTGAAGTATAAAAAGAATAAAGTAAAAGACTTATCCAGCTTGCTAAAGAGAGTCATTGTGCCACAGTAGTCACCGAGGTGGCTCAAGGAGAAGTGCTCAGGGTTGTGTTTACAGAGCTGTCCATACCCAAAATGGTTGCCCATCAAGCTACCAAGTGGGGCTCAGAACAACATTATAGGAGTTCTAGCACAGCTAAATGAGGAGGGCCTAGACCAACCAGTAGTCTTTTAGCAGAAGACTATTACACCAGGAACAGAGGTGGAGAAGCATTTGGTGTGGTCTGAGCACTGAAGAAGCAAGCTGAGACCATACCTGTTTGGGACTCACTTCCTGGTTCAGACAGACCACAGGCCCCTCAGATAGCTCATGCAGATAAGGGGCGAAAATCCCAAACTCTTGAGGTGGTCCATTTCCCTACAGGGGATGAACTTTACAGTGGAGTATCGCCTGGAGATTGACCACACCAGCGCTGACGGTCTCTCTGGATACTTCCGCCTTAGTGATGAGAGCTCCCAGGAGGCTGGGTAGCTCTCCCGACTTTCAGCTCGAGGGACACATGTTAGACCTGACAGCCTTAGGGTGGTCACCCCTAACTTTTTGCCCGCCTCCCTCCACTTTTTGGACATGGTTTTTGCTGGTTTTAAGACTCTACGCACTTTATCACTACTAACCAGTGCTGAAGTGCATATGCTCTCTCCCTTAAAACATGGTGACATTGGTTCATTCCGAATTGGCTGATTTAATCTACTTGTAAGTCCCCAGTAAAGTGCACTACATGTGCCCAGGGCCTGTAGATTAAATGCTAGTAGTGGGCCAGCAGCACTGATTGTGCCACCCACATAAGTAGCCCCTCAACCATGCCTCAGGTCTGCCATTGCAGGGCCTGTGTGTGCAGTTTCACTGCCACTTTGACTTGGCATTTAAAAGTACTTGCCAAGCCTTAAACCCCCCTTTTTTCCTACATATAAGTCACCCCTAAGGTAGGCCCTAAGGTAACCCATAGGGCAGGGTGCTATGTAGGTAAAGGCAGGACATGTACCTGTGTAGTTTATATGTCCTGGTGGCGTAAAACCCCTAAATTCATTTTACACTGCTGTGAGGCCTGCTCCTTTCATAGGCTAACATTAGGGCTATCCTCATATACTGTTTGAGTGGTAGATTCTGATCTGAAAGGAGTAACAAGGTCATATTTAGTATGGCCAGAATGGTAATACAAAATCCTTCTCACTGATGAAGTTGGATTTAATATTACTGTTTAAGAAATGCCACTTCTAGAAAATGAGCATTTTTCCGCACTTAACTCCTTCTGTGCCTTTCAATCTACGTCTGGCTAGGTTTAGTTGACAGCTCCCCTGTGCGTTCCCTCAGACAACCCCAAACACAGGATGCTCAGTCACACCTGCACACATCTGCATACTGAATGGGTCTTCCTGGGTTGGGAGGGTGGAGGGCCTGACACTTACATGTCAAAGGACAGTAACCTGCCCTCACATAATGGACTACCAAACCCCCTACTGGGATCTTGGCAGACAGGATGGAACTGAAAGGGGACCTTGTGCACTTCCAAACCAATCTTTGAATTCTCACCAATGGCACATTTGAGTATTTAAACAGAGCCTTTGACCCTACCAACTCAGATACTTCCGGGGAAAGAAACTCTGCACCAGAACCTGCAACCTGAAAGCGAAGCTGCCTTGCTGCCCAAAGGACTCACCTGACTGCTTTGCTGAAAAGGACAGCTGCCTTGCTGTCCTTTGGCTGTGCTGAGAAGTGCTCTCCAAGGGCTTGGATAGAGCTTGCCTCCTGTTCCTTGAAGTCTCAGGACCAAAAATACGTCATCCTTCGCACAGCCTGCATCATGGTGAGAAGATCACTGCACTCCGAACCACAATGACGCAGCCCTGAGAGGAGATAGACGCAGCGCCAGCGTTGAGACTGGAACTTCGATGCATGGCCCTCTGGATCAACGCATAGCCAAGCCGAAACGACGCAGCCTGACTTCCTGCGAGAAGAATAGACGCAGCCCTGCAGTGCGACAGAAATTTCCCTGCATCGCCCACCGGATTGACACAGCTCCTGTGAATTCGTCCTACACGCCCAGGATTTCTCTGCATCATCCTTGGGGCATCAGAATACCCTGCAACCCGAAGAGGATCCAAGTCAGCACCCTTGAAATCAATGCAAAGCCTTTCCTTCATGGAAAATTATTGACGCATGATCTGTGTGTGCCAGGAGAAACCGACGCACACCTCCCTGTTTTCGACGCATCTCCTCCTCTGATATTACAATGTGTACTTTTGACCTGCATGTAATCAGATAAATACTCTATATTTTTCTAAACACTGTGTGGTGTATTCCTGTGGTGTTCTACTGTGCTGTTGCATGATTTATTGTACAAATCCTTCACACATTGCCTTCTAAGTTAAGTCTGACTGCTCAGTGCCAAGCTACCCGAGGGTGGGCACAGGATAATTTGGATTGTGTGTGACTTATCCTGACTAGAGTGAGGGTCCTTGCTTGGACAGGGGGTAACCTGACTACCAACCAAAGACCCCATTCCTAACAATAGGTATTCCAAGAGCAAGGAGTAAAGGCATCAGTAAGGTCTGTGAAATTTGAAAATGGCAAGTAAGGAAGAAGGAGCAATATCGACTAATATTAAAGCTGATCCTGAGGCTCACGTCAAAGGACTTTAAAAAGGATTTACACAAACATGATAACTTAATAGCCTCATGGAGTGTGCAACTCTCAGTCAGTGAGTTCCACACTAGTTTACAATGCTGCCACCTCCCTAAAACCAGCACCAACATTTGACACTTCCAAAAAGCAAAATAGTGTTGATAGATGGACTGCATTGATAGAGACATTCAAATATTTCATTAATGCATGAAGAAGATTATCAACATCTCAAAAATCTTATGGGTGATGGTGTGAAAGAAGTCATAAAGAAAATGCCAAGAAGTGACAAAAGAAGTCACATAAATCAGATTAAGAATGCATTGAATCTCAAGTTCAATCCAGTACGAATCACTGATTATAAACAATGTGTTGTCAGTCAAGAATGTCAAAGAGTCAAAGAGTTGGAAAAACAATCTATGAATTTGTGTAAAGGCTTGACACATTCAAACACGGTCATCAAAAATGACAGTGTCAAAAAAGACACATTCATCAAAAAACAATTACGCTAATCCTGCAAAGTCCATTGAGACCTATTGTAAATGATATTGATGCAAAGAAATTTCTTACATTTCCTTATCCATTTTTTTTGCCCCCTAACACGGGGAACGCCCCTTTTGCATACATTATGCCTGGCACAGGCGTATTGTAGCGTGCAGGGTGACAAAGTGGCGTAATGCATGCATTGCACCACTTTGTAAATTTGGTACAGTGATTTTAACATCGTTGGGGCACATTTGCATAAAAAAATGATGTCTTTGTTGCGCAAGGAGGTGCTAGGTGCTCTTAAATCTGCCCCTTAGTCTGGAGCGATTGTTGATGACTGCCAGAGCTGAGGAACATGGTGAGAGACAAGCTGCTGACATGATGCTGGAGGTGCTGAGAGTGAGGCAGTCATGCATGTAAAAATTAATTCAAAACTAAAGACTGAAGTGCACAAAGTGATGCCTACATGTAAAAAGAAGTTGTGTTTCAGATCTGGATTTGCACCTCCACACGAAGGAAAGTGTGCTGCCATTGGTCAGAGATGTAAAGACTGTGGTAAAGAGAACCATTTTGTGCAGAGTAAAGGAAAAAGCAAGTGTGTCATAACACAATGAAAAAATGGCTGTCAGAACATTCCAGAAGCAACATGTGCCCACATTGCCAATCAGCGTCATCAGCTAACGTAAATAGATACTAAACAAAGTTGTTTGTCATCTAAATGATCGTCAAACAGTTCTTCAACCTCAATAATAAGTGAAAATGAAGAAAGTGATTGTACCATGTCAATGCTCACCTCAGAAAAACATGTACATGTCAGACTAGTTGGCTGCGAGGAGAAAAGTCAGTCAAAGAAAAGTTGACGTGCCAAAATAAACTCATACAAACACTGTCCAAAGATTGAGCTGAAAATAAATGGTTGTTTAATACCTTTCATCATCCATAGTGGTGCTTTGATAAATATACTGTCTGAAGAAAAATACAATGTACTGTCTCCGTTAACCTGGCTCACACCCTCAATGATCACAGTATACACCTGAACTGCATCGACACCCATGAAGAGTAAAGGTTTGTTTGTGGGAGCAGTAAAACATACGAAAACAAAAGTCCAGGCACCAATCCATGGGCTTCAAGGTACAGCAGCAAGTGCCTGTCTGCTCAGTTTCAACACAGCTGCTGACATGGGACTGATTTCAGTGAATTACAACTTTTATGCGAATCATCAGATAATAAGTCAATTCCCTTTATTGTTTCTTGGTTTGGGAACGTCAAAGACTGAAAATAAAACTGCATATTGACGAGCATATCCGTCCTGTTGCTCAGAAACATAGACAAGTTGTTTTCATTTACATGAAGCTGTTGAAACAGAACGTGAATCACTGCTAAAGAGTGATATTATTAAACGTTCCACTGGTCCAATGCCATGGGTTTCTCCCATAGTAATACTGCCTAAAAAGGACCATGAAGGAGCTGTGGGCAGATGCGTTGACAGGCGCCAAGCAAACAGAGTAATTGAACAAGAGCAACATTCAGGGCCACATATGATTGCGTAACAAAATGGTGCAAAGATCTTTTCTCAACTTGATTTGAAAAAAAGGTTATCATCAGTTAGAACTCCAAGCCATGTTGACAGTCTTCCAGACCACCGTATAACAAGTTTACACCAGCAGGACCGCTGATTGTCAACCAAATAAATGCAGCCCACCAGCCTCACTGAAGCCTGGAAATAGGCGGTCCGACACCAGCGGTGTCAGCACCGCGACCAACCTCTGACCTTATTACAAGCACACAGTGCCATGGTCGACCCTAATGGTGGTCCAAACCACGGAGGTCTATGGTCACCATAGTAATACACAACAGCACATTGGTTGAATTTGAAAACACAGCTGACACATTGCCACACTGGATACACATGCAAGGGACACTATAACACACACCACTTCACAGACCTCAATCCTTTGCATTTACACTGCAAGACAGTGAAGCCTGAGCACCTTATTTTGTAGAATACATAGATTAGGCAACCCTTTTTTCACTATCCCATTGAACACCCTGTGCACACTTTCGTCCATTCACACCTTATTGCACTTCCCCTGTTAGATAAGTCACTGTCACCCATGTTTTTTGTTCTGCAATGTCACATTCCAAAATTTTCTGTTTTTCTTTTTCTGAAGATGAGTTAAGAGTCTTTGTGGATGGAATCATAAGAGTAGAAGTGCAATTGATTAGAGCACAAGTCCAAGACACTGCTCTCAGTAGGAAAATGGAAATATGGGACAGGATAGTTGACAGAGTGAATGCTTTAGGCAGCACCCTGCGCCCAAAGGAGGGCATTAGGAAGAGATGGAAAGACTTCTCAGGCAAGGTCCATTCCCTGGTCTCCCGGCACCAGCAGCAGGCCAAAAAGACTGGTGGTGGCCCTCCCAGTGCCACATTACATCTCTTTCCCTTGGAGGAGAAGGTCTTGGCCATCCTGAATCTAGAAGGTGTGACAGGAATACCTGGGGGAGTAGAGTCTGGTAAGTCACAACACAAAAAAATGTAACAGAAATGCTATGTCATGCATGCTCATAGCTCAGCTTTTCCCTCATTTACTGTTACTCCACTCACCTGCCATTTGAGGAGATGCCATCTGTATAGTGTGTGTAGTACAAGGACTGACATGACTCCACTCCCAGCAGGCACAGTTCTATAACTCCAAACAACAGATCATTGGTAATTTCTCCAAATACCCCTATTTTTAACCTATCATATTAAACCTGGGAAGATAACATTTGTCAAGTGTGTGTAGTACAGGCACTGACATGATTACAACTCCCAGGAGGCACTAATCCTGTAACTACCAACACTAGCACAATGGTCACATGCTACAATTCATCTATTAGTGAACTATCAATTGAAGTGTACTCACCTGGGGGGAGACAACTGGTATGTGTAGTAGAGAGAGTGACCTGACTGCAAATCCCAGGACGAACTGTTTCACCAACTCCAAACAACAAAACAGTGTTTGCCTGTTTAAACACCTCTGTTTGGCAACTCACACTATACGTTTACTCAGGTGGGAGGATACCATTTGTCAAATTTGAGAGGTAGAGAGAGTGACATGGCTACAAAGGCAAGAAAGGCCCTGTGTCAGTAAATCCAGACCAGTGTTTTGTTTTCCAAATACCATTGTTTGGTAACTCTCAATTGACGTTTACTCACCTGGGAGGATAACATTTGTACAGTGTGTGTACTAGAGAGAATGACATGGCTGCAACTCCCAACAGGCCTTGTGTATGTAACTCCAAACACCAGCACAGTGTTCCCTTGCCCAAAACACCTGTTTGTAATCTCTCCAATGAGCTTCACTCACCTGGGAGTATACCATTTGTGATGTGTTGGGAAGTAGAGGGAGTGACCTGACTGCAACTACCAGCAGACCATGTATCTGTAACTCCAACCACCAGCCCAGTGTTCTCTTGTCCAAGTACCCCTGTGTCTTAACTCTCAATTGAGGTGTATTCACCTGGGAGGATACCATGTGTATAGTGTGTGAAGTACAGGGAGTTCCATGACTGCACCTCCCAGGAGGCTCTGTTACTGTCACTCCAACCACCAGTCCAGTGTCCTATTCTCCAAAGACTCTGTTTGGTAACTCACACCTGAAGTGTACTCACCTGGGGGGATACTTTTATACAATTTGTATAGTGCCTGTAGTACAGGGGCTGGCATGTCTGCAACTCCCAGCAGGCCCTGTATCTGTAACTCCAAACACCAGCACAGTGGTCACTTGCCCATATACCCCTGTTTGTCAACTCACAAATGAAGTATACTCACCTAATATAATAATATTTGAATAATTTGTATAATAGAGAGAGTGACCTGACTGCAACTCACAGGAGGCACTGTTTCAGAAACTCCAAACAACAGAACAGTGTTCACTTGTCTAAAGACCTCTGTTTGGCAACTCACAATGTGAGTTTACTCAGCTGGGAGGGTACCATTTATCAAATGTGGGAAGTAGAGGAAGTGACATGAATACTAAGGCCAGGAAGGCCCTGCGGCTGTAAAACCAACCACCAGCCCAGTGTTCTCTTGTCCAAATACTATTGTTTGGTAACTCTCAATTGAAGTGTACTCACCTGGGATGACACCATTTGTATAGTATGTGTACTACAGAGAGTTACATGACTGCAACTCCCAGGAGGCTCTGTTACTGGCACTCTAACCACCCGTCCAGTGTTCACTTCTCTATATGCCCTTCTTTGGAAGCTCACACATGAAGTGTACTCACCTGGGGGGATGGCATGTATTGAGTATATGAAGTAGAGGGAGTGACACGACTGCTAAGGCCAGGAGGCTCTGTATCTCTAACTCCAAACACAAGCCCAGTGTTCACATTCCTAAATACTCCTGTGTCTTAACTCTCAATTGAAGTTTAATAACCTGGGAGAATAACATTTGTGTGGGGGTGGAAAGTAGATGGAGTGAATGGAATCAAAGCCCAATAAGCTATGTGTCTCTAACTCCAACCACAAAACCAGTGTTCACTTGCCCATATCCGTCCATTTGTGAACTCAGAATTGACGTTTACTCGCCTGGGAGAATAATATTGACCAAGCATGTGTTATATGGAGAGTGACATGATGGAACTCTCAGGAGGCACTGTTTCAGTAACTCCAAAATCCATACCAGTGGGCACTTGTCCAAATACCCTTGCTTGCTGACTCTCAATTGAAGTTGACTCACCAGGGAGTGACCAAGATACTGATCATGGTTACCTCTGAAATGTGTCCGGCGACCTAGCTCCATCTTGACCTGCTAACCCAAGATGAAACTATTGAGGACAGGAAGGGCAGCTCACCCAGTGTGCAAAACAATGATCCCAAAGACCTCAAAATGTATAACCAGAATGTTTTTTGGCAGCAGACACATTCACACTGCACTGACCACATGATGATTCCACTCACATATACAACAAACACTTGGGTCTGCCTACATCACAATCAACTAGGCCTCAAAATGGCCAAAGTCATATCTTGCCTAGCCACTGTTTTGTCTGCACTGTTGGCAAAATGGCATTCTTTGGCCATCCTCCCATGTGCTAATGATCTGCACATTTCAGCAGCTGCTTGTCTTAAAGGCAATTGACATACTTCACAAATGTCAGGTCAGTACAACTAATAACATGGGTACTTGCCACAATAGTATTTACTGCAAATTAACTTTGTACAAGGTCTATGCTTAATGTAACACCAAATGGTTGGAGGTAGATGTCACAACACAACCAGTAACATTGTATCTTTCACATCAACAGGTTGAACTGCCACTGGGCACAGAGGCCACAGAAGAGACTGCCACTACCCCCCTGGATGAAGCCCTCAGTGAATAAGACACTCCTGGGTGTCTGGACATGGAAGATGGTTCTGGCCCATCTGGGAAATCTGGTCAAACACCAACAGTGAGTCTCACTGTGGCCACATCAGCACCTCCCTGCCCCTTTGCCTTAACATTACATGCAACCATTTTCCCTCCAACCTGTGTACCAAGCACAGTGTCTAAATTCTTGTGCCCCAGAGTCCTGAATCCTGAGTTGCAGTGCAACACTTCAGACAATGAGGGTCCAGGAACCAGAGGGAGAGGGAACCCTGGGGTAAGGGCACAGTGTCATGGGGGTAAGGTGTGTGGGAGAGATGCTGTGAGCTAGTGGGGGAGGCCTCTAGGGCTGCTCCTGACCAGGGCACCATCAGCCACGTCTTGGGGGTCTATCAGGAGTCTCAAGGCATGATGGCCCAGGTCTTGACTGAACTCTTGGAGATCAAGCAGCTATAGCAGGACATGCCCAGGAACATTGGAGAACAGATGGAGGCCCACAATCACAACATGGCCCCCCTAACTACAGTGATGAGGAACATATACACAGTCCTGAGCAGGGCTTTTCAAAACCAATTTTCCCCTTCCATTGGCTGATCAAAACCAGGCACATATACATCGGTGTCAGTCACAGGAAAGAAGGCCCTGCCAGTGGAAGAACCTGCCCCAGACACCCCTGCCTCAGTAGGAGCAGACTAGACTGACTCTAGGCAAGTGGGGATGTCCAGCGAAGAATCCAGGCAGTGCGGATGGCAAGACACCCACCACTGCCCGCAAGTGACCTCTTCCTAAAGCAACTCCTTTGTGTGCCATATATTCACTCGTTTTACTGATCCTCAACCACCTACCAATTTCAATGGGAGGAGTATTTAGCACTTTGGACTCCCAGTGGTGTGGCACCTACTCCAATGATTTCATTCACCATGGCTGACACCTTCACTTTATTTTTTACTTCTTTTCTGTTCAAACTTAATTTTCTGCATCAGCACTGTAATTAATTTACCCATCACAAACTCATTGTCTGCTTGCCTAATTTCAACGTTTTGCTATGCAGAGATGTAAGACCACATGAACCATATGATGAAGACATAACTTACTTGTGCAAGGAGGGATATGTTACACGTACACAGTGTCCTGCTTAGGATACAACTATTACACAAAAACACATATGATCAAGTGTCTTGTCACACCAAACATTTTATTTAAATGTACAGCACATAGACTGTCCAAATATCTGTACTTTGTGACACAAGAGTATGTAATTCATACTGAGTCAAAGTACATATTCCAAGGTACAGACCGCCAGACCACAGAAGGAAGGGATTTGTCAGACATTGTCCTGTAGAATAGGCAAACATTAAAGTGGTTGATGTGACCAGCTTGAGTCTTATCACCTACCACACCAAAGTAATCCAACATCACATAACCAAGATACGGAGAGATGGCAGTAAAATAGCCCCTGATTACAGGCCCATCATAATCCAATGGCCATGCATTTGGTGGTATGACATAAACATATGTCAGTGTTGTGGCACAGGCCCAGTGGCCTACAATGGTGAAACACATATACAGCTAAATAAAGGTCATACAAGAAAAGTGTTTAGCTAATGTGAAGGGTGAATGACCTGCTCACAATCTATTTATATATATTTCATGCCCACATAATACAATCCGTCCAACAAGGCACACAAAACAAGTCCAATGTGCATTCATGACCTTCCACCCAAATACTGTGCAAGCTGCCTTGGCACAGGATTCAGACACCCCAAATCTGTGACCTACATTACCTGGAACAATCCATGTCCACTTTATATATCAGAGAAGTATCAGATACCTGCCAATATCAGAACTCTGAAATGCCCACATGAGGATGTCATGGTGAAGGTACCTGTTCAAAGACAACACAAGGAATATAGGCTTGAAAACATGTCAATTACACAAATCATATAGCAAGCATCTGGAAATGGAATTACATTGCAAGGAAACTGACACAAACAGGGCAACATCATCAAGCTGGGGATATGTCAAAGGTTAACTCTTCAAGCAGGCCTTCGATGAATATTGCAGAGTATCATCTCTCTATTGTTGCTAAAACGCTCAACCCCACACATTCTCACTACAGTTCATTGTACAGTCAGTCATTACATCACATGATATACTTACACTCATGAAAAGTAGCTGTTGATGAGATCTTCCTGCAAGTCAGATTCTTCCTCTTCACCACTTCCATACTCACTTGGCATTTCTAGATTCTCACCAGTGGCACTGCAGGCATTTTCCTCCACAGGGATATGTTGTGAAGCATGTAGCACGCCACAGTGATATGACACACTTTTATGGGTGAGTAAAGAAGGGCTCCACCAATCTGTCCAGACACCTAAATCTGGCCTTCAGGAACATAAAAGCCTCCTCCACTAACAGCTGTGTTCTTCTTTGGGCCTCATTGAAGCAGACTTCCCCTGGCATAGTTGGATTCCTTAGTGGCGTCAACAACCAAGGACGGTTTGAATAGGTGGAGTCTCTTGTAAAGAAATGGGACATATGCGCAACAATGAGACACTGCACACACAGAGTCAGGCCAGATGTGACTTATAAACTAGCCAGACCCTCTCTGGGTACAGATGTGGCATCTGCTTTTCTGCATTATGAAGGTATCATAGGCAGAACACGAATAACAGGTATACACATGTAAAATGTAGAGATCTGCCAAACAGACAACTTGCACATTGGTGGGATGGAAGTGCTTTCTGTTGCGATAAACTTGTTAATTGGCTTGCGGTAGGATCAAGCCAACATGTGTGCCATCAATGGCCCCCACCACACGTGGGATGTGTGCAAAACTATAAAAGTCAGCCTTCACATGGGCTAAATCCTCATGTCGGGGGAACCGGATACAGCTATCCATGTGTTTCAACATTGCTGAGGACATCCTTCAACACCAGACTGAACATAGGTTGAGCCATACCAGAAGATAGGGCCACTGTATGTTGGAAGGACCTTGTGGCTAGGAAGTGCAATATCAACAAGATTTGTACAATGGGTGGTATGCTGGTTGGATAAGTAATAGCTGGCATTAGACCTGGTTCCAACTGACGACCTAAGTTCACTATTGTTTGCCTATCCAGGAGGTGATACATTATTATGTGCCTTTGCTCCATGGTCTGAAGGTCTGGCAGTGAACAGTAGAAAGGAGGTTGCCCCTTCTTCCCTCTCCCTGGGTACCTATGTATGACAAGACATGATTTCTAACATTAGTCAGTGTGTCCACAGCAACATACATGATGAATGTCAATGATATCATGTGACAAAGCATATCTGATTGGATAGACATGGCACCTAGTACACATCATAGCTGCAAATAACACAAGGGTCACAGGTGCTCCCATATGGTTCTCAACACGTGTCCACAACATGAATATGGACCAAAATGAAAGATGTGCAATGCAATTGCCCCTCAAAATGTATATCCCGACTGCCAAAATGACCATCAGCGGTGGTGGACTGTGCCCCACTGTTAATGCCATCTGTGCCCTGCAGCATACTACAATGGTGTTTTAGTAATAGGGCCTACATGTCAAGACAGATAAGGATGTTTGTGAGGTCCAAAAACCAATGTTTTTATTTTTATTTTTATTTTTAGGTGTGACACAGTTTATAAAGCCCAATACAGCATTTCAGGACGCCAAAATGGCATATGCCTGACCTACTTCACTGGACATTAGGAACCACCCGTGACCTCCGGCAGAAGTTGTCATGGCGGTAGGCAGTTGCAACTGCAGTGGACGCAACCACAGACTAACATCGTTGCCAGTGGAGGTCATGGGCCAATGACTGTTTGCCGGTGATAATGACCTCATATGTGGCGGATGTGACTGCCATGTTCTGTAGAATCATTTATGTAACTCCTGATACTGCTGCCAGCAACACCTCCATGACCTGAGCTGCTGTGTGCTGCCTCGGTGAGCAATCATACCATTTCCAGCAGGTGATAGGGCCCCTGCTTTCCCTCCAGAGGAGCTGGAGAGGCTTGTGACTTAGGTCCTTCCCCTATATGGATAGCTCTATGGCTCACCAGAGGAGAAGATAAGTCCTCATGTGCACAAGTTTCTCTGTACTTCACCATAATTTCCATCCTCACAGGCTAGAATGTGCCCATGTGTGCCAGTAAGACTTCTTGTGTTACTGTTGTTGCAGTTGGTGTGGCATCAATGGGATGGACAATGTGCAGGTATTGGTGGCCAGTGCATATGTTAAGTTCAGTCACATTGTGTTGTGTGAGTTTTTTGGGGTCCTAGATCATCCTTGTGTTGGATGCACATAACTAGATAAGGAGACATTTCTGCCATCCACTGATACCTCTTTCACCATGATTGTTGTAAATGTCAGACAACGTGTATGTGCATGACAGCATGAGCTGTCAAAGCTTGTTGTATGAGTCATTTGAGATTCATGTGAGCAATCTGTATAGTGCCACAGACCTTTCAAGCCATATCTGGCCTTGCTGAACTGTTGTGTGGAAGGCATATTATGACTCACTCTGCCCTTCAGGTTGCCACACACACCACATGCGAAATTGCTATTGGCCACATGATATACTTCATGCATGGAGGTGATTGAAATGGAGTGTCATGCAGGTTCTGTATGCTCAGCCAGCAGAGACCAGGGCCTGTCAAATGTATCTCCCAGTATGGGACCTAGTTTAGGTTGTGGCAGTCACTGCAGCTATGCAACTGTGGCACTGTGCCCACAGCCTATAACCCAGCAGATCCTGGCATGTAGCCAATATGATGCTCTAGTGGCAAAACCTGTCTTGAATGACTCATTCCTTTGACTAGAGTAGGAGTAGGTATGGAGGTAAATCATTAATCTAGTCCATATGTGCATTTAGCATCACTGTCAATGTGGGTCTTAGACTCATGACATGCCCCTTACTCCCACAGCTCTATTGTCACCTTCACACGGGTCATATTTGTCTTGTATAGGTGTTTTGCATAAAGGACAGTCCCACAATGCAGACAGTGTCTTGATTCCTGGGAGGCCATGATATGTGATTCAGTAGCTTGTTCACATAGCAGAAACTGTACAATGCATGCCTATGTTTGTTGGATGCCATCTCTGTATGATAGACACATATGTCCAAGGGAGTGTTATGTGGTACAGGTACAAAACACAGAACCTGTACCCCCTGAAGTGGCATGAGTCTGCATTTGTTACTCCACATGTCCACATATGGACAGGGAAGGCACTTTCTGATGCCAGCCCCATGATTGTTACTCATGTGTAATGTTGAAGTTTGTACTCTGGCAATGCCTGTAGGGACTGTATGCAGTGAGTCATTATCACAGTGTGTGAATGCGATGGTCCATTCATAAGCCACATAGGTGTGTATTGTTTCATTGTGGCTCACATCACACTACAGATTGCTAGAGTGTGGGCTACCTGATGTGAGTAAGTTTGTTTAGTCATTGTAGGCCATGAGCAGGGTAGTGGGTTAGTCTACAGATACAAATACATATGTCTGTAGTCAGGTCCCTGTACTTATTGGCTTGTGTGTTTCACACTTGGGGAGTGTTAACAAATTGAAAATTTTTAGCTTGGTGTTACTGACATATGTGACTCAACCGTTTGTGAAACTCTGTATTGTCTTTTGCATTCATGCAGGTCAACCCCCATCAGAAAAAAGAACTATGGAGAGCCATCATCAAGAAGGTGCAGAACCTAGGGGTCCACAGCTGGCAGAGTGCCCACTGTTGGAAGAGGTGAGAGAACTTGAGACACTGGGCCAAGAGGTCCAGCTGGGGATGCCCTCCCAATGTGGGCGGGGTACCTGATGGGCCATGACCCCGCTAATAGCCTGCATTCTGGAGTTGGCCTACCCAGACCTTGATTGGCGTTTGAGGACAGCACACGAGTGACAATGGGATGAGTACAGAGAATATTCCTGCCTGTCACATTGCTAAGTGAATGTATTGGGTTCTGACAGCTTCCCCTGACGATTAGGGATGAGCAGGCATGACACAGTAAATGAGTGATTGTTTGTGTAGACAGGTCAGATGTTGTATGCCTGTTGGCCCATAAATCTAGGAAGGACAAAACTGTGTACACTCCACAAACAACTTGCTCTCCCGGGACAACATATAGCTGTGTACAGTGATCAATCAAGTACTGTTTGTTGTTCTAGTAGTTGTAAGTTCTATGCAGCAGACCACTACTCCTCAGTGTTACAGGCCAAAGGTAAGGAAGTGATGGACTACTGTCCTCAGCCTTGTGTCTTGTTAAATGAGCATTTTGGCATCTGCCACCCAGAGGCTAGTTATCTTCAGTGTATGACAGGCGCTGGTGCCTCACTACTGTCTGTAAGGTGAAGATGGGCATCATACAGGTGACAGAGCATACATTGGGGCATATTTGCAAGAAAGTGGTGCATCAGCTATGATGTGCCACTTTTCTTGAGCCCCCCGTTACCCTAACGTCATCATGGTAGCACCACATTTACAATACGGTGCACCATGGCCCATGTTAGCACAAATGCGGTGCATTGGTCAACTAGCACCATAAACTATGGCACCACTACAGCAATGCGTGGGGAGGCCCATTGGAAAAAATGGGAGCAGCACTTTAATGCCTGCCTAGGGCAGGTGTTAAAAATGACAGGAAAATGGCGCAGTGAAATCTTGGAAATTTCACTGTGCCATTTTTCCAGACCTCCTGATGGGGAAACGCCCCCTTGCATATGTTATGCCGTTTGCAGGCATAATGTAGCGCAGGGGGTTACAAAGTGGGTCAATGCTTGCATTGCACCACTTTGTAAATCTGGTGCAGATAAAAGGCCTCCTTGATGCCGCCTTAGCGTAAAAAAAACAAATGACGCTAGGGTGGCGCAAGAAGGCGCTAGGGGCTTGTAAATATGTCCTATTGTTCTTTTGGTGCAGCTACAGATTAATACCTTCCCTTGGTAAGTGGGGAATGTCAATTAACATGATCTATGTGCCATCACTATTGCCAACATTCCTTGTGCCTACATGTCAGTATGTGTCCCTTTCTCTTTAGCAAAACATTTGCAAGCTGCTGTTTCATGCATGGTCTACCTGTGTTGATGGAATGATGTCTGTATTCCTTCACATAGATGGGCATGGTAACCTGTGTGTGGAATAAGACATTTACAATGGGGATACATTTCATTTTGTGACACATACAGGAGTGTGTCACCATTTGGCATGTACAACTGCAGTACCAATGAGGGACATGATAGGTAGGCCTATATGCATTTCTATGCCATTGATGTAGAATCATGAAGCAAAGTACTTAGCACTTGTGAAATGGGTAAAGTTTGTAACCTGACTGTTGGCATGCATCATGGAGTTACTTGCAGTTATGTTGAGATCACATATGTGAGTGCAAGCATTCATCCACAGACATCTTTGTTTGCATGACCAAAATGCAGACATTGTTGTAGCTTCTTTAGGCAACATGTTGAGGGCCTTAAAGAAGTACTTGCAAATCTCTAGGCCTCTCCAACATCCAAAGCACTAATGGCATCTACTGATGCACTCAGAGTATGTCATTGTAAGTGGAGTTTAGAAACATATCTCCCTGACATATTACACTTGACTCCTACTTTGTCCATTTCCATGCCAATTGTGTGGCCTATATGAGAAACATTATTACTAGCTCCATGACTTCAATGGGACAAATATCACTTGGTGAAGTGTGCATTGTGGCACTGCTTCCAGTCTATCGTATTGTTGTCAGCAACATGTCAGGAATTTGGAGCATCATTTGTTATTGTTGGGCCAATATTTATGTGACAAATAGATGTGTGCATAACCTTGTCTGAGATCTGTGGGAATGGAATTGGCATTGGCCTACTATTGTATGTCATCAGGTAACTGAGGTATGTTCCATGGGGCAATGCATTGAGGGTGATGACATCTCATAGTAGTTCAATGGTTACTGTGGTTGCACAATTTCAGCAAAGCAATTGTCATTGTCTGACATCCTGATTTTCTGGTGGGCAACTATTGAAAGTTCAGATGGCATGCATGCATCTGTAATGGCATATGTATGGACCACTTAGATGGAGTTTGTTGCTGGGGTCTACTTGACATCATGGTAATGTGTGCTAATGCGAGCTATTGTTGAAGTGTGATCATGGACATACAATGACCCTATTTCTCTTTGTATTTGCAAAATCAGCCCAGGGAAGCAAAGGAGACAGGGCACAGCCGTGTGGGGAAGCATCTTGCCAAGGTAACTTGGGTCAAGACACCACTGGCACAGAGGGACCCAGTGGTCCGGAGGGTGAGGGAAGTGCCACGAGGTAGACCTGATCAACATCCTCTTCATCAGTGTATTCTTCCTCTAGTGGCCACTCCCAAGTGGTGGCGGACCCATCGGGGCGTACCCCTGTACCATTTTTATCCACCACCCCTAGCTCTATCACCACCCTCCCTGTTGCTCCCCACCCAGTTGGCTGTGCCCACTCACCCAAGAGGGTGGGCGTCTCCTTTGCCGCAGGCACCTCCACCCCAGTCCCTGTTACCCCTGCTTCCCTCAGTGAGGACGCTATTGACCTCGTGAGTAGTACCTATGTGGGTTGGACAGTCATTGTGAATGCCATCCAGGGATTGGCAACCCAACTGCAGCAGACAAATGCATTCCTGGAAGGCATTCATGGTGCAGTGTCTGGCCTTTTCAGGCTCTGGTCTCCACACTGACATCAGCTAGTCACCCCCAACCTTCCATCCCCCTCCACCTCCTACTTTTGTGGTGAATCCTAGTTTGTTTTAATGGGATACAGGAGTTAGCTTAGCCTTTGGCTTGCAGACTCCTGCCCCCGTCCCCTAGTGACTTTTACCCTTCTTAGCTTGCTCTGTTTTAGCACATTTATTTAATTAAATCTTTTAAGATGGCTGCCTTGGTTTTAGTTAGGCCCATGTTTTAGTTTGCATTATCAGTGCCATCTCGCTAAGGCATCAATATCAAGCGACAAAGATAAACAAACTGTAGGTGTTCACTAGAGGTACTGTCCCTCTTCACGCTTTTGAGGGAATTGTTTATATAAATCACTGTCCCAAGCATGCCTTGTTATCTATTGTTTGGGAACAGACCTACTTCAGGGGTCCAAGCAGATCTGTAAAAGCACTCCTCACTTAAACAGATAGTCAGGAGGGAGCACGTCCAGATGCCATCGCAGCTATCGATGCTACACGTTACCTTGAAGCTGACCCAGTCTTTGTGTCGTTACGGAGTCTGAGTTAGAGACCTCATTCCAAGGTAACGAGGGTTGGGGGCTCTTCTCATGGACATGGCATTGGCAGATTAGGTTTAACATACCTAGCTCTTTTAGGTTAGAGGTTAGGTCTATCATGCTAGGATATTAGGACATATTTCACATTTCATGTCTGTTCATGTTATTGCGAGATGGTGGGGGTCTTTGTATTAACGACTCTTCTCTTTACCATTCTGTTTCTTGCACTGTTCATTATCCTAATCATTGCAGCCCTTGCAACTTATCGCAGAATGCAGTTTTGCTCAAATGAAACCTATTGAAACTTTACTGCATCTTCTTCATTGCCTGTGTTTGATTGAGACATGTTGTTTATGTGAGAAAGGGGTAATCTCCGTTTAACCACGACACTTCCTGAGATGTCACACTTTTGAGTTCCTGTGTAAAGGCTGCCACAAATCACTTTTTACTGTTTGGGCTTCTGGTGAGGTGCTGCTTGTGAGCCAGAGGGTTGGGACGACAGTTGCAACTTGTTGTAGGACTGGCATAGTCGCCTACAGACATAAGTACTGTCATCCTTAAACTAGCAGTCTTGCCTAGAGCAAGAGTCCAACTATGACACTTTCCAATCCAAATCCCCCATTCACCTATGTACCCCAAGCACACAGACCAATCTGCACACACCCACCTCAGACAAGAGCAGCACACATATACACAAGAACCACAAAACACACTGGCACAAAACAAATAACAGACACCCACACACAACATCAGTCACCACTTCCCCAGACACCCCTACTATCTCCACCGTACCACACATGACATCAAGCATACCCACAGGCACCTCTACAGCAGTCAGTGACACACCCACCAGACCCGCAGACACCACCCCAAAAGACAGACATCCACCATACCCACAAACACCACCCCAACAGACACACAGACATCCACAACATCCACTATTCCCACAACACCACCCCAACAGACGCACGGAGATCCACCACTATCAGCATTCCTGCAAACATCACCCCAACAGACACACACATATACACCACTCCCACATCACACAACACCTCCCAGCCCCCCAAGCCACACAAATGCCCACACTTGCACACGCAACAGACACTACCCAAACACAAGCATACCTCTCCCTGTACACACCCAAGACATCCACATTGACACACCAGACACCCACTCCCTCGACCTCCAGAACCCAACAGATGACCATCCCCATGTTCCTAAGTTTGATTTTTTGTTTGAGCTTGCCCTTTCCCCTGTTCCCTCCATCCCCTGTCCCAAACCCAAGAGGCTCAACCCACCTCACAACTCATCCCTTCCACGTTCAAGTCCTCCCCTGTCACACCTGCCCCCACTGCAAGCACCGGTACCCCTTCACCCCCCCAAGACCTCCACCCCTCCTAAGAAGCAGTCCACCCCTCCCAAAACCGCACATCCCAAATCTGACTCCCCCACAAGATGATCCCTGAGGTACTTGATGCCCCTTCCTGTGGAGCTTCCCTGGCAGTAAAGGAGTCAAGTAAGATCACAATGATGCACCTATTGAAATTTGGTTTTAAATAAACCCAAAACAGTTGATTTTGGGGGGCATACATATGTCCTGCAATTCCTTTTCTACCGTTATGTTGTTCCTTTGTAACTTGTGTTGTCTGCCTACAGTTGTGTGTGTTTCAGCCTGCTTGCTGATCCATTTGCGATTGTTTGTAGTATCTGACTTTGTGGACAGTGTTGGTGCCCCCCCCCAGACAAGGGTATATGTTGAGTGTATGGATATGCTAGTGTCAGTGCAATTGTGATGTCAAAGCATTGTGTACTTAATTAATCTTGCGTTGTCCAATGCGAGCATGTATGGTGTTAGACCTGTTCCCCTGATGTGGATTATAGATTTATCTAATGTGTGACAGCTTGAGTTTTGTTTGTGCAGACATGGAGTGTGTTCAGTTGTGCTACCTTTGTTTGCATTTGCCTGTGCATGTGACCATTTAGCTGTGTGTACCTTGTCGCTGTTTCAAGTAGATGTATGTTCCATACAGTTGGAGTTGTATATGCTTTGTTGTCTTGTACTTCCACATTGTGCAGATTGGAATGTCATTTGTTTGTCCCCGAGATACATGTAGGACCAGTTCCTCTGCAAATGTTGTTTAAGGGGCATGTGCATAGTGATCTGTGTCCCAATGCAGCTTCCTTCTCTGAGTTCTCCTGATTCCCCCATCCCTATTGTGCAGGTATTATTTGCGTAGTGAGCTTTGCAGATATGCTTCAAGCTTTACCATTTCCACCAACCTTTTAACAAATGTGTCCCCAAAGAGTGCAAAAGTGCCATCAGTGACAGCAATTAACAGAAGCTCTCAAAACCGCAGGCGCGAGTCAGTAAATGCAAAGTCGCTTTAAAAAAAATGAACAGAGCAAAAACCGTCACAACATCACAACAAATTAAAAGTATTGAAGTTTAAAAATGTGAAAAATATACGGACCTGCACCCTTTTAGGCCCCCAAAAAGTGCTGCAGTGGTAGCAATTAACAGAAGATCTCTCTAAGCATCAGTCATTCATTCACGTGTAATTTTAAAACTATTAATCAGTATATTTATAAAGCACGACAGTTTTGGTGATTAACTGAAAAGCATGCGCACAAACTTGTACAACAGGCCCAATGTTCTGAATTAAAAACGCAAAGTCCTGGCTCTCCTCTGCTACAGGAACAGTGCAATAAGCATCCCTGATGTGTAACTTCCCTACCTTTTGTAAGATGCCCTGCAAAATATGGATTCTCTCCATCATGAAATACCTACGAAAATCTGTTTGGTTCAAGGGCTGCGGTTAATCATCTCAGATAATCTAATTTCAAAGTGCCTCATGTACACAAACATGCCGGCTGATGGCAATCACCTCATTCCGACTTTCTAGCTACACTACACGCACCGGTTGAATTCAAACTCCTCAGGCCTTGCATACATGACAGGACTGTTATATTTAATCTTTCATATGTAAATGCTGAAATTCTTGCAAGATGTTAGCAGATGACAGTCTAGTTAATGACTTCCCAAAGATCCTAACCCCAAATAATGTTTCCATAAATTGGAAATAGGTCGCTCACTCATGTATATAGTCATGTACTCAGTCAGTCATTCATTCATTCATTCATTCATCCACTGACACAGATAATTCATTCCAAATATAATGTAAGTGGAAAACGTTGCATTCACTGCTTCAAAAGTCATATGTTGGCCTTGTTCACTTTTATAATTAAATGGGGCTTTCTTTGAAATCCAAGTGGGTCTCTAGGAATGGGCATGATGTCATTAGATGCCTCTAAAATTGTTGTTTGAATTGCTTCTTTTTAACTGTGTAACTATGCCTGGCATTTCCATAAACCGCTCGCAGTCTCATTTTCTAAATCATGCATAAGGATCTAATTGAGACGCAATAGCCTTCGTCTGCATTGGAAAATCTACAAAATGCTGAGAATGTAAACATGGATAGGAAAAGCCTTTCTACAGTCCGTGGATGGACTCCATATGAAAACAGAGGAAGTTGATTAAGCTGATGTTTGTTAATGTTTGTTATCAAAAACACTTCAGGAAATAGATGTCAACCCCAAATGCTTCCAAGAAACAACAGAAAAAAAATACTTACCAAGATCTCTTATCTACAGTATTTAATTTCCAAACTCTTAGCGATATGAAGTCTAACAAATTGCATTTTCTGTTGTAGCAAAATAAATGAAAACAAGCAGAGAACAAATATAAGGTCTGTGTAGCCAACACAGTAAGCCGTAAAGAAAAATATTTTAAGATTAACATTCCATACTAAAGAACGTTTCAGCAAATAGCAGTCTCAGCTGTTCTGAAGCATTTCCCTGCTTCTGAATTTGTGGTTTTGCTGTCATAACACGTAACCCTGCACCTATTTAGATGGCATTTAAAAATATTTGACCACGTGCAGTCGGGCTGAGTCTAAAACGTGCTGGACCCCCTCTTATGTATTTTTATAACGTGTCCTTCCGTAGCAGACCTTAGTTTTGTCTTCAATATTTATTTTAATATTTTGCGTTTGCATTTTCCCAAGTCAATCATTCTATCATGGACAGTTCACTAGAAGTAGCTTAAAAATAAGAGGGTTCTGTTTTGGGTTTTTTCTAACACAAAGTTACGTTTTAGTTTCCGTATATGCTTCGCATCTTCAGTAAGGTGTAATTTCTATTGACTGAGTTTTGAAAAGTTGCATTTCAGCTAATGAGAAATTGTAAAATAGGTTTTCAGGTGTTAAATGATCTGGCAGAGCTGAAACCCTGAATCATTACCCCCGTCGTCAGTGGAACCATCGAATTTCGTAGCCTGATGGCTCAGTCTGACCCTCATTACCAGAGAGGTGCAACTCTCGATTTGTATACATACTCACTTTTGCACCCAATTTGGGATTCCTAGTCGGACGCCAATTGCAGAAAGGTGTTTGTCACATTTTTTTTTTACCAGGTAGAACATGAAGCAGTGTTTGCAGGGAAACTACCAAAAAGTGAAGTTCCACAAGTTTTAGGTTGCATTTATGAACTATGAGGATTGCTTTGATCGATGTGCTGCTGGGAGTTTGCACAGAAAATGTATTTTGACGTTTTGTGAAAAATATGGCATCCCAGCAATTTTTTCCTTTTGGATTTTGACAGGTCAAACCTACCGAAATGTATTAGGGTAAAAGGGTTAAAAAAAAAAAGCTTGGAATGCATTGCATGCATAATTTATGGCAGTTGGGGGTCAGATGTACGAAGCATTTTTGTGGATCACAAATGCCCCAAATAGCAGAACTTAACCCTTTGAGACCACAAAAGGCTTTTTCACATGTACAAAAGACAAAATGCGATTCGGTATCTTGTTACTCATCAAAATTAGCATTTGAGGTTCAGCATTTGGACAGGATGTGTATTTTATGTCCCTTCCAAATCCCAAATTGGTATGGTATGTATTATTGTTTTGCACCCAAATTACAGCTGAAAAACAATAATACTTTATTACCAGTTTAAAAGTGGTGATAACCCATTTGCAAATGTGTAGTGGTCACCTCAGGTCCCCTTCCCCTTTCAGAATGTTTAAAAAAAAAATTTAAGAGCAGGCATTAGTCCAAGAGACCACTGCCTGCACTTGAAAAATGAATCTGAATTGTTTCATGTTTTTTGTTTTTTTAAACACATCCCGTTTACATCACTCAGTAATACCCCACCTCATGGTATCAATATTTACAGTGTTTGTTAAATTAAACACATTTCTTACTGTAGGAGGCTGGCCTGGCTTATAGTGGGTACCTTGTGGTACTTACACCTTGTGCCAGGTCCAGTTATCCCTTATTAGTAGATTAGAGGTGTTCTAGCAGCTTAGGCTGATAGAGGTAGTTATAGCAGAGCAGCTTAGGCTGAACTAGGAGACATGCAAAGCTCCTACTATACCACTTATATCACTTAGCACTATATCATAAGAAAACACAATACTCAGAGTTACTACAAATAAAGGTACTTTATTTTAGTGACAATATACCAAAAGTATCTCAGAGGATATACTCCATTAGGAGGTAAGTAATATACACACAATATCCACACACCAACCAAATCAGGTAAGTAAACAGTTAGAAAAGTAGTGCAAACACTGGAGAACACAATAGAATGCAATAGGAGAAAATAGGCCTAGTGGCAACACACACCATATACTCCAAAAGTGGAATGCGAACCACAAATAGACCCCAGGCCTAGTGTAGTGTGTAGAGGGTCGCTGGGAGTGTAAGAAAACAATAAGGGTGTCCAAGATACCCCATTCCAAGACCCTGAAAAGTAGAAGTAAAGTTACCCTACTACCCCAGAAAGACAGTAAAGTCGAGATAGGGGATTCTGCAAGAACAACAACTGACTGCAAAGCACTGAAGACGGATTCCTGGACCTGAGGACCTGTAAAGGAAGTGGACCAAGTCCAAGAGTCACGCAAGTGTCCAAGAAGGTGCAAAAGGGCTGCCTCTGGGTGGAAGAAGCCAAAGATTCTGCAACAACGGAAAGTGCCAGGAACTTCTCCTTTGGTCAGAAGATGTCCCACAGCGAGCTGAGGAAGCAGAGTTGTTTCCACGCAGAAAGACTGCAAACAAGCCTTGCTAGCTGCAAGAGTCGTGGTTGAAGGTTTTGGGTGCTGCCAGGGCCCAAGAAGGGCCAGGAGGTCGCCCCTTGGAGGAGGAGAAAGAGGGGGCACTCAGCAGCACAGAGAGCCCACGCAAAAGCAGGCAGCACTCGCAGAAGCACCTGAACAGGCGCTTAGAAGATCTGAGGGCGATGGTCGACTCAGCACAACAAAAGGGAGTCCCACGAAGTCAGAGTCCAACTCAGCGAGTTGGGCAACGCAGGACAGAGTGCTGGAGACCTGGGCTAGGCTGTGCACAAAGGAAGTCTTGCAAGAGAGCACAGAAGCCCTAGCAGCTGCAGTTCACGCAGTACACAGGATTACTGTCTGGTGTGGGGAGGCAAGGACTTACCTCCACCAAATTTGGACAGAACGGCCACTGGATTGTCGGGGACACTTGGACCTAGCTCCTGTGTTCCAGGGACCACGCTCGTCAGGATGAGAGGAACCCAGAGGTGATGCAGAAATTTGGTGCCTGCATTGGCAGGGGGAAGATTCCATCGACCCACAGGAGATTTCTTCTTGGCTTCTTAGTGCAGAGTGAAGGCAGACAGCCCTACGAGCATGCACCACCAGGAAACAGTCGAGAAAGCTGGCAGGATGAGGCGCTACAATGTTGCTGGTAGTTTTCTTGCTACTTTGTTGCGGTTTTGCAGGCGTCCTGGAGCAGTCAGCGGTCGATCCTTGGCAGAAGTCGAAGAGGGAAGTGCAGAGGAACTCTGGTGAGCTCTTTCATTCGTTATCTGGTGAGATACCCACAGGAGAGACCCTACATAGCCCTCAGAGGAGGATTGGCTACAGAGAAAGGTAAGCACCTATCAGGAGGGGCCTCTGACGTCACCTTCTGGCACTGGCCACTCAGAGCTGTCCATTGTGCCCTCACACCTCTGCATCCAAGATGGCAGAGGTCTGGGACACACTGGAGGAGCTCTGGGCACCTCCTCTGGGAGGTGCTGGTCAGGGGAGTGGTCACTCCCCTTTCCTTTGTCCAGTTTCGTGCCAGAGCAGGGCTGGGGGGATCCCTGAACCGGTGTTGACTGGCATCTACACCTTCAAAGCATTTCCAGAGGCCAGGAGAGGCTACTCCTCCCAGGCCCTTCACACCTATTTCCAGAGGGAGAGGATGTAACACCCTCTCTCAGAGGAAATCCTTTGTTCTGCCTTCCTGGGACCAGGCTGCCCAGGCTCCAGGGGGGCAGAAACCTGTCTGAGGGTTAGCATCAGCGGGAGCTGCAGAGAAAACCCTGGGTAGTTAGTTTGGCAGTACCCGGGCTCTATGCTGGAGCCCCGGGGATGCATGGAATTTTCACCCCAATACCAGAATGGTATTGGGGTGACAATTCCATGATCCTAGACATGTTGCATGGCCATGTTCGGAGTTACCATTGTGACGCTACATATAGGTATTGACCTATATGTAGTGCACAAGTGTAATGGTGTCCCCGCACTCACAAAGTCCGGGAAATTTGACCTGAACAATGTGGGGGCACCTTGGCTAGTGCCAGGGTGCCCACACCCTAAGTAACTTTGCACCTAACCTTCACCAAGTGAGGGTTAGACATAGTGCAGTGTAAAATGGCTGTGAAATAACGTGGACGTTATTTCACTCAGGCTGCAGTGGCAGTCCTGTGTAAGAATTGTCTGAGCTCCCTATGGGTATGCTGCAGCCCATAGGGGTCTCCTGGAACCTCAATACCCTGGGTACCTAGGTACCATATACGAGGGAATTATAAGGGTGTTCCAGTGTGCCAATGAGAATTGGTAAAATTAGTCACTAGCCTGCAGTGACAATGTTTAAAAGCAGAGAGAGCATAAACACTGAGGTTCTGATTAGCAGAGCCTCAGTGATACAGTTAGGCACCACACAGGGAACACATACAGGGCATACTTTATGAGCACTGGGGTCCTGGCTGGCAAGATCCCAGTGACACAGGGAAAAACAAACATACATACAGTAAAAATGGGGGTAACATGCCAGGCAAGATGGTACTTTCCTACACTTACCCACTGAATTGAGGCCACCATGTGTGATTTCCCAATATGAGGTCCAAAACTCAAGATGGTGCTTTAATTGAGCACATGCTAATGACCACATCTTCACTATTGCAAACTGCAGGGGTCCAATTTCATTAACAAATTTGCTCCCAAGGGGGCATGAGGGTATCTGTGTTATATTTTTCACTTTTCATAGATTGTTGCCTGGGTGCTGCCAGGTACAATGTATCAAGGTACACATATGCTGTTAAGGGAGCAAAACAGTACCTCAAAATGTAAACATCCTGAAATGTTGCTTGTATCAAATCCCCCACATTTACTGTATCTGAGGCAGTGTTAAACCTTAATTCAATGAGGCAATGCATCCCTGCCTTAGGACACCTCCCCGATCATCTAATCAGCAGAGTAAAACTATTCATCAGGTAATGGGGTTCACTCAATAAGTGAGTTCTCGATCAACAGAAAGTTAAAAAGAGGTCTTACAAAAATCAAAACTAAGCTGTACAGAGTAAATACAATGAAGAGTCTCAGATGCAAAGTTAGAAAACGTCCCAGTGGGCAGCAAAATCATTAGAAAATCGGGCAACATACCTAGTAGAATTAGTAGAATGAGAAGGGTTTCCCTAAAATCTGTAATATCCGCCCCATCCCCATAATTAAGCGCTTTTATACACAATTATTGCATATTAAATCAATGGGTCTGCAGTTTCATCATGAATTGAGCAAATGTATAATTTCTATACTGTACTTACAAAGTTATCACATTGCCTTAACCCCTGAGCACTAACCCATGTTATGCATAATGATTCAGAACCCTATATTATCAGAGACCGTTGAACAAAATATGAAAACTTGACAATATGACTTTCTTTGAGTGAGTCAGTCTGGTGTAGAAACAGAAGATGGAGTTACAAGTAACAATTTGATATCTGCACCATGGAAAATTCATCATGATTTTTCACTTTAAAAAAAATTCTGCTGGGCAGAATCAAAATGTTACTAAATGCTTCTCTCAGTCTTACAGTAGAGAGCTAGTCATGTAATGTACAAACCTGTCAGCAAATAATACATCACAAGCAAGGACAGGTGAAAAGCCAGGTGAAGATCACCCCCTATTACATTAGGAATAGCAATAGGAAGCCCTCTTCAAGAGACTAGGAATTAATGGTTTCTGTTAGTACTTAAATGTACTCCTATTTCTTATTGGTTATAGTAAAACCAATAAGACATTGCTCCTCTGTACAAATGCTGATCATGTGCCCAAAACAAGCTCTTTTTAAAAAGATTTTAGGGGGTGAGATTCTAATACAGTATCGTTCTAGCAGTGTTAACTACACGAAGGTGTGAATTTTGCAAAAGTGAAGTCATTTGTTTGAATTTGTGCATTGGTCATCAGCGTATTTATTACTGTCTTCCTGGGCAAGTTTAAAAAAGAGAGGCTATTAGAAGCCTATATGTCCCTTTATTTATTTTCTTAATTAATGGAATTCTCCTTTATCAAATGAACAGTGCAAATGCAGATGTGGAACATCAATACCTAACAGAGAACATTCCCATATATAACTGACACAATCACATCAGGCAACACAGCTTAGTTTATGATCTACCAAGATGCATTCTGCACAGTTCCTCCACTAATCTACAGTATAAGCATAAACCTGCTTCCTTATATCTGTATCAATGCCCGAATGATCATTTCAACACTACCAAGAGAGAAAACTCCAGAACACCAAACTATAGAAATACCAAAAGTATGAACCCTGATACCCAGAGTGATACCTATGACTAATCTTTCAGGTCTATACATCCATACCCAGGGTGATTTTCCAAATCCAGGATACTCAAAGTAGCCCTGAGTCTGGTTGTGCCTCTACTTAACTGTAGATAAAGCCCCTTGGTGAACAGCAGCACTGTGCTGCTGTTTACGTGACTAGAAATAACATACAGAAAGCTGTTAAATAGGCAAGTATTTAGCATGTGAACTGAGATAAAGGAAAAGGAGGAAAGAAGGTGTTCTGCACCACTTATCTTCAGGAACACCATTATTTGTAAAGACTGTGCAACAAACATGGCAAACATTAGAAATAGTGTATTTCAAACATGAAGAAGCATTTCATCTTAGTACATCAGACTAAATCACTGCATTTAGAGGCATTTATTAACGTGATACTTTTTAATATTAACTTAGAATTACAGTCATGCCTCCTCCCTCCCTGACAGCAATGCCATTAGTGAAACAATAGGCAAGTCATTAATCGCGGACACCTAACCTACTCTTATACATGTGACAACATTATAGTTTACGTTGTTGAAGTGAATGCATAGTTAGAATGTGGAGTTTGTAGTTACAAGCTGAAGAATAAAGATGTGTAATACATAGCTCCATGTGTGGCATATTCATTGGTGGGTACCCAGGCTAGGGAGGACGCTACAGCTGGCCACAAGATAGGGGATAAGTAATCCAAAGATTGACAGTGCTCTCTCGAAGAGTTTGCTGTGGCCCAAGCAAAATGCTTGCCCGTGCCACATGTGCCTTTTTTCCTAAGTGTTGAATCGATGGTTAACGTATGTGAGTAAAAGCACAACTCCAACCAGTTTGAAGCAATTGAAGATAAAGCTTCACTGAGACGTCTATGCATCAGTGGTCAAGAAATCACTATCAAGGCCATACAGGAAGGTACTGCTCCACTGTGCAATAAAAAGCTAAGCAGTGTATGGAGAGATAGCGCTAAAGGCAGCCACAAACAGATACAGAAAAGAGTGCTAGCTGACAGAACGATTGATAGCAAGCATATAATAGTCAGATTTACCTGTGCCTCAAAAAGTAGTGGTTTATAACCTCAGCGGTAGGCGAGGAGACCAAAGAAGAAGTACATGGGTTGTGCTTATAGAGCTGTCCAATACCTAAAGAGGCACACCATCAAAGCAGCTGGGTGGCAGCTCAGCACAGTTCCATAAGTCTCTAGAAATGGAAGGGCTCCAATGGATACCAAGAAAGAGGCTCCCGTTCCACAGACTGTCAAAGACAAACCAGATTATCACATTGATTTCTATTACTCTGCAGAATAAGCAGTTGTCAGGTCAGCACATAGGTTACTAGTATTCTGCAACACAAGCAGTAGTTAGGTCATCAATATCACCAAATTAAATGTGCATCACAAAGAAACATTCCAAATGTATACATCATAACACACTACCCTTCCTCTGCATATATTGTAGATCCTGAGAACATATATGTCCCCCAAAATGGCAAGCACAACATAAAATGGATCAAGTCATGAGAAACAATGCAGAAACAATGAGGGCCATGTGAGGCAGTAAACTGCCAGGACCACAAACAACACTTCCTACACGAAGGCTACAGCACCTCAGCGTTGCTCTACAAGGTTTGCAGTGGTTTCAAGGTAGGCTGGGCAGACACTGGACTTCTGTTGAGGGTTCCCTTCCCGGTCCTGCCAGCTTGGTTCCATACCACCAAAAGATGCCACTAGGGACTTACCCTCCATGCAGCCTCCAGTGCTTCTGTGACAGGGGAAATCAGGCAAGGAAAGCAGCTCACCTGGGTGGTGACAGCACTCCTCACACAGGGGCTGCTTCAACAATCAGGTAGGGGCCTTCATCAAGGCTTTCCTCCTGTCCAGTGAAGAACAAAGGGACGCACGGATCCTTGGAGTCCCTAGAGACCACACGTCTCCATCAGCATCTGGTCAGTTGCAGTCCAGCAGATTCGAGTCCTCCAGTCCTCTTTGGGCTGGGAGGACTTTACACCAGCCTGGCCTGTAGGGGATCTTCATTCTCCTTGGCCTTCGGCTGGATCTCATTTGCTGCTGACTCCACACAGGAAGAAGTGCTTGCTTGCGCTCCAGGTACACTAAAATGAGAGCGCTCGTCTGTGCGAAGTATATGGCTCCGCACAACCTCTCCCAAGTTGGAGGGCAGGGGGCACACACAGGGTGACACAGGCTCTTCCTTGTGCCAAAAAAGGCAAGAATCAAAGCAAAAGCATTCTTCACGTACTGGAAAAAAACAAAAAAAGGAGCGCTCTTCACACTCCAGGTGCCAACAGAAATAAAGAACTCTTCACACGCTGAGGCCACTAAAGTGTTCTCCACATGCTCCACAAGAGCATCAGTAAACAGAGCCCAAGAAACAGAAATGCGATCGGGGGAGAGGAGCACACCACCCAGCCCCTGGAGACAGCTGTGGCAGCACAAAGCTGCAGGGCCTGGCAAGCAGGCCAGCACAAGGGTCCAGAAGAAAGCAGTGGCAATCCCTCTTAGTGACCTAGCAAGTCACAGGATATTCCAACAGAAGAGCAGTCCCAAGGCGGCTCCTTGCGAGTCCCTCTAGCAGAAGCTAGTGTCCTGTCCATCAGTGTCTCTGTTCTCAAACATGGGGAACAACCCCCGTACTTATACTCAAAAGGTTTTTGATCTACGAGGGCACTTCAATGGATCCTCAGAAGTGCCCAGTCCCCCCCTTTCAGCCTTAGCCCTGGCTCCAGACATCAGTAATCAGTCCATTGTGTGAGGGCAGGTATCAGCCTATTCACATGTAAGGTGCGAACGACTCTCCCTCTCCCCAGCCCAGGAAGACTATCAGTATATAGATGCCTTCTCTGTCACACCATGGCCCTCCTGTGTGATGGCTGTCTGGAAAGTATACAAGTGTAGCTGTCACTCTACTTCAGACATGGATTGGAGTCACACTGCAAAAACACAAGAGTCATAAGCCCACTTTCTTACAGTGGTGGTTCTACAATAGTAATAAAAAATCCACCTACACCAGTAAGCAGCATTTCTCACTACCATTCCAACAATACAAAACATGTTTACAGCACCCCTCATAGATTGGAAAATACCACTAGCCATATGAAAGGCCATTTCCAAAGCACTCCTATAAGACAGGCAGCACTTAAAGCAGTGAGAAAACAAATTGGCTGTTTGTCACTACTAGTAGAGGCCACAAAACAAGGCAAATTTCCTAGCTGTTACCTACACAGCACCCTTCCCAAAGAGTTGCCTAGGTCCTACCTTAGGGGTGATGTATGTCATAAAAGAGGAGTTGCAGTCCTGGCAAATAAATCTAGATGGCAGTTCTATGTGGCAGTAAACTGTTCATGCAGGACCTGTAAGCAAATAACACCAAGTTTAGAAAGGGAGAGCATATGCACTTTAGCACAGATCAGCAGTGATAAAGTGCCCAGAGTCCTACACCAAACAAAAAGAGTTCAGAAAAATAGGAGGAGGAAGGCAAAAAGTTGGGGATGATCCTGCAAAAAGGGCCAGGTCCAACACTGCCTCTTTCTTGGACCCACCATCCCCTTTTGAAACAACGAAAAAGCAAAATATTGGCGATAGATGGACTGCTTGGATAGATACATTTGATGAGTTCATTGATGTACTAGAAGAAACAGATAACACAAAGATTATGAAGTAGTTCAAAAATCTTGCTGGTGATGGTGTAAAGGATCAAAGAAAATTCTACGAGCTGATGAAGTTACGTACTGTCAAATCAAAAATGCCTTGAACCTCATTTCAATCCAGTGTTGAATGTAGATTACAAAAGGTACATTTTCAGTCAAAAAGGACAATGAGTTGGTCATAGATGAATTTGTTGAGAGACTGGATACACTCAAACACTGTAGATTCAATGAAGGTAATGATGAAGAAGCAATATGTCTCAGAGTTATTGATGAATATCTGTCAGATTCATTCAGACGACGAATGGTGAGAAAAACTCCTAGTCTGGAGAGAATTCTCCTAGTCTGGAGAGAATAGTCATGAATATGAAAAGTAAGTAGAAACACAAAGCTGAAGGACACAAGATAATGTCTCCAAAGAAAAAGAAGTTGTGTTTCAGATGTGGGTTGTCATTTCCACACAAATGTAAATGTTCCACCATTGGACAGGTATGCAAAGGCTGTAGTAAAGAGAAACATTTTGTAACAGTCTGCAAGGTGAAGGAAAAAGTAAGTGCATCACAACGAGAACACAAAATGGCCAACCAAATATACCACAAGTGACGTTCGATGTGCACCCAAAAGGTCAAGCTACAACACCAGCTGAGACAAAATAACACCAAACTAAGTCAATAGTCATCTAAATCATTGTTGAAAGGTTTGTTAGCATCATTATTGCAATGCTTACCTCAGAGAAACAGGCACATGTTTGACTGTCTGCATGTGAAGAGAAATACCAAAGAAGTGTTGACATGAGAAAGCTCCCAGGCCGTTCAAACATTGTCCAAAGATTACACTAAACGTATATGGTTGTGCAATACCTCTTGCCATCAAAATCATTGATAAATATTATGCCTGAAGAGAAATATAATGAACTATCTCTATTACCCCGACTGATGCCATTGAAAACAAGTGTACCAATTGGCTGCATCGATGCCTCTAAAAAGTGAAAGTTCATTTGTAACAAGTATGAAACACACAAAAACAAAAGTGCAAGCGCCCATTCATGTACTTCAAGGTACAGACAGAAAACGCCTGTCTACCTAATTGTTGCATGTCTGCTGATTTGGGATTGATATTGTATGAATTCTCATCAGGAATAGTAAGTCAGTTCGCTTCACTATTTGAAGGGTTAAGACAATGAAAGTACAATTGCATATCAATGAAGATGTTCCACCTGTTGCTCAGAGACACAGAAGAATTGCATTTCATTTACAAGAAGCTGTTGAAAAGAAACTTGAATCATTACATAAGCATGACATCATTGAGTGTTCCATTGGTCCGATGCCCTGGGTTTCTCCCATAGTGGTAGTGCCCAAAAGGGACAGTGAAGGAGCTGTACGCATCTGCGTGAATATGCGGCAAGCGAACATGGCAATTAAAAGAGAACAACATCCAGGGTGACACATTGCTGACATAATAGCACAATTGAACAGTGCAAGAGTCTCATGCCTTAATTTAAACAAAGGATATCATGAGTTGGCACTCAGGGAGAAATTAAGATGTATTTCAACCTTTACTACACACATGGGTCTGTTTCAATATAAAAGACTAAAGGTGCTCATTATAACATTGGCGGTCATCTGACCATCACACCAGTGATGGTGGTAGTATCGTTGCCAGGCCGGTGTTAATGACTGCCAAATTATGACCATGGCGATGATCCCTCCCATAGACAGCCAATGTACCTCCCTAACTGCCAGTGCGGTTCGACCACTGAACATGGCGGTAGCAATCTCCAGGCAGGTGGAAGGCAAGGATTCCCCCCCCCCATAACATGACATAGCAGATCACCAGGATTTCCTGGGCCATCAGCAACGCCACCAAAAGCCTGGCATAAACACACCATATAAAAGGAGACACTCACCTCTAGGGACACAGAGGAGTCCGCGGCCGCCATGGAACAAGAACTGGAAGTCTTCCAGGTGCTGTACCATGTGATCGCAGTCCAGGAGCACCAACGCCAATGAGTACAGCCGCCTAGCACACAAGGGAGGGAGGGGAGAGGGACACACACTCACGGACAACACACATCATACACACATACCACACACCCAGGTTCATCTTAGAGAAATCCCACACCAACATAATCCAGAAGGAAAGAATGCTAGGACACACACCTTTGGTCCAACCACTGCAATATGTTTGGTATAGCGAACTCCAGATTTGAAATGCAAATATTTACAGATAGGGCCATGGGAGAGTCCAAGTGAAGCACAATGCCACAAGGGAACGTCTACGGCCCAGCTTGGCACCCGACAGCCCAGTTTCTCCACTTGGTCGGGGCTTCATGGTAGCGGTAGGCAGGCACCTCAGGAGGCAGAGGGTGGTGGGGTAGGGGGTGTTTCTTTTCCGCAGGGGGGTCTTTGGGCTTGGTTTTGGGAGGGGGCGGGTCCTTACCCTTCCATTTAGGGGATGGAGGTGTGGGCTTGGGGCATGGGGGTCCGGAATGCACTTCTTGTGCCCTTTAGTGACAGCTGATGTCTCAGGGGGAGAAACAGGGCTCGATTTTGTGCTGGAGGCACTGGGCTGGGGGGTGGGACTTTTTTCTGACGGGCAGGATGGGGAGGGGAAGGGAAGAGATCAAGGCAGGAAAGGAAACACTTCTTAGGACCAATGGGGGGGGGGTTGTGGGAGGAGGTATGGGAGTGGAGGTAGAGGGAGTGGTTGTAGGAGGAGGAGGTGTGCTGGACTTGGGAGCAGGTGCATGGACAGTGTGCACATTTGTGTGTCTTTGGAGGGGGGCAGACAGGGTAGGGGAGGTCAAACAGGACATGTGGATGAATGTTGTGGTGGAGTCTGCAAATGAGGTGTGTGTGCTGCATGAGGTGGTGGTGTAGTGTAGCCATTTTTAATATAGCTTTATGCACGTTTGCTTAATGTATTAGGCCTCTGTGCACTTTTCCCTAGATGCATTTTATTTAGCCTCACACTGTTATTTTACAATAACCAGTTTCACAGTTTTGTTTTATTTCATTCTATCACACTGTTTAGCTTACTTTAGCACTGTGTTCTCAAACAATACATTCTTGCTCGCTCTGTGCTTCAGTCAAGGATACAGCTTGGTACATTGCCGATAGACGTGGTAGAAGTTTAGTCTCTAGGGTTCGTAGAAAGTACACATTCTTACGTAGGGACATTTCTTAGAAACATCGATGTGTTAGTTATAAAAACACTTTCTAGTCCGGGTACACGTAAGAGGGAGATTCCGACCAGGAACCCACAACTAGATGCTGATTGCCCCATTGCAGATGATGATGCAGATTACAGGCCTTTGCTCAGGTATGAGGGTTGATGACCTCCCGGGGGAACCTGAAAGGCAGGCTTAGAGCTTCACAGGCTGTGCTCAAATATATAACTTAGAGAGAACGTAATTCAGTTACACTATGATAGCCTTATTCTTGTGCTTCACTCTCCTCGTTACTATTTCAATCCTACTGTGTTGTATAGTTCTGGTTATTGCAGCTCATGCTTTGATATCTAAAATGCAGTTGTTGTATTAAACCAATCTTTAAAACTCAAACTGCCTTTGTCATTTATATATGATACCGCACTGTGTATGAGAAAACCGGTTGTGACCTGAGTGACCACGACTTCCCTGTGAAGTACTAAGATGTCATGCGCTCGGCTGCCCAATTGTCTCTTCCCTTCGGGAGAGATGAGGCACTGCTAGTTAGCTGGAGCAAAAAACGGATTTGGGGTGACAAGGGTCCTTCACCGTGGGTCAGACTCAGTCCCCCACACTGTGAACGATCTTGCCACCCAAAAAATCCAGTAGTCTCATTAGGATAATGAGAGCCTACGCGACAGTGGTGGTGACTGCGCATGTGGTGTGTGGGGTGCATTTCAGTGGGTCTGCTGTTGTGCCGACTGTGGGCAGGGCTGTGCAGGTGGCATGATCTGAAACTGTTGATGCTGTGCATGCAGGTGTGAGTGCTGATGTGACTGTGAGGGAGGAAGGAAGCGGAGACAGTGGTGGCAGTGGCTAATGTGTGTCCATCTGTCTGTTGGCTGTGTGTGCGCTTGTGGCTGTGTGTGTGGTTGTGGATTGAAGTGTGCTGCCTGTGTTTGTCTGTGCGAGTCTTGTCTGCTGTTTTGGGTGCATGCTTGTCAGAATGTGCGCATGGGATGGGTTGGGGGAGAGGAGACTGGGAAGAGGTAGTTGCAGGGGGGACGGAAGACGCAGGAACACTGGCTGTCATCAGAGAGGAGGCCAGAGCCTGAAACGATCTCTGTAGGGCCTCCAACCCACTGTGAATGCCCTCCAGGAAGGCATTACTGCATCTTGGATGACAGCCCCTGGATGGCATTCACTATGGTTGACTGCCCTACAGAGATGGATCTCAGGAGGTCAATAGCCTCCTCACTGAGGGCAGCAGGACTGACCGAGGTGCCTGGGGCGAAGGAAACGTCCACCCTCCTGGATGACCGGGCATAGGCAACTGGGTGGGGGGTCTACTGGGAGGGCGGTGCTGGTACGGGGGCAGAAGATGGAGCAGCCAGGCTGGTCCCAGAGGGGTCTGCCACCACCAGGGAGCTCCCATTGGAGGAGGAATCAAAGTCAGTTGTATCAGCTCCTGTACCCCTGTGGTGCTCCCCTCGCCCTCCGTCCCTCTGGTCCTCTCGGCCACGGTGGACTCAGCCTCCTTTGTCCCATGGGCTGCAGCTCCCTCACTCGCCGATGCCCCTGCTTCTTCACCAGATGATGCTAATGCACACATGGACAGGATGACAAAAGGAGGGGGGGAGAAAGGGAGTACAGGGTCAATCACAGCACAGATGGCACACATCACAATCACTCACTGGGACTAACACTGGGCAGTATGGACCACACTGGCATACCAGTGGCTAGGTACTACGGCAGGTAGGAGCCAAACACTGCCATCTGCACACCTACCGGGACCAACTAAGCCCTATCTGCCATGGAAAGCCCGCTACCTAGCTATTAAAAATGTGCATACCACCCAACATACCGAAGCTGTACCATGCAACAACGTCTAAACTGCCATATTTGGGCATCCACTGACTAGAACCCTGCACCCAAATCCCATGCCAGGCAACAAATGATGAATGTCACACACACACACACTGTACTCACCCCATTGTGGCTGCTGTGCTGCCCTCAATAGCCCATCCAACTCTGGGTAGGCCACCGCCAGTATGCGGGCCATTAGGTGGGTCAGGCTCTGGCAGGCACCCCTCCCGCATTGAGAGGCCATCCCCAGCTGGGCCTCTGCAGTCTTCTGGGCCCAGCGTCTCAGGGTCCTCCCACCGTTTCCTGCAGTGGGTGCTCCACCGGCTATGGCCCTCCAGGGTCCGCACGTCCTTGGCGACGGAACGCCACAACCCCTTCTTCGGATGGGCACTGACCAGGGACACTATGAACCAGACAATTCAGCCTGGCACACATATAGCCTGCATACAGCATTTGCCCCTCATCAAGCACACCAAATGACACACTGCCAGCACACACATACATCTATATGCAGCCATGTTGCATGTAACATCCCATGATGTACTCACCTGTTGGTCTGGAGGCCCATACAACTCCCCATACAGGGGTAGGACCCCATCCACAAACCTCTCCAACTCCTCTGACGTGAAGGCTAGGGCCCTTCCCCCTGTAGCACAGACCATGGCAGGTACCAGACACAGGTCACAGCAGCACACGCAGTGGAGATGTAGTCCAGTGGAAAGTCAGGAATCAAGTGAAGTAGTTGGAAGAAAATGGCAGTCACTTCCACTGCAGTGAACACCATCACTGCCGGCATTGATCATCATTGGGTCCTGTATCCCATAGAATCCCATGTTAGCCAATGAGGAATTGCACGGCGGTGCAGACCGCCTTCCACCATGATGCCTAACGCCAGTGGAGTAAGGTCTCTTCCACCTGTCCCTGTATACAGGACAGGCGGTTGCCATTTCCTACTGCTAGTACTCATGTATTGAATTTAAAAGTGCGTCACTGGTGTTGACTGTACACACCTAGGCAATTTTAGTGTCCAACATACATTGATGCTCTGTGTACTCTGATGATGTGTGTCTATAGGTCCCATTGTCACTCCCTTTTTTCTTTTGGAACACTTAGGTACCAACCACTGGAGGAGGAGGCAAGCAACCGTGTGCAGACCCCTTGTGGACTTGGCTACACTGAAGGACAGGCACATCATACTCACCTATTGTCTGGACAGGGCCACAAGCACAGAGCTGTGTGTACAATTGGAGCCTGATCTGCTACCTCCTATCCGTTGCAGCACAGTAATACCCCCTCTTGTGCAGGTACTATCAGTGCTCCATTTCCTGGCAACAGTTTCTTTCCAGTTGACTATGGGCTTAGCCTAGGAATGTGACAGCTAATGTACGATTGTGCTTGCAAGGATTTGGCTGCCTTGCTCAAACACATGTGCAGTTACATCACATTCCCCCAGGTTGACTATTTGCCCACTGTGAAGGATGGATTCTACGCAATGGGACACATACCACATGTGATTGGGGCCATTGACGGCATCCATATTGCCTTAGCCCCCCCAGGGCCAATGAACAGGTGTACAGGAATAGGAAGAGTTTTCACTCACTCAATGTCCAGATGGTGTGCCTTGCTGACCAGTACATCTCCCACATCACTGCCAAGTATCCTGAGTTGGTGCATGATGCCTTTGTTGTGAGGAATAGCAGCATCCCACAGCTAATGGCATCACTACAGAGGCACAGAGTGTGGCTTATAGGTGAGCCTGAGTCCCCACCCAATGTATGTCAGTGTATGTCTACAGGAGTCATACCCCATGCTATTGTGCAAGGCTAGTGTGTGTCCCTCACTTCTTCCAGGTGACTCCGGCTACCCAAACTTGTCCTGGCTCTTGACCCCTGTTAGGATGAGTACAATGATGCTCATGGTAGTACCAGGAGGATTGTTGAACGCACCTTCAGCCTCCTGAAGGCCAGGTTCAGGTGCCTCCATCTGACATGTGGATCCCTATGCTACTCCCCTGAGAAGGTCTGCAAGATTGTTGTGGTGTGCTGCATGCTGCACAATTTGGCTCTCAGATGCCATGTGCCCTATGTGCAGGAGGAGGTGGTGACAATACACCTGTGACAGCAGTGTACACTGACGACAGTGAGGAGGAGGAAGAGAAGGAGGATGTGGCCAACAGGACACATCATGTAGCAGTACTTCCAATGACACTCAGGTTAGACTGTTGAACTATACATTTCTCCATTTCAGTGTTGTGCTGTGTGCCTGTTGTATAATACCAGTCACTACCTTTGCATCCCAACTGACTGTCACCTATGCCTTCCCATATTGCAAATGTTGGCGTCGTTACAACAGTGTAAAGCTGTGATGTGTACAGACTGCTGAGACCGATATGTAGGATGGATAAACAAATTGCAGGACGTTTGCACAGGATCATGCAGTTCAAATACAGTTTAATACATTGTACATTTCCTTCACATAAAGCACTATTACTCAAGTTGTGTTCAAGTGTGTTTGTTATCAAATTAGGGATACAATGCAAAGTGCATTAGGGTGAGGTGATGGTCAGGAAATGTCCAGTTTAGTGGCCCAGTCTGTTTGTAGCACAGGTCCAGTGTCCAAGGAGCCATGGGAAGAGGAGTGATGGCAGCTCAAAGTGGACATGGTGACACAGTGGAACACAAGGGGGACATTGTGGAGGGGCTCATTTCTTTGGTCTTGGCAACTGTCTATGGTGTCTGCCTGGGTCGCAGGGAACGTTTGCAGGGTGGTTAACCTTCTGCAGGGGGAGGGGTGCTGGTGGCCTGTGGGTCCTGTGGCAGCGCCTCCTGTCCACTAGCTGCAGAAGATGTAGAGGAATGGTCAGTACACTGGCTAGTAGTGCAATGGAGGTCATAGTGGTATTCAAGGCCTGCAGTTTTGGCATGACCTCCTGGTGGTGTTCTCAATGCAGCTGCTGGTTCTCCTGCATGATGTTGAGCACCTGACCCATCCTGTCCTAGGATTGTTGGTATGCCCCCGGGACATTTGTCAGTGCCTCCTAGGCAGTGGGTTCACTGGGCCTGTCCTCCCCCTGGCACACAGCTGTTCTCCGACTGTCCCTGGCCCCCTGTGCCTGTGTCCCCTGAACAATGTGCCTACTCTCAGTGAGGCCAGGACCCTCATCGACTTGCCTGTGTGGTGTGGACTATGGTCCCTGTACAGGTGGACACGCTACTGATTGAAGTGTGCTGGGGACTTAGGCCTGGGGCGTTGGCTGGCTGCTGTGGTGTTAGATTCAGGGGGGGGGGCACTGTAGTGGACTGGCTGTGGGATGGGGTAGCCGACTGACAAGCGGTCCCAGATCGGCCAGGTAGTTCATCCCGATCCGGAGCTCCTGAGTTGCTTTCATCACTGGGGGCATCTTCTGGTGGGGTAGTGGGTAGCTGTGGTGCCTCCTCACTGCTGACATTGGCTGGGGCACTTGTGGGGATGTAAGTGATGTGTTAGGGTACTTGTCTGTGATATATTCTGCATTCCTAGCTTTCCCAATGATATTGGTGTTGTCCTCCCACCTTTGGTAGTGTGTGGTGAAGAATTGTGGGATTAGTAGTTCTACATGCTGTGCATGCATTGGTGGTGGGTGTGCATGCAGAGCTGGAAGGGATGTGCTTACAGTGGTTATGGCATGCAGGGGTTGCCATTTAGGTGTGGTAATTGGGGTGGTACGCTGTGTGAGATGGAGTGGGGTGTAAGGAGTCAGAGTGAAGGGGTGCGATGGCATGCAGGTATGGGGGGTAATAGGTTGTAAATGGTGACTCACCAGTGTCCAGTCCTCCAGCTACTCCAGTGAGTCCACCGCCAGTCCTCCTGATGTCAAGCTGGTGCCTTGCTGCAATGGAAGGCACCTTTCCCCGTAGGTCATTCCACCTCTTCATTATGCCATCCCTTGTGTTGTCCCATGGCATTCACCCTGTCCACGATCCTCTGCCATAGCTCCATCTTGCTACCACTGGATATCTGCTGTATCTGTGTTTCAAACAGCTGTGGCTCTACCCTGACTATTTCCCCCACCATGACCCGCAACTCCTCATCAGTGAAACGGGTGTGCCTTTGTGGGGACATGAGTGTTGTGTGGTGTGTGTGTTATGCAGAGGGTGATCTGTGATGTGGTTGGGTGTGTGGTGCGTGTCGGATGAATGGGTATTTGTGGTATGTGTGTGCAGTTGTCTCTGGGATTGACGTGGCAAGTTGTGGCAGTCTTCTCATGTTTGCAAAGGTTTGTGAGGGGGTGTTTTATAGTGCCGTCGGTGGGTGTGTGTAATTGTGTCAGTTTTTTTTTTTTTGTTCGGGCCTTTGTTGCATTGTTTTGTATTTGGGTGGCCATTCCCGCCTTGGCGGTGTGCACCGCCAATGGTTTACCGCCATTGAATGTCCACTGTGGTGATTCGTGGGTCATTATTTGGAGGGTGTTGTTTTGGTGGCGTAACGGTATAGGTGGTAGTTCTGACAGTTTATCATGTTCAATGGGTCTGGCAGATTTCTGGCTATGGCTGGTTTCTGTCGGTTTTGTGTGTGTGTCATAATCTGGAGGACGGATATTCGCCTCTGCGGCGGTGTGTTGGCGGCAGTCACTGCGGCGGTATTCATTATTTACCGCCAATGTCATAATGAGGGTCTAAGTTTTGGTGTTATCAACTGCTGAGATTTTTCAAGTTGTCATTAAACGTATCATACAATCTGTTGTAAATACTTTCAACTATACCAATGACTTTGATTTTTGGAGCTACACAGAAGGAAAATGACAAAGCGTTCCAGCAAGTGTGCCATCTACTTGTTGACGCCGGCTTAACACTAAGGGGGTCATTCCGACCCTGGCGGTCCATGACCGCCAGGGCGGAGGGCAGCAGAAGCACCGCCAACAGGCTGGCGGTGCTTCCTGGGCTATTCTGACCGTGGCGGTAAAGCCGCGGTCAGAAAAGGGGAACCGGCGGTTTCCCGCCGGTTTTCCCCTGGCCCAGGGAATCCTCCATGGTGGCGCTGCTTGCAGCGCCGCCATGGGGATTCCGACCCCCTTCCCGCCAGCCTGTTTCTGGCGGTTTTCACCGCCAGAACCAGGATGGCGGGAACGGGTGTCGTGGGGCCCCCTCACAGGGCCCCATACAGATTTTCACTGTCTGCTTTGCAGACAGTGAAAACCGCGACGGGTGCCACTGCACCCGTCGCACCCCTGCAACTCCGCCGGCTCCATTCGGAGCCGGCTTCCTCGTTGCAGGGGCTTTCCCGCTGGGCCGGCGGGCGGCCTTTTGGCGGTCGCCCGCCGGCCCAGCGGGAAAGTTGGAATGGCCGCCGCAGTCTTTTGACCGCGGGCGGTCATTCGGCGGTAACCGCATGGCGGGCGGCGAACGCCGCCCGCCGCGGTCAGAATGACCGCCTAAATGCTGAGAAATGTGAATTTAATAAGACAAAGCTAAAATTCTTCAGCTATGTCTTTTCTGATGAGGGCATGACACCCGACCCAGCTAAGGTACAAGCATTGCCAACTGCCAGCTCCCCACAAGATGTTTCCATGTTGCATTCTTTCCTTGGCATGGCCAGTTACTGTTCACAAAATATACAAGACTTTGCCACTCTATAAGGAGAGCTGATGAAAAAGAATGTTTAATTGCTCTATTTTCATGAATGCGAGTATAGTTTTAAGAGAATTAAACAAGCTTTTGAAAAAGCTTCTGAAATAGCATACTTTGATCCAAAGCTACATACTGAAGTTGTTGTTGATCCTAGCGGAGTCAGTTAGGTATTATCCTTATTGTGGCTTATGCAGGTAAATGTTTGTCCCAGACTGAAAGCACCTTTTCACAGTCAGAAAAAGAAAGTTTAGCAGTGGTGTGGACTTGTGGATATTTCAATGTATTCCTGAATAGAAAAGCTTTCATGCTTGTGACAAATCATCAAACTTTGCTAACTATCTTTGGTGTCCCTTCCTGCAGATAAACAATCTACATTGGCGATTTGGCTCATCATTCATGGCATTTTGCTCTTTCATGATGCAGTGAAAAGCGTCACTGAAAGTGATGCTCCGGCGATGCTAGGGCTTGCAAATCTGGCCCTGAGTATCAGAAATACAAGAATGTCAAAGTGACAGAAGAAGGATTTATCCTGAGGTGTTAAATAAATGCCATTCTAGAGAGGCTGCAGCAAGTGATGGAAGTGGCTCATGAAGGAAATTGTGGAATCGTTGCCACTAAATAAGCTCTCCGCGATTGAGTCTGGTTTCCTCATCTCGATGCAAAAGTTGAAAAACAATAAAATTCCTGTCATCTATGCAACTCCCTGTCCTCGAAAACTATTCCATATTCCTTGAACATGTTAGAGAAACCCAAGCATGCCTGTGAAAGAATTGCTGTTGACTTCTTCGGTCCACTTGACAATGGACATTACCTGATGGTGATTGTGGACAAATACTCTCATTTCTCATTAGTTGGAGACTTCTTGTCCATCACTCAGGACAGTCATTGAGAGATTAGACAGCATCTCTGGGACATGGGGCATTGCTACAATTTTTAAATTTGGCAATGGCCCACCTTCTAATAGCATGGAGTTCAGAGACTTCCTCAATCTGCCTAATGTAAAGCCTCAGAAGAGCACACCTCTTTGTCCACTGGCTATCAGCCTCATTAAACATTTCATGTGTGCATGCTGCAGTAGAGAAGCTCAACCTCAAGACTATCTTGAATTCTATTCTATGAGCTTACTGTTCAACTCCTTAATCGACCACAGGTGAAAGCACTGCAACATTGATGTTCAGGACAGCCATAACGACCAAGTTACCTCAGTGGACCAAAGTCATATTTAAAACTGATACAGAGGCACGTACAAGTGTTTCGAGTTGTAAGCAGAAAATGAAGGCCTATGCTGACAAAAGGAGATATATGAAGGACATTGTTTTCAAATGAGGAGATCGAGTGCTTGTTTATCAGCAATAATGTAAATCTAATGCTCCTTTTGATGCCGAGCCATTTTGAAGTTGTAACCAGCAAGGGGCACATGGTGACAGCCAAACGCCCAAGAAAATCTATCATATGAGATTACTCGCATTTCAAACAAGTAGTTATTGTCACTGTAGAGACTGGGTCAGAGAGAACCCTTAGAGAATCCCATACTGTCCTTACTCCTACATCACCAGCAGATCATGGACCTTCTGATTATTGATTCCCATTTTCCAAAGACATGATCTGGACAAGTCATAAAAGCACCAAGAAGACTTATAATGTGTATTTGTTGTAAAAAAAATTGTAATTTTTTATTTAACAGAAGGGGTAATGTTGTGTCTTGTAGGTATGTATGATGGGACATTTTTGGATCCCAAAGGACTCCTTAGCATGATGACATATGTGTCAGAACATTGAAATGAATGCATGGTTAGAATGTGGAGTTTGTGGTTACACACTAAAGAATAAAGATGTGTATGTAATACATAGCTCCATGTGTGGCGTATTCATTGGTGGGTAGCCAGGCTGGGGAGGATGCCACATATATGATAATAATGAAGACGAAGTAAAATAAAACAATGGCCTATGATCGTACAACTTAGGGGGTCATTCTGACTGCGGCGGTCAGCGGTCACCGCCCGCCAAGCGGTTCCCGCCGAAAGACCGCTCTGCGGTCAAAAGACTGCGGCGGCCATTCTGGCTTTCCCGCGGGCGACCGCCAGAAGACCGCCGGCCGGCCCAGTGGGAAAGCCCCTTCAACAATGAAGCCGGCTCGGAATGGAGCCGGCGGAGTTGCAGGGGTGCGACGGATGCAGTGGCACCCGTCGCGATTTTCACTGTCTGCAAAGCAGACAGTGAAAATCTTTGTGGGGCCCTGTTAGGCATGGGCAGTGCAGGGACCCCCAGGGGCCCCACGGCACCCGTTCCCGCCATCCTGGTTCTGGCGGTGGACACCGCCAGAAACAGGCTGGCGGGAAGGCGGTCGGAATCCCCATGGCGGTGCTGCAAGCAGCGCCGCCATGGCGGATACCCTGGGCCAGCGGGAAACCGGAGGGAAACCGGCGGGAAACTGGCGGCTCCCCTTTTCTGACCGCGGCTTTACCACCGCGGTCAGAATCGCCCAGGAAGCACCGCCAGCCTGTTGGCGGTGCTTCCGCCGCCCTCTGCCATGGCGGTCATGGACCGCCAGGGTCAGAATGACCCCCTTAGTCTACTGGGGAAGCCAGGACTGGCCTCAGATTTTCTGGTTTCACACTGGGCAGTTCAGCCACTAGATGGGTATATTGTTCCCTCTTTCATTTTACATCCAAAGGTAATATTTTGTCTTTGTCTTTTGGGTAGCAGACAGAAGCCACATGAAGGCTTAGCTTGTTTTGGGGCTGAGGATCCAAGAGAACTTCAAGCTGAGCTAGAAATAGGCATCTGGCTGTCAGCTATATTGAACAGTTAATTGTAAAAATTGTTGCTTACACATGATATTCACATGTGTTCCAAAACTGTCCCATCTCTAATGTACTGTTGAATCTGGGTCAGATATATGTACAATTATACAAATGGACACACTCCTATTCCCATTTAGTGCATTTACCTGACCATAGGTTGACAGCCTGCCAAATATCATACAGTGCAGTACAGCTTCACAATTTAATGCTTCATTATCGGTGTGAATAACAAGTACCCCACAGACTAATAATGTTAGGGAAATGTCAATGTTTGTTTAGCCAAATAGGCAAACAGATTGGATCAATGTGTCATCAGCCAAGCCTTATCAGATATCCATACCATACCTCCCAAATGACCATACCCCATAATGCTGACAGAGGTGAGTACAACTGTCCCCAGTCATTGGTGACAGATTTTGAGCGCTGAGACATTGTTGAGAGTGTTTGATGTATGTTCCCTTACCCACCTTGTGACTCTTGCACAAGGTCAGTGGAGTTGGTATACCAGACTCCTCCTGAAATACCACATTTGCAAATGTGTTTGCTATCTGATTATATGTGATAACAGGACAGCTGGTGCTGGAGATGCATGCTGTCTGCCTGTTTAAACCTCACATCTAGCCTGACTGCATACTTTCATCCATCACTGGAGGGGATGTTAAAGACAGCTTGTGTTTGGCTTGTTGTACCAACTAGTTAGTGACCCTGCCTGTTTTAGTATGGTACATGTGAAAATAACATACTTTTTTTATCTATGTCAACCATGCAGGTCACCTCCCATCAGAAGAAGGGGATCTGACGTGCCATCACCAAGAAAGTGCAGAGCCTTGGGGCCCACAGCCAATGGAGCATCAGAAGAGGTGGGAGGACCCGAGATGCTGGGCCCGGAAGGTTGCAGAGGCCAAGCTGGGGATGTCCTCCCAACGAGGACAGGGTGCCCGTCAGAACACGACCCCCCCTAATGGCCTACATTTTACTGGTGGCCTAACCTGAGCTAGATGGGCATTTGAAGGCAGCACAGCTGCCACAAGGGGGTAAGTACAGACCTAACTCATGTTTGTCTCTTGTCTCTTCATCAGGTCATTTAGTGAGGGAACCGAATTTTGGCTCTGACAATGTGGTAAGTACAAAGTATCACAGATCTCCTGGTTACACATTGATGTACCGTAGCCTTCTATAACACACAGGTGTGTACATACAAATGTATTTAGAGGCATGTTACTCAACTATGTTGTCCCCTCAGTACAGCAGCATATTGTGGTGCACATATTACTGTGTCATATGTGTACCAATATACAGCATTTTCTACTCTGCTATTTGTTAATACTCATCAATAGGTCACTCCTCCTAATGTCAGGTGGTAAGGTGTGTAGGTCCTTGGTCTCTGTCCTCTGCAATGTCTCAAGATTCCTGTCTATGTGCAACATAGAGTCTGACATATTCAAGTCATCTTTAGTTATCGAATGCTATCTGATAAGTGACAGCGGCATGCGAGGCTGTGATGTCCATTTGACATGTCACATGACATACAACGTTAACACTTTCACACCTGTTACACAGTAATCCCCCTTGGTAAGTGAGGGATGTACATTGACAATTGTGAAGTCTCATCAGAGTGGACAACATGCATGTTGGATACCACTGAGGTGTTGCAACATTTCTATGGGCATACATATATTGGCATCAGAGGCTAGGAATGTTACTACCTTGCTGATGTTCTGTTAGTAGAATGTGGCCACACAGCATTGTCCTTGGCATACTGTTGTAGGCATGACACATAGGCAATTGTAGCCTCTACACAGTTACAATCTTGAAAGATATGTATCAACATCATGTAGCAATTGAAAGGTTGGAAATAGTTATGTCTACTTGCTGTTGCTATGAAGGATGTGGCAAATGAGTCCTGGCTATTTGGGAACCTAATGTTGGCAATGACACCTATGTGGAGCATGTGTGGTAGTTCACATACACGTGTGAGTAGCATTGTACGTGTATGTGACTTGCATCATGGTAAGTGTGCCTGTCATGTTTGCAAAACATGTGCTTTGGCCCTGAGAATCTTCCTCAGATATATGTAAGGCTTGCCATGTCTGATGTGTGTGTGTAGCGATTTAGCCACTCAGTCAGTGGCCCATTGATGGATTAATGGCATGAATATGTAGGTCTGATTGTTATCTTTCTGTATGGTGGCCTACATGTAAGGTTCACTTTTTTGACATCTTGTGGTTGTGTGTGGGACATAGGTCTGAGCTTAATTGGTCTTTACATGACTGTTAAAGTTTGTTTTTTAGAAGACCAATGACCAGATGACTTGGTCCACATTGTATTTTCAATTTGTGATACATCACTATTGGGGTAGGTGTGTGTGACATGTGCTCTGACTCCTTAACCTTAAATTGAAATGTTTGAGTTGTTACAGGTTTGCTTATGTCCATTGTGTATGGTTGTAAGTATGTGAAATGAAGAAGGTATGGCTTGTCTACACTAGCCCTGCTTGCCTTTACAATATGTCATAGCCTGGTACATGACTTTAGAGTAAAATATTTGTCTGTGTTGAGTATTTGTTTTTGATTAGTGATAAGCAATTTCACATTCCTAAACTATTTCTTGATTGGTGCTTGACTATGATGTTGTGGATGGGGAACATGTATCATGTGGCAAAGTCAGCTTGTCATGGTATGGTTAGTGTGATTGGTCAACTTCATTCATGGTACTCTATATGTAAGGTAGGTAGCTTAGCTGGTGTTTAACAATGTTTATATTGAGGGACATACATCATATTTTGTTGTGACCTGACAGCACTTTACTAGCACTACCTGGGGATGTTGGTGAACAGTATGTAATGAGACTTGTGTACTGTATGATGCAAGTGTTATTTTGTGAATATGATGACCAGACCCGACTTTCTGTTTTTCAGCATCAGCACCAGCAGGCAAAGGAGACGGGGCACAGCTGAGTGGGGAAGCATCTGGCCACGGGGCCTCCAGTCACGAGAACACTGACAGCAAGGGACCCAGTGACCCAGAGGGTGAGAGGAGTGCCACAGGGGAGATCGGATCCAGTGCATCTTCTTCAGAATCCTCCTCCAGTGGCCACTCCCTAGTTGTGACGGACCCATCTGGGTCCACCACAGTACCATCTCTGTCCACCAACCCCCATTCTATCACCGTCCTCCCTGTAGCTCCCCACCCAGTTGGCTATGCCCGCTCATCCCAGAGGGTGGGTGTTTCCTTTGCCACTGGCACCTGTGCCCCAACCCCGTTAGCCCTGATTCCCTCAGTGAGGAGGCTATTGACCTCCTGAGGTCGATCTCTGTGGGTCAATCGACCATTGTGAATGCCATCCAGGAACAGGCAACTCAAACACAACAGAGCAATGCGTTCCTGGAGGGCATTCACGGTGCACTGGCTGGCCTACAGAGATCATTTCAGGCTCTGGCCTCCACACTGACGGCAGCCAGTCACCCCTTGTCTACTGTCCCCCCTCCACCTTCTTCTTCCCAGTCCAAATTCCCCCTTCCCTGACCCAGCCAAAGCACACAAACAGACAAGCAGGCATCCACCTCAACATCCGAAGGTAGTGCAGACAAACTTAAGCACCTCAAGACATACCATTGGCAGGCACACAGATAGCAGACACAGCAACTGTCACGACATGCCCTGATACCCTCACCACCCCATCACAGACACAATACCTGACACACCTGGAGACACCACACCAACATTCAGTGATCCAGCCACCACACCTATCCTAACCACAGACAGCACCACAGCAGACCTTCAGACATCCACCCCAGTCACCACACCTGCAGACACCACAACCACTGACATGCCTACATGCAGCACATCCACCATACCTGCAGTCACCACCCCAACTGACAGCCACCCAGCCACCACAGCATCCCCCAGCACCTCCACCCCCCTCAGCCCAAAACACAAACACCTTCACTCACCCACCCAGCAAATACCCACCACCCACAAGCACACCTCCCACAAACAGGCACCCAAGACATCCACTCCTAAATGTCATACAACCACTCCCTCACCCTCCACACCCAAACCCCCTTCTGATGACTGTCCTTGTGCATCTAAGAAATGTTTCCTTTGCAAGATTGACCTTTTCCCCAACTCCTCCCCTGTGACACCCTTAAAAGATCTGTTTCCCTCCACAAGGCCATTCCTTCTACCTTCAAGACCTCTCCTACCCCACCTGCCAGCACCCATGCCCCTCCCCACACCAAAAAGATGTCCACCCCTCCCAAAAAGGTCTGGCACTCCCAAGCCACAGCCTAAACCGTCCCTCTCAAGCCTAAGCCCACCCTCCCCTCCCTCACCCCACAAGGATCCTTGTGGTGCGTCCCTGCCCCCTTTAAACCCCAACCTGTGGAGCTTAAATGGCAGTCAGGAGTTAAGCTGTGGCACCAATTTGTGCCTCTGGTGCAAGAAAATGTATATATGGACTGGCCAATGGCCTTGGACTTCAATTATTATTATTTTTTTTACAAAAATTAGTATAATGCATTATAACCAACTAGTTGCTGGTTTTCTGGTTATATCCGCCCTGCATTTCCTTTCCTCAGTTTGAGTTGTTCCTGGTTGACATTGGCTGTGCATCAGTATTCGTGTGTGTGTGCTGCTTGATGCTTCTGGTATTATCTGGGCAGTCTGTGAAGTTGTGTGCAGTGCTTTTATCCCCCAGGGAGAGGGTGTGTATTTTTGTGAAGGTTATGTGTATGTAGCTGAAATGTTTTTGTCACTGTGATGTGTTGTGTTAGTGTTGGTAGGTGTTTGTTGTAGTGCCTTGTGGCTTTGTGTGTTTGGACTGTGAGTCCTGCATGTATTTTGCACGGTATATTAGCTTTGGTGTACTGTGTGTGATATGTGCATGTCGATTAATAGGTTGTATGATGGTGTAATTGTGTGCGTTTCATCAAAGATGGTTGTATATTGTGTTCTATTTGTGTGGAGTCCCTGGCCAGTGTCAGTTGTGAGTGTTTGACATGTGTTTATATTTGTGCGGCTGTGGTGTTGTTATGAGTTCTTACATTGTATATGAATTTGAGAGGCTGGGCCTCTCCTGTGTTGCGTGTGTAACTGTGTGTTATTGACATCTTGTGTGTGTGTGTGTGTGTACTGGCTTCCGTGTGCATGCTATGTATGTGTAGGTGTATTTGTTGTTGTATGTGAGTGTGTGTCACTGTACTATTACGTGTGAGTGTAGCCCTCACACGCCCCTCCCTACAGTTCCAATTCATTCATTTTACAACTGCAACAGGTGAGTGTGTGTACTTACGGTTGTTGTCTTCCTCATCAGCATTGATTCTGTTGTCTTTCTGCGAGCAGGAGCAGCGGGATGACGTCTAGATGTGGTTCCATGGTGGCTCCGGATGAGTATGTTTTCCTGGAAGTGAGTGTCTCCTTTTATATTGTTCGTTTTGCCTGGTGTTCTGTGGTGGTCCGACCGCAGCAGAAATCTTGGTGGAGTCCAACCTCGTAATGAGTATGGCAGAAACATGGGCTCTGCCGGATTGGTAGGGGCTCAAATCTACTGCAGCGGTCTGACCAAACTGGTGTTTCCGGCGATGCTTTGGCAGGATTCTGTGTGCACCACCGACAATGTCATAATCTTGGGTCTTCTCCACCAGCCTGTTGGCTGGTCGGACCACCACCAACAAGGCAGTCCTTGGACCATCAAACTCGTAATGAGGCCATTAGTGGTTCATAAATGGCAACTGAAATCCCCACTAAGCGATTTATAAACCCCCCTGGAGTGTAGAGAGGAAGTCAGCTAGAAAGACTACCACCAAAGACTCACGGCCTGTGTTAACTGATCTAAAGTACACATTGACTAAGTACAGCTCACAAGCATCTGGGAATAAAAGGAAGAGGCATAGAACACCATCACATGCTGTCTCCACCTGCCTTACCAGGCAGCCCAGATCTGAAGCCACCCATGTTGATAGACCACCAGAAGTTCTTCCCCTTCCCCCAACACCGTTCTTTGCAACTTTAGAATAAGTAGCATACCCCTGGGACTCAATTTCAGTAGTCAGCCACGTCTCTTGGAACAAGCAAATATCAGGCTGGGTTGTAAATGGAACCCAGTAAAGGTTTTCTAACTTCCCCTCAGACCAACTACATCCAATGACAGAACCTTAACAGACTTTGATACCTCCACCAAAACCTCAACCCAACTAGAAACAATACTGTGGGAGCATAGAGTTTCCCTTTGCCCTGGCATCATCCTGAGGGACTCCACCGTGGCTGGAGATCCTTCTGCTGATAGTCAGACACTTTAATATCAGCATCATGGCTAGTATCCTTTGTCTGTGTGTCCTGACTTAAAAAGGATTAACCTTAGAAGTGGGACTATCAGTCAATTGATAAGACAGGTCTACCCAAGGTTTCCACCCCCACTACCAGTTAATTGCTCCATACCAACACCTGCCCTCGAATGTACCACTCAAAACCCTTTACCTAGTCGACAGGAGTTTCCCATCTTGGCGATAAAGTTAATTCTAGCACCAGCCTGCAAACCTGATGGGATGCAATCTTCCCCACCACCCATGGAGCCAATATGGTCCTGATGCCCTACAGTAGACAGTCAGTTGACCCCATATTATGTATCAAAATGATTCTGTGTTGGAACTGAAAATAAGCCACTCCGCATACTACATGAGAAGTTTGGCATAAGAGAGATTGCCTGCAGAATTCAAATATGAGCAGTGAAGTTCTGGACAGCCAGGGATCGATTGAAGTAACCTAAGAGAAGGGGCTCTATGCTAGACCTATCTAATTGCTCACTAAATAGAACAAGTTTTGCTAAGGATGTAGATCTGCAGTTGATGACGCAGTTACCACCTCAATCCGCCCTACCTCGTCCAATCCACTCTCTTCAGATGGAGCATCTCTCTTGTGAGGGCAAGGGGAAAACCTCTGAACTTAAAAACATTTCATATGTGCAAAAAGAAGCCCGACATGCTCCATCATAAGAATAAAGCGCTACTATGCTTCAGACAGTTAGTAGTGCAATGGACCACTGCCAGGCAAGTATACAGAGAAGGTAAATGTAATAAATGCAGGATAATGGGCCTGCACAGTTTAAACTTTGCAGATCTGAAAATTGAAATATTGTTTTTTTTTAAACAGTTTAACATTTAAAAACAGCATCAAATGCATTGTGGACTCAGCTGCACAAGAGTCTCAGGGGTATAGGAGGAGTTTACAAAAATAAAAATTGGGCTGAGGAAAAGCGACTGCTAACGCCCCTTGTCCTCAGTAAGTGAATTTACAAGGGGACGCGTTTAGGTCGTTGAACGTTTTGATTCGCATGGAGTATTCTTGCTATGGTGTAACCAATGAGCATCAATAATCAATACACAAATCAATAATCAATAACTAAAACATTAATCATCAGTGAGTAGAGTCAACATCTCATGAATAACCACAACTCAATTATACGTTTTATCAGTTTTATTTCCCTATGTTACAATACTAAGTCATAAGATTGATTCAAACTTTATTCAATTTACTCAAGATTAATTCATTAGTGACCACCAGTAACAACCTAATCAGGACTTCAGAAAGTCAATAAAAGAAGAATGTGTTAACATGAATAGCAGAGTTCAGCAAATCAGTCTAATCATTTGTCACCGTATACGTCCACGTCTCAGAATAGTAACCCTACCTAAACCCAGATTAGCACTAGCATGTTGGACTTCATGTGGAAACAGTTTATAACATGAATTTAGAAAAACCATCTAGCTAGGAGAAAAACTATAAAATGTGCAGTTGGTACCTAGAAAGAAAAGGCACAAAAGGTCAATCAGTCACATTGACATAGCTACCTATCCACGGTATGTATCAGCAACAAAGTCAGTCTTCATCTTCAGGTTATAAATCAGCAACGCATCAGGCTCTAAAGAGCATGAGCCCAATGACAGAATCTCTTCTAACGTCCAGGCCTAACCTAGAACATCTGAAGTTTTCTCTCCTTGCACAAAATTATATTAAAGTTACCCAGTCCATCCCCTAATTGGTCAATTAGTCACCCGTTATGACTCTACCAACTAACTTATTTTACAAATCTCCGAATTCTAGCATTACGCAACTCTAAGGGTGTCGATTGGTTCACTGTATGATATCCTCATCATCCGGCTCATCAGGTAGCGAAAATGTTGCATCTTCTTCTCCAGTCAGTGTCTCTATTGTTTGAGTCCTGGGAAAGTACATCTCGTCTGCTTTGCACCAGGTTTGATACAAATTTGATTCCCTCATCTCCTGTCCATCTGTTCATTGCAGAATATTCTAGCTAAGCAAATTGTATTAATGTTAGACTTTTCATCCTTGGCGTGGTCTCCCTTAACTTTTTGCCTCTGTTCCCCAGGTTGTTGATGTGTGTTGAACTCTGATTTTACTGTTTTTGTAACTCTGGGCACTTTACTACTGCTTACCAGTGCAAAAGTGCAAGTGCTCCTTTACAAAATGTGTATGTAATTGGTTTATCCATGATTGGCATATTTGGTTTACTAGTAAGTCCCTAGTAAAGAGCACTAGAGGTGCCAGGGCCTGTAAATCAAATGCTACTAGTGGGCCTGCAGCACTGATTGTGCCACCCACATAAGTACCTCTGTAATCATGTCTCAGACCTGCCACTGCAGTGTCTGTGTGTGCACTTTTAACTGTAAATTCGACTTGGCCAGTGTACCCACTTGCCAGGCCTAAACCTTCCCTTTTCTTACATATCAGACACCCCTAAGGTAGGCCATAGGTAGCCCCAAGGGCAGGGTGCAGTCAATGGTTAAGGTAGGATATTTAGCAATGTGGTTTATATGTCCTGACAGTGAAATATTGTTAAATTTGTTTTTCACTGTTGCAAGGCCTGCCCCTCTCATAGGTTAACATGGAGAGAAGAAACGACGAGCCCCAACCCGACGAAAGGAGAAACAACGCAAGGTCTTGCTTGTGAGGGAAATCGACGCATCGCAAGCCCTTTTTGACGCACACTCGCCCGTGCGGGGTTATTTTTGACGGACCTAAGGTACATTTTCACATTAACAGTGTTAGTGTGTGTTTTAAACTACATAAAGATTATTTTTGCTTTTTAATTGATAACTTGACTTGTGGATTGTGGATTTTTGTCGTTTTGGTCATGTTTTGTTTAGATGAATATTTCCTATTTTTCTAAACCTGTGTTGTGTCATTTTGTAGTGTTTTTATTAAGTTACTGTGTGTGTTGGTACAAATACTTTACACCTATCACTCTGAAGTTAAGCCTACTGCTCTGCCAAGCTACCAAGGGGTTAAGCAGGGGTTAGCTGAGGGTGATTCTCTTTTACCCTGACTAGAGTGAGGGTCCTTGCTTGAACAGGAGGTAACGTGACTGTCAACCAAAGACCCTATTTCTAACAATTAACATAAGTAATTCATGGTCAGTTCAACTCATCACCTTTTCTACATTGCACGATTATTCAGCTTCTGCATGAAGCATGGCAAAACTAGGCCACAACTTCGGCTAAGTTAGCTCTACAATATGATGCAAAACATACGTTATACATTTCAATCTGGCATTACTATATTATTACACATTTTCAATATTTCACACGTTTTTTATCATTTTAGTATAATTCGTGCATTCTGATGGCCAATCTTCGTGGGCACATTTTCAAACATGCACATTATTTCTCAACATTAATTTTCTCTACATATTATTATTCAAAATGCATAAACACTCATTAATAATTTTTAATTAACATAACTGCGTCGGCAATCCCTCCTCCGATTACTAAATATGTCATCACATCACCTCTACCATAATAATTTTCATAATTCACTTTCCTCAGTGTTTTGTCTCCTTCTCAAATCTTCTCTAAAAATTCTTTCAGTTTCTTTCTTCCCTCCCCTGATAATTTTTTAGACCGTTTCAATTTAATCTCTTGACACAATTTACATGAACCCCATATTCCTAATATGCAAGCAATCACAATCAATAGTCCCTGTATGATTTTTAATAACACCCCATTCCAAATGTTACTAAGCCAATTTCCCCCTGAAGCAAATACTTTTCCAACCTTTTCCCAAACACCTGGTTCCTTCAATTCTTTCAAATCCTTACTCGAGTTACTCAGGCTAGTAAGTAAGTCTCTTACCTTCTTACTATTATCTGGAATATAAGAACAACAGTGCCTAGAGTTAATCATTGCAGACTCCGCCGTCCTTCGCTAGAAGGCTGTCTAAGTCAAAGCGATTCTTAAGCGTCATAGCTGTATCCGCAGCTAACTCTGTATCTGTCAGGAGTACCGCCCCTGTAAAGTTTGTCAGCATGCTATCCACAATAGTAGACAACTTTCGTATCTTGATCGAATTCAGGATGACTCCCAGTAAAGGAATCACTGCACCAAATATATCTCCCACAATAGCAGAAGAGGTTTCCCTCCTCTGTTGCTTATGATGTAATTCAGTCAATTTCTGAAACCTCTTTAAGTCATCTATCTGATAAATCTTTGGGAAAATTATCTCCAAACAACATATCCTATACCATCCTCTTGGAAGACAGTAATAAGCATTAAGTCCACAAGTATAATAGATACCAGGAATCGCACTGTCCTGACCATTCAACATACAAATCCATTTACTCTGAAACAAAAACACATGCCTACTTTCACTCGTTTCCACAAATAGTGTCAGTGCGTGATTTTGGCCTATATATAAAAAGCTTCCCTACCTGTAATTATTCTAATGCTAATATTTTTGTAAGGCCTTTTCTCTAAGCCTTTTCTCATTTTTCTTTTAATGCTTTTCTCCTGTCATCAGTATGGACTATGAAGCTCTTTTCTAAAGGTGTAAGCAAGCATGTAAGATTGTTTCTATGTGGATATGCTGTTCCAAACTTTAGTGTAGGCTCAAAGACTCCAACTAATACTATATCGTGATCCTCAGCTACTCTTCTCAGATATCTAATAATAGGAACAAAAGAAAACACCAAATCACAATTAGAGTAAAAATACTGTATATACTCTTGCTTATAGAACCTTGTTAGTAGCAAACTGCAGCTTATTCCATAAGTTAGTGGAAGACTATGGTACATAACCCCTTCTACTGATGAAGGAATTTGCGTACACACAAGACAATCCCTTGCAGCCATCATCTCAACATATTCACTCAACAACTGATAGAAAACGTTAGAAGAAAGCTCTCCTTGAGCATTAGTATAGTCATGCCAATACTTCTCATCTAACTTAAACCTCTCTAAAGCTGTTAGTGTAGTAGTCTCAGTAACAGAAGCATGATTGGCTCCTTTCGTATCAAGAAGACATTCCCACAATCACAACTATAAACAAAATCCCACACATAATCGGCAATCCAATGCTCATATATTTACAGCGCCTAGCATTGCTAACCTCATTATTTGACTCAGCCATGATCTGTAAAGAATCAGAAAGCAGACATAACTCATATATATATATATATATATATATATATATATATATATATATATATATATATATATATATATTTATTTATCTATTAGTGCAGTAAAAGTCAAAAAGAAAAATTCTTCTCTCACAGTTCAGTTTCACATCCAGGAACCCTTTTTCTTGCCAAAATCAATTAGCAGCTTGTCACATCCGGTTTTATGTCAAATCAGGTTATCAATGACTCTTTCAGATTATTTTCAACAGTCTCTTTAAGGTATTTCAGATTGCCTCAACAATTCAGCTTCTTATTTCCCTTCAGGTTACATCAAAGTACTGACTCCGAACCTCTCTATCAAAACAAAAGGACATACACTCGTGTTGTCATTCATTTGTAGTTGCATAAGCCCATTCGGGACCTGCGTAATGCCGACTTGCTATTCTCTTTCTTTTCAACCTTTGATCACCACTTATTTCTCCTTCACTCAATTCTTCTTTTCATGTAGTATCTACCTCTTTCTCTATTATTTCATTTATGACCAATTCCTTTCTTTTCCCTACTTGTGGCTCAGGCCAATTATCTCCTTTTCTCGATCCTTCTGCCAATATTCTTCTCAGCTTTAGACTCTTTCCCTTCTCTTTCTCCATGGTGTTTTCTCTTGATGGACCTGCAGCGGGCTCAGGAAGAGTCAGAACACTGACTTTGATCCTTCTCAACTTTTCCCCCCACTTGGTCTGGCACTTGCTCTGTTTGCTTTTCAACACCGTCTGCTTCTGGGAGAACTCCTTCTGTGCTAGGCTCTCCTGCTGTATCCGTTGAGATTGATTCTTCCGCAACCTCCTGTAATTCTTCGCCTTCGTCTCTTACAGGGGTAATAGAACCAACTTCCACAAGCTCTTGTTCAATCTCAGGCTCTCTTGGTTCTTTTTCTGGTTCAGGTGCAGCAACCTGTTGAGCTGTTGGTGCTCTCAACAACACTTCTTCATGATCCTGAGGACAGGCCACCTTCTTCGTATGACTTGCATGTATCCAGTTCGGGAGTCCTGCACACTTTACAGCTGTTGTAGTCGTTAGGACCACCTGATAAGGCCCTCTCCAACGTGGCTCTAAACACGTCTTGCGCACATGTTTTCGGACAACGACACAGTCTACGGATCTGAGATTGTGGCCTGGGTCGTGGATGGGTGCCAGGGTGGTGGCCTGCACCTGCTGAGAGAAAGAGCGAACCACATCAGCCAGTCTCTTGCAGTAGTCCAACACCATATCATCTATTCTATTTACAAGTGCATTCGCTGGAACTGCTGGTAATCTCATTGCTCTGCCCATGAGAATATCGTGAGGTGACAGCCTTGTCTCCCTGTCAGGTGCATTTCTCATTGACATCAATACCAAAGGCAATGCATCTGCCATTTCAGAGTCGTAGCTGCACACATCTTGACAATTCTTGATTTCAGGATACCATTCATCTGTTCCGGTAGTCCTGATGCTTCAGGGCAGTAACTACAATTTAACTTCTGCTCAATGTTTAGTGCTGCACATAAGAGTTTAATCACCTTGTTGAAGTGAGTTCCCCTATCTGATTCTAAAGAGATCTGAAACTCGAAATGTGGTATCAATTCCCTGAGCAACAACTTTGCTACTGTGAGACTGTCATTCCTTCTTGTGGGGTATGCTTCCATCCAGTGACTAAAGATACACGCAATCACCAACACGTACTTCAAACCTCTACACGCAGGCATCTCAATGAAATCCAATTGCATACTGCTGGATGGTCCTCCTGCTCTTTGAATGTTGCTCAAATTTACCACAGTCCCTTTCCCACATTTAGCTGCTGACATTATACAGCGATGACATACTGCCTCTGCCGCATGCCTAAAATTAGGATTGAACCAGTCAATCTTGAACAATCGAACTATGGCATCCCTCCCAATGTGTGCCTGTCCGTAGTAAAATCTGGCCATTTGTAACAATACACTATTTGGCAGAACCATTTGACTCTCCTCAGAAACCCAAATTTCATCAGGTCTTTGGACACATTTCAGTTTAGACCAAAGTTGTTTCTCCTCTTTGTCAACATTATTTTGCAATGTTTTTAACTCTTCCAATGTATCAATCACTTTCAATGCAAAACTTGTACATGTATTGTCTTCTTCTGGCATCAGTTCCCACTTGTCTTTGAACGATATACAGTTCAATGCGCAAAATCTTGCGACTTGATCCATATATCCATTTCCTAGTGAGATGTAATCCTGTGTCTTTTGATGTGCACTGCATTTCACCACGGCAAATTTTTCAAGTAACTGTATTGCATACAGTAATTCCTTTATTCTGTCGCCATTTCTTACTGGTGAACCAGTAGAGATCAGGAAACCTCTTTGAGACCACAATTGACCAAAATCATGAACAATTCCAAATCCATATTGGCTATCTGTGTAGCTGGTAACTCTCAATCTAGCAGATACATGGCATTCTCTAGTAAGAGAAACCAATTCTGCTACTTGTGCAGAATATACACCTCAAAGCCAAGAAGCTTCTAAAGTACCTGTCATTGTGCACAGAGCATATCCTGCTCTTAATGTTCCTGTACCATCTCTGAGACATGAGCCATCAACAAAGACAATTTGGTCATTTTCTTTCAATCGTATATCTTCCTCCTTTTCAATTTCAACAGTATCAATTGGAAGCAATGTTGCCAGGTTCAGGACTGTACATCTTTTCAATGTTACATTTGGAGCACCTATAATGCTCATCTCATACCTTGTCAATCTGGCACCAGTCAAATACTGCGTTTTCGTCCTGGTCAGTAAAATCTCTGTATAATTTGTCAGCAGCTAAATGTGGGAAAAGGGACAGTGGTAAATTTCAGAGTGAGGTACCATTACCGTCAAAGGGTATCCCATCATTACTCCCTCACACTGTGATAGGCTTTGACCAACTGTGGCAACCGCACGCAAACAAGCTGGTAAGGCTGCTGCGACTCGGTCCAAGGTAGATAGAAAAATAGGCTACTGGGCGATAAGCACCTCCATGGACCTGTGTCAAAACAGACAAAGAACAAGCATCACATTCATGACAAAACAATATGAATGGCTTCGTATAATCAGGCATTCCCAACACTGGAGCGCTGCACAAACTCTCTCTCAACTCAGTAAATGCCTTCATCTGATCCTGGTCTAAGGTAATGGGATCTGTAACCTTCTTATGTGTCAGCTGCTGCAATGGTTTGGCGATCTCAGCAAAATTTGGAATCTTCCGACAATAACCTACCATTCCCAGAAACATTCTGACATCTCTCTGTGAAGTCAGGGGACTTCTCTGCAATATCATTGTAATCCTTTCTCTGGAAATTTTCCTTGACCCTTTCTCAATTTGGTGTCCCAAATATTTTACTGACTTCTGACAGTACTGCAATTTCAATGGTGACACTGTCCAAATTTTCCCAAATGATTCAACAGGGCAATCGAGTCATATTTACACTCGTCCCTTGTCTTGGACGCAATCAGCAAGTCATCAATGTACTGCACTGGAGTCGATTGGTACGGTAGTTCCAATGACTCCAGATTCTTTTTCAGAATCTGACTGAACAGAGACGGTGACTGTGTACCCTTGAGGAAGCCTGCACCAGCTGTAGACTCTGTCTATGAATTTTAAACTAAAGAAACTGACTATCCTCATGGAGCGGCACAGAAAAGAAGGATTGGGACAAATTAACCACTGTGAACCACTCTGCATCACATGGAATCTGAAACAATATTACAGCTGGGTTTGGCAGTACAGGACAACACTTGACCACCAGGTCATTCACTTTTCGCAAATCTTGTACAATGCATACTTTCCCAAAAGGCTTCTTTAGGCCCATTATCGGTGAATTACAAGGACTGCTCAACACTTCCATCAAAACTCCTTGTTTCAGAAAATCTTCAATTATCTGCGCCACTTTCATCAGAACATCCTGTGCCATGTTATACTGTGGAAGCTGAGGAAACACTACGTTCAGCTTCAAAGTGATCTTAATCGGCTCCACTCCCTTGATCAAGCCCACTTCTTTACCTGTCAGGTCCCACACGTTTTCCTGTACCATTCCCTGCAAGTCTGCATGTAATTCTTTCACAGTAAACATCGGGAAAAACTCAATCAATGGGTACTCTTCGTTAATGGTTTCGTTCTCAGTTTCACAAGCTTCTTCTTCCTCATCATCACTATTTGTCTGGACCTCTATTCCAGCAGTTGAACAACTAATCGAACATCTGGTCTTGCACAACAAGTCCCTGCCTAGTAGAGATGCTGACTTGAGTCACAAACTACAAACTTATGCAGTCTCTGGAAGTTGCCAATCTCAACCTGTACTGGATCTGTGATCAGATTTATCAACTGTCTGTTCTCTACCACTACAACCTGCACTGTTCTTCCTGAAAGAGGTAAGTTTTTTGAACTTCTGCACTTCTCACTGTAGAGCGTGTAGCTCTTATGTCCACTAAGTATGAAACTATGACCCATCACCTTTCCTTTTACAAAAGGTCCTCTCTACCTCTAGTGATGCTGCAAGCATATATGGCTCCTCATCTGAACGTTCACATATCCATTCATTGTTTCTTTCATTCTCACTATGTAATGGGAATTGGTGCACTGTGTCACTACTTCTGTCTTGTCTCTGACCTGCTGAGTAAGCATCATCTGTTGCTGTTCCATCGGGGCTTCAGGTATCTGCATTTGCTGTCTAGGTACCATAGGAACCTGCTGCTGCATTGGTTGCAAATGTGGCATTTGTGCACGTGGCTTTTGCATCTGCTGCACGGGTTGAAAATTCTGCACTTGATTCATGTTATTCTGAAAATTCTGATTAAGTCCTCTCAATCTAGGGACTTTGTTTGAAAGGTATTGACATCACCACTTTGCTGAACCACACCATCCTGCACCATCAACAGACACTCACGCTTCCAGTGTCTCACGTTTCCACAAAGATGACACAGTAACATCTTTTTCATCCCTTGCACATCATTCTGAACCACTACAGTATACTCAAATCCAGACCACTATTCATATTGATTCCATGAACCCTACCTCGCGCTTGGGGTTGGAACAGGACAGTTCCCTGCTGCTGCGTTATCTGTTACACTAAAGCTCCCTGCACTCCATTTTGAGCTGCCTTAATCTGCATCACCATTGCATTCGCCTTCAACTTTTCCTGCTTCAATTCAATCTCATCACTACAGTATTTTGCATACTCCAATACCTCAATCGGTTTCGCTTGCCAACAAATCAAGTGACTCTTAATCATCTGACCTATCTCAGTTCTCAATCCTTCTACAAACCTGAACACAGAGTGCAACATGTCTTTCGGCTCAATCACTTCCTTAGCACTTAACTCCTTGAACACCTTTAACAATCTCTCATAATATGTATGTATCGACTCCTTGACTTCCTGCACTGTCCTGACAATTCTCTGCCAATCAATATTTTTAGGCGAGATTCTCGTCTTCAGGAATTCAATCACCTTATAATCTGTTTCATCACTTCAGGTGATGGTGCACATATAACTCTATCCATCTCTGGTTCACTCGTCAGCCAGTCCACTGCTCTCTTGCACTCAACCCACAAATCAGCTGGCACTACTATCTCCAGAGTATTCAAGTCTTCCCATAGACATTTTGAAAGTTTCACAAATCTATCTGCTGGTACCATTCAACCGGTTTCTCCCTCAGTTTTGGATAATCATTTGTGAATGATAGAATATCGCTCCTGTGCCAGGGAACATGCACAAATTGCCATCCTGGAATTTCCCTCATTGGTAACATTTTTACTGGATCTTTTTCTTTCTGAATGCTTTCAGACCCTTCTTGTGAATCTCGTTTCCATTTATCCTTCTTCTTTGCCCATCTGCCTTCCCACTTCTGTAATGCTCCCCAAATCTGAACACTCTGCAATAATTCCTTGAGATGCTCTTTCATCCCTGCTGACCTAATGTGCTCAAAATCCTTTGCCTCAAAATGTAACCTGTAGCTTTGTGTTAAGTGTTTTGTTTTCTCGATTTCTATGTCATGTTTATCTACCAGATCTGCCAATTTCTGGGGTGTCTTCCCCACTTCTCTCGTAATTCTCGAACACAAGTATCTCAGCTCTTCTTCAGTATAGGATTCTAACCTATTCACTCCCATCGATCCTTCAACTGATTTGGTTATTTTGGTAGCCAGTCTTATACGATTAATCTGCTCTTCAACATTGGATGTACTTCGAGGGGAATTCAGATTGTCTAACCATTTGTTTAACTGTTGTGCTATCAATCCCTGTATTGAAACATTACTTGCGTTCGGCAATGGCACCTGTTGTATCACTGCACCTGGAATTTGCAGTGTCAAAAGCTTCAAGCTCTGACTCACGCTTGGGCCACTTACTGTATCTATTGATTAATGGTCTAGATCCATCAAAGGTCTGACCCATAGATGATTATTACCTGCACATGATCTTTCATCCCCCTCCTCACAAGGCTTTGTGACAACTTACCCTGTTCTCCTGCAATTGGCTTATTCTGCACAAACAATGGTACCACTGGACTAACGTTAATCGGCAGCGATATCGCATCTGGTGCTGCTCTGACACCCGCATTTTGTGGAAGGGCTACTCCCATACTCTGGTTCATCACTGGTGTCACATCTGACTGGGTCCCTGTCATTGGTGTGAACTTGGGCAAACCCTGTGGCTGTGCCTGAGGCAACAACATTGGAGTCGGTTCAGTCTGAACAAGCATCGGCCTCGGAACCACTTGCTCCATAGGAACTACTAGGTTTGAGGAGTTCTTGAGAACTGGTATCTCTGGATAAGTTCTCTGTACTGGTGGTGGGTGCATCTGTGCTTGGACTACTGATGTAGTCACTGCATTTGGAGTACTCTGCACTACCTCCTGTACCTGTACATTATTTGTTTGTACTGGTCTCACTGTCCCGACACTTGAGCTGGGTAGTTGGATCAGAACTAGTATTTGGACCCTCTTCATGTATCGCATATGGTGGAGGTTGGTCCCTCAACACCTGATTAATGAGATCCAACATCTGAATCTTCTTCTTCCACATAAGTCTTTTTCTTCTTCTTACCCCCTGACAAACTCTTATCACTCTTGCTAGTATCCTCTTTCTCTTCTGACTCATCTTCCTCTGTGATATCAGGAAACAACTTAACACCTTGCAATGTTGTCATTCTCCACTTTTTCTGTTTCCAATCCCATCTTGCCTCTGCTAAAGACTTCTCTACCTTCCTTATTCTCCTCTGGAATTTTATTTCTTGCTGCTGTCTTGATAGGAGCTCCCAAACCGCTAATGCCTCAAACTGTGCTGGTCTCGGAAGTGGCTTAGTCTCATATAATGTCATTCGCAACTGATCCAAAATTCTCAAATTAACCGTTCCATGCTCTGGAAACGCTAAAGCTCCCCGTTTCTCTGTCAATTTGCACCACTGCTTTAACCAAAGACATGGCGTGACACCTCGCTCCTCCATCACAATAAATGCTGGAGAATTTTCCAGTGGGGTAGGTTCCCCACTGTCACCTTAATGTATGTATCGCCCATCATGGCACTGTTAAACGCTTTGAAAAACTTCATCTTTCTCTGTTGTTTTTATTCGATTCAATAAGGAAATGACTTTCACTCCCAAGATTCCCCTTCACCTGCCTTCTCAACCAATTGCCTCTAACGGACGGCTGCCAATCCGCTCACGACTTCTCAATAACCAACCTATCCCAGCATGGCTCACTCTGACGTCGCACTCACATACTTAGGCTGACAGTCTTGCGGCTTGTCCTCCTAATCTTCAACTCACACAAAACTAATGCAAAAAATATTGTGCGCACTAACCAAAAACCAATAACCAAAAACAAATCACCTGGTTTACTACAGGAAGGTACACAATCACTTCAGAGACCTTAGGAATTTTCACTGATGGCCTTTTAGCTCAAGCAGCTATTCCTCTTTCTCAGTCTCCCACATTCGCAAGCAAAATTCGACCCGCAAATTTTACTCTCAACTGATCAATGGGCCTGTCCTGGTGCACATAGGACTCGCCAAATTTCCCTTACTCACTTAACTTATTCACCGACTTGTTGATCAACCTTCTTAACCAGACAGATTACCAAAAAATAAACCCAATTGTCTCCTACATTTGTCTATATACTACGGAGTCCTAGACCACGCAGGGTCCGTACATCACCATTAACCACGTGGACAATTTTTGAGCCAAAGCGCCACACGCGTATATGAAGTTCGACGACTTCCCTACTCTCATACGGCGGAGTACACACACTAAACTTACTAAACTTCAACTGGAGTACACAGACTCCCTACTTCCCTCACATACGTCACAATTCACCGGCAGTCTGCATAAGCCTTTGCAAGCGCAATCTACCACTATCACAAAGACGCCGAGAACATACCCAACTTTACTAGCGGGATCCAGGAATTGTAAAGTCATTTCTGGGCTTAAGGGGACATCATCTTTGCTACAATTGCCATTTCAGAAAAACAAAATTCAAACCTCATAAAATGAATAACTTACCCCAATTTAAACTACCACTATAACTATCAGTCACCACATAACTAGTTCTCTAAGGAAACCTAGCCATCAAGCTGCTACCAAAAACTGCTAGCGCGAGTGGTCCTTAGTAAGTAAACTTACAAGGGGGTGCGTATAGGTCAATGAACCTTTTGATTCGCATGGAGTATTCTACCTATGATGTAACCAATGCGCATCAATAATCAATACACAAATCAATAATCTCATAAGTAAAACATCAGTGAATAGCGTCAACATGTCATGAATAACCACAACTCAATTATATGTTTTATCAATTTTATTTCCCTATTTGTTACAATACTAAGTCATAAGGTTAATTCAAACTTTATTCAATTCACTCAAGATTAATTCATTAGTGACCCCAGTAACATAACCTAATCAGGACTTCAGAAAACATGCATTCTAATGCTCAACATAAGCCAATAAAAGAAGAATGTGTTAACATGAATAACAGAGTTCAGCAAATCAGTCCATCAACCATTTGTCACCGTATACGTCCACGTCTCAGAATAGTAACCCCACCTAACCCAAATTAGCATTGGCATGTTGGAATTCATGTGAAAACAGTTTAGAACATGAATTTAGAAAAACATCTAGCTAGGAGAAAAACTATAAAACAGCACAGTTGGTACCAAGAAAGAAAAGGCTCAAAAAGGTCAGTCATATTGACATAGCTACCTATCCACGGTATGGATCAGCAACAAAGTCAGTCTTCGTCTTCAGGCCATCAATTGATCAGCAGCGCATCAGGCTCTAAAGAGCATGAGCCCAATGACAGAATCTCTTCTAACATCCACGCCTAACCTAGAACATCTTATGTTTTCTCCCCTTGTCACAACATTATATTAAAGTTACCCAGTCCATCCCCTAATTCCTAATTGATCAATTAGTCACCCCTTATGGCTCTACCCAATAACTGTTATTTTACAAATCACAGAATTCTAGATTTACGTCGCTCTCAGGGTGTCGATTGGTTCACTGTACGATGTCCTCATCATCCGGCTTATCAGGTATTGAAAACGTTGCATCTTCTTCTCCAGTCAGTGTCTCTATTGTTTGAGTCCGGGGAAAGTATATCTAGTCTGCTTTACACCGGGTTTGATACAAATGTGATTTCCTCATCTCCTGTCCGTCGGTTGATTGCAGAATATTCTAGCTAAGCAAATTTTATTAAAATAAGCGGTTCATGGTCAGTTCAATGCATCAGCTTTTCTACATTGCACGAGGATTCAGCTTCTGCATGACGCCTGGCAAAACTAGGCCACAACTTTGGCTAGTTAGTTCTACAATATAATGCAAAACACACGTTATACATTTCAATATGACATTACAACATTATTATTACACATTTTCAATATTTGACACATTTTTTTATCATTTTAGTACAATTTGGGCATTCTGGAGGCCAATCTCCATGGGCACAGTTTCAAACGTGCACATTATTTCTCTACATTAATTTTCTCTACATATTATTATTATTCAAAATGCATAAACACTCATTAATAATTTTTAATTAACATATCTGCGTCAGCCCGACCAAAAGGTAGCCTGAAACGTGTAAGGAGTTAGTTACACTGTGAATTAGTAACCCAATGTAAGAACGGTTCCATACCAGATGATGTATTAATCAGTAGGTAGTATGCTACTGTAGATTTTGAGAGTTCAGTACATTCACTCAACCTATAACACAGAAATAAAACATGCATTGACTCTTTCCTTACAAGAAAAAAGAGATGGCATCGAGGATACAGTTCCATTCTGGAAAATGCAATCAAGCAAACATCTTTTTAAGATAGTACAGCAATGGAACCCTGTCAACTCTGTCTTATTTCAAACAGTCAGGCAACACCTCTCTATTAAAACTTGTTTCCTTCCTTTCTTAAAATGAAATCAACAGCATAAGGGGACACAATGTTACAAAGTTAGAAATAAAATTAAGACCTAGGTCAGCATGACAGAATATGTTAAAGTACTTGGAGGGACGTCAAGCAGTCTACTCAAAACAAGGTTTTCCACCTTCTGAATGCCAGGAATGTCCTTTAAACCACACTCCACACACTGCAATTAAGTAACACTAAAAGGTGCAAATAGCCTCAATCTTTTTAACAGGCTTAGAGCCAATTTGCGAGGGTAATAGAATCTAGCCCTCCACGCTATGCTCAAACTCAGCAGAGCGTACTCAACCTAATGGCTTCCTGCTGCAGGTCACAAAAATCAAAACACACAGATAAGTGAAAGAAAGACCAATCTAATAATGCAATTGTTAACTACAAAGCTTCTTGATTTAGTTCTTTTTCAGTCACCAACCACCAATTGTGTTTTTGCTTGGAATATGAATGAGTTAAATTCAGCCTAAAGTAGGGTATTGGTATAGAAGTCTCTGTAAACCATTTGGGGTCCTAGCTAAAACATCAGACAATGCAAATCTGGGATTGGACAAAAACCCACCTGCAGCAGATCTTTATTAGGATTAACCAGGAACTTTTCAAGGTCCTTGCTATATAGTATAAAAAGGAACGGGGTGAGCACACCCTGCCGAACACCCCTGTCCAGTATAAAAGAAGTAGTATCCTCCTCATTTGATTCATACCTCAGGCTTGCGGTCACCTCAAGATGCACCTGCCATAAACAAATAGTAGTATGCCTGTCCACCCCCAGATCCATCATGAAACTCCACAATGTAGATTGGTGTGCATGGTCCAAAGTGAAAGTGTTGCATATATTGATGAAGGATAGACATACGTTGCTTTGCTTAGCTGTAGTATATTGACCAGGAGGCAGGAGTTGAGCGATTGTTTTATAGTGCTAAGGTCAGCATGCAACACAAATTGAATGTCAGAGAAAATATTATCATCAAGAATGCAGGCCTCAAGGTGGGCCACAAGGATCCGTCCAGCTATCTTTGCTATCGATAAATGCATAAAATGAGCCAATGGTATTTAGGGGTCCATGTAAAGCCCTTTGTAAAGTTCAGCACTATAATTGAAAGGAACCAAGATATATTTTGAGTGGGGGGCATGTGTCTGCACTTCCTTGCACATTGGTATTAAGAGGAGCCCAAAGTAGGATGGTGTCTTTAAATATATCCACTGGCAGCTCATTGGGTCCTGGAGCCTTGCTTCTCAGGCATCTATTAAGGGTGAGCATCATTTCAGGATGTTCAAAGTTGACATAATCATGATTCCTGATGATGTTCTCCTTTAAATCCCCACTCACCATCACTTTATCAGAAATTTGAAGCTGACCTGAATAAACGTTAGAGAAATGACTAACCCAAATATCTGGTGGAATCGCTCTATCTACATTTTAGTAGAATTTGCGAGAAAAAAAAAAAAAAAAAGAGATTGACCACTTGCCAAAAAGCTTGATTATTACTGAAAGGACTAGCAGTTATCATGGTTTCCCTCAAAACCTCTTTGCTGCCTTTATTCCTAACAACCAGAGCCCCCTGTAAGCCCATCTGCAGGAGTGCACATACATCATAATTCTGGGACTGGCTTTCAATGCAAACTTAAGGTCATGAGCAGCCTGGGAACAATTTTGGTCAAACCACCTAACATGCAAAAGTCTATGTTGACCCTGAGAGATCATCAGAAGCTGTCTGATCTTCTTTGAGTATGCCATATGAACTGAGAATCCCATCTGCAACTGCACCATCAGCCAAAGGGTTGCTCACCTCAAGAAAATCCAGACATTAAATTAGTCAAAATACCTAACTTATCAACCGCTTCCTATTTTATCATTGTACCCTTATTTTCCTGGTAGTGTATGGGTAGCGCGTTGGCCAACCTGGATGCACCTATGGAAGAAGATTAACCCCTTCTGTGCCGCGGACATAATGGTTACGTCCTGCGGCACAGTGCTGCTGTGCCCAGGACGTAACCATTACGTCCTGGGCACACAGCCCAGAGGGAGCGCTAGCGCTCCCTCTTTGGTGTCCCCCCCACCCCCCCTAAGTCAGGGATGGAAGGGGAAGCCCTTCCCCTTCCACCCCCGACCCCCCCACCCACCCTGTGATGTCAGCGCGCGAGTGCACGCTGATTGTCACAGAGCCTCCCCCATCGCGCTGGAAGCTCAGCTTCCAGCGCGATTTGAAGAGAAATACTTTGCATTTCTCTTCCGATCACGTGGGGGAGGCCGAGAGAGGCTTCAAAGGGAAGGAAATGTATTTCCTTCCCTTTGAAGTCTCTCTCTGCGTTTTGGCAGCCGGATTGAAAGCAATCCGGCTGTCAAAATGCCCACTAGACACCAGGGATGTCTTTTTTATTTTTGTAACTGACATAAGGGAGTGACCCCTAGGGCAAGGGTCGCTCCCAGGGGGGGCATTTTTTTTTTAAGGCCTTTGGGGGGGGCAGAAACCTCTAGACACCAGGGATATATATATATATATATTTTTTTTCGTTTTTGTTTATTTTTTTTGTTTTAGGAGTGGGGAGCGACCCCTTAGGCAAGGGTCGCTCCCATAGGGGGCAAATTATATTGAGGCCATTTCTGCCCCTCTTGGGGGCAGATCGGCCTATTTTAATGAGGCCAATCTGCCCCCAAGGGGGGCAGAAACCACTAGACACCAGGGAGTTTTTTTTTTGTTCGTGAATTTCATGTAAGGGGAGCGACCCCTTAGGCAAGGGTCGTTCCCCTGGGGGGCAAATTTATTTTAGGCCATTTCTGCCCCCCAGGGGGGCAGATCAGCCTATTTTAATTAAGCCGATGTGCCCCCAAGGGGGGCAGAAACCACTAGGCACTGGGGATCTTTTTTTTTTGTGCCGTCACGCAAGGGGAGCGACCCCGTAGACAAGAGTTGCTCCCCAGGGGGGGCAGCAAATTTATTTTAGGCCATTTCTGCCCCCCGGGGGCCGGCTGAGCTAGAGGCCAAAATCCACAGGTAGGCACTTTGCAAAGAACACCTCTGTTTTCTGTGAAAAAATGTGATGTGTCCACGTTGTGTTTTGGGCCATTTCCTTTCGTGGGCGCTAGGCCCACCCACACAAGTGAGGTACCATTTTTATCGGGAGACTTGGGGGAACGCTGGGTGGAAGGACATTTGTGGCTCCTCTCAGATTCCAGAAATTCTGTCACCGAAATGTGAGGAAAATGTGTTTTTTTGGCCACATTTTAAGGTTTGCAAAGGATTCTGGGTAACAGAACCTGGTCAGATCCCCACAAGTCACCCCATCTTGGATTCCCCTAGGTGTCTAGTTTTCAGAAATGTGCTGGTTTGCTAGGTTTCCCCAGGTGCCGGCTGAGCTAGAGGCCAAAATCCACAGGTAGGCACTGTTTTCTGTGAAAAAATGTGATGTGTCCATGTTGTGTTTTGGGCCATTTCCTTTCGTGGGAGCTAGGCCTACCCACACAAGTGAGGTACCATTTTTATCGGGAGACTTAGAGGAACGCTGGGTGGAAGGAAATTTGTGGCTCCTCTCAGATTCCAGAAATTCTGTCACCGAAATGTGAGGAAAATGTGTTTTTTTAGCCAAATTGAGGTTTGCAAAGGATTCTGGGTAACAGAACCTGGTCAGAGCCCCACAAGTCACCCCATCTTGGATTCCCCTAGGTCTCTAGTTTTAAAAAATACACAGGTTTGGTAGGTTTCCCTAGGTGCCGGCTGAGCTAGAGGCCAAAATCTACAGGTAGGCACTTTGCAAAAAACACCTCTGTTTTCTGTCAAAAAATGGGATGTATCCATGTTGTGTTTTGGGGCATTTCCTGTCGCGGGCGCTAGGCCTACCCACACAAGTGAGGTATCATTTTTATCGGGAGACTTGGGGGAACACAGAATAGGAAAACAAGTGTTATTGCCCCTTGTCTTTCTCTACATTTTTTCCTTCCAAATATAAGAGAGTGTGTAAAAAAGACGTCTATTTGAGAAATGCCCTGTAGTTCACATGCTAGTATGGGCACCCCAGTATTCAGAGATGTGCAAATAACCACTGCTCCTCAACACCTTATTTTGTGCCCATTTTGGAAATACAAAGGTTTTCTTGATAGCTATTTTTTACTTTTTATAGTTCAGCAAATGAATTGCTGTATACCCGGTATAGAATGAAAACCCAAGGCAGGGTGCAGGTCATTTATTGGCTCTGGGTACCTAGAGTTCTTGATGAACCTACAAGCCCTATATATCCCCGCAACCAGAAGAGTCCAGCAGACGTAACGGTATATTGCTTTAAAAAATCTGACATTGCAGGAATAAGTTACAGAGTAAAACGTAGAGAAAAATTGCAGATTTTTTCACCTCAATTTCAATATATTTTATTTCAGTTGTTATTTTCTATAGGAATCCCTTGTAGGATCTACACAAATTACCCCTTGTTGAATTCAGAATTTTGTCTACTTTTCAGAAATGTTTCGGTTACTGGGATCCAGCATTGGTTTTGATTTCATGCCCATTTCTGTCACTGACTGGAAGGAGGCTGAAAGCACAAAAAAATCGTAAAAATGGGGTATGTCCCAGTAAAATGCCAAAATTGTGTTGAAAAATTGGGTTTTCTGATTCAAGTCTGCCTGTTCCTGAAAGCTGGGAAGCTGGTGATTTTAGCACCGCAAACTCTTTGTTGATGCCATTTTCAGGGGAAAAAACCACAAGCCTTCTTCTGCAGCCCCTTTTTCCTATTTTTTTTTTAAAAAAACAACATTTTCACTGTATTTTGGCTAATTTCTTGGCCTCCTTCTGGGGAACCCACAAAGTCTGGGTACCTCTAGAATACCTAGGATGTTGGATTAAAAGGACTCAAATTTGGCGTGGGTAACTTATGTGAACAAAAAGTTATGAGGGCCTAAGCGCGAACTGCCCCAAATAGCCAAAAAAAGGCTCGGCACAGGAGGGGGAAAAGGCCTGGCAGCGAAGGGGTTAACAAGAGATTATGGTAAATGGAGACATTATTTACAAAGTCCTCAAAATGACCCATTAGGTCTTTGAAAACAAATAAGAAATTGATAATTCTAGTTGTTCCTCTACCAATAAAAGCTGGGCCATTAGCAACGCAATTAAATGAGAATTCAGCAGCAAACAGTGCTTAACTAACATCCCATTTAAAGCATCACCACAAGTCGTATGTGTAAAATGTGTCAAGGCATCGCCCTGTGTCTTTAAATAACTACAGGATATTACGTGAAAATTTATATTGGTATGTTAAAATCCTTCGTGGAAACTATATACACTGGGTCAGAATTGACTAAGGTCACATCTATCAATCATCTCCCTGAGCACTGTAATAATATTTACATAATTTGGATCAAATATATTATTGTGAAAGCCAATTAAGAACTCATTTGAGTTACTAGATCCGAAGTAATTAAAAGAAGAAACTTTTCCAGGAAATGAAACTGACACCAGAGTAAGTAGCCCACACTTAGCCCTGCCTGAATTTGTTACAATTGCAGTGGTATGAAAGTATGAAGATCCATTTACATAAAGGGGATGTACTGCCCAGGCTTCTTATAGACAAATTAACTCAAACCCAATAACAAATTCCTAGAAGTCTCAATTCGAATGTTTAGCATTCAATCCTGCAATGTTCCAGGAAGCAAATTTTTTAGGTGGAAGTGACACTCTTGATGATCTGCAGGTGTCAGATTTAGATGGGATTAACAGACTCACAGGACATTTGAGGGGATATATGCTGCTGTGCCTGGTCATAACTTTCAATTAAAACAAGCATTACATGTTTGGGCAGGCTGTCAACAGGGTCAGTAATTACAAGGGTATTATAAGTATCCTGGGATGTCACAGGACAATTTGTCAGTCTAAAGCGTCCAACTAGGCCTACTGGGTATATTTGTTAGAAAGATATGACTTATATATAGAATACACCATGTCTGGATTACCGGGACTATCTGACGGAATATGACTGAGGTCTATGAAAAATACCTTAATGGCAGTGCTTCAAAGCTAGGACATCCTGAAAGAGGGAAACATACTCAGGTCCCTAAAATGTATTATGATGCAATCCTTTATATCAGTCTTCGGTCCATTGCCAATCCAAGGGATTCTGCATAGCATGTTGATCGCATCCTACAATGAGCCTGTCAAAACTAGCGTCCCCTTCAATCAACGTGACATTGTATTCAAAAGTTGTTCATGACTTTCACTTGCTTAGGGACTTAATGGAGGTACCTCTATAAGCACTATAAGATATGGGGTGACCTCCTGAGTTAAATGGAGGGCACTAGATTTTAGATGCAGGTTCCTTGTCCGTCTAGGCATTACCAGGCGGGTTTAAGCTAGTTAGTCGTACTCTATCAACAAAGGTACAATCTTTAGCCTTATGAACTTCAGGACAATAACTAGCATATTGATTGTTGGTCAGTGTAGAAGTGGAAGTGTCCTGGAAAGATCTGTTATTCTCCTGTGTAGTATTTTTTAGACAACCCCAGAATCTATTCCTCAATAGCTTTGAGGTCGGGCAATACCATAACCAAACAACCGAGTGTGCGCTAGGTTTGCCAATTGAGCACTAATGATGGATGACAGCCAGTCCCATTTTAGTACATATTTTAAAAGCAGGGGCAAAGGTTGCAGAACTAGCTTTCCTCATATTTTTACTTTGTGTTAAATGAGCTATAGATGTTTTTGCCATTAATGACCTGTAGAGTCAGACTTTGATTTAGATGCATGCTCTTTGACCACATCGATGTCAGTCAGATCCTCCAATACATGCTAATTTCCCCCTTTCACTCCCCCTTGTTCTCCTCCTGTGCCTCCCATGCCTTGTTGAATTAAGATAATTGTCAGGCCTGCATGACTCACTTGGTGGCCAAAAACATGGTTAACATCCCAAATCAGGCCACTCAGTTGCAGGATCCCCAATGCCTCCTGGCAGACCAAGCAAGCAAGGTACAACTTAATCTGAGCAGTGGTATTGGTCATGAGGGCTTTGCTGTGACTCCATGATGGGCACCTTTGGTGCTGTTTTTATTCTCAAACACTCAAGAAAGAACACACAACGTTTTCACAAGATTTCTACATCTCGAGGGATTTGGCAGCCATCTTGAGCGCAGCTGCTATTTAAGCCCCACCCTTGCTTCTGTAAGCCACTTGTCATTAGAGAACTCACAAGGCAGGATCCTCTTCCTCGCAGTCCCAGACACTTTCAGGAATCCTTCATTGGTGTCATCCAAAAAGGAGTAAAGGGAGATTACAAAATACTCAAGGGGTTAATGCGCTGGTGGTGCGAAAACGCATAGACATTGTCAAAAGTAGACTTACTTGAGAACTTTGCCCTTCCTCAGCACGCCCTATGAAAATCTAAAAAGCAAAAGGAGGACTTTTTAAGAGAGTTTTAACCAGACCTGTGTGTAGGATGCACAAGATTTAGAATTATATATTTCATCACTTTATTTTGGGTAAAAGCCATAAAAGTATCACAAACACATGTAATGGACATTAGAGTGCATTTAACTACCTCAATTAAAAGTGTAGCAGGAAATTGAGCCACATACAATGACACTAATTACATAGAAGAGCGTTGTTACACAGAATAGGTACGCGGTTTACCGATTGAGCCCTCTTTCAAATCGTGGCTGATTTGAATACCGTTATTGTGTTTCAGCTGCCTAAATAGCACAGCTAATTAGGGATTATTTTCAGCATGCAGCGCTTCAGCTTTAATTTTTCAAGACCACTGTAAGAAGTGATAGCGCGTCCAGTCTTTATAAATTACGTGTACTTGGACACGCTGGAGGTCGGTGAACCTTTTGACCGAGTTGGGTTCTCCTCATCCAAGAATAGTCGGATCACTCAAATCAACAATCAATAACCATTTGTAATCAATGACCAATACTTAATTAATAGATCAAAAAACAAATGAAACAGAAAATCAGTAATTAGACACACCATGACCTTTCAGTCATGAATAACCACACCTGTTTATTAAAGGTTAATGAGTTTATTTCCCTATATTAACAAAGCTAGCACAATATACGTAAGTCTCAAAATCAAATGGTATACATATACGAAAATTACTAGCTGTCCATAGCGACGGAAGAAACACAATCTACGCAAAATCTGGATTATAATGCACTCAGTTATAGCAATGCAAATCACTAATATAAGCAACTGAATTTGACTAATTGCATACATCGGTCAGCATAACAAGATTTCAATTTAGCATGGTGCATCAAATGCATACCTCAACTAACCTCTGATTAGCATTGGCATGTGGGGCTTCATGCAAAATGAATTTAGTCAACATAAATTTAGAAAACTTCTAGCTTGGGCTCTGTCAAAATAAGCAGTTGGTACCTAAGAAGGAAAACACAATGCATAATACAATTATCCTTTTATAATTACCAAATTCAATCAGCATTCAAGGAAAAGTCTTCGTCCTTCAGGTACCGGTTCGATCAGCATGGGGCAGATTTCAAAGGTGCAAAGTTAAAGCAAGTTTCCTTGCGGCAGCAAGGAAATTGGGGCAAAAGTTATTGCATGGACAAGACGTGGTAAAATAAAAATTAAAGTCTCTAGGGTGAGAATTCTTAAAGTCTCTTTCTCTAGGACAGAGAAAAGGCATCAAAGTGTCATTTAAAATGGCGTCTTGAATCTGGCTTCAAAATGGCATCAAAGAAAATGGCTGACTTCTCTTTGTCCGGTGGGTTTAAGTAAGAAAACATTCCAAATTCTTCAGGGTCTTCCATTGGAGGGTTCATAGGGTGGCTTCTTTTTGACCAATGAATAGTGTCTTTCTCTTAGTACTCATTTATGCATAAGGTGTCCTTGGAGCTTTGGAACACAAGTTGCAACAAAGTTTGCCAATTATTTCTGTATCAGTGTCTTTATTGTCTGCACCTGCAGAAACTGACCTTGCTTCAAAGGGGATGAAACTTGCCTAGCACGAAACCTTGAGATAAGTGTATTAGTCATTCTACTGGAAAAATACAGCCTTAAGGTTAAAATACGTTTTTGTTAATACAAGTGAAAACCACGCAGTTAAATTTGAGACCAGGCAACTAGGCCAAAGCCTCTGCTAAATTTAAGCTAAGCATATAACAGTTTCAACAAGAAAATCATGGAATACATTTGCAATTATGACGGATTACTACATTGGCGAGTCTTCATGATTAATTAAGCTCGTTTATAATAATGGCGAACTACCTCGTGGGCACAATTTCCCACATACATTATTTTTCTTTGCTAAAATCACACTACCTTATACGATTTTGTTACATGATATATGAATATGTTAGTCTTTCTTTTTTCTGCTTCATCAATCCCTCCTCTGATGACTAATTATGTCATCACATCAAATCCTCCATCACAAATTTTATTTTATTAAAATTCTGGTTTAGTAATTTGGCATTTCAGTCAATTTCCTCTTCCTTTTTGTTCCGTTTGATTTTTCCCTGTATATTTCTACTATTTTATTTTGTTCTTTTTCTTCTCTTCTTCTTGATTTCAATATTTTAATAGTTTTCCATATTCCCCAAATACCTAATAAGCAAATTAATATTCCTTTTACTATTTTCAGTAATATTCCGTTCCAAATGTTGCTGAGCCAATTTCCCACGGAAGCAAATCCTTTTCCAACCTTTTCCCATACTCCTGGTTCTTTCAATACTTTCAAATCTGCACTCTCATTAGTTACATTTGTAAGCATTTTCCTAATTTGCCACTGTTGTCTGGTATATAAGAACAACAGTGACGTGCACTAAGCATTTTGCAAACGCCGCCATTCTTTGATAAAAGAATGTCTAAAGCAAGCCGGTTTTGAAGAGTCATAGCTCTTTCTGCAGCAAGTTCAGCATCAATCAGGATCATAGCTCCTGAGAATTTTGTCAGCATGTTATCCACAATAGTAGACAACTTTTGTATCTTGATTGAATTCAATATAACTCCTACGGAAGGAATCATTGCTCCAAATATATCTCCTACCACACCAGAAGCTGTCTCCCTTTTCTGAATGCGATGCAAGTCAGACAGCTTTGGAAATTTCTTCAAGTCGTCTAGTTGAAAAATCTTTGGAAATACTATTCCCAAATAACATCTCCCATACCATCCCTTTGGAAGACGATAATAGGCATTGAGTCCACAAATATAGTATACTCCTGGAGTAGCTGGATCTAGGCCATTTAGCATGAACGTCCATTTAGCCTGAAACAAAAAAACGTGTTTTACATTCACTTGTTCCTACAAAGATTGTGTCATAATATGATTTAGGTCTATATATACAAAGCTTCCCTACGTGTATTGCATCTAAAGCTAATTTCCCGTGTGTCTTTATTGCGGCAAAAGCATAGTTATCTACAGATGTCCTTTTGTGTAATTCCTTTTCTAATTTCTCCTTTACCACTTTCCTTCTATCTTCAGTGTGATCTAAAAAGCTTTTCTCTACAGGTGAAAGCAAGCATGTAAGGTTTTCTCTATGAAATTGAGCTGTGGAAAAAGGTGATAGTGGTTCAAAGAAACCCCTAACTATTTTTATATAATAATCTCTTGCTACTTTACTCAAGTACTCTATTATGGGGACATATGAAAACATGACATCATGATTGGAATAGAAGTATTGAATAGACTCCTGGCCATAAAATCTGGTCAGTAACAAGCTACATGATATTCCATACCTAAGAGGCATGCTATGATATGTTACTCCTTCTATTACTGAGGTAGGTATTTGTGTGCACACATAACAATCCTTCGCATCCATTGTCTCAACATACTCATTCAGCAAGCGATAGAAGACGTTAGAGGAAAGTTCTTTCTTGTCATGTAAATATTTCTCGTCTTGTTCGAGTTTCTGCAAAGGAGTTAATTCAGTAGTAGTTTTTAAAATAGAAGCATCATTCGCGTCTCTTTCATTCTCTCCATGCATTCCAAGAACTATTGCTATAATTATTAGTACACATGCAGTTATTAGACCTATACATATGTATTTACAATATTTCATTTTATGTCCTTTTGTAGTACTGCCTGGCATGATCTATATAGAATCAGAAAGTTGAAGACACTTTATCAAATCAGATTTGCAGATATGTATAAAGCTGAACGAGTTCAATGTTCACACGGTTTTCTTTAGCAGCTTAGTCTCTTATCGGTTTAGCTGCTTTGTCTCAAAATCAGTTTCAAAAGTCAATCAAGTTGTAAATGTATTATTCGGTTCAAAAGTCAATCAGGTTGTCAATGTCTTATTCGGTAATATTCATGAAATTTCACTTTTCAAGTACCAAAGTGACGTTCTGCATCTTCGTTTTTGAGACTGAGAGATAGAAAATTTGTCTGAACAATCGTTAGTGGCTGTGTATGCCCACTCTGGACCAGAATATCTTCTGCTCGGTATTCTTTTCCTTTTCAATTTTGAATCTCCTTTCGATTCTCTTTTGCTTATGTCTTGTTCTTTGGCTGTGTCTTTTTCTTCATTCGATGTTGTTATTGCGATAGACACTTCTTTTCTTTTCTTTTCTCCTTCAACTTTGGCCCTTCATTTTCTTTTAATATTTCTTTAGTCTTTGACTTCACTGGCGATATGCTTTGTCTCCGTTTCGCGCTTTTTTCACCTGATGGACCTGCAACCGGTTCTGGAAGAATTTGAACAATTTCACTCTGCTCTGTCTTGTCTCCTTCCCCTAGGAGGTCAATCAGGGTTTCTCCTTCTTTTCCTGTATCGTCTGCTTCTGGGAAAGTCCTCCTCTTATTAGGCTCTCCTGCTTCTTCACATGCAATAGGATTTTTGTCACCTCCAGGATCTTTGTCACTTCCTGATGCTTCTTCTCTATCGTCCTCAAAAGGATCGACTGCGTCTTCCTCAGAAAATATTTTTTCTGTCTCAATTTCTTCTTGTTCACTTTCAGGCTCTCTTCGTTCTGTCTCAGTGCCTGGTACTTTCCTGTCAGTTGCTGGTAATTTCAGCGCTTCAATTTCCTCTTCTGTGGGACACGTCACCCTTTTCGTGTGACTGGCGTGAATCCAGTTGGGAACTCCCGCACTCTTCACAGCAGTGGTAGTTGTCAGAATCACTTGAAAAGGTCCTTTCCAACGGGGTTCCAGACACGACTTCCTCAAGTGCTTCTTTATCACGACCCAGTCACCTGCCTTCAGGGTGTGTCCTGGACCTTGGATCGGTGGCAAGGTGGTTTCCTCCACCTGGTGAGAAAAAGAGCAGACCACATCAGCTAGACCTTTGCATTAGTCCAATACCACATCATCTGTAATATTTACAAGAGCATTTACAGGAACTGCTGGAAGTCTCATGGCTCTGCCCATGAGGATTTCATGCGGTGATAGTCCAGTTTTTCTATAAGGTGTGTTTCTCATTGACATTAACACCAAGGGCAATGCGTCAGGCCATTTCAAGTTTGTGGATGCGCATATTTTCGCCATCCTTGATTTCAGCGTGCCATTCATTTGCTCCACTAGTCCTGATGCTTCAGGGCGATAGCTACAATGTAATTTTTGTTCAATGTCCAGTGCTGCACACAATAATTTGATTACTTCGTTATTGAAGTGACTTCCCCTATCTGATTCTAAAGAGATCGGGAATCCGAAACGTGGTATTAGTTCTCTAAAGAGTAGTTTTGCAACTGTGAGACTGTCATTTCTGAGTGTATGGTATGCTTCAATCCAGTGACTAAAAATGCACACAATCACCAACACATATTTCAAGCCTGCATGCATAGGCATCTCAATGAAATCCATTTGCATCCTGCTGAATGGCCCACCTGCTCTTCCAATGTGGCTCAAATTTACCACTGTTCCCTTCCCTGCGTTTATTTGTTGGCAAATGACGCAACAATGGCAAACTGCTTCAGCAACTTGGCGGAATTTGGGATTAAACCAATCAATTTTGAATAGTCTAATCATGGCATCCCTTCCAAGGTGGGCTTGTCCATGATACAACCTGGCTTACTGCGTCAAAAGACGGTCTGGCAAAACCAATCTCCCTTCACTTGAAACCCACAAATCATCTGGTTTCTTTACGCATTGCATTTTACTCCATGAGAGTTTCTCATCCTTACTGACATTACTTTGTAGGAATTTCAATTCTTCTATTGTGCCTACAACCTTTAGAGCAAAGGCTTCACTTGGTTCAAGTTCTGGCTCATTTATCAGGTTCCATTCGTCTCTGAGCAATATACAGTTCAATGCGCAAAACCTTGCGACTTGATCTGCATATCCATTTCCCAAAGAAACGAAGTCTTGTGATTTCGAGTGTGCACTGCATTTTACCACTGCTACTTCTCCTGGTAACTGGATGGCATGTAACAATTCTTTTATTCTTTCACCATTTTTCACTGGTGATCCTGAAGAGGTCATGAAGCCTCTTTGTGACCACAATTGTCCAAAATCATGCACTATTCCAAATCCGTACTGACTGTCAGTGTAAATGGTGACTTTCATTAGTGCGGAAAGTTGGCAAGCTCTAGTAAGGGCTACTAGTTCCGCTACCTGTGCCGAGTAAACTCCCTGAAGCCAAGATGCTTCCAGAACACCAGTTATTGTACATACAGCATATCCTGCTTTCAATATTCCTAGTGCATCTCTTAAACATGAACCATCAACAAAAATAATTTGATCATTTTCTTCCAATCGGGTGTCTTTAATATCAGGTCTTGGTTTTGTACAAAATTCAGTCATTTGAAGACAGTCATGCTCCACGTCATCAACACTTTCAATTTCAGCATTTTCACTGGGAAACAAAGTTGCTGGATTCAATGTGGTGCACCTTTTCAACTGCACATTTGGTGATCCCAAAATTATTGTCTCGTACCTTGTAAGCCTAGCACCAGTCATGTGCTGTGTTCAGGAACGTGTCAAAAGTATTTCGACTGAGTAAGGGACCATAACTGTTAAAGGATGTCCCATCACTATTCCTTCACTCTGATGTAAGCTTATACCAACTGCTGCTACAGCATGCAAGCATCCTGTTAAGGCTGCTGCGACTGGATCCAAAGTAGCTGAAAAATATGCTACTGGTCTGTTTACGCCACCATGGGCTTGAGTCAAGACAGACAAGGAACATGCATCATGTTCATGACAAAACAATGTGAAAGGCTTTGTGTAATCAGGCATACCTAAAGCTGGAGCCCTGCACTTGCATTCCTTTAATTCAATGAAGGCATCCATTTCATCTCTTTTCAACACTATTTCATCTGGCGCGTGTTTCTGGGTCAGTGTCAGTAAAGGTTTGGCTAGAGCCGAAAAATTGGGAATCCACTGGCGACAGTAGCTCACCATTCCCAAAAACTTTCTCACATCTCTCCTCGTTTTGGGTGGACTCATTTGAAGTACACTCGTTATTTTTGCTTTCATTATTCTTCTCGACCCTTTTTCTATTTGGTGACCCAAATATTTCACTTTCTTCTGGCAGAATTGCAATTTTGAAGGAGACACTTTGTGTCCATTCCTTCCCAAATGGTTCAATAGGGCAATAGTGTCAACCGTACAGTCATTCTCTGTTTTGGATGCGATGAGCAAATCGTCAATATACTGTACTAAGGTTGATTCAAAAGGCAATTCCAATGATTCCAAATCTTTCTTTAGAATCTGATTGAAAATTGATGGTGACTCCGAAAAACCATGAGGAATTCGACACCGACTATAAACTCTGTCCAGGAATTTGAAGCAAAAGAGAAATTGGCTGCCCTCATGAAGAGGCACAGAAAAGAATGCTTTTGACAAGTCATTGACTGAGTACCACTCTGCATCACAGGGAATTTGAAACATTATCACAGCTGGATTTGGTACTATGGGACAACATTTGACTATTATGTCATTTATTTTCCTCAAATCCTGAACAATTCGGACCTTTCCACTCGGTTTTATTAGTCCCATGATTGGTGAATTACATGGGCTACTTAGTACTTCTTTCAGTACTCATTGTTTCACAAACTCATCAATGAGTTGGGCGACTTTCATGAGAGTGTCTTGTGACATATGGTATTGTGGTGTCTGAGGAAAATTTACATTAGGTTTTACAGTCACTTTCACTTGTTCTGCTCCTTTAACCAATCCTACTTCTTTCCCTGTCATATCCCACACTTCTTTTTCAACTGTTTCCTGTAACTCAGCAGTAATATCTGCTTCAGTGAGCATTGGATAAAGAGTAATACAGGGGATACTCTTCATCGACAGTTTCCACTTTGTCTCCTCCTAAACTGTCCTCTTCTTCCTCATCACTGTTTGTCTGAATTTTAATTCCATTATTTGAGCGCATAATCGAGCATCCCAATTTGCACAATAAATCTCTCCCTAATAGGGATATCGGACTTGAGTCACACACCACAAATTTATGTGACCCTTGAAAGTTACCAATTCTGACTTGTACTGGATCTGTGATTGGGTTTGTCAGATACTTATTTGCTACTCCCACTACTTGAACTGTTCTCCCTGAAAATGGCAAATTTGGTACTTCGATACTTCTGACTGTAGAGCATGTAGGTCCTGTGTCAACCAAGAATGAAACGCTGTGACCCATAACTTTTCCTTCCACATATGGTCTCTTTTGATCAACTTCCAAAGATGCTGCAAGCATACAATTTCCCTCCTCATCTGAACTTTCGCTCTCCCATACATTGTTTATTCCATTCTCACTGTGTAACGGGAATTGGTGTACTGTGTCATTTTGATTCATTCCTTGACCAGTGACCTGTTGAGGAAGCATTACGTGTTGCTGATTCATTGGTGCCAAGGGTATTTGCATTTGCTGATTAGGTACCATAGGAAACTGCTGTTGCATTGGCTCTGCTTGTGCCATTTGTACACGGGGCATTTGCACCTGCTGTTGTTGTATAGGTTGTAAACCCTGCATCTGATTCACATTATTTTGGAAATTTGGATTTGGACCTCTCAATTTCGGTCCTCTCATATTCTGAAATGTATTGACATCATTGTTTTGCTGACCTACACTTTCCTGCACCAACATTGGGCACTCCCGTTTCCAATGTCCGACGATTCCGCACGTGTGACATGGCATCACCTTCTTCATGGCCTGTATACTATTTGGAATCACAACAGTATTTAAATCAGGACCATTATTCACAAAACCTCCTCGGCCTCTGCCTCTCATCTGTGGCTGAAACATAGCATTTCCCTGCTGTTGCTGCTGCGGCAACTGTTGTTGGAAACCTTGCAAACCTGTCTGAGCTGCTCAAATCTGCATCACCATCACTTTTTCTTTCAGCCTTTTCTGTTTTGTCTCAATCTCATCACTGCAGTATTTTGCATAGTTCAACACTTCATTGTTCGATTTTGACTGCCAACAAATCAAATGCATTTTAATCATCTGGCTGATTTCGGGTCTCAATCATTCCACAAATCTGAACACAAAATGGAGAATGTCCTTTGCGTCAATCGTTTCCGTGCCACTGTAATTTTTAAATGCTTTCAACAATCTCTCATAGTACGCATGTATTGACTCCTTAACCTCTTGTGCTGTTCTGTCAATTCTCTGCCAATCTACATTTTTCGACGCAACTTTTGTTTTTAAATGCTCAATCACCTTATGGTATAGACTCATTACCGTAGGCGATGGTGCACCTGTGTCCCTATCTCTTTCTGGTTCACTTGTTGGCCAACTTACAGCCCTTTTACAATCTTCCCACAAATCTGCCGGAACTACAATTTCAAATAAAGTATTCGGTCTTCCCAAAGACATTTTGCGGGTTTCACAAATCTGTTTGTTGATACCACTCAATCGGTTTCTCTCTTAACTTAGGGTAATCATCCGTAAAGGATTGAATATCGCACCTGTGCCATGGTACATGGACAAGTTTTCCCCCTGCCGTTTCTCTCATTGGTAACATGGTTATCAGATCATCATTCTGTTGTACTTTCTCATTCCGGTCTGGGGTACTTTCTTTCTTCTTGTCCTTTTTCTTAACCCACCTGCTCTCCCATTTGTCTAGACATCTCCAAACCTGCGCGCTTTGCAGTATCTCTTTAAGGTGTGTTTTCATTCCTGCAGACCTCACATGCTCAAAATCTTTTGTTTCAAAGTCTAACCTGTAACTTCTGCTTAAGTGTTTGGTTTTACCTATGTCTACTTTGTTTTTGTCTGCAATTTCTTGTAACCTCTTATGTATGCCGCTTACTTCTCTTGTAATTCTAGGGCAAATGTATCTCAGCTCTTCTTCTGTGTATGATTCTAACCTGTTCAGACCCATCGTTCCCTCTACTAGTTCATCTGCTTCCATGCCCAATCTTATTCTATTCAAATATTCTTCTCCCTTCCCGCTGGGTGTACTCTGTGGGGAGTTCAGGCTGTTCAACCATTGTGTTAACTGTTGCGCGTTCAATCCCATTAATGTAGCATTTACATCTACTGCTACTGATACTGATGGTTTCTGTAACATTTCTGTTTTTTAAGTTAACTGTACTATTAGTGGTGGACCTGACCTTACCACAGTTGACGGAGCACAAATTGGAATTGGACTAAATTCCAACAGAGACCCAGATCTATTTGGCAGTGTTCCTACTGGAGTTGTTTCTTGGGTATTTTCTATGCATCTCCTTCCTGTCTCATTTTGTGTCATTGCCCCTTGATCGCATACACTCGGCTTCGCTTGTATATACAATGGTACTGGCGGACCTACAGTGATTGGCAGAGATATTGCGTCCGGATTCTGTCTGTTCCCCAAATTCGGTGGCATGTTAATTCCCACATTATGGTTCATCATTGCTGGCACGTCTAACTGGTTTTCTGCTGTTTGAATGTACTTTAGTGCTTCTTGCATCTGCTTTTGAGGCATCAAAATTTGTGTTGATTCAGTTTGAATCAATGTCGGTCTTTGGTAATTCTGTCCTCCCTGCGTCATTAAATTAGAAGTCATTTCCAAATTATGCTCATCACAATAGCGCCTTTGAACCTGTGGCTGATAATCATTGACAGGTTTCAGTTTAGGCACGTCAGGATATATTCTCTGAACTTGTGGTATTTCTGGTGTAAAAGGCATATCGGGACTACTTTGCCTCTGCAATATTCTCAAATTCTGTGTTACAGTACCCTGTATTGGTTCTGGAGGGGCAGTACTAGTGGTTGGGCCATTTTCGCTTTCCACATATGGTGGTGGGCGGTCATTTAGCAATTGCAGAATGAACTCCTCATCGTCTGACCTTTTCGAATTTCTATTGTTTTCTCTATCTCTGGACTGACTCCTGTTTGTTTTATAGGTAGCTTTCCTTCCTTCCGTCTCTGCTTCGTCAGTAATTGCCGGAAACAATTAAATTCCCTGCAATATATCTGATCTCCAAACCTTTTGAGTACTATCCCATCTAGCGTACACTAGTGTCTTTTCTACTTTTCTCACTCTTGTTTCAAATTTCTTTTGTAGTTGCCTTCTAGCCATTTGTTCCCAAATTGCTAATGCTTCAAACTGTGCTGGTATTGGAGGTACTTTCATGTCGTATAGCGCAAATCTTAGATTCTCCAAAACTCTTAGATTAAATGACCCATGGATAGGGAACGCTACATTTCCATGCTTTTCTGTTAATTTACACCATTGCTTTAACCAAAGACTTGGTGCGACACCCTTTTCTTCAATCACGATGTAAGCTGGTGTACCCTCAGGCGGTGTTTCTTCTCCTACATTTGCTTTAATATAGACATCTCCCCTCAAGGCACTCTTAAGTGCTTTGAAAAATGTCATCTTTCCCTCTTTTATTTTCTTAAAATGTAATCAATAAGTGACTTTAATTCCCGGAATACTCTTCGCTTGCCTTTCCCCACCAATTGCGTTTCACCAGCTGCATCCAATCCGTGCGCGACCCTTCTCACTAACCAACCTATCCCAGCGCGGCTCCTAGTGACGTCACACTCACACACTGCGGCTGACAAAGTCTTGCGGCTCGTCCTCCTTCATTCGGCTTCACCCAAAACTCATTTCTGCAAATGTCACTAGAAACGCCGAAAACATTCTCACACCTCCATTTCCTCCATTCGCAAACTCCGAGATTCCGGGAAAGTCATTGGGGATTTAGGGCATCATCATCTCTCCAACTTGTTTTATCAAAGAAAATTCTAACTTGAATCCGTCTATTGTTCGGATGGGGTCCCAAAGGGCTAAACCATCAATCTCTCCTACCATCTACTGATAGCGCGTCCAGTCTTTATAAATTACTTGTACTTGGACACGCTGGAGGTCGGTGAACCTTTTGACCGAGTTGGGTTCTCCTCATCCAAGAATAGTCGGATCACTCAAATCAACAATCAATAACCATTTGTAATCAATGACCAATACTTAATTAATAGATCAAACAACAAATTAGTTAAACAGAAAATCAGTAATTAGACACACCATAACCTTTCAGTCATGAATAACCATACCTGTTTTTTAAAGGTTAATGAGTTTATTGCCCTATATTAACAAAGCTAGCACAATATACGTAAGTCTCAAAATCAAATAGTATACATATACGAACATTACTAGCTGTCCATAGCGATGGAAGAAATGCAATCTACGCAAATCTGGATTATAATGCACTCAGTTATAGCAATGCAAATCACTAATATAAGCAACTGAATTTGACTAATTGCATACATCGGTCAGCATAACAAGATTTCAATTTAGCATGGTGCATCAAATGAATACCTCAACTAACCTCTGATTAGCATTGGCATGTGGGGCTTCATGCAAAATGAATTTAGTCAACATAAATTTAGAAAACTTCTAGCTTGGGCTCTGTCAAAATAAGCAGTTGGTACCTAAGAAGGAAAACACAATGCATAATACAATTATCATTTTATAATTACCAAATTCAATCAGCATTCAAGGAAAAGTCTTCGTCCTTCAGGTACCGGTTCGATCAGCATGGGGCAGATTTCAAAGGGGCAAAGTTAAAGCAAGTTTCCTTGCGGCACCAAGGAAATTAGGGCAAAAGTTATTGCATGGACAAGACGGGGCAAAATTAAAATTAAAGTCTCTAGGGTGAGAATTCTTAAAGTCTCTTTCTCTAGGACAGAGAAAAGGCATCAAAGTGTCATTTAAAATGGCGTCTTGAATCTGGCTTCAAAATGGCATCAAAGAAAATGGCTGACTTCTCTTTGTCCGGTGGGTTTAAGTAAGAAAACGTTCCAAATTCTTCAGGGTCTTCCATTGGAGGGTTCATAGGGTGGCTTCTTTTTGACCAATGAATAGTGTCTTTCTCTTAGTACTCATTTATGCATAAGGTGTCCTTGGAGCTTTGGAACACAAGTTGCAACAAAGTTTGCCAATTAATTCTGTATCAGTGTCTTTATTGTCTGCACCTGCAGAAACTGACCTTGCTTCAAAGGGGATGAAACTTGCCTAGCACGAAACCTTGAGATAAGTGCATTAGTCATTCTACTGGAAAAATACAGCCTTAAGGTTAAAATACGTTTTTGTTAATACAAGTAAAAACCACGCAGTTAAATTTGAGACCAGGCAACTAGGCCAAAGCCTCTGCTAAATTGAAGCTAAGCATATAACAGTTTCAACAAGAAAATCATGGAATACATTTGCAATTATGACGGATTACTACTTTGTCGATTCTTCATGATTAATTAAGCTTGTTTATAATAATGGCGAACTACCTCGTGAGCACAATTTCCCACATACATTATTTTTCTTTGCTAAAATCACACTACTTATATGATTTTGTTACATGACATATGAATATTTGTTAGTCTTTCTTTTTCTGCTTCATCAGAAGCCAGAAATGGCAACACAACCGTTCCTTTGTGTCGCTTTTCATGAATCTTAGGGACTCCCAATAATGCCTCACACCCTCTGATCTACACAATGCTATAATCCCAGTGCTTAATTTGTGCTTCTTGTTTCCGGTGCTGAGCACCGGCACTTATTTTTGAGGGCCGGCACTTATTCTTCTGCCTCAAAAATTTACTGTGAGCAAAAGATACATGGGAAAGACAGAGGAAGAGAAAAAACTTAAAACGTGTCACAATGGGAGAAAGCAGAAAGCTGCAAGAGCGAGCTGAAGAGACAGGGACCGGCTGTAAATGGATTGAAGAGGCCTGAGATGGCTTCAGGATTACGCTGCCTCACTATTCCGTGCTCGCACATTGATTGCAGAAGCCAGGGGTTTAAAAGGAGGGCTTTGGGCACAGGCACCTTTTTATTTACAAATTAAGCACTGGATAATCCATTTCTAAGAATTGGCTTAGACACTGTAGGGGAATAGTACTCATGCAGCTCCCCGTCAACCTACGTCTGACCCAGGACCTCCTGACCTTCAGGAAACGACTCAAGATCTGGCTATTCGAGCAGTAGCAACCCCACCCAGCACCTTGAGAACCTAACGGGTAAGTAGCGTGCTTAACAAGTGATTGATTGCTTACAAGGCAGTGAGTAGCTTGGGTAAAAAACCACAAGGTGCTCTTCCGTCTCTCCAAGCTGTGGGCAATGAGGGCAGTGGGTAGGGGAACGGCCTCTTTTGTTCCACTTGGTAGCGCAACACATCTAAATTGTACCTACAGACGTTTCGCTTGGAAGGGAACAATTCTATCCATGTATGGTTCAAATCCTGCAGCACTTCCCTCTCTAGTATCAATGTTAGATTGTTCAGTTTCCATACATCCAACCCGTTGTTTTTTCCTAGTACTCCAAAGTTAGAGCATTCAATGGCAGATGAAGGGATAACGGATGCAGTGAAGCTTCCAGGGTGCTCCCTGAAGAGGGGATAGTGGCGTTTTTGACTTGCCACGATCTCCAGAAACACCAACAATCTTGTCTTACTGAAGTAAGTCCTAATGCCCCTTTGAGCGCCCCCTTTCAACCATTCCCTGAATCGTCCCCACTTTATTCTGGGGCTAGTAATCCCTCCACTTCTTCTATCAATTCATCGATTTCCTTTAAAGTGCAATTCTCTGCTGCATGCCTTGGATGTTTTCTAGCTCCACCTGCTCTGGTATTTTGTAAGTGTCTTTCGTTCACCCATGTTACTCTATGAATGTTTGTTTTGAAATTGTGAGGCTTCAGAGCGTTGCTTAAGGGTTGAGGCACCTGCGTACAGGGATAACTACCAAAAAAACTAAAATATTAACGATTTTAACAACTAGAGGTTAAAATCAAAAACAGAGCCCTAGTACCGACAAGTCAAAGTATTCTCAACTGCATCCCTTTTTAGATAACAAACTTTCAGAAAGCTATTATCAGTCCCACTGGTCTTAAACCAACCCCCTGTTCCCCTGATGGGACGGCATAAGCCTTCTCGATTCCATTCGCACGTCTCAGGGAATAAAGTTCAAGATAGCATTTCTCTCCCGGCCTCTACTTTCAGTTGATTCCATGCAAGACAAACAGCAAATATTCAGTAGAGTTTAAATCAAATCAGAGGCAATGGGCAGGTGGTTTTTGCTTTAAAGTGAGGGTGCCATCAGTTTATGAACAACCTTACCGGTCACGCAGGTAGTTAAAATCAGAGCCAAGGGGTGTGGCCCTGCCCTGCCTCTTCCTGTTGCTGCCGGGCAGAAGGACGTGCTTTATAGCGCTAACATATGTCACTAACTGTGAGGAGTTGAATGGGTGCCTCCTGGAGTCCAAGGTATGCTGGGAGATGCAGTACACTCAAGAAGATGGTGCCACAAATGCCGTGCCGTGGGGCTGAAGGACGTGCTATATAGTGTCACCCAGCTGTGAGGAGTTGAAGAGGCTGCTCCTGAACCCAAAGTATGCCGGGAGATGCAGTTTGCTCACGAGTATGGCGCAACGAATGCCGATTCAGGGTACTTAATGTACAGGCACGACAAAGGTGTAATTTTTAAAGTAAGTGAGAGCTAGAATGTGAACTTGATTTTGTTGTTGTTTGTAAACATTTTGTGTTAAGTAATAGTTTGCTATTCCACATTCTTGAATACCTGAGAAAACCAAGCACGGTTACAGAAGATTAACCATGATTGACAAGAGATGACACTAGTGTTGTTCCAAGATTAAGATTGGGGTATGTTTTGTTTTCTAAAAATGTGATCAAAGGTGTTGCATGATCATAGGTGAGCATATGTGAAAAGAACTACCAATTGATCTTTGTCAATTGTTTCCTAAAAGTATTTCAATCAATTTCACCTTTTACTCAAAACAAATAGAAACATGTGGTAAAGAGAAAAACACATATAAACATTGAGGGTGAGGGAAGAGAAAACTTCGTTAAACACAGTGTCTTATTTCCCTTTTACAGACATAAGTGAGAGGCAACACAATGCTACTCACAAAACAACATTCCTACATCCCCAAGGAGATCGGTGCAAGCGGTAGATGCAACCGTATGTGTATATATATATATATATATATATATATATATATATATATATATATATATATATATATCTATCTCACCCCCGGGGAAAATGTTTAAATAAAATAAAAGCGGTTTCCTTTGGGACCCCCATTAGCCCCGGAGACCACCCTCCCCCCTGGGTTACACTGAATTTTGAGAGGGGGGCATGTGACTCCCACGCCCCGGGGACCACCACCCCAGGGGAAAATCTTTAAATAAAAGAAAGGGGGTCTATCATCACATTGGAGGGGGCTGCGCGGCCCTCTCGTGTGGAGCCAAAGATGGCCCTGCGGACCGCTAAACCCCAGGGCTGGCTCCGGCTATGTCCCGGGGTGACCACGCCAAGCCACGCCAAGCCACAGCAAACACTCTGCTGTTTGACAGTAGGACCTCTAAACCAGGTCCTGCTGTCAAACAGCAGTGCTTTCATCTCTGTCCCCTGCACGTCACATGTGCAGGGGACAGAGATGAAATGCTTCAGCAAGCACAAAGCTTTTGTGAAAGCAGCTCCGTGCTTACTGAAGCAATGGCATTGCGAGGGAAGCTTTAAGACTTCTCCTGTAGTGTCAGGTAGCCCATAAAGGGCATTAAAAATAAAAATAAAATAAGAATATTCTATGAAACAAAATGTACATAAATAATTAAACAGGGACCGCAACGGAGCCCTTGAGGGTTCCCTTGCTGTCCAGAAAACCCATAAAGGGCTTAACACAATCCCCATAGCTCAGTGTGAACGTCCCAGACCTTCACAGTGAGTTTTGGTGGTTTGATTCCAGATTCATTTCCTTTTTATTTAAGCAAAAAAAATTTTTTTTTTAAATAATAAATATTTTTTTTAATGTTAAATTGAACATAAATATCTCATTCTAACTATATGAGATATTAAAGCCTAAGAAACTTTGGCCCTCATTACAACCCTGGTGGTCGGTGATATAGTGGCGGTAATGCCACCAACAGGCCGGCAGTAATAAATATGAAATTATGACCACGGCAGAAACCGCTCAGACAGACAGCCACTTTAACACACCAACCGCCAGGGCAAAATCAACAGGCACCATGGTGGTAACCGCCTACAGCCAGGCGGAAGACAATGTTCCGCCCACTGTATAATGACACACCAACCTGCCACTTTTTCCGGTGCAGTACCAACGACATCAAAAGCCTGGCAGAAACACAGCACAAAAGGGAAACGACTCACCTCTGGAGACTCAAGGAAGAACCACGCCGCCATGGAGCCTGAGTTGCATGTGTTCCCCATCCTCTTCTATGTTCTGCTACACTACGAACACCAACGCCGGCAAAGATGACCACAGTGAGTACTGCCGCCTAGCACACAGGGGAGGGGGGGAGGAAAAAGAGAGTGACACACACACGCAACATGCAACACCCGCACCCCAAACACCATACACATAACCAGATGCAGTAACATTACATATTCACCCTGTACCCCTCAGGAATAATGCAAGGACAAAATACATTGATTAAAGTGAGTGTAATAAGATAAAATAGTAAAAATATGTGCCTCCAAATCAACAAGTATATACATATTTACAAATGTAGGGACACTGCCCAGTCCTCAATGTCTGTGGGCCACAGGGCTACATCACATAGTCCAAGACCCCACCTCACTCCTGCAACAACATGGAGAGAATACTGCAGGGGCATCAGGTCGAAAATAGCCAGGTACCTCAGGGGGACGGGGAACTGGGGGGCAGCTCAGCCAGAAGATCGTACAAGCCCACTGGTCCTGGAGGGGCCAACATGCCCTGTGCTTGGTCCTGGGGAGTGCAAGGCCACAGTCTCTCAAGTGGGTGACTTGCCCACATGCTCTGGAGGGGCAACATGCCCTGTGCTTGGTCCTGGAAGTGCAAGGCCACAGTCTCTCAAATGGGTGACTTGCCCAAATGCTCTGGAGGGGGCAACATGCCCTGTGCGCAGTCCTGGGGAGTGCAAGGCCACAGTCTGTCAAGTGGGTGACTTGCCCACATGCTCTGGAGGGGGAAACATGCCCTGTGCTTGGCCCTGGGAAGTGCAAGGCCACAGTCTCTCAAGTGGATGACTTTCTTACATGCTCTGGAGGGGGCAACATGCCCTGTGCTTGGTCCTGGGGAGTGCAAGGCCACAGTCTCTCAAGTGGGTGGCTTGCCCACTGGTTCTGGAGGGGGCATCGTGCCCACTGAGCTTCATCCTGGGGATGATGGGGTGAGTGGATGGCTTCTACACTGGTTCTGGGAGGAGCATCATGCCCTGTGACCTTCATCCTGGGGAGGATGGTGTGAGTGGATGGCTTCTCCACTGGTTCTGGAGGGGGAATTGTGCCCTGTGAGCTTCATCCTGGGGAGGATGGGGTGAGTGGATGGCTATTCCACAGGTTCTGGAGGGGGCATTGTGCCCAGTGATCATCATTCTGTGGAGGATGGGGTGAGTTTATGGCTTCTCCACTGGTTCTGGAGGGGGCTTTGTGCCCAGGGATGCAGATCTTGGGGAGTGCAAGGTCAAAGTCTCTCACCTGGGTGTCAGACCCACAGGATTTGCAGGGGCCAGACCGCTCAACAGCCCATGGATGCAGGACTACACACTGTCCTTCTGCGGTGACGGCTGCTCAGTGGTGGCAATGGTGCTGCTAATGGTGGAGGTGACAGTGGTGGGGGTAGGCTCCAGCCCTTCCCCTGCAGCCTCGGATGGCTGCCCACCGGGGCTGCTGCTGCTGGTAGTGATGGTGGCAGTGCTGGCAGTGGTGGGGGGGAGGCTCCAGCCCTTCCCCTGCAGCCTCGGACGGCTGCCCACTGGGGCTGCTGCTGCTGGTGGCGGTGCTGGCAGTGGTGGGTGAGGCACCAGCCTATCCCCTGCAGCCTCGGACGGCTGAACCACCATGGTTGGTTATGGGGGCTCCAACTGAGTCCCTGCATGAGGCCCCTTGTCTCTACTGCCTGCTGTTGCAGGCCCCTTGCCTCTCCTTCCTGCAGCTGGGGCTGCATCCTCACCCTTCCTTCCTGCAGCTGGGACTGCCTCCTTGCCCATCATTCCTGCAGCTGGGGCTTCCTCCTTGCCCTTCCTTCCTGCAGCTGGGGCTGCCTCCCTGCCCTTCCTTGACGCACTTGGGGCTGGCACCGTGTCCGTCTGGCTGGCTGGTGGCTGGGATCCTTTCCCACCTGGAGTAGTTGGGGACACTACTGTGCCCGTGGACTGGGTGGCTGAGGTACTTGCCTGGGTTTTGACCAACCTGGCCTGAGGTGAGGGAGGGGGGAGGGGAGGGCTAGGGAAGAGGTCAATGTTGGCGAGGAAAAGCTTCTTAGGGACATTGGGGTGGGAAGAGGGAGATGGTTTGAGAGTGGAGGAAGAGGGAGTGGTGGTAGGAGGTATAAGTCTGCTGTGTTTTGGTGCAGGTGCATGGGATGGACGCTGTTGTGAGGTGGATGGCTCTTGGGTGTCTGAGTGCTTGCGTTTGTGTACTTTGGGAGGAGGGGGCACAGATCCAGTGGGAGCGGACACAGGGGACGTGTGCATGGATGTGGGGGTGGTGACTGGCAGTGAGGGGTGTGTACTGATAGGTGTGCTGGTGATGGTGGCAATGGATGAGGATGTGGTGTATGCAGGTGTGAGTGTAGACGCAACTGGGAGGGAGGTGGAGGACGAGGAGGAGGGAGACACAGTGGAGGCAGTGGATGTTGGTTTGTCTGATTCTGTATGTTGTTTGTGTGGGTGCCTGTGGGATGAAGTGTGGTGCTTGTGCTTGCCATGTCCACTCTTGTGTGTTGTCCTGGGTGCCTGCTCGTCTGCCTGTGTGCTTGGGATAGGTAGGGGATGAGGGGAATTGGATTGGGAAGAGGAAGTTGGAGGGGGGAGGGTGGAAACAGGGACACAGGCTACCATCAGAGAGGAGGCCAGAGCCTGGATTGATCTCTGTTGGGCTGCCAAGCCAGTGTAAATGCCCTCCAGGAATGCATTTGTCTGTTGCATGTGAGCTGCCAGACCGTGGATGGCATTCACACTGGTTGACTGCCCAACAGAGATGGATCACAGGAGATCAATAGCCTCCTCACTCAGGGCAGCAGGACTAACTGGGGCAGGGCCTGAGGTGCCTGGGGCAAACGAGATGCCAACCTCCTGGGTGAGCGGGCACGTGAAATTTGCTGAGGGGCTCCTGGGAGGGCGGTGCTGGTACGGGGGCGGCGGCTGTAGCTGGGGTGGTCACAGAGGTGTCCGCCACTACCAGGGAGCTCCCATCGGAGGAGGTATCCGTGCTCGAACTGTCCCATCCAGTCTCCGCCGTGGGGCTTCCCTCGCCCTCCATCCCACTGGTGCCCTCACCGTCGGTGGATTCAGCCTCCTGGGTCCTGTGGGATGCAGCTCTCTCTGTCGCCGGTGCCTCTGCTCCTCTGCCAGATGATGCTAATGCACATAAGGACAGGGTGACAAAACAAAAAGGGTGGGGAAAGAGACAAAGGATACATTTGGTCAATGTCGCCAACAACACCACCGTTGGCGTACACAACACACTCACACATAGGGAACAGCCCTATGCACTAGGCAATGCACTACCAGTCACAATGCTAGTCACCAGACCATGGATAGGGACATCTAATGCCAATTACAGCATGCCTGAGAACCACAGACCCCTGCCCAGTAGTGGATGCCTACTAGCTTGGTTGGAGTACTTTCACATCAGAACCCTGCCCAACATGGGACCTACCCTGCAATGCCAGGCCTGGGTTAGGGGCATCCCCCCCACCAGGCGCAAGTTGTAAATTAGAGCACTGTACTCACCCCCTTGTGGCTGCTGTGATGCCCCTAAGCGCCCAGCTAGCTCTGGATAGGCCACTGCCAGTATGCGGGCCATCACGGGGGTCAGGGTTCGACGGGCATCCCTTCCTTATTGGGAGGCCATCCCCAGCTGGGCCTCCGCAGTCTTCCATGCCCAGCGTCTCAGGTCCTCCCACCGTTTGCGACAGTGGGTGCTCCGCCTGCCATGGACCCCCAGGGTCCGTACGTCCTTGGCGATGGCACACCATATACCCTTCTTTTAATGGCCGTTGACCTGCATGGAAATAGACTCAGGGAAAGGTATTTGTCCGACCGTCCTGCCTGTTACAATCATGGCCCACCATGCTCCTTCCCATCCCAATTAGCAAAGACATGGCCCACCATACATGCTGCACGCTGCCCAGGACCATCCACCACCCCCCCACATGAGTCCTTCACACACAGCACTCCATGCATTCACGTCCCATGCATCGTACTCACGGTGTACTCACCTGTTGGTCTGGAGGCCCATACAACAGTCAGTACTGGGGTAGGACCCCATCCACCAGTTGCTCCAGCTCCGCCCAGGTGAAGGCAGGGGTCCTTTTCCCAGTAACATGAGCCATGGTCGGTTCCAGACACAGGTCACAGCAGCACACGCAGTGTAGGTCCTCTCCTGTTGAAGGTCAGGGAGCAAGTGAGTGCACAGATACAAAATGGCGGTCACGTCCGCGGCGGTGCGTACTGTCACTGCCGGCGTACATCATCATTGGCCACTGTACCCCATAGGGCCCAATGTTAACCAATGAGGAGTTGTACGGCGGTTCTCGACCGCCTCCTGCAACGGCGCACAACGTCAGCGGAATTACCTCATTTCCACCTATTCCTCCATATAGGACAGGCGGACGCCATTTCAGGGCGGGTGCAGGCCATGGCTCCTAATTGTGTTACAGTACACAAATGCACCATTTGGACATCTCCAACAAAATACTGTTTCAATCACAACAAGCATTTAACTGTAGTGGTTGGAATGTAGAGATAATGACCAGCTGCTTACTCTTTTGGCCAATTTATTGCAACCGCTGCGGATGAATAGGAGATGGAGACATCCCTCCATGTTGACTTGGCAACAATGGAGGGCAGGCACATTATCCTCATCTATAGGCTTGACAGGGCCACAATCACTGAGCTGTGTGCCCAAATGGAGCCTGACCTAATCTCTGCTATCCGTGACCCCACCGGGATCCCCCCTCTTGTGCAAGTGCTATCTGTGCTCCATTTCCTGGCAACTGGCTCCTTCCAAGTGACAGTGGGCGTGGCAGCACGAATGTCACAATAGTGCTGACCAGAGTGTTGTCTGCCCTGATTAAACACATGTGCAGCTACATCGTTTTCCCCCAGGTGGATGATATCCCCAACATTATTGGGACTAGTGATGGAACTCATATTGCATTTGCCCCCATCCCCCGGCGAAATGAACAGGTGTTCGGAAATAGAAAGGATCTATTGTGATACCACTAATCAAGAAGCCAGGCAAGGAATCTAATGATTTAAAAAATCTCCGACCTATCACTCTTTTAACCACCTTAGCCAAGATCCTGGAAAGACATTTGAATATGGAACTAGCGGATTTTTTTACAAGTGAATGGTAGATTTGTTCAATCTCAACACAGGTTCCAACTGGCTCATAGCCCGGAATCCGGGCTGATATCTTTGGCAGATCTTATTCGGAGAAGAGTTGACCAGGGGGAAGGCACCATTCTTGTTCTGCTTGATTTGTCGGCAGCCTTCGATACTATATCTCTGCAACACCATATCTAGCGACTGCATCAGGCAGGAGACAGAGACAAAGCACTTGATATCCTCAAGTCTTTCCTTACCAACAGATCTATCACAGTGTCTTGCGGGGATTACAGGACAACCCCCTTTCAATTACCTTGCGGTGTCCCTCATGGGTTTTCGCTTAGCCCTACTCTGTTTAATCGTTATGTAGCACCGATGGCCAGCCTGGTGCGTTCTTTTGGCTTTCATATCATGTCATATGTGGATGATACGCAGTTGATTATCCCGGTCTCTCGCAACTGGGAGGAAACTGCAGACAGATTCCAGCAATACATGAGAGCGATTAACAACGGGGTGTGCAGCATTTGGCTCAAACTTAACGGGGATAAGACGGAAATCATTTTTTGTGGATTAGAAAGCAAACTTTGGAGTCCCTGTTGGTGGCCGGAGTTTTGCAGCGAGTGCCTGGTTCTGCACACCTCGGCTTGAAATCTCGGGATTGTATTTGATAGCTCCCTTTCCTTTGAGCAACAGGTTAACCAGACGGTTAAAGGCTGGTATTGGGCTCTAAGATCCCTTAAGAAAATCTTTCAATTTTTGCTTGAAAATCTGAAAGTGGTGGTGGTCCTGTTGCTGGTTATATCTAGACTGGACTATTGTAACACCTTAATGCTGAATATCAGCAAATCTGCACTTCATAAACTTCAACTTATCCAGAACGCGTCTGCCCACTTGATTTTAGATCTACGGTGCTCGCCATCTGCTAGCAGCTGTCTTAAACAGCTCCATTGGCTTCCGGTTGATAAAAGGATTATGTTTAAGTACCTTTGCTTAACTTATCAGGCCCACCACTTAGAGGGCTATGAATATCTTAGATCAGTTCTTCAACCCTATCAATCGGCTCGGACACTTAGATCTTCATTCAGACAACTTATTTCGGTACCCCGCTGTCACAGGGTTAGGTGGGGGGACAAAGCTTTTTCTGTGGAGGCTGCCAGACTCTGGAACTCCCTACCTCGGATGATCAGGCATACAGAGACATATTTGGGCTTTAGAAAGAAATTCAAAACTTGGCTCTTCTCCCATTAGGATGGGATTTTTAGGTGGTTTTTACTACGTATGGTTTTGGTTCCCCTATATCTCACTAGTAGTAGCACTTCAATGCTACGGCCGGATGCACTCTATAAATGATTTACAATACAACACAATATTCCATGAATGTGCAGATGGTGTGCCTGGCGGACCAGTACATCTCCTACGTCAATACTAAGTATCCTGGGTCTGTGCATGATGGCTTTATCCTGAGGAATAGCAGCATCCCAAATGTGATGGCTCAACTCCAGAGGCACAGGGTGTGGCTAATAGGTGAGCCCTGGTTCCCACCCAATATATGTTGGTGTGACAGGTGACTCTGGTTACCCCAACCTCTCATGGCTACTGACACCTGTGAGGAATGCAAGGACAATGAGGCACATGGGCAAACAAGAAGGATTATAGAGATGACCTTTGGCCTCTTGAAGGCCAGGTTTCATTGCCTCCATCTAACAGGTGGATCCCTGTGCTACTTATCCAAGAAGGTCTGGCAGATCATCGTGGCATGCTGTATGTTGCACAACCTTGCCTTGTGTTGCCAGGTTCTTTTTCTGCACAAGGAGGAGGCTGGAGATGGCCGTGTGGCAGCAGTGGACCCTGTGGACAGTGAAGATGAGGAGGCAGAGGATGTGGATGACGACAACAGAAGTGCAATTATTCGTCAGTACTTCCAATGAGACACAGGTAAGACAGTGTTGATACACATATAATTGACAGTTTGATGTGTGACATCTGGCAGGCTGTGTATTCCTACTTCTATGCCCACTCACTGTACCCTTTGGTATCTCTTTTTGCAGATTTTGGTGCCCCACTATTGCTCCTGGTGTGTTCAATGCAGCCAACTACAGGTCTTTCCAATGTAAACATTACTGTACAGTTGAATTGCAGTGTTTGAACCTTTGTTAAGCGAATACCTTTTGAAAACATCTGACATACCCCATACTTCTATTTTATCAAAGTGTGTTTATTGCCGTGCTCTGAAGAAGAGGGGGTAGTGCAATGGGCTGGGGTGATGATGGAGAAAAGTCAAGGATAGAGTCCAGTCTATTTGTATCACAGGTGCATTGTCCAAGGGGGCATAGGAAGTGGAGCAATGGCAGTTCAATGTGAACAGGGGGACAGAGTGGGACACAAGGGTGACAATCAGGAAAGTCTTATTTCCTGGCGGGGGTCTTGGCAATAGTCTCTGGCTTTTGCCTGGATCACAGGGAACGTTTGTGGGGTGGTTCACCTTCTGCAGAGGGAGGAGTGCTAGTGGCCTGTTGTTCCTGTGGCGGGCCTCCTGTCCACTAGCGGCAGCGGAGGTGGAGGGCTGTTCAGTGGTTTGGCTACTGTCAGGGGCCCGGTAGTGTGCCACTGCCTCCCTCATACTGTTGGCCATGTCTGCCAACACCCCTGCAATGGAGACCAGGGTGGTGTTGATGTCCTTCAAGTCCTCCCTCATCCCCAGGTACTGTCCCTCCTGCAGCCGTATGTTCCCCTGCAACTTGTCCAGTGTCAGGCCCAGAGTATCCTGGGAATGTTGGTATGCTCCCAAGATCGCAGTGAGTGCCTCCTGGAGAGTGGGTTCCCTGGGCCTGTCCTCCCCCTATCACACAGCAGTCCTCCCAGCTTCCCTGTTGTCCTGTGCCTCTGTCCCCTGAACTGTGTGCCCACTGCCACTGACCCCAGGTCCCTGATCGTCCAGTGTTTGTGGGGGGCCTGGGGTCCCTGTAGTGGTGGACACACTGCTGATTAATGTGTCCTGGGGACAGAGGTATGAGTCCACTGGATGGGTGCTGTGGTGGTGTTTCCTGAGGGGGAGGCTCTGTGGTGGTGTGAGACTGTGCCTGGGTAACAGACTGTCCGGAGAATCCTGATGGGCCAGGTTGGTCATCAATCAATCAATCAAGGATTTATAGAGCGCACTAATCACCCGTTAGGGTCTCAAGGCGCTGGGGGGGGGAGCTACTGGTCGTAGAGCAATGTCTTGCGGCGTTCCCTGAATGTCAAGAGGTCTTGGGTCTGGCGAAGGTGGAGCGGTAGGGAGTTCCAGGTCTTGGCGGCTAGGTGAGAAAAGGATCTTCCTCCGGCGGTGGTGCGGCGGATGCGGGGGATGGAGGCGAGGGCAAGGCTGGCGGAGCGAAGATTGCGGGTGGGGGTGTGGAAGTTGAGTCAGTCGTTTAGGTAGGCTGGGCCTGTGTTGTGGAGGGCCTTGTGTGCGTGGATGAGGAGTTTGAAGGTGATCCTCTTTGACACTGGTAGCCAGTGAAGGTCTCTGAGGTGGGGGGAAATGTGGTCACGGCATGTGATGTCCAGAATGAGGCGGGCAGATGCGTTCTGGATTCTTTGCAGTTTTGTTAGGAGTTTGGTTGTTATTCCTGCATATAGGGCATTTACGTAGTCCAATCGGCTGCTGACCAGGGCGTGGGTGACAGTTTTCCTGGTTTCGACGGGAATCCACTTGAAGATTTTGCGGAGCATGTGGAGAGTGTTGTAGCAGGAAGAGGAGATGGCATTGACCTGCTGAGTCATGCCGAGTGTGGAGTCCAAGATGAAGCCTAGGTTGCGTGTGTGGGTGGTGGTTGAGGGCATGGTTCCTAGGGAGGTGGGCCACCAGGAGTCATTCCAAGTTGAGGGGTTGGTCCCAAAGATGAGGGTTTCTGTCTTGTCTGTGTTTAACTTGAGGTGGCTTGATTCCATCCAGCTGGCGATGGCGTGCAGTCCGTTGTGGAGGTTGTTCTTTGCAGTTGTAGGGTCTTTCGTGAGGGAGAGGATGAGCTGGGTGTCGTCTGCGTAGGAATCTATGTTGATGTGGTGGGTTCGTGCGATGTTGGCGAGGAGGGCCATGTAAACGTTGAAGAGCGTGGGGCTGAGCGAAGATCCTTAGGGAACGCCACAGATTATTCTGGAAGCTTCTGACGGGAACGGTGGGAGGCGGACTCTATGGGTTCTGCCTGAGAGAAATGACGAGATCCAGTCGAGTGCCTTGTTGCAGATTCCAGCGTTGAGTAGGCGTGTGTGGAGAGTGTGATAACATACAGTGTCGAAAGCTGCGGAGAGGTCCAGGAGGATGAGTGCTGCTGTTTCTCCTTCGTCAAGCATGGTCCTAATGTCGTCTGTGGCAGCAATGAGTGCAGTCTCAATGCTGTGGTTTCTGCGGAATCCGGATTCGGAGGCGTTGAGTACCTTGCTGTCTTCCAGGAACCGGGATAGTTGGCTGTTTACAATTTTTTCGATGACCTTGGCTGGGAAGGGGAGGAGGGAGATCGGCCGGTAGTTCTTGGGGTCGTCTGGGTCTGCCTTTGGTTTATTTAGCAGGGCGTTGATTTCTACGTGCTTCCATCTTTCTGGGAAGGTGGCTGACTCAAAGGAGCTGTTGATGGTTTTGCAGAGATGGGGGGCGATGATGATGTTTGCCTTATTGAAGATATGGTGTGGGCAGGGGTCCGATGGTGATCCGGAGTGGATGGAGGCCATGGTGGTGGCGGTGTCCTCTATGTTGACGGAGGTCCAGGTGTGGATGAGGTGGGTGTTGCTTGGAGCGTTGGGTTCTTGGGTGTTTGTAGTCAGCTGGTGGGTCTGGGATTTGAAGCTATTGTGGATTTCTTCTATCTTTCGACGGAAGTGGGTTGCCAGTGAGTTGCAGAACTCCTGTGATGGCAGGGGTTCGTTGGAGCAGGTCCTGGGGGTGGAGAGCTCATTGACAATGCCGAAGAGCTTTTTACTGTTGTAAGCGTTGGCGTTGATGCGGTTTTTGAAGTGGGTCCTTTTGGTGGTGCGGATCAGTTGGTGATGTTTGCGTAGGGCATCCTTGAAAGCAATGTGGTTGGAGTTGGTAGGGTCAAGGTGCCAGGTTTTTTTCCTTTCTGTGACATAGCCGTTTGGATTCCTGTAGTTCTGGGGTGAACCAGCTGGCCTTAATTCTGTGGGAGGTGTTTGGGGTTTTTTTGAGCGGTGCGAGGGTGTTGGCGCAATCTTCTATCCATCGATGCAGGTTGGTGGTGGCTATGTTGGGGTTCGGGGTCCCAGGGGGTGGGGCCCGGGCGAGAGTGGAGATCAATTGATCCGTTGATATTTTGCTCCAGTTGCGTCGGGGGGTTGTGTGCGATGGTGGTGAGTGACTGGTTTTTGGTAGGAGAAGTGGATGCATCAGTGGTCTGTCCAACTGAGTTCGGTGGTGTGGCTGAAAGAGACGTGGTTGCTGGCTGAGAAGATGGGGTCGAGTGTGTGGCCTGCGGAGTGGGTGGGTGTAGTGACGAGTTGCTTGAGGCCGAAGTTGTCGCGGTTGTCAATTAGGTTGGTGGTGTTGATATCATTGTTATTTTCTAGGTGGAAGTTTAGGTCACCAAGGAGGATGTAGTCTGTTGAGGCAAGGGCTTGGGAGCTGATGGCGTCGGCGATGTCATCACAGAACTGCGCTGTGGGTCCAGGGGGTCTGTAGACCAGTGTTCCTCTGAGTGTGTTGTTGGCGTTGATGTGGATTTTGAAGTGGAGGTGCTCGGCGGAGTTGATGGTGTCGTGGGAGTTGGTGGAGACTCTTATGGTGTTTTTGTGGACTAAGGCGATTCCTCCTCCTGGTCTTTTGATTCGGTCTCTTCTGGTGATCATCCAGATCCAGGTGACCAGAGCTGCTTTCGTCACTGTGGGCCTCTTCTGTGGGGGGACTGGATGTTGCTGGCACCTCTTTGCCAGTGACATTGGGTGGGTTACCTGTGAGGATATAAAGGCAGTGTTATTGTTTCTGCGTGTGACATATTGTGCATGCCCTCTATGGTTGTTCTTGCCCTGACAGCTTTTCCTTGTGTGATTTGTTATGTGGTGGGCTAGGTGATTCTCTCTAGTGTGCATGCTGTGGTGATAGGTATCCATGCAGGTCTGTGAGGGGTGCCCATGCATTGGTGTTGCATGCAGGGCTTGGTATTGGGATGAGTGGGTTGTGATGGTGGGGTGTGTGGGAGGTGGTGGAGTGATGGGAGTGATGATAAGGGTGGGGCTATGTGATGGCATGCAGGTCGGGGGCTGATAGTAATAGAGATTTGACTTACCAGAGTTCAGTCCTCCTGCTACTCCTGCCTGGCCCTCAGGATGCATGATTGCCAAGACTTGCTCCTCCCATGTTGTAAGTTGTGGGGGAGTAGGTGGGATCCCTGCCAGCCCTCTGTACTGCGAGCTGGTGTCTAGCTGCTATGGAATGTACCTTCCCCCGTAGATTGTTCCACCTCTTCCTGGTGTCATCCCTTTTTCTTGGGTGCTGTCCCACGGCGTTGACCCTGTCCACGATCCTCCGCCTTAGCTCCATCTTCCTAGCACTGGATATCTGCTGCACCTGTGATCCAAATAGCTGTGGCTCTACCCGGATGATTTCCTCCACCATGACCCTTAGCTCATCCTCAGAGAACCTGGGGTGTCGATGTGGTGCCATGAGTGTGGTGTGGTGGTATGGGTGAGGGTGTGTTGGGTGATGTGTTGGGGTGTGTGACGTAAGGTGCGTGGATGGTGTATAGGTGAATGTGGTATGTGGCTCTGGTTGTGTGGATGCTCTTGCTGTCTCTCTGTTGGCAATGTTTGTCTTCGGAAAGGGTTGTGGGTAATGTGGGTGTGTGTTTTATAGTGGCATGTGGGTGTGGTCTGTGTATATGTGTCAGGTGTGTGTACTTTGAATTGTCCAATGTGGTGTTGTTTTGTCTGAGTGTGTGTATTCTGAGCGCGGCGGTATGTACCGCCAATGGTTTACCGCCATTGAATGTCCGCCGCTGTGATTCATGGGTCATAATGTTGTCGGCGTAGTTCTGTTGGCATACCGGTGTGGGTTTGGACACTGCCAGTTTATCACTGACCTTTGGGCTGGCGGACTTGTGTGTGTGGCTGTATAGTGACGGATTGGTATGTGTGTGTCATAATATGGTTAGCGGTTATCCGCTGCAGCAGCATTATCTTGGCGGCAGTCAGCATGACGTTAAGTGGGATTTACCACCAATGTCATAATGAGGGCCTTTATTTCTCTCCCTCTCACTTTCTTTCTCTCTTTGTCTCCTTCTATTAATTTCCCCCACTCAGACACTTACACACCCACTCACAGACCCACTCACACCCTCATGCACACACTCACAGACCCGTGCACAACTGACACACCCACTAAAACACTGATGTACACACTCTCACACCCAAACAGACAATCTGACAGCCGTTCTCACCCCCAGATGCAACCTCTCACATCTATTCTCACACCCAGAGAGTCCGTGGTCAACTCCCGCCGTGCACAGCCAAAGGCCCGTGTACAGAGTGATTAGGGGGAGTTGGCTGCAGGGCCTGGCTGCAGGCTTGGCCTTGCAGGCAACCTCCTCTGAACCTGGGTGAAGGCTGTGCATGATGCTAGTTTGGGTGCTTATAGGAGGTTGGCCTGTGGCCAACCCCTACAGCACACAGCCCTTGGCCGTGCAGGCTGGATTAATGGATAGTAATGAAAATTACTATACGTTAAAAAACCAGGGAAATTCACTGAAAAAAACAAAGGTTTCAGGGGTGTTATAATTAGGAAATAGATTTTTTTTAAAGCATAGAAATTCACTGAAAAAAAGGTTAGAAGGACTTTATAGTTAGGCTCACATTTCAAGCGTCCAAAACCATAGAAATTCAGCAGTTATAATGGTTAACTCAAGTAACTATAACTCATGCTTTAAGGTAACTATAACTCGCTCCCTCATCATGCATTGCTAATCACCTCAGATAGTACACCACTCATGACATCTTCTATGACATTATTGATAATATCACCGCAACATTTGTAATAAAATTATTGATGAGAAAACTGTGCATGGCGGGGCTGCGAGTTATAGTTACTTTGGGGCACAAGTTATAGTTACTTGTGCTAACCATAATTATAACTGCAGAATTTCTTTGGTTTTGTGCAAGAAAAATTCAGATTCTAACTATAATGTACCTGTAACCTTAGGTTCTTTCATTGAATTTCAGTTTTTTAACACACACAATAATAGACCAGTACTGCGCATGGCCTTTGGCCTGTGGCCAGACTCTGCGGCCAACCCTCTTGCATGCACCAAAACCCAAGCTGCACACAGCCTTTGCCCGTGCGCAGCATGGGGTTAGATGCAGTGGGTGTTTTTTTTCCATTGTTCTCAGGATCCGCAGATCCACAACAAATTGACAGAGGGCTGCCCTGAGCCCCATGGTAGATACACGGATCTAATGAAAAAAATAAAATTGGGCAATTTTTTGCCCATGAGTGGGTCCCTAAGTGACCCTCCATGAGTCCTATGGATTCAGGATACCTGTACCCTGACCCTAAGGGTCAAACAGGGCCAAAGGTATTGGCAAAACAAAAAACTCTCCATAAGTGGAAAAATGTGGTCCTAACTTTTGTTTTGCCATTACCTTTGCTGCCTTTTGACGAACCTTCAAGAAATTGTATATCTATATGGGGAAGTTTGAGTGTAGAGGAGGAGTTAGGATCTAGAGACTCAGTCTTCTGCTTACTCCTGTGGGAACCATCAGGTTAGTGCTTAACAGTAACAGAATTAACATCAGAGTTATTGTCAATACGGCTGGTCCAAGTAGCAATACATGTGCCCCTCACCCCCCCCCCCCGAACAGGGATTTATTTGTAACCCCATTTCTCTCTTCCACCAAGTCTATTTCCTGGTTTATGGTTCCCATGGCACGAGTTAGAACATTTAGAAAAAGAAAGATAACAAATCTTAACATTCACCAATGTTGATATTCTTTTCACCACATCAAACTGTGGCAAACAAAGATCCAAAGCCAAAGTCAAAAGGCTTGGGCCAGCTTGACTTCCTCAGGCCTCTGAACTGCGGGGCTCAGTTTGGCCCAGTCCTCACCAAGGTGCACCCTGGGCATGTCCCGCACTGCAGAGAAGTATGCCACCACTCACATCACCTCTGAACCTTGGAGTCTGTGAAATGAAGATAACAGCTTGATTTAGCTGCAGAAGGCGCCCAATGTTGCGGGAAGTATGCTGCCTTTTATAGTGTCTCTGTGACCCTCCTTCCAAGCAGAATTCGTTAGATACCACCTTAGCATTGCCATTATGAGTGAAATCCCCATGAATACAGTATAACATCTGTGGTTATTTGTTGTGTTTTACTGTTGTTAGGCTGTTCATTTTTTGGTATTTACTAGTATAATTTTTGAGCGACAAGGAGTGCGTTTGGTAGGTGAATTATGGTTCAAAGTAGAAGACTAATGAGGTTCGTTCTTTTCTGAAAATTTACTGGAGTTGCAAGCCTAAAAATTAAAATGTATGAGCGTACACCTTCTGATGCTATAATTAACAATCTGCTTCCAGGCATCACCTAAACAATGAATCTAAGTAGTAATGCAGGTATTTTCATTAATATGTTTCTTATTGATGATAGAAGTTTGCACTCCTAGATTCAGAAGCCAAGGGGTTCCGAATAGGATGCCCCATCTGCTCTGATGAGTTTTTTTATCCAAGTCATCCCATTTGTAGCTCACGGGCTTCTGTTTCCATACTCTTGTGCTTTCAACTTTAGAAAGGAGCAGGAGTTTGCAATCCTCGCACATTACAAGCAGTTAGTATTGGTGGCATTTTAACATCTTTGCACATCTTTTGTCTATGATGCAGGTTTGCGGACCAGAAGAGGAAGTCCTAGGATCCGAAATGAATGTCCTTCTATGATGTTTTAAGGCAGGACCATCCTGTGTTTCACATAACGGGCACTGTTCGCAGGCCCCAAGCTTTAGAAAAAACTTTTTGTTTTCCATTAACGCCTACCGCTATTCATAATTTGACGCTAGATAGCACATAAAATGTGGTATTATGAATAATGCATGCATTGTCAAAAAGGTAAATGCAATTTTAAAGTGGCATAAGCCCTTTCCTAGGTGCAAGATCACAAACCCATTACCAAGCTTGCAAACTTAAAACAAAATATAGTTGTATTAGTGCAAATGCGTTTTCAGCTTTTATAGGTTAATGCATTGTTCTCAATTCAAACCATGGCAGATTTAATTACGTCTGAGAAACGCAGTGTGGGAAGAGCCTTGTCTGCTACTGTATTCATAGATGCTGCAGGAGATGTGGATGACTGTTTAAGCAATACAGCCATGGTCTGCAAATGGTGTAATAGACAGATTGTTTTGGTGAAAAACAACATCTTACGCTCCCAATAGCTAGATGCTCACAAGAAATGGATAGGTTTGTTTTTTGTTTTATTTGTCTTCCTCATACTTGTTTGCTCACTTTTTTGCTCTCCTCCCTCCCTTCCTGATGTTAACACCAACATTCAGTTCTACCGTTCTTTGTTTTGAAAAACAGAAAACAGGAGAAAAAAAAACTTTGATAGAGCAAACACGTGTGGAAAGAAAACAGAACTCTTTCTATCTCTATTCTTTTCTCATGGGAAATATATTTTTGCAACAATATGGAAAATCAAGCATAGGAGCGTTCTTTGGGGGCTATTAAACAGATTTAGGCTGAATGCGATAAAGCATGTGTTGGAGACAGGGATCAGATTAGCCCCACGAAATAGTTACCTTCTGAAAGTTTGCTGCAAAGAGTTCTGTTTGCAGCGGAGGAGGTTGTAAGGAGCAGGAAAAGCATTGTGAATGGTTGTTGCTGTAGCATGAAGGACAGGCTGGGCGCTGCAGGCTGTCGTCCCTGTAGCGCGAAGAGCCAGGCAGGCTCGAAAAGCAGGTCTCACCATAGCTTCGCATTGGTAGTCATCATGTGAAGGGGCCTGATTGGAAAGAGACAAAACTTCAGGGCTTCTCCTTTTCTTCTTACGAGCAGTTCAAACTGATGCCAGCCAACGGTCTAGCACCTGGTGGGGGGGGCACCTCTTAGGGATCAGGAATACACTCCTGCACAGACCATTAGGGCTCCAGTTGCAGGTACAGGCAGTCCCAGTTGCAGCAGGTCAGCTGGGCAATTGCATGGAGGCCTCTGCTAACCCATATCAATTGCAATAAGGTAAGCCAGTATTAGTCAATGGGAGAGCTAGGCCTTATTACAGTGTAAAACGACTTTAAACGATTTTTACTACCAGGACACATAAAACATAGTAAAACATGTCCTACTTTTTAAATAAAATGCACCCTGCCTTATGAGCCTTTAGGGCCTATCTTAGTTTGATTTATATGTATTAAAAAAGAACGTTCAGGCTTGACAAAATCATTTATTTTTCCAGGTAGAAATGGCAGTTTAAAACTGCACAACAGGCCGCAGTAGCAGACTGGAGACTTGTTTTAAAAGGTTACTTTAAGGGGGTGGCACAATGACTGCTACAGGCCCATTAGTAGCATTCAATTTGCATGCCCTGAGTACATGTAGTACCATTTACTAAGAAAAAAGAAGTAAATTAGATGTGCCTATTATGTATAGGCCAATTGTACCATGATTTAGGGAGTGAAAACAAGCAAGTCACCACTGGTTAGCAGGGAAAAAGTGCACAGATTTCGAACACCAACAAAAGAGGTTTCAGCAACAGAAGGCAAAACTATGAGGGTGACCCTGAAAAAAGGGCGAGGTCCAGCAGCCCAGCAGCTGCACACAGCTACTGGCCACTTGTTTGCTTCCATTTGCATGGCTTCCTGCATTTACTTTATTTTTAAAATTCTGTTTCTAAAACACCCAACACTAAATTGGAATGGTAAATAAAATATAAAGTTTAAAAACATTTCAAGATACCCACAGCCCTTGAACATGATGACATGCATGCGCAAGCTCTGGAGGCCATTGTTAAACGTTTTTTTTTAATGTAAATCAAAAATCATTACAAGATGGGGATTGATGCATGCAAATGCTTGTTTTTACATTTCTGCCATCTTGGCACTTTTTTTTAACGTATGTTAAAAAAAAACATGCTAAGATGGCCACTCATGCAGCCGCATGCATGTAGGCTCACATTCAACCATCTCGGATCAGTTTTAGCCATACACTATGTTAAAAGCAATACGGATTTTCAAAGCAAACAGCTCTGTCTTTTCGTTAAAATATGTCTCCTATTGACTTTGGCAGGACTTGTTGGAGACACGATACCGCTGTATGGGCCAGTTCTAGGGTAGTGCTGTAGAGGGTATATGTTTGATTTAGTATGGTGGGAGAGTGAGGTACAAAGTATTGTGTGAGGTTTTTATGAAAACTTCCTATTGTTTTTGTTACATGTGTGATAATGAACATGCTCCTTTTTCATACTTGTAGCCTTCCCATATGCATTGCTTGCGATGCATAAACCTTTTTTTATAATGCTTAAATTTCAGATTAGCCCCTTTCTAGCTACCAGATTCAACCAGTGCGTACTTGCTGCACAAACAGGGATCAGTATTCGGCAAAACTCTGCTTTGGCAAACATGAGGAGCTCGTCATTTGGTAAATGACTTGATGTTAGCCTCTGGAGAAGGTAAACCAACCACTTAGGTGGGAAATGCAAACTAACCCGCGCTGCTTCATTAGTCGCTCCTGTCGTTTAAGGATGCAAGGACTCTGAAAATGATGTTTGTATAAAGTCCTGGCAGCTCTGCTACTGGTAGCTCCGGCCAAGTATTCAGTGGGAATTTAGAATGTGTTTTTCTTCCCAAAGATGGTGAGATATCTGTTTGTTGATTTTATTTTAATCTCAGGAAAAGGTTTTACCCACCTATCTTTCATGGGCCAATTTTGAGATTAACAGAAAGTGAAAATAGCAGTAGTGAAATATTACTTTTAACTCTCATTTCCTACAACAATTTGTTTTACTTCACAGTGCCCCTGTGTTAGGCAAGGCAGTAAAGCATTAATTTTAAAGTCATTTACAAACGTCAGTAGTAAAATGCGATCTTAATGTCATTTTTAACTGACCTACATTATTACTTTTATAATAAAAAGAAGCAAACACACATGCAAACATCACTTTAAAGAACGCAAAGGACTAAAAGCAGTACAACATACCATAATCAATGTAACAGAAAGAATAGCGCAGCTTCACATATATGATAGAACTGAAAATGTACGTTTGTCATGTCTTAAAGCACAACATGGAATAAGAGTCATACAGAGTGTACACCAACAAGTCCAAGTGTTCTCCTTCTTTATAAGTTTTCACAGAGTTGACTCACTAACGGCTCAAGGATAGGCAACCTGAGCACAATTAACGGAGATCTACTGTGCTTTTACAGATGATTGTTGATGTGATTTTGTAAATAGATCTGAATGACACAAATATATTGTTTGCATTTTTTGTTGTATGACACAACATACATTTGAAGAGGTGTCATTTTGAAATATTGTAAAGACATTGGGGGTCATTCTGACTCCCGCCGGCGGCGGATGCCGCCGGCCTGGCGAGAACCGCCAGAAGACCGTACCGCGGTCGAAAGACCGCAGCGGTCATTCTGAGTTTCCCTCTGGGCTGGCGGGTGACCGCCAGAAGGCCGCCCGCCCGCCCAGCGGGAATCCCCCTTCCACGAGGATGCCGGCTCCGAATGGAGCCGGCGGAGTGGAAGGGGTGCGACGGGTGCAGTTACACCCGTCGCGATTTTCAGTCTCTGCCACGCAGACACTGAAAATCTATGTGGGGCCCTGTTAGGGGGCCCCTGCAGTGCCCATGCCAATGGCATGGGCACTGCAGGGGCCCCCAGGGGCCCCACGACACCCGTTCCCGCCAGCCAAGTTCTGGCGGTGGAAACCGCCAGAACCAGGCTGGCGGAAAGGGGGTCGGAATCCCCATGGCGGCGCAGCTTGCAGCGCCGCCGTGGAGGATTCCCAGGGGCAGCGGGGAACTGCCGGTTTCCCGTTTCTGAACGCGGCTGTACCGCTGCGGTCAGAATGCCCATGGAAGCACCCCCAGCCTGTTGGCGGTGCGTCCGCAGTCGTTTGGCCCTGGCGGTCCATGACCGCCAGGGTCAGAATGACCCCCATTGTGTTAGCGTTTTGTTATTTTGCTTATGTTTTTTTGCTATTGTCCAGCTGGATGTGTAAAATGCAGCATACATCAGTGAAAAGGTTTCAAAGCAAAAGCCAAGGATAAGTTTGCCGCTCATGTTTTTGTTATGCGACAGTTCAAAAACAAGATGAGTTATGTGCATGTTAGAGAACATGAATACATGTGATTGGGAAGTTGGATTGGAACGTGTTCTCCCTTTATAGTCATAAACCTCCTACACGCATCAATAACAGCTCCCTGATAAAGCCAGGCACATGGTTTCCTTTATACAGTATGCCACAAACTTTACACACAGCTCACTATTATAAAAACACAACAATGTACACAGTCCCTCAATTCAGTCCAATAGCAACCCGTTCACACTTTACCAAAGATGGCAAGGAGGAGGCAGGTGAGCAAGTCACACAGCATAATAGGAAGAAATCTCCTAAGACACACATACTTCAGTCCTGACACACGGGAAGGATGTGTTTTCTTATAATAGGTAGCAGGAGAAAAGCCCGGGGCATATTGTAGTACTTTTCAGCCCACCAAATATTACATGCCCTATTGCTGCAGCTGTTGCATTCTTTTTGACCAATAGGCATATTGAGAACAGCAGTGAGACAGGAGGAAAGTAAGTTTCAGAACAGGAAGATTTATAGTTCAGACTTCGGAGTATCTGAGTATCAACCGCATGTGGGATGATTGGACAGCAAAAGGACTTGATAAGAGAAATCAGTGGGCAAATATACATGTTGAACAGCATAGGTAAGAAGGAAGGGCCCTAATAGCGTCAGCGATGCTCCTCTACACGAGTAAGTGTAAAGGTGGAAGCTCTACTATCTGAGAATGATTTTCCTGAAAGAAGTCATACCATGTTAGTACCCGCCCCTCCAAACTAACCTCTGCAGGTAGGTTCACCAAATGTTGTGATTTATGATTTAAAGTCTGCAGATGCATCAAAAAAACATGAGAAAGTCACCCTAGTTGACAAAAGATCATAGCTCATCAAAGTGCTCATCCAAGGTGAGATCTGGCTTTTTCTCTGTACTCTTATGGGCGAAAGCCCAATTGCCATAGAACCAAGGGTTTGGGTCTTTTAGGTGGTGAGCCAGTTGTTGAGCAACAATTTGTTTCAGAGCTTTTGTCCAAGGCTGGAATGTGCTAGGTCCATCGTTTTGAACTTTATCATAGCTCTATTCTGTGTATCAGGCAGAAGAGGTTCCAGGTTATCTCTGTGTTTTTTTGAAGGGAGTATTGTTCCAAATTAATCTACAGAATACAATTTTTACTGAGCTGCAGGTAGTATTGGTATTGTCCTTAGTGCCACTCCAAAGTTATTATGCGAATACCATTTAAATTAGCCTTTCTGACAACCATCTATTGTGACCCAAAACATATTGAATTCAACCACCCGTCTTGTCACTAATGTAAAGATAAGACGTCCCAACTTCCAAACCTAGAAAAGCTACACTTTCTCACAGTCAAATCCAGGAACAAAATACAGTGCCCACCTAAAAGATGTCTAGATTGGAATGGAAATACCTTTGTTTACAAGCATTTAGAAGATCCATATCCTCTGCTTCCTACCAGGCATTTGAGAAGATGAGACAGTTGATGTGTGCTTCAAACTTCCTCTCCTCCACTGTGTCTTTCATTAGGTCAATTAAAACACTCTCTGTCACAAACTGATTACCTAAAATGTTTTGCCCTATCAAACCTACCCTTGCGCTCTTGGTAAGATAGCATTCAGTAGCAAAGGCCACATAAAAAGAGATTTAGAACTTGATCCTGCATATAGCGTCCTCCCCAGCCTGGGAGCATGCAAAAAACACTCCACACATGGAGCTCTTGATGAGACATCTTTATTCCTCTGCATACAATCACACACTAAATCACTGATTACATCATAACCATTAACGATCACCCCTGACACCTCCCAGCAGGTTACACAATCTCTCTTCCAGGATTGTGAGGGTCCTAGCACACCTAGGGCCAGATGTAGCAAAGGGTTTTTCCCATTTTGTGTCAATGGGAAAATGTGTTCGTACATATGGCCCCTAGTCTCACAACACTACACTGCAGTCTTCACAAAAAACAATAGAGGTTGAAACAACCCACCTGCAATAGGAGACATTTGATGAGGTATGTCAAATCTACATACCTCCTCTTTGAAAGGAGCTGAGCACTTTAAAATGTTCATATTTGTAATGTTTGCACTGTAATTAATGTAGATATGAAATGCAGATAGTAATTATTTTCTTTAGTTCCTCTATAAAATCCTTTGCAGTGACAGGGAAAATGTTGGTGTACCACTGGGGTGCACTGTGGGAACTCATGGTCAGTCAAGTCTGGTGGCCAGTCGCAGAATCTATATTTCACAGGTAAAAAGTAGTAACCAGCCAGTTTTCTTCCTTTATAAGGAAATAGGATGATGCAGGAACGGTCTTCATGGAGGTAAGAACCCTAGAGGTGGGCAAGCAAATGAAGGCTTGAGTAAGGCTTCAGCCTGAAGTCTGGCTCTGGCTCAGCTCGAAGTATTGTTGGAACCTCAAGCCCATACCGAGCCAAGCTTTCATGTAACAGCTGCCTGCGACCCTCACCCTATCTTCATGCACAAAGAGATAAAAATCTATCATTAAAATTTGAGGTCAAAAGAACAGGCAAATAGATATCCATTTCGTGGCTGATGTGTGCAAAGTGAAACCAGAAGAGTCGGAAATTGCGATTCAATGCGAATCCCATTTTCCGACTCGCAAAATGGGATCCAAGCAAAAAAAGCGACACCAATTTGCGACTCGCAAATGAAGTCGCACCACATTTTGCGAGTTTGCTTCTAGCGAGGTTGCTTTTTGCGACCTCGCTAAAAGCGAGCTCGCAATTTGCAAGTCGGGTGTCGCAAATTGCGACTGGCCCGCAAATTGCATGCAGGTGCAGCATAACAGTTGGAAAATACACTTCCTGGCTCTTGCTGATGACAGAACCAGGAAGTCATCAAATACACCTGGGAGGAGGGAGGACCACACCCTTTCCAAACTGCAGTGCAACACCCAGGAGAGAGGAGCTGCTGCTACTATGGAGGACACAGGCAGTGCAGGAAGAAAAAGAAAACTTACGTTTTCTGAGAAAGAACTTGAGGTGCTAACTGAGGAATGCTGCCAGCACCATCACAAACTGTTTGGCAAAGCAGCCCTGAGTGTCCCAGACACTGAGAAAAAGAAGATCTGGCTGCAAATCCAGGACCGGATCAATGCCATGGGGGTGAGCCACCGCACCCTGGATGAAATTAAAAAAGGTGGTATGACCTGCGCTCCAGGACAAAGGAGAGGGTGGCAGAGCGGCTCAGGGAAATGAGGGGCACAGGAGGAGGCCCATCCACCGTCCCACCACCCACAGCCATTGAAGAAATGGTGGAGCAGACCCTGGAGCCTGAGGCCGTTTCTGGAATGAGAAAATTGGACAGTTCTGCGCCAGGGACATCCAAAGGTGAGTACCATGAAATATGCATTCACACCAACAAATGTAGTATACACACAATCCCAGTACACAGCAGCAGGCACAACCAGACTAGCTCTATTCCAGTCTAGCAACCACTAGAATGGTGCATGATGGGCAATGTAGTACAGTAGTCAGCATATAGGCAAAAGTTTATTATGAGGCATACAACAGATGTGAGAGACTGACAGTGTATTCCCTATGTCCCACAGGTGTCCCACACGACATCCCCAGCAGCGACAACATCCAGGGAGGAGACAACAGGCCAGAGGCAGTGCAGGAGGCTGCAGCATATATTCCAGGGCCCAGCAGGACACCACCACAGTCCCCACTGGAACAAGAGCAGGAAATAGTGGAAGCTCACACGACCCCTGGCCCCAGCCCCACAGTAAGTCGGCCAGAGTCAGCAGCACGACCCGGCGCAGACACAGAAGCCGAGTTCTGGCGGTGCCTCAGGAGGAGATAGGGGAGGCAGCAATGTCTGGAGTAGAGGCATCCCTCCTTAACGGTCAGCACCTGCAAACAAGACAATTGTGGTTAATATCAAGTGCTTTGCACAGACTGGAGAATAACAAGACCTATGGCCTGGCTGATGTGAACTCGCAGTTCACTAGACTCAATGATAATGTGGGCGATCTCACCCAGGCCATCCGCCAACTAGTGGCGGAACTGGTGGCTTATGGACGCAGCGCAAGGCGCAGGGAGCGCCTCCTAGTCGCACGCTTTGACCGCATGGCAGCGTCCATTGGGCGCCTTGCTACGAACACTACTGGCCTGTCAAGACGGACCGTGAGTCTACAGGTCCAACTTGCCTACTTCGCTGGGGATGTGGCACAGGGACTAGGCCGCATCAGCCACGCAGTGGACATGTTGGAAGCCAGGCAGGTGGCAAGGGGCACAGGTGAGACCCCTCAAGACAGTGAGGAGGGGTCCACAATCAGCAGTGTGTCTGCAAGTGACTCACGTGTGCTGAGGACTGCAAGTGCACGGCAGGGGTCAGCAGACCCACCTGGGATGAGCCATGCTGGGCGAACAAGGAGGAGGGTGTAGGCCATAAGACAGCATGACTCATGAGGCACATTATGTCAATGTGTCCTCATAAAGTTTGGACATGTACAGCCCCTTACGGACAGCAGTTTTCTTTCTACATTTAGTTCACAAATAAAAAGGGTTTGTTTGTTCCACTACACAACTGGGCTCTGTTTGTCTGACATCAGTGAATGTGGTGACAGTTGCCACGTACCTGCCAAAGTATTGGGTTGCAATGTGGTCCCGTCTCTGTCTGCCTTGATTTGCAATGCTTCTATCTCCAGGCTGGCGATGTGGTAGCTCTTGCTCCTCATCCCCCGAATCTGTGTCTTCAGGGGTGAGATGTAGCCCACATCTGGTGGCAATGTTGTGTAGGATTGCGCATGCGCCAATGATCTTGAATGCTGTTACTGGGGCATACTGGAGCGCACCTCCACTTCTGTGGAGGCATCGGAATCTTGCCTTTAACAGTCCAAAGGTCCTCTCAATGACAGTTCTGGTATGCCGATGTGCACTGTTATATCGCCTCTCATTCTCATTGCCAGGTGTTAGGTACGGGGTAAGTATCCATGGTCTTAGCGCATATGCACTGTCACCTGTTTGGCAAAAATAAGCAATGTTAGCAGGGCATGGACGGTTTCTACAGTGACCTGTATGTATGGCTTCAGGGTGTAGTCAGCAATACCTAATAGATATCTGTCTCCAAACTCCCCACGTTCTAGGCGTTGGTGTCTCCCACTGTGCCTGAATATGTATGAGTCATGTGTACTCCCTGGAAATTTGGCTACAATGTCAGTGATGACATTATGGGCGTCACATACCACCTGGATGTTCAGTGATTGGGTACATTTCCTTTTGCAGAACACATATTACAGATTTGCAGGAGGGCAGATTTGTATATGTGTCCCGTCCACACACCCTATTACATGAGGGAAGTTGGCAATTCTGTAGAAGTCCGACTTGGTGCTGTTAATTTCTGCCTCATTCCTGGGTAGGTATATGTATCTGGACATGTGTTTGAGTATGGCATCTAGGAAACATCTGAAGAATCGTGAGAGTGCACTTTGGGATACCCCACCTGCCACAGCAATAACCCCCTGATAGCTACCCGAGGCCAAGAGGTGCAGTGAGCATAGCACTTGCACATGTGTGGGGATAGCGCTGCCGCACATTGTCTGTCGTTGAAGCTGCGGATTGAGTAGTTCAATCAATTCTAATATTGCTGCACTGCTGAGTCTATATTTGTCATAAATCTCCTCCTCAGTTTGTTGGAAAAGTGTCGGTCTGGTTCTGTATATTCTCTCCTGTCTCTGGCTCCTCCTCCTCCTCTGCTGGGCGGCGTGGACTCTCCTCCTCCTTGCTATCACATATAGTTCAGCCATTTTGAGTAACCCAGATGCCTTCTGGGTCTCCTTTTATACTTTGGTTCTGGTTACCACCTGCTCTGACTTAATGGTAATTTGGGTGTGCAAAATGGGCTTTTTGCGACTAGTCGCAATTTGCGAGTGGCTTTTTCATATGGTTTGTGACACGCAAATTGCGACTTCCTCTTTGCGGGTCGCACAATGAGGTCGCAATTTTTGCGAGTCGGTAATGGCTCGCATTGCAATTTGTACTTCGGAAATGGGATTTTTGCATCCCATTTCGGATTTTGCGGAGCCGCAAATTGCGAATCGGGCCATTTGCGACTCGCAAAACTTTGCTACATCTGGCCCTTATTAATGTGTGATCTTAGGTAAATATTTTATTTTACGATCCTACTTTTTTCATTACTTTATGTAAAATTACTTTCAAATAAGCGAGTTCAGAATACCATCTGTACAAAAACCTATTATGTTAAGTTTAATAGTCTATAATGTTGCTCTACCTACAGCAATCTGGGCCACATACAGGGTTCACAGACAACTGTCTTCACTTTTAATTCACTAATAGCACGATCGGCAGGGTGGGGGCTCAGCTAGGAATTGTTTTGAGTTCTTTTTTAATAAGTACTTCTCAGTGCAGTGCTATAATGTGATGTAATAATGTTGAAGCTTCCGCATGCTACGGAATTTTTGGAATTTAGCAGAGATTTTATCTTATTTTACGCAATGTATTATTTACATGGCAAACATTTTAAGGGCTCTGCTGGTGCAGTATCCAAGAGCCAAGCCACACACAGGGCTCGGTTCTGGCTCTACTCTCCCTGTTCATTTGGTGGCTCACCCACTTCTCAAGAAAACTCAATAAGTAAACTTGTTTTCCTTGGTGTTCCAGAGCGGTAGGAGGTCAGTATGCTGATATTTTTTCCCAGACTTGAATCTAGCTTCTGTTTGAATTTTGAATGGAATCTCTGAATTGTGCTTTATGCGCATCAGCTATAAATTCAAAACAACTAAAATAATTTCTTCAACCTAGCACAAAAGAAATATATTTAACCAAGCGATAAACATTGAAGAAAATGTCCATTTCAGAGTGCAACTTGTTTTTATAAATGGAAACATTAAGAGCAAAATCTGTAAAGTGAACTACCAGCATTTATTTAACGTTTATTTACTGAGATACTTCTCAGCCAGAAGTCTACTATGATCTGTAATTCTTCAAATGATTGTACTGAATATCTACAGAGTGAGTTGATGCAAACAAAGCTCTCATATACTTAACACCACTGGGCAGATTATGAAGCAGCAGACATGATAATAGTTGCAATTCACAGCTTGAAATAATTTAAAACTCTCATGTAGAGAGAAGCAGACACAGCTTGCCATCAGAAACATATGGCAAGAAACACCTGCAAACGGAGGTTAAAGTTTCAAGTTCAGGAAGTTGCTCTAGAGAGTGCTACTTTAATCTGTATTCTGCCTGACTGTTACCTGTTTAGCGCTGAGATACCCCTCCAAGGATGAGTCGCACGAGGTATCGGAACAAATATAACATAACATAACATGGGTAAATTTGGTAATATTTCCCCTTTCTCAAAGTATCTGCTTCGTATTGAAGGATAAGAGCGGCACTTCTGCAGAGTCTCAGACCCTGTCTTCACTACCCTTACAGGCACGGTGCCCAGACGGCATCCTTTGCTGTGTTTTTTATTTGCTCGAGTTTAATTCTGCACATATTGCTGTTGGATGCTTTGAACGTGAAAAAGTACGTTTCTAAGAAACTAGGAAACTGTCTTGCAAAATCAGGATTCGATCACGCCAGGTTTAATTCAAACATTTGTAAGGTTACAATTTAGTCATGTGTTGTTAATTTGCAAAATTTGTGATCTCATACATGTTAGATATGGTGGGAGTAATTCCCCTGAATATGCAAAAAACCTATATATTGTAGGCATTGCTTAGAGTGTGCATTGGAAATTAAATCAAACCCCCGTTTAGGTCCATTATCGCACAGCGCCATGTAGATAAAGCACTGATGTAAGAATTGCTCTGCAGGAAGTAGCTGCGCAGATTTGTCCTTTAAGTTGCTAATTCACCCTGTATCGTTTGTGACATAGGGCAACTTGCACTATTGATGTCCAATCTGTTTTATGTGAAGGGAGGGACCAAGGGCCAGATGTCTCAAAGACCTGGTTTGCATTTCTTATTAGCGAATTTTAAGAAATCGCTATTTGAGAAATGCAAAATGGGATGTAAGAAAATAGCGAATCCTTAATAGCGATTTCTTAAACTTCGCAATCGCTATTAGGGAATCACTATTAGGGAATGAGACTCCATTCATCCCTGTGGGCCTGAAGGTCCATAGGTGCGAATGGTTTTGCATTTCTCAATTTGTGAATTCCTGTTAGGAATTTGCAAATTTGGTAATGCAAATCCAAGGGTGCTGGGGGCCTAAGACCCCCTTTGATGCACCCCCCACCCAAAAAGAAATTGTGCACATGTAAAGCCCCACATATGCCCTAGGGGCAAGTGTGTGCTACATGCCACTTTTAAAAATGCATTTTCAATGCATTTTTTAAATTGCACATGGTTACCACTAAATTTACATTTGTGGTGTTTGCATTTCCTAAATGCCCAGTTTGCATTTAGGGAATGCATGATACATGTGCTTTGGAAATCGCAAAAAGGAATTCCCTATTTGCGATTTCCTATTTATTCCCTATTCAAAGTCACAAGTTAAGGGAATCGCAAAAAATTGAGATTCCCTAAAGTTGCACTGCACTGCCTTTCAGACATCGTGAAACGTGATATTGCATTCGCAAACAGTGGAATTTACCGATTAGCACCGTTTGCGAATGCAAAATCATTTCATACATCTGGACCCTAGTACTATTTTGGCCATCCTGTACCTATTCATGGAGGGAGGTCAACGTGACCTCCTGACACACACTCATTCTATATCTGATCTGTGAGTGAAGGAAGCTTGCTTTCCTAGTGCCAAAGTTGTACTTTATGTACGAGATTGAAGCTTACACTGCTGTGCTGCACCTGTGCTGTGACTAGGGAATGTAGACGTATTCTAAGAGGGAAGGGAGTATCCACCACTGATACCCATGCAGTACCTGTTGAGTAAGTGAGCACAGTTTTTACTGCTGATGCTGTCCCTTTTTTCTGTGTGGGAGCCAGGTTCACAAACTAATTTGTAGGATCCAGGGCAAACAACTCAATTTTGATTGTTTTCGGAAAGAGTTGTAGGTTAATCGGAAGAAGCAGCTTCTCTAATTGTGTAATGAAACCATTTTAAGAATGAACAAGCATTGGTCTCACATTTGTTTGAGTTAAATCTATTTGCATTATAAATGGCAATGTCTTTTACCAATGTGTTATGGACTGTATGTATGTGGTGTGTAGTTGGATTATGTGGGTTGAATTGGATTATTTAGTTGTGGAAGTGTGTGGCATAGAAGTGTGTGCTGTGGAATGGATTTGTGTATTGGAATTTTGTGGCATGGTGTGCTGTGGAATTATGTGGATACTACTTATGTGGTATTGAGCGTCCTGGAATTGTGTCCAGTGGGAGTGTGTGTTATGGAGTGTCATTATGTGGAATAGTATTTTGGGCTGTGGAGTGGTATGTAGTGGAGGTTAATCATGTGGTGTGTTGTTTAATTTTGTGGCATGATGTGGAATTTTGTGTTGTGGATTGGGTGTATGTGGTGTGTTGTGTAATTGTTTTGTTGAGTTGATTCATGTGGTTTGGAATTGAATCATGTGTTGTGGATTAGAAATTTGTGGAGTTGAACTGTGTGGAATGGAACTGTCTGGATTGTTTTGTATTTTTGGTATATAAAAAAACAAATAGGTAGGAGCTTTGCTTTTGGGTTTTGAAAAGTTTGAAAAACTGATGTCTGGACAAATAAGTGGATCCTTTCTGAGGCTGCTTGTCATTATATTTATGGGCAGGATAGAGTAGCGACAGAGGCAAAAGGTTCCACCTACCAGAGTAGACAAGGTATTGGAAGAGTTACTACGAAAGAAAGAGGCAGATGGTTCCACCTACCAGAGGAGAGAAGCTATTGCAAATAGGCTTCCACAGAAAGACTGATACCTGCGAAGACGGACAAGGAAAATCAATAATATCAAAAATTAAAGACTGCAGCAAAATGGTATGATATTCAAACGAAATAGCATTTTTCTTATCACAGGCCATTCCCCTTTCCCTAACATATTTTGGCATGTTTGCACTACATAGGCAGCATTCCCGTACTATGGATAAGAATCATGTTTACGCAACCACACTATTTAACCAAACAAGAGCATTTCTGTAATGTGTGCATTCTTAAAGCTGATAGTAACAAAACATTAATATCTCCATTCTGGTGTACATATCATATGTTAAATGTACATGTTTCTTGTAAAGTCTGCACGTTTTGGTGCAGCCAAGATTTGCAAATATTATGTTCAGGAAAGGCCTGGAGTGCAAGGAAAATTAAACCCCTCCAAAAATAAGGACAATTGGAAGCAAACATGGTGCAGATTAAATATAAAAGACACCTAACTACTATCCAATATAGAAAAAAAGATAAACATCCACACACATTCTACATTTTGACAAATTCAGCACTTACGCTTTCAGTTAAATGAAAGGAAACATATGTTGGTTAGCAAGTTATAATCAAAATGCATGCAGCATATTACTTGTCACCTACATTGTAAGCATGAAGCATGTGTTTTGCAGAACTTGAGCGTGGAACAAGCAGTAAATCACAGAGTCTTTTTAAAGTGACTCAAAAAAAGGGATAAAACACTAATGGAAGGAGTGCAAAGGGGAGTTACTTGTGGCACCTTGCTTACTGACCCGTTACTAAACCCTTAGCATTACATGTACCCCCAACTTAGTCCTGCCCAATGGCATTGATCTTATTCTGTGCTAATATATTTAAAACAACCAGCACAAAAAAACATAAATACCATAAATAACTGGTCAGAGACTGGGGGAGTGGGACTTCAACTCCCATCACTCGTAGATCCTAGAGGTGGCCGTACGTGGTGCAGAGCACCCAGAGGCGCTATTTCTTGGATTCTCTTGCCCCATGGCATGGGATGCGCTGGTTGGAGTTGGGACGGAGTGGGACTCTAACTCCCATCATGTCTAACGGCTAGAGGTGGCCGCACGATGCTGTAGAGCACCCAGAGGTGCTATTTCTTGGACTCTCTTGCCTTGCAGTCCAGAATGCGCATGGGACACACCCCGGCATGTGCTAAGGTGAAGACCGAGCCAAGAGCAGGCCCTTCTGCGCCCTTCCATGGCGGGAAGAGGTTGGGCAGGCCCAACTCACTTGGAAGCGCTGATGTGAGGTCTGTGGACTTCAAGAAGGTATTTACCTTGGTGTTGTGGTTTATGTTGCCAACAGCTGCTGATTACGAAGTAATCTTATTTGTTACTGCATCATGCCAAGGGCCAAGACTTGTAAGCTGCCCCAGACTCTCCCAGCCCACAGAGAATAAGTATGGATAACTTTATAATGTGGGCAGTTGCCATTATTGACAAAGAAATTGAGCTGGCAGAGTGTCGGCTTTCTGTCGCCTCATAACACTCTCCCCACCTCAGAGCGTTGGGGGTTTTATCACCCTGTTCAGGTGCTATAGAACCGATCCTGCTAGGCAGTGGAGCTTTTGAGTTGATTCCTGCAGACGTAGCTTTATCAAGGGCCTAGGGAGTACTCTTCTGCCAGCACAGGCTCCACTACAGGCCCCCATCGCTTTGGAGCCTGTAGTTGCCTTTACAGCCCCTACTCCTTGGACCAGAGAAGATTTGCTGAGGGGGAAAAGGAAGCGATTGGAGCTCGTTAGAATGCAGAAACACCAAAGGATTAGCATTATCCGGTCTATCACCCAGAAGGTGTTATCAAAGGGGTTGAACCAGCACCTGAGTCTGGCCAGGGCACGGCGATTGACCAGCTGGAATTTAAGATACATACTGCCCTTGATTTAAAATTGAAACCACTAGTTGAGCGCTTGGGCTTAATAGAACTAGAACTTAAAAAGATTGGAATTGCACAAACCTGTGGATTATCTTTCCCTTGCTCCATGAAATCGACTGGATACATGAATCCGGAGCAGAGAGCAGCTACTGAAGCTCAGGCAGCTTGTTTAGCCAGTGCTGTTGTCTGGCCTTCTGGGTATTCCCAACTGAGAAGGGAGAGCAGGTCTCTCAGTGCCAACAATGGGCCTAATGAGGGTATCCAGCAACAACTATGCTTTGATCCCCCCATTTCTGTAACTGAGTGGCCGGTAGTAGACCCAGGGAACACACCAGCCAGATCTGGAAAAACTGTTGTCAGACCCCACATTCCATCTGAATGTACCCCACATATTATTGCCCTTGAGAATGTTCCACCTCTCCCTGCAGTGAAGCAGGAGTTGCATGCTTCACTTCAGTTGTCCATTGGTGATGGGAAGAGTCCAGCAGGGCCAATGACATTAATGGGGAAATCATTACTACTCTTAGGGTTTCTTGGGTGGGCCCCACTCGAAAAACATCACAGGGCGACTGTGCTATTGTGAATTTTAAAGCACCTAGGGCCAGATGTAGCAAAAATAAAAATTGCGACTCGCATTTTGCGAGTTGATGCGACTCGCAAAATGCGAGTCGCAATATGTAATGCCAGAAAAAAAAACGATCCGAATTTGCGACTCGCAGCCGGACTCGCAACGCAGTGTGCGAGTCCGCAGATTGCGAGGTCGCTTTTTGCGAGTGTGCAAAAAACGAACTCGCAATTAGCGAGTAGGTGTCGCAAATTGCGATTACCCTGATAATTGCTTACAGGTGCAGCAGAACACTCCAGAAACCACACCAGAATACTCTGGAAACACTTCCTGGCACATGATGATGACATCACAGCCAGGAAGTTTACAAATACACCTGGGAGGAGGGAGGACCACACCCTTTTATAACTGCTGGTTTTCACACAGAACAAACAGCAGCTGCCATGGAGGGAACCCCAAGAAAGAGGAAGCTCAAATTTTCTGAGAGGGAGCTGGAGGTGCTGACAGAGGAATGCTGTCAGCACTATGATGAGCTATTTGGGAGAGCAGCCCTCAATGTTCCTGAGGCCACAAAAAAACAACTCTGGCAGGACATTCAGGATAAGATCAATTCCCTGGGGGTGAGCTACAGGACAATCGAGGACATCAAGAAGAGGTGGTATGACCTCCGCTCCCGGACCAAGGAGAGGGTGGCTGAAAGGCTCCGGGAGATGAGAGGCACAGGAGGGGGACCATCGTCTGTGCCACCACCCACACCCCTGGAAGAAAGGGTGGAAGAAACATTGGAGCAGGAGGCAGTGTGTGGATTTGGGGACCTGGACACCTCAGAGCCCAGCACATCAACCGGTGAGTACCATGTGATATGCCTGTACCCCTATCAATGCCATACCCCCACCCACCATGTACACAGGTGCATGCACAACCAATATAGCTCCATTTCAGGGTAGAAAATGCCAGAATGATGCATTATTGGAAATGTAGTCAAGTAGGCAGTTCATAGGCAAATGTTTATTAGGAAGTGTGCAATAGATAGTAGACACTGACAGTCTGTTCCCCATGTCCCACAGGTCTCCAGCAAGACACCCCCAACACCCCAAGCACCCAGGCCCAGGAGGACACCCCAGGACCCGCCAGCACCCCCACCTGCACGGTCAGCAGCATTCCTGCAGTAGCCACACCTGCTGCAACAATTACGCAAGAGGCTGCCCCAGCAACAGGCAGGGAGGACACAGGTGGGAGCACAGGGCAGCCACCGCTGCGCAGGCGTCGCAGGTCAAGTCCATCTGGGCTGCAGTCTGCATCCGGGATACTTCCTCCAACCACCAGTGAGGCACATCTGCTGCGTGGTCAGCGCCTGCAGAACAGAATTTTGGGCAGAATTAGTGGTGTGCTGCACCGCTTTGTGCGAAACAACCATGCCAGCATGCAGCACCTCAACAGACGTATGGACATGATGTGCCAGAACACTGGGGACCTTGCCCTTGCCATTAGGGAACTGGCGGGATGACTGCTGGCCCAGGCAGAGGCTGGGCCAGCAGAGATCGGCAGATAATGCACAGACTGGACAGGATGGCCACATCCATCGGCAGGCTCGCCATGAATACCACAGGCCTGTCTAGGAGGACAGTTGGGCTGCAAGCAGAGATGGGCCATTTCGCTGGGGATGTTGCTAGGGGCCTGGGACATCTCACCCACATCATCGAACTGATGGAGACACAGGGAATGTCGAGGGCCACAGGGGAAACACCCCAGGACAGTGAGGAGGGCTCAACAGTGAGCAGTGTCTCTGCCACTGACAGCAGGGTGCTCAGGAGTGGTAGGCAGAGCACCACGGAAGCAGCAGGGACCAGCCAGGCTGGCAGGAGGGGCAGAAGATCGTAGAGAACACTCAGGACCATTAAATGTGGCACATGGCGTTAATGTGCCACATGACTGGTTGGCATTTTCCTGCCCATGGACAATTTCGACTTGTATATAGTTTCTTAATTACACAAATAAAAGTTTTTTTTGTTCCACTTAACAAATGGAGTTTTTGGTTAATAGGTGAGTATGGTGGGAGTTGACACGTACCGTCCAAAATATTGTGTTGCAATGTGGTCCCGTCTCAGTCTGCCTTGATTAGCTAAACTCCGATCCCCATGATGGCGATGTGGTTGTTCTCGCTCTTCATCATCCGGATCTGGGTCTGCAGGGGTGAGAGGTAGCCCACGTCGGGTGGCTATGTTGTGGAGGATGGCGCATGCGACTACAATTTTGAATGCGGTAATGGGGGTGTATTGGAGGGCACCTCCACTGCGGTGGAGGCATCTGAATCTTGCCTTCAGGAGTCCGAAGGTGCGCTCTATCAGGTTCCTGGTCCTCTTATGTGCACTGTTGTATTGCCTCTCTGATTCAGTGCTGGGTGTTAAAAACAGAGTCATGATCCAAGGCCTGAGAGCATATGCACTGTCACCTGTTGGGCACAAAAGTACACGGTTAGGAAGTCCAGATTGTCGTGCACAGTGACCTGTGTGTATGTCTGCAAGTGTCTGTGGCTCTACCTAGGAGGTAACCGTCTCAGAATTCCCCACGTTCCAGGCGTTGATGTATCCCACTATGCCTAAAAATGAATGAGTCATGGGTACTGCCTGGAAACTTAGCTACAATGTCGGTGATGACATAATGGGCATCACAAACAACCTGTATATTGAGTGAGTGGGTACACTTTCTGTTGCGGAAAATGTGTTCAAGATTTGCAGGGGGGCATATTTGAATGTGTGTCCCATCTACACACCCTATGACATGGGGAAAGTGGGCAATGCGGTAAAAGTCCAGCTTGGTGCTGTTCATTTCTGCATCATTCCTTGGTAAGTATATGAAGTGAGACATGTGCGTGACTAAGGCATCTAGGAAGGCCCTGAGGAACCTTGACACTGCACTTTGGGATACCCCACCTGCCACAGCAATGACCCCCTGATAGCTCCCTGAGGCCAAGAGGTGCAGTGAGCATAGTACTTGCACATGCGTAGGAATGGCGCAGCCACGCAGAGTCTGGTGTTCTAGCTGTGGTTTCAGTAAATCTATTAATTCTAGTATGGCTGCGCTGCTAAGGCGGTATTTGTCATAGATCTCCTCTTCAGTTTGCTGAAAAAGAGTCTGCCTGGTTCTATATATCTTCTCCTGTCTGTGGCCCCTCCTCCTCCTCTGCTGGGCTGTGTAGACTCTCCTCCTCACTGCTATCAGGTATATCTCCGCCATCTTGAGTAACCCAGATGGCTTCTGGGTCCCCTTTTATACTTTGGTAATGGTTACCACCTGCTCTGAGTTAGTGGTAAATGGGACATGCAAACTGGGCTTTTTGCGACTAGTCGCAATTTGCGAGTTGCAATTGCATATGGTTTGCGACTCGCAAATTGCGACTTGCTATTTGCGGGTCGCAAAATGGGGTCGCAACGGATGCGACTCGCAAACGGGTCCCATCGCTTTTTGCGAGTCGGAAATGGGCTTTTTGCATCCCATTTCCGATTTTGCACTGTCGCAAATTGCGATTCTGCCCGTTTGCGAGTCGCTAACCTTTGCTACATCTGGCCCCTAGTTATGTTTGAACCCTGTTAGAAATGCTCAGACAAAAATGTCATGGCAAGGGTTGTATTCGTGACTTTCCTCTAGGCGTTTTTTACCCACCAGTAACATTGGGTGCAAGCACTGTCATACATCCCGCCCAGCAGAGTACCGTACAAGCTTGGGGTAATTGTAATGTTAACTTCAGAATTCCCACTCACAGTTGATTCTCTGCTCTTGCTTCGTTAGACCAGCTAGATTGACTACGTCCTCTTGGGCAACAGTTAGCTAATAGAAGTATCCATCCATCTTTGGTCCCAGCAGATGGGCTGAATTTTGAAGTTCCCCCTGCAGGGGCAACGAGCTTGTTAGTAAAAGTAGAGTAAATGGATCTCCCCCTTTCAGCAATGGCCACATTTAAGTCAGATTTTCATTTAATTTCATGGAATGTGGCAGGGTTTAATTCAAAGCTGGTCAATAAGGATTGGATCTGCTTCATTGGGAAGTATGATGTTTGTTTGTTCCAAGAAACCTGGGGTGTAAATGAGGTCTTTGTCAGTTGTTTTACTACTTACAGTGTAGAGCAATTCCTCCTAGGAAAATGGGGCAGGCAATGGGGGTATTATCATCTTGGTTAATAATAACATTGCTTGTGCACAAGAACCTCTCAAGATAGATTTGCTTGATCTAATGGGTATTAAGTTGAAGTTTCCTAGGGCTTGTCATTAATCTTATTGAATGTATATGCTTGTTCAATGCTAGCTATGCGTGAGTCACCAGTCCTAAGTATGTTAGACAGTCTAGTGGAGATCTACAAACAGGATGCCAAAGTAATAGTGGCTTTCAATACTTCATTCGACCCTTGTAATGGTCTCAATCTGGTAACAAAGGAAGGCGAGTATTGGGGTGTCTCGCATGTGGCAGGCAACCCGCAGAGTCACTACACTAAAGCTGCCTTACAAGCAGCCTCGTTGGTTGTTGCGCATGATTGCACGCCTTTAACGGGAGAACCTGTTCAGACCCTGACAGAGCATTTACATTTAGAACTGACTGCCAGAGGTGTGTCATTGACTATGTGTTGGTGGATGTCTGGTTGTGGCCGGACCTCAGCGACATGGAGGTGATGAGCACCACTGTTAACAATCACAAACCTTTGGTCACCTCCTTAGTGGGGGAACAATTTTACAGTACATCCGGTTTGGACTATGCAGTACTGCCGGATCCTATTGTGACTAACAACTGTTGTAGAGTAGCGTGGCCTAAAGTCGTGGTGGACCTAAACAGCACACAGAGACTTACCAATTATTTGTCCAATACATGTCGGAAATCGAAGGATCGATTGTGGATCCTGATCTTATGTGCAGTAAACACACAATATGTTTTGACAAACTCAAACCCATCTTTTATAGGGACTGTCATGGCAGACCCAGGTTGGTCGGGACATCTCTTGAATGGTTTACCGAGGACTGTAAGCAGGCTAAACGATCCTTAAAGATAGCTGTGAGGGAGTGAAAACGGGAGGATATTATATGTGCCCGAGCCAGATAAAAAAGGGTACTTAAAGTGTCAAAAAATAAATGGGATGAGGACAAATGGCAAGAATGACTTCAGTCTCTCAAAGTGAGAGATAATCATACCTTCTGGTCACTAGTTGCAGCTGGGGCAAGAGAGCGTGGTAATCCCAGGTGTTCTCATATCTCACCAGATAAAAGGGAGGATCATTCAGTGCCTTATATTCTGTGAGTGATAATTATGAGAACTCCTTGGCAGGGGGGGAGACGCACACTGATAATATTAGACTGGTGCCTGGTGCACGTGCCTCACTTTATTTTAGCTTGGAGGACACCCTCGCTGCAATAGATAGTCTGAAACCCTTAAAAGCCCCTGGCATGGATTGTATCCCAGGGGACTTATATAAGTCGGAACCTTAACTGTGGGCCTGGTATATAAATACTTTATCAAACATGATAGTTAGTGGGGGTAAGATGCCGGCGACCTGGAAAGGGGCTGAAATCATCCCAGTTTAAAAAAAAGGAGACACAAGTTGCCCTGCTAACTACCGACCCATTAGCTTATTGGATAATATTCACAAAATGTTTGCGTTACAAGTACTTGATAAATCACTTATGTGGTAGCTAGAGAAGACATACTTTCGTCCCTGCAGGCAGGATTCCAGACATAGATTAGTACCATTGACCAGGTGTTTAGGTTTTCTGTCCTATATTGGAAGCAGGTTCTTTTACAACATCAGAAGTTATGTGTAGCTTTTGTCGATCTCCGAGCCGCCTTCGATTTGATCCCGTGTGACAACTTGTTGAGGATACTGAGGAATATGGGTGTCCCTAGTCATCTTGTGGATATTTTCACTAGATTGCGTCACAGGAATTATGCTCAGGTACGCTGGGGGGAGCATGGGGAACTGATATCCAGAATCCCTTTTGGCCACAGAGTGCGCCAAGGTAGTGTGCTGGTCCCCACGCTCTTCTCTCTTTATATGAATTACGTAACTGAGTTTCTTGGGCATTGTGTTACTGACTCTCCCACCTTGAATGGAGGAAAAATCCCAATTCTTCTGTTTGCAGATGACTTGTTGCTAATCTCTAAATCTCCACTGGGGCTCCAAAACCTGTTGACTAGGTTTAGGTTATTCTGTGATGAAAGAAAATTAGAGATAGACTGTTCAAAAACAAAATATATGGTTTTTGGCAAGTGCCCTGCAAGAACAAAGGCCATCATTACAACCCTGGCGGCCGGTTTTAAAGCGGCAGTAAAAAAAATAGAGTTATGACCGCGGCGGAAACCGCCAACATAGACAGCCACTTTAACACTCCGACTGCCACGGCGGTACAAACAAACAGCATGGCGGTCACCGCCAACAGACAGGCGGAAGATAATGTACCGCCCCCACCATTATGAGAGGCCAATCCGCCACCTTTTCCGGGTGCGGATTCAATGCGAACAACAACACGGCGGAAACTGGACTTGGAAGGGAAAACTCTCACCTTTTCACACCCCACGAGGATCCAGGACGCCATGGAGCCGGAACTCCAAATTCTACCTGTGATTGTCTTCCTGCTTCTCTACCAGGAGCACGACTGACGGTGGCGACGACCACAGTAAGTACTGCACCTTTGACACAGGGGAGGGGGGAGGGAAAAGAGAGTGACACACACACACAACACGCAACACCCCCACCCCTACCCTCACACACAACAACACACACACCAATACATGCTGAAACATTACATTTACACCCCCCCAGAACCCCCTTGAAGAACACAAGGACAAAAGGAAATGAGGTGAACAATTGTAATCAGGAAAAATCCATTAGTCAAAAATATATATACACTATTAACAAATATGTACACCAAGAATTCAAGTCCATGTACTGCACCTACATAGTCCGTGGACCACTGTGCCCAAAATGCATGGGCGAGGCCCACACTCAATACCCGATCCAAACAGAGAGAACACTGCAGGGGAATCAGATTGAAATAAAAAAGGCACCTCAGGGGGAAGGGAAGGGGGGGCACCTCAGCCGGATGAGTGCAAGACGCCAGCTCCACGAGGGGGCTCCATGCCCTCTCAAGTCTCTCCAGTGGGTTGGTTGCCCACTGCTTTATCCTGGGGAGTGCAAAGCCACAGTCTCTCAAGTCTCTCCAGTGGGTGGGTTGCCCACTGCTTTGTCCTGGGGAGTGCAAAGCCACAGTCTCTCAAGTCTCTCCAGAGGGTGGGTTACCCACTGCTTTATCCTGGGAGTGCAAAACCACAGTCTCTCAAGTCTTTCCAGTGGGTGGTTTGCCCACTGCTTTAACCTGGGGAGTGCAAAGCCACAGTCTCTCAAGTCTCTCCAGTGGGTGGTTTGCCCACTTATTTATCCTGGGGAGTGCAAAGCCACAGTCTCTCAAGTGGATAACAGTCTCCACTGGTTCTGGAGAGGGCTTTGTGCCCAGAGTGCTTCATCCTGCCAAGGACTGAGGTAGTGGATGTCATTCTCCACTGGTTCTGGACGGGGCTCTGTGCCCATAGTACTTCATCCTGCCAAGGACTGAGGTAGTAGATTTCATTCTCCACTGGTTCTGGAGGGGGCTCTGTGCCCAGAGTGCTTCATCCTGCCAAGGACTGAGGTAGTGGATGTCATTCTCCACTGGTTCTGGAGGGGTCTCTGTGCCCAGAGTGCTTCATCCTGCCATGGACAGAGGTAGTGGATGTCATTCTCCACTGGTTCTGGAGGGGGCTTTGTGCCCAGAGTGCTTCATCCTGCCAAGGACAGTGGTAGTGGATGTCATTCTCCACTGGTTCTGGAGGGGGCTCTGTGCCCAGAGTGCTTCATCCTGCCAAGGACTGAGGTAGTGGATCTGACACTCCACTGACGGTGGGGCAACATGGAAGCTGTCCAGGCACCTGGAACTCACCACCAGCCTCGTACGACTGACCACTGGGGATGGCAGCCATGTCTGCGGTGGTGCCACTGGCACAGGATGTGACGTGGCCGCTGGTGGTGCTGGCGGCGGCCTCAGTAGCGGCGGTGCTTGCGGTGCTCATTGGGCGGCTGTGCTGGTGGGGGGCTCACTGAGCGTGCTGCTGGCGGCGGTGTCCTTGGCGGCGGTGCTGGTGGGGGGCTCACTGAGCGTGCTGCTGGCGGCGGTGTCCTGGGTTGCGGTGCTGGTGGGGGGCTAACTGAGCGTGCTGCTGGCGGCGGTGTCCTGGGCGGCGGTGCTGGTGGGGGGCTCACTGAGCGTGCTGCTGGTGGCGGTGTCCTGGGTGGCGGTGTCCTGGGCGGCAGTGCTGGTGGGGGGCTCACTGAGCGTGCTGCTGGCGGCGGTGTCCTGAGCGGCGGTGCCCATGGCAGCGATGCATGTGGCGGTGCCAGTGGCGGTCTTGTCTGCCGTGCAGGTTGGCGGCGACTTCCCTTTTTTTCTCTGGCCCTTCCCCACCTTGGATGGTGGCGCAGCTGTCTTGCCACTCCCTTGGTGGCAGGTGTTTTGGCCTTCTCCCTCTGGGCTGTGGGCAACTTCTTTTGTTTTGGAGGTGGGGGAAAGTCCTTGGCCTGGCTCTTTGGGCCCCTGGCTGCCCTGCTGCTTGGCGCACTCCAGAAGCCGGTTACTGCTGGCACCACTGTTCCCGGTGATGTGGTGGCTGAGGTGCTGGGTTGGGACCTGGAAAGGCAGGCCCTAGGGGGTGTAAGGGGTGGGGGAGGTGAAGGGAAGAGGTCAAGGTTTGACAGGAAAAGTTTTTTAGACACACTGGGATGGGTAGATTGAGGAGGTTTGGGAGTGGAGGAAGAGGTAGTGGTTGTAGGAGGTGTTTGCTGACTTTGGGTGAAGGTGCATGGGCTGGAGGCTGGCATGAGGTGGATGGCTGTTGGGTGGGTGTGTGACTGCGTGAATGTAGTTTGGGAGGAGGGCTCACAGACACACTGGGAGAGGACACGGGATGTGTGAATGGTAGTGGAGGTGGTGAGTGCACGTGAGCGGTGTGTGGTGATGGGCATGCTGGTGATGGACGTAGTGGCTGAAGATGTAGTGCATGCAGGTGTGAGTGGAGACGTGACAGGGTAGGAGGAGGAAGACGTGGAGGAGGGGGACACAGTGGAGGCAGTGGCTGTTGGTATGTCTGCATGGGTATGATGCTTGTGTGAGTGCCTGTGGGATGTGTGGTGCTTATGTTTGCCAGAGCTACCCTTGTGTGTTGAGGTGTGTGCATGCTGGTCTGATGGTGTGCTTGGGATAGGGTGAGGTTCTGGGAATTGGGTCTGGGTAGAGGAAGTTGGAGGGGGGAGGCTGGACACAGGGACAATGGCTGCCATCAGTGCCGAGGCCAGAGTCTGAAAAGCTCGCTGTTGGGCTGCCGGACCAGAATGAATGCCCTCCAGGTATGCATTTGTCTGTTGCAACTGCCTCTCTACACCCTGGATTGCATTCAGAACGGTAGACTGCCCAACAGTGAGGGATCTGAGGAGGTCAATGGCCTCCTCAATGAGGGCAGCAGGGCTGACTGGGGCAGGGGCTGAGGTGCCTGGGGCAAAGGAGATGCTCACCCTTCTGGGTGAGCGGCCACGGGACACACGCTGAGGGGCTGCTGGGAGGGCGGTGCTGGTAGGGGGGGTAGCGGCTGTACCTGTAGATGCGGGGGCACAGAGGGGCCCGCCACCGCAAGGGAGCTCCCATCAGAGGAGGAGTCAGTGTCGCTGGTCTCAGCTCCTGTCCCCGCTGTGGAGCTCCTCTCGCCCTCTGTCCCACTGGTGAATTCTGAGTCCGTAGTCACCTCCAGGGCCATGTGGGATGCATCTCCCTCCTGCTCCGGTGGCACAGCTCCTCCGCCTGATGATGCTAATACACACAAGAACAGGAAGACCACAAAAAAGGGGGGAAAGAAAGTAGAAAGACATGTTCAGTGCATGCAATACCGCTACTGTTTGCGGACACTACAGACACAGCAGCCCTCTGCATTACGCCATGCACTTAGAGTTCCCTAATTAATCTCAGGGACATGGGGTACAAGGCCTATGCCCAATTGCTGCACACATGGAAGTCACAGGAGCCTGACTAGGGGTAGATGGCTCCTAACACTGGTGGGGTGGGGTGCCACATAGTCTGCCTCACGAAGAGACCTTGCCTACTAAACTCGCCCTGGCCTAGGGGAACCCACAGCCCACCTCCCCCACCCAGACACCTCCAATGCGTGCTGAATCAGATGGATGTGAAGGTACTCACCCCCTTGTGGCTGCTGTGATGCCCTCAAGTGCCCATCCAACTCCGGATACGCCACCGCCAGGATCTGGAACATCAGGGGGGTCATGGTGTGACGGGCACCCCTCCCAAGTTGGGAGGCCATCCCCAGCTGGGCCTCCGCCGTCTTCTTGCTCCAGCGGTGAATGTCCTCCCATCTTTTACGGCAGTGGGTGCTCCGTCTGTGGTGGACCCCAATGGCCCGGACGTCCTTGGCAATGGCACGCCAAATATCCTTCTTCTGGTGGGCACTGACCTTCAGGAATAGTACAGGGGAAAAGGAAAAACTATAACCTTCCGGAGCATCCCAGTCATTGGCCCACATTCCCACCCTTGCCCTGACGCACATCCACTCACCGTCGTTTCATGTATGCCTCATTCCCCCCCCCCATCTCTCATCTACACAGCTCCAAACAGGCATTGCCCATCAGCATGCTCACAGTGTACTCACCTGTTTGTCTAGAGGACCGTAGAGTAGCGTGTACTGGGGGAGGACCCCATCCACTAGTTTGTCCAACTCCTCCAATGTGAAGGCAGGGGCCCTTTCCCCAGACACTTGAGCCATTGTCGCTTCCAGACTGAGGTCACAGCAGCACTTGCAGTGTAGGTTCTCTCCTGTCGAAGATCAGGTATAAAGTGAGTGAACAGAGAGAAAATGGCAGTCACGTCCGCAGCGGTGTGTACCGTCACCGCCGGCGTACATCGTCATTGGCTCCTGGGACCCATAGGGTCCAATGTTAACCAATGCAGGATTGCGCCGCGGTCTTCGACTGCCTACTGCGACGGTGTACAACGCCAGCGCAGTTACCTCATATACCCTTGTCCCACATTACAGGTCAGGCAGCCGCCATTTCAGGGGGTTACATGGCATGAATTTTAAATGTGTCACACATATATATAGGCCTTGCATACACAATGTGTGCAATAAAGTTGTTTATTTCGTACCTCAGTGTTGGCTGACCCTCAGATCGCTGTTCTCATCCATAGAGCACGTCCGCTGGTGCAGGTGAAGAGATGGCGGCATCCTCCGGTGTACAGACCGCTGGTGGACCTGTTGACAATGGAAGAGCGACATGTAATAGTCACCTACAGACTTGATTGTGCCTCAATCCAGGAACTGTGTGCCCAGTTGGAGCCAGACCTGATGTCAGCTATCCGCCATCCCACATGATTACCCCCTCTAGTGCAGGTCCTGTCAGTACTCCATTTCCTGGCAAGTGGGTCCTTTCAAACAACAGTGGCCATTGCATCAGGCATGTCCCAGCCAATTTTCTCTAACGTGTTGTCCAGAGTGTTGTCTGCCCTACTGAAACACATGCGCAGCTACATCGTGTTCCCTCAGGAGGAGGATTTGCCTACAGTGAAAGGTGACTTCTATGCCCTGGGACATATCCCCAACATCATAGGTGCCATTGATGGGACACATGTGGCCTTGGTACCCCCGCAGGAAAGAACAGGTGTACAGAAACCGGAAGAGTTACCATTCAATGAATGTGCAGATGGTGTGTTTGGCCGACCAGTACATCTCCCATCTGAGCACCAACTTTCCTTGCTCAGTGCATGACGATTACATTCTAAGGAATAGCAGCATCCCATATGTGATGGAGCAACTCCAGAGGCACTGTGTGTGGCTATTAGGTGAGGACATGGACCCTGTACAGTGTGAATAGTTGTCTGGGTCTGGGGTTGTCCCTAAGGGTTAGTGTGTGTCTAACAGTTGTCCATCGACATTTGTAGGTGACTCTGGCTACCACAACCTGTCATGGCTACTGACCCCAGTGAGGAATCCCAGGACAATGACAGAGGAATGCTACAATGAGGCACATAAGCGAACTAGGAGGGTTATAGAGAGGACATTCGGCCTCCTGAAGGCCAGGTTCAGGTGCCTCCATATGACAGGTGGTTCCCTATACTACTCAACAAAGAAGGTGTGCCAGATCATCGTGGCCTGCCGAATGCTGCACAACTTGGCTTTGCGACAACAGGTGCCTTTTCTGCAGGAGGATGGTCCTGAAGGAGGTGTTGTGGCAGCTGTGGAGCCTGTGGACAGTGAAGAAGAGGAGGCAGAAGAAGAGGACATAGGCAACAGAAACACTGTGATCCATCAATACTTCCAGTGAGACACAGATAAGAAGACCTCACTGCCTCCTACATCTGATAAAATTGTTCGACCTCTCATCTGTCTGTCACTTTCAACAGTGTATGGACCCTGATTTGTCACTTTCCCTTTCGATTTCACAGATGTGGGTCCCACTGTGTGACCTCTGCTATGTTACCTCATGGACTAGAGCTGTGTGACATAGGTATGTTGACAATACAATGGACATTGGTAGTTTTCTTAGTTATAGCAAATACACATTTGTGAAAGCACAGACTGACTCCAGATTGTTTTGTGATTCAAGGGTGTTTATTTAAGTGCAAATTAGTGGAGGGTTTGTAAAATGGTCAGGGGTGATGGTGGAGGAATGTCCATGGCAGAGTCCAGTCTATTTGTCTCACAGGTGCATTGTCCAAAGGGGCATGGGAAGTGGAGCTAGGGCAGTTTAAGGATGGACAGGGTGACAAAGTGGGACAGAAGGATGACAATCAGGTTGGTCTAATTTCTTGGCCGGGGTCTTGGCATTGATCTCTGTCTTTGTCCTGGATCTCAGGGACCGCTTGCGGGGTGGTTCTCCATCTGCACAGCATGGGGTGCTGGTGTTGTGGTCCTGTGGTAGTGCCTCCTGTCCACTAGTGCCGGCGGAGGTGGTGGGCAGTTCATCGTCCAGGCTAGTGTCAGTGGCCCCTTGTTGTGCCACAGTGTCCCTCCTGGTGTTCACGAGGTCCTTCAGCACCCCTACAATGGTGTCCAGGGGGTGGTATTGATGGATTTGAGTTCCTCCCTGAGCCCCAAATACTGTTCCTCCTGCAGCCGCTGGGTCTCCTGAAACTTGGCCATTACCGTTGCCATTGTCTCCTGGGAACGATGGTAGGCTCCCATGATGTTGGAGAGGGCCATGTCGAGAGTGGGTTCCCTAGGCCTGTCCTCCCCCTGTCACACAGCAGCCCTCCCAGTTCCCCGGTTTTCCTGGGCCTCTGTCCCCTGAACCGTGTGCCCACTACCACTGCCCCCAGGTCCCTGCTGTTCTTGGGGTGGTGGGTTAGCCTGGGTTCCCTATAGTGGTGGACACACTGCTGCTTGACGTGTCCTGGGGACAGAGGGATGGGCCCGCTGGGTGGGTGCTGTGCTGGTGTTTCCTGAGGGGGGAGGCTCTGTGGTGGCCTGTGACTGTGTCAGGGGAACCGACTGTTCCGAGGTCCCAGATGGGCCGGGCTGTTCATCTAGATCCAGTTGGACAGAGCTGCTGCCATCACTGTGGGCCTCTTCTGTGGGTGGAGTGGACATGTCTGGAACCTCCTGTCCGGTGACGTTGGTTAGGGGTCCTGCAGGGGTGTAAAGGCATGCTTATTGCATGTGTGTGCCATGGTGTGCAATTGGTGGGTGACCCTGTACCCCAGTGCTTCCATTCCTGTGTAGGACCTTGTGTGATAATTGTTTAGGGGTCTGTGTGGGTATGTGTAGTGGACATGCATTGGTGATGGGTCTCCATGCTTTGTTGTTGCATGCAGGGCTTGGTGTTGAGATGTGTGGTTTGTGATAGTGGGACATATGTGAGGAGTTGGAGTGGTGGGGGTGAGGGCGAGGGTGGGGGTATGTGATAGCATGCAGGTAGGGTGGGGGATGAAGTAGTTAAAGATTTAACTTACCAGAGACCATTCCTCCAGCTACTCCTGCGAGGCCCTCAGGATGCAGTATAGCCAAGACCTGCTCCTCCCATGTTGTTAGTTGTGGGGGAGGAGGTGGGGGTCCCCTGAACTGCAATGTGGTGTCTGGAGACCACGGAACGCACCTTCCCCCGTAGGTTGTTCCACCTCTTCCTGATGTCATTCCGTGTTCTTGGGTGCTGTCCCACTGCGTTGACCCTGTCCACCATTCCGCGCCATAGCTTCATCTTCCTAGCTATGGTGGTGTGCTGCACCTGTGATCCGAATAGCTGTGGCTCTACCCGGATGATTTCCTCCACCATGACCCTGAGCTCCTCCTCAGAAGACCTGGGGTGTCTTTGCGGTGCCATTGGGTGGTGTGGGTGATGTGTGAGGTGGTGTGTGTTGTGATGTGTGGGGTGATGTTTAGGGATGTGTGGTGTTTTGTGTGTGGATGTGTATGTGTGATGGTGTTATGTGCCTCTGTATGCTGGTGGTGTCTTTGCTTTGCTGTCTCTCTGGGCTTCTTCAAATTTTTTGTTGTAATGGTTTGTGGGTAATGTGGGTGTGTGTTTTTTTTTATATTGTATTGGGTGTGTGGGAGTGGTGTGTGTATGTGTATCAGGTGTGTGTATTTCGAATTGTCCAATACGGTAGTGTTTTGTAAATGTGTGGGTATTTTGAGCGCGGGGGGTGTACCGCCAATGGAATACCGCGGTTGAAAGACCGCAGCGTGGATTCGTGGGTCGTGATAGTGTGGCCGTATTCCTGTTGGCGTGACGGTGGAGGTTTTGTTATCGCCACTTTATCACTGACCTTTGGTGTGGCGGACTTGTGTGGGTGTCTAGATTTTGGCGGGTTCTGAGCTGTGGGTCGTAATAGCTGTGGCGGAATTCCGCAGCCGCTGCAGTGTGTTGGCGGTCTTCTGCAGGGCGATAAGCGGCATTTACCGCCAATGTTGTAATGAGGGCCAAAGTGTGTTTAGGTGGGCAATGGAAATCTTGACAGGGTGTTGTGTTTTGATTATTTAGGACTCACCCTGTCAGATAAGTTAAAGTGGGACCCTCCAATTTTAAAGAGCTCTCTGATGTTGTCACAAAGATCAAATGCAATTTTGCAATTCTTTAGAGCGACTTCCACTCTAACCTTTTCACCTGCTCTTGAGGCTTACCGCACCAAGTCCCTGAATGCCGCTATTTACAGCACTGATATTTGGGGATATACTAAGACATATAGCTTAGCGTTGTCTGAAAATAATTTCTTTAGCGCTCTAGTGGCTGTTCAAGTAAGCACACTGCTTAATACCCTGCACTGTGACCTAGGCACTTACGGGGTGACTGATCTTGTTCAGCTGAAACCCCTTCTTTACTGGCTTTGTATTTGGTCTATTCCTGAATTGGTTGCATAAAGAGACTGTTTAAGTGATATAATAAGACTGGATTGTGTCCTAAAAGTACCTTGTCTGAGGTTTATATACACTTGGTACAAGAGATTGATACCTGGTGCATTCTGGGAGAACCCTGATCAAATCCGTAAATTGGAAATACAGGTTGTGAAGTTGGCATTCTGGTACTACATGCTGGTGCACCAACAATCAATGGTCAATCAGGGCCACTTAACTGAAAAGTTTTTCGGGGTTAAACCAGCACTGATGGTTGAAGATTTTTTGGACACTATAACCCACCCACTGGCCAATAGCCTTTATTTGCGATTTAGATATGGCTGCCTGCCTTTGACTACTTTTTGTAGCTTATGGCATGAAAGAGGCATTCCTGTCTTATGCCCGATCTGTGAATCTGCTCCGGAGACAGTGAATCATATTGTCATTATATGCCCAGGTTATCGAGAAATAAGGTGGTGTTGGCTTAGGCCCATTTGTCTATCTTTAGGGATTGGGGATTACCAGGTGGCGATACGCCTATTCAGAACAAACACAGCAGAGCCTATTGTGTACTCAGTGAGTCGCTTCCTTCTAAGTGTCTGGTACAAGTGAGCTAAGATCTTAGCCCTGAGTTTACGTGTGTAATTAATTATAGTCCAGACATTTTTCTGACTGTAAAGGGAGGAACGGGTGCTGTGAAACTGTTGGGCAAGAAGATCCCCTGTGGGGCGGGATATTTTCAGCTTTACTGTTGCACTAGGAACGTGGGCCTTTATTTATTTTTATTGTAAGTTAGTGGCTGTCCTGACCAGTACATTTGGCAGAGCAAGAGCCTAGTCAAGGGGGTGCTCAAGAGGGTAACGCTACTAGATACTAAAAACCCTAATTATGTCATTTTACTTAGATGGGTGTGATTGTAACGAAAACCATATAGGAATTTGTTTGTGATTTATTTCCCCTTTACCAAAAGACATTCTTAAATTGGACTGCCAAAAATGCTCTCTTGGAGAGTGATTGGCCAAAAGTAAACAAAACAAGCAGAGACTTCTGAAAACAAGCATTGGTAACACAAGAACAACGGGAGAGAACAAGAAATATGGACAACTAACAATGAGTCGGTAAACAAGCATCAATGTGTGGGTGTTGTTGGGGGCGGGAGGGCATAGACAGGCTGCTGACCAACGGGGATGTTGTTCTTGATAAAAAAAGAGAACATTGTGAGAAGTGATAGCGCGTCCAGTCTTTATAAATTACTTGTACTTGGACACGCCGGAGGTCGGTGAACCTTTTGACCGAGTTGGGTTCTCCTCATCCAAGAATAGTCGGATCACTCAAATCAATCATCAATAACCATTTATAATCAATACCCAATACTCAATTAATAATCAAACAACAAATTAGTTAAACAGAAAATCAGTAATTAGACACACCATGACCTTTCAGTCATGAATAACCACAACTGTTTATTAAAGGTTAATGAGCTTATTTCCCTATATTAACAAAGCTAGCACAATGCACAAAGCTAGCTCAAAATCAAATGGTATACATATACGAACATTACTAGCTGTCCATAGCTACGGAAGAAACGCAATCTACGCAAAATCTGGATTATAATGCACTCAGTTATAGCAATGCAAATCACTAATATAAGCAACTGAATTTGACTAATTGCATACATCGGTCAGCATAACAAGATTTCAATTAGTCATGGTGCATCGAATGAATACCTCAACTAACCTCTAATTAGCATTGGCATGTGGGGCTTCATGCAAAACGAATTTAGTCAACACAAATTTAGAAAACTTCTAGCTTGGGCTCTGTCAAAATAAGCAGTTGGTACCTAAGAAGAAAAACACAATGCATAATACAATTATCCTTTTATAATTACCAAATTCAATCAGCATTCAAGGAAAAGTCTTCGTCCTTCAGGTACCGGTTCAATCAGCATGGGGCAGATTTCAAAGGGGCAAAGTTAAACCAAGTTTCCTTGCGGCAGCAAGGAAATTGGGGCAAAAGTTATTGCATGGACAAGACGGGGAAAAATTAAAATTGAAGTCTCTAGGGTGAGAATTCTTAAAGTCTCTTTCTCTAGGACAGAGAAAAGGCATCAAAGTGTCATTTTAAAATGGCGTCTTGAATCTGGCTTCAAAATGGCATCAAAGAAAATGGCTGACTTCTCTTTGTCCGGTGGGTTTAAGTAAGAAACGTTCCAAATTCTTCAGGGTCTTCCATTGGAGGGTTCATAGGGTGGCTTCTTTTTGACCAATGAATAATGTCTTTCTCTTAGCACTCATTTATGCATAAGGTGTCCTTGGAGCTTTGGAACACAAGTTGCAACAAAGTTTGCCAATTATTTCTGTATCAGTGTCTTTATTGTCTGCACCTGCAGAAACTGACCTTGCTTCAAAGGGGATGAAACTAGCCTAGCACGAAACCTTGAGATAAGTGTATTAGTCATTTCTACTGAAAAAAATACAACCTTAAAGTTAAAATACGTTTTTGTTAATACAAGTGAAAACCACACAGTTAAATTTGAGACCAGGCAACTAGGCCAAAGCCTCTGCTAAATTTAAGCTAAGCATATAACAGTTTCAACAAGAAAATTATAGAATACATTTGCAATTATGACAGATTACTACATTGTTGATTCGTCATGATTAATTAAGCTCGTTTATAATAATGGCGAACTACCTCGTGGGCACATTTTCCCACATACATTATTTTTCTTTACTAAAATCACACTACCTCATACGATTTTGTTACATGATATATGAATATTTGTTAGCCTTTCTTTTTCTGCGTCATCAGAAGTAATGGAAGATTTTTTTTCCAAAGGGTCTGCAGTGGTTGGGCTAGGACGTGAGAGCAAAGCAAACGAGCAGCCTGAGAAGATTTATGGCCCAATGAGGGTGATAAGCTATGTGCGGCTTGCGGATGTTGTGAGGTCTGGCAGGGAGGGGTTTCCAAAAGAGAGAATCTGGATGCGAGTCTCTGTACGTTTTAGGTGAATGTGCTTGTCCTTTGCTGGAACTACGCCTTTGCAATATGATTAGATGTGCTGTAGTCTCCGGAATAATTGTACATTAATGTATATCTATGAAGTTCTTAACTTAGTGATACACTCTGTAATTAGTGTAGCACTCTCCTCGATTCTCGATTTGGGGCCTTCAAATGGAATAAAGGGCCATCCACATGATCACCTGCATCCACCTTGTAACAGCACACGTCTGTGTAATGAAGGAAACACCTGTTCCATGCGCTCACAGGGGTGCTCAAAGAAACAAAAGGTAGGAAGGGGTTAAAGGTGGGCGTATGGTGGGAGGGTAACTGACTGAGAGAAACAAAGACAAATCCCCCTAAAAAGGTGATTGTTTTGGAGAGATTATGTGGTGTATCCTGCAGAGCTGAAGACTTTGGAATTGGGAAAACTGGTTCATGTCTCCGTATCGGCTCTCTGTGCCTTCCAAAAATAAAATGCAGACACATGCCCAGTTGAAAAAAAATTCAGTAAAACAATGGTGAAAACCTCCAATTTATTGTTGCCTTTGTGCGATTTAAAAGGGCACGGCAGGCAGTTGCAGACCGGCTCAAGAATACTTGTGACAAAAAAAAGAAACAAGCAGCGACTGGTGGGTGGTAGTGGGGAGGGTGGGGTGGCACAGCCAGGTGCCAGGGCTGAATATGCTCCGACACGAGCAGGAAACAATTGAAAAAAAGAGTTCCCACAAACAACAGATAAGAGACTAAAGTGTAAGAAAACTGTAGTTAGTCCCTGCTTTAAGAAAAGAGAGAAAAGTGAGACAAAGAGGAAGCAAGACAATTAGCAAACAAGGTTTTCTGTAAGTCCACAGATGCAATTTAGCATGCTCGATAGATAGCACATGCACGCTGCCTAGGCTCAACCTAAAAAGGCTGTTGATTCCGTTGCCAGATATTGGCTCCAACGTCTCCTGAACGCACACTGAACCGTTGCGCTTACATTGTCCTCCCTGCCCCTTAGCGCTTCCGCTTAACAGTGGTGACAAGAGGTCTTTAAAAGTGGAGGGCATTATACTTGCCTAGAATTCCAGTGAGTGAGGGTAGTGAGTGAGCTGTTCTTCCTGGAGGTGGGTTCAGGGGGGTTCTCCACAAAGTAAATTCTGATAAAATAGGTTCAAATAGTGCTTTTAAAGCACAAGTTTGTTGCAAAGCCTTAGAGTCTCAAAATTAATTCATGAAATATTCCAGTACTTTTTGGTGTGCCAGAGCCCCCCAGAAGATGACCCACATTTTTGAAAAAATGTGCCATAATCGATGACCCATTATGTCAGAAATTACCTCTAGTATGCTAGGAACATTCCATTTGTCAATGATTACCTGCAACATTGCAGGAACAGCATTTTGCTATGAGTGCCCTGCAAATGCTATAGATGCCCCATACTGCCAAGAATTTCTGAGGATATGTGGGTGCCAGGATTTTTCCATTGACATCCCCCAGTTAACATGGGTGCCACACACTTCAAAATGTACCTCTGGTATGCAAGGGTCCACATTTGACTAATGGTGCCCCTAAACCATTAGTGCCCTTTCATGCCAAGTAACACTACCAACATGTCAGCATCCACATTTTACAATGGATGCCTCCATTAACAACAGTGAAGTTCAATACAATAGGTCCTGCATATTGTCATGGTTACACACCTCACTCACATGTTGTAGGGCCTTCCCCTATAAGCCAAGACTTACCCCTAGTATGCCAAAACCAGCTGTTCACTTAGAAGCATAGCACACTTACACATACACATTCACATACACTCACTTTCAGACACACCATCCCTCACACATATCTACTCTGCTTATTTTCTTTCATAATGTGACTGAAGTAGAGCACTTCCATAAAATTGTTGAACAGGGTTCATGTTTGATTTCACATGCAGATCAAGCAGTAACAGTAGTGGACATGCATCAGACCACTTTGTAAAATTTTAAAAACAAAACTGCACAAGTGATTTTATGGCACGCTTGACACCATAAGGCCATTCCATCCTTTTAGCCAGCAACAGTATGCATGTTGGAATTTTTTTCAGCCACGACTTACAATGTTAAATGATAACCACAAGTCCAGCAATGTGGTGCCTGAAAAACCAGGACTGGCTGAAGGTATCACATAAAACAACAGGCCTCTTGGTAGCTAAGCAAAAGTTTAAAAAAACACACATAAGATTCAGCTAATGAGAGTGTCAGAGAAGTGGTGAGGGCAGAGATTGTTTTTCATATGCAGATGTTAGAATCCCAGTTCCAATGTGCAAACATTCACACTCCTCTATTACAAAGCAGTTTGCAAAATATTTACTGCCTAAAACAATGAGAGCCACATGTGGAGTGGGCTCTGTTGTCATAGTCGTCCTTGCAGCACCAGCCCTCCTGTGGTTAACCTGTGCAGCTGCAACATCTAGTGACTCTAAATTATGAATATGATCCAAAAGGGAAAGCTTCAATGTTGGAGCCTCTGTTCATGCTTTAGTGAGATTTCACAATTCTCTCAGCTGAAATGTTGCTGAGGCTCGAGCCCCAGTGCCCACAGAAGTGGGCACTTGTGTTTGTGAGGTAGGGAAGTTGGGCCTGCTGATGCTCTGCTATAGTTGTTCTGTGAGAAAGGAAGGTTACATTTCTGATAGTCAAGCTTTACCTGCTACATTAGAAAAGGAAGCATGCCCTGCAGATGTACATTTGGTACTTGTCATACGAGGGATTGAAGCTCGTGAAGCCCATGTTCTGCTTGTTTTGTGCTGCACCTTTTGGGTTAGTAAGGGACATTTGCTTTGCTAATGCTCTGCTATACCTCTTATCTGAGAGGAGAACGTTGTAGTTCTGATGGTCAAACTTTACCTGTTACGCTAAACAGTGAAGCTTGCCCTGCTGATTTACATTTGAAACGTGATGTGAGGGAGTGAAGCTTGAGAAGACCATGTTGTGCTTGTTTTGTGAGGTGGATGCACTGCTGATGTTCAAGCTGCACCTCCTGTGTTAGTCAGGGATACTTGCATTGCTGTTACTGATGTGGTCCCTGGTCCGTGTGTGCCAGAGTATCTGAAACTACTATGACAGTTGCTAGAAAATGGCCCTCTCTGAAGGGTCACCCCAAATGTTTTGTCTTTCTCCTTCTATTTATCTGACTTTGTTCTGTTGTCTTTCGGACTCTGTGCACTTCACCACTGCTAACCAATGCTAAAGTTGTTGTGCTCCCTTGTTAAAATGTGGTAACATTGGCTTATCCATAATTGGCATATTTAATTGACTTACAAATCCCTAGTAAAGTGCACTTTATGTACCCAAGTTCTGTGAATGAAATGATACTACTGTGCCTGCAGCACTGATTGTGTCACCCACTAAATAGCTCTTTAAACATGTCTCAGGCCTGCCACTGCAGGGCCGGTGTGTTCAGTTTGACTGCCATGTCAACTTGGCATTTAAAACCTCTTGCCAAACCTTAAACTCCAGTTTTATTACATATGTCACATCGAAGGTAGACCCTAGGTAGACCATGTGACAGGGTGCTATGTAATTAAAGGGTAGGGCATGTAATCTTATGTTTTACATGTCCTGGTAGTGAAAAACTATCAAATTCATTTTTCACTACTGTGAGGCATACCTCTCTCATAGGTTAACATTCTTTATTTCATTTAATAAGCTGTAATTCCTGTTTGAGAATGAGTAGCTATTTCATGTTTCATATCATTAGAATAGTATTGATAATTCCTCTTTAGTGGTAAAATCAGATTTAAAATTGCTATTTTAGAATGCCACTTTTATAAAGTGAACATTTATCTGCTCATACAGCTCTTTGTGCCTGCAGCCTGTCTCTAATACACATCTAGATTGGGTGACACGTACACTTTGTGCATTCCCTGTAGACAACCACAAACACAGGAAGGTTGGGAGTGTGTGAGCAGTCATCTGCATTCTGATGGCTCTTCCTGGGCAGGAGGGGAGGGAGGGGCTGACACTTGCACCTGAATATGCAGTACCTTTCTCTGCACAAAAGGGTTGATTACTCCCTAATGTGCACTTCAAACAACCTTCTTTGAAGTCACATCCACTTGTTGAGTCTGGCTCTCTGTGCAGAAAGTCAGGGTAACCACACATTGGTATCCAGAGGTAAAAGCAGATCACCTAATGCTCTAGTTTTGTGGTAGATTGGTCGAGTAGTTAGGCTATCCAGGGGATGTGCTAAACATTTGTTCCACTAACAGTATGAATAAATGTTGACACACACTCAAATGAATAACTCAAGGCCAATTTACAAAAGTACTTCAAATTGTTATAACATTTTTAAGACCAAGATCATCAAAGTTGGGTGAGTACTTTTAAAGTTATGAATTTTCAAAGTTTAGAAAATGTTCTGTTTCTGTGCTTAATTATGCACCATGGGAATCAATGTGAGAAAACTTTAAAATTGCATATAAAACCAGGCAATGCTCTCACAAGTGTCACCTTTTGTTTTCAGATTGAGGTCGTCGAGAGGCAGTTCCTGGTTCTGGCAGGAGCAGCGGCTGGAGGTCTTGGAGCTGGTTTGCCACTGGGAAGGGGACCACTTAGAAATTCACTGCACGCGGAGACCTAGAGGTAAGCCCGTGGGTCCCCTTGGAAGGTGAAGATCACAACGAGTTAGGGACCCGTAAAGCACAGCTAGTTCTCCAATGCAGGTGCCAGAGAGGCCGGTGGCAGAGCAAATAGTTCAGCCAAGGGTTGTGCATCAAGGAGCCTTTTGAGCCAGGTGCAAGTCACATGGAGTTTGATTTGCAGGCCAGCAGGGCCACTCTGGGAGGTGGTTCTTGGGTGTCTTGAAGTACCTCGACTGGTGCTTGCTCCTGGTTCGGAGATGACTTTTCTACTAGGTTTCCAATGTTGGGGGTCCAGTACCATTGGCAATTGATGATTCAGCCACTGGAGGTTGCAGGGCCAGCAAATTTGGCACACTTGCAGAGTCTGTTCTCCAGATCCATCAGGTGAAATTTGGTCTGGCTACTTTGCCTGGGTCTTTGGTCAGCAGCTGGTCAGTAAATTGGACGTCACCGTTCTTGCCTACTGGGTGCATGAAGGGATACCTTCACTCTGGAGTGAGGTTCTGGGCAATTTTTGGAATGATGGAGGTCCTCTGGGCTTTCTTAGAGTCTGTCTGATGTCCAGTCGACCCCTCAGCCGCAATTGTCGAGTTCTAGTTGCAGCAAGCAGGGTGGTTTGGCGCCTGTTTCTTTGTGCAGCAGGTCTTCTGTTCTCGAGCCTTCGGTCCTCTTTGTCACTGGCCTTCTTGTGTCTGTCGAATCTGATCTGCAGGTCTAGGTATTCCCACTAAATATTGCACTTAGTGAGCATTTCAGGGAGTATCTGGTAGTGGTCAATGGGCCACTTACCTTAGGATGGCTACACCCACTATGTGACCTCTTCCTATGGGAAGAGGTCACATCCCTATCCCGGATTGGCTATTTTCCTGCCATCCATGATGGAAGTAAATGAAATTGAGTAGTCACCTTGCCTGCCACACCTGAGGGGTGGTACAGGATGAGGGAGGTCATTCCCCCTATCCCCTACCCTTTGTTAGTTTTCCCACTGTTGCTCCCAGCAAAAGTGGGGTCTGGGATGGGGGTGGCCATTTGCTGTTAGCAGCAAATTGCTTGAGTGGTCCTTCAAAGGTTGTATGGCCTTTGAAGCTTCCTGCCAGATCAGGGCACATTCCTGGGTGAGGAGGTATGACACCTCCACCCAGGAAGGGATTTGTCTTCTGGCCCTAGAGATCAGGGTTCCAGAATTGTGCCTGGTGGTGGCAGGCAGGTTTGAAGTAGCCAATAACTGTGCCAGGGTGGTGTAGGTGTTGGAGGACCTGGGGACATTTTATAATAGGTCCAACACAGGAACCAGGGAGGATTTATTACTCTGAGTAGTTTGATACTGAACAATCCAGGATTCAGAGTTGTCATCATGTAGCTGGGAAACTCGCCAAGACTGGTGTCTAGAACATGTACTTGCTATGGCTCCCATGTATACTTACTATGCCTTAAGGTTTTGTGAAGATGAATTAGGGGCATATTTGCTCATGCAACTATATGTTCTACCATGCATTATAGGGCACCCTGCCTTAGGGCTGTAAGACCTGCCAGAGGGATGATAGCCCTATAGTGCATGCCGTGTTAGTGGACACAGCACTCTTGGTGAGTGCCATGTTGAGTTTGCCACTTTTAAGCACACCTTGTCATGCATTTGCAGTGGCAGTCGGCATGAGGCTAATGTGGGGCCTCATAGTATGGCACAATTGGTGCTGCAGCTTTGAGGGGCCTTCATCAGCACCAATGCTCTGGGTACCCGGTGTACCATTTACTAGAGACTTACAGGGGTGACTGAAGTGCCAATACATAGTACAGTTTGGGGGAAAGAGATCTGGCCCAGGGAACCTGTTTAGCCAAGGACCCAGGCCACTTGTAATTTTGAAACCACATCATTTTCCAGGCAAAAAGTGGGGGTTACCCATGCAAAAAGAGGCCTCTCTCACACCAATTTGAAGGCACAACTGGGTATAAGTACAGGGTCTCTGACCTCCACAAAATCAGATACTTCTGGACCTACAACAGGACTCTGTGAGGAGATCTGCTGTGCTGCACCAAGCGTTAATACTCTGCTGGACTGCTGACCTGGTAGAACTGCTTTTCTGCTGTGCTGTCTTGCTGCCTGCTGCTCTCTGACTCTGCTGAGGGAGAGCTGGAATCTGCCTTGCACCTGAAGGGATCTCCAAGGGCTTGCTGGCTTACCTCATGTTGCTTGAGACTCAGGGATATTAAAGTGTCTTCCCCTTGCTTCGGTGCCTGGTTCACTGGAAGTGGACCCAGATACTTGCACCAGAAAAACTGACACATCACCAGTCTGCTTGGAGCAGAACTGTTGCATCAGCCCTGTTGCAGGCATTGAAATGGCTCATCACTCTCAGAACCAATACTTCGCCCTGACAGCCCAACATTTGGAACCACACATCACCATTGCAGCACCTTGGAGAGATCTACACATCCCCTCAACTGCGTGGAGAAATGGGATGCATTACTCTTCAGAACCAATGCATTTCATCTCAGCGCTTCATCTTCAGAACCAATGGATCAACACCACGGCATAAAGAAAATAGATGCATTACCTCACCTGTGTCCCTGACACCGACGCATCGCTTGATGCCTCACTCGTCTGCACCCTGCATCTCGCTGTTGGAACCAAGATCAAGGTACCTTTTTCACCAAGCCTGTGTGGCTCTTGTCCCCGGACTGTGATCCATCACAGTTGGCTTTATCTGATGACTTTGCCCTGGTCCAGCACGAACCGATATCCCCAACTGGTGCTTCTTGCCTCTAAGGGCTAGAACTCTTTATTCTGTAAAAAATCATACCTTGAGTTCTGTTTATTGGAATTTTGTCATGTTGGTCTTGTTTTACTTATAACGTTTTTGTCTATTTTTGTAACCTGGTGTGGAGTCCTTTTGTGGTGTTTTCATTCTGCTACTATGTGTTGTGTTGCACAAATACTTTACACATTGCCACTTTAGATAAGCCTGCCTGCTCTGTGCCAATTGGGTATCTGTCTTACCCTGACTAGGATTCTGATTTCTGCTTGTACAGGGTGCATACTCTGACAACCAGAAATCCAATTTCTAACACAATTCTACCTATTCTGTGAGTTATGGCAAATGGCAATTGTTCAACCTAGTCTATCTGTGAGAAAACTGTCATACAAATGCCCTGCTGTAATTATTCATTGAGGGAGGGACACTTCATGTGTCAATGCCTTTCTGTTCCTGTTATGGAGGGAGGATGCCTACACTGGTGATTCATCTATAGTTTGAGGGAGGGCAGTTTACTCTGCTGATGACCAAGCTGTACCTTTTCTGTGTGAAATGGTGCTTTGTACTGCTGAGCCACATGCTGTGCCTACTCCATGGTCAATTAAAGCTTGGACTCCTGTTGCCCATGTGGTACCTATCCTGTGAGGAAGGGGTGCTTGTACTGTTCATGTGTATTGCTTAAGTTTGAGAACATCTTTTCTTTATACAAAATCCAACACTACTGGCTATAATAATGCTTGTTTCTTTTGATTCAATAATTTTTTTATTCAAACGCATATTTTCATAAATATTTCCCATTCCAACAAAATGTTACAAATTCTTTTACATTTTCAATGGCGCTTACATTTACATCATGAATGGTCATCTACATATGCTGAAAGTGTGGGAAATATGTTTAGAACTGTTTCACTAAGTGCTCCTATCAGAAAACACTGGATACAATGTTTCTTTAACTACACCATCAGAGAGTTCACCAGAGAAAAAACATTGTCAGATGACGAGGAGAATGATGACTGTTAAAACGCTTAGGATTTTGTTTAGAAACTTTGGCCCAGATTTATACTTTTTGACGCAAAAGTGCGGTTTTGCGTAAAAAAGTGTAGCGCTGACTAGTGCCACCCGGGGTCATATTTATACTATGACGCTGGGTGGCACTAAAAATAGGTTAGAGTCCATGTTTTTGATGTTATCCATTGCGCCTTGTCATAAGGCAAAAAGACAAACCCGTTTTGCGACATGTAAAAAATGCACCATTTTTACCCGCAGTAGCATCAAATACAGACACTAACGGAGAAAACAGTGCAAAGGAGAAGCAGAATGGAACCAGAAAGCCACGAGAGACCTCAGGGGGACCCCAATCAACCAGGAAGAAGCCAGGAGGACACAGACAAGACCCAGGGGAGGGAGAAGAAAAAGAGAAAGTGTTGTTTCAGTGTGGAAGAGTATGAAATACTGGTGAGAGAGGTGACGGAGCATCAACATCAACTCTTCGTCACCTCAAATTTGCCAATTGGCAAGAGAAAGGCAATTTGGCAGCAGATAGTAGACAAGATTAACAGTATGGCAGAGGTCAGGAGAACCGCAACAGAGTGCAAGAAATGTTGGCATGATTGTAAGCAAAGGACAAAGGAAAAAATGGCCAGGAACAGGAAGACAGCACTGCACACTGGTGGTGATAGTCCAGCACCACAAGAGGACTTGGATGAGATGGAGGAGATTGTTGCAGCGGTCATCCCAGAGGAACTGGTCACTGGAATCGCAGGACAGCGCATACTACGAGGAAACACCACAAATGCAGGGTAAGTTGCATGGGGGATATGAATGTAAAATTGTCAAGTGCTAGAAGGGGGAGGCACATAGGAGTCACGCAATGCATGTCAAAGGAGCACAGATGGACACATTGCACACTAAGCATGTTCCACCATGCTGACGTAAGCGACATATGTACCTACGCCTTGGTAGTGCTGTGCACCATAACACATACACAACCTGGACATATGTCAATTACCAGGCCTAAATACCCAGACGTAAATATGCAGCACATGGGATGTATTGCATGTATAATGACTGTGCCTCTGGTTGTGTCAACACAACATCCCTTGCATATAGTGATTTTAACCCTCCCAACATGACCAAGATTTCAGAGACTAGGTAGTCAGTCAATGCCACACCTGGGGTCACGTCATGGTGGTGTCCCTTGCAGTAACACCTTGCAACTGCCTTGCCTTTTTGCCCAAACATGTGTGTGAAGCATCTTACAGCACGAAATTCATTGCAACTGTCTTAGACATGTGCCGATAGCACCACCACCCTGCACTTTGACAACACATCCACATAAGGCAGCCACCACTCCATCATACAGTGAGGATGCTCTCTGGGTGCAAGTAGCATTGATCTGAGCAGGCGCTGGGGGAATAGCAGGGTGATCCTGTATCACTAGAAACATGCCACCACCCAAACCAACTAAACTTGTGTAGTATGGATCCACACATCTTGATGCTGAACAGAAATGTGCCACTACAGAAAATATGTATCACAGATATCAAACTGTAGGTCGCAACAGCTACAGACTGAGCCCACAAGTACTCTACACAACCATGTGAGAGACATAGGAATGGGGAAATAAACACACACATACAACACATGAGGTATGACTGTGAACATAATGGTGTATAATTCCACATTGACCGGTGGGGGATGGTGCATGGCTAAGTCTGGTGTTGGTGAGACTGCCAGGGCTCTCTGCCCATGGTAGCTCTATGGGGCACTTAGCACAACACTGTTGATGGATCAAATTGAGTCAGTGCCAGTCTTGGGGTGCACTGGGTGTGACAGGACAACCTGCATTTAGCTCTGCTAATCAGGCAGTGTGAAGGCAAAGAGGTAGGGCATAGGACACCACGCACTGCCCATGCCAGGCGCATGGGCTGTGCAGGGGCACCCGGGGCACACCACACCACACCACATCACCACCAACCTTTACATGGGGGTTTCACCACCATGCAAAGGTTGGTGGAAATGCAGGACCAGACCTAGAGTGTAGCGTTGAATGTAATACTGATCTGGTGTCATAAGACAGGTGCCATTGGAGTCTGTGAGATGCTGGAAACCTGCCAGTGATAGGCCATTGGCCCATGGGGCATTCCCCATTGACAACAGTTGCCACTACCACCTCCACTGTGGGGGTGGTCATTTAGACAATGGCAGTCAGGTGGTCATAGGACTGCCGTACTTGAAATGAGGGACCAGTATGACTACCTGCAGAATCACCATTAAACTAGCTTGAGGCCCTGACCTAAGTTCAACTCCAGTTAACTGGCCATGTCCATAAACTCATTTACCATCAGGCACTGTCACATACATAATGATGTACACAGCTAAAATATTATACCCATGCTGGCCATCCCTGGGTCTACCCCTATGCCTGTGTCAAATTGGCTGCACTGCCTACATGCTGCATCTCATGGATCAAGGATGGCTGCATTGAGGGGGAGATAATAGGTGTTTAGGAAGGTGCACCTACCTGCACAGACAGAAGATGAAATTTAACTCTGCTAGGTCCATGTGTGCTCTGCAATGTAGCACACATACACATACATCAACATTAGGAGCTGTCAATGGTAGCAAGAGCATAGAGGCCTGGCAATGCCAACCCTGGGGTGGAGCAAGGTTACAGTGCTGCATGGGTGTCAGTGAAACATGTAAGACTGGGACAGAGGCATATTGACTTGTGTGGTGCTGTGGCTTGAGCACTGCAACACCCATTGCAAGGCCTCACCATGCAAATGGATGCATAGGGAGGCTTGACAATTATAAGATGGTGTCAAGCCACAGAAAGGATATACATCACACCTAGTAGATATGATGCAGCACATTGCCCCACCTGAGCTTCCCCTCATGTGACACTCAGGTGGGGCAAAGGGCTGATAGACTGCAATCATGAAGTACTGGAACAATGTTTGGGAACTAAGATAACAATGAGCCACCAATAGCAAGTCAGTGACGTGACATATCAATTGCAACAACACAGAAAGATTGATTTTAAGCAATCTCATTGCAGAGGATGATGGCTCACCTGCTGATCTGCCTGTCCTGGAGTACCTCGATGACCTGGATGACCAGGTGACCTCCAGACACCACGTCCAGTCACAAGGAGGAGTGATAATGTAGCTGCCACCCCAGATGCCCCACCCAACACCCCAATAGTACGACCTGCCAGCACCAACACAGCTGAGGACTCCAAGAACCCAGGGACCAGCTTTGAGAGGACAGTGGTAGAAGTCCAGCGGGTTCTGGCCAAGGAGGTGCTGGTGGGGATGCAGACTACGGCAGCCAGACTAGAGAGTATGCACACATGCCTCGTTGCGGCCACTGAACAGACTTCAGCCAAACGAGGCACACACTCCACAACGCATGGAGTGTCTGAGGGGCATAGCTGCTGCCATGAGGGAGAGGCCACAACAACTGCCCTCCCAAACTGGCAGCAGCGTGCTTGAGAACAAGATGGACTCCATGCACCGGGAACTGGCCTCCCTCAGGGCAGACATGGCTGCCTACCACAGGGATGTTGCTGCTAGTTTAAAAAATCAGCAGTTCCTCCTTGTTGCAGTGATGTCATATGTTGTTCTACAGATGGCAGCTGCCGGGAATTGGGAGTCCACATCTCCAACCACTGAAGTGTGTGTGGCCCCTCTACCCCCCCACCACCACCATCAAGGGCAGAGGAGACACCATACTCATTGGAGGATGAAGATGTGGAACAGATCATCTTTACCCGTAAGAGTTCCCGGTAGCACCAGCCCATGCCACATGGGCAGTGTTTTCCTTTTTTCTGTGCTTGAGAGCATGCCAGTGTTAACACAGTTGGATATGTGCACTCTTCAAAGACACACTGTTGACCTGTCTGCTATGGACTGTCATTGTCTCTCACCTACAAATTGGCAAATCATGTTCCTTCGCACTTAGCAACACTTCACCCAAGCATGTTCCATGACATGTCCCTCAAACCAATTGTGTGGATTTCACTAATGGGGTCACAGACCTGGACACTTTGAATATTGTACTATGACACTTGTAAATAAACACCTCCGACACCACCAGCATGTCTTTGTGTATTGTGACACATCTGCTAGGCTTAGGAATTGGGATGTGTGTAATCATGTCTTTAGTCACAGTGTCAGTACAAGAGTGCAGGAATATGGGGGCACATATCTACGCACAAGGTTCCTATATGATGAATGACAATGCTGTCCTCAGCCCCTACAAGCACTTCACTGAGTATGTAAAAAAAGTAGAACACATGTATGCTTCACCTACTACATACGGCAGGAATGGCTGTGAAACAGTTCTCGGGCAATATCGTCAGCTGGGAGTACTAGTAGAACACTATGGTGTAAAACAGAGGTTCTTAATCTAATCTGTAATTGCCACTGGTCAGTTTTGCAGGATATATATTAAATGTAGGCTGTTGTCCCATGTTCCACACAGTACCCTAACAATGACAGCTGAATTACCACACCTACCTGTCCAATACAAAGTAAACATAGGCCCTCATTACAACTTTGGCGGGCGGCAACTGCCGCCCGCCAAGTTGTAACCGCTGCGCGGCAGCCAATGCTGCTGCACTCCCGCGGTGGCCATTTCGGCATCCCCGTTGGGCCGGCGGGGATGACGGCCGCAACATGGGAGCCGGCTCCAATTGGAGCTGGCGGTGTTGCGTCAGTGTGACGGGTGCAGTTGCACCCATCGCAAAAAGCTTCATGGGGCTGTGCCAGGGGGCCCCGCGACTCCCCTTTCCACCAGCCTTTTCATGGCAGTTCCTACCGCCATGAAAAGGCTGGCGGGAGGGGGACTTGTAGCAGCGCTGCTCTGGAGGATTAAATCCGCCAGGACCAACGTGGTGGGAAGCCGCCGGTCCCGGCGGTGCGACCCTGGCGCTTCCCCCGCGTCGTAATTCCCAAGATTGCACCACCAGTCTGTTGGCAGTCCAATCGTCAAAATAGCCCTCGCGGTCTTTGACCGCCAGGGTTGTAATGAGGGCCATAGTCACCTTAAGTGGTGGGTACACTGGATGGCAGATGCATAGACAAGTAGATGAGTTGTAGCTGCCAATGTGACAGCTCAGTTGTAAACAGGTGATGAACATCACAATAGAGGGATTTGGAGGCAGGACGGAATCCCTAGGGCAACACACAATTTTCACTGTGCATTCATGGGAAGACCCTGAGACACAAGCATATGACACATAAAGTAAGGGAGTACCCAATTGTTTTTTTAATAACAATGAAACCAAACAAAAGAAATAATGAAAACCTATCCTAACCTAACCTATTCTAACTATACTTAACCAACCACAAACCCTAACTACCCTATGCAAAACTTATCCAACACATTTAACAACGCACTCTAAACATTGGCCCCCCATCCCCTTATGTTAAGAGACACATGCAGGACAACATGTACTAAACTACACATATACTAACTATTTCTAAATAAATATATACTTTTTTGGTATATTTTTATTTTATTTTATTATTTTATTAACTTTTTAAAACACATACATACCCCAAACATTTCCCTCATCCACCCTTACACCCACCCACCCACAAAGTAACATGTAAAAAGTAGAAAACCCACCTCCCAAACCCACTTATCCTAACTAAACTACATACCTACTCTAACCTAACACTAGCCCCCTAAAACCCACTATAAAACATTAATACAAAAGAGGAGAGAGGGGACAGAACTGGCAGTGAGAGTACCTAAGCCAATCACAGCTTTGCCTTCTTGAGGGTTTTCATGATGTACTTTAGTCTCTTCACATTGTCTGCCACCTCCTTTTCCAAACTGTCCAACCTTTTCAAGACTAGTGTTACGTCCCTCTGCAGATCTTGCCGCATTTTCTGGTCCATGGCAGCAGGTGGTGTGGGCTAATGCATGCATGTCGAAGGTGTTGCAGCTGGGGCTGTAGTCGTGGTGGCAGCTGTTCCCCCCTGCACAGCTGTGGAACTTTGTCTCCTCTGTGTGGCCACTGCCAGTGTGGGGCCCCCTTGGATGAATGTCCGCCATTACCCGGTTGATATCTCTGTGCGATAGCGGCATGCCATCCTCAGGAAACAGATTCCACTGCCAGGGTATTTCTGTAGCGGACTGTCCTCTTCTGGAATGCTCACAGTTTCTCATTGCTCATGTTGGCAGCTATTAAATTGAGACAGGCAACCATCAGTGTCAGCATTATGTGGAGTAGGTAGAGATTATTTGCTTACACTCTACATCTAAGTACATATGCACTCCAACTCACATTCCAGAAAAGACAATGGCCCTGATAAATAAACCGACAACGCTGCCTTAGCATCATTTCGTTGACACCAAAGTGACGCACAACAAGATTAGGAACCAAACCAAATGAGGTGACCATTGCTTTTGTACAAAATGTAATGATGCAAAGGCTGCGTAAACTTCACATAGATCAGGCCAAAATGTCCTCATCATCTGTGTCAATTTTCAACTATGTATCTACTTACAAATTTGGTATTCCTCTCCCTGTGTGCCTAAGGGGGGATGGCCATGAAATCCATTATCTCAATTGTTCTGGTCATCCACCAAGGCATGCCCACTCATACATGGAGTCAGGGAGTGGACCATATGCTAGGAGGGCTGCCAGTTGGGAACCTGGTATCCATAGCTCTATCACATCTACATTCATGTGTCCAGGTGTAGACACCCACCATTGCCTGATCTGCCAATACTACTCCTTAAATACCCATTTCCATGCCAGCACACGTTTGGCCTGGACCTGCATGCACCCCTATTACATTCCACAGAAGTGTTATGTACATGAAGTGCAAAATACGGCTCCACCATATTCATTACAATACAAGTATGCACCAAATTGAGTTCAAAATAGTGCATCCCTGTATTGTGAGAATGACGCCGTGCCCCACTGCCTATCAGCGCACAGCGTTGCACTTCTTAGTCACATGTGGCCCTACATGTGGATTGGCTTGCCATCACCTTGTTTACACGATGCTGCCCGTTGAGCACTACAAGCCTCACAAGATATGACCCTCTGGTGGTGCTTGGGGAACCATTCAATGGGACACAATGTCACCATCCAGCCTACTTTGATATAGCTTATCATTTGACAACTTATCACATCTAGCATTGTGTGCAACACACATGACTCTCTCACACCAAACCCTGGGTTAATTCACAGGACACACATTATCACACTTACTGGATACATCTGGGTCCTCAAATCTCGCCACTTCACCGATTGTGTAGGGGGCAGGTCAACCTGTAAAATATGAATGAAAAACCATGCTTAGCATTATATCACTGTCACTACTAGTGGAAAACAAATTACAGTGTGTACTATTTTAGAGGAGTAAGATAGTTATCCTGGTGTAAGACACACCACTACAAACACATGATGACACTGACACTCAGGTGAGTGAGAGACACACATCCACACAATTACACTGGGCCTGAGACTCATGTAGTGCTACACCGTGCAACAACCATATACATAGAAAATGGTATGAGGGGAAGTTGAGTAACAAATACCTAACACTACCCTGGTGCTTTGCAAGACAATTGACTCAGGTACCCAAGCTTGTCCTGCAAGTCACACAGAGGTACTTTTTGATGGACATGTGGATCAATTATAAGTCTGCAATGATCATGCGTTGAGTAATCCATGACTGATGTAGCAAAGTTGTCTCATGTCATCAAATGCCCCATTTACATTTCCCCCTAAGGCGGGTAAGCCCCCTTTGCTGACAAAATGGCAGGGATCATGTGTGTGAAATAATGACAAAGTAATGCTATACATGCATTGCCCTACTTTTTTGACACAATCCAGGTAAATATGTTAGGCTGGCGGTTTCTTGGCCTATCATACATGACACTATGCCGGGGCACAAGTGTCACCATAGCTCCCGAAATGTGTGACTTAGTGTTGGTTGTGCAGGACTCACCAGACTTGGGATGTGCATTGGTGTAATGGTGGGACATGTGTAATCCATGTCTAGACTTGCGCAGTTACACTTCATTCTGGTTGAATGCAACCTGTCCACAAGCACTCCAACACATCTGCCACTGTCATTCAAGAGCAGTGAACAGTAAATAGTATGCCAAAGGGAGACTCACCAACAGGGCAACCAATCTCCACACCAAGATGATCGAGCAGATCCTACTCCCTGGCCACCAGATCTGTCCAGCGATGCTTCAGCTGGGGCTCATTCCCAGTGCTCTGAAATACCCTCTTCAGGTGGTGGAGCACCTTGTCCCACCTCAGCCCCCTCGCCTCGGTCTGGTAACCCTATATAACCCGGCCCCTCATCTCCAACATCTACAGCAGGCAGTCGGCTACCAGCCACACAAAGTCACCCAACTCTCCCTCTCCCATCCTGGTCAACCTCGCTCTACCAGACATATTATGACAGTAAACGTTGACCACAACTCATTTGAAAAAAAAATGAAATTTATATGAAGGAAACTTAAGCCCAATAACTAATCCCAACTCTCCCAACTTCACAATTATCCCGGACAGACACCTCACTGTACAAACACAATTAAACACAACAAACACACAAATTTACAAACAATGGGACAAAATACAGACAATAATGAACAAAACACAACAGGAGGGACACCACAAGATACAATACACAAGGAAATCACAACCACCAAATCCAGAACACAACTGCACAGTCAAAAGAGGCACAGAATGTAAAGAGAGAGTGAAAGTATACCCACTGTATCATACTTGTAAACAGGACTTCCTATTACATCACTTCCTATCCCTGTGCGTCACGTTTTCTGTTATGTGTGTATTTATATGATGCAGGTGATATTTGTGTGGGTATTTTAGACGCATGACGTACGTGTGTTATTTTTTTGATGCATGACCTTTGTTTGTCAAATTCACTGAAAATCAGCATTGAGAAGAGTGCAAAGGTGGAATTCACACTAAGGGCCCATGTGTCATATACGTCAGTGGTTCCCAACCTTTTGATTTCTGTGGACCCCCACTTTAACATTAATGGAACTCAGGGACATCATGGGAATCCAGGGACCCCCACCTGAGTCATTACTGGAAGCTGGGGACCTAATTTGTCAATATTTTTTCATATATTTTAATTTTCTAGGCTCTCGCGGACCCCCTGAGAAGGCTTCGCGGACCCCCTGGGGTCCCCGGACCACAGGTTGGGAACCACTGATATACATCATATAAGTTGAGTTTGCGGATGTTTTAGATGCATTTTCATCAATTGTTTTGACTCATTTCCTGGTTGTGTGTTTTTGTTCCATTGTCTATAGATGCACCCTGTATCAACATACAAATGACATGGGCGGTGCTGCAGTGTGGCATATTATAGTATGGCCATATGTGGTAGTCCATGCAACAATGTGATGATGGTGTGATTGGTCTGTTACACTGATGTGTGTGTTACAGAGTCAATAGCATGCAAATAGTTGCATGTCATGCATATGTATGCATGTGTGACAACAGTGTATCCACATATATATGGCACACTCTGCCTACATTCCAACCAGATTATGTTTTGACCACAAATGTTTGATGAAGTTCATTACATTTAGTAATGGTTGTTGTTTTTGCGTGGTGGACCTACAGCTCTAGCTGCATATAGTCTCATCCATACTGATGTGCATTCCACAGACATGTCCATGCACAGTGTGAGGTCATGTGTACCCTGTGTCAGGATTGGGCCCTATGGCAGGTGCAGGACTGATTACCATGGATGTTCTGTGCATGCCCAACTTCTTCCATTGCTTGTCATACCTGGGCTAATCATGATGACCATTGTTACCAATGATGTCCCCCCCTTGTCACACATGTTCCATGCAGCCATTTCAACTCTCACACATCACTGTCTTTCTCATTTTGGACATCCACTACCTCATGTGTGGGCCCCTTGCTAACTTCCTATTTGGATATCTTATAGTTGTGTGCGATGAGCTATTGATGTACAAGGTGGCAATGTGGATGTAATGTATATGTTGTGGTCCATCGATTGTGTTCTTCAGTTGTCATATACCAGTGATGAGGCTATTAGTGATATGTGTGATGGTGGCAGTACAATCTTACGCATCACATGTGATGTTGCAACAGTACTTTTCAGATTTGTATTTGTAACATGCTCCCTGAGGTTAGACTCACAATCCTAAGGTATATGTTGTGTACATAGAAGAGACCAAAGCAGGATTGTTTGAATAAGTGAGGTATTTATTTACAAAAATGTTCAAGGTGAGTTAAATGATTTTTGAGTGAAGAAGTTATCAATTATGTACTGTCTGCGGCGTATCCCAGCAGCTGTGTTGTGCTGTTCCCCCTCCATTTCTTCACCACCATCCTCCTCCTCCTCCTCAGGCAGGTCGTCAACCTGCTCATACAAGGGGACATTCATCCACACACATATGTTGTGCAGGATAGCACATGTCATTATGATTTGCAGACAATGTGTGGGGCATATAGGAGGCTGCTTCCTGAGGGGTCCAGGCACCTGAATCTTGACTTCAGGATGCCAAATGTCCTCTCCATGATATTCCGTGTCTTCCGATGTCCCTCTTTATATGCACGCTCTGTTGCTGTGCTTGGGTTGGCAAATGGGGTCATAATCCATGGCTGTATGCCATAACCCTGATCCACCTCAAAAGATAAAAGGAGTAAGTTATTGTTAAGGCTTGTAACAGGTTTGTCATGTAGCATGGCAGTTGATATTTTGAGTTGGTTGTGACTCATATGTGTTTGTGGTATGGCGTGAATTCCTGGCCTTGTGCAAGGTTTTCTCAGCACTGTATTGTTGGACATGACAATCTAGAGTTTGGCACAAGGACCTGGGACATTTGATTTGGAATCCTAACTGATGGTCAGTATGTACGTACCATGCTTTGTGTAGGGCACTTTTGTATCAGTGTGCTATCACTAGAGGGGACATGACACATCCTCACAACACAATTTGGTCAGATGTGGTGGCAACATGGTAGCAGCCCACTGAACGCTCGTTTGACTTGTGAGACATTTGATGCAACGTGAGACGCGAGACCCTGTGGAGAGCCTGGAGAGGCCGAGCCTCACTATCGAGCGAGCGAGGCAGGCAGTGCAGCAGAGTGCGCTTCTCTCCCCCCATACTGCCCGGACGAACCAGACGAATCAGGCTGATTGAAGCGGACAGCTCGTGAAGCCAGCACCCGCAGGGGAGAGGGGCTGAGGCTCCTGTCGGGTCCCGCAGGGGCCTGTGGTGCGGAGAGGCAGAGTCAGAGCCTCATAATCGAAGAAGGCAGCACGGTCAATCGCACTCCTCTCCCTAAGGCTGGGGCCTGGTGGGACGAAACGGGCTGATTAAGGCAGCCAGCCCGAGGAAGTTACCGTCAACAGGGGAGAGGTCGGCTGGTGCCCATGGAGTAGAGACTCCCAGGATCGTGAAAGGAGCCGGGCCGGTCCACGTCACAAACTAGGCTGCCACTTATATATGAGGCAGCTAGATAGATACCGGCACTGGGGGAAAGAGGTAGAGACCCCCATTGTGCACCTACAGGGGAAGCACCTGAGTAGCATTCAGGAGGAAGTAAAGAGCCGGCTCGCATAGAGGCTACAGGTCAGAAGGGCGTAGTGTGCAGTGGGTGGAAGAGAGCTGGGTGAGCCGGGAGTTGAGGGGAGCCTGTATTTCAGACATTGAGCCACTGTGGTTTGCTACTGTTTCTGGTCTTATTCCCTGGCTTATCACTTATTTCCTTACTCCTCTCCACCTGGCCCTGCTCTGCTCTGTTGAGCTTCAGCCAGTTTGTATTGGTGTAGAGTGGTTGACTTGAGGCCCGAGGACCGTGAATCTGGGAGGTGCAGGGGGCGATTATAATCTAGAGTGCATCAGCAGGGTGCAACAGGAAAAGCAGTATTAAGTTCTGTACTAGGTCTCGTGGATCTCTAAAAAAATTTAACTTTTTAAAGCAATTATTGTTCTGCTTGGAGAGTGGACTTAGGAGCAAAGCATAATAAAAAGTACTAAAGGATCAGAATTTAATCAAAATGACCTCTAAACGCATGAGAAGGAGCAGGTCTTTCCTCAGTCGGGTCTTTAAAAAAACTAAATCAAACCCCTTAAGAAATAAAGGTATTCATCATTGGAATGTAAAACGTTTGAACTCTATCCTCCCATTTGTCCAAAAGGACCCACGTGAGACATCATGTCGGTACCATTAATAATATCTCCCAAGGTTCCGATGTGGGCAAGGAATTAAGGGGGTCATTCCTACCCTGGCGGTCCGAGACCACCAGGGTAGGGGACGGAGGAAGCACCGCCAACAGGCTGGCGGTGCTTCTGGGGCTATTCTTACCGCGGCGGTAAAGCCGCGGTCAGAAAAGGGAAGCCGGCCATGGGGATTCCGACCCCCTTCCCGCCAGCCTGGTTCTGGCGGTTTTCACCGCCAGAACCTGGCTGACGGGAACGGGTGTTGTGGGGCCCCTGGGGGCCCCTGCAGTGCCCATGCCACTTGCATGGGCACTGCAGAGGCCCCCTAACAGGGCCCCACATTGATTTTCAGTGTCTGCTTGGCAGACACTGAAAATCGCGACGGGTGCAACTGCACCCGTCGCACACCAGCAACTCCGCCGGCTCCATTCGGAGCCGGCTTCCTCGTTGCTGGTGCTTTCCCGCTGGGCGGGCGGGCGACCTTTTGGCGGTCGCCCGCCAGCCCAGCAGGAAAGACAGAATGCTTTTGACCGCGGTACGGTCTTCTGGCGGTTCCCGCCAGGCGGGCGGCGACCGCCGCCCGGCAAGGTAGGAATGACCGCCTAAATCTGGTAAGGGGGGAAATCATGTCGGTACCATTAATAATATCTCCCAAGGTTCCATTGTGGGCAAGGAATTAAGGCCCTCATTACAACCCTGGCGGTAATACCGCCAACAGGCCGGCGGGAAAAAAAATGGAATCACGACCATGGCGAAAACCGCCAACATAGACGGCTACTTTAACACTCCGAACGCCACAGCGGTAGAAACAAAGACCGCGGTGGTAACCGCCAGCAGACAGGCGGAGGACAAAGTACTGCCCACCGTATAACAGGCCTATCTGCCACCTTTTCCAGGGCTGAACCAACGCTATCAAAAGCACAGTGGAAACAGTACACAGAAGGGAAACCACTCACCTCTCTACACCCAACGAGAACCAGGACGCCATGGAGCCCAAACTATTCGTCCTGCCCATGCTGGTCTTCCTCCTGCTCTATCAGGAGCAGGACAGGTGCCGTTGACGACCACAGAGAGTACTGCACCTACAACACAGGGGAGGGGGGAGTTAAAAGAGAGTGACACACACACGCAACACGCAATACCCCCACCCCCACCCTCACCCACAACACCATACACACAAATACATGCAACAACATTACATATGCACCCCTCCACCCCCTGGAAGAACGCAAGGACAAAATTAAATGATTGTAACGATTGTAATCATGAAAAATCTGATAGTGTAATTTCAAATTCAGTATATACAAATGTGTACACCAACTACACAAGTCTGGATAGTGTACCAATCATTGTCCATGGACCACTGGTCCCAAAATGCTTGGGCGAAGCCCACACAAGATACCTGACTCGAAACGGAGAGAACACTGCAGGGGCATCAGATCGAAAAGAAACAGGCACTTCAGGGAGAAGGGGGGGGCACTTCAGCCGGATGAACGCACAACGCCACTGCTGCACAAGGGGGCTCCTTGCCCATTGCTGTATCCTGGGGAGTGCAAAGCCACAGTCTCTCAAGTCTTTCCAGTGGGTGGTTTGCCCACTGCGTTATTCTGGGGAGTGCAAAGCCACAGTCTCTCAAGTCTTTCTAGTGGGTGGTTTGACCACTGTTTTATCTTGCGGAGTGCAAAGCCACAGTCTCTCAAGTCTTTCAGTGGGTGGTTTGTCCACTGCTGTATCCTGGGGAGTGCAAAGCCACAGTCTCTCAAGTCTTACCAGTGGGTGGTTTGCCCACTGCTGTATCCTGGGGAGTGCAAAGCCACAGTCTCTCAAGTCTTTCCAGTGGGGGGGTTACCCACTGCTGTATCCTGGGGAGTGCAAAGCCACAGTCTCTCAAGTGGATAACAGTCTCCACTGGTTCTGGAGGGGGCATTGTGCCCAGAGTGCTTCATCCTGCCAAGGACTGAAGTAGTGGGTGTGATTCTCCACTGGTTCTGGAGGGGGCCTTGTGCTCAGAGTGCTTCATCCTGCCAAGGACTGAGGTAGTGGATGTGAATCTCCACTGGTTCTGGAGGGCGCATTGTGCCCAAAGAGCTTCATCCTGCCAAGGACTGAGGTGGTGGATGTGATTCTCCACTGGTTCTGGAGGGGGCCTTGTGCCCAGAGTGCTTCATCCTCCCAGGGACTGAGGTAGTGGATGTGACACTCCACTGGTTCTGGAGGGGGCCTTGTGCCCAGAGTGCTTCATCCTGCCAAGGACTGAGGTAGTAGATGTGAATCTCCACTGGCTCTGGAGGGGGCATTGGGCCCAGAGGGCTCAACATGCAGTGTGGCCAGTCCCATTCCCTCCCATGGGTGTGTGTGCCACGAGATTGCCTAGGAACAGGTAGCATAATACGCCATGGAGCCAGAGACATACCCCACACTGCTGCGGCTTCGCCTTCCATCTGCCGGTGCAAACAGTGATGGAAGTCATGCCTCATGGAAGCTGGGCAGGGTCCAGGAAGTCTCCTCCAGCCTCGGACGGGTGACCACTGGGGATGGTAGCCACGTCAGAGGTGGTGCCACTGCCCGAGCACGTCGCAGGGCTCGTGGCGGTACCTGCGGCGGTGTCTGTGGCGGTGGTGCTGGCGGTGGTGCATAAGTCAGCACCTGTTGAAGGTCACAGCAGGATGTATGGTAGGTGCGGCTTCTCCCTCCGGGATGTAGGTACCTTCATCAGCTTGGCAGGTGGCAGAATGTCCTTGCCCTTGCTACGTGGCACACTGGCAGCCCTGATGGGTGACGCATTCGATGACCCCGCAGTTGCTGGCACCACTGTGCCTGGGGATTTGGTGGATGAGGTGCTGGGCTGGGATATGGAAAGCCTGGCCCTAGGGGAAAGACGGGGTGGGAGGTGAAGGGAAGAGGTCAAAGTTTTCCAGGAAAAGTTTATTTGGCACACTGGGACGGTAAGATGGAGGGGGTTTGGGAGTGGAGGAATATGTAGTGGTTGTAGGAGGTGAACTTTTGCTGAATTTGGGTGAAGGTGCATGGGCCGGAGGCTGTTGTGAGGTGGATGGCTGTTGGGTGGGTGTGTGCCTGCGTTTGTGTACTTTGGGAGGAGGGCTCACAGACACACTGGGAGAGGACACTGGGGATGTGTGCATGGTTGTGGGGGTGGTGATTGCACGTGAGCGTTGTGTGGTGATGGGCGTGCTGGTGATGGAGGTAGTGGCTGAGGATGTAGTGCATGCAGGTGTGAGTGGAGACGAGACAGGGAGGGAGGAGGGTGTGGAGGAGGGGGACACAGTGGAGGCAGTGGATGTTGTGTCTGCATGGGTATGGTGCTTGTGTGAGTGCTTGTGGGATGTGTGGTGCTTATGTTTGCCATGTCCACTCTTGTTTGTTGATGAGTCTGCATGCTGGTCTGATGGTGTGCTTGGGATAGGCTGAGATATAGGGGATTGGGTCTGGGTGGAGGAAGTTGGAGGGGATAGGCTGGACACAGGGACAATAGCTGCCAACAGTGCTGAGGCCAGAACCTGAAATGCTCTCTGTTGGGCCACCTGCCCAGAATGAATGCCCTCCAAGTATGCATTTGTTTGTTGCAAATGCCTCTCAACACCCTGGATGGCATTCAAAATGGTAGATTGCCCAACAGTGAGGGATCTCAGGAGGTCAATAGCCTCCTCACTGAGAGCAGCAGGGCTGACTGGGGCAGGGGCTGAGGTGCCTGTGGCGAACGAGATGCCCACCCTCCTGAGTGAGCGGGCACAGGACACACGCTGAGGGGCTGCTTGGAGGGCAGTGCTGGTAGGGGGAGTGGGGGCTGCACCTGATGATGCAGTGGGCACAGAGGTGCCCGCCACCGCAAGGGAGCTCCCATCAGAGGAGGAGTTGCTGTCACTGGTGTATGCTCCTGTCCCCGTCGTGGAGCTCCCCTCGCTCTCCGTCCCACTGGTGGCTTCAGACTCTGTTGCTTCACCCTCCAGGGCCAAGTGGGTTACAGCTCCCTACTTCTCCGGTGCCACTGCTCCTCCGCCAGATGATGCTATTGCACACAAGAACAGGGAGACAAAACAAAAATGGGGGGAAAGACAGAAGAAAATCATGTTCAGTGCATGCAACACCACTACCGTTGGCGGACACAACACACAGGGAGCAGCCCTCTGCACTAAACCATACACTAACAGTTCCTAGCAAATTCACATGCCCATGGGGGATGAGGCCTAAGCACAATTGCTGCACACCTGGGAGTCACAGGATCCTGACTAGGTGTAGATGGCTATTACCACTAGTGGGGTTGGGGTGCCACAGAGCCTGCCTAAAAAGGGACCTTGCCTACCAAGTTCGCCCTGGCCTAGGGGAACCCACAGCCCACCTCCCCCACCCAGACACCTCGTAAGGCATGCCGAGTAAGCTGAATAAGAGTGTACTCACCCTCTTGTGGCTGCTGTGCTGCCCCCAAGCGCCCATCTAACTCCAGATAGGCCACCGCCAGGATCCGGTACATCAGGGGGGTCATGGTGCGACGGGCAGCCCTTCCACGTTGGGATGCCATCCCCTGCTGGGCCTCCGCCGTCTTCTTGCTCCAGCGGCACAGGTTCTCCCATCTTTTCCGGCAGTGGATGCTCCGTCTATGGTAGACCCCTAGGGTCCGGACGTCCTTGGCGATGGCACGCCAAATACCCTTTTTCTGGTAGGCGCTGACCTAGAGGAAAAGTGAAGTAACAATGGATGTTTCTAGCCCGTACATTTCATCTCACGCATTGCCAAACACCACCCACACTGGCCCTGCCATACATACACACACAATCCTGACATGCTGGCCTGTCCCCCTCGCCACCCTCTTCCATCCACGACACACCATACACTCCTGTGCCATCCACCATGCTCACAGTGTACTCACCTGTTTGTCTGGAGGACCGTTGTCAACACCAGGGCAGTGCGTGCTCTATTGGCGACTAGAATGCAAAAACCCAGCACTCTCAAAACAATGTAATTTATGCATAGTGCTGATATGTTGTTGTTTAACCTTTTGCATTGCAGAGTTTAATCCTGAAGACTTATTTTTAATGTGTTTACAAATACTGTTCATTTGCAATGTATTGCTGCAGGCTTTCAGAGTGTGTTAGGGTGTGGTCCCTTTCCATGGCCTTCCAGAGACTTTCCCTGCAGCATGCCTGGGTGTGGTTGTGGGCTGGGCCAAGACTCTATAAAAGGGAGCCAGCCCAGCTCCAAGTGCTCACTATTCAGAGGTCCCGATGCAGAGCAGCAGCTACTTCCTGAGTTCCTGTCCCGGTGGCCTATTTGATCTTGCAGGCCTCTGCCCTTCATTCTTCATTGGTGATCCATGTTCTGGGCGGTAAGACGGTGGTTGGACTGACCTCCTGACGCCGTTATCGAGAACTTTCATATTCTTGGCTAATTCTTTAATGATTAACAGATTACTTTGCGCGCTACCATTTCTTGACATTTGTATGGTGGCTTGCGAATCGGCAAGACGCGCGATTCGTTTCATGATGATTTGACTTTGTTATTCATTGCGCGCTACCATTTCTTGACATTTGTATGGTGGCTTGCGAATCAGCAAGACGCGTGATTCGTTTCATGCTGATTTGATCTTGTTATTCATTGCGCGCTACCATTTCTTGACATTTGTATGGTGGCTTGCGAATCGGCAAGACGCGCAATTAGTTTCATGATGATTTGACTTTGTTCTTCATTGCGCGCTACCATTTCTTGACATTTGCATGGTGGCTTAAGAATCGGCAAAAGACCCGCAATTCGTTTCATGGTGTTTTAATCTTGTTATTCATTGCTCGCTGTTATTTTTTGGCATTTACATCGTGGCTTACGAATCAGCAAGATGCGTGATTCGTTTAATGGTGATTTAACCTTGATATTCATTGCGTGCTACCATTTCTTGACATTTTACATGGTGGCACTCGAATCAGCAAGACGCACGATTCTCTCTTCGAGCTTAACTCATGTTGTTCATTGTATGCCATTTATTTAAAGAGATTTATTAGGTAATATTCGAGTTGACAAGTTGTGTGATTTGTTTCCTGAATCCATATTGTGTTATTCATGGTGACAATCCTTTTATGGTGTTTACTATATATATGAAAGTCTTCAATGTGCGCAATTCGTGTTGAAACATTTCAAGAGAACACAGAAGACCAGAGTTTCTAGATGCAATATTGCATGGTCCTAGTATGCATTCTCAAAAAAGGATTCATATGACTGGTTTAGAACTTATTCAGAATGTTTTCCTGATTCTCATGTAAAGGAAAGTACTTGAATTTGAAAGTTTCATTTAATCCATCTTTATTCCCTTACAGGTATCCGGCCATCTTGAAACGTAGTCATTTTAAGCCTAATTCTTAGGTTGTTCATGTTTTCAGAATGACTAGGCTTAGAGTCACAGTCTAGTATTGATTTCATGAGATGTAATTTTCATATTGTGTGTTTTAACCTTTTTCTTACTACTGGTCTCCTTCCCAGCTGTTCCCTTCCTAATCCCCTTTTCCCCTCTTGAACTCCCTTAGCCTGTGTGATTTATATATCAGAGTCTTGGAGCTGTTCAGTGGTGGACGTGTTGGGAACGTGCGCAGACCCCGAGGATCTGGTGACTCTGACAACCGTACAGTTGCATGTACTGGAGAGGACCCCATCCACCAGTTTCTCCAACTCCTCTGAAGTGATGCAGGGTCCCTTTCCCCTGACACTGTAGCCATTGTCGCTTCCAGACACAGGTCACAGCAGCACTTGCAGTGTAGGTCCTCTCCTGTTGAAGTTCAGGTATCAAGTGAGTGAACAATAAGAAAATGGCGGACACGCCATAGGGCCCAATGTTAACCAATGCTGAATTGCGCTGCAGTCTTCAACCGCCCACCGCAACGGTGTACAATGCCAGCGAAGTTACCTCATTTCCCCTTGTCTCACCTTACAGGTCAAGCAGCCGCCATTTCAGGGGGCCACATGGGATGGATCAAAACTGCACCACACCTATCTAGGCCGGGAATACAGACAGATACCGGCATATTGCGATTTACCAACATTTCAGCAAATAACACATTGTGATTCCTCAGTGTTGGATGACCCTCTGCTCTCGGTTCTCCTCCATAGGGCACGTCTGCTGGGGCAGGTGATGAGATGGTGGCATCCTCCGGTGTACAGACCCCTGGTGGAGCTGTCGACAATGGAAGAGAGACACATCATAATCACATACAGACTTGATTGTGCCACAATCCTGGAACTGTGTGCCCAGTTGGAGCCAGACCTGATTTCAGCTATCCGCCATCCCACAGGAATCCCCCCTCTAGTGCAGGTTCTGTCTGTACTCCATTTCCTGGCCAGTGGGACTTTTGAAACAACACTGGCGATGGCATCAGGGATGTCCCAGCCAATGTTCTCTAACATGTTGTCCAGAGTGTTTTTTGCCCTGCTGAAACACATGTGCAGCTACATCGTTTTCCTTCAGGTGGATGATTTGCCCACAGTGAAAGGTGACTTCTATGCCCTGGGACATATCCCCAACATCATTGGTGCCATTGATGGTACACATGTGGCATTTGTCCCCCCGCAGGAATGAACAGGTGTACAGAAACTGGAAAAGCTACCATTCGATGAATGTGCAGATGGTGTGTTTGGCAGACCAGTACATTTCCCATGTGAATGGGAAGTATCCTTGCTCAGTGCATGCCGCTTACATTTTGAGAAATAGCAGCATCCCTTATGTAATGGGGCAACTCCAGAGGCACAGTGTGTGGCTAATAGGTGAGGCCAAGGTCCCAACACAGTTGACATAGGTGTCTGGGTATGGGGTTGTCTCTAAGGGTTAGTGTGTGTCTAACAGTTGTCCCTCGACATTTGCAGGCGACTCTGGTTACCCCAACCTGTCATGGCTACTGACCCCAGTGAGGAATCCCAGGACAAGGGCAGAGGAACACTACAATGAGGCACATGGGTGAACTAGGAGGATTATAGAACTTACCTTCGGCCTCCTGAAGGCCAGATTCCGATGCTTCCATCTGACAGTTGGCTCCCTATACTACTAACCGAAGAAGGGGTGCCAGATAATCGTGGCCTGCTGTATGCTGCACAACCTGGTTTTGCGATGCCAGGTGCCTTTTCTGCTGGAGGATGGGCCAGATGGTGGTCTTGTGGCAGCTGTGTAGCCTGTGGACTGTGAAGAAGAGGAGGCAGAAGAAGAAGATGTCGACAACCGAAACAACATAATCATGCAATACTTCCAGTGAGACAAAGGTAAGAAGATGTAACTGCTTCCCACATCTCATACTATTGTTGGAGCTAGCATAAGTCTGTCATTTTCACTCAGTGTATGGACCCTGACTTGTTACTTTGCCCTTCCATTTCACAGATCTGGGTCCCACTTTGTGCCCTCTGCTATGTTTACTGCTGGCCTACAGCTGTGTTATATTGGGATGTGAACAAGTACATTGACATTGCTATATTCCAGAGGTTTTGCAATTACAAATTTGTGAAAGCACAGACAGACTCCAGATTGTTTTGTGACTGAAGTGTGTTTATTTCTGTGCACATAAGTGGAGGGGTGTGTGAAATGGGCTGGGGTGATGGTGGAGGAATGTGCATGGCAGAGTCCAGTCTATTTGTTTCACAGGTGCATTGTCCAATGGGGCATAGGAAGTGGAGCAATGGCAGTTTAAGGTGGACAGGGTGACAAAGTGGGACAGAAGGCTGACATTCAGGGGGGTCTTATTTCCTGGCGAGGGTCTTGGCAATGTTCTCTGTCTTGTTCCTGGATCTCAGGGACCATTTGGGGGTGGTTCTCCATCTACAGGGGGTGGGGTGCTGGTGGCCTGTTGTCCCTGTGGCGGTGCCTCGTGTCCACTAGCGCCGGCGGAGGTGGAGGGCTGTTCATCGTCCAGGCTAGTGTCAGGGGCCCATTGGTGTGCCACTGTGTCCCTCCTGGTGTTGAGAAGGACTGCCAGCACTCCTGCAATGGTGACCAGGGTGGTGTTGATGGACTTCAAGTCCTCCCTGATCCCCAGGTGGTGTTCCTCCTGCAGCCGCTGGGTCTCCTGAAACTTGGCCAGTACCGTGCCCATGGTCTCCTGGGAATGGTGGTAAGCTCCCATGATGTTGGAGAGTGCCTCGTGGGGAGTGGGTTCCCTGGGCCTGTCCTCCCCTGTCACATAGCAGTCCTCCCAGCTTCCCTGTTATCCTGTGCCTCTGTCCCCTGAACCGTGTGCCCACTGCCACTGCCCCCAGGTCCCTGATCATCCTGTGTTAGTGGGGTTGCCTGGGTTCCCTGTAGTAGTAGACACACTGCTGATTGACGTGCCCTGGGGACAGAGGGATGGGCCCGCTGGGTGGGTGCTGTGGTGGTGTTTCCTGAGGGGGAGGTTCAGTGGTGGTTTGTGACTGTGTCAGGGGAACTGACTCTCCCGAGGTCCCAGATGTGCCGGGCTGGTCATCTTGATCCAGGCGTGCAGAGCTGCTGTGTCACTGTGGGCCTCTTCTGTGGGGGGATTGGATATGTCTGTCACCTCCTGTCTGGTGATGTTGGGTAGGGGTCCTGTTGGGGTGTAAATGCATAGTTATTGTATCTGTGTGTGCCATCTTGTGCAATGGGTGAGTGACCCTCTACTCCTGTGCTTGCATTATTGCAGTGGCCCTTGTGTGATTGGTGATTTTGAGGCATGAGTGAGACTCTCTACTGGACATGCTTTGGTCATGGGTGTCCATGCATTGGTGTTACATGCAGGGCTTGATTTTGGGATGTGTGGGTTGTGTTAGTGGGGTATCTGTGGGTTGTTGGAGTGATGGGTGTGAGGGTGAGGGTGGGAGTATGTGATGGCATGCAGGTGGGGTGCGGGGATAAAGTAGTAAAGATTTGCCTGCCCGAGTCCAGTCCTCCTGCTAATCCTGCGAGGCCCTCAGGATGCATGATCGCCAAGACTTGCTCCTCCCATGTTGTTAGTTGTGGGGGAGGAGGAGGGGGCCCACTGCCAGTCCTCTGTACAGCAATCTGGTATCTGGATACCACAGAACGTACCTTCCCCCGTAGGTCGTTCCACCTCTTTCTGATGTCATCCCGTGTCCTTGGATGCTGTCCCACTGCGTTAACCCTGTCAACAATTCTGCGCCATAGCTCCATCTTCCTTGCAATGGATGTCTGCTGCACCTGTGATCCGAATAGCTGTGGCTCTAACCGGACGATTTCCTCCCCCATGACTCTGAGCTCCTCCTCAGAGAACCTGGGGTGTCTTTGAGGTGCCATGATGTGGTGTGGGTGATGTGTGAGGTGGTGTCTGTTGTGATGTGTGAGGGGATGTGTTGGTGTGTTGTTTGAGGTGCGTGGATGTTGTATGAGTGATGGTGTTGTGTGTCTGTGGATGCAGGTGTTATGTCTGGTAGTCTCTCTCTCTCTGGCCTTCTTTCTGAATTTTGGTTGTAAGGGTTTGTGGGTGATGTGGGTGTGTGTTTTATATTGGATTGGGTGTGTGGGTGTGGTGTGTGTATGTGTATCAGGTGTGTGTATTTTGAATTGTCCAATGTGATTGTGATTTGTAAATGTGTGTGTATTTTGAGCGCGGCGGTGTGTACTGCCAATGGAATACCGCGTATTCCTGTTGGCGTAACGGTGTAGGTTTTGGTATCACCAGTTTATCACTGACCTTTGGTGTGGCGGACTTGTGTGGGTGTCTGTATTTTGGCAGATTCCGAGCTGTGAGTCGTAATACCTGTAGCAGAATTCCACTGACGCAACGGTATGTTGGCAGTCTTCTGCACGGCGGAAAGCGGGATTTACCACCAGGGTTGTAATGAGGGCCTAAATCTCTTGATGGATCGGGGTGCTGCTGACAGGGGGATTCGTCGATGCTACCACCTCCCATCTCGTTAGTGGGGCCCACCAAGCTGAAATTCAGGAATTTACCCTCCCCAACATCGACCCGGATGAGGTGCCCAGTTCTAGAATTGTTCCTCGCTCCTTTCCATCAACGCCCATAGTAGTTCAATCTAATTCTTGCTCTCCCATGTTAATACTTTTTAGTAGCACTCCACCAGAACACTACCTCTCAGATTTAAGGACTTCAGAAACTCCGGATTTGGTCTGCACTGGGAACTTTTCTAATTGTCTGCCAGATCAACTCATAGCCCCTCATTACAACCCTGGCAGTCGGTGATAAGGCAGCGGTAATACCGCCAACAAGCCGGCGGTAATAAATATGAAATTATGACCATGGCGGAAACCGCTCAGACAGACAGCCACTTTAACACACCGACCGCCAGGTTGAAATTAACAGGCACCACGGCGGTAACCGCCAACAGCCAGGTGGAAGACAATGTAACGCCCAAAGTAATATGACACTCCTATCTGCCACCTTTTCCGGGGCGGTACCAATGACATCAAAAGCCTGGCGGAAACACAGCACAGAAGGGAAACGACTCACCTCTGGACACTCAAGGAAGAACCACGCCACCATGGAGCCCGAATTGCATTTCTTCCCCATGCTCTTGTTCCGTCTGCTCCATTACGACCGCCAAAGCTGGTGAAGATGACCACAATGAATACAGCCGCCTAGCACACAGGGGAGGGTGGGAGGAAAAAGAGAGTGACACACACACGCAACACGCAACACCCCCAACACCACACACACAACCAGATGCGGTAACATAACATATACACCTCGTACCCCTCAGGAATAATGCAAGGACAACTACTATAGTGTAAAAAGGCTGTGATAAGATAAATATAGGTGTAGTCGTGCATCCAAATCAAAAAGTATATACATATTTACGACGTAAGGGACACTACACAGTCCTCAATTTCCATGGGCCACAGGGCCACATCACAATGTCCAAGGCCCAACCTCACTCCTGAAACAACACGGAGAGAACACTGCAGGGGCATCAGGTCGAAAATAGACAGGCACCTCAGGGGGACGGGGAATGGGAGGGCACCTTAGCCGGAAGATGGCAAAATGCCACTGGTCCTGGAGGGGGCAACATGACCTGTGCTTGGTTCTGGGGAGTGCAAGGCCACAGTCTCTCAAGCGGGTGACTTGCCCACATGCTCTGGAGGGGACAACATGCCCTGTGCTTGGTCCTGGGGAGTGCTAGGGTCTCAAGTGGGTGATTTGCCCACTGCTTTGTCCTGGGGAGTGCATAGCCACAGTCCGTCAAGTGGGTGACTTGCCCACATGCTCTGGAGGGGGCAACATGCCCTGTGCTTGGTCCTGGGGAGTGCAAGGCCTCAGTCTCTCAAGTGGGTGATTTGCCCACTGCTTTGTCCTGTGGAGTGCAAGGCCACAGTCTCTCTAGTGGGTGACTACTTCCACTGGTTCTGGAGGGGGCATTGTACCCAGTGTGCTTCTTCCTGGGAAGGATGGGGTGAGTGGATGGCTTCTCCACTGGTTCTGGAGGTGGCATTGTGCCCAGTGTGCTTCTTCCTGGGAAGGATGGGGTGAGTGGATGGCTTCTCCATTGGTTCTGAACGGGGCATTGGGCCCATTGTGCTTCTTCCTGGGAAGGATGGCATGAGTGGATGGCTTCTCTACTGGCTCTGGAGGGGGATTTGTGCCCAGTGTGCTTCTTCCTTGTAAGGATGGGGTGAGTGGATGGCTTCTTCACTGGTTCTGGAGGGGGTATTGTGCCCAGTGTGCTTCATCCTGGGAAGGATGAGGTGAGTGGATGGCTTCTCCACTGGTTCTGGAGGGGGCATTGTGCCCTGTGATGCAGGTCTTGGGGAGTGCAAGGTCACAGTCTCTCAGCTGGGTGTCAGACCCACAGGATTTGCAGGGGGCCAGGTCGCACAACAGCCCATGGACGCAGGACTACACACTGTCCGCCGGCAGTGACGGCTGCTCAGTGGTGGCAGTGCAGGTGTCGGTGCTGGCAGCGGTGGGGGGAGGCTCCAGCCCTTCCCCTGCAGCCTCAGACTGCTGCCCACTGGGGCTGCTGCTGCAGGCAGTGGTGCTGGTGGCAGTGCTGGTGGCGGTGCTGGTAGCAGTGCTGGTGGCGGTGCTAGCCGTGGTGGGGGGAGGCTCCAGCCCATCCCCTGCAGCCTTGGACGGCTGAACCACCATGGTTGTTGGTGGGGGCTCCGACTGAGTCCCAGCACCAGGCCTCTTGTCCTTTATGCCTGCCTGTGCAGGCCCCTTGCCCCTCCTGCCAGCAGCTGGGGATGGCTCCTTGCTCCTTTTGGCAGCAGCTGGGGACTGCTCCTTGCCCATCCTCTCAGCAGCCGGGGATTGCTCCTTGCCCTTCCTTTTAACAGCTGGGTGTGCCTCCTTGCCCTTCCTTGCAGCACTTGGTGCAGGCACCCTATCAGTGTGGCTGCCTGGTGCCCGGATCCTCTCCCACCTGGTGTAGCTGTGGACACTACTGTGCCCCTGGACTGGGCGGCTGAGGTGCTTGCCTGGGTTCTGACCACCCTGGCCTGACATGAGGGATGGGGGAGGGCTAGGGAAGAGGTCAAAGGTGGAGAAGAAAAGCTTCTTAGGGACACTGGAGCGGGAAGAGGGAGATGGTTTGGGAGTGGAGGTAGAGGGAGTGGATGTAGGAGGTGTCTGTCTGCCGTGTTTGGGTGCTGGTGCATGGGCTGGATGCTGTTGTGAGGTGGATGGCTGATGGGTGTCTGAGTGCTTGTGTTTGTGTACTTTGGGAGGAGGGGGCACAGATACAGTGGGAGAGGACACAGGGGACGTGTGCATGGAAGTGGGGGTGGTGACTGCCAGTGAGGGGCGTGTGCTGATAGGTGTGCTGGTGATGGGTGTAGTGGATAAGGATGTAGTGCATGCAGGTGTGAATGTAGATGCAACTGGGAGGAAGGTGGAGGATGTGGAGGAGGGGACCACAGTGGAGGCAGTGAATGTTGGTATGTCTGAATCTGGATGGTGTTTGTGTGAGTGCCTGTGGGATGATGTGTGGTGCTTGTGTTTGCCTGTGCCACTCTTGTGTGTTGTCCTGTGTGCATGCTCGTCGATCCGTGTGCTTGGGATAGGTTGGGGTTGAGGGGAATGGGACTGGGAAGAGGAAGTTGGAGGGGGGAGGGGGGAAACAGGGACAATGCCATCAGAGAGGAGGCCAGAGTCTGGATTGATCTCTGTTGGGCCACCAAGCCAGTGTGAATGCTCTCCAGAAATGCATTTCTCTGTTGCATTTGGGCTGCCAGCCCCTGGATGGCATTCACAATGGTTGACTGCCCAACAGAGATAGATCGCAGGAGGTCAATAGCCTCCTCACTCAGGGCAGCAGGGCTCGCTGGGGCAGGGCCTGAGGTGCCTGGGGCTAAGGAGATGCCCACACTCCTGGGTGTGTGGGCACGGGCAACTCGATGAGGGGCTGCTGGGAGGGTGGTGCTGGTATGGGGATGACAGCTGTACCTGTAGCTGGGGGGGTCACTGAAGTGTCCGCCACCACCAGGGAGCTTCCCTCGGAGGAGGTATCTGTGTCGGAACTGTCCCCTTCAGTCTCCGCCATGGTGCTCCCCTCTCCCTCCGTCCCACTGGTGCCCTCAGCATCGGTAGACTCTGCATCCTGGGTCCTGTGGGATGCAGCTCCCTCTGTCGTCGGTGCCTCTGCTCCTCCACCAGATGAGGCTAATGCACATAAGGACAGGATGACAAAGCAAAAAGGTGGGGGAGAGATAAAGGATACACTGGCTGCACCAACACCACCGTTGGCGTACACGACACACACACACACAGGGAATAGCCCTACGCACTAGGCAATGCACTACCAGTCACACTGCTAGTCACCAGCCCATGGATAGGAACACCTAGCGCCAATTACAGCATACCTGAGACCCACAGACCCCTGCCCAGTAGTGGATGCCTACTAGCTTGGTTGGGGTATATTACATCAGAACCCTGCCCAACATGGGACCTACTCTGCAATGTCAGGCCTGGCCTAAGGGTATGCACAGGCCCACATTCCCAATCGGATCCCACCCCACCAGACGTAAGCTGTATATTGGGGCATTGTACTCACCCCCTTGTGGCTGCTGTAATGCCATCCAGCTCCGGATAGGCCACCGCCAGTATGCGGGCCATCGGGGGGTCAGGGTTTGATGGGCACCCTTTCCTCATTGGGAGGCCATCCCCAGCTGGGCCTCCACAGTCTTCCATGCCCAGCATCTCAGGTCCTCCCACTGTTTCTGACAGTGGGTGCCCCGCCTGCCGTAGACCCCCAGGTTCCACACGTCTTTGGCGATGGCATGCCATATACCCTTCTTTTGATGGGTGCTGACCTGCTGAGAAATACACACAGGGAAATGTATTAGTCAGACCGTCCTACCTGTTACACTTATGGCCCACCATACACCTTCATGTCCCCATTTGCACACACAGGGGCCAGCACACAAACTGCACGCTGCCCAGGGGGCATCCACCAACCCCCCCACAGGAGGCCTTCACACACACTACTCCATGCATTCCTGCCCCATGCATCGTGCTCACAGTGTACTCACCTGTTGATCTGGAGGCCCATACAGCAGTCCGTACTGGGATAGGACCCCATCCACCAGTCTCCCCAACTCTGCCAAGGTGAAGGCAGGGGCCCTTTCCCCAGTCACCCGGCCATGGTAGGTTCCAGGCACAGGTCACAGCAGCACATGCAGTGTAGGTCCTCTCCTGTTGAAGGTCAGGTAGCAAGTGATTAAACAGATAGAAAATGGAGTGATGTCCGCAGCAGTGCATACCGTCACTGCTGGTGTACATCACCATTGGCCTCTGCACCCCATAGGGGCCAATATTATCCAATGAGGTGTTGCACGGCGGTTCCCGACCGCCTCCCGCAACGGAGCACAACGTCAGCGGAATTACCTCACTTCCACATGTCCCTCCACACAGGACAGGCAGACGCCATTTCAGGGGGGGAGGGGCAGGCCCTGGATTATAACTGTGTCACATTTCACAATTGGACATACAGGACAAATGCCACTTATACTTTTGAAATTAACATCATGCATTGTACTGTTGTGGCTACAATGTTCAGTTTGTGACCGTCTCCTCACTCTTTTGTCCCACAGATTGCTACCACTGAGGATGAATAGGAGATGGATACATACCCCAGTGTACAGACCCCTGGTGGACTTGGCAACAATGGAGGACAGGCACATTATCCTCACCTACAGACTTGACAGGGCCACAATCACGCAGCTGTGTGTCCAACTGGAGCCTGACCTACTATCTGCTATCCGTCACCCCACTGGGATCCCCCCTCTTGTGCAAGTTCTATCAGTGCTCCATTTCCTGGCAACTGGTTCTTTCCAAGTGACAGTGGGCTTGGCAGCAGGAATGTCACAGCCAATATTCTAATTAGTTCTGACCAGAGTGTTGTCTATCCTGATTAAACACGTGCAGCTACATTGTTTTCCCCTAGGTGGAGGATTTGGGCACAGTGAAAGCTGACTTCTATGCAATGGGACATATCCCGACATAATCGGGGCAATTGATGGAACACATATTGCATTTGTCCCCCCTGGCAAAATGAACAGGTATTCAGAAATCGAAAGAGTTTTCATTCCATGAATGTCCAGATGGTGTGTCTGGCGGACCAGTACATCTCCCATGTCAATGCTAAGTATCCTAGGTCTGTGCATGATGCCTTTATACTGAGGAATAGAAGCATCTCGAATGTGATGGAGCAACTACAGAGGCACAGGGTGTGGCTAATAGGTGAGCCCAGGTTACCACTGAATGGATGTTGGTGTATGGGTATGGTGTAGGCCATATGGGATAGTGTGTGGCCAAATGTTGTCCCTTTTTATTTGCAGGTGATTCAGGTTACCCCAACCTTTCATGGCTACTGAATCCTGTGAGGAATGCCAGGACAAGGGCAGAAGAACGTTACAATGAGGCACATGGGCGTACAAGAAGGATAACAGAACGTACCTTTGGCCTCCAGAAGGCCAGGTTTTGGTGCCTTCATCTAACAGGTGGATCCCTGTGCTACTCTCCCAAGAAGGTCTGCCAGATAATCGTGGCATGCTGTATGTTGCACAACCTTGCCTTGGGACACCATGTTCCTTTTCTACAGGAGGAGGAGACTGGAGATGGCTGTGTGGCAGCAGTGGACCCTGTGGACAGTGAGGATGAGGAGGCAGAGTATGAGGATGAGGACAACAGAACTGTAGTGATCAGACAATACTTCCAATGACACACAGGTAGGACAGTGTTACTTCATCTTTCATTGACATTTTCTTGTTTATCTTTGTCACTGGTGTGCTGTTATTACCCACTTCTATGCCCAATCACTGTACCCTTTGGTAACTCATTTTGCAGATTTTGGTGTCCCACTATCGCTCCTTGTATGATCACTGCAGGCAACTACAGGTCTTTCCAATGTGAACATTACTTTACAGTTTAATTGTAATGTTTGAACCTGGTTAAAGAAATACATACTTAAATTATTTGACATACTCCAAACTTGTATTTTTTCAAAAGGTGTTTATTTAAGTGCTAAGAAGTAGAGGGGCAAGTGCATTGGGCTGGGGTGATGATGGCGGAAAGTCCAGGGTATAGTTACAGTCTATTGGTAGCACAGGTGCATTGTCCAAGGGGCCATAGGAAGGGGAGCAATGGCAGTTCAAGGTGGACAGGTTGACAGAGTGAGACACAAGGGTGACAATCAGGAGAGTCTCATTTCCTGGCGGGTGTCTTGGCAGTAGTCTCTGGCTTCTGCCTGGATCACAGGGAATGTTTGCGGGGTGGTTCACCTTCTGCAGGAGGAAGGGTGCTGGTGGCCTGTTGGTCCTGTGGCGGGGCCTCCTGTCCACTAACGGCCGCGGAGGTAGAAGGTAGTTCAGATGTCTGGCTAGTGGCAGGGGCCCGCTGTTGTGAGCCTGCATCCCTCACAATGTTGGCCATGTCTGCCAGCACCACTGCAATGGAGACCAGGGTGGTGGTGATTGCCTGCCACACCTCCCTGATCCCCTTGTACTGTCCCTCCTGCAGCTGCCTGTTCTCCTGCATGTTGACCAGGATCTGGCCCAGCGTATCCTGGGAACATTGGTATGCTCCCAGGATCTCGGTGAGTGCCTCCTGGAGATTCGGTTCCCTGGGCCTGTCCTCCCCTAGCGCACAGCACTTCTCCCAGTTTCCCTGTTGTCATGTGCCTCTGTCCCCTGAACCGTGTGCCCACTGCCACTGACCCCAGCTCCCTGATTGTCTTGGGGGCGAGGTGTGCCCTGGGGTCCCTGTAGTGGTGGACACACTGCTGATTGACGTGCCCTGGGGACAGAGGTATGGGTACGCTGGGTGGGTGCTGTGGTGGTGTTTCCTGAGGGGGGAGGCTCTGTGGTGGTGTGTGGCTGTGGCTGGGTTACCAACTGTCCAGAGGTCTCTGATGGGCCAGGTTGGTCATCCAGATCCAGGCGACCAGAGTCGCTGTCATCACTGTGGGCCTCTTTTGTGGGGGAACTGGATATTGCTGGCAGCTCTTCTCCGCTGACATTGGCTGGGGTACCTGTGGTGATGTAAATGCAGTGTTATTGTTTCTGTGTGTGACATATTGTGCAACAGTGTGTTGCCCTCTTTGGTTGTATTCGCCCTGGCAGCTTTCACTTGTGTGAGTTGGTATGTGGTGGGCTAGCTGATTCTCTCTAGTGTGCATGCTTTAGTGATAGGTGTCCATTCAGGTCTCTGAGTGGTGTCCATGCATTGGTGGTGCATGCAGGGCTTGGCATTGGGATGAGTGTGATGTGATGGTGGGGTGTGTGGGAGGTGGTGGAGTGATGGGAGTGAGGGTGAGGGTGGGAGTATGTGATTGCATGCAGGTAGGGGGGTGATAGTAATAGAGAGTTGACTTACCAGAGTCCAGTCCACTTGCTACTCCTGCCAGGCCCTCAGGATGCATGATTGCCAAGACTTGCTCCTCCCATGTTGTTAGTTGTGGGGGAGGATGTGGGGGTCCACCGCCAGTCCTCTGTACAGCGAGTTGGTGCCTTGCTGCAATGGAACGTACCTTCCCCCGTAGGTCGTTCCACCTCTTCCTGATGTCATCCCTGGTTCTTGGGTGCTGTCCCACGGCTTTTACCCTCTCCACAATCCTCCGCCATAGCTCCATCTTCCTAGCAATGGATATCTTCTGCACCTGTGCTCCAAAAAGCTGTGGCTCTACCCGGATGATTTCCTCCACCATGACCCTTAGCTCCTCCTCTGAGAATCGGGCGTGTCTTTGTGGTGCCATGGGTGTTGTGTGAGTAGTGTGCGCGAAGGTGTGTAGGGTGATGTGTTAGGGATTGTAATGTAAGGTGCGTCGGTGGTATATAGGTGTTGGTGGTGTGTGGCTCTGATTTTGTCTGTGGTCGTGGTGTCTGTTTTGTGCCAATAGTTTGTATTCATAAGGGTTGTGGTTAGTGTGGGTGTGTGTTTTATAGCTGTGTAGGTGTGTGGGTGTGGTGTGTGTATGGGTGTCAGGTGTGTGTAGTTTGAATTGTCCAATGTGGTGTTGTTTTGTTTGTGTGTGTGTATTTTTAGCACAGCGGTATGTACCGCCAGTGGTTTACCGCCATTGAATTTTGGCCGTGGTGATTCGTGGGACATAATGTGGTGGGTGTAGTTCTGTTGGCGTAACGGTGTGGGTTTTGATACCTCCAGTTTATCCCTGACCTTTGGTGTGGCGGAATTGTGTATGTGGCTGAATAGTGACGGATTGGTGTGTGTGTGTCATAATATGGTGAGCGGATGTCCGCAGCGGCAGCGGTAGGTTGGCGGCAGTCAGCGTGGCGGTAAGTAGGATTTACCGTCAATGTCATAATGAGGGCCTTAATCTCCAAATGGGATGGTGCTACTAATTCTTGTGACTTGTGTCAAGGTGGCGTACAGAATCTTAAGCATATTTTATTTGTCTGCCCAGTTTTTGCCGCTCAGAGGAAATTATGGTTGAAACCCCTCTACCTGCGGCTAAATATTAGATCTTATAGGGAGGCTTTAGGTTTATGCTACAACCCCCTAACAAAAGATTTAGTTTCAGGACTTTTACATTTTTAAAAACTTTCCTGTAGTTATATTGATCTCTTGTGATTAGATTGCCTCTCGGGCCCTTGTGCTTAATTCAAATACCGTAGGGATTGTAGGGGCTTTTTAAAGTTTTCCAGGGGCTTTGAGGGAGAAGGGGCCTATCGACTGCCCATGAAATTTTATGTCGTCCTGTTTATAAAGAGAGATTTACCAGAAGACAGGAGGGAGGGGCATGACCCTTAATTTCGCAGAGCGGGGATTTTTTTTTATTTGAGTCTGTAGTAGGATGATAAATCCATGTCATCTCAAGATTAAATATTGCCATTTATAGACAGCTCGTAATGTGTGAAGTATTTTTGAAAGAACTGGTGGTTTGGAGTTTTATTTATTTTTAGAAAATGTATTAATTTATTACATATTTTTATTGTTTTGTATCAACATACGTGTGGATCTCTTTGGAGTTCCAAATCATGATAGTAAAATAAATTGAATTGGTAGCAGTACAGAGCCTGGACATCCCATCCATTTTGACATGTGTCAGTACAGATGATGTGCAACACTTAGGCCCATTGAAATGAGTATGTGACAATGCACAACACGTCTCCAACATTGACAGCACTGTCCTGCAACATTTTGACTATGAAAGAATGTCCCATGTGTGACATGTTACTAGGCAACCCTTTGTTGTCCCCTGCACCAGTGGCCAATATGCAGCCATGTACCTACACTACCAAGCTTGCTCCAGGCTGCTTGGCTGGCTGCCCTGTAGAGGTTGATATATCTGTGCAGGAAGGGACACTGCCCTATACATATGCTGTTTTGATGGACAATTGGCTCTTTCTGTGTGTGCAGCAGTATGCAGCATGCATTGGTGGCACATTTATATGAGTTCAAAGCACAGACTTTCCTTAAGTGGTGATGAGTTTGCCTCATTTTAAAGCCTCGTCTGACCCAGGCATTAAAATGTTATTCAAATTGTAGTTAATGTCATCTTTTGTGTCCGCCTCCCACCCGTGCATCATTTTTGCCTGGGTGGATAAATGTGGCGCTGGGGGCTTTGAGTCATTTTTTGGACGGGAACACCTACCTTGCATCTCATTGACGCAAGGAAGTTTCATGCATCCAAAAAATGAAGTTAACTCCAATATTTTGACGCTAGGTGGGACTAGCGTCAAAATATAAATATGGCGTTAAGTTGACACTGAATTAGCGTAAACACAATGACGCTAATTCAGCGCAAACAGAGTATAAATATGCCCCTTTGTTTGTTAGATTCACTCAAGTGAAAGAAATGAGGAGGCATGGAGGATGGGTCATGTTAGAGGAAGAAGAAGAAAAGGACACAAACAGAAGAGGGATATATCTCAAATGGGACATCTAAATGCAGTTAGTAATGGATTAGCTATAACTAACCTATCTGAAAAGTGTTAATGTATGAAAATTTACAGAGTTGCAGTTTGGTTTGTCTGCAGTAACACTGATTTAATAAGCATCAAAACCAACCTGAACAAATTTGCCCATGAATAGACATTACATACTCTAGAAATGAACAACACAATGATACTAGAGATATCAGGTATGTGAAGAAACAATCTATGAATTTATGATTTGTAGAATGTGATTTGAGTCTCTGAATTGTGTCATGATGATCATATCGCCAATAGAGAGACATTTGCATAATAGGACCAAGTTCTGGGGATTCTTCCAAAAAGAAAATCAAATTTCAATTTTTTGGTTCATACTATTTTTAGCCATAATAATCCACCCAATGACAATGAGCATGTAAAATGTCCATTCTCACCCCCATCAAGAATATCACCATGACCCCACCAAGGAAAGCAATAGTAGATGAAAACAATCACTGATTTTCAACACTACAGTGATAATCAAAGCTGCTCCCTCAGAAGCACAGGGAGGGGATAAGAGGACAGAGAGGCAGTACTCACACAGATGGAATATCAAAACGATGAGGTCCAGCAATTACATGGCCTCTCTGCCACCTTCCCCAATGAGGACACCCTCTGACCCTACCCTGGACCAAGCAGCGACTGCACATCCCCACACAGCCACATCTTCACTGCAACACCATAGGGAAACTGCTGGACTCCAGAAGAGCTGCATTTAGTATTCCCACCCCAGTTTAAGCAGCACTAAAGAAAGTGTGGAACTCCAGATGGGATAGAACTACTATTCCCACTTCACTATAAGAAAGAGTGAGGAAAGTGCTAGACTCCTGAAAGGTAAGATTTAATATTCCTATTTCAGTCTAAGCAACAGTAAGGAAAGTGCTGGACTCTGGAGTGGCTAGATTTACTATCTCCACTCCAGTCCAAGCAACAGCAGGGGAAAGTGTGGCACTCCGGATGGGGTAGATTTACGATTTTCACTCCAGTCTAAGCAACAGCAGGGGACTCCAGAAGGGTTAGTGTAACTATTCCCACTCCAGTCCAGGCAACAGTAGGGAAAGTATTGAACTTCAGAGGGGTTAGATTTACTATTCCCACTCCAGTCTAGGAAACAATGGGGGAAAGTGTTTAGCTTGGCGGGGTTAGATTTACTATTCCCACTTCAGTTCAAGCAACAGCAGGGAAAATATTAGACCTCTGCAAGACTACATGTTGCATTCCACCTCTTAATCATGTTATACAAAACATGTAAATACCTCATATCAGTAAAACAATAAAATCATATTAAAATATATGTTATGTAGTATTAAACAACATAATACACATAAAATAAAAAATAAAATAATCTAAATTAAATTCACTTCCCTCTAAAAAAAAAAAGAAAGTAAATGTCAATAAAATAGCTTAAATAACAAATCCGACAAAATAATTTGTAATTACATAAACCAAATATATTAACTTTAAAACACAATAAATGAAAAGTAAATTTTACAAAAGTATTGAAAAGAATAGTACAAATGCATAGATTTGTAATAAAACATAGAATGTCCAGCATTACAAACATCCATAAATAATTACCAATTAATCAATTAACTAGTAATAGCAATAAATGACAAAATACTATAATTTCAAAATCTTCCAACCCTGTTCCTCAAACAAAACCAAAAACCCACCAATAAAGTATAAATTGCCTACAAAAATTATTAACAATTAAATCTATTGTGATTTTGAAAATAAACTTTAAATTAAACATCAATTAATAAAACAATTTACATAATTAAGAATACATTACATAAGTACAAGTAAAAATGAATGACATGAATCGACTCTCCACCAGATTTCTCTACAAATCAACAATCTACTCTTAAAAACAATATAATTAACGAAAAAATGTAAATTTAAATGTACATTAAAAATACCAAACTAAATAATATTAAACAATAAAACAATTGATATAAATATTAAATGATACAATATGTATTTTGTGAAAATAATTAGTAATAAAATTAAGTTTTAATTTTATTACTAATTATTTTCACAATTAGTAATAAAATTAAAACTTAATTTTATTACTAATTATTTTCACAAAATACATATTTTATCATTTAATAAAATAAAATAAAGTAGATTTTTCTCACAATCGGAATGGCCGCAAGAGCTCCCATCACGCTCTGCGGCTGAGCTACAGACCGGGAGAGAGCGTGTCAGGATGAGACGCGCTGTGGAGAGCTGAGAGTTCAGAGCCTGGTTGCCAGGGATGCCGAGTGGGGCGCTTCTCTCCGGGCTTCAGGCAAATTTGGTTGGAATGCGGAAGCAGCCCCTCCGAAGCAGTTTCTGGTTGCCGGGGACGCCGAGCAACACGCTTTTCCCACTAAGCCTCTGAGTTGACAGAGGAACGCGGAAGCAGTCCCAAGCCAAGGTAGTTTCTAGGGACGCTTCTTTCTCGAGGGCTGAGACGCGAATATCCAGTGAGCCGAGGCGGTGTCAGGACACAGAGAAGACGCCACCCAAGTAGTTCTAAGCCTCAGGGCAGGAGTGCGACGATTAAGGATTCCTCTCAAGCGGGCTCTGTGAGGGGAAAGCCGTATCTGAGTATTTTGAAGAAGGATTCGCTCTGCACATCGGGATTGTGTGCCCCAGGTGCCCCAGGAGAGGAAGGGGCCGGCGGTAAGAAATTTTTTAAGACTCCTGCTGATCGTCCAGCCTTCAGGGCTCGCTCCACCCGGTACACAGGGTTTCAACAGTGACATTTAAAGGGTATTCAAGGAGAAAGGACTTGGGGAAAGACTGTATTAAGGCAGGCGAAGGCAAGTGAAGGACTGCTATACTTTTTGAAGGAGGAACGGGGAGGGGGAGGGGCAGATTTCCCCCCCCCCCTTTTTATTTTTTTATTTTTTTATTTTTTTTATTTAAAAAACAGTTAAACAACTCAGTGTATCTTAATTTAATCGCATTTGTGGGGGTAGGGCCCCCCCCTTTTTTTTTCTCTCTTCTCCCCCCTCCCCCCCCTTTTCCCTTTTTTTTTGAAAAGATGCGGCATTCTCCACACTATGCAGGCATGCAGGCCGCTCTGCTGACAGAGTTCCCAGAGCAACACGCACTACCAAACAGAAGGGACCCTCACCTTCAGATAATCACTTGCACAAGGCTCCGGCTTCCGTGCCCCCTCTACTTTCCATTATGGATTCAGCCTCCAACCCTATTTCACCTCTCTCTCTCAATTTACCGCCCTCAGGAGCTAACTTGTCAAGTTCCCCTCTCAGCTTGGATTGCCCATCTGACGAATCAAGGGCTCCACCATCCGATTCAGATCCTAGCCCGGGGTCATTGAAAGGCTCTCCATTGCTCACTCAGTTGATCCCCGACTGGAACTCTGAGATTGTTTGTGATCAAACAGCAGACATTGGATCTTCATCTAGACCCCTCTATCCCTTGTTTGGGGGTGGGAAGATTCATAAGGAAGATCCCCCTGTGCCAATTGTTAGCTGCACTCCCCCTCCTCAGGTAGATAACTCATCTTCTCTATTAGCGCACGAGTCAGTCAGCAGGGGTGGGGCAAGCGCAGCAACGGAATCTTCTGCCCACATCTCTGCTTTTACTTCTACTTCTACTGTGTCTTCCGGACCTAATGGGCAAAGTGGAGCTCCTTCTCAGGGTCCGACAGTTATGACAAGTGCTAGCACTCCTCTGGATAACGTACTTTTGCAGATACTAAGTAAGTTAAAAACGTTGAAAGTTTCCCAGGATAACGCAAATCAGAGAACAGAATCACAATTGAACCTGATTTGTAGCAATATCCAGCAACTTAACTCACGAATTATAGTCATCGAACAACGAGTCTCCGATCTCAAGGATATTCGGGCAACGGTAGAACCATCTCTGGCAAAATGGCAAGCTGATCTGCTAGATCTACAGATTCGTCTAGACGATGGCGAAAATCGATCACGTAAATCTAATCTGCGATTTACGGGAGTCCCTGAAGGGCGCGAAAACGGTCAGACAGTTACAGAATTGGTAACAGATCTTATTAAAAGTCATGTTTTAACAGGGCTGGTGGATAAGCATCCAGATCTAACAATTATGCGTGCCCATCGGGTCCCTGCAGTCCAGCCACTACAATCTAAATATCCTCAAACTATTCTAGTGAATGTTGGTGACTTTCGTATCAAGGAACAGATCTTCCAGAAAGCAATTAAAACCAAAATCTTCCAGATTCCCGGGGACTATGCATTCAAGATTTTCTCAGACATGTCGGTGGTGGCAGCGCATCGGAGAAGATAATTGAAAGAGATGATTCCAGCATTTCAAAAAGCAGGTGCACAGGCTGGCCTTGTGCAACAATCCAAACTTAAAGTGTTTTTTCAGGGTCAATCGAATTTTATCCATACAGTTGATGCTGCTAAATCCTTGTTGCATGCAATTCAGAACTCTGAGCAGTTGGGACGAGTAAGGGGCGGTGGGGTGGGATTGCAGAGGGGGGAAGAACCCAATAAAGACTACAAGGTGATATATTGGATACTGAGAAATGAGGGTAGTAATACTGTAGGAGAATAGGACTCTCCCCCCCTTCCTTTTTTTTTTTTCCCTTTCATGCCACAGCGCATGGTCAGGCTATTCTAATTTTCTCTCTCCAGTCTTTGGCCTAGGGTGCTATGACAAGGCACCACGTTAGGGAAGAATTGGGTCAGCTGGTGGGGGAGGGATGTGGCCCCGGGCTGTCCGGGCGGGAGGGCTCCAGGTGTGGGCCACTGAAGGGGAGGAAGGGGGGGGCTGGGAGGAGAGGGGGGGAGAGGTATGGATATCAGGATCTGTTTTTGTCACTGCAAAGGATTGTTAGGATTGGATAGTGTATCTAACTCCAGATCAGGGGGGGCCATAGGCAGACTAACTCAAGGTATAATAAAATGACAAACATTTTTTTATCATTAAGATTACTATCCTGGAATGTTAATGGATTAAATAATCATAGAAAAAGGTCCGCTATTGAAGAGAGGGTATCTGCTCTTAGTCCCTCAGTTATATTTCTTCAGGAAACCCATATTCCACTTAATAAAGTTTCGGGCTTTCAAATGTAAAAAAAAAAGAGCTGATTTTAAAGGGGTTGCAGCAGCTTCAGCGGCTCTTAGAGGAGTGGCAGTTTTTCTAGCTAAAGCCCTGAATGCACAACCATTGGACTTTCTTTCTGACCCTGAGGGGCGTTGGTGCTGGGTTCAGCGTTTAGTCGCTAAGGAGAGATTTATTTTTGTTAGTTTTTATGCTCCTCTGACAGACGATCCAGCCCCTTATATAGACTTGTTTCACTCCCTTTTGCAATTGACAGGGAAAATTATTATTGGAGGGGACTTCAACTTTCTCCAGGACCCAGTTTTAGACACTACCGTAAAAGGTAAGAGACAGCACAAACCTAAAGTAGCAAAGATCTTTCGAGATTATGTTAAGGTTTTGGCGCTATGTGATCCCTGGTGGACAAACACCCCGATGCGAGGGAATATACTTGCATCTCCTCGCGGTATAAAAGCTCCTCGCGCATGGATTTTTTTTTTATTTCAGAAACATTGTGCTATCGATCTCAGTCAGTCCAGCATTCTGGCCTTTCAGACCACGCCTCTTTGCTGCTGGAAGTCTCTCTCCAGTCTACAGTTTATATACCCCGGACTAGAAGGCGCCTTTTGTCGGAGGAGGGGTGGATACAGACCTCACAGGCCGAAATAAGGGATTTCTTTCAACGCAATCAAGGGTCCTCACCCCCAGCGATAGTCTTGGATGCATTTAAGGCCTATTTTAGGGGCTGGGTAATTGTCAAAGAGGTAGCTGATAAACGGGTTCTGATACAACAAACTGCAGTATTGGAAGATGTAGTTCAAAAGTGTTTAGTTACCTATTTGTATGCCCCTTCGGATACTAATAGGCAGGCCTTCGAAGCTGCCAAGAAAGCGTTGGCGGGATTTTTTTTAAGAAGGTTGATATAGAATATGGGTCCTATAAACAGAAGATTTACGAAGAAAGTAATTTTACAGGAAAATTCTTGGCATGGCAAGCTCGAGATCGTATTGCTGGCAATGTCAGACACGCTTTAAGATGCCCGGTCACCGGGGTTAGGCGTACTGACCCGGAGACCTTGATAAAATTATGTTGGAACATTATAGAAAAATCTATAGTAATGTTTGTTTCAGCTATAGATCCCAGGACTATTGAGAAGTTCCTGATGGACCTTGATATTCCTCGCCTTTCAGATGAAGACTGTGTGGTATTGTCTCAACCATTTACAAAGCCAGAACATCTAGATGTCGTTAAGAACCTTCCCACAGGGAAAACCTGTGGACCAGATGGCTTCCCGGCTGAGTTCTATAAGACCTTTATAAATGCATTCGCTGAGGAGTTCTTGGCCCTATTAAATGGCCTGCTACGGGGCGAACAGATCCCCAAAACCTGGCATTCAGGGAACGTGGTTAGTTTCCCTAAGAAAAATAAAGATAGGGAGGATCCAAATGCATGCCGTCCAATTTCGTTGTTAAACTCAGACTATAAAATAATGACAAAATTACTGGGTAATAGGCTTAATGGGGTAATCAATAAATTGGTGCATTCCGATCAAAACGGTTTTGTGGCTGGCCGACAACTGGCTACAAACACACACTGTTTAGCTGAGGCTCTCGATTATTTCACTACTAATAAAGTCCCTGCCATTATTCTTCTGCTGGACGCGGAAAAAGTATTTGATTTGGTTGTTTGGGACACGCTTTTCTTAATTTTATCTAGCTATAAGGTACCTACTCAAGTTATTACATTAATTCCAAGGTTGTACTCAAACTCTGAGGCCAATATTATTGTAAACTTGAAGTGTGTCGGACAACTTCAAATACAACGTGGGACTAGACAAGGGTGCCCATTATCCCCTATTTTATTTGCCCTTTTTATTGATCCACTCGCCATTAAAATTAGGTAACATAGTCAGATTCAATCCCCGTTAAAATCAAAGGGAAAGATCAAACTTTATGCAGACGATATCATTTTGTTCTTAGACATAAAACATTCTTCTCAGGAAGCGGCCTTCAATCTATTTAATTAATTTCAGCAAATCGGTGGCTATAAGATTAATAGGAGCAAGACTGACATTCTTCTTTGTGGTACCTCTCCTAGTTGTCTTCTTCCTGAATTAAGAGAATGTGTAAATCCCAATCCAAAAAGATATTTGGGGGTTTATTTCTCGTCCAATATAAGAGATCTCTACAAGTTGAATTTAGTTCCTTTACTTCAGAGAACTCAGGCTCTGCGGACTCGTTGGAGGCCTCTCCCTCTCTCTATATTAGGCCGCATCGCGTTAATCAAAATGTCAATTTTACCACTTTTCAATTTCTTGTTTGCGGCTATTCCGTGTGTTCTAACGCAACTTTTTTTTAAAAACTGGAATCCCTATTTCGTTCATTTATTTGGCAGAACCGAAAGGCTCGAGCCGCTTTAAGTATACTGTACGCCGACAAGAAAAAGGGGGGACTGGCCTTGTAAAATTTCAAAGATTATTATTATGCATTTTTTGCACATTACTATGCTAGTTTTCAATTGGATTACTCCGCGGATCCAAGTCTTTTATTGATTTTCGGGTATTAATATGTAGGGAGCATAATATCCGGAACCCAGCCCTCTTGACGAAATCGCCTAAAAAAGTTTGTTATAAAATTCTTAAATGGTTTTTCAAGAAAAGATTAGATTTTTTTAGAAAATATTCAATCCCCTCTGTACATTTTGACACTCCACTTTCACAGATTTTTCTACACTCTGGGACTCAGCTTAATGAAGTCTTGGTAAAGAGGTGGGAGCTCGCTGGATTTAGTAAGATTGGAGATTTTCATGCTGAGGACAACTGGGAAGCCCCATTGAATATCCTGATTACTGTCAACAATGATTTTTTGCTGGTCGGATCTTATAATATTTTTCTACATGTTTTAAGGGATTTAGACGTTAATTCCATCATTAATGCCCAACTATTGGTAACAGAATTAGTTGGACCTTCGCGGATAGGGAATGCAGGGTCATGGAGAAGGCTCTTGGCAGAAAGGGTCAAAGTGGATCTTGGGATAAGAGCTCAGATGAAATGGGCTAGTCGTTAGGGCATAGAGGTCTCAGGTGACTACTGGGAGACTATTAATCGCCGGTATTTCTCCGTGCTACGAGGGGCTAACTGGCATCGAATGATATTTTTTAGTAAATGGTTATTGTATCGAACCCCGCAAGCCCTATCTCGTATGGGGACTGGCTATCCTAATATGTGTTTTCGCTGCAAGGAAGTAGGAGCAGCAGGTTGGATCCATACAATTGCAACATGCCGATGTATACAGGGATATTGGGAGGGTGTTGTTGCAATTTTAACAACTATTGCATTGGTATCCATATCTCCCAGTATTCGGTTAATGAGCTTGGGCTACGACCCCGAGACAAGACTTTCTTCAAGATGGGAGAAGTTCGTATTTATAGCCGCTGCGGTTGCTAGGTCACTTTTGCTGAGAAATTGGTGTTCTGAATTGTCTCCTACTAGTCAAGAGTGGTATAATAGGATGGTGCAAGTTAGACTTCAGGAGATGAGATATGCTAGCAGAATAGGTAGTGTTAAAAAGTTCTCTCTGATCTGGGGAAATTATTTCTTGGATAAGTTTGGCTGATGTTTCTTTTTGTTTCATTTTCTGAAAGTGACAATGTATCTTGTTGTGTATTGATGTTTCTTTTCCTGATACTAAAATAAAAAAAATAAAAAAAAATTAAGTTAATTTATTTTACACCCTGTTCCCCTACAAACCCAACAATCCCCACTACACTATGAATTTCTAATCAGTATGAAAAGATAAATAAAACATTTTCAATTACAAAATATACTTTACAAAACTAAGAACAATTATGCTAACAAAACTGACAGCTTAACTAATATTCTAACCAACATACAATAAAATAATGAAACAAAAAATACAAATGCATTTAAGCAAACAATATTACTTGGTTAACAAATGATATTCTTGACAACTATATTTTTTTACATGATATTTTTGTACTAATGATGTTCTTGACACAATATTTGAGTATCACAATATTTTTTCCAAATACCTTCCTCTTCGAGTTGTACCAGATCTCAAAACACTGTGTCAGTCCACATTGACAGAGTGTTAGGTGGCATCTCCCCTGGGACACCAAGCACCCAGATGTTGGTGCCTTTCCTCTGGTTCCTCAATGTTTCAATCTTTGTTTCATGTGTCAACATAACATCCAATATGTACTGCTTAAAGTTAATTAGGTCTTTCATCTCTGCCATGCATGCCACCAAAATATTTCTAGAGAATACACTCTCTCCTCTTCTGTCTTCGAGGCCCTGTCAGAAACCACCACATAATGGTGCATACCATGCACTTTCTTTTCTACATTCCTCACCACCTCTTCAATCATGTCTATCTTATGTACAATATTGGTGTATAAATCTGCAAAGGATTTGAGAAGAACATGTTCCACTTTGTTAGGATGCCTTCATCCAGGGCTACCTGTGCTTGTTCACAGGCATTTCCTTAATTGGCCTTTTGTGTAAGGTTCTAAAAGATCTCTTTAAATTTCTTTCTGACTGGTATGGCCACAGACTATGACTCTGATTGCTCCTTCCAGACTGAAACACCCAAAAGTGCAGTGGGCCTTGTGGGGGGACTGTCAGTTGGACAGATATTCTCAACAGTCTAGACCCTTGTCACGAGAAATCCTGACTGCTCTACAAGAGGCTGTTCTCTCTTTGGCTCAACCGTCCATGCATGAGTTGTGCCCTGGGGTGTAAGGTGTGCTCCATGAATCCAATCTTCCTCAGCTCAGAGTGCTCCACCAATACTTCTTCCTGGCCCACAGATGGCTCTAATGCTCAACACCAGCCCCTGCATCCTTCACCATGGAGAGGCACCTGTCCTGGGCCATTACCACCAGTGCTGCATGTCCCAGTGTCTTCTCTCAGCCAAGGATCCCACCTGAATTCCTTCAAAGGTGTATTGTTGTCACCCAACTTTCCTTAGCACCAGCACCTTTAGACCACACAGTACCCAGTCAGTAGCTCCGAATTCTGGTGATCATCTTGACACCTGCTTTCCCTCCCTTTAATTTATGTTTTTATACCTCATGAGGTTGTAAGAAATTGGGTTATCAGTTGAGGGGGTGGAAGCCCCACTAAGGCAACAGCCACAATCTTTGCCAGGGTAAACCACAAAAATCATGAAAATTAACCTATGCTTAATCCTCTGGTATCTTAGCACAAATGCAGTCAGGCTTAACTATAGGAAGTGTGTAAATTATTTATGCATCACACAAGTTGTAATAAAGAGAAAACACAACACAAGAAAAATCCCAAATCAATCTGGAAAAATAGAGTGAGTTTTAGTAAATAAAATGATACCAGAACATCAACAAAAGTCCAATCATTAGAAACAGAGATATTAAGGGCCTCATTATGAGTTTGGCAGGTGGTAGAGGCTGCCCGCCAAACTCTTTGGGCTGGAAGACCGCCACTCCGGTTTTCCGCCTGCTGGCCCTATTATGAGTTTACCACTGGGCCAGCAGAGGAAACAGCTTTTCTGCCGCTGGCCCAGCAGGAAACTCACCACAACATTGATACCAGCTCGTAATCGATCCAGCGGAATTGTTGCGGTGCATCGGATGTGAGTGCACCCGTCGTGCTTTTCACTGCCTGTAATTCAGGCAGTGAAAAGCGTGACATGCCTGTCCATGGGGGCTCCTGCACTGCCAAGTGCATGGGCAGTGCAGGGGCCCTCAGGGGGCCCCCTACTCCACCAGCCTTTGCATGGCAGTGGAACCGACATGCAAAATCTGGCAGACACGAGGGTCGTAATCCCCAGGCCAGCGCTGTTAGCAGTGCTGCAGTGGTGAATTAAGAATGGTGACACTGACAGACCTCGGCCAGCATAAAAGTGGCAGTGTAGGTGGTCCGACCGTGGCGCCTTTGCCATGTCTTGTCTTAAGACCGCCACACTAGTAATGAGGGCCTAAGTGTTTACGTTTTTTAGTGAAAATAGTGCCTACAAGAATAAAGTGCAGAATTTGATCATCTGTTCACACCAGAGGAAAGTCCAATTTCAGGTCAACCACAGTGTAGCACGAGCCAGATACAGGGACTTGCTGAAGAGTTACCTTCTCAAGTTCTGCACAGAGTTCTGTTGATGTAGGAAGAGCAGCAAGGAGCCTAACTTCTGGATTTTGATATTCTTGGGGATCAGGTCTCACTCCGCAGAGGCCAGTAGCAGGGCTCAGGAAGATCCTGGCAGGTCCTGCTGCAGCTGAGCAGGTGGGCAGCTACATGGTAGACTATGGAAGCTTATTGTGACCCAGGAGATCAGCCAACTGACCCCTGGAGTCACTTAGGGTAGTTTGGGATCTAGACAAGCAGACCTAATCTTCCATCTTCGCTTTCCATCGAGATTCTGAGAAACTTGAAATGGGAACCTTAGTAGAATAGTGTTGTAAGCTGTAGTCAAATGTATAGCATGACTTTTCATTATGCCTTGAATGTTATGTACACATGGTTCTGTTCTCATTGTCATATCCTCTCGTTAGATCTGAAGTGGCAGTCGCCGCTAGCTGCTCGATGGGGATACCACGACGCGGAGAGCTGATCTCTTAATAAAGACAATTGATGATAATCATTGTGTAGAAAGACTCCTTCATCTCAACATTAATTTGGCGACGAGCAACAGCTACGCAGGAGCAGCGACTCTTCGGGTGTGGAGAACTTATGCATAACCAATAATGCGATAAGTGCAGCGACACTGTATATGCTGTGACGCTATATGTTTATTTAGTGGCATAAAGTTGCGTATATTAAATATTCGCCACAATGTAGCGTGAAATGCTACCATTGGAAGCACTATGTCACGCATTAAATTTCTCAAGCAACGCATTACATTAATGGTTTCTGACATTTGCGGTGTAACTCACCATTAAACAGTTCCTCACGCACAGATGAAATAAACAACACTTCCCTTGTGTCGGAGTGATCGAGGGGGAGACCATTCACTCCTACTCGACGAGCCTCGTTTAAAGGGGAGGCCACCCCATTTGTTAAAGGGGAACAGTCTACCACATGATTTAAAGGGGAAGTAGTTCTGCAAAGGAGTCTACAGCAGCACGCTTCTTGTCTGGCAATCAAAGTGTAGAAGTTATGTGTGCGCAACAGTTTTAAACATTATATACGATATATATATATATATATATATATATATATATATATATATATATATATATATATATATATTTATATATATATATATGCATATATATGTCGCGCCGCGGCCGCGAACATGAGCCGCTGCGGCGCAGCACTCTGGGGCCGCGGCGGGTCGCGGTCGGGCCGCGGGGGAAGCCGCGGCTCGGGTCAAGGGTCGCGGCACTCGCCGCACTCCTTTTCTCCGGCCGCAGATTCCTGGACGCACGCGGCAGGGCCAGAGGCCCCAAATTGGGTCCCGGGCCTTGCCGCGAGCGCGGCGTTTTCTGCGCTTGACGGCCACATAAATTACATTAGGATTCTTGGTATCCACTTCTTCCACCACTTACCGGTCACAACAGTCAAAAGCCGGATGCCTGCACATGGTGGTGTTTTATGCATGCCTTTTCCCTTTCCCAGCATGCTGCTCACTTCCTCTCTTCCCAGCATGCATTGTTTCTCTTAGTTTGGACGCATGTTCTTTATTCATTGTTATAATCTCTTCCCCAATCCAAGATGGTGGTGTTTCTACTTCCTGTTTTCTACTTCCGGTCTAGGGGTATATAAGGGGAATTCAACTTCTTGCTCATTGCGTTGCAACACTCCTTTGGTGGTAGTCACGCTCTGGCTGGTTTCCTCTTGTGGATCCAGTTATTCCTGACCTGTCTTCGTCTCCAGTTTTCCTGTACTCTCGGATCTTCAGTTCTAACGTCCTTGTGTCCTCCTTCTGTTTCAGGGAGTTCCTGTTGGAGGTTTTTTACCCTTTTGGGGTTTTTCCTCTGGGACTCCTTCTGGAGGGCACGGACTGTAGTGACTTGCTATTGTCAAACAGCACCGTGGCTACCGGAAGGGGTCGCCCCTACCTCGGCCAGAGCAGAACCTGCCAGAATCGGGGTCATTCCCCAACTCTCATCAACTTCGACGGTAAGCCCAGTGAAAACCGTGACAGATTGCAACGCCCAAAAATCCAGTTGCAGTCCGGAACCATGGATAATCCAGTGGCGAATACAGAACCCACCAGCCAGACCCTGCTTATGACTATACAACAACAGGCTCAAGAACTCCAACAGCTACGTACTGAAAACACCGTCTATCGACAAGCCTTTGCATCCAGGACCACTGATGTCCCCTCAGTATCTGCCACTACACCTCGTTTCTCCGGGGATCCTAACAAATTGAGAGAATTTCTGGATGCCTTGACGGTTTATTTCGCTTTTCGCCCCTCACAATTTGTGCAAGACAAGACCAAGGTGGGGTATTTGATTAGCGCTTTATACGGGCCAGCCTTGGCTTGGGCCACTCCTTTAGTGACAAGAAATGACCCCTGCCTGTCTAATTATTCCAACTTTGTCACTACCTTTAAACAGATGTTTGAGCGCCCTGGACTCGAGTCTTCAGCAGAAGAAGCTCTCTGCGATATCCAACAAGGAAATCAAGATGTATTACAATACATCACCCGTTTCAGACAATTAGCAGCAGAAACATCCTGGGTGGAACGTACCTTGGTGACACTGTTCCGCAGGGGTCTCAGAGAGGACATTAAGGATGAACTGGTGCACTCTGCTAGAATAGAGAACCTTAAAGGATTGATGGATCAGACCCTGACAATAGAATATCGGTTGAATGAGCGAAGAACGGAGAAAAGGAAGAGTCGTTTGCCATCACACTCAGTGACGTCTCGCACCTTCCCTCATCGTACCGAAGAAATCCATCCTGAACCTAAGGGGCCTACCGAGGAAGAGCCGATGCAAATTGATACGGCTCGAGGACCTTTATCAGCTAGTGAAAGGGAACACAGACGAAGGAAGGGACTTTGTCTGTATTGTGGTGCAGCTGGTCACCTAATTCGCACCTGCCCCGTTCGTCCAGCCAAGCCTTTGGGAAATGCCAACTCCTGTCCTCAGTGAGACGGGTGAGGACGGGATATCGTGAAATACCTTCCATTTGTTCTTCCAGGGAGGAAGGAACTGCTCTTTTTCTTTTACCAGTTATCCTTCACTTAACTGATGGCCGGGAGAAAGAACCCTGGCTTTATTGGACTGCGGAGCCAGTGGCATCTATTTAGATGAAGCATGGGCCAAAGAACGACAGATAGCACAAATACCTAAGGAAGTACCAGAACAAGTCCACACGGTGGATGGATCACTCTTGGACTCAGGACCCGTACAGTATACCACCCCTACTTTCTGTCTACAGTTTGGGAAACACCAAGAAAATCTTTTGTTTGATTTAATTTCATCACCACACCACGTCATGATCCTGGGAATTCCATGGCTCACACAGCACAACCCTTACATCAACTGGGAAACAAGAACTATTTCTTTATCCTCTCACTTCTGCCAACACCACTGCTACCTAGCAGGGGATTATTGGTCCTCAAAAGGTCTCTTAGCAGCACCCCCTAAGGTGGGATGCTCTATTAACGTCCTACAGGGGATACCCAGTCATTATCAAGAATATGCCGATGTATTCCAGAAGCCAGAAAAACCTGAACTGCCACCCCATAGAGAATACGATTGCGCCATTCCTTTAGAACCAGATACAGTGGTTCCTTTTGGGCGAATGTGCTCTCTAACAGAACCTGAAAAGCAGATTCTTAAGGAATACCTTGATGAGAACATACAGAGCGGATTGATTGCTCCCTCCTCTTCACCTGCAGGGGCTCCTCTCTTCTTTGTGCCTAAGAAGACGAAAGATTTGCGTCCCTGTATTGATTTCAGAGGATTAAACAAGATCACTATTAAGGATCAGTACCCGTTACCCCTTATTAAGGACATCCTAGAAGCAGTCAGAGGGGCAAAGAGATTCACCAAGCTGGATCTCAGAGGAGCATACCATCTTTTAAGGATCAAAGAAGGTGATGAGTGGAAGACCGCTTTTAGAACATCCTTTGGTCACTACGAATATCGAGTAATGCCATTCGGACTCACCAATGCCCCTTCCATTTTTCAAAGGTTCATGGATTCTATTTTTTCCGATCTTCTGCAACAAACAGTGGTGGTTTATCTCGACGACATTTTAATATTTTCTGTCAACCCAGAGCAACACTCTAAGCATGTTCGCCAAGTTCTAGAGAGACTCCGACAACATCATTTATTTAGCAAACCCGAAAAGTGCGAGTTTGATCAGACAGAGGTAAAATACTTGGGATATTGCATTAACCAAACTGGGGTCGCCATGGATTCAGACAAGGTACAAGCTATATTGGATTGGCCATCTCCCTCTTCTATCAAGGAGACTCTGGGCCGTATTTATACTCCGTTTGCGCCGAATTTTCGTCGTTTTTTTCGACGCAAATTCGACGCTAAACTAACGCCAACTAACGCCATATTTATACTATGGCGTTAGAGGCGTATAGCGCCAAAGTTCCCGGAATGTGCGTCATTTTTTAGCGTGAACCCCTTCCTTGCGTTAATGATATGCAAGGGAGGCGTTCCCGTCTAAAAAATGACTCCCAGGCCTTTACGTGGTATTTATACTCCCGGGCAAAAATGACGCCCGGGAGTGGGCGTGGCCAAAAACGGCGCATTTGCGCCGCTTTTTAACGCCTGGGTCTGGGATGGCGTTAAGGGACAAGTGGGCTCAAAATGAGCCCACAGTGCCCTCCCCTGCCCCCAGGGACCCCCCCTGCCACCCCTGCCCACCCCAGGAGGACACCCAAGGATGGAGGGACCCATCCCAGTGAAGTACAGGTAAGTTCAGGTAAGTATAATTTTTGTTATTTTTCAATTTTTTTTTGTGGCATAGGGGGGCCTTATTTGTGCCCCCCTACATGCCACTATGCCCAATGACCATGCCCAGGGGACATAAGTCCCCTGGGCATGGCCATTGGGCAAGGGGGCATGACTCCTATCTTTACAATGATAGGAGTCATGTTGATGGGGGATGGGCGTCGAAAAAAAATGGCGCAAGTCGAGTTACGACGATTTTTTCGACGTAACCTGACTTGCCCCATTTTAAGACGCCCATGCGCCATTTTCCCCCTACGCCGGCGCTGCCTGGTGTACGTGGTTTTTCTCGCGCACACCAGGCAGCGCCGGTCTGCTTGCGCCGGCTAACGCCATTCAATAAATACGGCGCCCGCATGGCGCTTCAGAATGGCGTTAGCCGGCGCAAAACTTTTTGACGCTAAACTGCGTTAGCGCAGTTTAGCGCCAAAAAGTATAAATATGGGCCTCAGTGTTTTTTGGGATTAGCCAATTTCTATCGACAATTTATAGCAGACTTTGCCCAGAGAACCAGCTACATTATTCAAACCCTTAAAAAAGACCATCTAAAGAAGGGCTTTTGTTGGACACAAGATGCAGAGTTAGCCTTTCAAGACTTAAAGAAAGCCTTTATTCAAGCTCCCATTCTACGACACCCAGACACCAGCAAACAATTCATTGTTGTCGCAGACGCATCAGAAAGAGCCATTGGGGCTGCCTTACTGCAAAAACAAGACGATGATGATTTAGAGCACCCTGTATTCTACCTGTCACACATTTTATCCGATTCAGAACAGAACTATTCCGTGCTAGAACGTGAATTACTCGCCTTAAAGACCGCGTGCACAGAATGGAGACACTTTCTGATGGGCTCGAAAGAACCCTTTGAAGCCCGGACAGACCACAGAAATCTACAATGCTTGAGAAACTTTCAGTGTCAGAATAGCCGGCAGGCTCGATGGGCTTTCTTTTTCAGCCAATATGACTTTTATATCACATACATCCCTGGTTCTCAGAACATCCTGGCGGATGCCTTGTCCCGACGTTACCCTGAGTGAAGCGATTCTCCTGTACAGAACCTATTTGACAATAACAAGATCATTGGTTTAGTACAGACTTTTTTAGACCAAGTCAAGTCCGAATATCGCCGTCTAGAAGATACAGAGCTGAATAAGTTGCGCCCGCAACTTCATATAGATCAAGGGTATTATTATCATGAAAAGGCCCTGTTCTTATCCACTAAGCTAGTACAGACTGAAGCCTTACGTATGTGCCATGATTCCCCCATCGCAGGTCACCGAGGAATGAAAGCTACCCAAGAACTTCTACTTCGCTCCTTCTGGTGGCCAACTCTCAAGACAGATACTGAAGATTATGTATCATCCTGTCCTATATGTGCTCAAGCCAAGACACCCGTACTAAACCAGTAGTATTACTTCGCCCACTACCAGTTCCCCCAGGTCCATGGCACACTATCTCCACGGATTTCATGTGCTCTTTACCCTCTTCAATGGGAAATCAAGTAATTATGGTAACGGTGGACTCCTTCACTAAAATGGCTCACTTCACGGCCTTAAGAAAGTTACCAACGGCAAAAGAATTAAGTCAAATCTTTACACAAGAAATCTTTCGACTTCATGGATTACCTCAGGTCATTATATCGGATAGGGGTCCGCAATATATCTCCCGATTATGGAAACAATTCTGTAAGACCTTGGGAATCGAAGTGGCCTTATCATCAGGGTTCCATCCTCAAACTAACGGACAGACGGAACGACTCAATCAAGGCCTCAAACAATATTTACGTAGCTTCTGCAATGCTACGCAGAGTAATTGGTCTACCTATTTACCACTTGCAGAATTCTCCTACAACAACTCCATACACAGTGCCTCGAAAGTCTCCCCTTTCTATGGCTCTTACGGTTTCCATCCTAAGGCCTTCCCGACTCCCCTGAAAGATACCTCCAATCTTCCTGCCATCTCCTCTTATGTTTGACAGCTACGGGGTGTCCAACGTGTTATCTATTCAAACCTTGTGGCCACTAAGTCACGCATGAAAAGGATGGCTGATAAGAGACGTTGTGAGGCTCCTCACTATCAGGTCCATGATAAAGTTTGGCTTTCCTCTAGATTTCTGCCTCTCCGTCTACTCAGAACAATTTTAAACCCCTTTATTATGGTCCATTCCTGATTCTCAAAAAGATTAATCCAGTGTCTGTGCGTCTTCGCCTGCCCCAGACTTGGAAGATACACCCTGTGTTCCATGTCTCTCAGCTCAAACCTTACCTTCCAGATCCTTTTCACAGACAATTCTCCTGTCCTCCCCCTCTGTTGATTGATAATGTGCCCGAGTACGAGGTCCAGGAAATCTGTGACTCTCGGTTTTTCCATGGACGCCTCCAATATCTTATTCATTGGAAAGGCTACCCTATGAGTGAGTGTTCCTGGGAAGATGCCCCTTCAGTTTATGCCCCTCTTTTGGTTCGTCGCTTTTTCCAGCTTTTCCCTCATAAGCCTGGGGCCTCGGGGGGGGGACCTACTGTCGTGCCGCGGCCGCGAACACGAGCCGCCGCGGCGCAGCACTCTGGGGCCGCGGCGGGTCACGGTCGGGCCGCGGGGGAAGCTGCGGCTCGGGTCAAGGGTCGCGGCACTCGCCGCGCTCCTTTTCTCCGGCCGCGGATTCCTGGACGCACGCGGCAGGGCCAGAGGACCCAAATTGGGTCCCGGCCCTTGCCGCGAGTTCAGCGTTTGCCGCAAGCGCGGCGTTTGCCGCGCTTGACGGCCACATAAATTACATTAGATGCTTGGTATCCACTCCTTCCACCACTTACCGGTCACAACAGGCAAAAGCCGGATGCCTGCACATGGTGGTGTTTTATGCATGCCTTTTCCCTTTCCCAGCATGCTGCTCACTTCCTCTCTTCCCAGCATGCATTGTTTCTCTTAGTTTGGACGCATGTTCTTTTTTCATTGTTATAATCTCTTCCCCAATCCAAGATGGTGGTGTTTCTACTTCCTGTTTTCTACTTCCTGTCTAGGGGTATATAAGGGGAATTCAGCTTCTTGCTCATTGCGTTGCAGCACTCCTTTGGTGGTAGTCACGCTCCGGCTGGTTTCCTCTTGTGGATCGAGTTATTCCTGACCTGTCTTCGTCTCCAGTTTTCCTGTACTCTCGGATCTTCAGTTCTAACGTCCTTGTGTCCTCCTTCTGTTTCAGGGAGTTCCTGTTGGAGGTTTTTTACCCTTTTGGGGTTTTTCCTCTGGGACTCCTTCTGGAGGGCACGGACTGTAGTGGCTTGCTATTGTCAAACAGCACTGTGGCTACCGGAAGCGGTCGCCCCTACCTCGGCCAGAGCAGAACCTGCCGGAATCGGGGTCGTTCCCCAACTCTCATCAACTTCGACGGTAAGCCCAGTGAAAACCGTGACAATATATATATATTGTGTGCACAAATGAATATTTGATTTGTTTTTTTCTAAAAAAATAGAAGAAAACTGAGGAAGAGCACATTACGCATTTCATTTGTTTTGTATTTCTTATTTGTAATACCATAACATGGATATCACCACAATTTCACCACCCTCATGTTTCCTTTCTCAACCAGGAGTTACATCTATTGAATGGGACAAAGAGGTGGAAATGTTTGACAATTATTTGGAAACTATTGACGGTCAAGGCTTTAGACCTAGTAGGAAACAAGCTATTCTTTTGCGCACACTAGGAAAAGAGGGTCAACACGTATTTAAATATCTTCCCATTGCTCTAGACAACAAAGGTCAACCTGTGGAGAATGTGAATGTGGAGACGTGCAAGAGGTTAGAAAAGAGATTTGCGAAAGGGACAAATGTGGTGATGAGGAGGAAAAAATTATATTCTCAACCCCAGAGAGTAGGTGAATCTATAGATGACTTTGTAACAAGACTTCGTGAACTATCTCTTAAAAGCAGATTAGGAGTGTAGAGTATAATAGAACGTATGTGTGCGGCCACAACATTTTTGCACTGATCTTAAAACTTTGTTAAACAGTTTGTCTCATGGGGGTGCAGGGAAAGGTTCAGCAAGGCTTATGAGATTAGCTTAAAAATTGCAAGAGTACAATTTTATAATTGAGTACATTCCAGTGTGGAATAACACACAAGCAGATTGTTTGTCCTGACTACCTTTAGATTGGAGGAGTGTAGACGAGAAAGGAGTAAACAAGTGTGAAAAAGAAGGAGCAGTAGCCAGTGTTTTAGGATGTGATTCTTTGGAGTCGAGGTCAGAATGGTCTTGTGCCATGGAAGAGGATACAGTTTTAAAGAAAGGACAGGTTTTGATAGAAAAGGGACCAAGGAGAGAAAATACTGTGGCTGGTGCCCTCAGGCCATTCAACAAAGTGATAGATAAATTGTTCTGGGCAGATCATAATGCGAGGTGAAAAGATTGTTCCACCCATTGCACTATGAAAGAGATTGTTTGAAATTGCCCACAAAGGACACCTTGGTCAGTCTCTAATGAAGAAAAGGCTGCAGATTGAGTTTTGGTGGCCTGGTGTGGATGGTGAGGTTGCAATGTGGATTGAACGTTGTGTAGAATACAAAGAGTGTGAGAAGAGATTGAGAGTGGGACCAAAGAATGTTTCAAGCAATATTTGTGATCCTGGTCAGGCATGGCTTACGGTTTGCCTCAATTTCATTGGTCCTATGGCAGGGATTAAGCATGACAAAAGGTTTGGATTAGTGTTAGATGACGTTCTTTCCAGGTAGTTAACTGCAAATAATTCCAGAAATTACTACAAAAATGACTATACGGTTCTTACGCAATGTTTTTAGAGAAGAAGGTTATCCTGCTGTACTGGTAAATGCCAATGGCACTCAATTAACTTCTCAGGAAATGAGAAGCTTTTTGAATGAATGTGGCATCCAACATACTTGTATGGCACTTTACAATCCACAAGCCAATGGCATTGTAGAAAGAGCCAATTGTGTGGCAAAGGGGGCTTTACAATTTGCCTTTCTGATTTAGTACTGGCCTATCACACCATAGAAAATACTACCACCAAGAGAGTGCCAGTTGACATTATGAGAGGAAAAAAAAGGTTTCTAGGCTGACAATGTACAATGTCTTGACAGCAGAGAGGGGTCGGTAGATGCTGATATTGGATCTACAAACGTAAACAAAGGAAAAATCAGTCCTTTGGGATTGGGTCAAAATAAAATGGGGGCACTTCCGGAGTGGTTTGAGCAAATATTGTGGATTGTTTCAGGTTACAGAAGTACATAATTGGCATGTAGTCTTAACCAATGGTCAGAAGTGGAATTTGCGCTGGGTGGCAAAGTTTGGTTCAATCGACTCTGAACAAGGGAGGAGAGATTGTAGAGATGCTTACAAAGATACATGTAGTGGTTGTATGTTAATTCATGATCAAGAGTTATTGGGCAGACCTATTGCTAGTAATGAATGGAGAAATAATAGATTGGAGCGAGACAGTATAATAAGTGATATCACAAGAGGCAACATAGGAATCTATGAGGGACAAAGGCTGCTGAGGGTGAATCTACAAGTTATTTACATGACTATGCCATGAAGTGATACAATTTTGTTAGATGCTCTCTTTATTGATTTGTTATTTATCTTTGTTATTTATCTTTAGGAAAATGTTATCTGTTTCTGTGAAGAATCCATGGTTATTTTGTTTTCTTCATCTATATTTCCGTGTTACTTTTGAAACACAGATCTTTAGCATTCTAAAGTTTAGAATGATCTTCCTGTTTTTAGTTGTGAAGGAAGGAGGGTATATTGTAACCTTTAGTCGTCTATTTAGCATGACTATTCAATATTGCCACAAATGTTATGTACACATGGTTCGGTTGTCATGGTTATATCCTCGCGTTAGAGCTGAAGTGGCAGTTGCCGCTAGCTGCTCAACAGGAATACCACGAAGCAGAGAGCCGATCTCTTAATAAAGACAATTAATGATAATTGTTGTGTGGAAAGACACCTTCATCACAACAAATAGGTTCTCTCACCAAATATATGTCTATTGCCTTTTCACAAAATATGTCTCTGCAGCAATGCACCTCTCTTGTTTAATGCAATTTGTATACCACATACATACATAGGGCCTTATGATGACCTTGGCAGAGGGGATTACTCCTTCACAAACATGACAGATATCTCATCCGCTGTATTACAAAGATACTGGGACTTGTAATACGGCGGGCAGGATATCCGTCACATTTGTGATGGAGTAATCCCCTTTGCCAAGGTCATAATCAGGTCCATAGTCTAGACAGTAAACTACCTTGTAGCTGAACTTTTTAAAGATTCTCAAGGGACCTGTGAATCCTTTGTGTGTCTTCTTGAAAGCATGTGCAGTTAATCTCTTGGAAGTATATAATGAGCAGGTAACAAGTCCCTGCTGTAGGCAGTCCAGGGTGCACCTATGTACACACAGAGTAATGGCCTACATCTTTTGAACTGAATTCTCACATCCCACTAGCTGAAAAGTACAGTTCTAAACTTCACCACTTTCTGTGAATGACCCCAGCCACACCTCAAATGCCATCATCGGTCCAGTAAATGAAGTGCTGTTCAATTCAGGCATGCTGAGTGGCGGCAGAGCTTGATACAAACATAGGACTTTTGTACTTGGCCTCTGGAAGGGCCCACACACTGTGTAATATGTGAGCATTTACACATTATGCAATATAGAGTGCACATAGTAACTTGCACCACACCTAGGGATATCTTGGTTCTACAATTCTTCATAAGACCGTGCATGTTTAGTCCGTAACATGAGATAAGGCCCCAATTCAAGCTATGTTTCAAACATACACATAAACAGGGCATAAACAACATGGTGAGCCTGCTTTACAAACCTTTTGAAGAGTATGACTGGAAAGCTCTGCAGTTCTCAGGTGTCCTCTTTGGAATGTCATTTGACTTTCTGTTCTTTTATTCTACTCAGGGCCTGCCTGGGAACCCAAAGCAACCCTGCAAATGTTGCCAGGTCAGCCCACATAGGGTTTAAAGCGAGCAAGTCTGCACATTACAATGAGGCTTCAGACGCCCCCCCAAGACAATTTTGGGAAACAATGGCAAAATCTATGCACTCTACAACACATTTTTAAATTATATATTCAGTTTTATTCGTTTTTAAATCAAAGAAAATGATGACCTCCAGTTCACCAGGATCAGCAATCTTGATTGGGGTTATACAATGATTCCCTCACCATCACCCTTTAGTTGTGCCTTACATCTCTCCATAGCCCCTCTCTCACCTTTATTTTATTTGTTTTATGGTGCCTCTCTTACCAGCGTAGGGCGTTGGAGCACATTACATCACACACACATACAGAGGCAATTAATCATAACTGTGAAATCAGTGTATAGCAAATGTTGACAAAGTGGACTACAAGGAGTAGGATTCACGTCATCCATACTGGTAGGCATTTTCTAAGAATGTTTGGTCTAGGGAAGCATAAACTCAGGATTCAGAACGTAACACAGTGGTTGGGGTTGACTTTACCCAAAACAAACCCTTTTTAGCAAAATTAGGATAATCAAACACTGGGAAAAAACACAGCCATGTAACCTGTTCCATGCAGTTTGCATGCAGCTCTTTGGTGGCCGTTCATAGCTCACTGTGCTAGATTATGATTATAACTTATGAACTGCACAGTAACAAAGGGAACTCTGTGACAAAAGCAGTATCCCACTGAGCATGGCATGCATAATACTGTTCTGTGATCTGCATAGTATACATTCTTTACACCAGGCATGTTAACCTTCTGCGTTACCTTAGATGAGCAGGTACATTAATCACCAGAGTCATCTTGGCACTTTCATTGTTGCCTGGAAACTTTTGGATATGGAAGGAACTCTGTGCTGCTTTTAAATGGCTGCACTTCTGCAAAACCTGGCCTCAGTAACAAAAATGTCCCCCTATCCTTCCAGCCTCCCAGGAAAATGCCTGAGGCGGCCTGCCCGGCATTGATTCTACTGGCACTTGCATTTCCCCAATGAGAATCTGTGTGTAGAGTACAATTTTGCATTTTGGAAAGCCAACGCCGCTGTTCAATGGACATTTTATTTGTCCACAGCCAAAATATGTTTTTCCATTTAAAAAACCCTTGTCCTACTCTAGGTTCGGATTGTTTCCTGCCACATTCTACCTTTAGAGGGATGTACTCCAGCCCTTCATGGAATAAGCCTTCCCCCATTTCAAGAAGGAAAATGAGTGAGTGCATGGTAACAAACTCAATCAATTCTCGTGTCTCAAACATTCAAGTCTAAAAACAACTTAAAATGTCTACTATCCCACTCTCTTTGCATAGAATTCACTCCTTCTTCAATATTATGAGATAGTGTTGTAATATTATGCAGGAGTAACATGATTCACAACTGCTAGATCATCTTTGTGAATGTCAAGCAACAGGGCCTGACTGGAGAGAAAATAGGCCTAGGCACCAAAATGAAAGTGCCCTAGTGAATTAGACAGATAAAAAAGTGCCAGTGTTTGCAAATTGGGGCTGGTTTGAAAATGCAGATATGCTATATCAGTGTTTTGCAAGGTATGGAAGCTTGCATGGATTTAAACTTCCTGCAGTTTTCTTTAATATCAGGGAAATCAACAATCAAAACAGGTCCAGTAGCCTGTGAAACAGGCCCCTGAGCAGCCAACATCACACAGCCCACACACTGATCTGTCAGACCAGCCTCTCAGGAAGTGCCCGATAGCTCGGTAGGCCAGGCCATCCCTGCTTAGCAGTCTTTGCTCATGTTAATAGCACTAATAACAAGCATTTGCAATACAATGGGTCTCGCATTTTCTCGAGTTAGAGCTATTAGCGTTGTAAACTCCTAACCGGACTTTTCTTGCCATAAAAACTGAAAATGAAAAGTAAAACAGTTTCACATAAGCGAGAGGATGATCGCCATGAGCGTGAAGGAGACACTCAAAAGGAAACAGGTTCGCTCACAGTTAAAAGTATCGACAAAAGTGCAATTATCCATGTAACCGGCAGAAATGCAATTATCCATGTAACAGGGTCAATGTCACTGCTGCCCAGCAAGATCGCTCTGCGTAGGAAATAAAAAGAAAAAGTAGTCCAGAAGCCTTGTATATTTTCAGTAGTTTGCCAGTGCTCTCGAGGAGGGCTAAACACCGGAAAAGGCACAGCGTATGCATCTCTTTCATTAATGAAATCAAGCAAATTTTAAAAGGCAAGCCCACAAATAAACCAAACTTATGGGTGTGACATAGGCATGGTTAAAATCCCACAGAGAGATCACAACAGGGGCCAGAGTGCTTGCACGCTCGACCCTAAAAATACAGTAGTACAATACACATTCGAGTGCGAGTGTGAATGAAGACTGTCTTTTGTTGTTTTATGTTATATAAAATGAATGATTAGTCATTCGTTTTTAACATCAGTACCAGTTCCTTTATTTTTTCACTTTCTTTGACTTATTTTATATTTTTTAGTATCCACTTGTTCTATCAAGCAGCCCGTACACTTTAGACATGCAGATAACTAAACAAAAAAAACAACCCCAACATGCTGGTGGCGCAGGGAAAGGGCTCTATAAATGACATAAAAAGAGTTCATAGAAGAGAAAAAAATGTTTTGTTTAGGACTCGCTTACAGGCAGCTTTCTGTTGTTGAAAAATCTTTTGTGGGGCTTACAGCTCTGATGGTAACACAGTTTGTTGAAACGTTCAACGCAGATAATGACTTATAATGGTTTGTTATTCAATAACGTCAAAACCAGTGACATATCTAGAAGACAATATTCGGAAAGTTCGATTGATCCTTAAATTGGCGATTGTAAGCAGGGGTATGAATGTAGAATTGGATTGGTGTAACTTAATACATTAATTAATTATTGCTTTTTTAGCCTGTCATTCCATTAAAAAGTCTAATGATGTATAGAACCAATTATGGTAGATTTATTATGTGGTTAAGTATCCATGTTGATGATGTATATTTTGTAATTATGTTACAAAGAGGTCTTCTGGTTATTCAAAACATGTAAAGTGTTGTGATTGAGGGTGACTGGATGATTTAACATGTAGTTAGTTGTTCTGAAATGTGAAATTGAATGATTTATAGTTGAATTCCTTTTTAGTAATGACCTCCATCTATTCATTTTTCTGGTTAGCCAAAAGAATACGGAGTACCGTCATTTAGGGTGACAAGATCCTTTCTAACTCGAGAATATTTTAAGAATATTCGTACAAGTTACTTTGGTTGCAATAACAGTCTGCAGAATATAGTATTGCACCAATATTATGCTAACGTTTCCAGAAATCGAATGGTGACAAGGGGAAGGATGTGAATTCAAAAAACCGAGATATGCTTAACTGGATTTTTAATATTTGGTATAAATATGATAATGTGATTTGATGTCTTAGTGTGATTGATCAAACTGATGATTACAAGATAATGAGCGAATCGGTGAAGTTAGCATGAAGCAATGGTTAGAGTAACATTTTACACATTATAATATAGTGCCCATGTTCTGCTCATATCTCTAGGACAATGAAAATGATGCCATATCTGGCATGTCTATGGATAAAATGAGCTAAATACTATAAGAGGTGTTATTATTATATAGATATAGATAACAGAGTGATGGTAGCCTCTGGTAGTACCCACTCTGAAGTTATAGTTAGGATTCTGAGAGACAGGAATTCCTTAGATTTTTGTTTGCTAATAAGTTTGTCATTATTTGATACATCTTCAGAAATCTTTGTAGGTCTATACTTTTTTCTGCATCAGCTGATGATGTGTACTTTTGTGGTGATCAGTTAATTGAGTGCGAATAAAAACAGGGGGGGGGGGGCGGTCCCAAAACGGGTTTTTGCACACTTGCATTTTCTATAGACATTTTAAACAGATGTAGTCACAAAAAGGCTGAATGGATTTACATTACTTTTGGCAGGAATATAGATCATGTTATCATGTTGTGGAAAGGGTCCTTTTTGTTATATGAATTGACTTTGTTCACTTGTTTTTAAGTAATAAGGGACAAAACAGTGATATATTGGGCCACAGCATACAGTGGTACCTTGGTAGGGTATTGCGGTGTTTGGAGATAATGAAATAGAGTATTTTTGTTTAATGAAAGCCCTTGCAAGATGAAAAGGCAGCCATATTGTTTAGACCAGTGTGTCTTTGTTCTGTGTTTTAATCTGAAAAATAACAAATTACACTATTTGAAATCCATAGGAAGGAATGAGACAGTTTAACATGGTCTGTAGAGTGATGGAAAAGTATTTTTGATCTCTATTTTTTTTAATGTTCATGATGTACTGTGGCACTTCCTCAAAATTATCTAGAAAGTACTATGGTACTTCTTGAAAAAAAAAAAATTATATATATCTATTACCTATTGGCGGTCGTCAGTAGGTAGTTATGGCTAGGACCTAGTTTCCATAGGAAGAGTGTGTTTTGTTTTGCCAATCACTTTGGCACGTTGACGAATCTTTCCGAAATTCTCAAAACGTATTCTTTACTCAGTTCAGCTGCTATCTTGAAAGTTTCGAGGTGATCTGTAAAGCTGGGGCTGAGAAAAAGGGAGGGTCCCAAAACATGTTTTTCCCATTCATTTTCCTGTAGGGTCTTCAAACACACCTACTGCCCAAACTGCTTTTTGTGATTTGGTGTAACTCCGTTCTGTAGTTTCTGAGATATTAAGAGTTTAAAAAAATATATAATTCACACCTTCTCTATGTAAATCTAAATACTCCACATATTACATCATTGATGACAGCTTCCGTGGCATCTTGATATTATCACTGCAACATTTACAATAACTTTATTGATGAGAAAACTGTGAATGGTGGGGGCATGAGTTTTAGTTACCTCAGGGCACAAGTTACAGTTACTTAAGTTAACCATAACTATAACTGTTGAATTTCAATGGTGTTGTGTGAGTAAATTCAGAACCTAACTATATCGTCCCTGAAACCTTTGGCCTTTGGCTTTTTCAGTAAATATATATATTACTGAACACACATATATGTCGCCACTAGGTAGTAGTTATAGTTAGGTCCTAGTTTCTATATAAAAAGCATTTTTTTACTTGCCTGTCTCTTTGGCTTGATGAATCTTCATGAAACTTTCTAAAAAACATTTCCAGTCACGTCAGCTGCTGTCTGAAACGTTTTGGGGTGATTCGTCCAAGGGGGGCTGAGAAAAAAGGGAGGTCCCAAAACACGTTTTTCAAATTCATTTTTCCCTAGGGATTTTGAACGGCGATAGCGCTGAAACTACTGGATGGAATTACACCAAATTTGGCAGAAAGGTAGGTCCTGGTCCAGAAAGAGTGCTTTTTATGTTTGGTATCATTCCGTTCAGTAGTTTATGGGAAATTAAGGGGGACATTTGTTTTATAACTACGGACACAAAGTATTTGCGACCCCTCCTGATCTCGTGCTAAGGTCTGAGTGGCCGATATCACTTAGACAAAACAGAAGCCGTTGAAGTGTTGCCAGCCATCTTGGGACTTGGCTGAAGCCGAGTCCCAAGAAAAAAGTAAAAAGTAAAGAAAAGGGGCCAGGATACGAACACCCTGACCACTTAGCTCTGGTTGTGGGGTCCCAAAGGGACCCCCAGGGCTAAAAAGCATTTTTTTTAATTTTGCGAATGGAGTTGAAGTGTATCCGCAGTTGGGCCAAGTCCTGGGGGGAATTTGCTTAAAAATGATAGGGGGTGGCGTTCCCCGGGACTTCTGATTAATATACAGGGGGCCTGCATTCCCCCCTGCTGCCCTGAGGAACACCGCCTCCCTGGGGCTGTAACTAAATATGTGGGCAGAGTGCATCCCCCCTCAAGCTCCAGGGATTACCACCTCCTCGGGGCAAAATTAAACTGGTGTTGGGGAGGCCCATCCGCTGCTCCCACAGTTCTGGGGATCATCACCTACCTGGGTCAAATAATCTACTATGAGAGGGCTGGCCCCAGGGGCCATCAGCCTTGGGGCACAAATGGATTTTAATGTGGGGGAAGCCCGATGGCCTCCCCAACAGCCCCAGGGACCACCACCTCCTCGGGGCATTTGTGCTCTTGTGTGCGGGGTACTGCATGGTAACTATATATGGGGGCTGCATGCCCCCCACTGCCCCGGGGACCACCACCTCCCCAGGGCAAATAGGTAAAAAAGAAAGGGGGTCCCTTTGAGACCCCCAAATCCCAGTGATCAACAGCTCCCCAAGGCTATGTAAAATACATAAGGGGGGTGCCCAGCCCCACCCCCACCCCAGGGACCACCACCTCCCCATGGCTTCATTTGGAATTTAGTGCGGGCCCACTGCCCTGGGGATCACCACTTCCCCAGGGCATAGATACAAAAATAGTCAAGGGGGTCAGTTTCTGACCCCCTTTAGCCCCAAGGATCACCACCTCCCCAGGGCTATGATTGTTGGGGGGCCCCCAAGGAGCCACTGATGGCCCTAGGGACTGCCACCCCCCATGGCCAGCTTTTGCTATGTCCTGGGTTGCCCCCCGGACATAGCTCTTTGCAGCTGCAGCCAAGTCACAGCAAACACTTTGGTTCTTGACAGTGGGACCTGTCAAGCAGGTCCTGATGTCAAAAACTGAAGCTTTCATGAAATGCTTCAGCAAGCCGGGAGCTGCTGTGAAAGCAGCTTCGTACTTGCTGAAGCAATGGCACCATGAAGGAAGCCTTAAGGTACCAGATTGCTCTTAAAGGGCATTTTGGAAAAACTAAATATAAACAAAACATTAAAATAAATTAATATGTAGGGACCATCGGGGAACACTTGAGGGCTGCCTGACAGTCCAAGATAGCCCATAAAGGGCTAAAAAAAAAAAAAAACAATAGCTCAACCTTCACTGTCAGGGTTCGAGTCCAATCGGACTCGCATCCCGCTTTTTATTTTACAAATTAGTTTTATTTTTAAAGATGACAGATACATTTTAAATTTTAAATTGTAGAGAAATATCTCATTCAAAGTATATCATACATCAAATCCTAAAAAACTCTCTAACGCTCTCCCTCTCACTTTCTTTCTCTCTCTCTGCCTTTCTTTCAATCAATTTCTCCCATGCACACACCCAATCAGACACTTGCGCACCCACTCACAGACCCACTCAGACACTCACCCACCCAGTCATAGACCCACTGAGACCCTCTTGCACTCACTCACAACCCCAGTCGGACCCTCATGCACCCACTCACAGACCCACTGAGACCCTCATGTACCCACTCACAGACCCACGCACACACTGATGCACCAACCAAAACACTGATGTATGCACTCGTACACCCAGACAGTCTGACAGCCCCTCTCACCCTCAGATATATCCTCTCGCACCTATTCTCACACGCCGTGGCCAATTCCCATCGCTCATGACAAAGGGTTGTGCACAGCATGGTGGTGGGTGATTAGGGGGGGGTTTGGTCGCAGGGTCTGACTGCAGGCCAGGTCTTGAGGGCAACCTCCCTTGCGCACAGGTGGAGACTATGCACGTTGCGTGGTTGGGTGCTTATAGCGGGATGGCCTCGTCTTCGACCGTGCGTGGCAGTGGTTGGATTAATGTATGGTAATGAAAATTACTATACATTAAAAAACCTTTGAAATTCACTGAAAAAATCAAAGGTTACAAGGACGTTATAGTAGGCTCACATTTTAAACGTACAAAACCATAGAAATTCACCAGTCATAGTGAGAGTTAACTCAAGTAACTATAGCTGGTTCCCTAAGGTAACTATAACTCATGCCATCACCATGCACTGCTAATGAAATTACGGCACTCGTGACATATTTGATAACATCATTGATAATATCAATGTAATAGCTGCAGTCAAATATTTGATGAAAAAACTGTGCATGGCGAGGGTGCAAGTTATAGTTAGTTGATTTAACTCTAACTATAACTGGTGAATTTTTATGATTTCGTACATTTAAAGTGTGAGCCTAACTATAGCGTCCCCTTGTAACCTTTGGTTTATTAAGTGAATATATATATGTATATATATATATATATATATATATATATATATATATATATATATATATATATATATATATAAAACAAGATAATATTAGACATTCACTCTACAACACTCAACTCTATGACACTCATGCCATTCTATGAAATGTCTTTTTACTCTATGACACTCCACTGCACTCTACAACATGCCACTCCACACTATGCCCTTCTTCTCTAAGGCATTCTATGACACGCCACTATATGACACTCCACTCCACCCCATGCCACTCCACTCCACTCCACTTCACTCTACTGTATGACACATCACTGCACTTTACGGCACTCCAATCTAGGCCAGTCTACTCTACACCACTCCACTGTATGCCACAACACTCTAAGCCACAACATTCTATGGCAGAACACTATACAACATGATACTCTATGACACTGCACTCTGTGACACTTTACTCCACTCTATGATTTGCCACTCCACTGTACTACACTCAACTATAATCAACACTACAACACTTTACTCCACTCTGCACTACTCCACAACACTCCACTCCATACCACTCCATTGTATGCCACTCCACTCTATGACACTCTATGCCCCACCACTCTACAACACTCTACTCTTCTCAATGCCACTCAACTCCACAACCTACTCTGCTCTGTGTGACTCTACCACACTCTACTCCACTCCATGTCACTGTGCTCCACTCTACTCATTCTACTCCACTGTATGCCACTTTACTGTACAACACTCTACTCTACTCTATGCCACTGAACTCTACTCCCCTCAGTGACAATCTACAACACTCTACAAGACTCCACTCTATGGCACTCTACCCTACAAGACTCCAGCAGACTGTAATTTACAGTACTGCCATACTGCTATATAATTTCTCCATTCTGACTCAACAGATGTATTGGTACAATGGTACCAGGAGCAGGAGCAGGTACTCATGTAGGAACAGATGCACTAGGTGGGGGTGGAGATGCAGATGTAGCAGAAGACGTAGAAGGTGCTAGAGGAGGGACAGATGCAGCAGGTAGTGGTAAAGTTGCTGATGAAGCAGAATAAGTTGAAGGTAATGCAGTAGCCAAAGAAGTGGCTGCTGACGATGTTCCTGCTTCGGCCTCCTATGTCTCCTTCTGGCGCCTCCTTTTGTCATGTGACAACCTGGTGAAGGGCATTGCCTGCAGATGTTTTCTCATTCCCATGGTACCAAATGAGTACTGTTTCACGTTCCCATGGGAAATAACTTTGTTGCATAGTTTGCAGGTTTTAAGTTCATCTTTTGCTTTCCAGGTGGCAATGAGAAGAAATCTCACACAATTGATTCACTTAGTGTCTTTGTTTGCTGCACCTCTCCTTCCTCCTGTTGCAATGTCATCTCTTTTTCCTCCTGCTGCAACATCACACCATCATCTTCCTCAGCTATTGCAGATCTTCAAACGTTGCTAGGTGGATATCAAGAAAATACATTCACTCTTCCAAACAGCACCCTTCCCCTTGAAAGAAATCAAATTCAAATGTTTCCTACAATTGACTGAGAACTAAGCCAAAAGAGAAAGTACTGCAGCAGCATCTCAGTACTATAGCTTTACCTGTATAGTTCACAAACACAACCTTAAGTTACAATACTAATACATGTACCATTAACAACCAAAACTAGCCATCAAACTCTGGATCCATATTTTCAATAAAACATAATTAAATGATGTAAATATCAGCTTAAAATGTTATGGGGGTCCCAAGGTGCTATCAAGGAATCACAAATGAAAGCAAAAAAATCACTTAGTTAACATTGATCTTCATAATGAACTTTGACTTCCCTCAAAAGTATTGCGGTACCAAAAATCTATTAAAAAGGAAGAGCATAATAAACATTTTGGGCCCGATTCACAAAGGGAAAGTTAGACTTTTGATTTAGGTTAGAAATGTAAGATACCAGTTGTATCTTTACTCCCTGCCTTTGGGGCAGATTCCGTCCTGAGTTTGAAGATTCTGCCCTGAGGGCAGACATAAAGATCCAACTCGCATCTTACCTTTCTGAATAGTATATAGCTGTAAAGTTCGACTTTTGGTCTAAAATTAGACCAAAAGTCGAACTTTACCTCTGTGAATCGGGCCCTTTATCAGTAGAATTTGTTTAGAAAGAACATACAAACTCAATGTAAAAAAACAAAGGTTTATGATTAGTTATAGTTAGGACAACTTAGGGCCAGGTTTATCAAAGTGTTGCATTGCCCTTGCTTTATGCAGGGCATTCCTCGAATAATGCAACTCTAATTTCAGATTTATCAAGTCACACAAGGCCATCTTGTGTGGCCCTGTGATGTTTGGTAAATCTGGAATAACGCAAAACAGTGCAAGTTGCTGTTGTTTGCTCCTCCGTCCCAGGGAGGCATTGCATGGGTGGAGCATGGGTGTTCCCATACATCCACCCATGGATATGTTTGCATTCCCAGATTTACCATGAGTGGTAGACCTGGGAATGCTTCAAAATGTACTTCTTCCCGTTGGAGGTGTAACAATGGGAAATATCATTATGCCGCTTCATTTTTCATATAAAGAAGAAAAAGCCTCAGAAGATTGCATAGTTTTAACTTAAAGTTATGATTTACACTCCACCTAAAACTTACTATAACTTGTGCACTTCTGTACACAGTGTTGAGAATTTGCTAGCCATACTACATGAACTGTAACTCTGCCTGCCACCATGCACAGTGTTCTCAAAATAATCATGTTATTTGAGATGTAATAGCCGTTGTTTTGAATTTTATGATTAAACATGCTAGAAGTGATGTGATAAGAAAGGGTATAAGCACTGCATAGGGAAGACATGAATTATAGCTTATGTAGTCTGGCTAGCAAGTTCACAACACACGGTATAGAGGTGCGCAAGTTATAGTAAGTTGAGGGTGGGATGCAAATTATAACTATAATTTTTGAATATCTAAGGTTTGTGTAATTTAAGTTAGTTTTGTATATCAATAATAAATTAAATTTTCCTAATTATAACTCATTTGAGATGTCATCGGTAATGCCACTGACCATGTCATGAGCAATGTAATATGTGAGGTCATAAACAGTGCACTGCTGGGGCACAAGTTGCAGTTCGCTCAGGTAACTATGACTGCAGAATTTCACTGGTTTTGTATGAATATAATGTGAGCCTAACTATAATGTCCCTCTAACCTTTGGTTCATTCAGTGGATTTCTAAGGTTTTTTTAATTCTATTTCCAAATTATAACATCCCTGTAACCTTTGCTTTTTTTAGTGAATTTCTAGGGATTTTTTTAAATGTTGTTTTCTAACTATAACGTCCTTGTAACCTTTGGTTTCTTTGAGTGAATTTCTAAGGTTTTTGAATTTTACTTTCAAACTGTAACCACTAACTTTTGACAGTGAGTGTGTGAGTGCATACGTGTCTCAGTAGGTCTGTGTCTGAGTGAGTCTGTCAGTGGGTGTGTGAATGTCTGAGTAGCTCTGTCAGTGGGTGCATGAGTCTTTGAGTGGGTGTATGAGTATCTCAGTGGGTTTGTGAGTGAGTACGTGAGCCTGATTGGCTCTGTGAATTGGTGCATAAATGTCTAAGAGGGTCTGCGAGTGGATGTGTGAATGTCTGAGTGGTCCTATGAGTAGGTGCCTGAGTGCCTACGTCAGTCTATGAGTGGGTGCGTGAGTGTCTGAGTGGGTCTGTGTTTGAGTACATGAGTCTCTGAGGCAGTCTATGAGTGGATGCATGAGTGTTTTAGTGAGTACCTGAGTACGTCTGTGAGTGGGTGGGTGAGTTTCTGTGTGAGTGTGTCAGTAGTTGCGTAAGTGACTCAGCCACAAAGGAACCGCACCTGCCCATTTATCCAAGAAGAGTCCACAGTTTTGCACAAAATGTCTACCTAACAGAAGTGCTTTCAACTGGTTAGTTTGTAAGTGCTACCTCTTTAGGTAAATGTCCAGTGTGCTTTCTGCACTACAGCTGTGTAATGGACCACAAGTAAATGTCTCCAGCGACCTTGTGTGCGTTTGGCATTCTGATTGTTTCTCATGCATCTTTCTCCAGAATTCTGTGATAACATGAATCCTCCTATAGAGAGGCCAACAAGACCACAAAGATGTAAATCTCCACCAAACAAGGGTCCTTCCTCTTAGCTATATGACATAAGTGCTTTATTGTTTGGTTGGGATATCCTCATATTCCTTGACATCAAGAACGACCCACCAAAATTGTTGGGAAATGCTCTGGGGGGCCCTTTGGTAAGCCATCTATCGTCCTGGCTATATGTGGGAAAACCTTTGCATACTACTAAGGTTGACGGGGTGGGGCTAAGTAGGTGGAGCTTCATTTGCATACTCATGGCAGTTTAAAGGGAGAAGCATGTACTCTGCTCTCACCAGGAGAGGACAAAAAAAGAACATACTTATCACAGATTGTGCTCCAACAGATGAAAGATGCATTCACCTCCACAATGGATTTCAGATAGTTTTTCAATATGGAATCGCGTAGTCAACACATTTGCATTGCCTTGGCCAAGCCCAGGAGTTAGGGTCATTTGTCCTTTCCAGAATTGGAGCTTCAACTGGGGTACCGGCTATGTTTATATTTGTAAGTGCTTCCTGTTGAGGTTTCATTTCTGAGAAATGACCATAATGGCCAGAGCGCAAACTCACCTGCTCGTTTACCCAACGAGTCCACAGTTTTGCACAAAATGTCTATCCAAAAGGAGTACGTTCTGCTGGTTAGTTACTAAGTGCTACCTCACTGGGTAAATGGCCAGTGTCCAGGAGGGGGGCTGTGTGACCCCCTCCCTGGGCAATCTCAGCCCCGGGGACCCCATTCCCCAGGGCCCACCCTTCATTAACTGGAGGAGGGGGCTGTACGGACTACCTCCCCGGGCCAATTTCAGCCCTGGGGAACCCATCCCTCGGAGCTCTGCCATGTCTCCCAGGGCATCCAGTGTGCAAGGGGACCGCAAGGGAACTTAAAGACCCCCACAGTCCCAGACGGCTTCCCGCCTCTTGCACACAGGGAGCTACTAAACAATCAGCTGCCTGTGTGCAAGAATAATCGTTTCATCTAATGCGGGCAGGGAAAGAGATGGAACCTCTGCTTCCAGCAAGTGAGAGCACTTTGACAGTTCTCACCCATTGGAAGCAAAGTATTTGCTCTGACTTGTCAGAGCAAACAGCTATGTTCTGGATGTGGGCACCCTGGGACAAAGCAGGAGCCGGCCCATGGGCAGTGGTCCGCTGGGCCATTATTGGCTCCATGAGGGCGGCTGCGTGGCCCCCCAACATTTAACTTAACCAGAGGAGATGGTGTTCGCCGGGGCCGGAAGACCGTGATGGGTCCCCTTCATTATCTTTTTTCAGTTTTTCAGCCCCGGGGAGGTGGCGGTCTCCAGGGCTGTGGCGGAGGCCGTACAGGCATACTTGGTGGAATAAAGGTTTCAATGTAAGTTTCTGCATGGAGTGCCTGTCTTCCTTGATGTAGGAAGAAAGTGTGTATATATATATATATATATATATATATGTATATATATATATATATACATATATATATATATATATATATATATGCTTCCTTCCTCTGTCACATTTGGGGTAGGGAGTGAAGCAGGACAAAAATGCTCATAGTGCAGAATGAAATTGATATTGACAACGGACTAATCACCACAGGTATCTTGCTTCTTGCAGTTAAGTGGCAGGGATTTTGGAGCATACACTTAATGTATCATAGTGAACAACCATCAATATATAGCATACAAACATTTATGATAGTTTCCAATCTGGTAACACTGAGCAGGAGACACACATGTTATAATAACTTATTATTTCAATGAGTTAATATTCGCTGCATTTCACTAGACCAACAAAGTTATGTGGTTTCTTGAGGTGACCACCATTTCAAACTATTTCCAGTGCATACCCAAAACATACATACTACCACCTTGAGAAAGGTCTAAGGTTAGAGCCAAGTAGGTCTAACCACACACATGGGCTGATTAATTAAAAAATAAATCACTTGAGTCAAATAATTAAAAAAATAAAAGTGAATACAAAAATTAGAAGACATTATTAACTGAGCTAATGCACTCTCATGGGTAAATATCTATAAGTCTAATTCTGAGTTGCCTCCCCTGCTCTCAAACCCGAAGACAATGGGGCAAATAAAGTATATGCAAAGGAATGAAGTATGCAGTTAAGCCCAAGTGGGCCATAAGTAGATCCTCTATTGATTGTGTCAGATGTATAAATCAATACAAATAAAAATGAATTATAATATACATCATATTAACAATGAAAATTGACTAATCCACACAAGTATCTCATTTCTTGCTATAAAGTAGTGGTAATTTTGGAGATTATACTTAATATATCACATGAATAGTTCCTCCATTGCTCATGTCAAATGTGAAAATAAATACAGATAAAAAGAAATTATAATAATGACATCAATAAACTGGCAATCTAGCCCAAGTGGGCAAACATCTTACCTTCCATATGAAGGCCATTTTGCCACCCAATTAGTGCATATCAAAATAGTGAAAGAGCAATGTGCGCAGCTGGCTTATCACAGTATTGATCAATGCGATACCTGAGTGAAATAAACAAAAAAAGTGATTAATAAAAAAATATTAAAATCATTACTACACTCTTCTTAAGTCAGAAGAAAGGAAAGAGCAACATTCATAATGCCAAACATGTTATTCGCCCAAATGAACTGCTAATTATTCACTGAAGTTGAGACCCTTAGGAGCCACTGTGTCAAAGTTTGTTATAGACCTATATTATTGCATGTGCAGCTTCCGCTCCCTGTTGCCACCCTTTCAGGTTCAATTGCATCAATCACCACAAATCTCAAGATTTTTTCATTCTGGAAGTGAGCCTCAGCAAAATGTTTTGCTACTGAGTATTGTTTGTTATTATGGCATATCCCTTACATGTGCTCCAGGATACGCTTTTTGGCCTTTTGTATTGTACTGTTCACATTCAATTTGCCACAAGGACACAACAAACAGTATACACAATATTACATATCACATGTCAATACTTTCCTGATTGTGTAATGTCTAAACGTATTGAGAATCAGGAGTTTGGAGCAGTTGGAGCTATAGCTGCAAGCCTTCCAATTCATACAGCAGTAGTTTCCACGCCCCTGCTGCTTGAGGCTACCCTTGTTGTTTTGTGTGACCAAGTTGTGACTGAGACTGTCCTTAAGTGTGCAGCTCTTCCTGAACATAACTTGAGGGTATTCATTTTTTATTGTTTGCATCTGAACAAATTGTTGAAACAACAAGACATAGTTCAGTTACATAGGTAGTGTAACATACAGAAAGCTGAGTGTCATTCTAGGATGCAAAGCATGCTTGACATAATAGGGGAGTACTGATGGTAATGAGCCATTCATCAGCATATAAGTGTCAGTTAGACTGAATGCTTCCGCATAGGAGAAAAGATTAAATATGAGCATAGCAGCCCTCCAAGAGGACAAGCAACATATTTATCAGGGAGAGGACAAACAATTATAATTTTGAATAATACAACAATTAAAGAAAGAAAATCCGAGCCTGTCCCCCACACCCATCAAATATGTTCAGCAGGGCACATGGGTTCACTTACAGGTTTTGGGTCCTGGAACAGCGTGAAGGGGCTAGATGCCCCTTAGGTGTCATACAATTAAGTGGGGGTATGACTATCAGCTGTTCCATCCCCAATTTCAGTGGGTCGTCTGGAGCCTTGGTGTAGTGTGGCAGCCTGAAAGTCAGAAAGTATAGTGTCACAATTGGTGGAAATGGGGTATTTGTGCAGCCTTAAGTTGTCTACCCTATGCAATACTACAGTTTCTACTTGGGCCCATGCATGGCGGATTGCATTCAGGCTGCTTAAGCTGGGCCTCACGTGATTTCCACCACTGAGTAATGAGGCGTTTGGCCATCAGCAATCCCAGGTCAAGGAAATGAGAGGTGACCCTGCATTTCTTGTCACAGTAGTAGAGACGTAAGAGGCATATTTCATGTGAAACGGGATTACATCAACCAGGTGACAGTGAGGACAAGCAACGAGTCTGTGGTAGAAATGTAACCTGAGGGCATTCATGTAGATACTTGCAAAGTATGTCATCTGTTCTTGTAGGAGGCTGTCCCTCTATGTAGTGTGCACAGCTAGGCACACTGTGGAGGGGGTCCACAGGTTTACAGGGGTAAAAACTAGATCACCTAGTGCTCTAATTTTTAAGATATCTAGGTTGAGCAGTTAGGCCAATCTTGGAGAGGTGCAAAGCATGTGTTGTACTCACAGTATCAATCTTGCAACTCACACACTCAAAGGAATACCTTGAGACCAATTTCTAAAAATACTTCTGATTTTTATGTAATTTGTAAGACCAATATTATCAACATTGGTTAAGTACTTTTTGAGAGATGATTTTTTGATGTTTAATAAAAATAGCCTTTTTGTGCTTAATTTTGCACCATAGCAATCAATGGAAAGTCACAATTAAAAATACATATAAAATCGTACATTTGGTTTACCAAGTTCTTCTTTTGGAGGTTGGTCGAGATTGTCGGTGGGCACACTGTGCCAGCTGGAGAAGTTTGGGCACCTCCTGCTTCGGTGGGAGCAACGATGAAAGATATCTGGAGTTGGTGCAGGGCCTTTGCGGGGGACCACTTGGAAAAGAACTGCACAGGTAAGTTTAGGCATGGTTTCTAGGGTTCCCCTTGGAGTGTCAAGGTCACAATGGGTGGGGGACCCGGCAGGACACAGGGTAGCGGGGTGCCGAGCAAATCAGTGAGGCAGGAGCTGTGCGCAAGGATGCCCTTTGGAGCTGGAGGTAAGTTGGTTCAAGGGTTGTTTGCAGGACAACAGGGGCACTCTGTTGGGAGGTCTGGGGTGTTTTTGAGGTTGCTCAACTGGGGCTTCCTCCTGGAATTTTTTCAGCTCAGGGTGGACTGGTTTTCATGGTGTCTGATGTTAGGTAACCAATACCCAATACCATTGGTACGGTTTGACCCCTGGAAGGTACAGTGCTACCAAACTTGGAACACTTGCAGGGTTTCTCTTTGCAGTCATTGGTGTGTCATTTGGTCCAGCTGCTACTTCCGGTTCAGGAGATAGTAGCTGGTCAGCAAAGTTACCCTCACTGGTTTACTGGTTTCTTGTTTTTGCACAGTGGTACCTGTACTCTGGAGGGAGTTCTTGGGTGATCTTCAAAGCCTGGAGGTCCTCTTGAGTTCTTTAAAGTTTTTTCCAGTTGTCTAGCAGCTCCTCAGTGGTGATTGTCGGGTCCTGGGTGCAGCAGGCAGGGTTTGGTCCCTTTTCTTTATTGCAGCAGGTCCACAGTTCTTGTGCCTTGGATCTTCTTGGTGCTGGTCTTCTTTAGCCCGTCCAATCTGATTACCTGGCCTAGGGAGGCCCACTAAATACTGAATTAAGGGCCAGATGTAGGTAGCCGTTTGCATGGTGCAAACTGTGAAAATCGCAGTTTGCGCCATGCAAACAGCCTAACCCGATGCTCATTCCCAAATTGCGAGTCGGTACCGACTTGCAATTTGGGAATGCGACTCGCAAATAGGAAGGGGTGTTCCCTTCCTATTTGCGACTCGCATCACAATTCAGAATTGCTTTGTGACTGCGAATGCGGTCGCAAAGCAACTCGCAGTTACCACCAGTGTCACACTGGTGGTAACTCATTCGCAAAAGGGAAGGGGTCCCCATGGGACCCCTTCCCCTTTGTGAATGTCGACAAAAATATTTTTTTCATTTTGCAACTCGTTTTCCTTTAAGGAAAACGGGCTGCAAAATGAAAAAAAAAACTGCTTTATTTAAAAAGCAGTCACAGACATGGATGTCTGCTGACTTCAGCAGGCCACCATCCCTGTGAGTGCAGGGACTCGCTATGGGGTTGCAAAATGCGACCCACCTCATGAATATTGATGAGGTGGGTCTTGGCGACCCCATAGCGAGTCGCATACGGTGTCTGAGACACCGTTCTGCATCCGAGATTGCGACTCGGAAATTGCGAGTCGGACAGACCCGCAATTTCCGAGCCGCAATCTCAGACCTACCTACATCTGGCCCTTAGTGGGTATTTTAGGGGGAACCTGGTAGTGACTAATGGGACACCTACCTTTGGGTGGTTACACCCACTACAGTGACCACTTCCTGTGGGAAGGGTCACTTCCCTCTCCGTAATTGACTATTTCCTTCCATGTGAGATGGAGGAAAATGAAATGGAGCGACCACCTCACAGGCAACACATTAGGGGTGGTGCATGCTAAGGTGGGGCCAATCCTCCTACTCTTTGTGTGCAAAGGGGGTGGCCATCTACTGCTAGCAACAAACCTGGTGTTCGAGTTTCAAAGGTGGTAAGCCCTTTGAAGCTCGCTACCAGGGCAGTGCATATTCCTGAGGGAGGGGGTGTTAGCACCTCCACCCAGGAAGGGTATTGTTCTACAAACCAGAGAGACAGATCTCTCCCCCACGATTTGCAGATTAGGTGTCTGGAGGTGGCACGGTGGATAGGATCAGTCAGCAAGCATGACAGGGTAGTTAGCTTTTGCAGGGGGCACTTCTAAGGTGACCCCTGGGTACATTTAGGGATAAAACCAATACTGATACCAGTTTGGATTTATCATTCTGAGTTGTTCGATACCAAACAAGGAAGGGTTCAGAGTGGCCATCATGTAGCTGGGAAACTCGTGTTGACTAGTATCCAGCACATGGATTAAAATGGCTGCTCTGTTCACTCACTATGTCCCAGGTTTGGCATGGCCACACTGGGGGGCATATTGGCCATGCAGCTATGCCCTCACAAATAAAATGGTGCACCCTACCTTAGGACCGGAAGGCCTGCCAGAGGGGTGCCTTATCCATAGTGTATGCAAAGAGTCAAAAGAATCTCTGGAATGCACTTCTTAGTCTAAAGAAGACATTTATTAAATCACTCTGCAAGGCTCGTAAAGGAAGGTCAGTGCATCGAAAGTGCACCTTTAAAATGTGTGCAACAATAAAGTGAGAACATGTACAAAGAATCTTCGATCTATAAACAGCAAATATATACATGCAAAGATCGAGATACCTATATTTATGTGTATATATATATATATATATATATACACAATGCAAAGCAAATAATTAGTAAAAGTTCATCACCATGGGGCCCGGCTGCTTCTTCATCTTTCTCTCAGTAGCTTCAAGCCGTAGACTCCAAGATTGGCTGTGGAAGAGAAAGAAAGATCTACCCTGCTGGGATGTCAGGCATTTGACGTCACAATCCTGACCGATGTCTCTGAATCTCCCACTGTCAATCCTCGGTCTCTTATATAACTTAAACAACCAGAGAAGAGATTTCTAGAACCCCCCCCCCACACACTCCCTATTATTCAAAGCTACTTCAGGTCAGATTTGAAAGGAATATGTTGAAACTGGCCAGGTTCCCAAGGTGTCCCTCCCAAAACTAAACCTTTCCTTGCCTTACCATAAACATCATCCTGATACATCCTTATCTTACTGACTGACTGACTCGTCCACGTTATGTCCTAGCCCTTGGTGAGAAAGAACACACAGACACGTAGAGTAAAAACGTGAACGAGAAAACACGTTGCATAATATGTTGTGTACGGAAAAATACTTGCATCTTTAACGTGGCGGTGAAGCTAAGGCTAAGCTGAATACAAAATGGAGTCTGTAATTTGTTGATGGTGGACAGCTAAACCAAGTGCAAAGTGGTGCGACATGGAGTCAGTGGTCAAAACACAAATATCACTACACTGGTGGATAGGGCACACAGACAGTGTGTCATGTTGAGTTTGTGTTTTAGGTTTGCACCAAGGCACCCAGCCTACAATGGCAGTGCTGGATGCATCTGGATGCATTGCCCTGGAGGGAGGCACAATCAGTGCTGCTGCCCTTGGGAGCTTACCCTTAGTACCCCATGCCCTGGATACCTCAGTACCTTTTATTAGGGACTTATAGTGGTAGCTAAAGGGGTATACAATTGTGTCATTGCATCACAACAGTTTTAGGGGAAGAGCTCTGGTCCAGAGAACCTGGTTAGCAGGGGCCCTGGGCACTACAATGTCTAGGATACATCATACATCAGGCAAAAGGTGGGGAGCAACCATGTCAAAAAGAAGCCTTTTCTCACACTTCTGAGGATATGTCAATATTTCTTGAGTAACATCTTGATGTCAGAAGCTCGCTTAGAGTAAGTGGTGGTTAATCACACATTAGCTGGTCGCTATTCACACTTCTCCATGGAATGTAGGAGTTGAGTCTGTGGCACTTGATTTAGCCTTTTATTTGCCTGATTGATAACTTTTTGGATGTAACCTCTTTCAATGAAACTGCATCTCATGACCACTCTTTCTCTTTCGAAGTCTCTACTAGTGCTGCAGTTTCACTTAGTCTCTTAAAGCTCCCTACAGAGGATGCTATAAATCAAATTACCAGGGTGCCCTCCACTGGCAAATAATAGACGGTTTCCTACTGTTCCCTCATGGAGCAACTTTGGATGTAATTTGTTTTCATTTCCTGAGACCTTCCCTCCAGTCTACTCGCATTTCACCATACCTTCTGTTTGGTGCTACTATCTCTGTTTTGCTGAATGGATTATAAAAAGACTGGCCATTCAGTTGCCTCTCATCCTCAGCTAGATAGTCAAATTTAGTTAGTACCATCACATTGCCGCCTTTGTCAGATTGGCCTGTGACAATATTAGGTCAGATATGACAGTCTCTAGAGCTTCATTCTGTTTAGGGCTCAAGTTATTCCTAACCTTGTGCATATGTTTGTATCTGAAATTTTTCAGTTCCTTGATACTCCCTTGTTGGTGGGACGGGCAGAAATATGGCTTCAGATGCTTAGTAGTTTGATGAATGGTGTTGGTTTATTGGGTATTTAGCCAATACAGAAGGCCGAAATATGGATCACTCAAGCTGAGGATGCCTAATTGCAAATATGGTACTTAGATGAGAAGGGTGAGAGTGATGTTTTTCTTTTTGTCTTGACAGGCAAAGAAATTAATATTTCTTTCTATTTTTTTCTCCCTCAGGTTAACAGGACAAAGGAGAGCCTCCTCCTGAGCCCTCAGGGAAAACAACAGAGAGAGAAAACAGCGTAGGAAATATATTATTTCCCCACACTAACTCCTGTCACCATTTCACTTGTGATGCATGATAGTAACTCTTCTCTATTTTGCTTTCGCCTGCAAGATGTCGTGCAAAGGAAAAAGTTACCTGGTCCTTTATGGAGGCTCCTGTGGTAAGTTTATACAACAGATAAGAAACCACACTGGTCAAACGTTTTGCGATAACTGGCCCTTTAGTGCAACCATTTCAGTGTTATTAGTGGAGAGGTTTGTTTACAGTGAGGACACTGTTATCTTCTCTCTGGGTGCCTCTGTGCATGCATTCCCCTTATCTCATAGAGTCTTCCCCATTTTGAGCCATACACTCACCGCCTGAGCCACAGCCCTCCAGGACTGTGGCGAGTTAAAGCAATGTCTCTTGAGGAGCCTCTGCATCAAACAAGACTTCGGCTACCCTGTTCGGCTCCTCAAGGTCTCTAGTTCCCCATCCTCTCGCCTCACACTGTCAGTCTCAATCTTTCTTGTTTCTGCTTTTGATTCTCAAAGTTCGAGTTGACTTTTTTCATTCATTTTCTGGCTCCACCGTTGTTACCTCCACCTCACTCTCTCCTCCATCTGCGATCTCCTTCTCAGTTTCTGTCTCTCCTCGTTCTACCCATTCAGTTGGAACTGCCCCTCTCTCTCTACTGAGGAAAGTCTGCTGATACTTTCATGTGTTTTCAAGTCCCCTCCCACCAATGATGTGTTGTGCTTTCAGTTCCTAGGTCTTGTCACCGCTCTGGAGGGCTTCGTACCCATAGCAGGTAAGGAGACCAATCGGCAGGAGACCCTTTCACATCCCTTCTCAAATACATCCACAGCATCACAATGTATCTTCGGTGCAAAATTAGATTTGGGCTTGAAGGAACTCTGGCAACTCAGGACTGCATCAATGTCAAGCATGACAAGGTTCAAATAGGGGTCATCATTACATTCCTGGACATCATCCAGCAATGATAATACATGCAAAGTATCAATATCCTCAATGCATAATTAACTCAAAGCAGGAGAAGTGCTAACATCCCTGGTAACACCCCTGGTTCCCCTGGGTTTCATATGGAGCTATTTCTTCAGCTTTAGTTTGTGTGTGAAACAAAACAGAACAGGAGAATTCTGGTTTGTACATAGTCTAGATTGGATGAGGAACAAAATGAGAGATCTAATGAGTTCAATCTCCTCATTGCACAGTAGATGTTTGGATAAATTGACTGCAGTCATGATGTTTGCTATCTGCATCTTGTCATCATTCACATGGGCACTGCATTTTCTACTCCTCAGTCTTGTCTTGGCCTGTTTGTTCCTCTAAAGCCTCTGCTCTGCCCCTCCAGAACTTTTGTTGTGGTGTCTGCTCTGTCCATCCCTGGTTTAGCAATTTGAATTTGTTGTGTCTGAAATGTCACATATATTACTATCATAGACAGTACTCTCTTCCGGTTACAAGGTCAAATGTTGGTCACCTCTGTTCATAGGTCACTGATTGTTGGCTTGAGATTCATCGAACATATGGTTGTATTTCTTGAGGAACGTTTGAGGTCTACCTGATTGGTGATCCTTAATTCCCCTGATAAAAACCTGGATAATTTATGTGTCACTCTAACCCTGAAAATGTTTTGTTTTGACTTATACTGGTTACTCCTTTGTGTCTGAACAAAGCTAAACTTCTCTGAAGAGCTATAATAATAGTGATACACACATCCGGATTTCAATTTGCTCTTTCCAGATTGGCTTGGATGATATTTTACCAATCCAAAGCTATAACACTGTGCTTGGAATAGTGAAAGCCTTCTGTGATTTTACAGCTCAGCAAGGATGGCAGTGTGCCAAATCTATGCTTAACGATTTTGCTGTACAAATGGCAAAAAAACTTTGGGGCCATTTAGAGGATGGTGGTCATGAGACTGCCAGCCTCACGGTGGCGGTCAGACCGCCTCACTCCAAGCGGTTCAAGCATCGCATTACAATCCTGGTGGTTGGACTGTCAGGGGACCAACATCCCCATCAGGAACATGGTTCCCGGCGGGCTGACGGTGGTCTGAGTTATGTTCAGCCACAGGGGTGCTGCACTCCGCGCCACTGTGCTGATTACAATCAAATTTCTATCAGCCCCTTATGGCCGGGACCCCACCATGAAAAGGCTGGTGGATAACCAGTGCAGAGGCCCCTCCTGCCCAGCACCGTAAAAGGGTTTTGTTTTGACTTATACTGGGTACTCCCCTATTTCTGGATAAAGCTAAACCTCTCAGAAAAGCTATAATGATAGCTATACATGTGCCTGCGGTTGCTTTTCTCATTTTAGGTTGGCTTGGATGGTGTTTTACCAATCCAAAGGTGTAACACTGTGTCTGGAGTGATGAAAGCCTTTTGTCATTTTACAGCTGGGTGAGGGTGGCCCTGTGCCAATCCTATGCTTATGGATTTTGCTGTATGAATGGCAAAAGCCTTTGGACCAGATTTAGAATTTGGCAGACGGGTTACTTTGTCACAACAGTGACAGATATCCTGTCCGCCAAAATATAAATCCCTCAGGATATAATGGATTTATATTTCGGAGGATGGGATATCCGTCACCTTTGTGACGCCAAACTCTAAATCAGGCCCATTATCCCTTTCTAGCTTGACATGGATGTCACTGTGCTAATTCTATGCTTAAAAACTTTGCTAGAAAAACAGACATTTTAGGTGAGCAAATCTAGAGTGTTGCTGGTGTTGCAGGTGCTTCTCATTGGAGCTGCTCTCCACTTAAATTTGGGAACTACACAGAATTCTTTCTTCATTTTTGCTTAATTTATGCATCACTATATATATATATATATATATATATAATATCACCGTTACCTCCCTTACCTCTACCTACATGTTAAGCCTTCATTTTTTTAAAATGGAATAGAAAATAATGTCATTTAAAAGATATGTATATACTTAATAGTACAGAAAAGTACAATGTGGTAAAGAATGTGTGATAAAGTTTACAACCTATACTATGTACTTACCTGAATGGTACTCACCTGTGTGGAAAAGGCTGCCTGTGTAGTAAAGGATGCTTGGTAAAGGCTGTTTACCACTGCCAGGCCACTCTGTTTTTAATAAGCACTTTTGAGCCCCTACCCGCTTATCTGTTGCACTTTCACCCAGCTCGTTTCCATCATTTCAATTTTTTAATAATATTTTTGTCAGGGCCCAACATCTGCTGGCTGCTCTTTTATTATAATATGTTTATGACACATCTAATTATATTTACTTGTTTAATTACTGCACTAAGCGGCATACACCATTTTGGACTGCTAAATAAAAGAATTAATGGCCATGTCATGCCATGTGCATGCTGTTGGGATGGAAAAGTGCCTTTCATGGTAACAGGCATGTACCCCTTCCTTCAGTGCTCCAACTGTGGTGATATCTGGATCCCTGGTAACAATTTTTGGTCATGAGCGAACGTGGGTCATGTGTGTGCCCTATGACCTAGTCCTGTCTCGTAGACTGCAGTCTCCTTAGTCCTGGATAGGCGACCAAAACATTAACCTAAAGTATTGGAAGGCTACTGCCTTCACAGGAAGTTAAGTAGCACAAGCGTGGTGGTGGTAGCATATCATGTTTTTAATTTTTAAGTGATCACTAGTGTGAACAGAACTCTTGTTACTTGTGTCTCAGGAGTGGTACCTTCTGGTCCATTCTGTAAAGTTCCATTGCTGTGTGTATAACTCATCCTTGGCCTCCATTGGATTGTGTTCAGTGCTGTGATTTATGTGTGCCTGTGGAAAGGTACAGTTCATTAGAAGATAGTGTGCACAGATATGTGTGAATACTGGGATTTATGTGTGCCTGTCGTATAGAACCATGCATCAGAAAATAGAGCATATGTTTATGGGTACTTGTGGAGCCACATGTGGGCCTGTGGGCTAGTACTGTATATAGGAGATAGCATGCTGTATTGTGTGAGTGCACTCAGAAGTATGGATGCTCATGCAAGAGTACAGTACATTGGAGGCTCCAAACTGTGTGTGTGTATCTATGTGTGTGCATGCAGTGGTGTGTGCATGCAATGGAAAACACGTATGAAAGACACTAGATTCCATGTGGAAGGACCAGGGCTTGTTGGAGGAGCAGGGAAACATAGAGGTTTCCCCCGGACAGATTTGTGGATTGTTGCATTCCTGAGAGCTGGGTGCAACACACATTACAGAAAGGAACAGCCAGGTTCTTTGTTGCACATTGATAGGGGCTCTTTGATTCTGGAAAGAGATCACGGGTCAGAGGTGCCTGAGTACATCTGAGGACGTAGATGGGGTTGATAAGAGAATCATAAAGAGTAGGGCTAGAGCCCTTTGGTAGCCTTTTGATACATATATCACTGAGGCTAACATCCAGGTGTGAACCTCTAATCACCCCCATGGCTTGTATTTGGGGCTATAAAGACTGAAGACTGCCCTGTCGCGATAGCCTGCTCTCTGGAGGAGAGCTTCAAAATGGGCAACCCCATTAACACAAATTACAAAAACATACACTAACTTACAAGTGTGTCTGGAAATGGGTCATAAAAGGGGAGATTGATACTCTCAAATTGTCAGACTAAAGCTGCATGTCAGCATCCAGAAGCTCAGTCTGCGTTTTGCCTGTTGCAAGCATGTCTGGCGACTAAGAGCCTCATTTTGAGTTTGGCGGGCGGTGGATTTTGCCCGCCAAACTCTTTAGGATGGAAAACCGCTAAACCTGCTTTCTGCCCTCTGGCCCTATTATGAGTTTTCAGCTGGACCAGCAGACGGAAACAGCATTTCCGCCCACTGGCCAAGCTGAAAACTCACCACAACATTGACGCTGGCTCACAATCGAGCAGAAGGAAATGTTGTGGTGCATTGGGTGCAACAGCACCCATCGTGCTTTTCACTGCCTGTAATTCAGGCAGTGAAAAGCGCAATGGGGCTGTCAACTGAGGCCTCTGTACTGCACATGCCAAGTGCATGGGTAGTGAGGGGGCCCCATGGGGCCCCCTGCACCACTTCTCCACCAGCCATTGCATGAAGGTGGGATCACCATGAAAAAGCTGGCGGAGAGGGGACTCATAATCCCCAGGGCAGCGCTGCCCTGGTGGATTAAGACCGCTGGCAACCTCGTGGTGCCGGTGGTCGGACCATGGTGGCTCCGCCAAGGTTGTAATGTGGAGGTCGGACTGGAGCTTTGTCGGTGGTCAGACCTCCACCATGAGGCAGGCGGTCCCAGGACCGCCAGACTCGCAATGAGGTCCTAAGGGTCTATCAATCTCCCATGCCAGGTGAGAGAACATCACCCAGGAGAATCAAGAAAACTCACCTGAAACCTGGAGCACCAGCTTCTGCCTGACCAAAGACCAGTGAGCCCTGTGAGGAGAAGGAGATTGCCTGGAGGCAGCAAGATCCAGAGGGATCCAGGGAGTGAATTGTGAAATTTTTGTCCATCAGGAACAGGGTCAAATACATGTGTGCGCTGTGCAACTCACCATATGCCAGGTGGGGGAACAGAGAGGACTAGACTACCCACTGATTGGGTCATCTACCAGTGTGCCTTATGCGATCCCCTGATGCCACTAGAGAGCCACTGCTGAGAGAAAGGGTCATGGCTCCAGTGCCCTGCTGCCATGAAGAGAGGTGCGTTACCCCTGGTAATTTTGGGACCCAAAGAAGGCAGTCACCTTATTGATGCTACTAAGTAATCGCCACATGCTAGGAGTTGGTCACCAAGAATAAGGGTCATCACCCTGTGTACACTGTGAAGACCCCTTGCACATCAGGAGAGGGTAGTAGTCCAGGAGGAGGGCTGTCACCTTAGAACAGCATGCAGTAGCTTTTGGCCCGCAGAGTTAGAACCAAGTTTCACCTGCTGAGTTTGGAGCACCCAAGATGCTCTCCCGAGCAGAGAAGCAGGCTTACTTCAAGATTAGAGAAGCACTGTGAAGGTCTGCCATCACAGTGGTTGATTCCAGAGGTCTGCCCACCAACAGACTGGACTCACATGCCTATCTTTTTATGTGCAGAGTTCTCTGCCTCGACTACAGAGTCTCCTGACAGGTAAACTTACTAGTAAATTGCAGTTTTGTGAATACTGAAAAAGACTAAACTTACACAAATGAGTAATTTTACCTTTGTGGCTCAGGCCCAAGGACGTTTGTTAAAACCCTTGTAGAACTTCTAAGATTTGAACTAACTAGCGGGCTTAGCTTGAATGTCACACTAGTATTTGACTGTTCAATAATAATTTAGTGAGGTTACTGGGCGTATTTTTAGTTGTGAGTCTATGCTCACTTACACCTACCTTTTCCCTGAGAAGCCTTTGACTGGTCATCCTGCCACTGAGAGTCAGGTGTTGAAGGGGTACTGGACCCAGCTGCTCAGAGCCCATAGTAAGCTGGGTCTGGGGCCATCTGGATTAAAAGGCCTCAACTACCACAGTTAGGGCCACTAGCTCTTGCATGCCCAAGACAGTCTGAAAGGGGTTATGACACATAAGCACATGTGCGGATGCATGCATGCGCATACATCATCACGCTGGACCGCCATTTTGGCATGATGCATATGTGTGCATGTACACCAATGTATTTGTCATATGCTATTTTTTATTTTTATTGGTTGCTGATGCTGCAACGCATTGGCACACAAAATTACTTTCATCTGAGGATGTGGAGCGTCTGCACAAAACTTTGACAAAGCTAATAGGTGGCAGTGATTAGACCTATGGTTCGCCAGTCCTTGTTTACATTTGGCTGTCCTTCTAACTTAAACAGATTTGTATGCTGTGTGAAATTCCACACAGGGGGAACAGGCACCCTAACAAAGTTGCAGAACAGGTGCAACTGTATGCTAGGAAACATGCAGCAGATAATGGGCCTCATTACAACCCTGGCAGTTGGTGATAAAGTGATGGTAATACTTCCAACAGGCTGGCGGTAAGTACTGCCAAATTATGATCATGGCGGAAAGAGCTCAGATAGACCGACACTTTACCACACCGACCGCCAGGGTGGAAACAACAGCCACCACAGCGGTAGCCGCCTATAGCCAGACATAAGACAATGCTCCGCCCACTGTATTATGACAACCCAATCCGCCACCTTTTCCTGGGCAGTACCAACAACATCAAAAGCCTGGCAGAAACTGAGCTCAGAAGGGAAAGGACTCACCATTGGAGACATAGGGAAGAACCACTCCACCATGGAGCCCAAGCTGCAAATATTTCCGATGATATTTTACGTCCTGCTCCACCACAAACACCAACGACGGCGGAGACGACCACGGTGACTACAGCCGCCTAGCACACAGGGGGGTGGGGGGAAGAGAGTGACACACACACACGCTCAACACACCCCCACCCCCAACACCATACACACAACCATATGCAGTAAAGAAACATATTTACCATGTACCACTCGGGAATAATGCAAGGACAACACGAATAGATGAAAGTGAGTGTTACAATATAAATACAGTAAAATTACGAACATCCAATGTAAAAGTATATACATATGTACAATTCAAAGGACACTGCTGAGTCCTCAATGTGCGTGGGCCACAGGGCCACATGACAAAGTCCAAGGCCCCACTTGTCTCCTGCAACAACACAGAGAGAACACTGAAGGGGCATTCTTTGGAAAATAGACAGGCACCTCAAGGGGGTGGGGAATGGGGGGCACCTCAGCCGACAGATGGAACAACACCACTGGTCCTGGAGGGGGAAACATGCCCATTTCTCTGTCCTGGGGAGTGCAAGGCCACAGTCTGTCAAGCGGGTGACTTACCCACTGGTTCTGGAGGGGGCATCATGCCCTGTGCTCTTCATCCTGGGGAGGATGGGGTGAGTGGGTGTCTTCCTCACTGGATCCGGAGGGGGCATCGCGCCCTGTGCTCTTCATCCTGGGGAGGATGTGGTGAGTGGTGGCTTCCCCACTGGTTCTGGAGGGGGATTCGTGCCCCGTCATGCAGATCTTGGGGAGTTCAAGGTGATAAGTCTCTCAGCTGGGTGTCATACCCACAGGATTTGCAGGGGGCAGGCTGCACAACAGCCCATGGAGGCAGGTCTACAGAATGTCCGGTGGTGGTGATGGCTACTCAGTGGTGGCAGTGGTGCTGCTGCTGCTGCTTCTGGTAGTGGTGGTTGGAGGCTCCAGCCCATCCCCTGCAGCCTTGGATGGCTGCCCACTGGTGGTGGTGGTGCTGCTGCTGGTGGTTGTAGGGGGAGGCTCCAGCTCATCCCCAACACTCTCGGATGGCTGCCCACTGCTGGTGGTGGTGCTGCTGCTGCTGGTAGTGGTGGTGGGAGGCTCCAGCCCATCCCCTGCAGCCTCGGACAGCTGCCCACTGCTGGTGGTGGTGGTGCTGGTGGTTGTGGGGTGAAGCTCCAGACAATCCCCTGCAGCCTCGGACTGCTGCACAACCATGGTTGGTGGTGGGGGCTCCGACTGAGTCCCAGCACCAGGCCCCTTGTCCTTCCTGCCTGCTGGTGCAGACCCCTTGCCCTTCCTGGCAGCATCTGGGGATGGCTCCTTGCCCTTCCTGGCAGCAGCTGGGGAGGGCGCTCCTTGCCCTTCAGGGCAGCAGCTTGGGATGACTTCGTGCCCTTCCTGGCAGCAGCCGGGGAGAGCTCCTTTGTCAGGATACTTCAATTTGATTTCCTCAGAAGCAGAAGATAACTCCTCAGTCCCGACCCGAGCTACTCACAACGAATATTAATCCTTCATGCTGAGTACCCCGGAGGGGGAAAGGGGAATGGGATGGTAGAGAGACTGCCACAGAGATGATGAACGCCAGTACTCAGTCTGCCTCTTCACATCTAAGATTGGATACAGCACCCTGAGTTCTCTGTAGCCTTGCTTCTCTCTATAAATGATAGCTCTTCTTAAAAAATGCTTATTACTGATTCTGGAAGAACTTCTCAACCTTTGTTAGAGATTGGTTTTATGTTGCTATATATATAGTTGGTGATAATGCGTTCTTCAAATCAGCTGATGTTATTTAATTTCTCCTGTCTTATTGTGACTTCAGTCAATACTTGTATTTGTAAATGCTTGTTTATTAAAGTTCGTTTCTCCTTTCTTACTTCGACATTTGTTGATAACTTGTATTTGTAAATGCTTGTTTATTACAGTTAGTTTCTCCTTCCTTACTTCGACATCTGTTGATAACTTGTAGTTGTAAATGCTTGTTTATTTAAGTTTGTTTCTCTTTTAAACTCTATTTTGGTTTATTACCATTGAATTTGTAAATGCTTATTTGTTAACAGTTCGTTTCTCCTTTAAACTTGGCCTTTGTTTATAACCTTGACATTTGTAGATACTTGCTCTATTAAAGTTCGTTTTTTCTTTGACTTTAATATCTTAAACAAGAACCTTGTAAACATAAGGTTAATTCATACATTAACTCTGTAGCCTTGCCGACTTCCACGGGAACGGTCTACTATCAAACTCTTCGAATAAACCTTGACAATATTTATCCGTTTTCTGTAATATAATCTTCAAATGTAATTTTACCTGACAGGAGTTTCTGTTCTGAAGCGCGCTCCCTCTCCACACAGCTGATTCCTGTCAGACCTCAGTTGAAGTGCAAGGCTTCCAGCTGGAGAGCTCGTAACCTAGCAACCAACCGATTGCAAGACTAGAACTGTAACTAACCTTCAGGACTCACAGCGGCCATCTTGGATCTTCTCTTCTTGATTCTTCCTTTGAAATAAGCGCAAGATTACTCTGCAAACCTGCTTCCAGTTTGGGCTTTGCTGTCTCCACTGAGGATATCTCTTTGCTTTTCTCATGCACTTCTTTGATTTGACTTGGCAAGTTTGTGTGGTCATGACAGTACTCCCCCTCAAGGAAGAGTTCTCCAATTTAGGTTTGCTTGGGTAGGTTCTATGAAAGTTTCTCACTAATCTTGAAGCATGTACATACTCGTGCGGCTCCCAGGATCGTTCCTCTGGACCATAACCTTTCCAATCAATTAGATAATAAAGCTGGCCATTACGGATTTTGGAATCTAAGATTTGATTGACCTCATACTCTTCTGCAGAGCTGATCTGGATAGGAATTGGAGGGGAGTTTTGACGTAAATTTGGAGGACTGTTCTTTAACAAGGAGACATGGAAAACAGGATGTATCTTTAGATGAGCTGTCAACTGCAATTTAACTGCCACTGGATTGATCATCTTGTCAACTTTGAATGGGCCTATAAATCATGGCTGAAATTTGCGATTTCCTTTGAGATGTAAATGACGAGTGGATAACCAAACTTTGGGGGTTATTCTAACTTTGGAGGAGGTGTTAATCCGTCCCAAAAGTGACGGAAAAGTGACAGATTTACCACCAGCCGTATTACGAGTCCATTATATCCTATGGAACTCGTAATACGGCTGGTGGTATATCCGTCACTTTACCATCACTTTTGGGACAGATTAACACTCCTCCAAAGTTAGAATAACCCCCTTTGTCTCCTTTCGAATAAATGGGTCTCTCTCTTCTTTTTCTATCAGCCTGAGTCTTATATGAGTCTTTTGCTTGAATTATGTTTTTTCTAGCCCTAACTAATGTGGTCTGCAAATCCCTCACCATCTCTTCTACTGCAGGCACTGAATCATCTTCTTTACCCAACATTACATTAGGATGTTTACCATGGTTCAGATAAAAGGGGGTGAACCCAGTGGTGGAATGAACAGCATTACTGTAAGCAAATTCAGCTGCCCACATCAACTCGGGCCATTCCTTCTCTTTATCGAATAAATTGAGTCTTAAATACTGTTCTAACTCTTGATTCACTCTCTCTGTTTGCCCATCGGTTTCAGGATGGTAACTGGTAGAGTAACGAGAATCAATTCCTAATCTTTTACTAAAGGCCTTCCAAAAGCGAGAAACAAATTGGGACCCCCTGTCTGAAACTAGAATTTTTGGGATACCATGGGCGCGTACTATGTGTTGTGCAAACAACTGTGCAACCTGTGGGGCTCGAGGGATTTCTTTCACAGGAATGAAAAGCGCCATTTTAGTGAAAGTGTCTACAAAAACTAGGATAGGGTTGAAACCTTGGCTACCAGGGAGGTCCACTATAAGATCCATAGTAACAGTATGCCAGTGGGCAAAGGTCTTAACAGACCTTGTGAAGCTGTTATATTTGATTTCCCTCTTTGACATTTGTCACAAGTTGACACATAGGGCCTGATTCTAACTTTGGAGGACGGTGTTAAACCGTCCCAAAAGTGGCGGATATACCACCTACCGTATTACGAGTTCCATAGGATATAATGGACTCGTAATACGGTCGGTGGTATATCCGCCACTTTTGGGACGGTTTAACACCGTCCTCCAAAGTTAGAATCAGGCCCATATTGTCTTATCTGAGTTTTCATTTTTGGCCACCAAAATTCTCATTGCATTAGATTTTGAGTCTTTTGAATTCAGTTGTGTCCAGCCAATTGATCGTCATGATAAGCCTGAAGAATTTTTTCTTGCAGCTCCACAGTCGGAACATACAGTGCACCTTTAAAGTAAGGCAAACCTTTTTTGATTTCTCTTCCTTGGCCTTCTTTGGACCACTTCAGCATTCCTTCGAATGTTAAGTTTTCTTGAATTTCTTTGGTTAAATTTTCATACAATATGGCAGATATGAACTTCTCTTGTGGAATAATCAATTCTTTTTCTGGAGGCTCTTTAACTGCACCGGTATCAATTCGAGATAGAGCATCTGCCTTCCCATTTACTTTTCCTGGTCTGAAAGTGATAACAAAATCAAAGTCTGCAAAATATAGGGACCAACGCAGTTGTCTAGCTGTTAGAGTTCGAGCTGATTTTAAATACTGTAAATTTCAGTGGTCCGTGTAAACGGTCACTTTATGCTTAGCTCCCAAAATGTAATGCCTCCACTCACGAAAAGTTTCTTTGACTGCCAATGGCTCCTTATCCGCAATTGAATAATTTATCTCTGGTGGTGTTAATTTTCGAGAGAAATAGGCCAGTGGATGTAATTGACCTGTATCTTTATGACGCTGTGAAAGGATACCTCCTATGGCAACATCTGAAGCATCTGCCTCTACATAATATGGCTCATCTGGATTGGGGTGGAGCAAGATTGGAGCTGAGACGAAGGAATTCTTCAAAAAATTAAAATCATTTTCAGCTTCTTTTGTCCACTCAAACTTCACTCCTTTCTTCAACAATCGAGTAATGGGTGTAACTGTTTGAGAAAAATTGGATGTGAATCTTCGATAAAAATTAGCGAACCCCAAGAAACTCTGGATCTCTTTAACATTGCAAGGAGAAGGCCAATGTTGCACTGTCTTTATCTTGGCAGGATCCATACTATCTCCTTCTGGTGACAAAATGAATCCTAAGAACTCAACTCATTCCACATGAAATGCACACTTCTCCAATTTTACATAGAGATGGTTTTCTTGCAACCTTGTGAGGATGGATTGAACATGGGAAATGTGCTCCTGTAGATTGTCGGAAAAGATTAAAATGTCATCTATATAAACCACAGCAATCCGGTCGAGGAATTCTCGTAATATATCATTAATGAAATGCTGGAAGGCAGCGGGAGCATTGCATAACCCATAAGGCATCACTTGATATTCAAATACTCCGTATTGAGTCCAAAAAGCGGTTTTCCATTCATCCCCTGAAGCCACTCGAATGAAATGATATGCTCCTCGCAGGTCCAATTTGGTGTAGATTCTAGCATTCTTTACTTGATCTAATAAAAACTGACACTAAAGGCAGTGGGTATCGATTCTTGATGGTAACCTGATTGAGGGCTCGAAAATCAATGCAAGTTCGAAGACTCCCATCCTTCTTTGGTATGAAAAATAGTGGGGATGACACTGGAGATTCAGAAGGACGAATAAAACCATTAGCAAGATATTGATCCAAATACTCCTTTAAATGTTGATTCTCTGCTTCGGTCAATGCGTATATTCTGCTACATGGCAATATCGCACCTGGCTCCAGTTCAATTTTGCAGTCGTAGGGTCGATGTGGTGGCAATTTCTTAGCCTCCTTTTCATCAAAAACGGCGACTAAATCCTCATATTCTTTTGGGATTTCTGCTGTCTTTAGTGCACAGATCATTGAAGAGTGTGATGATAAACAGGCCACTTGGGACTTGGTGGACATTTCCACTCCATCATGAAAGCAATTCTCTTTGCAGTAAGAGGAATTCATCTTGATCGTTCTTTTGCTCCAATCAATTTGTGGATTATGTTCTGTAAGCCAGGGCAGACCCAAAATGAGTTGAAATTGTGGAGCATCTATCAAATTAAAGATTATCTGCTCCTGATGTCCACCAAAACCTTGCATCTGAATTGCTTCGGTCTCATGGGAAATGGGTCCTGAAGAAAGATTGGTTCCATCCACAGCTCTTACTACTTCCAAAGTAGATTTCTTGATAAATCGAATACCCATTTTACAAGCGTATTTGATATCACAGAAGTTGCCAGTAGCTCCAGAGTCTATCATAACTGAGATCTCTTGAATTTCCTTCTCAAGGGTCTTAACTGATACTGTTTGTACCAAATGTGGAGCTGTGGTTTGTAAGGTATTCACCACTCGTTGATCTAAAGGAGTTGTCTTGGGTTCTGCTTTCATCAGGGCAACTCCCTCTACTGATGAAGCTGGCCTTTTACCGACTGAAGAGCTTTGGGTTTCTTGGGACAGTTTTTAACAAAATGCCCAGATGCACCGCAATATAAACATAGTTGATTCACTCTTCTTTTCTCTTTTTCTTCCTTAGATAAAGGACCTCGGATGGAACCAATTTGCATTGGTTCTTCTATCGTTATCCCTTCTCCGGCTCTCGTATGATCATTTCTTACATGATCAATTCTCAGGGGAAATGGTCGATACTCTCTTCTCTTTTCTGCTCTTCGTTCAGTTAACCGGTGGTCAATCTGTAACACAAGATCAATTAACTCCGAAATTTCGGTGGAACTATTTGGAACTTGTGCTAAGGCATCTTTCAATTCATCTCTCAGTCCACAATAAAATATGGCGGCTCTTTTTGACTCCGGCCAGGCAGTCTCTACAATGAGTTTATTAAAATGAGCCAGATAGGCTACTAGATCTTTATTACCTTGCCTGATTTCCAGTAGTTCATTGTCAGTGGCTTGAGCTGCAGTTCGCCGATCAAATATTCTTAAGAACTCTTCCTTGAAATTTTGGAAATTATATAAAACAGGATCATTTCTGGAAATTATTGGCATGGACCATGCGGCCGCAGCTCCTGTCAGATAAGACAATATAAATGCCACTTTGGACTGGTCTTCGGAAAAAATGACTGGTCTACATAAAAAATGCAATGAGCATTGGGTCAGAAAAATCTGCGCCTTATTTGGATCCCCACCGAAGCGCTCGGGTTGAGCCAAAGGAATAATAGGGGAAACCGCATGAATTACTTGAGTGGATATACCTGCAGACTGTGAAGGGCTAGGGATTTGTGAAAACACAGATTCATTTGATTTAGCGGTGTTCCCTAACTCATTTATTCGCTGTTTTATTTGGACTGTTTCTTCTATGGTGTTATTTAATTGTTTCTGTAACCCTTCCAAAATGGTGGCTAATGCTTTTATATCAATTCCTTCTGCCATTCTGCTGAGGAGGAAATCTGTTTTTTTCCCTAAAATTAGGGTGATGGCACTTCAATCTGTCAGGATACTTCAATTCGATTTCCTCAGAAGCAGAAGATAACTCCTCAGTCCCGACCCAAGCTACTCACAACGAATATTAATCCTTCGTGCTGAGTACCCCGGAGGGGGAAAGGGGAATGGGATGGTAGAGAGACTGCCACAGAGATGATGAACGCCAGTACTCAGTCTGCCTCTTCACATCTAAGATTGGATACAGCACCCTGAGTTCTCTGTAGCCTTGATTGTCTCTATAAATGATAGCTCTTCTTAAAAAATGCTTATTACTGATTCTGGAAGAACTTCTCAACCTTTGTTAGAGATTGGTTTTATGTTGCTATATATATATATATAGTTGGTGATAATGCGTTCATCAAATCAGCTGATGTTATTTAATTTCTCCTGTCTTATTGTGACTTCTGTCAAACTTGTATTTGTAAATGCTTGTTTATTAAAGTTCGTTTCTCCTTTCTTACTTCGACATTTGTTGATAACTTGTATTTGTAAATGCTTGTTTATTACAGTTAGTTTCTCCTTCCTTACTTCGACATCTGTTGATAACTTGTAGTTGTAAATGCTTGTTTATTTAAGTTTGTTTCTCTTTTAAACTCTATTTTGGTTTATTACCATTGAATTTGTAAATGCTTATTTGTTAACAGTTCGTTTCTCCTTTAAACTTGGCCTTTGTTTATAACCTTGACATTTGTAGATACTTGCTCTTTTAAAGTTTGTTTTTTCTTTGACTTTAATATCTTAAACAAGAACCTTGTAAACATAAGGTTAATTCATAAATTAACTCTGTAGCCTTGCCGACTTCCACGGGAACGGTCTACTATCAAACTCTTCGAATAAACATTGACAATATTTATCCATTTTCTGTAATATAATCTTCAAATGTAATTTTACCCGACAGGAGTTTCCGTTCTGAAGCGCGCTCTCTCTCCACACAGCTGATTCCTGTCAGACCTGAGTTGAAGTGCAAGGCTTCCAGCTGGAGAGCTCGTAACCTAGCAACCAACCGATTGCAAGACTAGAACTGTAACTAACCTTCAGGACTCACAGCGGCCATCTTGGATCTTCTCTTCTTGATTCTTCCTTTGAAATAAGCGCAAGATTACTCTGCAAACCTTCTTCCAGTTTGGGCTTTGCTGTCTCCACTGAGGATATCTCTTTGCTTTTCTCATGCACTTCTTTGATTTGACTTGGCAAGTTTGTGTGGTCATGGCATCCTTGCCCTTTCGCTCAGCACTTGGGGCAGACACCCTTTCCGTGAGGCTTCCTGGTGTCCTGGATCCTTTACCACCACGAGTTGCTGTGGTCACTACTAGGCCTGTGGACTGGGTGGCTGAGGTGCTTGCCTGGGTTTTTGCCACCCTGGCCAGATATGAAGGATGGGGCTGAGGGGTGGGGAAGAGTTCAATGGTGGAGAGGAAAAGCTGCTTAGGGACATTGGGGCAGAAAGAGGGAGAAGGTTTGGGAGTGGAGGAAGAGGGAGTGGTTGTAGGAGGTGTCTGTCTGCTGTGTTTGGGTTCAGGTGCATAGGCTCGATGCTGTTGTGGAATGTATGTCGGAACAATGCATGCTGGAACAACGCATGCCTGAACAAAGGTCGGAACAACGACCGCATTGTTACCACTAATGCCTTTACCAAAAATGCCTTAACAACGATTTTTCATTGTAAAGGCATTCCTGGTAAAGGCATTAGTGGTAGGCATGCATGGTTCCAGCATGCATCCCCCCTGGCCCCCTGCCCCCACCCCTAAAACCACACCAACCCCCTATCCTTGCCCCTAAAACTACCCCAACCACCCACCTCGTCCCTAAAATTGCCACAACCCCCACCCTGCCCCTAAAACCTTAAACAACCCCAACCCCCACCCCATCCCTGAAACCTAAAGTACTCCAACCCCCACCCCTAAAACCTAAAACCACCCCACCACTAAAACTACCTGAGGCCCCCACCCCGCCCCTAAAACCTAAACCCCCAACCCCCTCAACCCCCCCACCCCGCCCCTAAAATTACACAACCCCCAACCCACCCCTAAAACCTAAAACTACCCCAACCCCCACCCCTAAAACAACCCCAACCCCCACCTCATCCCTAAAACCTAAACTACCCCAACCCCCACCCCTAAAACCTAAAACCACCCCAACACCCCTGCCCCTAAAACTACCCGAGCCCCCCACCCCGCCCCTAAAACCTAAACACCCCCAACCCCCCACCCCGCCCCTAAAATTACCTGACCCCCCAACCCTAAAACCTAAAACCACCCCAACCCCCACCCCTAAAATTACTCCAACCCTTTACCCTTCACCCCGCCCCTAAAACCTAAAACCACCCCAACCCCCACCCCTAAAAGCTAAACCACCCCAATCCCCCACCCCACCCCTAAAAACCTAAACCACCCTGACCCCCCACCCCCAAATACTAAAAATACCTGACCCCCCACCCCACCCCTAAAACTAAAAATACCCCTCTCCCAAACCTAAACCACCCGCCCCCCCAACCCCCCACCCCTAAAACTAAAAATACCCCTCCCCAAAACCGAAACCGCCCGACACCCACCCCAAAAACAAAAAATACCTCCACCCCACCCCGCCCCTAAAACTAAAAATACCCCTCCCCTCCCTCCCCGCCCCGAAACCGCCCCGACGCCCCTCCCCTAAAACTAAAAATACCTCAACCCCCCACCCCTCCCCTAAAACTAAAAATACCCCTCCCTCCCCCGCCCCTAAACCTAAACCGCCCGACACCCCCTCCCCTAAAACTAAAAATACCTCGACCCCCCCACCCCTCCCCTAAAACTAAAAAGACCCTGACCCCCCTTCCCCTGCCCTTAAACCTAAACTGGCCCTAAAACAAAAAATAACCCGACTCCCTCCCCTAAACCACCCTGACCCCCTAAAACTAAAAATATCCCAAACCCGCCCCTAAAACTAAAACCAACCCCCACCCCTGCCCCTAAAACAAAAAATATCCCGACCCCCAGCCCATAAAACAGTCCCACTTACCTGACTCATTGCGTTGTCCTCCTCAGCCGACTCCCTTCTTCTGTGCCTTAACCACACATGTGCGTGGTTCAGCACATGGGTGGTTAAGGCACAAAACAAGGAAGTTGTGGTTAACAAAAGCGTTGTTCCGCTTTCGTTGTCCACGACTTCGTCGTTACGGAGTCGTGGTGCAGGGCATTTCCCGCTGTTGTGAGGTGGATGGCCGTTGGGCATCTGAGTGCTTGCATTTGTGTACCTTGAGAGGGGGGAGGACAGACACAGTGGGAGAGGACACAGGGGACGTGTGCATGGTTGTTGGGGTGGTGTCTGCCAGTGAAGTGTGTGTTCTGATAGGTGTTCTGGTGATGGTGGTAGTGGATGAGGATGTAGTGCATGCAGGTGTGAGTGTAAACGGAACTGGGAGGGAGATGGAGGTTGAGGAGGAGGAGGGGGACACAGTGGAGGCAGTGGATGTTGGTATGTCTGCATCTGGATGGTGTTTGTGTGAGTGCCTGTGGGATGATGTGTTTGCCTGTGCCACTCTTCTGTGTTGTCTTGTGTGCATGCTGGTCTGCCTGTGTGCTTGGAATAGGTTGGGGTTGAGGGGAATGGGACTGGGAAGAGGAAGTTGGAGGGGGGAGGGTGGAAACAGGGACAATGGCTGCCATCAGAGAGGAGGCCAGAGCCTGGATTGATCTCTGTTGGGCCGCCAAGCCAGTGTGAATGCCCTCCAGAAATGCATTGGTCTGTTGCATTTGGCCCGCCAGCCCTTGGATGGCATTCACAATGGTTGACTTCTCAACAGAGATGGATCTCAGGAGGTCAATAGCCTCCTCACTCAGGACAGCAGAGCTCACCTGGGCAGGGCCTGAGGTGCCTGGGGCGAAGGAGATGTCCATCCTTCTAGGTGAGCGTGCACGGGTAACTCACTGAGGGGCTGCTGGGAGGGCGGTGCTGGTACGGGGGGTGGCTGCTGTGCCTGTAGCTGGGGTGGGCACAGAGGTGTCCACCACCACCAGGGAGCTTCCATAGGAGGAGGTATCTGTGTCCGAACTGTCCCCTCCAGTCTCCTCCATGGTGCTCCCCTCGCCCTCTGTCCCACTGGTGCCCTCACCGTCGAAGGACTCTGTCTCCTGGGTACTGTGGGATGCAGCTCCCTCCGTCGCCTCTGCTCCTCCACCAGATAATGCTAATGCACATAAGAACTGGATGACAAAACAGAAAGGGGGCGAGAGACAAAGGATATACTGGGTCAATGGCTGCACAAACACCACCGTTGGCATACACAGCACACTCACACACAGGAAAATGGCCTATGCACTATGCAATGCACTACCAGTAACAATGCTAGTCACCAGGGCATGGGGAGGGACACATACCGCCAACTGCAGCATACCTGGGACCCACACAGCCCTGCCCAGTAGAGGATGCCTACAAACTAGGTAAGAGGGATATCACATCAGAACCCTGCCCAGCAGCTGGTAGGTGGCATGGGATCCGGGTGGTCAGTGTGACTTAGTGGATGCCCCTTAATGCCAGGACAGACATTGCAGTGTAATCCAGCTCAAGGGTAATGGGTGTATGGCAAATGCAGGTAACCTAGCTCGGTTGCATTCCATGTCAGTAAGGGCTTTGTGGGTCCCAGGAGGGGTGCAGTTGGTGGTGTTTGGCCCTCATCTTGCTGAGGCATATAGCCAATTGAATGACTGTGCAATGCATAGTGCTCAAGCATAAATCCTGTGTGTGACGGTGCTATGTTTGCCAACTGTGGTCTTGGTGCTGTAATTGACCCAGTGCTCCTTTTCTCTCCCTCCCCCCTTTCTCCTTCTGTCATCCTGTTCATGTGTGCATTAGCATCATCTGGCAGAGGAGTAGGGGCACCGGCGACAGAGGGATCTGCATCCCACAGGACCCAGGGGGCAGAGTCCACCTACGCTGAGGGTTCCAGTAGGACGGAGGGCGAGGGGAGCACCATGGCGGAGACAGGTGGTGACAACACAGACTCTGATTCCTCCTCCGAAGGAAGCTCCCTGGTGGTGGCAGACACCTCTGTGACCTCCCCAGCTATAGGTACAGCCGCCACCCTGTACCAGCACTGCTCTCCCAGTAGCCCCTCAGCAAGTTGCCCGTGCCTGCTCACCCAGGAGGGTGGGCATCTCCTTCGCCCCAGGCACCTCAGGCCCTGCCCCAGTCAGCCCTGATGCCCTGAGTGAGGAGGCTATTGACATTCTGAGATCCATCTCTGTAGGGCAGTCAACCATTGTGAATGCCATCCAGGGGCTGGCATCCCAGATGCAGCAATGCAGTGCATTCCTAGAAGGCATCCACAGTGGACTGGCAGCCCAACAGATATTGATTCGGGCTTTGGCCTCCTCTCTGATGGCAGACATTGTCACTGTTCCTACCGTCCCCCCTCCAGCTACCACTTACCAGTCCCAGTTTCCTCAACCCAACCCATCCCATAGACACATACAGATGAGCATGCACACAAGACATCACACAAGAGTGGCACAGTCAGATAGGTACCACACTTCAGTCCACAAGCACTCATACAAACAACAGACAGTTGCACACACATCCACATCCACTGCCTCCATTGTCTCCCCCTCCACCTCCTCCTCCACATCCCTCACAGTCACATCCACACTCACACCTGCATGCACTGCTTCAACAGCCACCACCAGCATCACCACACCAAGCAGCACACACACCACACTAGCAGACACCCCCACAATATCCATCCAGGTGTCACCTGTGTCCTCTTCCACCCTGTCTGTCCCCCCTCCTAAGGGACACAAACTCAGGCTCTCAGACACCCAACACCCATCCACCTCACATCAGCACACTGCCTATGCACCTGTACCCAAGTCCAGCAAATGCATTCCTCCAACAGGCTACGGGGACAGTGGAGGCACCTCCTAGTCGTGGAGGCAAGACAGTGAAGGATCCCACTCCAACAGCCAGGAAAGGGAAGGATCCCACTCCACCATCCAGGAAAGGGAAGGATCTCACTCCACCAGCCAGGAAAGGGAAGGTTCCCACTCCACCAACCAGGAGAGGTAAAGTTCCCACTCAACCACCAATGACAGAAGAGGTTCCCACTCAAACACCAATGACAGTGATGATTTCCACTGAACCACCAATGACAGAAGAGGTTCCCACTCAACCACCAATGACAGTAATGGTTCCCACTCAACCACCAATGAAAGGCAAGAAGCCCTCACCTCCACTGAGACACAGCAGCCCTCACCTCCAGCAGAGGCTGCCCAGGAGACACCTCCCCCAGCAGAGACAATGCAGCCCTCACCTCCAGCAGAGGGCAAGTAGGCCACCCTCCAGGGATTATTGTACTAGGACCACCCCCCAGAAGCAGTGAGCAAGTTCCCCACCTCAGAGGCTGTGACTTTGCACTCCCCAGAATTGGGAAATGGGCATGGAGCCCCCTCCAGAACCAGTGGGCAAGATCCCCACCTCACAGACTGTGATCTTGCGCTCCCCAGCAATTTGAAATGGCCATGGAGCCCCCTCCAGAACCAGTGGGCAAGTTCCCACCTCTCAGACTGTGACCTTGCTCTCCCCACCAATTTTAAATGGGCATGGAGCCTCCTTCAAAACCAGTGGGCAAGTTCCCGACTTCAGCTGAGGGCCCCCCCACACCCCCTTCACTCTGAGGTGCTTGTCCACTTCCGAAATGATGCCCCTGCACAGCTTTGTGCAAAGTTAGTCAGGATCAAGTTGGGGCTTGGACTGTGGCCTGTGGCCATGTGGGTCTTATGTTCTTTGGACTGGTCATTGGCCCTTTCTGGACAATTGTTCATATATCTTTGTTCTCCAATTGGTTCATTTGGTGGCTGTTGACATGCAATTACAATCTCAGTACTGCCGACTTACAGTCCTTGTATTATTATGCTGTGTCCTGTGCCATTGATTTTCCTCTGCAGCTGGTTGTGTGTATGGTGTGTGTGTGAATGGTATGTGTTGTGCGTGTGTGTGTCACTCTCCTTTTCCTCCCTCCCTCCCTTGTGTGCTAGGCGGCTGTACTCACCGTCGTCATCTTCTTGAGCGTTGGTGTTCCAAGTGGAAAATGGCATGGAAGAACATCAGGAAGACTTGAAGTTCCAGTTCCGTGGTAGCGTTGATCTTCTCTGTGTCTCTGTTGGTGAGTCTTTGGTCTTCTGTGATGTGTTTCTACCAGGCTTTTGATGGCGTTGGTACTGCCCTGGAAATCATGGCGGTTTGCTGTGTCATGATATGGTGGGTGGTGCATGGTGTTAACGTCCTGGCAGTTGGTGTGGTACATTGGCTGTCTATGGGAGTTCTCACTGCCATGGTCTTAATTTAGCAGTAATTACTGCCGGCCTGTTGGCTGTATTACCGCCACTTTAACAGTCACCGCCAATGTCATACTGACCACCCAAGGAGAATGCAACTCTTACTCTTACACACTCTCTCTCGCTCTCTCTCTCTCTCTATATATATATATATATATATATATATATATATATATACATATATATATATTTTTTGTTAGACGTAGTAAAAGTGAAATGAATTTTAATGGTCAGTTAATTTTCCTTTCACAGAATAGTCCCCGAGCCCTTATTTCCCTTCTTTGTACTTTAATTTCACAGTTACTCTAGTAGTTCTACTGGTCTAAGCATGAAACCTCTGCATTATTGTGGACAACAAACTCACCATGAAGAGCAGGATCAACGCAGCCTCCTTTACCTGCTTCTACACCATCCGCATGCTACACAAGATCTTCAAGTGACTCTACGTCTCCACCAGGCGCACTGTTTCACAAGCCCTTATTACTGGCCACCTGAACTATATCAACACTCTATATGCCAAAATCACATTAAACCTCACAAAGAAACTAAAATCATACAGAAATCTGTGGCTGGACACATCCTGAACCTCTCCAGAAGGACCCCCATGACCTCCACCTGAGGAAACTCCACTGGCTCCCAGTAGACAAAAATATGTCAATTCAAGATGCTGACTCACACCTACAAAGCCCTTCACAACCAAGGACCAGCATACTTCAATCACTGCCTAAGCTTCTACCTCCCCGCCAGACCACTGTGCTCCACCTCCCTCTCCCTCACCCACACTCCCCTAATAGGCCCTAAAAATTGTGTGTACACAATTGACTTTTCTCTGATGCAGAAATAGCTTATTTTCACAGAGTTTACAAAACCAACTTAATATATTTGACTGGTTGATTTGCAGTTTAAACCCATTTCAGATTTCAGCAACTCACACCATAACACAAAAATCTATGATATCCACAATAGTGCATTTGACTAATGGTCTGCTTTAGCACTTGATGGGCAGCCTGTCAGCCATTCTCTTTGCTCCCCTAGTGGATGACTCCCCACTGAATGTTGAGATCCCTGTCAGACAGACAGGGATCTCTGAAGTTTAAACAAGATAGCTCCACTAATCACACTCAAGAGTCACCACGTGGGTGCCATTTTTTTCTGAGCCTATTTGTCAAAGTTTTTTGTCTTTCATTAATAAGCTCCCAAAGTAGGAGTTTGTTATTGAAAAACAAATGGTCCTGATGCTCCGAGACTATTTCCCCCACATGGGGGGGTAATTATTTTCCCCATGTGAGACTGCTTTAAAGTGTGCACCTAAGCAGGGAAAGGTACGTTGGAAAGACCAGTATGACTAGGGTGGATATTCTAATGAACATTCATGGGTCATCCGTCAAAGGTTTCACTGGCAAAGGCAGGTGAAGCAGCGCCGGTGTAATTCCAGGAATTTGCCCACCACTAAGTGGCGCAGACATACCCAGCATCTTCCAAATGCTGTTTTAGGGAAACAATATCTTAACAATGCTGTAGAAACACATAGGCCAAATGGCTTCATGTGGCATTCAGATAGGTCATGGTTTGTTCAAATTATGTTTTCTGTTCATCTTACACCCTCATTCTTACAGTTGAAGAGGATTGTGATTGTTTAACTTGATCATACTTTAAATATACCTGTTTTAACCGCCATTCAATTGATTTTCCTGTGATTTCTTTAGGTGCATAGTTCCCCAGTTTTCACAGGGAATTAAAACAGTGTGTATGCTGCTAGTCATTTTGAATGTTGAATATCTTGTCTAACAAAATACTTTTGTCTTGAGATGCTAAGTAAAGCATCCATGTTCCATGAAGATGCATGTAAAATGGACTTCTTATTCAAGAACTGCTTGACAGTCAAACACAAGGCATGGTGGCAAACTATCACCCTTAAGTTCTGCAAATGTCTGATTATAGAGAAAAGATCAGAACATTTCTGTCACAATAAACATGTTGAAAGACAATGGGGGTGATTCTGACCGCGGCGGTCGCCGCCCGCCAAGCGGTTCCCGCCGAAAGACCGCTCCGCGGTCAAAAGACTGCGGCGGTCATTTTGGCTTTCCCGCGGGGCCAGCGGGCAACCGCCAGAAGACCGCCGGCCGGCCCAGCGGGAAAGCCCCGTCAACAAGGAAGCCGGCTCAGAATTGAGCCGGCGGAGTTGAAGGGGTGCGACGGGTGCAGTGGCACCCATCGCGATTTTCACTGTCTGCAAAGCAGACAGTGAAAATCTTTGTGGGGCCCTCTTACGGGGGCCCCTGCAGTGCCCATGCCATTGGCATGGGCACTGCAGGGCCCCCAGGGGCCCCTCGACACCCCATACCGCCATCCTGTTCGCCAGGAACAGGATGGCGGTATGGGGTGTCAGAATCCCCATGGCGGCGCAGCAAGCTGCGCCGCCATGGCGGATTCCCATGGGCAGCGGAAAGTCGCCGGTACACCATCGGCTTTCCGCTTCTGGCCGCGGCTGTACCGCCGCGGTCAGAATGCCCGGCGGAGCACCGCCAGCCTGTTGGCAGTGCTACCGCCAACCTCCGCCCTGGCGGTAATTACCGCCAGGGTCAGAATGACCCCCAATGTGTATAAATAAATGATGCGGTTAGTTATGTTAATCAAAAGTAGGATTTTGTTTTTCAGTCAAATAATAGCCAGAATGAACCAACACAGTGCCACATATTTGGGGTATAACATTATATTTCCTCCTGGTAATTGTTGCTTTGCAGACTGGGAACACCAGGATATTTCAATATCAATTTCAATTTTACACCCAATCCCAGAATCATTTATAAAGTAAGAAACATACTCAAGAGGGCATTTGGGCACTAAAAGCGAAATGATGAGCAAAGGACAGTTAAAATAATGTAATTAAGTAACCACTTTGCTGAAGTTGCTGAAGTTGGAATAATTGTCTAATCTAAAGATAGACACTTTGGACCTGATTCACAGAGGTAAGCTTACACTTTCATGTAAGTTCATGATTTTTTAAATACAATTTTATGAGCAGTATCTTTACGACAGCCTATCTTTTTATATGCAGAGTCTTCGCCTCAAGTACTTAGGCTCCACGGTCTTATAGATACTACTTGTAAAATTGCTTAGTAAATTGCAAAAAAATGCAAACTTACACAAAAGTGTTAGTTTACCTTTGTGAATCAGGCCCTTTTCTGCTCTCCAATGCCCTAACATTTTATGGGGAAAAAGAGTCCGGGCCAGTCAGTGGTATTCTGCTAAAATAAAGTGCAGTGGATCCATGCAAGTCACACCTTCCTGGACTTTGAATGGTGTCCAGTTTTTAGAAATGTTTAATTTAGGTAGGTTGTCCTAGGTCCCACCTTATTCCAAGCACAAATACCACAGCAACCCATATTGCCAGAATGAGTGAGTTTATAGGACAAAATCTCAATGTTTACTTGTTGTGTTTTGGGGCCTTTCCTAACATGGGCCATAGACCTACCCACCCCAGTGTGGGTATCATTTTTATTTAGGAGACGTGGGGAAATGCTGGGTGGCTCTAAATTTGTGATACCTACAGATTCTGACATTTTCCCTCAAATAAATGTGAGCAAAATTCATGATTTTATCCAGACTTGGATGTCTGTAGGGTATGTTAGGTAAATAAAAGTAGTTAGATCCACTCAACGGTCACCTCCCTGGACTACTTTTGGAGTCTAGTTTTTGGAAATATATGGAGATGGTAGGTTTCCTTGGATGCTGCCCAAGCCCAAACCCAAATACCTCAGCTATGCTCATTGACGCAATTAGGGAATATGAAGTGAAAAATCTTCATGTTTCCTTGTTACTTTTTGCAGACTTTTAATCATGGGCGACCAACTACCCACACAAGGAGGTTACTGTTTTCATTGGCAGAATTGTGGGACTGGTTGGTGGTAAGAACTTTGCAGTTTACCTCAAATTCTGGAGCTTTGCTTCATAGAAATGTGAGGAAAATCTGTGATTATATAGGTAATAGGAAAAACTAAGTCAGAGATACATGAGGGCCAATACATACAATAACAACGGCCCCCACCTGCAGGTAAATCACAACAGTCCTTTGAAAAGATTACATATTCAACAGCAATTATAAAATGCAAAACAGGGTAGCACATCCTAGTACCTCTCCATAGATCTCCTTGACGTAACAGCAGCTTTTAAAAAGGCCCGACTCCTTGACACACATCTTAAGTATTAAGCAGATGATGAAATGCATCCTTACATTTTTTCTAAAACTGAAGTGTTTTGTTCTTAAAAGCTTCAAATACAATCTAAAACAGGTACAGAAGAATATAAAAAACATCAAATATTGCTCAGAATGGTCATCACAGGGGCAGGCTACACCTGAGAACGCCACTTGTGTGTCTAGCCCCCAAAAATTCAGAGGTTGAGCCAATGCCAGCGCTGAAGCAGAAAACGAGAGACCTTTCCCTTTGTGACAAAGGTAAAGGGCATTCTTTTTTAATTTGACACAGTCTAGATATACTTTACCAGTCTTTTTGCTAATTTCTTTTGTTATTCGATTGCGGTTGCAAAGATCTACAAACAACAATTTTACCTTTACCCTTGCCAATTTTCCTATTTTATCAGATGAGTCAAACAGGGTTGATAAATTCAACTCATTACAGTTAGCAAATATAAGCTAACCATGGGATGTCAGACCCCTTTATCCAGATTTAGATAATCCATAATAATATCTCTATTAACCATGGCCTCGTAGTTAGACCAGGTATAGATTCAGAACACAAGGAGGGCCAACTCGCTAATGTCCAAAACAAATTCTGTGTGCTGGATAATATTCGAGCTCGTGGATGGAAAGTGCATTATCCACCTGCAAATAGGTTTTCTTCAGACTTCAGTGCTTCAGTATTGCCAAAAAAACCCATTCCAGCACAATAAAGAGCAGCAGAGACGCACAGCACATTGTAAGTACTTAACATTGTGGAAACAGTACTCCTTCCATTACCCAGCAGTAAATTTAAAACTCCTCCAGCTGTTCTACTGAGATTTAGGTGATTATTTCTGATCTCGTCCCTGCACTACTAAAGGTAACCCCTTCACTGGTCCACATTCCATGATATGTGACTTACTGTAGTTTGTGACAAAATTCAAATTACTCATAAAAGAGGTAAAGGCTTCTACAAATAGTCATAGTTATTAAACTGCATTGTCTGCATAGAGTAATGCAGGAACTAAAGAGGTCTTAATTATAGGGATGTCACTAGAAACTATAGCCAGGAAAGAACACAAGTTATTAATATAGACTGCAAAAAGCAGTGGGGCCAGTAATACAGCCCTGGTGGGACCCCCCATCAAGCGGGAACGGGTCCAAGAGCTACCTGGTGGCCATATTCTCATGCAGGGAATACAACAAATTAATTAACTCCACCCCTACCCCCAGATCCAAGAGCATTAACCACTGTTTGGTCCTATTATTGCAGCCAAAGGCAGTTGACAGGTCCATAGAGGTCTGGTACAGAGGACAGTGCTTGGCGATGGCATATTTGGCAATAACCAAATTAAAAATCAAGCACTGTTCAACTATACTAAGGCTCTTGCGGAAACCAAACTGGTAGGGGCATAAGATTTAATTGCCATTCGTCCAGGAACTGAGCTGATTAAAGATCACTTCTCAATGATTTTTGCTGACCTATCAATCAGCCAGATGGGGGATAGCACCTAAGTGAATTCCATGGCAAGAGTTCCTCCTTGAACAAATAATGGTACCAAGCTGTAATACAAGATTCCAACTTTGCATTAAAATCCCCACAAAGGAGACACATGGGTTGTTAGATTGGATGTGCTCCTAGGTTGAGGATCAGCTAAAAAACATTTAAAAATCAGTAGTATAAAAATTCACCAAATGAAAAGAGGAATTGCTGGCCATATCCTTAACTAAGATGGCCATAAAAGCTCGATTTCTAGACTCCACTTTTGTCATGCTCACCTTCAACTTAATACTAACCCACACAGAGAGCCCTCCACCCCCTTAGGTCTACCAAGTCTCGAGGTTGTGGCTGGGCAGAAGAAACATGTAAAACCTGGACAGAAGACCACTTTTATTTCCCAGGTTTCCAGTAAAACCACAAAGTCATAACAGGCAACAAAGTCCAGCCATGCTCGGTCCATGATCTTATCTGTAAGACCAGCAACAATCCAACTAAATAGTTTGAAGGGTGACTTAGAGGAGACCCTCGAACACTGACCCATGGTGACGTTCAACAGAGGATTCCCATTCAAGGAATTATCGTCAATGGGATTGAATGATGTCAAAGAATAGGACCCGCCATCTGCTTAACCCTGGACTCCGCTGGATGTCTAGTTTTTAAAGATATATGTGGGTGGTGTATTTCCCCAGGTGCTGATTGAACCCAGAACCAAAAACTACAGTAACCACATTGGAAAATGGATGAATTTGACAAGAAACAGCTTGATGATTCACTGCTGCTTTTGGGGACTTTCCTCTTGCCATCATTTTGTGAATCCCTGTAGATTCTGAATATTTTCCAAAAAGAAACATGGGGAAAATCTGTGATTTTTGCAAACCTCTTTGCATGGCATTCTGAATGAGAAACTTTAGTAACACAAAAGGATGATGGATGGAGTTTTTAAAACTTTTCAAACACTCCCCCCAAGTCACAGATCTGGGTTTAATCCATCATTCGTTTCCTCATCATGCCACCTCAGTTTGGACCCAGCCATGTGCAAATCAGTCTTCACCCTGTTCCCCATGAAAACAGTTGAGCCCGAATTGCCGGCCAGGTCCTCCCTGGACCGGAAACAAGCATCCTGGGACTGGTTTCAGGGTATCACCCTTCATCAGCCAGGCTAGCTTGAATCCAGTGGCATAGTGAGCAAGGGGGCCATGTCTGGCACCTTTAACAACACAAAGATTCAACACTTCGTCCATCATTTTTTTTTTGTGATGTTGCCTTGTGTTGCCTAAGTGGCTAGGGTATGCCCAGATGTGGGTCCCTTGCTTGCTGCGCCACTGGCTCACATTTTAAATGTACCAAACCATAGAAATGTACCTGTTATAGTTAGAGTTATCTTGAGTAACTATAACTCATGCTCTCGCCATGCACTTCTAATTACCACACAAATTATGGCACTCAGGACATCTATGATAACATCATTGATAATATCCTGATAAAAATATGCACGCGAGGGCGCGAGTTATAGTTACCTTAGAGCACGAGTTATAGTTACATTGAGATAACTCTAACCATAATGGGTGAATTTCTATAATATTGTCAAACCAGGGCACACCACAAAAGTCCATTCCTTCTTGTTGTAACATCAAAACACCAATTCGAAGAAAATGTATAGTAGCAACTTTTATTGTTCCTTTCAATAATTCATGAGGAAAACAGCCATCATTAGTCCAGGAATGCAACAGCCAACACGTGTTTCGTCAACAAGACTTTTTTCAAGGCCCGAGATTGGTTAAGTGTAAATACTATCCAAGTTACACAAGTTGTGTATGTACTTCTTGAACGAGGAAAAATCTTGGCGATATGAAGATTTAGTCCATAAGCATCAGTCTTGTGTCACTAAATAACGCATGCGACTTAAAAATTGCTACTATACATTTTCCTCGAATTGGTGTTTTGATATCTACAACAAGAAGGAATGGACTTTTGTGGTGTGCCCTGGTTTGATAATATTATGTTTCTGGGTGTCTTTGGATCCTCCGACTGACAGAACTGCACTCTTGGTGGCTGGGTACTTACCAGTGCTGACACCCGCTACAGTACCTCATGAAATTTGTGGTATTTGCTCTTTTTACAATATACGTATATATAAGAAGTGCGAACTGACTGCCCAGCCACTTTGTTTTTGTAGGTGAATTTCTATGGTCTGGCACATTTAAAATGTGAGCCTAACTATAAGAATATGCTGCGTAAATCAGTCAGCAATTAGTTATAATTAAACCGATTCCTTTCGAGATGTGTTTGCAATACTTATTGATTAAAAAAGAATCAAAGATCAGGGGGACATCAATTTTTTCTGTCAGGCACTTTAAAAAAAACTTATTGGGGGTAGCCAAATATGAGGACACACACAACACAATATCATTAAAAATATAAGATTATACATTGAAAGTAAATACATTAATTATAATTGGTGGATAAAGTGCAGAAAGCTCAGTACTACATAATGAAGAGGAGCCAATATTGTTCCTTATGACCTGATACATGTCAGTGTTGTGGCTTATGACCTTTGTCCATGATGTTGATTCAAACAACATGACAAATGGTGCCACAGATGGCCTTAAAGGACACAGGAGATGACCAGCAATATCACAAAGTAATGAATTAGTAGAAAGAAGGCAATGTCATGCCTGATGCCATTTGCTATTGAGTCATCAATGGCATCATCAGTGACATCATGCAAAACAGGAATTAGTATAACAGAGAAATAACAATCACTGTACATAGCAAGCAGTGGTATCAACGTTTTTGTTGTTGATGTGCTATTATAAACGCTGTACACCAGTGCTTAGTTTGTGAAAAAAACATAAGTGCCAGGGCCCCTTTCACGAAGCCACTGCAGCTTCCGCCGCCTATTGCCTTTGCCAGCATTCCCAGTGACAGCACCGACACCACTACTAACCATCACACTGCTGAAAGTGTGATTATGCCGGGGGTTTTGAGGCCCCCAAAGCTATAAGAACCGCTTGGGCGGTCGATATTGGTAGTTTTTCATGTGTACTGAATTAATAAACAACTATTGTTTTGCTTCTCTTTAAATTACGGATTCAGCACCACCATGTGGCAGTTGTCATAAGTGTTGGTGTTGGCAATTAAGTGCCGGTGCAGAGCACCAGCACTTCACCGGCTCAAATTAAGCACTGATGTGCGCTAAAGCAATCGTACAATGCTCCAGGGCAGCTACCGTGCATGAAGCGAACCGAAACTCAAATTGCATTGCCATAATGCCCCAAACTTTCCTTTAAGTAAATGGGTGCGTGCACATGCTGCACAATAAATTGTCAGAAAGAAAGTGTGCAGAAATAAAATGATGACGAATGAAGAGAGTGAAGCATGAACATGTTGTATTTCCATTAGATAGTATGAGGAACGTAGCCACTTGGAAGAGACTTTTAGTTCCATTGTTATCTTTCCTCCTTTGGCTGTTTTTGAGCATTTCTTGCCCTCACGTGTCTTGTGAGAAAAAGTAGAACCTTGCCAGCTGAGGAATCGGCGTGATACCACTTTCCAAAAGGTGTTACTTGAAACAGACACTCTTCTTGACATTACATCAATAAAATGTGAGAGAACATCTGCCCATCCACCATTATACAGTCCATTAAAACTGTAAAATGTTGGCTAAGGCAAAGTGGCTTTTATCGTGATTATCTCACAAAATATGGTCCATACCAGACCGATTATATTTAGTTTCTTCATGTCCTCTTCAGTTAAGTGCTTGCGTTTCTGTTTTTCGTATTCCAAACAACCCGTGATTTGCTGCTTTTGCAGTAAATCTAATCAGCGACCTTTAGGTAAAATGACTCCCCTGTGTTATCAATACAATGCCAAGATTACTCCAATCTCTGGTCTGAGCTCAAATCTACATCGACGTAGCTCATACTACCAGAGGTGGCCCTGTCACCAAAAACAGGTAATACTGTGTGGAGAATACATATATTAGGGTGTATGCTTCTGTGTGAAGCATACAGCTCAGTTCTATGCCAGTGTATAGGGAATATACAACTCTTAGATAAGACACTACACATCTTTGTATACTTAATAAAATCACAAAGCCTGTGCAGTAAGTCTCCTTACAAATCTAACTCAATGGGGCGTTCCTGGCTCCACTGAAACAGACAGCCACTCTCTTGTTGGTCTATCCTTTGACATTGTTCAGAAGAGGGACTCCCCAAATCTGCTAGGACTTAGAAATAGCTGCTCTCATTCATTAGCAGTGCATCAGTAGAGTTTCTTACCCTTACCAGCCAGTCCCAAATTGACCAGCAAGCAGTCTGACAACATAAAGAAATTCGTCATGTCATATCAACGAGCTCTGCTTTCTTCACATTAAGAATGAGAGTGGCCTAGTCCACTGAAGTCTGGGGGGAGGGACACAGAGGGGATAAAACCAGCTCGTAATTCAGCTGAAACTTGTTTCCAGCCTTGACATCAAAACCTGGCCTGTGTGAAGAACACTCTAAACCTGCAAACCTCTCCTGTAAGGCTCTGTCATAACAACGAAACTCACTTTTCTACCTACATTGACATAGTAACTGCTAAGAAAAAAGCCTACAAAGGCATTGTAGGAAGAACCCTTTTCCACACCCTGTGTTAATATTTCCCCAGTGTTTGGTATACCTGGTTCGTGTGGAAATTTACTAAGCAACCTGAAAGATATAGGGCCAGATGTATCAAAGATCCGTTTTGCATTTCTTAAATAGAGAATTTTAAGAAATGCAAAATGGGATGTATGAAATTTGCGAGTCAGTGATAGCGATTTTTTAAAATTCGCAATCACCAGAACCGAATCGCAATTAGAGAATGCGACTCCATTCATCCCTATGGGCCTGTATGCCCATGGGTGCGAATAGTTTTGCATTTCCCAATTTGCGAATTCCATTTAGGAATTCCCAAATTAGATAATGCAAACCCCAGGGTGCTGGGGGCCTAAGGCCCCCTCTGATGCACCCCCAAAAAAATAGTTGCGGACATGTGAAGTACACACATGCCCTAAGAGCATGTGTGCGCTACATGTCATTTAAAAAAATGCATTTATAATGCATTTTTTAAAACTGCACATACTTACCACCAAATTGGATTTGGTGGTAATTGCATTTCCTAAATGCCCAATTTGCATTTAGGAAATGCTTGATACACGTGCTTTGGAAATCGCAAATAGGAATTCCCTATTCGCGATTTCGATTTCCTATTTAGAGATCGCAATTTGCGAATTTACCGATTCCTTAAAATTGCACACTGAATGCCTTTCATACATCTTGAAAGGCATTTTTGCATTCGCAAATGGCCGAATTTTGCAATTCGCACCGTTTGCGAATGCAAAATTGCTTGCTACATCTGGTCCATAGTTCATTGCCTAAAACATCCATTTTCCTGACTCACTCTCCTCTCATCTTCCATGACAACAGGCAAAAGCGAAGAAGGTTCAGCTCAGAGAGGAGATGGAACTACAGGAAGGATAATTCAGAGGGTACTGCAGTGGGAGATTGAGAGACCAGGCCTAGAGGAGGCAGACCATACACTATGGACTAAAAGTGTGCCATGTCATATTGTTTGACTCATGATTCCACAAGATACGTAAGATTGGCTTTCGTCAAGTCCCTAGAGATGAACCATCAAACTCATCATCACACATATCTTAGCCACCATGCCAATTCATGCATGTTTGATTCTTGGCTGTCTGTGTGGACTCTCACATAGGTGTAATAACCGATCTCAGATCAGAACAAAAGTTCCTGCATTCAGCCGGCTTCCAAAGTTACACTCCTCTCCTTTTCAGGTGACCTGCATGTGTGATCAGGGAGGGCAGAGCAGCAAGTTTGAGAGAGCCCCCTTTCAGAAGATGTGAGGGGTCCATTCACTAAAGTGATGCTTTCCTGACATCCTGCATGCTGGAAGCAGGGATTTGACTGTCTTGTTGATTGGGACCTGTAGGCCCAGTAGACGTTGAAGCGGAGTTGTGTACAAGGGGCACCTATGTATATGCCCCAAAACAGTTTTTTTTCTCATTCAACAGGCAAACTCCCACATGACTAGGAACGAAAATTCAGAAATGACCTCCAGGATATTTAAGCTATCCACCTCCACCATGAGTGGGAAAGGACAAATCAATCAGCTATTTGATTCAGCAGGACCGGAATCTCTTCCTCGTGGATCAGATCTGGCGTGAATACAGAATTTGTAGTGGTTACTACTCACAGCAAATAAAAAGATTATATGACAGTTTGGATGTGCTGAGATATGAAAATAAGAATCCCTAAGCTCCAAGAAGGTATGTAAATCACCTGACATGATTAAAAAAAATAGGAAAAAAGTAGGCTGAAAGGGTATCATCCAAACGTTGATGTGACCAATAGACATTCACTGTTTTGAGGTCTGTGGTAGGATGAAATTCACCCATTATCCAGACCAGAAACCGAAACCCGAAACCATATGTGGTTTATCACCTGTGTTAGCGCGTCTGACCTTAATAAGTAAACTTCCAAGGGGACGCAAATAGGTCGATTAACCTTTTAATTCGCAATTAAGATGTTCCCACCATAACTCCAGTACATCCTGATCAATAATCAATAATTAATCATAACATCAATAATCAATAGCATTAGTACTCAATGGAGTCCGTAATTGTCACACACCATGACCTTTCAGTCATGACTAACCATATCTTTATGTAAAAGTTATATTTATTTCTCTATGTTAACAATGCTAATGTCATGTGAGATAATCTCAATCAAAGCTTGATCCACTTTACTTTCTAAAGTTATAGTGCAAATTAATAATAGGAACAATTTCATAAACAATATCACATACATTTGTTTCCAGCAAAGAAACAACATCAAACGTTACTCCATGTAGTGAACTTCATTAGTGAGAAATCCTTATCTACCACCAGAGTAGCATCAGCATGTTGGGCGTCATGCAAAACAATTTAGTAAACACAAATTTAGAAAACATCTAAACATGGCTCTATCAAAATAGTGCAGTTGGTACCTAGAAAGAAACAGCAAATAGTCTTAAGAAACACATCAGTAATAATATACCTCTCCTCAAATGGATCGGCAGGCTAAGATAGTCTTCGTCATCAGGACATCAGTTCGGTCAGCAAGTCATCAAGATTCAGCATCAAAGTTCAGGAATTGCAAAGTCTTTAAGCAATTCAAAAGAATGGAGGTAGACCCTCGAGAAAAATGGGGAGAATGGCTCATCTCCACTTGGTGCAGTCCGGCTAAGTTAGATTTCCTAAAACTACTTCTCAAGTCCCTTTTGGTCAAGGGAATGCATGTTTACACTTTGTCCAATAAAACTAAACTTCAAATCTATAATTTCTACTACTACTCTGTTCACATGTGGCTGGTTGGCTTCTCTTGTAATGTCCTCATCGTCTGGCTCGTCAGGTAACAATATTGTTGGAGCTTATACTCCAGTCAGTGTCTCCATTGTTCTTCTCCTGAGAAAGTCAGTCTTACAAACATTACACTCAGGTTTAAAAAAGTCAAATCAGATTATCAAAGTCTTTTCTGGTTCCTTTCAACTATCGCTTTCTCAAAGATTTTCTCAGATTATTTCAACAGTTCAGTTCATCAGCTTCCTTCAAGTGCCAAAATATTGACCTGGAATGTCTCTATCAAAACAAAAAGACAACAATTCTTGATGCCATTCACTTGTAGTTGCATATGCCCATTCAGGACCTGCGTATCTTTCTATTCTCTTTCTCTTCAACTTTCTATCACCATTCGATTCTCCTTCACTTAGATCTTCTCTCCTTGTTGTATCCTCTTCTTCTTCAATTGTTGTTTCAACAACCACTTCCTTTCTCTTTGCTTGTGACTCTGGGCACTTATCTCCTTTCAGTGGACCCTTGGTCAATGTCTTTTTCAGTGTTGAACTTGAAACATCTCTTTGTTCTATGGTGTTTTCTCTTGACGGACCTGCAACCGATTCAGGAAGAGTCAGATCACAGTGACTTTGATCCGCCTCAAATCCTTCCACTTCGGGGTCTGGCAGTTGCTCCGTTTGTCTCTCAAAATCGTCTGCTTATGGGAAAACCCTCTTCAGAATAAGCTATCCTGCTGCCTCAATTGAGATAGGCTCTCGGTCGCCCTCCTGGAGGTTTCTCCTTCATCTCTCACAGGAGTGACTGACCCGTCCCCAAAGGGCTCAGATCTGTTCTCAGTTCCCCTTTGTGCTCCTTCCGGCCCTGAGACTTGTTTTGCTGTTGTTGGTACTTTCAACAACTCGGCTTCTTCATCAGTCAGGCATATCACTTTCTTCGTGTGACTGGCATGGATCCAGTTTGGAACTCCAGCGCACTACACATACTCTGGTAGTTGTCTGAACTACCTGGAAAGGTCCTTTCCAACAAGGCTCCAAACACATTTTCCTCACGTGTTTCTGGACCACAACCCAGTCACCGGCCCTCCGATTGTGCCCTGGGTCATGGATAGGTGGCAGTGTGGTGGCTTCCACCTGCTGAGAGAAAGAGTGAACCACATCAGCCAGACCTTTTGCGTAGTCCAATACCATATCATCTGTAATGTTGACAAGTACATTTGCAGGCACCACTGGCAACTTCATGTCTTGGTCCAGAAGGATCTCATGCAGCGACAATCCTGTCTTCCTGTCGAAGGTGTTTCTCATTGTCATCAGAACTAAAGGCAGTGCTTTGGGCCATTACAGATTTGTGGATGCACACATCTTTGCAACTCTTGACTTCAAGGTACCTTTAATTTGTTCCACTAGTCCTGATGTTTCTGGGCAGTAACTACAATGCAACTTCTGCTCAATGTTCAGTGCTGCACACAGTATTTGAATTACTTCAATGTTGAAGTGACTTCCCCTACCTGACTCTAAAGAGATCAGAAACCTGAAATGTGGTATCAGTTATCTAAACAGTAGTTTTGCTACTGTAAGACTGACATTTCTTCATGTAGGGTAAGCTTCAATCCAGTGACTAAAAATGCACACAGTCACCAACACGTATCTCCAACCTCCACACACAGGCATCTCAACAAAATCAATCTGCATTCTGCTGAATAGACCTCCTGCTAGTTCCAATGTTGCTCAAATTAACCACTTTCTCTTTCACCACTTTCATTTGTTGGCAAATGACGCAGTGATGGTAAACTACTTCAGCAACCTGTCTAAACCTTGGATTGAACCAATCATGCTTGAACAAACTAATCATGGCATCCCTTCCAACAGGTGCTTGACCATGATAATACCTAGCCATTTGAGACAACAGACTATCAGGCAAAACTATTTGACCCTCTTCTGAAACCTACAATTCATCTTGTCACTGTACACATTTCATTTTGCTCCATGATCTTTTGTCCTCCCTGTCAACATTATTCTGTAACATTTTCAATTATTCCAATGTTTCAATTACTTTTAATGCAAAACTTAGACATGTTTCATCTTCTTCGGGTAACATTTCCCACTTATCTTTGAACGATATACAGTTGATTGCGACTTGATCCACATATCCATTTCCCAATGATACGAAGTCCTGAGACTTCAGATGTTCACTGCATTTTCCCACTACAATCTTTTCGGGCATTTGAATATCATGCAACAGATCTTTAATTGTCTCATCATTTCTCACTGGTGAACCAGAAGAGGTCATCAATCCACTCTGTGACCACAACTGGCCAAAATCATGGACTATTCCAAATCCATACTGGCTATCAGTATAGATGGTAACTTTCAGCTGAGCAGAAACATGGCACGCTCTAGTAAGGGCTACCAGTTCTGCTACTTAGGCAGAATACAATCCTCAAAGCCAAGAAGCTTCCTGAATACCAATAATTGTGCTCATGGCATATCCTGCTCTCAGTGTCCCTGTATTGTGTTTTAGACAAGAACCATCAACAAAGATAATCTGGTAATTCTCTTCCAATCGAGTATCTCAAATGTCAGGTCTTGGTTTTGTGCACAAGTCAGTTACTTCAAGACAATCATGCTCAACTTCTTCCAATCTTTCAATTTCAACATTTTCATTTGGAAGTAAGGTTGCCAGGTTCAGCACAGTACATCTTTTTAATGACACATTTGGTGACCCTAGAATACTCATTTCATATCTGGTCAATCTCGCACCAGTCAAATATTGGGTTTTTGTCTTTGTGAGTAGGATCTCAATAGAGTGAGGGACCATTATAGTCAAGGGATATCCCATCACAGTGCCCTCACACTGTATAAGGCTTTGTCAAACCACTGCAACTGCGCGCAAACAACCTGGTGAGGCTACTGCAACTGTGTCCAAAATAGCTGAAAAATATGCTACTGGGTGGTTTACACCTCCACGGACCTGCGTCAAGACAGAAAAAGAACATGCATCACGCACATGACAAAACAATATGAAAGATTTAGGGCCAGATGTATGAATCTGGCCCATTGCAATTTGGTAATTGCGATTTTTAAGAAATGGCCCCATTCGCAGCTATGGGCCTGTTGGCGCATAGCTGCGAATTTTTAGCATTTCCTAAATTGCGATTTCTGAAACAGAGATCGCAATTTGGGAAATGCAAAAGGCCAGGGTGCTGGGGGCCTAAGGCCCCCTCTCCTGCACCCCAACTTTTGATTTTTTTCCATGTAAAGTACACACATGCCAAAAGGGCATGTGTGCTTTACATATTAAATTTAAAAAGGCATTTTTACTGCATTTTTAAATTTTGCACCAGGTTACCACCTGGTTGCAGACAATGGTATTTTGCATGTGCAAAATACCATTCTGCGAAAAATCGCAATTTGCGATTTTTTGCAGAATTGCCTTGCGACCTGGATTTTGCGAATCGCAAATTGCGATTCGCAAAATCCAGGTCGCAACGCAGAAAATCGCAATTTTTGCGATTTTCAATTTGTGGTCTGCGAATGCCTTTGATGCATTGCAGACCATGATTTTGCACTCACGAGTGCAAAATCATTTGATACATCTGGCCCTTAGTGTAGTCAGGCATACCCAAATCCGGAGCCTTGCACAGACTCTCTCTCAATTCAGTGAACGCCTTCATTCCAGCCTGATCTAACACTATGGGATCAGTGACTCCCTTATGAGTCAGCTTCTGCAATGGTCTTGAAATGACTGAAAAATTGAGAATCCATTGGCGACAGTAGCCCATCATCCCTAGAAACATCCTGACTTCTCTCTGTGTGGGCGAGTGACCCACGTATTTCAGTTCTTTCTGACAGTATTGCAATTTAAGCGGGGACACTTTATGACCATTCTTTCCCAAATGGTTCAGCTAAGCAATCGCGTCATACTTGCATTTGTCCCTTGTTCTGGACACAATCAGCAAGTGGTTACAAGCCCGTAGAGAGATAACAACAGGGACAGAGCGCTTTGCGCACTCAACTATAAAAAACTGCCTCACAGCTTCTTTAGCTGTAGAGCTTACCACAGCTGTTAGTCTGATCACTGATGGCTCTCCCCATACATTTGTTGTTATCCTTTCCCTCTTTCAGCTTCCCTCCTTGCTTTCAGACTGTGTTAACATTGAAGATTTAATATCCTTTCACCATTACCATTTCTTGTGGTTGGCATTCTCTACATGTATGATTGCTGGTTCGGACTGTGGAGAGAATTCCTGGCACTCTGAAAAGTTGTGAAACACTCTGTGCACCAAATCATCAGGAAGGTGATACGTGAGACTCAATGTTAACAGCTAAATAAATTGTGCCATTAATATTTATTATATATTGCATTCAAAGAGTTCACTTGCTGCAAGAAGCCTCAATCCTATTCAAAATATGAGAGCTGTGTTTGGTGGTGTTGCAAAACCTATTAAACCAAACCACTGCGGCCGTATCCTGTGTTTTATTCTCTCTCTCTCTCTCTCTCTCTCTCTCTTTCTCTCTCTCTCTCTCTCTCTCTCTCTCTCTCTCTCTCTCTCTTTCTCTCTCTCACACTCACTCACTCTCTCTCTCTATCAAATCCCATTCTGACCTGGATGGAGTGTAATCTGCAAGCTTACAATCTTTCCTGCATGCCAACTTCCTTCAGATACGAGTTTGGTAGAGTTACGTATTGAGAGAGCTTAACTTGGCTGTGCCATTATGTTTCATGAAACATGAAATAAAGGAGTATTTCTTTCCCTATGCAAATGTGTGAAAATGTCTTTCATATAATGTGGTGCACTTAAATGTACATGGGTGAAGTGTACGTATGAATGTAACTTTTCATGTAAACCACATTTAATCAACATTTTGTAAGAATGTCTGTTGTAGTATTTTAGAAATGCTATTTCTATAATCATTTTATATTCACTATGAGATATGTGTGGAAATCATCTAAACCAAAAGTGCATTTCTGTTTATTTTCGCTTGGCTGGAATTAAGGCCCGAGTCCTTTTGTATTTCTAACCTTCAGTGTGAAATCTTGTTTTATTACATATTTTTCTAAAGTTGCAGGAGTCATGGTACGAGTCTTGAGGTTAATAAGGAGCCTATTGTGTGCAAGAGATGAGTGAGCCTGAGATAAGTGTTAGAAGGACAGAAGGGGTACACTGGCAGCTGTAATTCTTTTGAAATGCCTGAGTGGGATGGTGAACCAAGATTAAATGGAAGAGGCCTAAAAGCGATGGAAATGTCAACTAAAATGTGTGATTTATAACTTTATTTTTCACTGGAAAAGTTTTGACGATGATGTCAGCCCCTGGAAGAATCGAGATTTAAGTGTGGTATACCTAGAGTTAGTTTCAGATCCCCCTTGTCGCTTGATCAGAGTGGACTTCTCTGAGGTGCAGATCTCATACTTTATTTTTAGGAAGCTTCATGCTTCTCTCACCTCTCTTGACAGAGACTTCTACAGAAGTTCTGTTATGCTGAAATTTTCTCTGAAATCCCTATAGTCCTTATAGTACTTAGAATGGTTAGGAATCTAGATTCAATGGTTAGACAGGCGAACCTGATTCTGGATTGTAAGCATGTTTTTCCTGATTTTCTGTAGTATAGCTATTGAAATATTGGTACTGCACATTCTGATTAAATTCAATGTTGTGCAATGTTTTAATTCTCCTTTGGTGATTCTGAATGTCTATACAATGGTTTTGAGACCCATTTATGCAAGTTTGACTGTGACTCTGTAATAATGCTCTTTTAAACTTTAATTTAGTTTCTGCGACTCAATGTGTGGCTCATTGAAATACACTCTAATTAATTTGAATGATGTGATGTATGTCTCCTCAACCCTTGTAACTGAGAAATAAAAGATTCATCGGACCCCAGATTTAGAGATAGGCCAGAGAGCCAGATCAGTAAGAAGTCATTGCCATAGCCATTGTCACAATTAGCAACATTAAGGCCCTCATTACAACCCTTGCGGTAAATCCCACTTTCCGCCGTGCAGAAGACCGCCAACATACCGTTGCGGCTGCGAAGTTCCGCTATAGGTATTACGACTCACAGCACGGAATCCGCCACAATACAGACACCCACACAAGTCCGCCACACCAATGGTCAGTGATAAATTTGCGATACGAAAACCCACACCGTCACGCCAACAAGAATGCGCCCACAGTATCATGACCCACGAACCAACACAGCGGTCTTTCAACCATGGTAATCCATTGGCGGTACACACCGCCATGCTCAAAATACACACACATTTACAAAACACAACCACATTGGACAATTCGAAATACACACACCTGGTACACATACACACACCACACCCAATCCAATATAAAGAACACACCCACATCACCCACAAACCCTTACAACCAAAATTTTGAAAAAAGGCAATTGAGGGAGATTAGCTAACACAACACCAGCATCCAACGACACACAAAACCATCACTCATACAACATCCACGCACCTCAAACAACACACACTAACACATCCCCTCACACATCACCACAGACAGCCCCTTACACATCACCCACACCACATCATGGCACCTCAAAGACACCCCAGGTTTTCTGAGTAGGAGCTTAGGGTCATGGTGGAGGAAATCATCCGGTTAGAGCCACAGCTATTCGGATCACAGGTGCAGCAGACATCCATTGCGAGGAGGATGGAGCTATGGCGGAGAATCGTCGACAGGGTCAACGCAGTGGGACAGCATCCAAGAACACGGGATGACATCAGAAAAAGGTGGAACGACCTACGGGGGTAGGTACGTTCCGTGGTATCCAGACACCAGGTTGCTGTACAGAGGACTGGCAGTGGACCCCCACCTCCTCCCCCACAACTAACAACATGGGAGTAGCAAGTCTTGGTGATCATGCATCCTCAGGGTCTCGCAGGAGTAGCAGGAGGACTGGACTCTGGTAAGTCAAATTTGAACTACCATATCCCCCCACCCCACCTGCATGCCATCACATACTCCCACCCTCACCCTCACAGCCATCACCCCAACATCCCACAGAAACCCCACTACCACAACCCACACATTACAAAATCAAGCCCTGCATGTAACACCAATGCATGGACACCCATCACCAAAGCATGTCCAGTAGAGACACTCACTCATGCCCCAAAATCACCAATCAGACAAGGGACACAGCAATAATGCAAGCACAGGAGTAGAGGTAAACTCACCCATTGCACAAGATGGCACACACAGATACTAAGATTATGCATTCACACCCCAACAGGTCCCATACCCAATGTCACTGGACAGGAGGTGCCAGACATATCCAGTCCCCCCACAAAAGAGGCCCACAGTGATGACAGCAGCTCTGCACGCCTGGATCAAGATGACCAGCCTGGCCCATCAGGGACCTCGGGAAAGTCGGTTCCCCTGCCACTGTCACAAGCCACCACAGAGCCTCCCCCCTCAGGAAACACCGCCACAGCACCCACCCAGCGGGCCTATCCCTCTTTACCCAGGACACGTCAATCAGCAGTGTTCCACCACTACAGGGAACCCAGGCAAACCCACTAACACAGGACAATCAGGGACCTGGGGGCAGTGGCAGTGGGCACACAGGTCAGGGGACAGAGGCACAGGATAACAGGGAAGCTGGGAGGACCTCTGTGTGATGGGGGAGGACAGGCCCAGGGAATCCACTCTCCACGAGGCACTCTCCAACATCATGGGAGCTTACCAGCATTCCCAGGAGACCATGGGCACGGTACTGGCCAAGTTTCAGGAGACCCAGCAGCTGCAGGAGGAACACTACCTTGGGATCAGGGAGGACTTGAAGTCCATCAACACCACCCTGGTCACCATTGCAGGGGTGCTGGAAGACCTTGTCAACACCAGGAGGGACACAGTGGCACACCAAAGGGCCCCTGACACTAGCCTGGACGATGAACAGCCCTCCACCTCCGTCGGCGCTAGTGGACAGGAGGCACCGCCACAGGAACAACAGGCCACCAGCACCCCACCCCCTGCAGAAGGAGAACCACCCCACAAAAGGTCCCTGAGATCCAGGAACAAGACAGAGAACATTGCCAAGACCCCCGCCAGGAAATAAGACCCTCCTTAATGTCACCCTTCTGTCTCACTTTGTCACCCTGTCCACCTTAAACTGACATTGCTACACTTCCTATGCCCCATTGGACAATGCACCTGTGAAACAAATATACTGGACTCTGCCATGGACATTCCTCCACCATCACCCCAGTCCATTTCACCCCCCCCTCCACTTATTTGCACAGAAATAAACACACTTGAATCACAAAACTATCTGGAGTCAGTCTGTGCTTTCACTAACATGTAATAGCAAAATCTCTGGAATATACCAATGGCAATGTACTTGTTCACATACCAATGTTACACAGCTGTAGGCCAGCAGTAAACATAGCAGGGGGCACAAAGTGGGACCCAGATCTGTGAAATGGAAAGGCTAAGTAACAAGTCAGAGTCCATACACTGAGTGAAAATTCAGACATATGCTAGGTCCAACAATAGTATGACATGTGGGAAGCAGTTACATTTTCTCACCTGTGTCTCACTGGAAGTATTGCATGATAATGTTATTTCGGTTGTTGACATCTTCTTCTTCTGCCTCCTCTTCTTCACTGTCCACAGGCTCCAAGGCTGCCACAAGACCACCATCTGGCCAATCCTCCTGCAGAAAAGGCACCTGGCGTTGCAAAGCCAGGTTGTGCAACATACAGCAAGCCACGATGATCTGGCATAACTTCTTCGGTGAGTAGTATAGGGAGCCACCTGTTAGGTGGAGGCACCGGAATCTGGCTTCAGGAGGCCGAAGATGCGTTCTATAATCCTCCTATTTCACCCATGTGCCTCATTGTAGCGTTCCACTGCCCTTGTCCTAGGATTCCTCACTGGGGTAAGTAGCCATGATAGGTTGGGGTCACCAGAGTCACCTGCAAATGTCGAGGGACAACTGTTAGACAGACACTGATCCTTAGGGACAACCCCATATCCAGACACCTATGTCAACTGTATTTGGACCTTGGGCTCACCTATTAGCCACACCTCTTGCCTCTGGAGTTGCCCCATCACATAAGGGATGCTGCTATTTCTCAAAATGTAAGCGTCATGCACAGAACCAGGATACTTGGCATTCATATGGGAAATGTACTGGTCTGCCAAACACACCATCTGCACATTCATGGAATGGTAGCTTTTCCGGTTTCTGTACACCTGTTCATTCCTGCGGGGTGGGACAAATGCCACATGTGTACCATCAATGGCACCAATGATGTTGGGGATATGTCCGAGGGCATAAAAGTCACATTTCACTGTGGGCAAATCCTGCACCTGAGGGAAAACGATGTAGCTGCGCATGTGTTTCATCAGGGCAGATAACACTCTCGACAACACATTAGAGAACATTGACTGGGACATCTCTGATGCCATGGCCACTGTTGTTTGAAAAGACCCACTGGCCAGGAAATGGAGTACAGACAGTACCTGCACTAGAGGGGGGATTCCTGTGGGATGGCAGAGAGCTGAAATCAGGTCTGGCTCCAACTGGGCACACAGTTCCAGGATTGTTGCACGATCAAGTCTGTAGGTGATAATGATGTGTCTCTCTTCCATTGTCGACAGGTCCACCAAGGGTCTGTACACCGGAGGATGCCGCCATCTCATCACCTGCCCCAGCAGACATGCCCTATGGTGGAGAACGGCGAGCAGCGGGTCATCCAACATTAGGTATCACAATGTGTTATTTGGTAAAACATTGGAAATTTGCAATGTGCCTTTATCTGCCCGTATTCCAGGCCTAAATAGGTGTGACACAGTTTTTTTCCATGCCTTGTGGCCCCTTGAAATGGCGGCTGCCTGACCTGTAAGGTGCGACAAGGGGAAATGAGGGAACTGCGCTGGGGTTGTACACCATCGCGGTGGGCGGTTGAAGACCACAGCGGAATTCAGCATTGGTTAACATTGGGCCCTATGGGTCCCAGGAGCCAATGACGATGTATGCCAGCGTTGACGGTACGCATCGCCGTCGACGTGGCCACCATTTTCTTACTGTTCCCTCACTTGATACCGGACCTTTGACAGGAGAGGACCTACACTGCAAGTGCTGCTGTGACCTGTGTCTGGAAGCGACGATGGCTACAGTGTCTGGGGAAAGGGCCCCTGCCTTCACTTCGGAGGAGTTGGGGAAACTGGTGGATGGGGTCCTCCCCCAGTACACACAACTGTACCGTCCTCCAGACAAACAGGTGAGTACACTTTGAGCATGGTGGATGGCACCTGAGTGTAAGGAGTGTCGTGGATGGAAGAGGGTGGAGAGGGGGACAGGCCAGCATGTCAGGACTGTGGGGGTTATTACAACTTTGGAGGAGGTGTTAATCCATCCCAAAAGTGACGGTAAAGTGACGGATATACCACCAGCCGTATTACGAGTCCATTATATCCTATGGAACTCGTAATACAGCTGGTGGTATATCCGTCACTTTACCGTCACTTTTGGGACGGATTAACACCTCCTCCAAAGTTGTAATAACCCCCTGTGTGTGTATGTATGTCTGGGCCAGGGTGGGAGGTGTTTGGCAATGCGTGAGATGAAATGTACGGCATAGAAACATCCATTTTTACTTCACTTTTTCTCTAGGTCAGATCCCACCAGAAGATGGGTATTTGTCGTGCCATCGCCAAGGACGTCCGGACCCTGGGGTCTTCCATAGATGGAGTACCCACTGCCGTGAAAAATGGGAGGACCTGCGCTGCTGGAGCAAGAAGACGGCAGAGGCCCAGCTGGGGATGGCCTCCCAACGTGGAAGGGGTGCCCGTCGCACCATGACCCTCCTGATGTACCGGATCCTGGCGGTGGCCTATCCGGAGTTGGATGGGAAGCTTGAGGGCATCACAGCAGCCACAAGGGAGTGAGTGCACTCTCCTTCCACTGACTCTGCGCGCTTTACGAGGTGTCTGGGTGGTCAAAGTGGACTGTGAGTTCCCCTAGGCCAGGGCGTACTTGGTAGGCTAGGTCCCTTGGTAGGTAGGCTCTGTGGCACCCCAACCCCCCTACTGGTAATAGCCATCTACACCTAGTCAGGCTCCTGTGACTTCTAAGTGTGCAGCAATTGGGCCTAGGCCTCGTCCCCCATGGGCATGTGAATTTGCTAGGAACTGTTAGAGAATGGCTTAGTGCATAGGGCTGCTCCCTGTGTGTTGTGTCCACCAACTGTAGTGGTGTTGCATGCACTGAACATGTGTTTCTTCTGTCTTTCACCATCCTTTTTGTTTTGTCTCCCTGTTCTTGCGTGCATTAGCATCATCTGGCGGAGGAGCATTGACACCGGAGCAGGAGGGAGCTGCAACCCACATGGCCCTGGAGGGTGAAGCAATGGAGTCTGAAGCCACCAGTGGGACGGAGGGTGAGGGGAGCTCCACGACGGGAACAGGAGCATACACCAGCGACAGTGACTCCTCCTCTGATGGGAGCTCCCTTGCGGTGGTGGGCACCTCTGTGCCCACCGCATCAACAGGTACAGCCACCACCCTCCCACCAGCACTGCTCTCCCAGCAGCCCCTCAGCGTGTGTCCCGTGCCCGCTCACCCAGGAGGGTGGGCATCTCCTTCGCCCCAGGCACCTCAGGCCCTGCCCCAGTAAGCCCTCCTGCCCTCATTGAGGAGGCTATTGACCTCCTGAGATCCCTCACTGTTGGGCAATCTACCATTTTGAATGCCATCCGGGGTGTTGAGAGGCATTTGCAACAAACAAAAGCATACCTGGAGGGCATTCATTCTGGGCAGGCGGCCCAACAGAGAGCATTTCAGGCTCTGGCCTCAGCACTGATGGCAGACATTGTACCTGTGTCCAGCCTCCCCGCTCCAACTTCCTCTACCCAGACCCAATCCCCTGTACCTCAGCCTATCCCAAGCACACCATCAGACCAGCATGCACACTCATCAACACACAAGAGTGGGCATGGTAAACATAAGCACCACACATCCCACAAGCACTCACACAAACACCATCCCCATGCAGACAAGCAACATCCATTGCCTCCACTGTGTCCCCCTCCTCCATGTCCTCCTCCTCCCTCCCTGTCTCATCTCCACTCACACCTGCATGCACTACATCCTCAGCCACTACCTCCATCACCAGCACGCCCATCACCACACACAGCTCACGTGCAATCACCACCCCCACTGCCATTCACACATCCCCAGTGTCCTCTCCTAGTGTGTCTGTGAGCCCTCCTCCCAAAGTACACAAATGCAGGCACACACCCACCCAACAGTCATCCACCTCACAACAGCCTCCCGCCCATGCACCTTCACCCAAATTCAGCAAACGTACACCTCCTACAACCACTACCTCTTCCTCCACTCCCAAACCACCTCCATCTTCCCTTCCCAGTGTGTCTAAGAAGCTTTTCCTGGCTAACATTGACCTCTTCCCTACTCCTCCCCCTGTCCTTTCCCTAGGGCCAGGCTTTCCAGGTCGCAGCCCAGCACCTCAGCCATCAAATCCCCAGGCACAGTGGTGCCAGCAACTGCGGGGTCATCGAGTACGCCACCCATCAGGGCTGCCAGTGTGCCACGTAGCGAGGCCAAGGACATTCCTCCACCTGCCAAGGTGAAGAAGGTGCCCTCATCCCGGAGGGAGAAGCCGCACCTACCAGCCACCAAGGGCTCATCCAAAACAAAAGGGGACAGTGGCAAGATACCTGCGGCACCATCAAAGGTGGGGAAGGGACACAAACCGAAGAGCAGGTCAGGACAGGGCACGGTGGCTCGGACTGAGGGACTTGAGTCTCCCCTTATGTCAACCACTACACCAACCTGTACGGCGGTGAACACCACCACCTGCACCGCCAACAGCACCGCCACCAGCACCACCACCAGCACAGCCACCTGAACCGCCACCTGCACATCTGCAGCCTCAGCAACAGTCCCCAGCATCTTCCCCAGTGGGCAGCCGTCCGAGGTTGCAGGAGACATCCTGCTGTGTCCCTCAACAGATGCTGACACATGCACCACCGCCAGCACCTCCGCCACAGACACCGCCACAGGCACTGCCACCAGCCCCGCGACGTGCTCGGACAGTGGCACCACAGCTGACATGGCTACCATCCCCAGTGGGCAGCCGTCCGAGGCTGGAGGAGACTTCCTGGTCGCTGCCCAGCTTCCATGAGGCATGAATCTCATCACTGTTTGCACCTGCAGATGGAAGGCAAAGCCGCAGCAGGGTGGGGTATGTATCTGCCTCCATGGCGTATCATGCTACCTGTTCCTAGGCAATCTCGTGGCACACACACCCATGTGAGGTAATGGGACCAGCCACACTGCATGTGAAGCACTCTGGGCACCAAACCCCCTCCAGAACCAGTGGAGAAAGACATCCACTACCTCAGTCCTTGCCAGGATGAAACACTCTGGGCACCAAGTCCTCTACCCAGCCCCAGCAGTGTTCTCTCCATTTCGTGTCAGGTATCTTGTGTGGGCTTCGCATTTTGGGACCACTGGTACACGGACAATGATTGTTACACTATCCGGACTTGTGTAGTTGGTGTACATATTTTTATATACTGATTTTTGAACTTTCACCATCTGAATTTTCATGATTACACTTGTTACAATCATTTAAATTTGTCCTTGCGTTTTTCCACGGGGTGAGGGGGTGTATATGTAATGTTGCTGCATGTATTTGTGTGTATGGTGTTGTGGGTGAGGGTGGGGGTGGGGTTATTGCGTGTCTCGTGTGTGTCTCATTCTCTTTTCCCTCCCATCTTCTCCTGTGTTGTAGGTGCAGTAATCACAGTGGTTGTCGACGGCGTCTGTCCTGCTCCTGATACAGCAGGAGGAAGACCAGCATGGGTAGTACGTGTAACTCGGGCTCCATGGCGTCCTTGTTCCTCATTGGGTGTTGAGAGGTGAGTGGTATCCCTTCTGTGTACTCTTTCTGCCGTGCTTTTGATAGCGTTGGTTCCGCCCCGGAAAAGGTGGCGGATAGGCGTGTTGGAATACAGTGGGCTGTACTTTGTCCTCCGTCTGTCTGTTGGCGGTGACGGCTGCGCTGTTTGCTTCTACCGCGTGGCGGTCGGTGTGTTAAGGTGGCTGTCTATGTTGGCAGTTTCCACGATGGTCGTGATTCTATTTTTTTTTTTGCCAGCCTGTTGGTTAATTACCACCGCTTTAACACCGACCACCAGGGTTGTAATGAGGGCCTAAGTCTCTTTGAAGTAATGTCTGCACCCTTCTTCTAGAGCACTGAAAATTGACTTACCACTTGAGGCACACTTCCAAACTCTGACCAGATGCCCGGCTGATTTCCCTGTGTGAAAATAATCACAAACACACAAGAAGCCAAGTACATTAACTATATATGAAAATCGTCATGTCTCTCATGAAGACAGAAATAACAAGTAGGAAGGCGATGATAAAAGTGGAGCAAATAAAAAAGAAATATATATACAATGGAAAGACTAGCATTTGCTTCCTGAGGTTGACACTTCTCTTTTTGAAAAGATAGTTGCTTTTCTTGGGAGCTGGGCTCCTCATGAAGTAATGTCCTTTACAACGCAGGCGGAGACACACAGCCATGAATATTATCATTAGCCAAGCAAGTTACTTTTGGATGGCTTTCTACTTTCTTACGTAGTCCCTTAATTTTATCTCTTGAGGTTCATGGTACCCTTAAGGCAACTGAATTCATACGGAAACAGTCTTGATATTAAAAAGGATAAGCAATATCTAGCTTAGGTCCAGAAATGCTACTAGCTTGTTTTCTTTTATAGGTTCACTAATCCCATGTTATAGCTGAATATATATCACACAAGCAATGTGTCTAAAGAAAAGAAGTACCTTTACCCGTCAATGTTTATGTGTACATTGGCTTGCAGAGAAATATATGACCATTCAAATATGCATATGATACGATATATTTTCATAGTACTGCAGGATAAAAAGTGGTAGGCCTTAGGTATACTTCAAAATTTTGCGTATGATGGAAGTTTCCTGTGCAGAGTCTGTAACTGAGCACACTGGTCCATGGATACAGCAAGATCTTGTATCTAACAGAGAGTTCAATATGGAATTATCTTCCCGTGCTAATATTGCGTTCTATAAATTAAGAGCTTGATTAACAGTTTGGCGAGCAGGTACACAATCACAAATGCAACAAATATCATGTCCACCTTATTACAAGTGCAAGAAAATATAAGGGTGGACAGGATATTTGTCACATTTGTGATGGTGTACCTGCCCGTCAAATCCTAAATCAGGCCCAAAATACAAAGAATTAGGCCCTGAGCACAGGTAGTCAGTAGATAATGCATGAAAATTTGACGGTGATGTATCACCATAGTGCATTTCTGGGCAATCTCTGTCCATGCCTCAGGAGACCCAAGGGCACGAAAGAAGCTAGACTGCAATTTTTTTAATGCTACGGCTAGAGGAGGTGGGATGAATACTAGCCTATTCTATAGATTCATTAGTAATATGAATGTCTGGTGAACTGGCCTGTGTGTTTGGGATGGAATAATCAGACAACCTTTTTCCCAGGGCGGGACGTGCATATGGAAAGAACATGGGGAAAATAAAATAAGACCTTAAAGGTGTTTTTCTGCACTTAGGACTGAAAGTTTGCTGGTGGGATTTATTTTGAGATGGTGCAATGTGATGATCTAAAATGGGACTTTGTAAATGCCTTCATTGTTATTTAAACTACACATTTATGCTTCTAACTCATAGACACATAACACTCATTGCTTGAGGTGAATGGAAGACACTTTAAATGCATTTTGTTGTTGGAAACCCTGGTCCAGAAAATAGCATAGACCTTGATTTGTGCTGGGGTATCTAAAATTAAAATCAGTATACACTCCTTCATTCACGTATCAAAATTCATCAAAGTACAAGACACTGCAAAGAAGAATGCATTGTCCATTTATTGATTTGTAAATTTTGCTGGTATAAACATGAGTACTGTAAGGTGGAAGAGATGTAGTTAAGTGACCAGACCATTTACCTTCAGGACTAGGAATTTTAGCTTCCGCTCAATATCCTGTGATTCTGAACAAACTACATAATATTTCTGTGCCTAAAAATGTGTAACGTCTGGTTCTCTAGTAAAGCGCTCTGATGTCCTTGTGCTATGTTATGTTTGTGAGGGGTTCCGCATGCTAGTAGCCCACATGTTTCTCCTGTTATTTGCTATCCACATGGTATGCTCCTGATGTAAGGCGCAAGAGTGATAAAAGTGCCTGTGGGCTTCGCGCCACGAGGCAGTCTACCACCATCACCCCATGTGTGTATGTCATTTACTAATGGGGCTGGTGGGACCACACAAGATACCAGGAAGACGCAAAAATCTGGCGAAGGGCTGGTCGCAGGCTCACACCCAGCACAACTGTGCACTGGCGTGTCCCGCTGGCGAGCGGTATACGATGATTGGCCACCACCCAACCCTGCGCACCGGGCAGGTTAATGAAGGTTCCGCGCTGCTCGTTCTCACAGGCTCCACTGCAGTCATCACCACACAGTGAGAGGCGGCTGATCACCAGTGGCCCTCCCAAGGCTGCTTCACATCGGTTGTGGGCGTGCTCTATGGAAGGCCGCCCTCCACTGGAACTTTGCTCATCTCTGAGGACAGAGTGCGCTCGACCAAGTTGGATCGTTGGGGAAGTCTGATGGCTGTTCTGGATGCAACCCGATGGATTTTGGGGGGTCCATACACCTGCATGCCCCAGGCTGGAGCCTGCTTTTAGTCAGGACTCCCTGCTGGCCATACACATGCACATGGTGTTGCTGGAGGGCACGTAGGCAACACCCAGATACCTCTCCTTCAAAGTATATCTCCCAGGAGGGAGTGCACCATCAAGGACTGCCGCACACACAAAGCTGAGGGGAGGACTGCCCTCCTGCCATACAAGGGAGCCTGCCTGGAAATAGGTGCTAGAGGACAAGCAGAATGAAAAGTATAAAACCACAGCACAACCAACAATAAGAAAAACAATGACAACAGTAATAAGTGTTCCTTACCTGCGTTCTTCACAACAAATTCTTACTTAAGTAGTCAGGCCAGTAAAGAGTGGGCTACCACTCAAAAGAAAAAGAAAAGAAGAAAAGAGACTGTCACTACACCCTGTATCCAGCAGAACACAGGACACGCCCTAGATGGCACTGACAGTCAGGTCAGCCAGTTTCAGTGCCATGGCTGCCATGGCCTCAATACCAATTCTAGAACCATTTATGGCCAATGGCCCACTATTTGCACAAGCCGCTCACTGGAATGAGTGGCTTGAAATGCTGGAAACCTGCTTTGCAGCCATAGCGCTGGACAATGATAGATGTCGTCCTAAAGTCAGGGACATTCAGTTTGCACTTGCCCCCACCTCAGTCACTGGAGTAAGGAATTTCTTGGGCATGGTCACCTACTGTGGAAGATTTATTTAGAACCTTACCTTCCTTATGGCCTCTCTTCAGACCTCACCAAATCTAACAGCAGCTGGGACTGGGGCCAGCACAGAAAGCAGCTTTTTAAGCCAGCAAAAGGCTCTGTCGGCCCACACCACATTAGTCTATTTTGACCCGTCCAAAAAAGGAGGAATGGATAATGGGCCAAAGTGGCCTATGCAGTCGGGTGCTGACCGACACTGAACAGCGGTACTCACATATTGAGAAGTAGGCCATCGCAGTTCACTGGGGCTGCGGTCACTTCCACCTGTACCTATACGGTCACCCTTTCATTGTCCATACTGATTACAAGCCCCTGATACTGCTGTTCAAGGGATCATCATCCAAGCTGCCCCCTCACATCGAGAAGTGGATTTTCCAACTCCAAGAGTAGCAGTTCTCCATAGTGTACAGGCTAGGGGCGCAGAATCCTGCTGACTATCTCTCTCAACATGCCCGGCCTGCAACCACCAGTGAAGAGAGAGATTCAGAGGACGTGGAAGAATATACCCAGATGGTCGTGGAACGGTCATGACCCCTGCCCATTTTGCTGGAGGAAATCCATGAAGCAACCCAGAAAGGGTGAGGGCGTGCAACTGGCTCTCTCTGCTGTCAGCACTGGGAAGTGGCACACTGTTAAACAACATCTCTCCCGAAGGACAGAGGAGGTGCGGTTGATTCTGTCATTGCTCCATTCAGGTTGGCAGGATCTGGTACTGTCACCTGACGGATATTCACTACACTGGCTGTGCTTAGTGATCCAGAGGGCTTTGCAACAGTGAGTGGTGGGTCTTGTGCAGTCGGCACACCGAGGGGTTGTATAGACCAAGGCCCGACGTAGGAGTAAGGCATGGTGTCAAGGGCTACATCAGGAGGTGGAGCGCACTGTGAGACACTGTCACATCTGCCAGACCGTGGGCCCAGCTGATCCCCTGGCACCCATTATCACTGAGCCTATTCCCCCAGCTCCCTGGCACCGGGCCAGCATGAATTTTGGAAGCCTGCCTGACGGGTGACATATGCTTGTGTTCACTGATGATTTCGCAAAAGTTTCCGAAGTGGAGATCCTAGACTCTGTTATCTGCGCCCAGACTGTACCCCGCCTTGAGAAGGTCATGGTCACCAATGGCCTCGTGAGAGAACTACGGACAGACAATGGCCCACCTTTCTCAAGCCAAGATTTTAGTGGTTTAATGGCCACATTAAGATCACTCCTTGCTGGCCTCAGGTGACTGGAGAGGCCAAACGATTCTTTAAATAAAGTGCTGAGAATCGCAAAGGTCCATGGTCAAAACATTGAGTGTGCTCTTTATAGTTTTCTACGGGAGTACCGGCTTACCCCCATGCCACCACCAAGGTCGCCCCCAGTGTGTTGTGTTTGATTCGGATGGCGAGTGACACAGTTCCCCACTATGATAGTCTTTTTGTGCTGTGAGATCAAGTAGTGGACACACTGTGGAAACAACGTGTCCGCAACGACTACGTGTTCAAGAAACGACGTGCTCGAGATCCTGACGTGGGTGATCTCATTTTAGTCAAGAATCGACAGCTCAGAGACAAGTTCAGGCTCCCTTTAGAACCTTTCCCATGGACTGTGAGTCGAGTACAAGGAACCCAGGCCACAGCTAAAAAGGGAGATGAATCCTTAAAGAGGAATCTATAGTTTTTCAAATGATATCTAGTCATGGGATCACCCCTGGACAGTAAGATTAGTGATTTCATGGATGTCATCATGAGCCAGGGAGGAGGGTAAAGCTCCTGTCCATCGAGCGGTGGAGGCATGGGCCCCACCTCTGATGACTCTCTTACTGAGGAGCCCTGCACTGGGATGGACCAAACAACCCTGTCCATGGTGAGTGAAGACAGACCCATGCTGTGACCGGATGGGTTGTCATCGGCTAAGAATGTGTGTACCGGCTGGTACCATCTAAGACCCAGGCCAGCAGTGTCCACTAGGCTGAAGGATTTCATGATAATGTAAGTGTAGGAAAGTACCATCTTGCCTGGCATGTTACCCCCATATTTCACTGAATGTATGTTATTTTAGTCCTTGTGTCACTGGGATCCAGCCAGGCAGGACCCCAGTGCTCATAGTATGTGCCCTGTATGTGTTCCCTGTGTGGTACCTAACTGTATCACTGAGGCTCTGCTAACCAGAACCTCAGTGTTTATGCTCTCTCTGCTTTCTAAATTTGTCATTGCAGGCTAGTGACTAAATTTACCAATTCTCATTGGCACACTGGTACACCCATATAATTCCCTTGTACATGGTACTGAGGTACCCAGGGTATTGGGGTTCCAGGAGATCCATATGGGCTGCAGCATTTCCTTTGCCACCCATAGGGAGCTCAGACAATTCTTACACAGGCCAGCCACTGCAGCCTGAGTGAAATAACATCTACATTATTTCACAGCCATTTTTCACTGCACACAAGTAACTTTTAAGTCACCTATATGTCTAACCTTCACTTAGTGAAGGTTGGGTGGCAAGTTACTTAGTGTGTGGGCACCCTGGCACTAGCCAAGTTGCCCCCCACATAGTTCAGGGCAAATTCCCCGAACTTTGTGAGTGCTGGGACACCATTACACGCGTGCACTATGCGTAGGCCACTACCTATGTATAGCGTCACAATGGTAACTCCGAACATGGCCATGTAACATGTCTAAGATCATGGAATTGTCCCCCCAATACCATTCTGGTATTGGGGGGACAATTCCATGATCGCCCGGGTCTCTAGCACATAACCCGGGTACTGCCAATCTGCCTTTCCGGGGTTTCCACTACAGCTGCTGCTGCTGCCAACCCCTCAGACAGGATTCGGCCCTCCTGGGGTCCAGGCAGCCCTGGCCCAGGAAGGCAGAACAAAGAATTTCCTCTGAGAGAGGGTGTTACACCCTCTCCCTTTGGAAATAGGTGTGAAGGGCTGGGGAGGAGTAGCCTCCCCCAGACTCGGGAAATACTTTGATGGGCACAGATGGTGCCCATCTCTGCATAAGCCAGTCTACACTGGTTCAGGGATCCCCCAGCCCTGCTCTGGCATGAAACTGGACAAAGGAAAGGGGAGTGACCACTCCCCTGACCAGTATCTCCCAGGGGAGGTGCCCAGTGCTCCTCCAGTGTGTCCCAGACCTCTGCCATCTTGGAAACAGAGGTGTTGGGGGCACACTTGACTGCTCTGAGTGGCCAGTGCCAGCAGGTGACGTCAGAGACCTCCTCTGATAGGCTCTTACCTCTCTTGGTAGCCAATCCTCCTTTCCTGGTAGCCAAACCTCCTTTTCTGGCTATTTAGGGTCTCTGTTTTGGGGAATTCTTCAGATAACGAATGCAAGAGCTCACCAGAGTTCCTCTGCATCTCACTCTTCGACTTCTACCAAGGATCGACCGCTGACTGCTCCAGGACGCCTGCAAAACTGCAACAAAGTAGCAAGACGACTACCAGCAACATTGTAGCGCCTAATCCTGCCGGCTTTCTCGACTGTTTCTTGGTGGTGCATGCTCTGGGGGTCGCCTGCGTTCACCCTGCACCAGAAGCACAGAAGAAATCTCCTGTGGGTCAACGAAATCTTCCCCCTGCTAACGCAGGCACTAAAAGACTGCATCACCGGTCCTCTGGGTCCCCTTTTATCCTGATGAGCATGGTCCCTGGAACACAGGAACTCTGTCCAAGTGACTCCCATAGTCCAGTGATCCTTCAGTCCAAGTTTGGTGGAGGTAAGTCCTTGCCTCCCCACGCTAGACTGCAAACCTGTGTACTGCGTGATTTGCAGCTGCTCCGGCTCCTGTGCACTCTTCCAGGATTTCCTTCGTGCACAGCCTAGCCGGGGTCCCCAGCACTCTGTTCTGCAGTGCTCAACCCTCTGAGTTGGCCTCCGACATCGTGGGACCCTCCTTTGTAACTCTGCATGGACTCCAGTTCACAAATCTTCCAAGTGCCTGTTTGGGTACTTCTGCGGGTAGTGCCTGCTTCTGTGGGGGCTCTCTGAGTTGCTGAGCGTCCCCCCCATTTCGTCATCTAAGGGGCGACATCCTGGTCCTTCCTGATCCCCAGCAGCACCCAAAAACCTCTACTGCGACCCTTGCAGCTAGCAAGGCTTGTTTGCAGTATTTCCGCGTGGAAACACTTCTGCAACCTTCATCGCGACGTGGGACATCTTCCATCCAAAGGAAAAGTTCCTAGTCCTCTATGTTCTTGCAGAATTCCAAGCTTCTTCCATCCGGAGGCAGCTTCCTTGCACCTTCATCCGGGGTTTACTGGGCTCCTGCCCCCTGGACACTGTCGCTACTATTGGACTTGGTCCCCTTGCTTTGCAGGTCCTCAGGTCCAGGAATCCACTTTCAGTGCACTGCTGGTGTTTGTTGTTCTTGCAGAATCCACCTATCATGACTATTGTGCTCTTTTGGGGTAGTAGGTGTACTTTACTCCTACTTTTCAGGGTCTTGGGGTGGGGTATCTTGGACACCCTGACTGTTTTCTTACAGTCCCAGCGACCCTTTACAGGCTCCCATAGGTCTGGGGTCCATTCGTGATTCGCATTCCACTTTTGGAGTATATGGTTTGTGTTGTCCCTAGACCTATGTTTGCCTATTGCAACCTATTGTAATTCTACACTGTTTGTATTACTTTTCTGACTCTTACCTGTTTTGGGTTTGTGTACATATAACTTGTGTATATTACTTACCTTCTTACTGAAGGTACTCACTGAGATACTTGTGGCATATTGTCATAAAAATAAAGTACTTTTATTTTTAGTAACTCTGTGTATTGTGTTTCCTTATTGTATTGTGCATATGATATAAGTGGTATAGTAGGAGCTTTGCATGTCTCCTAGTTCAGCCTAAGCTGCTTTGCCATAGCTACCTTCTATCAGCCTTAGCTGCTAGAAACACCTCTATTCTACTAATAAGGGATAACTGGACCTGGCACAGAGTGTAAGTACCAAGGGCACCCCCTATAAGCCAGGCCAGCCTCCTACAGTAAGGCAGTGCATGACCCTCCTAGGTTGAGTTGTTTTGTTCTGGTTTATCATTTGTTTCTCTCGTTTCGAGGATGTGCGATGGTGGAAAGATGGGGGGGTCAAGGTTTTAGATTTTACTGGGTGCTAACACCCCTTGGTGTTTAGCTGTTTTCCATGCTGGTCTGAAAACCCTGATGTTGTTTTCTTTGTTATGTTTTAATGTTGTGTGTATAGGAGGAATGTTATGTTTGGGCAGTGCCACTCTGAGGGGTCCCTCGAGCTCCTAGCCCACTTGTTTCCCCTGTTCTTTGCTAACCACATGGTATGGATCCCCCAGCCCTGCTCTGGTGACCACTCCCCTGACCAGTATCTCCCAGGGGAGGTGCCCAGAGCTCCTCCAGTGTGTCCCAGACCTCTGCCATCTTGGAAACAGAGGTGTTGGGGGCACACTTGACTGCTCTGAGTGGCCAGTGCCAGCAGGTGACGTCAGAGACCCCCTCTGATAGGCTCTTACCTCTCTTGGTAGCCAATCCTCCTTTCCTGGTAGCCAAACCTCCTTTTCTGGCTATTTAGGGTCTCTGCTTTGGGGAATTCTTCAGATAACGAATGCAAGAGCTCACCAGAGTTCCTCTGCATCTCCTTCTTCGACTTCTACCAAGGATCGACCGCTGACTGCTCCAGGACGCCTGCAAAACCGCAACAAAGTAGCAAGACGACTACCAGCAACATTGTAGCGCCTAATCCTGCCGGCTTTCTCGGCTGTTTCTTGGTGGTGCATGCTCTGGGGGTCGCCTGTGTTGACCCTGCACCAGAAGCACAGAAGAAATCTCCAGTGGGTCGACAAAATCTTCCCCCTGCTAACGCAGGCACAAAAAGACTGCATCACCGGTCCTCTGGGTCCCCTCTCACCCTGACGAGCGTGGTCCCTGGAACACAGGAACTCTGTCCAAGTGACTCCCACAGTCCAGTGATCCTTCAGTCCAAGTTTGGTGGAGGTAAGTCCTTGCCTCCCCACGCTAGACTGCAAACCTGTGCACTGCGTGATTTGCAGCTGCTCCGGCTCCTGTGCACTCTTCCAGGATTTCCTTCGTGCACAGCCTAGCCGGGGTCCCCAGCACTCTGTCCTGCAGTGCTCAACCCTCTGAGTTGGCCTTCGACATCGTGGGATCCTCCTTTGTAACTCTGCATAGACTCCGGTTCACAAATCTTCCTAGTGCCTGTTTGGGTACTTCTGCGTGTGCTGCCTGCTTCTGTGGGGGCTCTCTGAGTTGCTGAGCGTCCCCCCCATCTCCTCTTCTAAGGGGCGACATCCTGGTCCTTCCTGATCCCCAGCAGCACCCAAAAACCTCTACTGCAACCCTTGCAGCTAGCAAGGCTTGTTTGCAGTATTTCCGCGTGGGAACACTTCTGCAACCTTCATTGCGACGTGGGACATCTTCCATCCAAAGGGGAAGTTCCTAGTCCTCTATGTTCTTGCAGAATTCCAAGCTTCTTCCATCCGGAGGCAGCTTCCTTGCACCTTCATCTGGGGTTTCCTGGGCTCCTGCCCCCCGGACACTGTCGCGACTATTGGACTTGGTCCCCTTGCTTTGCAGGTCCTCAGGTCCAGGAATCCACTTTCAGTGCACTGCTGGTGTTTGTTGTTCTTGCAGAATCCCCCTATCACGACTATTGTGCTCTTTTGGGGTAGTAGGTGTACTTTACTCCTACTTTTCAGGGTCTTGGGGTGGGGTATCTTGGACACCCTGACTGTTTTCTTACAGTCCCAGCAACCCTCTACAAGCTCCCATAGGTCTGGGGTCCATTCGTGATTCGCATTCCACTTTTGGAGTACATGGTTTGTTTTGTCCCTAGACCTATGTTTGCCTATTGCAACCTATTGTAATTCTACACTGTTTGCATTACTTTTCTGACTCTTACCTGTTTTGGGTTTGTGTACATATAACTTGTATATATTACTTACCTTCTTACTGAAGGTACTCACTGAGATACTTGTGGCATATTGTCATAAAAATAAAGTACTTTTATTTTTAGTAACTGTATTGTGTTTTCTTATTGTATTGTGCAAATGATATAAGTGGTATAGTAGGAGCTTTGCATGTTTCCTAGTTCAGCCTAAGCTGTTTTGCCATAGCTACCTTCTATCAGCCTAAGCTGCTAGAAACACCTCTATTCTACTAATAAGGGATAACTGGACCTGGCACAGAGTGTAAGTACCAAAGGTACCCACTATAAGCCAGGCCAGCCTCCTACAGTAAGGCAGTGTATGACCCTCCTAGGTTGAGTTGTTTTGTTCTGGTTTATCATTTGTTTCTCTCATTTCGATGATGTGCGATGGTGGAAAGATTGGGGGCAAGGTTTTAGAGTTTACTGGATGAGAACACCCCTTGGTGTTTAGCTGTTTTCCATGCTGGTCTGAAAACCCTGATGTTGTTTTCTTTGTTATGTTTTAATGTTGTGTGTATAGGAGGAATGTTATGTTTGGGCAGTACCACTCTGAGGGGTCCCTCAAGCTCCTAGCCCACTTGTTTCCCCTGTTCTTTGCTAACCACATGGTATGCTGCTGGGAGGAAGAGTAATAAAAGGGCCTGTGGGCTTAGCGCCAGAAGGTAGTGTACCACCATCACCCCGTATGTGTGTCATTTACTAACGGGAGTGGTGGGACCACACAAGATACCAGGACGACGCAACAGTGATATTTAACACTGTCAAAATGTGTACTTGCCGTTTTTTATTTTATGTTTTGTAAACCTAATAGCTGTACACCATGTTATCACATATTTTGTTGCAATCACTGCTGGATCATATGTGTGTCTAACATTGAAGCAGTGCCATGACAACAATTGTTCAAGTAATATAAACTAATAACTATAAACTCCTGTAAACACCTTGGGCCTCATTTACAAGAGGCCTGCACCACCGGCAATCCTCTTAGTCTTATGATATGGATTAAGGCAAGGCAGTGCAAAGTGCGCCGTTGCATTACTCTATGTCGAGGAGGCGTTCCATGGGCATTGCAGTGGGTTTTCCCTTGCAGCTCCCATGGATTTTGACACATTCCAACAAGAATCTGTAAACCTGGGAAGGCATAAAAACTGTGTGCCTCCCCAGTGTAACGAGGAGAAATAACTTTATTTCTCCTCGTTTTTCCTCTTTCTATGTGTGCTGCATTTTGCAAAAAAAGGAAAACACCTCCATTGATTGTTTTTGTGCAGGAAGGTGTGTCTTCCTGCTCAAAAACAATTGTGCCAATAACGCAGACACCCTTGCACTATGGTGTAAGGGTTCCTGAGTTAGTGCTATGCACCAATTTGTGAGCCGGCACAGGCAAAAAAGACATGATTGCGTTGTATGTCATTGATACGGTGCATTCCTGCCCTTTACGTTTGATGCAGGGCAGCACAGCAAGAAGGCTTGCGGCGCTGCACTGCACGAACAAATTGTAAATGAGGCCCCCAGTTTTTCACTTATGTAAATGTAATAATGTATGATGTATTCAACTCAGTCTGTGCAGAATTTTAGGTGCATGCCCCTGCATCCCCTCCTAATCTGTAGATTTAACTCCATTTTGTTGCGTTGTTCACTTTTTGTGGGACTTCTTGTTTATTTTGCAGGGTTTTATAATTGTCTTAAAAAATAGACACGTGGCAACCTATCAAGTTGGGGGTGTTTATTTATGGCGGAAGATCATCTCTTCTTGAGAAGTGGACTAGAAGTGTGTCAAACACTTGTGCTGTGTCTGTTGTTCTAGTTGCATGAGATAACGGTGTTATCACCACTATTGTGGCTTGAGCCATTTTTTTTGTCTGCATTCCATATGGTTACCTTAGGGGGTTTCGGAATTTCTTATGTCAAGATATCTGACTTTCGCTAGTCAGAGCAATAAATCAATGTAGTTACCATCTACTCTCGCATTTTAAGGTCTCGGCCTTTCACTCACTAGGCATGCCCTGCATGGTTCAAGTAAATGTGGCCTACCTGTTACCACTGTCATTGTTGTAGTTACTTCTTTCCAGTATTTTTCCAGGCTGGGACAGGATAGTACCATGTTGAAGAAGGTTGAACATTCTTTAAGGGATCTGGGCTATATGCGAGTGATGCGAGGCTTAATCAATTGTAGATTATTTTTCTAACTAGGACCGAAATGTGTTTTAACATTTGGTTCTAATTAAGAATCTCCAAAACAAGTGCCTTATGTAACCTCTAATTAACAACAATCATATTGGTTTTAAATTTCAAAGACAGAGACATCTGTGATTTGCAAGGTAGACGTGCGCTGTAATTAGCATTAATTAACATTTTAAGTCGAACTTGGCATTGTGTGGGTTGCACAGTAAAATAAGAAGAATTCTCTTATCAGGAAGGAAAAGTATTTCGAGTTGAATGTTAATCTTTACATGATACACCTGAGCAAATTCGTACATTTCGAATTGCATGTTTAAATCTGATATGAAAGTGGTCTGAGTTATTATTCGAGTTTTAACATCATAGGTATTCAATTGATTTATAATTCCAATGTCAAATGATGTCAAAAGACAACCTTCATTTATCGTGTTTGAGTTAGACGATATTAATGACTAGTTTGGTAACAATTGGATTATTCTGGATTCTTAATGAAAAATAATCCTCTGCATGATGTCAATTAACATTTTTGGTTATACTTGCACATAGTTATTATTCGTGCTTCGAGTAATACATACACACTGATCAGGTTGTGTTCCATGATTCATGCCAAAACATGACCTGAGGTCCAGAGAGGGTAGCTCGTTGTCACTTCTTCATTCGCCTAGGGATTAGTGTCCGTATAATCCTAAACCTACTAGGCAAAAAAGTGGGCCACATATATCTTTTCTTTATATCCTTACATCACTAAATGCATCCAAAATCATAGCTTTCACAAAAGGTCCTTTTTGATATCTGCTTCTATAGCACTCATCCACTCATGTTAGGTTTCCAACCCTTTTCTCAAGGGTGTCACTTCTTACGTGCAGCACACATCCTGGTCCTCACAATACTGAGATCTATAAGAATACCTGTCATGTAGATATGTGTTTCAAAACTATGAATTACGCCTCTTGCTACTAACTGTGTGGTCCAAAGACGAGGACGATGACCAGGACGAGAATGGCTGAGCAAGGCATTTGATTCAACGAAACTGCCAAGTTTTGCATTGACACCCGTTCCAGTGAGTTTCGCCAGTAACGGTGGAGAAGTGGGGTGAGAGCAGACAGTGAAGGGTCCAGTGGAGGTTTCTTGAAGATGGGAGCGATGCTACATTTTTATTAGTACTTAGCACTGGGGTATTGAAATATGTGTCTATCACAGAGGACTGCTAACCTTCATAGGGGTTGAAAAATGTGAACAAATAGCAAAATATCTGCTCAAGTATTTAAAAGAGCATTGCTCTGAATGGGGCAGCATCTTAATGGGCATGCGGCGTAGGCTGGGTATATTAGGAAGTATTACCGTAGGATACAACACTTCGGCACTATATGTTATTTTTTTGTTGGCAAAGGTTGGGTGCAGAACGGGGATATTCCTTGGATGGGTAAAGGAAGTCATAAGCAATGGGACAGGAGTTGAAGCTGGCCTTCAATTTAGCACCTCTGTTAGTCTGTTTCAAAGCTGCCTTCGTCTACTTTTTATATATAAGGGTCATCAGGGCAAGAGTCAATGCAGAACAGAGTTGGCTCTATCAGGGCCCCCCTGAAAGGCTGGGGCCCTGGGCCAGAGCCCTCTGCTTTAAAACATCTCAGAGGGTACTTGCATCACAGGCAGGAAGGATTTTTTTTGTGCAAGAAGAGAAACCTTCCTATACAAAAACAATTCAAAGAAAAATATTTATCTTCCTATATGTGTTGCAGAATGCAGCACACATGGAAAGAGAAAGAACCAAAGAGAAATAAAGATAGTCTTTTCGTTATGCCCCTGTTTGGTAAGCACACCATTTTGGTGCAAACCTTGATTAACAAATCTTTGATAATCTGGGTTTGTGTCAAAATACATGGGTGGATGCATGGGAGCATTAGTAACTGCCAAAAACGATTTTGCATCCGGCTGCACCACAAAAGTGACACAACCCTGATACAATGTCATAGTACATCTGCACATTTTTATATTTGGGTACTCTTGACCTTGTAATTTGTAAATAACTGAGTGATTAGAAAAAAATAAATATTGCATGATGATTAAATGCATTGCCTTTATTTAATAGTGAGCGATGTATCCAAGGATGGTTTGCTAATTGGTCACCTGTTGCGGCAGCATTTTAAGCTACAGACATAGCACACTTTCTTATTTACTTAAGAAAATGTGTTCTGCCCATGAGTACAGTGGTAGAGTATATTGATGTCTTGGGGTTTTTGTCTGACTAGCTAGATCTCGCTTTATTTCATTTCCCTATCACTATGATGAAGACCAAGAAGCTCTAAGATTTGTTCCATGCTCCCAGCTAAGGGATAACTCTCTTCCTGCAGAACAAATAAAGGACAACATTTCCCCAACCTCGTTTTCTTCCCAGGTGATTCCTGGTTCCCCTGCTGTTCCACAAGAAGTGGAACCTAATTTTTGATAACATTTTCGCAATGTACCCGCTTGTGGATATGGCACAAGAATGGCTTTGTGACCCTCCACAGGACTCTGAACCAGAACAGAAGGCAGGTGAGGTATAGTCAAGTGGATCCTAATTTTTGATAACATTTTCACAATGCAGCCACTTCTGCATATGGCACAGGATTGGCTTTGTGACTCTTTTCTGGACTCTGAACCAGTACAGGAGACAGGTGGGTGAGGTATATTATGGTTATCAAAGAACTGCACTACTCGCCCCCAACTGCCACAACACATGCCAGTCGCTCTATGGGTGTATGACAATGTTTGCCTAGGTATACGGATATTGGGCCTGGGCATCTGGATGTGTTGGCCTTTGACACTGAGTTCTGTAATTGATGTTTTGACACTGTGCATTTCACTCTGAAATTGGGCATTTGACACTGCATGAGCCTTTAAGCTATTTCTGGGAATGTGAGGCTTTTCATTAGATTTTTTTTAGGGAGTGCCTTGGTATATGGTGACTGTACATGGAAACAAGAGGCTTTGCATGGATATTTGAAGATATGACGAGGTCTGTGATGATTGTGACTGAGCATTTCATGCATTCTCTAATTAGGTATTGGGATATCTGTCTCGGTACGTAGGGCTGTTCCTTCAGATTGAAGCCTATGCCTAGACATCTGGTCGTTATACCTAGGAATTTCACACCGTACATCAGCATTGGAAGGTGTGCCTTAAAATATGACAGATGTCCCTGTGTCCCTAGGGAAGATAATTTCACCTACATTTAAGTATTCTCTGAAGCCTTTATCTTTTCTGCTTCAGAAATGTGGGAAAATACAACACACAGCAGATTTTGAGCCTAAAAAGTCAAAAGCGGATTATGGCTTCCTCTGTTCGTGCACTACTGGGTGTCAGATAGCTTTCTGAAGCCGATTTCAATCAAATCGAACACGTTTTAACTTCTCCATGACAGATAAACTGCTAGTCTTCAACCAAGGGAGAGTGCCTGTCTTTGGTAAATGCTGTTCATATCCTGGGAATTTTGAGGATTCTGACGTCTCCATTGCCAAGTAGATACATATTATAAATGACAACAAAACATTTGCTGCTGTGATTTGAACATTTGTCACTATGCAAAGGGATTTGTAGGTGTTCATGTGCAGATGAAGGTTTGACTGACCTCATGGTAAATATTTGAGGGCCCTGGGCCTGTACCTGTGCATTTTAAGCTTTTCCAGGGGATCTAAGGTTGCAACCTATCATTTTAAACTGAAATTGGCCTCCGAGAATAGAGATTGGTTTTGGAGGATGCACTTGGGCATATGATGACAGTTGCAGGCACATAACGCCTGTCTTTGGACTAGTGATGGTTGTGTGTTGACCTTTTAGCATTGCGCACCTACAAAATATGAAAACCATTGAACAGGCATCTATAATTTGTAGTAAATGTGATAACACTATAAGTGTTTTTTAATAAACAATAAATCATCATCCGCACATGCTAATGTTTTAAATTGGCATTCACTATTTTGATGCTTTTATTTAGCTCGGATTTATATGTTAAACAAAAAAGAGGTTCAATTGGTGATAAAAATAATTACAGGGATAAAAGCCGACAAATGTTTCATGGTGCTGAGCTATTGCTAGTGCAGGTGTTTTAATAAAATATGAATGAATATTCATGTATTCTGAGTAATGGATTTGTGTAGAAAATGTCATAATTTAGAGAAAAATAATGCATGCAATTGAAAATGTGTCCACGTGAGTGGCTGCCAATGTTCACGAAGTATACTTACTAATGGCTTATTAATATGAAATATGGAGCTTATGTTTGATTAATGTAGTAGTACATCATATTGAGGGTTATGCATTATGTATTAGCTTTATTAATTGAAAGCCTTAACTTAGCGGAGGTCTTGGCCTAGTTGCCTGGCCTCATGTCAAGCTATATTTCTAAACCAATTAATAAAATGTCTGCTGAAAGAATTAAATTGTGATTTCCCACTGTGCTGACCAAATGTGCTCATAGCTAAAAGTCTTTCTCATGAGAACTGCTTGCTAGAAGATGCTGTTCCTGTTGAATGAAACATTGTAAATGTTATGTGTAAGACTGACTTTCTCAGGAGAGAACAATAACTACAGTGACTGGAGTATAAGCTGCAACAATATTGTTACCTGACGGGCCGGATGATGAGGACATTACAAGAAAAGCCAATCAGCGACATGTGAACCATGAACTAGTAGAAACTGTAGATTGGAAGTTTTAGTTTTCTTGGACAAAGTGCAATCCCTTGACCAACAGGGACTTGGGAAGTAGTTGTTGGAAATCTAACTTAGCCGGACTGCACAAAGAGAAGACACCTTCACTCATGCCCATCTTCTGTCTTGAGAAGACGTGCTTAACTTTAATGCTTAAAGACTTTGTGGTTTCTGAACTTTGATGATGAATCCTGATGTCTTTCTGACCGAACTGATGTCCTGATGACGAAGACTATCTTAGCTTGCCGATCCAATTGAGGAGAGGTCTACTATCACTGATGTCATTTGCTATGTCTATTTGCTTTTCTTTCTAGGTTCCAATCACATTATTTTGATAGAGCCATATTTAGATGTTTTCCAAATTTGTGTTGACTGAATTGTTTTGCATGAAGCCCAACATGCTAATGCTAATCTGGTGTTAGATAAGGATCCTCTCTAATGAAGGTTCGTTACATGGAGTAACAGTCAATGTCTTTTTTTTGCTGAATCTAAATGTATGTGATATCGTTTGAGCAATTGTTCTTGTTATTACTTGGAACTGTAACCTTAGAATGTAATTAATTAGAATGTAATATTAAATTTAATAATATTTAATAAACATTGATGCCCTCTGTTGTCCCAAAAGAGACGGGCCGCTGGTTATTCTAGCAATGTAATCATAGACCTGGAAAGACTAATACAGTCACTTAATGAAAAAGGGGCCGTCGCAGAGATACCTCTGCTCTTGTAAATGAACACACTTAGGGGAAACCAGTATTGCCCCAGGAACTGTATTAGGCTTTCCCGAACTATAATACATGCGGGCGAACACTTCATTTAGTTTGTTTTCATATTTATGTTTAATTTGTGTAAACATCTTTATTAAGTGCACCTTGTGAATTGATAACTGGATAAATGTCTGAGCAAGAAACATTATGTTACACTGATGATTACATTGCTAGACCAGCCAACGTCCCATCTCTTTTGGGACAACAGAGGGCATCAATTTTACATACACAACAGGTTTCCACTTTGGCCCAACTAGAAAAATTGCATAGAAAATTGGTAAGGACTGAGCTACACGTCAAGTTTTTAACAGATTGTTTAAATGCAAATGTTATCCAGGTGGGATTACAAGTACGGAATATTCAGATTATTTTTGTGGATGATGAGGAATTTAAAATTGGGTTTAGTTTCGTTTCAAACAAATGCTCAAGAAGTTGGATGGTCCTCAGCATAGAAACAGCTCTAAAACATATAAAAAGGATTAAAAAGGAGATTACAGAGCTACAAAAAAAGTTCTTGGAGGATCAAACTATAACCAATGCTAAGAAAACTCCAAAAAAGTTAGAAGATACCATTTCTGATTTTAAAAGAACTAATATCCTGAAGAAAACACATAAGTTACAAAAAGACATCAGGAGATATAGTAAGGAGCACACATATCCATATCTAAACAAAGATGTTTACCAACATGGTACAGTAAATACTGGTAGGACTCAGAAACATATTGTTACTTTCTCAGTTACTACAAGTGATTCTGACAGTGACAACTCTGTTTCTACTGCGGGCCTCCCTAATACAAGTTGTAATACTGAACCATCCACCTCTAGACAAACTTTTTTAGAAAGAGGCCAGAGACCAGCACGTGGAAGGGTAAGGAACTTCAGGCGGGGTGGTTCAGGAACCAATACACCCAAGGGTTCAGACAAAGCAGGAATCAATATTACGAGTGGTAGACAATATGACACATAGGCCCTAATTTAGACAATGGCGGTAAATGCAGCCTACCGCCATGGCGACTGCCGCTAAAAAACCATCACCTCAGCTAACATCCGGCCGCCATTATATGACCACAGCTGGATTTCCGCCACAAGAAGGGTGGAAATCCATCTGTGGCCATGCTGGCGGACAGTGTTAAGGTGGCGCTGCTACCACCAGCAGCATCATGCCAGTAGACCGCCGCCAGCCATATTATGTCACATAATACAGCCTGGTGACGTTCTGCTGGCGGGTGCTGCCGGCGGGTGCTGCTGGCGATAGCAGCGCCCCGTCCCATCCCCTGCCAGAAGACCCAGTGGATGCAGGTAAGTCGGGTTTCCGACAGGGGAGGGGGTGGGGGTGTTGTGTTTGTGGGGGTGTGTGCATGAATGTGTGAGTGTGTGCATGAATGCGAATGAGTGTGTAGTGTTGTTTGCGTGTGTGTGTGTGCATATGTGAGAATGCGTGTATGAATGGAAATGTGAAGGAGTGTCTGTGTGTCAGTTTGGATGTGTGTACGGATGTGTGCATGAATTAATGGATGCATGCATGTGTGAGTGAGTGTGTGAATGCGTGGTGTGTGCCTGTGAGTGTGCATGTATGGGGGGAGGTTTTAAACGGGGGAGCGTGGATGGAGGGTGGTGGGGGTTGTCTGGGGATTGTCAGGGTTGATGGCTGGGCCTCCTACCAGTGACAGGGAAGATATTCCCTGTCACTGGTAGGGTCTACCACCATTGTTTTGGTGGCATACCATGGCGGTGGGCAGGATCATAATGTCGCCGGCGGTACTGTAGTGGCCGCCGGGTTGGAGATTGTTTTCTCGGGCCCGGCGTCTGCTTCCGACCATTGGCAATCGGTGTGGTATATTGGCTGGAGCCAACCTACCAATGTCATAATGTGGCGGTATGTACCACCAGCCTCTTGGCGGTACTACCACCACATTTACACCGACCACCGGGGTCTTAATGACCAACGTAATCCTGGTTTGGGGAGGTACCAATCTTCAACTTGTACTCACAAGAGTTAAGTTCTAAAGAAATTGAAGTTCTGAGTACCGGTCTATCCTTTGTGCCAACACATAGGAATGACCCATTTTTTACTCAGAGTTATATAAACTTTTTAGGACCTTGAGACTTGAATTTTGGTTTACCAAAAATCCACATGTAGGTCCAGTAAGTATCACAGGCTTGCGATGTGCCCCTACATTTTTTCCTCCGACTAACTTGATTCCAAAGGAAATCATAACGTTTGAGAATGCGAGAGTAGAGGTAGAGAGAGTATTCAAGAAACATAAATATGTACAGTCCAATTTTACTAGAGCTCAAAATGAAGCGTTATCCTTTCTTAACCAGCAATAAAAATATAGTTATCAAACCTGCTGATAAAGGAGGAAGCATCATTATTCAAGATAGAAAAGATTATGATCAGGAAGTTTTAAGACAACTACTTATCCTTCACATTACAACAAATGAAAGAAAGACCCTACATCATCCATCAGAAATGAAATTGGTGAAGTGACCAATAAAGGTCTGCATAGTGGGTGGTTAAGCAAAATGGAATATGATTACCTTACTAAGGATAACTTTGCCATACCAGCCTTTTTTGTTTTACCCTAAATCCACAAAGATACAAAGAACCCACCAGGAAGGCCCATCGTGGCTGGCTGCCAGCCAGTCTGTTTTACAACCACTTGCAGAACATGCAGATTTTTTCATCAAACCATTTGTACCACTAATCAAGTCATACACAAGAGATAGTCTGTCTGTGATCACTCAAATAGAAGGGGCTTCTTTTAATCCTGAGGTTGACATCTTAGTTTCAATGAATATAGAAAACATGTAGACCAATATTCCACAAGGTGAGGCACTTGAGGTAATAGATAGATAGATCCACTGCGATTCCCACTGAAAATCTTTTCAAAAATGCTTTTATAGATAGATAGACTATCTTGAACTTAACAGTTATTGTGATGTGTTCCACATTGACAGTTATGGATCTTAACATCCTTTCTTGGTTCTGTGCCTGCAATTGCGGACGCTGAATTGATATCTAGCACCTCTACTAGAGAAGGTATGGTCCATTTCAGGGTTTCCTATTGAGTCCTTTTCTTTCTTATGGTTGGTATGAGGGCTGTGACTCCCTTTATCTGTACTTTCATTTCTGACATTTAGTTGTATTGGTTGTTGTGGCTGATGGCTAATAATGCCCTGAAAATAATTGGTTGGGTCTTTTCTATCTGTTATATGGATAAGCTAGGCTGTGGGGCTACATACAACAGGGTTGTGAAAGTAGATTTAGTATTGGAGAGTATTTAGATGGGCCATTATTACATTTAAAGATGGCCACTACAGTTACTGCATTGGTCATGTGACATGTGACTACCTGAATGCTCTCTAATAGGGAGACAGACAGCGTGCGTATCTTACTAACTTGGAATGAACTGATGGCCCAGATGGATATTTTATTTATTAATTTACTGAGGTCCACAACAGTATACTTACCGTAATTACAACAGTTTCCAACCTCTGGTTATTAGTTAGGCATTTTTACCAGTTTAAGATGGACGCCAGAGTCACTGGAATGGTCACATGACCTTTCAATTCCTTATTTAAACTCACCGGGAAAGCCAGCAATGCTTGATTCTGACTCGCATGTGTTGAGCGGATGTTGATAAAGACAGACTCTAGCGGTCCCATATTTAAAAGGTATGAGTACGCTGCAATGAAGGCAGAGTTTTCCTAGAGTTTATGTTGTATGATGGTAATTCTAATATTTTAATCGTGGTAGATTTATTTGCTTGGGCTTGTAGGTTGAAGTCCCCTTGTGTGTTGCTACAGAGCCTATTTTTGCAACCTGTTGTAAGTAGCAGAATATAGCTATTCTGGTTGGGAGCCTGACACAGTGTACTTTATGGTGCACGTTTGCTGATTTTAAAGTATTTTTTGAACTTTCCTTGTCATGTAGGTGCTGGCTTATACTAGTATCCACACCTGTGTTATGGTATTTTTTTGGGTTCAACAGGTGGTACACATGGTGTGATTCAGTAGGCTGCACATACTGTTTTTTAATTCATTTTTCTCATGTGTAGGTAGCATTTAACAACACTGAATCCTGATGATGGTCTGACGGACCTCTGACTGCCACTACAGGCCAAAACGTTGACAATACCTTCTTATTTGACAAGCTGGATTGAAATTCCATGATATTGCTTGAACTGAGACTGAAAACCAGGCAATTAGTGTGCAGAACTGTGTCATGAGGAGGATTATAACCCCTTCCTGGATCTGCAGTTGGAATTCAATCTTATGATCTAGAGGGGTTCTATATAGTGTTGTTGTTTATGAAATAGACATTCGTTTGTTGTACATTTTTCTGAACTTCCTGAATCCTATTGAATAAAATATTGGATTTTAACAGTACGGAGTTTTCTTATTCATTGATTGAAGACTGGATCATATATATGCATACTAAATGTAAATAATTCCTCTAAGAACATTTTTAAGTGAGACACTTTCTAAAAGTGGCATTTTCAAACAAACATTCTAAAAAACAATTCTACCAAAAGATGTATTTTTAAACTGAGAGTTCAGAGACCCCAAACTCCAATGTCCATCTGCTCCCAATGGTAAATTACTCTCAAGAAGAATTTAAATGCAATCCCCATATTAAGGGAGAGATAGGCCTTGCAATAGTGAAAAATAATTTGTCAGTATTTCACAGACAGGGCATGTAACCTACACCAGTACATGTCATACCATTTAAATACACTGCACCCTGGGGGCTACCTAGGGACTACCTTAGGGGTGCTTTACATGTAACAAAAGGGAAGGTTTGGGCCTGGCAAGTGGATACAATTGCCAGGTCGAATTGGCAGTGTAAGACTGCACACACAGACACTGCAGTGGCAGGCCTGAGACATGGTTACAGGACTACTCATGTGGGTGGAACAATACGTGATGCAGACCTACTAGTAGCATTTGATTTACAGGCTCTGGGCACACATAGTGCACTTTACTAGGGACTTACAAGTAAATCAAATATGCCAATCATGGATAAACCAACTACCAGTGTGCAGAGACAATGAACCAGCATAAACAAAGTCCAACATACCATAAAAACAGGAGGTCAGAAGACAAAAAGACGGGAAAGATGCCAAAAGATGCCAGGTCTAACACATAGTATAACGGAAGTTGACTTGAAGTGACAAATTATCTTCCTGACTCAACAGGATTTGAGAGTCATTCCTCTGCATAGTTAAAAATGCAGCAGCATCTCTTTCCCAGCTGATATATATATATGTATATATATATATATATATATATATATATATATATATATATATATGTATTTATACCTTGGTGACGGTAGTTATGGTTAGGACCTAGTTTCCATAGAAAAGGAGTTTATTGTTTTTTGGAATAACTTTGGCGTGTTTGATGAATCTTCACAAAATTTCCCAACAAGATATGATGCTCACTTCAGCTTCTGTCTGGAAAGTTTTGGGATAATCCATCAAATGAGGGGCAAGAAAAAAAAGGGGGGGCTAAACACTTTTTCTCCATGCATTTTTCAATAGGGATTTTGAACAGGATTAGCGCCAGAACCACTGAACGGCATTGCACCAATTTTAGCTGAATGTTAGTTCTTGGTCCAGAAAGTTCCCTTCTTGTTATTTGGTGTAAATCCCTTCAGTAGTTTTGGAGAAATTAAAGAAAATCCAAATTTGTATATATAGGGATGTGAAGGCTCTGAGAACCTTCCTGATCTCTTGCTGAGATCTGATTGGCTGCCAACACTTCAACAAGGAAAGGAAGTGCTGGCAGCCATGTTGTGGCTCAGCTTTAGCCGACTCCCAGACAAAAATGTAAAAAGTAAGAAAAGGGGCCAGGTTAGGGACACCCTGACCCCTTATCCCTGGTGCTGAGGGACCCCTCCAGAGCAAAAAAGCATTGTTGAAAAGATTTTCAGTGGGAATCGCAGTGGATCTATCAAAAATTTGAAAAACAAAAACAGGATGGTCTCCTGTAATTGTATCACTAAAGCCCCCAGGTGGGCCAGATCACAGGGCATTTAAATTTTGAATGGGGCTGCCCGCCCCCTCGCAGCCCCGGGGACCGCCACCTCACAGGGGCACAAGTTAAATCCAATGCGGGGACCACCTGGCCCCCGTCAGCCCAGCGGACTGCCACCTCCCTGGGGCACACATTTAAATCCAATGGAGGGGAGGTCACACAGCCCCCCTAAGGCCCCAGGGATCACCATCTTCCTGGGACGAAAATGTAGATGTGTGCAGGGGGGGCACCTTACCCACCTGCTGCTCCGGGGACCACCACCTCCCTGGGGCACAAGTTTAAATCCAATGTAGGGGTCCACCTGCCCCCCTGCAGCTCCGGGGACTGCCACTTCCGTGGGGGACAAGTTTAAATCCAATGCAGGGGTGCCACCCAGCCCCCATGCAACCCCAGTGACCACCACCTCCCCAGGGTGGAAATGTAGATGTGCTCAGGGGGCTGCACAACTCCCCACAGCCCCAGGACTACCACCTCCCTGGGGCAAACATTTAGTTCTGTACGGGGGGCTCCCAGTAGCTAAAATACAATGATGAGGGAGATCCATTTCGGACCCCTGACCATGAGGACCACCACCTCCCCGGGGCAATAGTCATTGGAGGGGGGCTTCACAGCCCTCTCGAGGAGCCAATTATGGCCCTGGGGACTGCCACCCACCAGAGACTGCTCCTGCTAGGTCCTGGTGTGCCATCCCTAGGACATAGTTGTTTGCTTTTACTTGGTGGGAGTTGACAGCTCCCACTGGCAGAAAGCAGAGTTTTCGTCTGTTTCCCTGTATGCAAATATGCTTGCAGGGAAACAGATTAAAACAATTCTTACACAAGCAGGGAGCTGCTATTTAAAGCAGCTTCATGCTTGTGGGAGCAATGCCGACTCCCACGGAATGGGGGTAGCTGGCTAGGACCGCGGGGACCTTCAGGGTCTCCCCACGGTCCTGTCACTCTGTCTCTTGTCTCCCATAATGTGATGGAAGAGAGAGATTGTCATTGCAATGATCTCTCCATAGAATGACTTTAGAGACGAAGACTTCCATCACTCAGAAGGTTTAACTGTGAAAACACTAGTAAATAAACAAACACACTGCCAAGCCATGCTAGGATTTGAACATTTAGCCTAATGAGTGACAGCACAAGACCTTCACCAACTGACTGTTCTGCTCTGCATACAAATGTAACTATAACATTTGCTGCAAATTTGTGGTTAAAATAAAAAAAGCGATTTTTTTTCATCTGGAGGGGCCCTTACCGGATCCTAACACCAGAGCGAAGAGGTCAGGGTGACCCTACCCTAGCCCCTTTTCTTTTTTCTTCCACAGAAGCTGAGACCCAAGATGGCTGCCAACACTTCGTGGTTGAAGTGTTGGCAGCCAATCAGAGTTGTGAATTTCTTTGCAGAAGCTGTTTATTATTTGCGAAGAGTTTGCGGCCTCAGATATACAAATTGATTTTCCCTTTAATATCTCAAAAACTACTGAAGAGATTTACACCAAATAACTAGAAGCACAACCTGTCTATCAAAAGTTAGCTTTCTGCCAAATTTGGTGTAATTCTGTCCAGCGGTTGGGGCTGTAGTCGTGTTTAAAGTTCCTGAGAATTAACATGGAAAATGCATGTTTTTTGTCCCCTCCCCCCTTTTTGTCCAGGAAATCAATTGTTATGTAATCAAGGGGCCCGAGTGGCCCCCACCACATGCCAGGGACAGACACTTGGCCAAGGAAATGCATGCAATGTGCGCCTCGGGGACTGCCACCTCCTTGGGGGCAATACATGTATGTATGCGAGGGGGCTTGTGTGGCCCCCGCACCTGGGAACCACCACCTCCCCAGGGTAGTGCATGAAATGTGTGCAGGAGGCCACGCAGCCCCCCATGCCCTGAGGACCACCACCTCCCCGGTGCAAATACCATATAAGGAGGGGGCTGAACAGCCCCCCTCTTGGAGACTTTTATGGTCCTGGGAACCACCACCACCCAAGGCCAGCTCTTGCTACCTCCTAAGGTGCTCAGGAGGCAGCTGTTTTTTTGCCCAGTGGGAGCTGACAACTCCCGCAAAGCAAAAGCAAACCTAACTCCGCTTTCAGCAAACAAGAGCTGTCAAACAGCTCCGCTTTCTGAAAGCTGGGTTTTTATCTCTTTTCCCGCACGCTAACATGCGGGCAGGGAAAGAGATAAAAACAGTGTTCCTGCACACAGGGAGCTGCTATTTGTAGCAGCTTCCTGCATGCGGGAGCAGTGCTGGCTCCCACATGAGACAGAATCCAGCTGGGATCGCAGGGGCTTTGAGGCTTCACCTGCGGTCCCCATAACAGGGTGCCCTGGGTTGAGCCGGAGCACCCATTAAACATGACATGGCACTGGGTGGTGGGGTCCATGGGACCAAAAATAGCTTAGGGGGTGGGCCACATGCCCCCCTCCCTTTTTAAATTAAGTGCTTGGCCCCAGCAATGTGATGGTCCCGGGTGGGGGTACATGCGCCCCCCTAAAAAAAAAAAAAAAAATAGCCCCGCAGTGGGGGTGGTCCCCAGGGTCCAGGGAGTCCAAGAGGACCCCCCTAATTGTTTTAAAAAGTAGCCCCAGGGAGGTAGTGGTCCCTGGGGCTTGAAGGGGTACATGTGCCCCCACCATAAATAACTTACCAATAGCCTGAGAAGGTGGTTGTCCCTGGGGCCAGTGGGGGCTCTTGTGATCTCCTTATCCGAGGGGGCATGCTGCACACCAAAAAATTATTTAAAAATAGCCCCATGGAGGTGGTGGTCCCCAGGGCCTGAGGGGGGTCTGTGTAGCCCCCATATATGTATTTGTTTTTCCCCAAAGAGGTAGTGGCTCCTGGGGCTTGAGGGCAGTCAACATGCCCCCCACAACAATTGTCATTACATATCCCCGGGTGATGGTAGGGGGATCTCCCTAAACATATATATATTTATTGTTGCCCCATTTAAGTTCCAAATCCCTTCAGCCATGTGTGGCATATGATTTAGTGATAATGGGGTGGTTGGCTGCAGGTCAGGCCCTGCAGCCAACCCCCTTTGCACACGCAAAAAGGCCATGCATGGCGCAGGGTTGGCTGGTTATGGCCAACCTCCACCACGCATGGCAAATGGTAGTGGTTGGATTAAAGTAAAGTCATTTGTTAAAAAAAACATAGAAATTAACTGAAAAAAAACAAAGGTTACAGGGACGTTATAATGAGGAAATAGAATTTAAAAAATCATATACATTCACTTAATAAAACAAAGGTTACAGGGACATTATAGCTAGGCTCGCATTTTAAACATACAACACCATAGTAATTCAGCTGTTATCGTTAGAGTTATTTAAAGTAACTATAACTCTTGACCTGTGGTAACTGTAAACGCCCTTGCCATGCACTGCTAATTACCCAGACATTACAGCACTTTATTTTCATAATATCATCAAAAATATCAATAATTAAATTATTGATGAGATTACTACGCATGGTGGGGGCGCAAGTCATAGTTACCTTTGGGCACGAATTATAGTTATTTGAAACTATAACAGCTGAATTTCTATGGTTTTGTGTGTTTAAAATGTGAGCCTAACTATAATATCACTGTAACCTCTGGTTTTTCAAGTGAGTATATACACACACACATTACACACACATATATATATATATATATATATATATATATATATATATGTATATTATTGTCACCTCCTGCTCCGTAAGGGGCCACAGACCCTGCAAGGCGGGCTGGGTCACTGATGCGAAGCATCCCACAGAAAATATCTCCCAAACACGAAAAGCCCAGGCACCAGTCCATGTTAAAATCCAAGCATTTAATAGCTTTTCTGAGCAGCAAGACAAAAAATCCTGATGGGTTTCGGCAACAGCATGCCTTGTTCACAAGGTAAGTAAGAGCAGGTGTGAGTGAGCCAGTGCTTTTTAAATACACATTCATGTGACTTCAATAACCAAACTCCAACTCCCATAATGCAATTTTTGTGTTTGGGAGATATTTTCTGTGGGATGCTTTGCCCCAGTAACCCAGTCCGCCCTGCAGGGTCTGTGGCCCCTTACGGAGCAGGAGGTGACAATGATAGTTTTATGGAAGGGGCCCGACCCGCCCACCTTCATGCAAACAAGGCATTTTTCCGTGAAATATATTGTGATGGAGGTGAGCAAGGGATAAGTGGGAGACAGTGTGCCTCTCCTCTTACTTTTCATGTATTCCTTGTATTGCTGTTATCATGCTGGGCAGCAACTGTAAAAGGAAGTGGACTATCAAGTAACGGATACCTAATGCACATAAGAACATTTGTATGGTGAACTGAAGTGCCTGTGACGCTATTGCAGCTATATGGAAATTAAGCGCTCCAGTTCAGGAATGTACTTATCTGGAACTGTGCATTATGGGAGTTAGAGTTAGGTTATTGAAGTCACATGACTGTGTATTTAAAAAGCACTGGCTCACTCACACCTGCTCTCACTTACCTGTGAACAAGGCATGCTGTTGCCGAAACGCGTCAGGATTTTTTGTCTTGCTGCTCAGAAAAGCTATTCAATGCTTGGATTTTAATATGGACTAGTGCCTGGGCTTTTCGTGTTTGGGAGATATATATATAAATATATTAAAAAGATGCTGGGATAAAACAGAGCCTTGTGGGATTCAATCGTGTCCATCAAAAATGGGGACTGGTATACAGCTTGGGTCCTAGTCATCAAAAACAATTCCATCCAGGTATGTGGAATTTCTACCATATCTGCAGCTTTGACAAATTCTAATAAGATGTTGTGATAAACAGTGTTAAACACTATGGAAATATCTAAGAGGGCTAAGCGAAGTGTAGACCCTGAATCAAGGTCCTCTCTCCAATCATCAATTACAGATACGATTACCAATTCAGTATTGTGGACTGGGCAGAAGCTGGCTTGTGGGGATTAAAACAGCTGCTAATATGCAAGTGAGCACTAATTTCCTTTGCCGCACGAGCTTCCAGGATTTTAGCACAGTAAGGCAGCAAGAAAATAGGGTTATCATTGTTTCAATTCATGGGCCGTCCTTAGATTTTTTCAGGAGCGGGTAACACTATGGCATTTTTAAAGCTTTCCAGAACCACACAAATGGCAAATGAGGAGTTTAAAACTGACATCAAAGGTTCTGACATAAAAGGCCCAGCCTGTTTTATGACCCCTGGGAGACAAATATCTTTGAGAGACCCTGATGTAAATTTAAGCATAAGTTTATTAACAAGCTTAAACCTACTTAGGCAGGTGAGTTGTCAGTGGGGCAAGATTGTTTGCAGCCTTCTCTACCTTTTCTACCCAGCTTGAAAATATCCATTTAGCTGCTACTGTGGATTCATCTATAGTAAGTTTAGTCTCAACCACTTCTTGAGGGAAACCTGATTTATCTACTTTATTCCATTTCCTACTAGTTTTGAAGGCTTGGCTTGCTGAGGCAATTAAATGATGCACCGATCAGATACATGGTGTAATCACAATATCCCCAATATTGCAAGCTAATGTCCAGACTTTGTCAAGAATATGACATTTATTGTGAGCAGGTGTCAGAACCTCATTCAGAGGGCCATGACACAAGCAGGAGCTATAAGGCCCAACTACAGGGTTTGAAGCCTTTTACTCCTGCTGTCCCTAGGCCCGACCTACTATGGGTCCTGGGCAACTGGGCTTAGTACCACTTCAGCAGTTGATAGCGTGGGCCCAGCAGTCCAAAACTTCTTGGGGCAAGTAGAGAGCGTGAACACAGGCTCATAACTTAAAATACATTCATCAGCAGCAATAACTGATTGCCCAGTCAAATACTTGATTTTATGACAAAAGAAGTATTTATAAACCAACACACAGTAAAACACGGCATTCAGAAACAATGTACGCACTCCACTGAATTCAGGACTCTAGTGTTTTAGCAGGCATGTCCTGTGTTCCACCCCCTCACTAATGGTAGTGGTTATTCCCCATTCACTATAAGTGACATTTAAGTTAAGCCCCATAGCAGTCCGAGTCTCAGGAGCTCCACTCTGACGCTTTATTAGAGGTAAAATCTTTAAAATAGTATAATTGCAGTAACTGTCACCGGGGAGCTCTCCACATGCAGGTCAAGCGGGGCATCAGTTGGGTGTCCTCGATGCTCCTCCAATGCTGGTAAGTTTCCTGAGTTTCTCCCTATAGATGAGGGGAAAGGGGGATACAGCGCTCCTGCTGCTGGTCCTCAGTCGGGGCTCGGGCCCGAACCGGTCAACATGGTGGCCTCCTCCTCTCAACATGGTTTAGAAGGTCACTGTCCTCACTATGCACATGGACTAATGCCCAATCGGTACAGCATCAGTCTTCATGGCAGCCCCAATTGAAATACAGGGTATTGGACTACAGTCAACACACGTGGCACAGCACAATCAACACATCAGCAATCTTTTCAGCAGCCCTACCAGGCATGCAGTGTCTCTAACTTCCCTCTGCACGCTGGTCATGGCCTGATTGCATCAGCAGCAATCTTCTCTGTATTCCCACTGGTATACGGGATCACAGACTTCAAACCTACACACAGGCACGGACCTGATCAGTGCAGCACCCGTGTACTCATACCTTGCTGCAGGAATCTAATCACCGGGATTTCCCACTGAAATTCACTCTGCCCCATGCTCTCCTCTTCCTCGCAGGGCACAGTGGTCTTGGCAAGCAGGCAGACACTGGTGCTCCAGGCTTCGGGGACAGCCAGGTGGTCTTGCATTTTCTGGGTGAAGTTCCCTCAGTCACCTGGGAGACTAGCAGGCCTTGGCCCCTAGTCCTGGACAAAGGCAGAAGTCTTGTAATCCACAGTCTATATACTAATAGTATAGTAGAACTGCTCTTAATTAATTACAAAGGCCCTCATTATGACCCTGGCTGTCTGAAAACTGCCAAGGCCGTGGTGGTGGTCTCACTGCCGACAGGCCGGCAGTGAAGACTGCCGCATTATTGGCAGAGGTCAAACCACCACATCCCCCACTTGTACCGCCAGGGTGATTGGACAGCGGTGTTGCAGATCAGCATTTCTGACCCGGCGGTCCACTGAAGACCGCTGGCAGTATCAGGAGTCGGCTTTCCGCCACAGTTTCCACAGCAATAGCACCACCACGAAAACCCTGGAGGAAAAACTACAGGTGACAGGAAATTTCTTTCCTGTCACTGGAAGACAACTCCCCCAACCCCCCTGCAATTTCAATACCACCTTCCATACCAGCAGCACCCTCCCCCAACCCCCTTTTCAGAACAGCACCCCCCACCCCGTACCCCCTTCCATACCAGCACCCCCACTCCCCGCATACACGCACACATACACATGCACCCCGCAAACACTCATACACCAACCCTTACATAAACGCATTAACTCACATGCATACATACATGCATTCACTGAAACATTCCAACACACACTACTTCAACAATCATACACGCATTCACACACTCATACACACACACACACGCATACACACTTACATGCACACACGCAGAAAACATCCACTTACACAGGCACAAACAATACCCCTCATCCTCCTACCCCTTACCCTGTCGGACGATCAACTTACCTTGTCCGGCAAGGTGGTCGTCTGGCAGGGAATGGGAACAGGCGTTTACACCACCACCAGCATCCCGCCATCAGGACACTGCCAGGCCATATTACAGGTCGTAATATGGGTGGCGGAGTCCTTTTGACGGGGCTGGGCCGGTGGTGGAACTGCCCCTGCACAACTGACCGCCAGCATGACTATTGGAGGGTTTCCGCCCAAATTGTGGCAGAAATCCTTCAGTAGTCATAATATGACGGTTGAAAGACCACCTGCAATGGTGGTCTTCTGGCGCCCGTGACGGTCGAAAGACCACCTGCAATGGTGGTCTTCTGGCGCCCGTGGCTTCGGCGGTCTTGAGAAAAGACCGCCGAAGTCATAATGAGAGCCAAAGTCTTTAAGAGTATATCTGTGTCCTTAATGATTTTGCCCAATATCTGAATAATGCACAAAGATTGTTGAAAAAAAGTGGCAACTCATCCAATAGCTGCTATATGTTCATAGAAGTTACAGTAATTGTCTGGAATTGCTGTAAGTTTATCAGGTACACAGTCTTCTGAGAACCGCGCTTCAGTTAGTAGCAGTAAATTTGGTTTCACAGTCTCAAACAAATCTAAAATTGCATTATTATGTTTCACTCTCAATCAAGAATTTAATAAACCACTTTCAAAGTATCCTGGCTTCCTTCACATTTCCTACTAATCAAAAGTGTATCTGTGCTTGCCAGATTTTTTCTTTTAAACATCATCAATTTTTAACATCAATAAAGTATCAAGTTGTATTTTATTGAGTTCTTTATTCAGCTTCTGAAGTTAGGTAAGAGAATAATTCCTGAGACCTGCATAATGGCTGGCACATGGTCCCAGACTGACATGGACAGACACACACAGGCATGCTTTTGGACTCCGTGGCACATCTAGAGCGCTGACAGAACAAAATGACACTCACTTGTTGTCCAGGGGCTTCACCAGGTTTAACTCACGTCATTAAAAGTCAATTTTGAAAGTCCTGCCAAACATTTAGCCCTCAACTCAGTTTTTTAACACTAAGGCCCTCATTATCCCATTATGACATTGGCTGTAAATCCCGCTTACTGCCGCAGTGACGGCTGCCAACATGCCGCCACGGTGGCGAATATGAGTTCGCCATATTATGACACACACACCAATCTGACAGAATACTGCCAAAGACACAAATCCGCCAGCCCAAAGGTCAGTGCTAAAGTGGCAGTACCAACACCCATACCGTTACACCAACAAAACAACGCCTACCACATTATGACCCACGAATCACCATGGCAGACATTCAATTGCAGTAAACCATTGGCAGTACATACTGCCGCACTCAGAATGGACACCCACATACAAAACAACACTACATTGGCCAATACTAAAAACATACACCCGACATTCATACACACACCACACACACCCACCCACAGCACTATAAGACACAAACCCACATTACCCACAACCCTTTACGAACAACAATTACTGCCAGGAGATTGACACGAACAGCACAGAGACAACTATACACACACACCACGTACACCCATACATCCCTCACGCACCCCACATCACACACCCCACCACATTACTAAACACGCTCTCACCAACACACACCACACAACACCCATGTCCCCACAAAGGCACCCCTGTTTCAATGATGAGGAGTTAAGGGTCATGGTAGAGGAAACTGTCAGGGTAGAGCCACAGCTGTTTGGAGCACAGGTACAGCAGATGTCCATTGCAAGGAAGATGGAGCTATGGCAGAGAATCGTGGACAGGGTGAACACCGTGGGACAGCACCCAAGAACAAGGGACGACATCAGGAAGAGGTGGAACGACATATGGGGGAAGGTACGTTCCGTGGCAGCAAGGCACCAGCTCGCCATACAGACCCCTATCTCCTTCCCCGTAGCTCACAGCATGGGAGGAGCAAGTCTTGGCAATACTGCATCCTGAGGGACTCGCTGGAGTAGCCATAGGACTGGACACTGGTAAGTCAACATTTACCACTTATCACCCCCCATACCTGCATGCCATGACACCCCCTAACCCTCACTCACATCACTCCACACACTGCACCAATGCAGATGACTAACCACAGTGCCAAATCCTGCATGCCATACCAATGCATGGACACCCCTTCCCAGCCCTGCATGGACAACCATCACCAAAGCATGCACAGCAAAGGGAACTAATAATCACACAATACATCACCGTACACAAGCAAAAGGTGGCAATGCAACACCAACGATAGAGGGGAAGCCCAGGATGTACAATATGTCCCAGCCAATGTCAGCAGAGAGGAGGTGCTACGACAAACCAGTCCCCCAACAGAAGATGCCCCCAGTGATGACAGTGACTCTGAAATTCTGGATTTGGGCCAACAACCTGGCCCATCAGGGACCACTGGACAGTCGGTCACCCAAGCCCACTCCCAGTCAACCACAGAGCCTCCCCCATCAGTATCCAACACCTCAGCACCCACTTAGCATCCCCACACCTCTGTTCCCAGGACACGTCAATCAGCAGTGTACCCACCTGTACAGGGACCATAGGCCACACCTCATACCCAAGACAATCAGGGACCTGGGGTCAGTGGGCACATTCTTCAGGGGACAGAGGCACAGGCCAACAGGGACACTGGGAAGACCACTGTGTGCCAGGGGGAGGACAGGCCCAGGGAACCAACTCTCCAGGAGGCACTCTCCGAGATCCTGGGAGCCTACCAACATTCCCAGGACACAATGGGCCAGATCCTTGACAATGTCAAGGAGAACAGGCTCCTGCAGGAGGCATAGTATCAGGGAGTCAGGGAGGACTTGCAGGCCATTAACACCACCTTGATCTCCATAACAGGGGTGCTGACAGACATGGCCAACATCGTGAGGGAGGCAACAGCACAGCAGGGGGCCCCTACCACTGCCAGTCCATTGACCAGCCCTCCACCTCTGCTGCAGCTAGTGGGCAGGAGGCCCCACCACAGGACCCACAGGCCACCAGCACCCCTCCCCCTGCAGAAGGTGAACCACCCTACAAACATTCCCTACCACCTCGACAGAAGCCAGAGACACCTGCCAAGACCACCACCAGGAAATGAGACTCTCCTGATTGTTCCCCTTGTGTCCCACACAGTCATCCTGTCCAGTTTGAACTGCCCCCTTGGACACTGGCCCTGTGCTACAAACAGACTGGAACAATACCCTGGACCTTCCTCCATCATCACCCCATTCCATTGCACCTTTTCCTCAATTTCATAGCACTACAATAAACACCCTTGAACACAACTGGACTACTAGTATTTTAGGTTTTGAAAATATGCATTTATGGAAACAGTCACATCTAGTGCAAATGATCTGAACACTGTGAGAGCATAGAAATAATGACCTGTAGTTGTCTGTAGTCAGCACATCAGTACACAGTTGTTATATCACCAACATCTGTAAAATGACAAGCCATAGGTGACAATAAATTGAGATGCAAAGGAAGTTAATGCCATCATGCTTGAACCACACAGAATACATCAATAGTCAGAGGAATGGTCAGTTCCACTGTCTCACCTGTGTGTCATTGGAAGTATTGATGGATAACTGATGTTCTGTTGTCCTCATCCTCATCCTCAACCTCTTCATCCTCACTGTCCTCAGGGTCTACTACTGCCACAAGGGCATCTGCAGTCTCTTCCTCCTGCAGAAAGGGTACATGCCGTCTGAAGGCCAGGTTGTGCAACATGCAACATGCCACTACTATCTGGGAGACCTTCCTGGGTGAGTAACACAGGGATCCATTTGTCAGAGGGAGGCACCTGGACATGGCCTTCAGGAGGCCGAAGGTCCTCTCGATGATCCTTCTGGTTCGCCCATGTTCCTCATTATAACATTCCTCAGCCCTGGTCCTGAGATCCCTCACAGGGGTCCGCAGCCACGATAGGTTTGGGTAGCTAGAGTCACCTGCAAGTATTGAGGGACAACATTTAGCATCACACAATGCTATAGGGATGACACCTGAAGGCATACACTAACAAACAGTGGGTGGGGACCATGTCTCACCTATTAGCAACACCCTGTGCCTCTGTAGCTGGGCCATCACATTTGGGATGCTGCTATTCCTCAGAATAAAGGCATCATGCACCGACCCAGGATACTTAGCATTGATGTGGGAGATGTACTGATCCGAAAGGCACACCATTTGCACATTCAGTGAGTGGAAACTCTTCTGATACCTGAACACCTGTTCATTCTGACGGGGAGGACAAATGCAATATGTGTTCCGTCAATCGGCCTAACAATATTGGGTATATGTTCCATTGCATAGAATCTAGCCTTCACTGTGGCCAAATCCTCCACATGGGGGAAAGCTATGTAGCTGCACATGTGTTTCACCAGGGCAGACAAAACTCTTGCCAGCATGATTGAGAACATTGGCTGTGACATTCCTGCTGCCAAGCCCACTGTTACTTGGAAAGAACCAGTTGCCAGGAAATGGAACACTGATAGCACTTGCACAAGAGGTTGTTTCCCAGTGGCATGACGGATACCAGATATCAGGTCTGGCTTCAATTGGATACACAGATCAGTGATTGTGGGCCTGTCCAATCTATAGGTGAGTATAATGTGCCTGTCCTCCACTGAAGCCAAGTCCACAAGGGGTCTGTACACGGGGTTATGTCTCCTCCTCCTATTTATCTGCAGCGGTAGGTATCTAAGGGACATAAGAGTGAGTCGGCTGTCACAATTTGAACAATGGAACCACAACTTCAGTGAACATAATGCATTTATGTGGCGGGACAGTGGGAATAGCGAGATATGTACCAATCTAGGCTGTGACGCAGTTAAGGTTGATATGATTGTTGTCCGCCACCATGAAATGGCGACCGCCTGTCCTGTATGTAGTACAGGTGGAAGTGAGGTAACTCTGCCAACATTGGGTGTCATGGCCGAAGGCAGTCTTGCACAGCCGTGCAATTCCTCATTGGATAATATGGGGCTCTATGGAGTATAGTGGCCAATGGGGATCTGTGCCAGTGGTGACGGTGTACACCTCCGCAGACGTGACCGCCATTTTCAATCTGATTCCTGACTTGTTTCCTGACCTTCAACAGGAGAACACCTACACTGCAGATGATGCTGTGACCTGTGTCTGGAACCTACTATGCCCTGTATGACTGGGGAAAGGGCCCCAGCCTTCACTTCAGAGGAATTGGAGCGATTGCTGGATGGGGTTCCTACCCCAGTATGGACTGCTGTATGGGCCTCCAGACCAACAGGTGAGTACACCTTGGGCACGATGCATGTATGAAGGATGCATGGAGATGTGTGTGCAAGCATCGTGTCATCGGGGGGAATGTCTTGTGGTGGTGTACATGGTGTGCGCCGGCTGATGTGTGTGCCAATGGTGAGGGAAACGGGATTGGTGGGCCATATGTGTGACAGGCTGGATTGTATGTTTAATGGCGTTCTCCTGTCTGTATTACCTCTGCAGGTCAGCGCCCATCAAAAGAAGGGATATGGCATGCCATTTCCAAGGACGTGCAGACCCTGGGGTTCTATGGCAGGTGGAGCACCCACTGTTGGAAACGGTGGGAGCACCTGAGATGCTGGGCACGGAAGACCACGGGGGCCCTGCTGGGGATGGCCTCCTAAGGAGGAAGGGGTGCCTGTCGGAACCTGACCCCCCTGATAGCCCGCATACTGGCGGTGGCCTACCCAGAGCTGGATGGGTGCTTCAGGGATTCACAGCAGCCACAAGGGGGTGAGTACAGCCCCAACATCACCAACGCACCCCGCCACTGCCACATCACCCCTCATCTCAAAGGACTCCACTGGCTCCCCATCAACAAAAGGGTCACCTTTAAGCTCCTCACCCACGCACACAAAGCACTCCACAACGCCGGCCCCCCCTACCTCAACGACAGACTCAACTTCTACACCCCGACCCGCCAACTGCGATCCTTCTCCTACCTCGCCGCGAAGACCTGGAACAGGCTCCCTACCTACCTCCGACAGACCAAAGACCTACTCACCTTCCGAAGACTCCTCAAGACCTGGCTCTTCGAACAGTAGCAGTCCCCCTCCCTCCCCTAAGCGCCTTGGAACCCTAACGGGTAAGTAGCGTGCTATACAAATATCTGTGATTGATTGATTGATTGAGTACAGTGGGCATTATTAAACTAATTGGCAGGTGGCATGGGATCTGGGTCGTGGATGTGAGTGAGTGGGTGCCCCTAAGGCCAGGCCAGACATTGCAGTGTGATTCAACTCTAGGGTAATGTGTATATGGCAAATGCAGGTAACCTAGATTGTTAGCTTTCCATGTCAGTCAGGGCTTTGTGGGTCCCAGGAGGGGTGCAGTTGGCGGTGTGAGGCCCTCATCTTGCCATGGCATCTAGCCAAATCACTGGCAGTGCAATGCATAGTGCTGAAGCCTGATCCCTATGTGTGACAGTGCTGTGTATGCCAACTGTGGTGTTGGTGCAGTAATTGACCCAGTGTTCCCCCCCCAATTTTAATTCTGTCATCTTGTCCATATGTGCATTAGCATCATCTGGCAGAGGAGCAGGGGCACCGGTGACAGAGGGAGCTGCATCCCACAGGACCCAGGAAGCACAGTTCACCGATGCCGAGGGAACCAGTGGGACGGAGGGCGAGGGGAGCAACACCGCTGAGATAAGAGGTGACAACACTAACTCAGATACCTCTTCCGATGGAAGCTCCTTGGTGGTGGTGGACACCTCTGTGACCACCCCAGCTACAGGTACAGCCGCTCCCTGTACCAGCACCGCCCTCCCAGTAGCCCCTCAGCAAGTTGCCCGTGCCCTCTCACCCAGGAGGGTGGGCATCTCCTTCGCCCCAGGCACCTCAGGCCCTGCCCCAGTGAGCCCTGCTGCCCTGATTGAGGAGGCTATTGACCTCCTGAGATCCCTCTCTGTAGGGCAGTCGACTATTGTGAATGGCATCCAGGGGCTGGCATCTCAGATGCAGCAATGCAATTCATTCCTGGAGGGCATCCACAGTGGATTGTCGGCCAAACAGAGATCGATTCAGTCTCTGGCCTCCTCTCTGATGGCAGTCATTGTCCATGTTCCTACCGTCCCCCCTCCAAATACCACTTCCCAGACCCAGTCTCCTCAACCCCAACCCATTCCATTCACACATACAGACCAGCATGCACACAAGACAACACCCAAGAGTGACATAGTCAAATACAGGCACTACACTTCATCACACAAGCACTCATGCAAACACTAGACAGTTGCAGAGACAATCACATCCACTGCTTCCACTGTCTCCCCCTCCTCCTCCTCCTCCACCTCCCTCACAATCTCGTCCATACTCTCACCTGCATGCACTGCATCAACATCTTCCACCAGCATCACCACACCAAGCAGCACACACACCACACTATCAGACACCTCCACAAAATCTATGCACGCATCACATGTGTCCTCTCCCACCCTGTCTGTCCCCCCTTAAAGGACACAAACGCAAGCACTCACACATCCACCTCTCATCAGCACACTGCCCATGCACCTGCACCCAAATCCAGCAGACATACACCTCCTACAACCACACCCTCAACCTCCACTCCCATCCCTCCTCCCTCCTCCTGCCCCACCATCCCTAAGAAGCTTTTCCTTGCCAAACTTGACCTCTTCCCTCCCCTTCCCCCCCGTCCTGCCCGTAAGAGCAGGGTCACAATGACCCAGCCCAGCACCTCAGCCAAACAATCTACGCGGACAGTGGTGGCACCACCTAATCGTGGTGGCAAGACAGTGAAGGATCCCACTCCACTAGCCAGGAAGGTAAAGGATCCCACACCTCCTGCCATGAAGGGGAAGGAGCCTGCACCTCCTGCCATGAAGGGGAGGAAGCCCTAACCCCTGCCATGAAGGGGAAGAAGCCCTCGACTCCAGCGGAGGCTGTCAGGGTGACACCTCCACCACCACCAGTGGTCACTGGCAGCTGAGGAAGTGCATCCCTCACCACCAGCAGAGGCTGCCCAAAGGCACCTCCACCTGCCACCACAGTTCATCCCTTACCACCAGCAGAGGCTGCCCAGTAGGTACCTCCACCTGCCACCACAGTTCAGCCCTCACCACCAGCAGAGGCTGCCCAGGAGGCACCTCCACCTGCCACCATAGTTCAGCCCTCACCACCAGCAGAGGCTACCCAGGAGGTACCTCTACCTGCTGACACTGTGCAGCCCTCACCTCCAGATGACACAGTGCAGCCATCACCACTGGCGGAAGCCATTTAGGCCATGCTCCAGAGACTGCTGAACAAGGGCCCCCCTCCAGGAGCATTGGGCATTTTCCCCACCTGAGAGATTGTGGTCTTGCACTCCCCAGCACAGAGTAAAGGGCATGGAGCCCCCTCCAGAACCAGTGGGAAAGACACCCACTCCAGAGACTGTGGCCTTGCACTCCCCAGCACAGAGTAATGGGCATGGAGCCCCCACCAGGACCAGTGGGCTTCTTCCCGACTTTGGCTGAGGTGCCCACCACCCCCCACCCCTCTGAGTTACCTGCCCACTTGCAAACTGATGCCCCTGCAGGGTTCTATCCGAATGAAGTCAGGATTCGAGTTGGCCTTTGGACTGTGCCCTGTGGCCATGTGGGCCCTTAGTACATTGGACCGGGCAGTGGCCCTTTGTGTACACTTGTACATATCTATTTCTCGGACAATTGGTTTATTTAGTAGCTGTTTATATCAATATATTCTCATTACTCCATGCTTGTTGTCCTTGCATTATTCTGCTGTGTATCATTGTTTTTCGTCTGTGTGTATGGTGTGTGTGTGTCAGGTGTGTGTCAGGTGTGTGTGTGTCACTCTTGTTTTCCTCCCTCCCTCCCTTGTGTGCTAGGTGGCTTCACTCACCGTCGTCATCGGCGTTGGTGTTCCAGGTCGAGCATGGCATCGGGAAGACTTGCAGTTCCGGTTCCATGGCAACGTTGTTCTTCCCTGTGTCTCCGATGGTGAGTCTTTCCTCTTCTGTGATACGTTTCTGCCAGCCTTTTGATGGCATTGGTACCGCTTGGGAAATCTTGGCGGATTGAAGGGTCAAAATATGGTGGGCGGTACTTTGTCTTACGCCTGGCTGTTGACGGCCACCGCCATGGTGAGTGTTGTTTCCTCCCTAGCGGTTGGTGTGGTACATTGGCTGTCTATGGGAGTTATCACCACCAGGGTCATAATTTGGTGATAATTACCGCCAGCCTGTTGGTGGTATTACTGCCACTTTATCACTCACTGCCAGGGTCATAATGAGGGCCTAAATATGCACAAGTGATAAGGGTAAATACCCAAATGCTTAAAAATAAGGACTTGATTTAATCTCCCTCTCTGAGTCTGAAAGTACAGTGTGCAGACAAGATAATTCTTGAGGACACCATCACTCAGGGAGCATAAAGCAGTTTAAACAATGAGGGTAGTGCTCCGCTTTCATTTCTGTAAATCATAACACTCAGAAACAAACAGCAAGCAGCCAGGCGGTTTAAATAGATCCCCTGGTACTCCAACAGGGCTGACCAAGGAAAATGGAAGTCCAATTCCTATCTTTTGTTGACATTTCACATATATTCTCTAGTCATGCTTTAGAAGTGAGATAGGCCTATTAGTTTGATTCAGATAACAGACCGTTGTCTTGTTTGAGAATAACAACTATTAATGCATCACTAAAGGATCCTTCCACGGAGACATTCTTCAGAAATTCTTTATACCAAGCAAATAAATATATAGATATTTGGTTGGAAAACTCGTTGTAAAGCTCTGCTGGAATACCATTGGAACCAGAAGATCTGCCACAATTAAGTGATTTTATAGCATTAACAACAATCTCTTCCAAAGTAAAGGGATGGTCGAATAATGTCTTATTATGTGACATGATTATAGGTAATTGACAATATAGAAACATACCTATAACCTGATTTTTACTGGAATAAGCATATTACATGATTGGGTATAGAAGATAAAATGTAATTAGCAATTTCTTTTTGAACTGGTTAATAATTTGCGTTGTGATGATCGTATAGAATTTTTTGTTTTGATAAAGCAAACAAAGTTGGATAAAGATTTAAAAGACTCATTGGCCTTATAATAATACATATCTGTGTCATTGGAAACCTGTAATCCTAGCTTTTAAGTTAACATTTTATTGAATTCACAGCGTATCTTTTGTAATTTAAATTTATATTTATTGTCGTTGTAGGAATAAATATTCTCTCATATTTAATATTTTCTTTTGTGAGTTCTGATATTTTACTTTTGAAATTCCTGATCTCGTTGGACATAATAGATATGAAAATGCCTTTAGCAATGTCATAAAACCATCCCAATTATGAATCCTTAGTGTATCTGGGGGCTTGTCAATAAAAAAATGATTTAATATGAGTTGTGAGTGTGGCTTCATAATCTTCATTTAGGATAAAGTTTGTATTCAATCTCCACTTGAAGAGTGAATTGGGAGATTCTTCTAAGCGATCCCAATGAAAAACAAGGAATGATCTGAAATGTCAATCACTTAATTTTAGTTTCTCATAGTTTGTCAGGATCAAATGTAGTCAATTTTTTAATATATGAAGAATGGGAAATAGAAAAAAGGGAGATTCTTTGGCTGTGAAAAAGTGCAATTATGCTTCAAAGAACATAGAAGCTTTAGAAGGTTTGAATTTGACCATCAAAAGTTTTTCTCATAGAGGATGACTTATCAAAATAAATTTGCCACCAACTTTGATGAGTACATGTCCAAGATTAATTAGTTCTTTAATAATCCATTTCCGAAGTAGAGGATCAGCATGAGTTGATGCAGCTAAGCTAATTGTACACCATATTTGTCAATTCTAATCTTAGTTTATCAAATTCTACCACCACCCTCACTAAGTTGCTACAAAATTTGAACATTTAGGCCCTCATTACGAGTTTTCCGGTCAGCCATCTGCCCGGTAGAGTTGGCGTTCGCACCGCCGTGGGCCCAGCAGTGAAGACTGCCATATCACAAATACTTGGAAGGCACCTGCAGAACACAGCCAAGTTACCGTTCGGACTGCCACTGCAGAGGGGTTGGCGTGGCAGGCAGCAGCCATCTAAAGGGCGGCAGTCAGGCAGTATCCCACGACCACATTACGAGGTAGCACACCACCAGGATTTCCGGGGCCGATCAACCCCACCAAAAGCCTGGTGGAAACTAGCAATATAAAAAGGAACATCCACCTTCAGGAACACAGGCATGTCCGTAGGCGCCATGGCACAGTAATTGCAACTCCTTCCAATGCTCTCCCTGGCCATGCAACTCCCGGACAAGCGACAGTGACCAAGACACCAACCGTAAGTACACCAGCCTAGCACACACTGGAGGGAACGTTAGTACACACATACAACACATACATGACACAGGAAACCATGCCCACACACGCACACGCAAACAAACACCCGTTCCCACACACACACACACATGCATACACGTGAATACACACAACCACCACAAATACATGTGGAAGGAAAGCCAGGACAAGGTAGGTACCATCAACACCAACAGTGTTGAGGCACATATATATGATATTGTAAAATCAGGGATAAAACTATGGACACACAGGCCCAAGGGACAGCCCATAAGTCCCACAGTGCCCGAGCACACTGGGCGCAAGGTTACGCCACAACTTGACCCCTGACTGCAAGGTGCAGGCCTCCACAGGGCAGGGGCATCAATGGAGTATGCAGGCACCTCAGGGGTGAGGGGTGGGGGAGGCTTTGGGCTTGGAGGCGGGGTTCTTGGAAGTGGATTTGGAAGGGGGGTCCTTGGACTTGCACATGGGGGGTTCAACCAGGGGGGGTTTGGGCCTGGCCTTGGAAGTGGAGGGAGTGGGCTTGGCCTTGGAAGTGGACAGAGCGGCCATGGGCTAGGGTTTGGCAGGAGGAGCAGTGAACCTAACATGGGCGGAAGTGGCAGGTGGTGGAGGGACATGGCGAGGGACAGTGGTGGACTGGGAGGCGGAAGTTAGGGGCCTTGGTAGGGCAGCAGGGCGCTTGGGGGGATCAGGGACTGGGTCAGTGGTGGGGAACAGGGAAAATCCTTGGAGATAAGTTTTTTGCTGACACAAGGGAGGTCAAGGTAAGGACGTTTTGGAATGGAGGGAGAGGGTATAGTTGTGAGCTGTGTACGTGGAAGTGCCATGGGTGCAGGTGCGTGGGTGGATGAAATGTGTGTGATGGGGGACTGTTGGATGGGTGAGTGCAGGCGTTTGTACTGGGAGGAGGTGGGGAGGAGATGCAGGGAGATGGTAGGGGGGCGTCTGAGTGTATGTTGGGGTGGTGTCTGCAGGTGGGGTGGATGTGCTTCATGTGAGTGTGTTGAGTGGATGTTGTCATGTCTGCATGTGGCTGTTGTGTGTGTGCATGGTGGTGGTAGCATTTCTGGTGCTTATGTCTGTCCTTGCCTACTGTGTCTGTTGATGTGGATGCAAGTGGGTGAGTAGGTGTGTCATGGATGGGTGAGGGGAGAGGTGTGTGGGTATGGGACCAGGTAGCTGGAGGGGGGAAGGAAGAAGAAGGGACACTGGCTGCCATCAAGGAGGATGCCAGAGCCTGAAACGATCTCTGTAGGCCAGACAAGGCATTGTGAATGCCTTCCAGGAAGGCATTGGTCTGTTGCCTCTGGGATGCTAGTCCCTGGATGGCATTCATGATAGTTGTCTGCCCCACAGAGATGGACCTCAGGAGGTCAATAGCCTCCTCATTGAGGGCAGCAGGGCTGACTGGGGCGGAGGTGCCTGCGGTGAAGGAGATGTCCACCCTCTTGGGTGAGCAGGTACAGGCAACTGGGTAGGGAGCTACAGGGAGGGCGGTGCTGCTAAGGGGGTGGCAGACAAGGATGGTGCTGGGATGGACCCAAATGGGTCCACCACCACCAGGGAGCCACCATCGGAGGAGGAATCAGAAGATGTAGTGGCCGATCCGGTCTCCCCCATGGCACTCCCCTCACCCGCTGTCACACTGGTCCCCTCGGCTCTGCTGGTGTCACCCTTATAGGTCCCGTGGGCTGCAGCTTTTCCACTCGCCGGTGCCCCTTCTCCTTCACCAGTTGATGCTGATGCACACAAAGACAGAGGAGGACAGGGAGGAAGAGCGAGAGACAGGGTGCAGTCGAATAATGCCAGCACAACAGTAACACAGGGTAGAACGCACGGCCACTGCGGACATCACCTTCACTGCCGGCGGCGATCACCATTGGCTCCTGCTTCCCATAGGCATCAGTGATAACCAATGGTGAGTTGCACTGCAATCATGACTGCCTTCCCTCATGACGTGTTACCCCGGCGAGTTGATCTCACTTCCACCTGTCCCATGCATGCAGGACAGGTGGCTGCCATTTTACATGTTGATTGTGTATTGTGGGTAAAATTTTATTGCGTCATGGGTGACATTTGGTGACCTGTGGCCACATCAACACTGTTGACACTGTCTATGGTGCACAACAGAATACCAGCTCTCTCCTGTTCCCAGGTATGATGGAAAGTTGAGGATGATGAATGCACCGGTGTACAGGCTCCTAGTCGACCTTGCCACCCTGGAAGAGTGTCACGTCATACAGACCTATTGACTGAACAGTGAGACCATAATGGAACTGGTGACTCAGTTGGAGCCGGATCTGTTGCCTGCCATTCGCCATCCCAATGCCATCCTTCCCACAGTGCAGGTGCTGTCAGTCCTCCACTACCTTGCCTCATGCTCCTTCCAAATGACAGTGGGCCTGGCAGCAGGGATGTCACAGGCCATGTTTAGCAACATCCTGAGGGACGTACTATGTGCCCTGCTCAAACAGCTGGGCAGGTACATCCAGTCCCCCCAATGTCCAGATTTGCCTACGGTCAAGGCTGCGTTCTATGGAGTGGCACACATCCCTCACGTCACTAGGGCCATTGACCACACCCACATTGCTCTGGTGCCACCCAGGAGGAGTGAACAGGTCTATAAGAACAGCAAAAACTTGAATTCGGTTAATGTGCAGGTGGTGTGTCTTGCGGACCAATACATCTCCCAGGTGATGGCCAGTACCCAGGCTCTGTGCATGATTCCTTCTTCCTGCGGAGCAGCAGTGTCCCACACATGATGGCATCACTTACAAGGGACTGGGCCTGGCTCATCGGTATGTTCCCCTGCATATGTGTGCCCCTCAGCTCTCTGCACTCTTGTGTCCCTGCCCTATCACCTCCTGGTCTTGACATGCCTCCTACCTCTGTGCACACAGGTGACTCTGGCTCTCCCAACCTACCCTGGCTCCTGGAATCCAGGAGTCATCCAACTTCAGATGCACAGGACCGTTACAATGAGGCCCATGGTCATACCAGATGGGTCAGTGAGAGGCGCCTCGGCCTGCTGAAGGACAGATTCCGGTGTGAGCATATCTCCGGGGATTCCCTGCTCTACAACCCACAGAAGGTGTGCCAAATCGTTGTGGCCTGCTGCATGCAGCTCAATCTGTCCCTGAGGTGTCATATCCCATTGCTGGATGCAGAGGAGGGGTAGCTGTACCAGTGGCTGATGAAGGGGACATGGGGAGTGGTGAAGAGGAGGATGATGAGGATGCAGATGACTCCAGGACAGAGCTGATTCGACAGTACTTCGACTGAGATGCAGGTATGTGTCAACTGTCTGGTATGTGTCCTCTACAACTGTCTGCCTTGTCCCTGCTACCACCTGTTGTCTGTGACCACTGACAGTATTGGTTGCAGCTCTGTCTCTGGGTGGGTTTGGGGGGGTGTCACATGTGCTCATAATTTAGGTAATCACAGTGTACAGGTCAGGGCTATGCTCAGGCAGCTGTTGTGCTGGTGCACTAGTGCTATCAACGTGTATGTACAATGTTCCCTGAGCTGCCAGTCCAAGTGCTATGTGCCACACAGGGTTGTGTTGCATCTCTGCAGCATCTATGCTGGGAGTTGACATTGGGTGGCAGTGCACATTGTTGTTGGTGGCAGTGGGTATGGGGTCAGGTCTGGCACTGGGTGCTGTGAGAGTGGTATCATTGGGTTGGTATGTGTTGCTTTTGTGTGTTGATACACTTGTGGACTTGACTGCCCTATCTGCCTTGGATGCCTGTACCTACATTTGTGTTGAGTTGGCATCTGTGACTACTACAGTGAATGTTGTCCCTGTCTTGCTCTACTTTCAGGACACTGTAGTGGTGTAGTCTGGTCCCTGCCTGACCTGTTGCCTCCCTTCACACATATCTCCAGCCACTGGAAGCTCCACGATCAAACTCCCTGCATTTTGCTCCCCCCTCCTCCTTCCATGCCTGTGCTGAGCGATGGTTTGCCATTTGCACATGTATTGGCAGTTCCATTCGTACTCATGACAAACTGTGCTCAATAGTGTTTATTTGGGAGGGACAAGTACAAGGGGTAATGAGTGATGTCATGGCGCCTGATATCATCAGAGTGGTGACGCCAGCTGTGGGTAGTCCAGGTCCAATATGCTGGCCATGGGCAAATGGAGTTTTGAGAGTGGACAGTCGACAGGGCGTTTCAGTCACACACAAGGGAGAATGTTCAGGAGAGGGTCACTTCCAGCCGGTGGTCATGGTCTTGGCATCATGTCCGGCTGGATGTCTAGTTGGATGTCCCAGCTTGCGTGGGGGTTTCTCAGCTACAGGATAGGGGTGCTGGTGTCCTGCATGTCCTGTGGCAGGGACTCCATACCATTGACTGCCGCTGACGTGAAGGGCTCTGATGGGATGTGGCCAGTTGAAGGGGCCTGTGGTGGGAGGTTGACTCACGCAGGATGGTGGTCAGTTCCTTGAGCTCCTCTGCTATGGAGGCCATGGTGGCATTGTGAGCCTGCCACTGTTGCATGGCCTCCTGATGGTATTCCCCCTGCAGCCTCTCGGTCTCCTGCATGGTAGTGAGGATCTGGGCCACTGTGTCCTGGGTCTGCTGGTATACACCCAGGACTTGGTTGAGGGCCTCCAGGGCCTAGTGAATCCTATCTTGTTTTAATGGGAAACAGGAGTTAGCTTAGCCTTTGGCTTGCAGACTCGTGCCCCCATCACCCAGTGACTTTTACCCTACTTAGTTTGCTCTGTTTTAGCTCATTTATTTAATGCTATCTTTTAAGATCGCTGCCTTGTTTCTAGTTAGGCCAATGTTTTAGTTTCACGTTATCAGTTCCACTCAATATCAAGCGACAAAGATAAACAAACTGTAGGTGTTCACATTAGGTACTTTCCCTCTTCAGGCCTTCGAGGGAATTGTTTACATAAATTGCCGTCCAAGCATGTCTTGTTATCTATTGTTTGGGAACAAACCTATGTCAGGGGTCCGAGCAGATCTGTATAAATGCACCTCACTTAGACAGATAGTCAGAGGGATCCCGACCAGATGCCATCTGTTGTGGCCTCTTTCTATCTTATGCATTCTCCCCACTACCTAATGTTCCCTGCTGCTCAGCCAGTGAGTGAGGTCATTGTATGGTTGGAATGTTGACACTGTTTGTGCTTGGATGAGTGGACAGTTGGAGTAAGAAGGGCTGAGAGGCAGGATGCTGCTCCTGGTGGGGCCTTATCTGTAACCTACAACTAAGCTAAAACCTACCTCTTTTATAACCTACGAGCATCCATCATTGATTACAACACTATCGCTGCAATCGATGATACACTTCGCCTTGACGCTGACCCAGTCTTCGTGTCCCTACGGTAGTCTGAGCTAGAGACCTCATTCCAAGGTAACGAGGGTTGGAGGGCTCTTCTCATGGACATGGCATTAGCAGATTAGGTTTAACACACCTAGCTCTCATTTAGGTTAGAGATTAGGTTCCCCTTATTAGGGTATTAGGACATATTTCACAACTCATGTCATTTTATGTTATTGCAAGATGGTGGGGGGGTCTTTGTATTAATGACTCTTGACTTTCAATTCTGTTTCTTGCATTATTCATTATCCTAATCATTGCAGCCCATGCAACTTATCGTAGATTGCAGTTTTGTTAAATAAAACCTATTGAAACCTTACTGCATCTTCTTCATTGCCTGTGTTTGATTGCGATGTTGTTCATGTGAGAAAGGGGTACTCTCTGTTTAATCACGACACTCCCTGAGATGTCATACTTTTAAGTCCATTCATATAGGCTGCCACAAATCACCTTTTACTATTTGGGTTTTTGGTGAGGTGCTCCTTGTAAGCCGGAAGGGTTGGGACGACAGTTGCGACTTGTTGTAGGATAGGCATAGTCACCTATAAACATAAATACTGTCATCCCTAAACCAGCAGTCTTGCCTGGAGCAAGAGTCAAACTACGACATTGGTGTGGCTGCCCCGACCCTTGGACCATGGTTCCCCTCCCACTACCGCTGGCCCCCTGTGCCTGTCCCCCTGACACAAAGTGCCCCCTCCCAGATGCAGCAGGGCCTTCCTTGTTTGGGGTGTGTGCCCTTGACTCTGGCCCCTGTACTATGAGGCACACCTTTGATTGTGAGAGCCCTGGGGCACAGGTTTGGGGTCCAGGGGCTGGCTGTGGTGTTGTTGCCACACTGGTGGGGGCGTCCGCTGTGTCCAGAGTGGGCCTGCTGTTGGTGGACTGCCCAGTGGTCCCATATTGCCCAGGCAAGTCGTCCCTATCCAGACAGCCAGTGGGGCCTTCATCCCCACTGACTTTCAGAAAGCACCTCAAGACATGGCTTTTTGAGCAGTAACCAGCAACCCCCCCCCCCCCACATCGCCTTGAGACCCTAATGGGTGAGTAGTGCGCTTAAGAATTTTTTTTTATTTGATTTGATTTGATCCTGGGAGGTCTATCTGAGCCTGGCATCCTCTGTAGGGTGGCAATGGCAGGGGACCTGATGGAAATGGGAGATATAAGCTGTGTGACTGTAGTTATTATGTCACTGTTGTGATGTATGCAGTGGCTCGACTTGCTTCCCAGTGATGGCAATGACAGCTGCTGCACTGCAGACATTGATTTGGTGTAGGGGTTTGTGGCATGGTTTCCATGTGGCATGGGGGTTGTGGATGGTGGTTGGCATTGCTGTCATTGCCATGTGTTGGGAGAAAGTCATGGCAGCTAGTAGGTGTTGGCTGTGGTATGGTTGTCCATGCAGATGTTCCACTGCGGCGTAGGTCTGGGGTGTGTCGCTGTGTGGGTTGTACTGGATTGTGGGAGCTGTGGTTCTTCACATTGTGGTTGTCATACTTGCACTGGGAGGGAATGAGTAGGGATGGTGGGAGTGGGGTGGTGTGGCATGCAGAGGAAGTGCGCGGGGTGTTTGGGACGGGTGCAGCAGGGTGGGTTATAGTAGGTTGGAGAGTGGTGGGTGGTTGTAGGGCATGCTGGGCAGGGGTAGTTGGTGCTTGGGGGGTATTGATGACTTACCGGAATCGATCCCTCCGCTAATGCCAGTCGGGCCCATGGGTTGCATGATGTCCAGGACCTTCTCCTTCCAGGATGTCAACTCAAGGGGAGGAGGTGGGCGCCCATTGCCAGTCCTGTTGATGGCTATCTGGTGCCTGGATGTCGTGGAACAGACCTTCCCCCTGAGGTTAATCCACCTCTTCCTGATTTCCTCCCTTGTGCATGGGTAGGTGCCGACTGCATTGAGCCTGTCGACGATCCTCTGCCCCAACTCAGTTTTTCTGACTATCGATGTTTGCTGTACCTGGACACCCGTGAACTGTGGCTCTACTCTGATGATCTCATCCACCATGACCCACAACACATTGTCGGTGAACATGGGTGCTTCTGGCCTGACATGTTGTAGGGTGAGTATGTGATGTGCATGTCGGGTGCAGTGGGGGGTGTGTGGTGATGTGGGGGGGTTGGCTTGGCCGTAGGTGCTGATGGGTTGTGGTTGTAATTTGTACAATGTGTGCTGTGTGATTGTTTTTGTTGTGTTTGGGGTGTGCTTTGTATCAAGTGTGTCTGTACCTGCTCGGAGTTGTTGCTAGGAATTGTGTGTGGCGGGGTGTTATATGGTGGCATGTGTGTGGTGTGTGTGTATGAGTTTCATATGTGTGATATTCGAACAGGACATTGTTGTGTTGGCTACTTTTGGCAGTGTCTCTTTGTACTGCTGGGGTACAGACCACCAATGGTGTGCCACTGTGCATGTACCGCTGTGCTGGTGGTTGCCTCTAAATATGACGGTTGGAATGGTGTCGGCCTTGCGAGCCTTCACTCTCTCGCTGTGGGTTGGCCTGGTGCTGTTGGTTTTGTGTCTGTTTTTGGGCGGTTTGTGTTTTGTGACTTGTAATCCGGCTGTCGCTATACCTCCACCACTGGCTGTATGGCAGCGCAATTGCTCATGGCTGTCTTGCCCGGAGTCCGCCGAAGTTGTAATGAGGGCCTTAATGTTTTTAATAAAAAAACGTATAGCAACTCCATTTTTCCTTCCTATAGCGCTTGACTAAATCATAGTTCCTACCCAACCATTAGTCATTGTAGATGTATTCCATAATCTATCAGAACTCCTTGCAGAAAACCAATATCATTGTTATCATGACACAGATATTCACTATTTTTTGTTTTAACTGGGTACCGTAAACCTTCAACATTTAAAAAGGTAATTTTAAGATTTAAAATAACAACTACATTTACCTAGTAATTATTAACTTCTCATTTTCTATAGAAAGCAGGGATAATTAAAATGAAGCGGACGTATAAACAAAAAAAACAACATTGAATGAGAAACCACATATAGAATAAACAGAATATATCTATGAATATGGAGGAACTCATCATGGAAATCCTTCAAGTACCTGTAAGTAGTGGGTAAGGAACCATTAGCAGAAATGCATATTATTAAAATAAATGTTAACTTAGCATGGTCATAAATCCTAACAATCTTAGGTCCACAATGAACGGTGCATGGAGATCCAAATAAGCAATCAAGTAATGAGTTACTGTAAACAATTTGGATATGCCACTATTCCAAATCTTCAGGGTTGCAGGACCAAATAGTCCATATTTACACTCATCTGCTTTAAGGTGAGGTTTAACCCCTTCGCTGCCAGGCCTTTTCCCCCTCCTGTGCCAAGCCTTTTCTTTGCTATTTGGGGTAGTTCACACTTAGGCCCTCAGAATTTTCTGTCCACGTAAGCTACCAATGCCAAATTTATGTCCTTTTTTTCCAACATCTTAGGGATTCTAGAGGTACCCAGAGTGTGTGGGTTCCCCTGGAGGAGATCAAGAAATTAGCCAAAATACAGCCTTTTTTAAAAAAAAAAAGGGAAAAAAGGGCTGCAGAAGAAAGTATGTGTTTTTTCCCTGAAAACCGCATCAATAAAGGGGCTGTGGTGCTAAAATCACCATCTTCCCAGCTTTCATGAGCAGGCAGACTTGAGTCAGAAAACCACACTTTTCAAAACAATTTTGGCATTTTACTGGGACACACCCCATGTTTACTATTTTTGGTGCTTTCGTGCTCCTTCCAGTTAGTGACAGAAATGGGTATGAAACCAATGCTGCAACACGGACACCTAAACATTTCTGAAAAGTCTGGAAACATTTCCAGACACCTAAACATTCCTAAACATTTCTAAACATTGCTGACTTCAGCAAGGGGTCATTTGTGTAGATCCTTCAAGGTTTATTCTACAGAAAGTAACAGCTAAAATAAAAATAATATTGAAACTGAGGTGAGAAAAACAGCCATTTCTGTCCACTTTTTCTTCTATAATTTTTACTAGCTATGGCAGATTTTTTAACCCCTTCGCTGACAGGCCTTTTCCCCCTCAGGTGCCAGGCTTTTTTTGGGCTATTTGGGGCAGGGCGCGCTTAGGCCCTCATAACGTTTTTCCACATAAACTACCCACGCCAAATTTGCATCCTTTTTTTCCAATCCTAGGGATTCTAGAGGTACCCAGACTTTGTGGGTTCCCCTGAAGGAGACCAAGAAATTAGCCACAATACAGTGAAAATTTCATTTAAAAAACAAAATTGAAAAAAGGGCTGCAGAAGAAGGCTTGTGGTTTTTTCCCTGAAATTGGCATCAACAAAGGGTTTGCAGTGCTGAAATTACCAGCTTCCCAGCTTTCAGGAACAGGCAGACGTGAATCAGAAAACCAAATTTTTCAACACAATTTTGGCATGTTACTGGAACATACCCCATTTTTACGATGTGTTGTGCTTTCAGCCTCTTTCCAGTTAGTGACAGAAATGGGTGTGAAATCAATGCTGGATCCCAGAAACCAAAACATTTCTGAAAAGGAGACAAAATTCAAAATTTAGCAATGGGTAATTTGTGTAGATCCTACAAGGGTTTCCTACAGAAAATAACAACTGAAATAAAAAAATATTGAAATTGAGGTAAAAAACCCAGACATTTTGCTCTACGTTTTACTCTGTAACTTTTTCCTCCAATGTCAGATTTTTTAAAGCAATATACCCTTACGTCTGGTGGACGCTTCCGGTTGTGGGGATAAATAGGGCTTGTGGGTTCATCAAGAACCCTAGATACCCAGAGCCAATAAATGAGCTGAACATTGCCGTGGGTTTTCATTCTATTCCGGGTATACACTATTCATTTGCTGAAATATAAAGAGTCAAAAATAGGTATCAAGAAAACCTTTGTATTTCCAAAATGGACACAAGATAAGGTGTTGAGGAGTAGTGGTTATTTGCACATCACTGAATTCTGGGGTGCCCATACTAGCATGTGAATTACAGGGCATTTCTCAAATAGATGTCTTTTTAACACACTGTCATATTTGGAAGGAAAAAATTTAGAGAAAGACAAGGGGCAATAACACTTGTTTTGCTATTCTATGCTCCCCAAGTCTCCCAATAAAAATGGTACCTCAGTTGTGTAGGTAGGCCTAATACCTGCGACAGGAAATGCAACATAGACACACTTTGACATTGAAATCTGATGAGTTTTTTTAAAAGTGCCTCTCTGTGGATTTTTGCCTCTAGCTCATCCGGCACCTAGGGAAACCTAGCAAACCAATACATTTTTGAAAACTATACACCTAGGAGAATTCAGAATGGTGTGACATGTGGTACTCTAACCAAGTTCTATTACACAGAATCCTTTGCAAACCTCAACATTTGGCAAAAAAACACTTTTTCCTCACATTTCGGTGATAGAAAGTTCTGGAATCTGAAAGGAGCCACAAATGTCCTTCCACCAAGCATTCCCTCAAGTATCCGATAAAATTTTTACCTCACTTGTGGGGGTAGGCCAAGTGCCCGCAACAGGAAATGCCCCCTAACACAACATAGACACATCACATTTTCCCAAAGAAAACTGACCTGTTTTTTGCAAAGTGCCTAGCTGTGGATTTTGGCCACTAGCTCATCCAGCACGTAGGACAACCTAGCAAACCTGGATATTTCTGGAATCTAGACAGCTGGGGGAACCAGGATGGGGTAACTTGTGGTGCTCTAACCAGGTTCTGTTACCCAGAATCCTCAGCAAACCTCAAAATTTGGCAAGAAAAAACTTTTTCCTCACATTTCGGTGCTGCAAAGTTCTGGAATCTGAAGGGAGCCAAAAACTTCCTTCTACCCAGCATTTCCTCATATCTCCCAATAAAAATGGTATCTCACTTGTGTGGGTAGGCCTAGTGCCTTCAACAGGAAATGCCCCAAAACACTACATTACCTGTTTTTGCAGGGGCGGGGCACCTGCGTTTTCGGTTCTGGGCGCAGCAGCCATCTAGGGAAACCTTCCAAACCCAAACATTTCGGAAAACTAGACTTGCGTGGATCCTCTAGTGTTTTCTTACCCTAGTGTTTTCTTACCCAGAATCCTCAGCAAACATCAAATTTAGCTGAAATATCAGTGTGGGATCACAGCACCAGCAAAAATTTTCTACCATCCGATGTTCCACTCAGTCTCCCGATAAAAATGATACCTCACTTGTGTAGGTGGGCCAAGTGCATGTGACAGGAAAGAGCCAAAAACATGTTGAAATTGAGGGAAAACCAAAGCGGGTCCAAAAGGGCAGTTTGAAAAAAAACATTTTTAGGCTGACAAGTGTGGCACAATTTTTATCGGTATAGATGCGACAATGCTGGGTGCTAGGAATTTTGTGGATTCCTGCAGATTCCGGAAGGTTTGGTCACAAAAATGTGGGGAAAATGTGTGATGTCACGCAAAGTTGGAGGCTCGCAGGGCATTGTGGGTAAGAAAATGGTGCAGGGTGCATGTGAAGCACACCACCCTGGACTCACTCAGATGTTTAGTTGTCAGATGTGTCTAGCTCTCATAGAGTTTTCTACATGGCAGCATCCCAAAGTCCAAAAAGTGCAGCCCTCATTATTCCAAGTGGGACAATTTTCAGAGTTAGCCAAGCTCTCATGGCCCAAATGGAAAACCAAAACCCAAAATAATCAAATGTCCTCTTGCTTGCCATTGGGATAAGACCTTTTAGTGTGCGGGGCAGAGTTAAAAGACTTTTACCCCCTTCAGTTGGTGTGAGGGCATAATCATGCCCATACTGGTAGATAGCCACCACCACATGTTTTTTATTTTTATTCCCTGGCATCTAGTAGGCTTACTGCGGGGAGTGGATTGGGGGTAATTGCCCCATCTGCACACTGATGGGAAGAACAACTTTGTCCCCATTTATTTGTGGTGGGGGTATGGCCATACCTGGTTTCAAGTTCAAAATCTTGAGAAGTTGGACATTAGGACAGAAACCAAAGTGATCGATAGTAAATGAAACCCACAGATATTGGAGAGCCTGAAATACTGGTACATGAATTTTTCATTTGCTGTAATTCGAAAAAGCATGAATGCCAATCTATGGCTAAGGACTTGATTTAAGGTTTGATAGATGGTACTCTGTCTTAATATGATTTACCATCTTCCAGGTTTAGAGATGACTGCCAGCCCACCGGTCATCTCTGTACATTGAAAAGAACTGCAGTTCCTTCTAATGTACAAAACATTTGGTGCACAGTGGCTGTTGGTTTAGAGAGCTGGGCACCACATTTTTAAAAAGTGTTTGTTTATCAGAAACAACTCCCGAAGTGGAAGTTTGTATCCGAAAAACAAAACTACAATGACCTTCACACCCCTGTCTCCTAGGGTATGGAGTCATGTTTTTTCAATCCCTCATTGCCAGGTTGTACAGGTGTCTGAATGATCGTGGGCTGGGGGGAGTTATTCCTTTATGTTTCATCCAATTCCAGGCATCCTCCGATGCCTCGCAGAAGGTGGTGTTGTTGTCATATATTATTTTTAACATATCCGGGAACGGTAACGCATACCTGATATCTTGCTAACAGAGACAGTGTTTAACAGGGAGAAAAGAGGATCTGTGTTTTTGTTCATCCATTGTGTAATCCAGGAAAATGTTGACCTGCAAGTTTTCCACTACCTTCGGGCCACATGCGTGAGTTACTTGCAGAATGTGATCCCTGTCTCTATAATGAAGTAGGCAGGCTACCACCAGTTGTGGCAGGGATCCTGGAGGGAGAGGGTGCCCCAGCACCCTGTGGGCCCGCTCTACTGTAAATAAGGAGGAATGCTTGTCTTGCAGGATTGTTGTGCTGAACTAGTCCTCTAAGGAGAGTTCCATACTGGGTCCCTCAATACATTCTGGCAGGACCACGATCATAACATTGTTTCTAAGGGACCTGCCCTCACGGCCCTCAGCACGCTGTTGGAGGCAGTTCTCCTCTTTCTGTAGTGACTTAAGGCATGTTGAGGACGCAAGAGTGGATTTCATTTGTTCAACATGGTCCTTTAACTTCTTGTGGTCTTCTTGCTGATAGTCATATCAATGTGAAGGGCATTGATCTTGGTTTCTAGAGTGGTTTTAATGTCCAGCATGTCTGCCAATATTTCATCGAACCTACTTGAGTGGGACGCCAGGGCAGTTTGAACATATCTCCAGATGGTTGTTCCATTGCACCTACCACAGACTTATCTTGTTTTGTGCGGCCCAAAATTTATATAACACTGTGCAATGGAGTGGTACTGAGGGGCCCTAACTCAGGGCACCTCAGATCTTGATGCTTGTGGTTACCTGCATGGTGTGTGGTCATTGGGGTAAGGGTAGGAAAATGTTGCAGTTTCTTGAAGAGCAGTCTTGGCTTAACCCTGAGGGTCTTGCCTCCAGAGTTTTCATGTCGATATGTGGCAATTACTATGTCTGAGGGACACCAGAGTCGTCACTTGTGAAGGAAAGGTCAAAGGAGTCATTGCCCTGCATCTCGTATTTTTCACCCAGCTAGCAGTGGGAAACATGTGCGAGCTCTACCCCCATCTGTGTTAATACAGGGGGGACAATGTGGTTCCTTCTTGCCCATTCCTGTCTTGATTTTTGTGTTGGCGAGGTTTAATTCCCCTTGTTCACTGTGTAGCACCTGTATGATGGAGTTGCAATGCTAGGTTAGGTGCCAGAGAGGATGTGTGGCAATATCTCCAGTCCTTGGGGCGATAGCCCAGGGGCACCCATTAATTCCCAGTCAGGCACTGCCGGTATGGCCGTCGAGCCGCTCTCATGCATGTTGCACTCACCAGCCGGTTCCTGCCACCATTGTCGCCCAAGGGTTTCTGTGATGATTGGTTGGATATTGATGTGGGTGGTGTGCTCTGTTTGTGCTTACTCATATAGCTCCAGGGGTGTTCATGAGCCCTGTGTAAGCAGGGCCCCACTATGGGGTTGAAGTCTAACTGACCCCACCCCACTAAAAGGATAGGGATAACACCTTTCTGCACCACATCCTCGCTTCAGGGGCCAATGCAGTCGAACCCTGCGTCTTTGTGCCTCACTTTGTATTGGGTCACCGCAGCATGGGCCCACCGGGCACCCATTGCCGTGGTAGCACGGATATGCTGGGCTAAGCACCAAGTGATTCGTCCGCCTGGGACCTTATGCTATGTGGTGGCTGCCCTGTGCGCACACTTGCTCAGTCTTTGATTCATGTCTGCTGCCCCGCCGGGCTGTCTTTGTGCACTTCGTGCTCACCTCATGGTTTCTGCCTTCGCGGTCCCCTGAAGGCTGGTGCACTAGTCGGCCATTTGGGGTTTACGGCCACTACAGTGGTTGCCTTCCAGCTGAAGCCTTACTCATAGCTCCGCAGCAGGTGGTGCAGCCATCTTCTCTGCTGGCCGGGTCTCCACAGATGGATTGCAGCTCATGTAATGACTAGTTTCACTAGAAAAAAATCTGATCATCCTGCTCTTCACCGGGCTCACGGCCTACAGTGTTTGTGGTCCTGAGAATGTGTGCATGGCACTCCTGGGCCTACTCTTCGTACCTGTCCGGGCCGTGACTGCGCCCAGCGCACCCGCTTGTCCACAATCACCCTTCTCAGCACCTTGGTGATGTTGTTTTTGGGCAATTGGGGTCTCCATTTATTTTCTCTGCATTCGCCCTTGGGCAAGACACAAGTAAAGGGAGAGGAGTAAGCGTCAGGATGATTTTTTAAGGCCAGGGGCTGCAGAGCTCGGCGGTATGCGACTTAGTCCATCGTCATCTTGGCCATACCCCCATGCCCTTGAGTATTCTCACACATTAATGCAATAACATTGTAAAAAATCTGGTAGGATTTGAAGTCCACCATAAGTAAAGATTTGAGGGGGTAGTCCCAAAGGAATCAGGTTGAATATAGTGCAAATTATGCATTTTAGGCATCTCAAAAGGAAATATTGGTCCGAACTTATTCCATTTTAAACACTGCTTCACAAAGGGCTTTGAAAATGTCCCCCAAGGTTTATTCTGGGAAACAGTGCATGAAGCAGGTAGTAGCAAGAGGCAACATTATATGGACTACTCTTCACTTGAAAGTTTAAGGATTATAAGAGAAAACAGTGGCATAACAAAGGTCCCCACAGCCCCGTGGTGCAGTCGGGCCCTGAGCTCTAAGGGGGCCCCACTGAACAGCACTAAGGCCTGAGGACTCCTGAATAATCCCAGTGGGGGGGTACCTTTATGTTCTTTGCAGGGGGGCTCCCTCCAGTTTCGTTACACCACTGAGAGACAACCTCAGCTCTGACACTACTTGACTGTTAAGTGACCCTTGTTTTCACGGTTCAGTCCTGACTTTGTTGTCAAACAGTTCCTGGTTCACTGTTGGACACATGCACATGTATGCACATCACTTTCTTTCAAACAGGTACTCAACCCACTGGAAAACTTTACTGGCCTCGCAAAATGTGAGTTGCACCTACATAGTGGCCTCTGCAATAAGTTTCTTAACCCTCTGATCTGCCTTACTGGGGTGTGAGATCGGAGAAATATATAAAAAAATCTCAAAGGCTTTTTGATCAGTCCTGTATATTTGATGTAACATTCAATTTAGTCAACAATAGCACTTGCAGATCACTATGATGTTATGAGAATCATATATCACACGAAAAGACATGAGAGGAGAACTAAAGGGAGGTTGTACAATCAACCTTCGTTAAATGTATAACCAACAATGGAGGTAACCCCATACTGATGACCATCTAACTGCTAGGTAGTCCAAGGTCTGTAAAAGTCTCCAGCTAAAATTATGACAGACTCTTACAATTCAGAGTGTAGCATACCACATCCCTGGGTCACCCTGTCTATTGGTGCAATGCTACCATCTTCCTGGACTGCTGTGACCTTGTCTGCGTGTTTAGCAAAATAATGAGGGAAAGAGTCATAAGTGATACAGTAGGAGATCATTTGTCTTTTGCTTAGCCCTTTATCTTTTCTAACATAACTGCCTGTTTTGAGAATGAAGAGACAATCAGCGATAGTGGACTAGTAATGGTCGTCTGCCATACCTAACATTTAAAATTGTGTAACAGTCAAGGGGGAGAAACTTTATTCACTTCCCTCTATCACAATACTAAAAATAGTGGGGGAAATATGTGAACTCATTCATGTCTTTGAGTTATGTAAACATGTTTTAGTACATGTTTTAGTATCAACACAGTTCCACTCAGGTCAGTTCCTTCTTTAGGACATATTAGGTCAAGGTGAAACAAAATATCTGGTTGCTGGTTATTCCATCTAACAGAATGCTGTGCATTAACTAAATAACTAAAGGCAATAGGATAAAGAGAATGGAAGTTAACAAGTGCAAGTTCACTTGGACTGCATATGTATACATTTATGAAAGTACACACTTCATACATTTACACCTGTGAAAATGCTCTTTCATGGAAGTTCCTTACCAAAAATTCCAGAACTACCGCTTGAAAGTTAAGGCCTTTTTAGCTTCAGAGGGTAACTATCCAAAGAACTCTCTGTGCATTCTCAACTAGCTGGACATTTACTCCAAATGTAACCATAAGTCTATGGGAGTAGTTTTGTTTACTTCATAAACTTTCAGGCCAAACGTGTTTATGTGATTTGTGTTTGTAGATGTAGGAACACATTAAAGATAGGGCCCACTGCCCTGGTCAGCACATCAGTGCACATTTACATGGGCACAGACCAGAGTAGTACACCCTACCACAGTGATTGCCCTCATCTCCGCTGAAGTGTTAACCCACACCCGCACAGAGATTGAGCATTAGTGAAAGGCAGAGCGACTTTTTGTACCATCTGGTCAGCCCTTCACTGAGCAGATGACAACCAATCTATGTTTAAAGGAGAGCAAAGATTCTCCTGGGAATGGGATCAGTGACTGCAACTGTCTTTAAAGAGTTAACTAGGAAGGGAGGTCCACAGGACCTTGTTGTCCCCTATCCAAAGGGCCCTCTGGGGAGCACAGTGATTGTGCACAACCTCCATGCGGGGCATAATTTTTGAGACTCCTGACGTCTTCTTTGTGGTTGCACCTGTGTTTATAATACGGCACAGGTGCAAAGGCAACAGATTTACTCATTTGCATGGGGAAACGTCCCCATGCAACTTCGGGAATGGCCGCTTGGGTCCTCCAGGGGCACAATAAACAGTCTATACTCTCTTAGCGACTCCATGGTACTTCTGATAACGGGACCACTGGAGGGGAAAAGCTTTCAATACCTCAGTTAAGTCTGGACAATGGATGCTTTTTTGTCTCAGTATTGAAAGGTTTTACCCAAAAAAGTATTTTTCCAACTTTTCAAATCGTGTGTTAAGTGATGTTTATATTTAATGGACACTATCACCTACGAGGGTAACCTGGTGCTTAGCAGGTGTGTGTGCTTAGCGCTGCCTAGGGAAGGTTGGTTAATTGACTTTATCTTCTTGTTGAACACAAGAAGGGAGAAGGAGGCTCTGGTGTGGTGATGTGCTTGGAGCAGAGTAGCTATGTAAGAGCACACACATCCTCATGATCTGGTTCTGTGCAAGACTGGGATGTGTGTGTGTAGGAATCCTGCTGAGCCAAGGTGTTTGGGTGGTTGTGGAAGGAGTGTACTAAGAATTATTGCATTAGTAAAAATATGTGGAGGCATCAATTTCAAATACAAAAAGGCTTATGAAATTCACAAGCACTCTGAAGGAAATAAATATTCTACAACATTCTAGACAGGTGTACTGCTTTATGGTATATGCAGAAGAAAACAACAATAAAAACACATCCTTTGGTGTTTGAAATTGATAAGCGTGACTGTCAACTCCCATGCAATTCTCTATATAAAGATGAGCACTCCTCTTAAAGGTGGAGTTTATGCCAATTAAAATGAGGGAGAAATCTGAGTAAGTTCCATGCGAGTATCTCTGCGTTAGAGATGTATCTGCTCACAAGTTCAAGTTTATATTATCATTTTGTATACGTTTTAAGCCATATGAAAATTATTATGACCATCATGATATAAGGAAATGTTTAGATTCAGATTTATGAGTCATTAAAGGTTTATCTAATAATGAACACCACACTTATTCTGCAGACAGCAAACCCATTGGTCTGGCAACTGAACACGTCTTAGCATTTTAATAGAATGCCACAGGAGTTTGTGGTGGTTTATAAAACGAGTGTTCACGGGCAATGGTGGTCTCTCAGGAAGCACTGGAGCACGCAGATCATGTGTTGGGAATCAGTGGAGGTCGAGGTCTTTGATTGTGACTAAGAAAGAGGTGTTATAACATTGCTTCACTGCACTGGTATACAGCTTAAGGTTTCTATTATCATGCCTCTCAAAACTGGTATAAATGAAATATCGAAATTTTATGGGTTGTGCGTGAGCTGCATTTTAGTAAAATAATTTAGAATTTTACTTATTTTTTGGAAATTACATGAAGAAAAAGCTCTTACGGGGATAGTTAGTATCTTTAAAATTTTACTAGTAAACACTTTGGTGGTCATTCCAACCTCAGCGGTAAAAGTCGCTTACCGCCGTTCAGAAGACCGCCATAACACCGCCGCGGCCACGGTACACCGCCACGGTCATTCTGACCCACAACAGGCAAACCGCCAAAATACAGACATCCACAAAAGACCGCCACACCAAAGAGAAGCGAGAAACTGGCGATGACCAAACCTCCACCGTCACGCCAACAGAAATACACTCACACTATCACGACACACGAATCCACGCGGCGGTCTTTCAACCGCGGTATTCCATTGGCGGTACACACCGCCGCGCTCGAAATACACACACTCTTACAAAACACTACCATATTGGGCAATTCAAAATACACACACCTGATACACACACAAACAACACTCCCACACACCCAATTAAATATAAAATACACACCCACATCACCCACAAACCTCCACTCCTAGAGATTCGTGAACAAGCACAGAGAAAAGACATCCGAGCACCCAGACGCCCTATTCACTGTCACCCAGCAATATTTGCACGCACTTCACACAACACAACAATACACATCACCACACTTAGCACTGCACAATCCACCCTACACATCACCCACACCACCCCATGGCACCGCAAAGACACCCCAGGTTCTCTGATGATGAACTCAGGGTCATGGTGGAGGAAATTGTACGAGTAGAGCCACAGCTGTTCGGGACACAGGTGCAGCACACCACCATTGCCAGGAAGATGGAGCTATGGAGCAGAATAGTCGACAGGGTCAACGCTGTGGGACAGCACCCAAGAAATAGGGACAACATCAGGAAGAGGTGGAATGACCTACCGGGGAAGGTGCGTTCCATGGTATCCAGGCACAACATCGCGGTGCAGCGGACTGGCGGTGGACCCCCACCTCCTCCCCCAGAATTTGCAACATGGGAGGAGCAGGTCTTGAACATCCTGCATCCTGAGGGCCTTGCAGGAGTAGCTGGAGGAATGGACTCTGGTAAGTCTCATCTTCACTACTTCATCCCCCCCACCCCACCTGCATGCCAACTCATACCCCCACCCTCACCCTCACCCCCACCCCCATCACACCTACTCCTTGCAAATGTCTCACCATCACAACCCACCCATCCCAACACCTAGCCATGCATGTGTCCACAAAGCATGGACACCCATCACCAAAGCATGCCCACTGCACATACACATACAACCCCCCCCAAACCACCGTCACAACAGCCCCCACAAAGGAATGCCAGCACTGGGGTAAATGGGCACCCACCCATTGCACGCTATGGCACACACAGATGCAATAACCATACGTTTATACCCCTGCAGGACCCGAACGCCAGGTCACCCCGCAGGAGGGTCCACAAATGTCCACTCCACCCCCAGAAGAGGCCCACAGTGAGGACAGCAGCTCTGTCTCCCTGGATCTAGATGACCAGCCCGGTCCATCGGGGACCTCGGGACAGTCGGTTCCCCTCAGACAGCCACAGGCCACAGCAGACCTTCCCCCCTCTGGGAACACCAGCACAGCACCCACCCAGCGGGCCCATACCTCTGTCCCCAGGACACGTCAATCAGCGGTGTGTCCACCACTACAGGGAACCCAGGCTAACCCAACACCCCAACAACAACTGGGACCTGGGGACAGTGATAGTGGGCACACGGTCCAGGGGACAGAGGCCCATGGAAACAGGGGAACTGGGAGGGCTGATGTGCAACGGGGGGGGACAGGCCCAGGGAACCCACTCTCCACGAGGCCCTCTCCTCCATCATGGGAGCATACCACCACTCCCAGGAGACGATGGCGACGGTCCTGGCCAGGTTTCAGGAGATCCAGCTTCTGCAGGAGCAACAGTATATGGGGTTCAGGGAGGAACTAAGAAACATCAGTTCCGCCATGGGTACCATCGTAGTGGCCCTGAATGAGGTAGTCACCACATTGCGGGACACTGTGGCAGCACAAAGGGCCCCTGACACTAGCATGGACCAATAACTGCCTACCACCTCCGCCGGCGCTAGTGGACAGGAGGCCCCAACACAAGACAACCGCAAGCGGGCCCTGAGATCCAGGAAGAAGACAGAGTAAGATGTCAAGACCCCCGCCAGCAAAGGATACCGCCCTGATTGTCATCCCACTGTCCCACATTGTCACCCTGTCCAACCTTAAACTGCCCCTGCTCCACTTCCCACAGGCATTTGGACAATGCACCTGTGATACTGATAGTCTGGACTCTGCCATGGACAATCCTCCATCATCACCCCTCACCGATTTGCAACCACCCATCCAATTTAGAGCACTTGAATAAAAACACTTATTGCACAAAACAATCTGGAGTCTGGCTGTGATTTAGAACAAATGTATTAGACATGACCGTGCCAAAATGTTTATTCACATTGTGATGCCAACAAACCGCTGTCACACAGCTGTAGTCCATGGGGAAACAAAGCAGATGTAATGCAGTGGGGCCCACATCTCTGAAAACGGAAGGGAAAGTCACAACACAGTTACCATACACTGGGGGAAAAAGTCAGACAGTAGAGAGGTAGGAGTCTTCAAGTAAATATAATATGCCGGTGTGTACTCTTACCTGTGTGTCATTGAAAATACTGCTGTATTACTGTGTTCCTGTTCTCTATGTCGTCCTCTTCGGCTTCCTCCTCTTCACTCTCCACAGCTGCTACAACACCACCATCTGGACCATCCTCCTGCAGAAAAGGCACCTGGCGTCGCAAAGCCAGGTTGTGAAGCATACAACAGGCCACGATGATCTGGCACACCTTCTTTGGTGAGTACATTAGGGATCCACCTGTCATATGGAGGCACCTGAACCTGGCCTTCAGGAGGCCAAAGGTTCGCTCGTTCACCCTCCTACTCCGCCCATGGGCCTCATTGTACCGTTCCTCTGCCCTTGTCCTGGGATTCCTCACTGGGGTCAGTAGCCATGACAGGTTGGGGTAACCAGAGTCCCCTAATAGCCACACCCGGTGCCTCTGGAGTTGACCCATCACATACGGGATGCTGCTATTCCGCAGGATGTAGGCGTCATGCACTGAGCCAGGGAACTTGGCATTAACATGGGAGATGTACTGGTCAGCCAAACACACAATCTGTACATTCATGGAATGATAACTCTTCCGATTCCTGTACACCTGTTCACTCCTGCTGGGGGGGACTAAAGCAACATGTGTCCCATCAATGGCACCAATGATGTTGGGAATATGTCCAAGGGCATAGAAGTCTCCTTTCACTGTAACCAAATCCCCCACCTCAGGGAAAATTATGTAGCTCTGCATGTGTTTGAGCAGGGCAGACAACACTCTGGACAACACCTTGGAAAACATGGGCTGGGACATCCCTGATGATATGGCCACTGTTGTTTGAAATGACCCACTTGCTAAGAAATGGAGTACTGACATCACCTGCACTAGAGGGGGGATCCCTGTGGGTTGGCGGATGGGTGACATCAGGTCTGGCTCCAGCTGGGCACACAGTTCCTGTATAGTGGCTCGGTCAAGCCTGTATGTCAGTATGACATGTCGTTCCTCCATTGTCGACAGGTCCACCAGCGGTCTGTTCCCGGGAAGATTCCTCCATCTCCTCGCATGTCCCAGCGGACGGTGCCTATGAAGGACAACAGCGAGCACAGAGTCAATCAACCCACAGGTACGTAACCACAGCTTGCACATAACACGATTCCCAATGCATTGAAATGTTTGCATGAGTGTTGATGCAAGGCCTAGGTATGTGTGATGCAGTAGAAATTAAGCCATGTGGGCCCTTGAAATGGCGGCTGCCTGACCTGTGAAGTGCGACAATGGGATGTGAGGTCAATGCGCTGGCGTGCCACACCGTGGCGGTAGGCGGTCGAAGACCGCGGCGCAAAGCCGCATTGGTTAACATTGAACCCTATGGGTTTCAGGAGCCAATGACGATGTGCGCCGGCGGTCGCGGTACGCACCACCGCGGGCGTGACCGCCATTTTCTATCTGCTTAATCACTCGATACCTGATCTTCCACAGGAGAGGACCTACACTGCAAGTGCTGCTGTGATCTCGGTCTGTAAGAGATAATGGCTCATGCGACTGGGGAAAGGGCCCCTGCCTTCACTGCGGAGGAGTTGGAGAAACTTGTGGATGGGGTCCTCCCCCAGTATGCGCTACTCTACGGTCCTCCAGACCAACAGGTAAGTACACAGGGACCATGCTTAGTGGGCAATGCCTTGGTTGAGTGGGGTGGATGAAAGATGGTGGGGAGGGGAGCGATTGAGGCATGCATCAAACGACAGATGAGAGCATGTGCCACATGGCAAGGGTGGGGATGGGGGGCCACTCACATCGAGCATGCAGAAGGTGATGACAATTTTTCTCTCCCTGTACATGTCACATAGGTCAGCGCCCACCAGAAAGTCGCTATTTGGCGTGCCATCGCCAAGGACGTCCGGACCCTGGGGGTCCACAACAGACGGGGCACCCACTGCCGGAAGAGGTGGGAGGACATCCGACGCTGGAGCAGGTAGATGGCGGATGCTCAGCTGGGGATGGCCTCCCAACGTAGGAGGGGTGCCAGTCGTACTTTGACCCCCCTGATGTCCCGGATCCTGGCGGTGGCCTACCCCGATTTGGATGGGCGCGTGAGGACATCACAGCAGACACAAGGGGGTGAGTACAAATACATTCTGCTGACTTTGCGCGCAGTGGAGGTGTCTGGGTGGGGGAGGAGGGCTGTCGGTATCCCTAGGCCAGGGCGATTTCTGTAGGCTAGGCCCCTCCGTAAGGCATGGCCCTGTGCCCCCACCCCCCACCTCTGTAGGGTGCCAAGTACAGGTATCCATGGCCCTGTGTCATCTATATGTGCAGTTGTCATCCATAGGCTTGTAGGCCATGTCCCACGGATTGCGTAGTGGACCCCAAGTGCGTGGCGTAGTGCAGAGGGCTTCTGTGTCTGTCCTCTCCGCCAACGGTGTCGCCATTGCATGCACTCAACATGTCTTTATTTCTCCCCCCCCTTTTTTGTGGTCTTCCTGTTCATGTGTGCATTAGCATCATCAGGCGGAGGAGAAGTGGCATCGGAGCACGAGGGAGCTGCATCCCACATGGCCCTGGAGGGCCATGCAACGGAGTCCGAATACACCAGTGGGACGGAGGGCGAGGGGAGCTCCACAGCGGGGACTCGTGCTGATGTCAGTGACAGCGACTCGTCCTCTGAAGGGAGCTCCCTTGTGGTGGCGGCAACATCCGTGCCCCCGCAACAACAGGTACAGCCGCCACCCAGCGCACCAGCACCGCCCTCCCAGCAGCCCCTCAGCGTTTGCCCAGTGCCCGCACACCCAGGAAGGTGGGCATCTCCTTCGCCCCAGGAACCTCAGGCCCTGCCCCTGTCCCCCCTGCTGCCCTCAGTGAGGAGGTCATTGACCTCCTGAGGACCATCATTGTTGGGCAGCCCTTTTATCCATTAACCTTGACCTGGATCAAGCTGCAATGTTTGGCCGGGCATTAAGGGGCACACACTAACTGGCACCCACCACCCGGATCCCATGCCACCTACCAATTATTGTTGTAATGCCCACTGTACTCACCCCCTTGTGGCTGCCGAGATGCCCTCAAGCGCCCATCCAGCTCTGGGTAGGCAACCACCAGTATGCGGGCCATCAGGGGGGTCAGGTTCCGACGGGCACCCATTCTCGTTGGGAGGCCATCCCCAGCTGGGCCTCCATGGTCTTCCCTGCCCAGCGTCTCAGGTCCTCCCACCGTTTCCAACAGTGGGTTCTCCACCTGCCATAGACCCCCAGGGTCCCCACGTTCTTGGCAATGGCACGCCATATTCCCTTCTTTTGATGGGCGCTGACCTGCAGAGTTAATACAGACATGAAAACACCATTAACCATACAATCCAGTCTGTCACACATATGGCCCACCAATCCCGTTTCCGTCACCATTGGCTCACACATCAGCCGGCGGAAAACATGCACACCACCACAAGACATCCCCCACCCTGATGACACGATGCTTGCACACACATCTCCATGCATCCTTCAGACATGCATCGTGCCCAACGGTACTCACCTGTTGGTCAGAAGGGCCCATACCGCAGTCCGTACTGGGGTAGGACCCCATCCACCAATTGCTCCAACTCCTATGAAGTGAAGGCAGGGGCCCTTTCCACGGTCCCACAGGCCATAGTAGGTTCCAGATACAGGTCACAGCAGCATACGAAGCGTAGGTGTTCTCCTGTTGAAGGTCAGGAAACAAGTGAGGATTGAGATAGAAAATGGCGGTCACATCCGTGGTGGTATACACTGTCACCGCCGGTGCTGATCTCCATTGGCCACTGTACTCCATAGAGCCCCATATTATCCAATGAGGAATTGCATGGCAGTGCAAGACCGCCTTCCGCCACAACACCCAACATCGGCGGAGGTAACTCACTTCCACCTCTCCCTACATACAGGACAGGCGCTCGCCATTTCATGTGGTCAGATTAACCTCAAGTCCGTCAGTGCCTAGATTTGCACATACCTTGCCATTCCCACTGTCCCATTACATAACTGCACTACATCCACTGAGGTGGGGGTTCCATTGTTCAAATTGTGACAGCCTACTCACTCTTGTGTCTGTTAGATACCTACCGCTGTGGATGAATGGGAGGAGAATACAAACCCGCCGTGTACAGACCCCTGGTGGACTTGGCTACACTGGTGGACAGGCACATTATACTGGCTTATAGACTGGACAGGGCCAAAATCATTCAGCTGTGTGCCCAATTGGAGCCTGACCTGATATCAGCTATCCGTCATCCCACTGGGATCCCCTCTCTTGTGCAGGCTCTATCAGTTCTCCATTTCCTGGCAACTAGTTCTTTCCAAGTGACAGTGGGCTTGGCAGTAGAAATGTCACAGCCAATGTTCTCATTCGTGCCGGCAAGGGTTTTGTCTGCCTTGGTGAAACACATGTACAGCTACATTTCTTTCCCCCAGGTGGAAGATTTGGCCACTGTGAAGGCAGGATTCTATGCAATGTGGCATGTCCCCAATATTATTGGGGTGATTGACGGTAAACATATTGGGTTTGATCCCCCCGCCAGAATGAACAGGTGTTGAGGAATCGTAAGAGTTAGAAAAAAATTCTCTCAAACATGGTTCCTCGACATCCAGCTATGTGACAGAATTTTTTCACCTGATAACACACCAAAGTTCTTAAAACAAGTATAATACCAGCCAAAAATGTTCCTTTTTGTGAACCTCACAGCCTGACTTACACTACAATGGGGGTTATTACAACTTTGGAGGAGGTGTTAATCTGTCCCAAAAGTGGCGGTAAAGTGACGGTTATACAACCAGCCGTATTACGAGTCCATTATATCCTATGGAACTCGTAATACGGCTGGTGGTATATCCGTCACATTTGGGACGGATTAACACCTCCTCCAAAGTTGTAATAACCCCCAATGTATTTTATTGAGGACCATGAACCTAGGTCCTGTAATGACTGCTACAACATGTTACCCATTTTGCTGTGACCAGCCGATCAAGAGAAGGTCCCTTTGGCACCCCACTCCCACATGACTCTGGGGATGAAGGTATGCTCACTTTGTCCCTTTATTTGTTTTTTCATTCATTTTCAGGATGCAGAGATCATATCCCTGCAATGGAGGTTACAACATATTGTTCATGTGCCATGCAGCCAATCAGGATGGACTAGTCCCATTGAAAGTAGCTAATTAGGGCATACCTGGACACCGGCAGTCCTGATATCTTTATTTTTTCACCCTTTAATGACCACCTTGAACACCTCTTTGAACACCAATCTCTTGAGAACACCTGTACTGATATACATCAAATTACAAAAGCCACTCTTTCTGGGTAAAGTTCTAACCTTTTGCCAAATGTGGTGTATTTTGGTTCAGCCATTTTTTCTGTTTCTGCAACAGAATTTTCCTATGGAAATTAGCATGAAAAATAAGAATTTGGGCTCCCTTTTTCATTGCCCCCACTTGACAAATCACTCAGACACTTTCCAGGAAAGTGCTTGAACTTTTTATGGAAAGTTTTTGTAAATATTCATCAAACAGCACCAAAGTTATTAGCAAATCAAAAAAACTCTTCCCATGGAAAACATATCTATCTATCTATTTATCTATCTAGATATCTATCTATCTAGTTAAGAACAGTAAATCTATATTACCCTCACATTATGTTGGTTCTCAATATTTACGCCAGGATTTATTTTTTCTCACAGTATTCCTGTTCTCGATATTCTGACATGCTACCTTTATTGATATATACGGACAAGATTTTGTATGTAAGTTAAGGAACTTGTGCCATGACATACTTTCAGGCAAAAATACATATCTATGTGAATTAATAGCTTTTGGAGTGTGCCTTTGTTATGATGTGAGAACCAACTGTACTTGTCTAAAAAAAACACCTACTTAATTCCTGTAGGCCAGAACCCAGGGCATTTGCTTTTTTGGCTGTATCATCAATTTCTGTAACCTTCATTGTGACGTAATTTATAGTATGTTTGCTTTTTTGCAGATGACCAATTTCAGTACTTAAAATGCTTAATGCAGCATTCCGACCAAGTGACGTTGAACGTTTTTTCATTACATATTGGGTAGGCACCTGGGAGGAGTGGAGGGGATGGGGGTTTACAGGTTACCAAAAACACAGGCTTGGTTATCATATGCGCTGATCAGAGTTAAAGTTCAGATATTATTGTCAATCATTGATCTTTGTATACAAAAGGTATATATTAAAAAAACAGACGGGACCTTAAAATGACCTCTCCCCCAGGAACATATTAAGAATTTTGGGGGCCCAGGGGCCAAAAGTATTTTGGGGCCCCTGTTTGGAAACAGCTTTGACTATATGATCTAATTTCATGCCTTTCATGCCCTCTTTGCACAGGTACACTCCTCCAAATTCTAAATGTTTTTACGTCTAATAATCAGTCAAAGAGAAGTGTGTTTTTAATATTGGAACACAGCAGTGGCTCACTAATATTACTGCAAGTAATATCTGTAACACCCTCCCATTTCTCATATGTGAGGTCCTGTTTTGATCTAAAGGAAAAAAATATGGTTGTTGCATGAAATGTAAACACATTTCTCTTCAAAATGTCTGTAGTAGATGCTCACAGATCGCACAGAAAAATCACTTAAAGGAAAACGGTATTTAAAACGATCGGTTTGAGAATTATTAAAGGTCATAGGTGCTAGACTTTCTACAGAGCAGAACTGGTTCCATCATGGAGTCCCCCGAAAGGCTGGGGCCCTGGGCCAGAGAACACTTTGCCCATGCCTTAAAACGTCTCTGCTCTCCCCCACCTGTCTACAAAGGGTAACTAGACATCGGTGATATTTTGTTATCCCTGCTATAGGACTGTACAATTTACAGCATTTCACATTATGCTTGTTATGCGAAATGCCCGAGATTATGCCATTTGGCACTGTTTGGGTACAAATCGCAGAGAAATGGGATGTGAACGAATAACACACCAGCGTCCGCCCATGATTTTGCACTGATTTGTTAGCATAAAATGAATCCTAGCATCCAAAGTGGATGTGAGGATGTATGGCATATTCAAAAAAATAAAGAAAAATGCTGAAAGGCATTTCACATAATTTCACATACTTTTTGGGGCATTTCACATACTTTTTGCAAAGGCAATTGTGCAAATTGTGCTAAGAGTTTAAGTGTACCCTCTCAGACACTTAGCCCTGGTACCAGCAAGCGACAGAAATATATAGCTTTGAGGGTCAAAACTCCATCCCTCCAAATATAAATTAAAACCAGTGACATGTGTCAAATGAGCTTGGAGTTGTTTGTATATTGGTGACTGTCGATATCCGCTGCCGCAATAGAGAAAAAACGATATTCAGCCTGTGCAGTGTCAGAAGCAGATCATTTACAGTCAATTTTTGAAAGGTGTGAATGATAGGACAGATCTAATTCCAGACAAAGCACACAATCCAAGAAGAGTCAGGATTAGAAGGCAGCTTCAACTGGTGTTGTGCACTCTTTTCTAATGATTTTATATATTCTGTTCATATTTCTATTATTGTGTGCTTGGTCCTTCAGGTATCCCTTCATGGCTCAGTTCGATCAGTATCACCCCGCATCTGTTGACCAACGTGGTTTGCAGGGATGTGCTTGTAATTTACTTTCCTTAAATAAACACAAATGTTTGCAAACATTATGTAAAGTTCCTTTTTAAATAATGAGCTTTAATATCAGAACAAGAGTGGATAAAAGATGTATTGCAATCACCAGTGGTAACTGATGTTTTGGTATTCTTAGATGATCACAAACATCTTTTTAGTAGAGAAAAAACAAAACACAACCCCATCCTCAAGTTCTTCTTAATCTTTTTCCTCAGGATGCTTACGGATAGAAAACACAAGGTTCCTCACTAGCACATACCACATTATAGTGCCTGTACCTGTTTTGTGGTGCTCTTTGGGAGCAGAGCAACACATGCGCAGACCAGCATGCAGATTGAGATGGAGGACTGTGCACCTACCTGTTTGGTTGAGATTTCAAACACTTGGGATCTACTGGCACTTATTGGAAGGGAGCTGCTGTTAAACCCTCAAGGACTTTAAATATAACCTGGAAGCCAACTCTGTTTTTTTTTTAATATTAACATTTACACAAACCTTCATGACCCATGTAAAAATTTTACTTGAACATAAAGCTGTGTGGTTCCAGTGCCATACACTGAATAGCTAATTACATATGTTGAATCTTTAAAGAAGAAAGTAAAAGGGCTGCCTGAGATTTTCATGAACCTATTCCAAGGCTACTAATAAAACTTGCACATTATAGGATTCTAAATTGTATAATCCCGTGGGTTTATTAAAAATGTAGTATCATTACAGAAAGCAAAACATAATTACTTAATAAATCAAATTAATTAGAAAGCAGACTGACATAAGCTCGGTCTCCATAAAAAAGCCCCAAAATCACTACTCACTGCTCTGTAACTAAAAGTAAAATTTAGAATGATGTGGCTGTTCCCCAAAAGGCGTAACTTTTATAATGTTTCAAGAACAGAAGACACACATATTTCGTAACATGACATTATGAAGGAGGGTGGAATTCGAAATGTTTCATTTACAACAACCAATAAATCTATTAATTTGAAAGGCACTCCCAGAAACCCATGTATCCTACTGCATTGTACTATTTAAAGCTGTATATAGTTAATTAACGAAATAAAATATGAGTCATGATACACAGGAATACAATGGTTTGTTCAACTTCCACGGAGCTCAGCTAAGCAACCTTAACATTGTAAGAGTAAGAGTATACTTTCCTCCGGAGAGAAGCAATAGTATACTTTTTACACAGAGAGACTGTGCCATGAATATAGGAAGCTCATGCACCTAACATAAATATACGCATTTCTGCAGCATTTCATGAATGATTGTCAATGCAGCCTGGTGGGCTAGTTTTGCTAACAGAAGCATGCCTAAAGTAAGCATTATTTTATACCAAATTAAAAATTGACTACAAGTGTTATGCAAACAACTCATCGCTTAGTGGATATGACATTGTGAGGTGTATGGTTTCATGCAGAGTTTTTTTGCACTTGCTCTTTTAATCCCCATGAAAGGCCTTTGTTCTCTTTGAGTACCAGACAATGCTTGCTAGCTAAAGTCTTTTATAGTTTGGGGACATTTTCTAGTGTTGCCTTTATGAGACTTGTGTACATCATTTTATCCATCTTCCCCGATTTCTCGATTGTTGTCAGATTTTCACATGAATAGGCACATTTGAGCCGTGACCTAACAAGCCTGGATTCTGTTGCTTGCTGCTCTTAGGGGTTGGTGGCTAAAGGGACAGTTGCTTTGGGAATTTGGTTCTTCTGGCTGAGCCTGATAGAGCGGTCCGTACTAATAATTTTACCTGTGTTCGGACGCTCTTTAGGCCGATGAATCTTTTGACTAAGTGGGACTCTTTGTACTCTATATCGATCAACTTCCTTAAATCGATAATTAATAACGAACATAAGCAATACCTTGATCAACATAACACTTGACAATTAATCCAGAATACATTTCGGCGAACCCTGACCTTTCAGTCAGGAATAACCACACCAGTTTATTCAAAGTTAGTGAATTTTATTTCCCTATATTAACAAAGCTAGCACAATATAGATGTGTCTCAACACCAAATGATAAACATATATGGACATTAATAGCTGTCCATAACGGCGAAACAAGTGCAATCTATGTAGCATTTGAATCACAAGGCATTCGATAATAGCAATGCAAAACACTAATACGATAATCTGTAACGAACTAATTGCATACATTTAGTCAGCATAACAAGATCTCAAATTGCATCGTGAGACATGTGGAATCCTCGTCTAACCTCAAATTAGCATCGGCATGTGGGACTTCATGAAAAAACAATTTAGCAACATTAATTTAGAAAACTCCTAACTAGGGCTCTTATCAAAATCAGCAGTTGGTTACCTAAAGGAAACACAATGCAATTTTATAATTTCCTTTCATATTTACCAATTACGATCAGCAATCAAGGAAGTCTTCGTCTCACAGGTACCGTTTCTCGATCAGCATGGGACGGGGCAAAAGGGGCAGGGGTGGACGGGGCAATTGCCTCACAGCGGCAAGGTAAAACTACTACTTCATGCACAGGATCAAAGTTAAAGTCTCTAGGGCAAGAATCATTAAAGTCTCTTTCTCTCGATTAGAGAAAGCATCAAAGTCTCTTTCAAAATGGCGTCGCAGCAAAGTGGGCCATAATAGCTACGGAATGACGCGATGTCGGGCAATAGCTGGTAATGGCTGATAATAGCTGTAATGGCTGTAATGGCTACCTTCTTCTCGTGCACCTGGTTTAAATAGTCAACAGTTCGGATCCAGTAGGGTCTTCCATTGGAGGGTTCATAGGTTAGCTTCAAATTGTCCAATCAAAAACGACAGTTCTCAAGCTTTTACTTAAGCATACATTATCCTTGGAGATGGGTACGCAAATTGCAACATTTTATACCAATTAACTCACTTTCAGAGCTTCCATTGTCCGCACCTGCAGATCGACCTTGGAGTAAAGAGAAAATATGCCAGGCTGGCACGAAACCTTAAGATAAGCATGTGAACGGTCTCAGTGGAAAAGTACAGCTTCAAGCAAAAGTACACGTTTAATAGCACATTGGAAAAATACGAGCATCTAAACCGTGAGACCAGGCCACTAGGCCGAAGCCTGCACTAAAGTAATGCTAAGCTAAAACATTTCAAACAAGCAAATCATAGCACACGTTTACGATTATGTCGGATTAGTGCAATTCTAATACACCACGTTATATAAAGCACGCTTATAAATGTTGGCAAACTACTCTGAGGGCACATTTTGTCCCCGTACAATCTTTATTAGTTCGGTTAAAGTCACACATGATTATTTCACACTACGTTTACGTGTTAATAAATGTAAAACCTTCATTTTCTGCATCATCAAGCCTACATTACTATCTCTTTCTATTTCAGTTTTTTCACCTTAATCTTATGCTTTCCCACATCACTTTATGCAGGTCTTCAGTGGTATGCCCAATCTTGGTAGTCTGACTTCTGTGGTGGGATGGACTTTTGGGTAACTGGTCCAGCTGGAATGAGCCGTGCCATTGGGCAAACCCCTAAATTCCTGCAGATATAATTTATATCAGTCCTTCAGTAGATACACTGCAGGTGTCATGACAATTATGTGAGTCTTTAGGACCCGCCGGGAGCTTACTTTTAGTTGAACCATTGGCCCTTTGGTCAATGAGAGCTTTTTTGGCCCTGGGATTGGGATCATTCAGAGTCAGCCTATTCCGATGTGTTTGCTGTTCACCTAGGACCTGGGGAATTCTGAGTTCATGTAATTTCTTCACTGACTTCTTTGTGGAGAGGATGGATTCTCTGTTTCAACCTTATTTCATGCAGTTTAGCAATCCCTACTCTGGTTAAAAAGGTCTGCCTTCTGATATGGAGACATTCTGGACTAAATTTGGACATGCTTCCATTTGCTGTCATGGACAGTGGTTGTCCTCCTTGTTTCCTGTCCTGAGCTACGTCAATGTCTGATATATCCACCTTCTGGATGCCAGTGTTACATAGCATATGTGTTGGTGAGAAAATTGACATTTAATGCAAAAAGGTTTATAGAAGAATATCTCTTAGCACCAAAACTGTAATCTGCATCTGATGGAAAGTAAAATCAAGATCTTGCTTTAACAGAAAAGGGAATCTTCAACAGCCCTCAGGAGCAAACCATGATTCCTCATCTGGCATGTCACTAAAGGTAACTTATTTCATAATTGTAGAACAGGGATTGAAAACAATCTGCCAGCACTGTGGATGGGATTGCATGAAGTAATCGAGACTTGACATAAGTAGCAAGGACAAAGGGATCACCTCAGAGCATATCTCAGCAGTTTGCCAGGACAGTCATTAGAACCAAGACCACAAACAGCTTTATGAGGATAATACAAGGGCTTAAACAATATTTGCTGTGCCACAAGGAGTCGATGTAGCCCTCTGCATGCTTCAGAGATTCCTTTGAATGTTTGATGGCTGTAGAACAGGTGCTCAGCCATGGTCTACACTCTTTGCGGTTTCTAGCTGGATAAGCCTGGAGACTAAGCAGTCATTGGTATAGTCCAACCGAAACAAGATTCTATCATTCACAAATGCCCTCAAATGAGTGGAAACATATAATAAGGTTTTTCTGGTCTCTTCTGATGGCAATATGAGTATACAAACACATTGTCCTGCCCCTTTAAAATGAGATCGTTATCCTGAAGAAACTAAGGGCCAGATGTACGGAGCATTTTTCAAGTCGCAAAGGGGACGATTCACAGAATCGGGCCTTTTGGGACTTGAAAAATACTTTTTGGGATGTACAAAACCCAAACTGCATTGCAGTTTGGGTTTTGCGATTCGGTATTAGGAAGGGCTGTGTCAAGGGCGTCCCTTCCTAATACCGAATCCAAATGGTATGTATGATTGTTTTGAGACCGCGAATGCGGTCCCAAAGCTATCGCAGTTAGCACCAGTTTCAAACTGGTGCTAACCCATTTGTAAACAGGAAGGGCCCCCCCGGGACCGCTTCCCCTTTGGGAATGGCAGCAAAAATATTTTTTCAGAGCAGGCAATGGTCCCACGGACCACTGCCTGCTCTGAAAAAATTAAAAGAAAACTTTTCATTTTTGTTTTTGAAATGCATCTCGTTTTCCAAAGGAAAACGGGGCTGCATTTAAAAAAAAAAACTGCTTTATTTAAAAGCAGTCACAGGCATGGTGGTCTGCTGTCTCCAGCAGGCCACCATCCCTTTGAGGGTGGCCATTCCCAATGGGGTCGCAAATTACGACCTACCTCATAAATATATTCATGAGGTAGATCATTTGCGACCCCATTGGAATCTCAAACAGTGTAAAGTACACTGTTGTACATCTGGTTTTGCGACTCGCAGTTTGCAAGTCGCGAAACCAGATCTTTGTACATGTGGCCCTAAACCTCTTACATTTTGAGACAGGGGAGATAGCAATTCCCAGCTAGGTTGCCAAAATGACCCAAGAACAGAATTTTCAAATTGTAAGTGTTCAGATTCAAGTATTTCTGATTTAGATTTAGCTATCATATGATAGCAGAAAGACAAGCATTGAGAGTGTCCTAAATCAGTGAAGAAGGATTATCATTAGAACCCACATTGAGTTGTCCATCACCTGTGTGGGACATTGCCTCCGTGCCACAGGTTAGGATAATTTTGAAAAGAAGATGTAGATAACTATTATAAAGAATGAGAAGGAGGCACACTGAATTACACAAAGGACTGCATGGGATCAATAAAGTGGAACGGCTAGTGACTGATCCCTCTCCAAAAGAAAAGAGGAGATACTCCTTGCAGCCCAACTACTGCTAGATGATGGAAAGGAATAGCATGATCCAGCATAAGAAAGCAGCAGAACTACTGAGCGGGATGTGACATGTGGGGTAGCTGACATTGGACCCCGTCTGGGGGTGTCCATGACCATATCTAATATAGTCTCCATTACCATTCCCAGTCTGATTCTCACCTGGATAGGATCCAACAAATGGAACTCTTTTGAGTAACTGTTGAGATACACAGGAAGGTAGATTCCCTAATATTGTTAATATCCTGAAGGAAAGTGCTTGGTCTATAGCTAGATTCGATGGGAATCTCAATAACAGGCTTCTTGGGGAGAGGTTTGACAACCCCTTTATTCCAGCTTTTGGGACCATGCCATTAGAAAAAGATGTACTGAGAAAGGAAGTCAAGGCAGGAATGACCAAAGGAGCCAATGCCTTCAATTCTCTGACTGGGCAACCATTGTCAGAAAACTCAGATATCGAAGTACTAATTTATGATATCCCTAGTTTAGAAATAAAAGTAAGCACCTCTGAATGTCTGCACTATCACTTTCCCCTTCTAAATCAAAGCAGCAGGGTTGATATTATACACTCCTTATACACTCCTGTCGTTATACTGCTGTATTTTATCTGTATTTTATTAGTAAAATGTGTTGCAACTCTATGATGCAATGCCTGTGATGGTGGTCACAGAAATAGCACTATTGGACCTGGTCATTTCAGAGAGCATCTGAACCAAAGATCATGATAAACTAGTGGCTTATGAGATGGAATCACTAGTAAAATGCAGCTTTGCCAAGAATGAAAAAAATTTGGTGTCTTAGTTGTACATGAAAGACTGACTGAGCAACATCCATGTAGCACAACAAATGCCACTGCCATTCAGCATGTTATACCTTCAGCTTCTCAATTTTACATTGGGCATATATTGTTGATTCCTATGGTCTGCCTCTGTGTTTGTGTGAACAACTATGTATTTTGATTAAATCAAAACACTTGAGTATATCTCTAATGAGTAAAGAGTGTTCTAAGGAGTATCATGAGAAGGTTATGTTCAAACTAGTTACTGGTAATAGTTTTCTGATTCTACCTTCCTCTTCCTAGTGCTAAAGTTAACACAAGGTTTATGCAATATTTTCTAAGGGCTTGGTTAACAGCTGGAGGTTTTGGAAGTGATCCTGACCTTTGCAGTGGAACAAGACCTATGCAATTGTTGAATGGCGCATGCTTGTCATGACAAGGTGGATCTCTGCTGGCCTTGTCTTTCTGCCACTCTAGAATTTTGCCAATGGGCTGCATGTTTAGGGTTGTTTTAAGTGCAGGCTGAGCTGATGTGACCAACCATTCACACATTGCCCCTATCTGGTGGTGTCTCATCCATATGCAGCTCCAAGACATGTAGGGGAGAATAAGTGTGGTGAAGATTACCAGTAAGTACCAGTATGTAATCCAACCTTTTGTGAGGTTTATATTTTTAAACATACTCTCACATTTCTCTGGTACAATACGTTGCTGTAATTTAAACAATGTCAAGCAAACATAAAATATAATTCAATCAGTTTGTACTGTAAAACAGCATTCAGAATGCTCTATCACTGTTCAGAAATTAAAGTGCAGCCATGAAGCACATCCCAACAGCGGAGCTTAATTTGAGCCAGTGGTTGCAGGTGAACCCCACCTGTGTTCCTTTGAAGATGAGGGCTTATTTTAAATCATCAGACTTTAACCAGAGCTTTCTGCAGAACTGGACGCTCAGGACTCTCATGCCCTGAGCCTGGGCAGCCTCTCTTTGTCAAATATTTTGTACGCACATGACCTGTTACTCCTTAGCAATACAAGAGTAGGCCTACAGAGGATTTTGAGTTGTCTGGGAGCATGTGCAATGGGTAATGAGTTGGAAACAAGTAGGGAGAATACAAAAGTGGTCCCTTTAAATTGTCGGTTGCCAAGCAAATGCACATGGATCCTTAGTGGAAATATTATTGAAGAGTCAGGAATGTATAAATATTTGGGGCTAATGATAGGTGCACATGCCTCATTTTCAGCCCAAAGAGAGGCAATTAAGGGGAAGGCCCAGGTGCTCAATTAAGCTTTCTCAACACACACTAGATCCATTTATGGCCATAACTTAAAACCTTTAGATAAGGTAATGAAGACCAAATTGCTACCAACGTTGTCCTATGGAGTGGAAGTAATGATAGGAGCAGAGGCCGCACCTCTGGACAAACTTTTGGTAAGATCATGTAAACAAGCAGTCTGGCTGCCCAGATGGGCATCTCCAGCACAGGTGAGGTTGGAGTTTTCACTAAGGAAACGGTCATTTGCTAGGCCAGCAGCATTTGTTTAGAGCTTCAATATGCTGAGAACTGCCGCCAAAGACATGCTGGGCTTGTTTTAATCGTAATTCTTTTAGGTAAGATCCACACTTATTGGATTAATCTAAGTTGATCTTATGTCTGATATTTTTATCTTGCAACAATTTTACTGTATGTTTGTTTTAGTTGATGTGTATGGCTTAGCTGACTAATAAACAGGTTTAGACTATCAGACTTTAGCCCAGAACAAGAAAGTGAAAGGCAGAAGAAGCAGAAAGTAGAGAAATACAGAAAAGGTGAAAAAAAGAGACAGCAGAGATGAAAAAGAGGCTGCAAGAATGAGATAAAGGGAGAGTATGTTGGTAGTTGATGGTGACAGGGGATGAAATCATAAGCTATTAGTATTGATACTGGATATCCTTGATGTTCTGCAGTGACGGAGGTAGAAAGAAAAAAATTGGTGGCTGCCCAGTGCCTAATTTGAGCAGGTGTTTTACAGTGCTCGGCATGGCTCTTAATTCTCAACACCAGCAGTAACGACAGTCCACCACATGGTGGCACAGTCTGTCTAATTTTGAGATGAGCTCAACAGTGTTTAATAATTCAATACATAATAAAAATGAATAATGCCTGCTAACCCAAACTTGTAGGAGTGTGATGGTTGGTAACTGTCTTGGTACTGTAATTTGCAGTGCTAGCAGAGGGCAATGGGTAGCGAAAGCTGTAGTGGCCTCCTAAAAAGGGTGTGATAGGGCGCAGGGACCCGGGTGGCGCAAGAAGTGCCCCAGGGGAACTGGACGATGGCCCAGAGCAGAGGAGGAAGAGGCGGGGCATATTTCAAGGGCGCAGCGACTCGAATAGATGATCTTCTAGAGCGATTAGGACAGGCAAAATATCTAACCACTCTAGATTTAACCAAAGGTTACTGGCAGATTCCCCTGGCCCCAAATGACAAGCAAAAATCAGCCTTTGCAACTCCCTCTGACTTGTATCAGTTTACTGTATTGCCTTTTGGCCTTCATGGAGCTCCCGCCACATTCCAGAGGTTAATTGATAGTGCATTGAGGCAGTCCGCAGCTTATTTAGATGATATCGTCATATATAGAGAGTCTTGGGAAGATCATCTGAAACACCTCTCACATATATTGGAAGCTCTTCGACAGGCCGGTTTGACAGCCAACCCGGAGAAATGTAACCTAGCAAAGAATACTATTAAGTATCTAGGGTATGTGATAGAGAACGGAACCCTTTGGTCGCAAATAGAGACGGTAGAAGCAATCACGCAAATTGCTGTCCCAAAGACGAAAAAAGGATGTTAGAGCTTTCGTGAGGATGGTAGGCTACTACATGAGGTTTATTCCTAATTTTTCCGATATCACTGCCCCTCGCAAGTTAACGCGCACAAAAGAAATAAATAAAAAGGGGAAAGTCACGCAGCAAGCCTAAGCGCACAAAATAAATAAATAAAAGGAGAAAATCAAGAGAGGAAATATAGAATAGAGAACGCACAACCAGGAAAGACTTCAGGGAGACACAGGGTGAAAAAGGGCAGCACGTTACTAACCAAATGAAACCCAAGAAAAAGAAGAAAAAAACATAGATAAAATAGAGGACAGTATTGAGCCACGAAAAAAAGGGAAAGAGAAAATTCAAGTAAGAGAGAGAGAAGGAAGAACTGCACTAACGACAGGGGGAGAAGACAGGAGAAGAAGGAGATAAACAGGAGAACAGGGCTATAAGCTACCTACCAGCATACCTTCTAAATCGGCTTCTTTTTCTCTCCCATCCGGTGTCACCACTGCTGGAATTCCGTGACGAGTACCTGAAGACAAAGATGACCAAGTTAGGAAGGACCTGCAAGAGAAAGACTATCCAGAGAAAATAAGGACAAGACCAGTGGCATAAGAGACAAACAGAGAGATCTTATTAAATAAGGAAAATGTGGAAGAAAAAAAAATGTAAAGATTACTTATCAATCTATTACGCCTTTTGTTATCCATTAAACATTTTCCTGTCACAAAGGGTCTTGCAAACTTTTTTTTGTTTGTTTGCAAATTAAGCAGTAGCCTTTCCACTCCAGGCACTGCTCAACTCTGGAAATGCAAAGTAACTTATGGCAGATTTCAATCTTTCTTAATATGTTCGAGGTGCATGTATATAACTGACACACAGAAAAATATTTTCAAAGAAATGTAATGAAATGCCACGTGGAACTATTTCAAGCATTTCCTTTCACAATATGGCTTGTAAAACGTATAATGTGTGAGGCTGAGTGTAAATGCCGACAGCCTATTTGTCCCTCACCACTCATAATATGCAGTTAAGCCCAACTGGTATGGTGAGTGTCTGATGTTAAGAAAAACAGACACCCGTGGCTTTTTAAATGAAATGCCATCAACCTAACAATCTGTCACCACCCAGAAGTACAAGGAATTATGGTATTCAAGGCCAATGCTCTTTCATTAGACACTGACTAAAACCTCAACCCAAAAGTCCATAACGGGAAATCCTAAGGTTATTGGTTTTATAACTATTCTAGTATGTCCCTTAATGTTCCTAGCAAAATCACACTAGTTTGAAAAGGGTTTTTTGGATTGTCTGCGGACTGTCAGTTGAAGAAGCAAATCCACAAGAAAATAGGGAATAGTTACTAGTAAATGATTGGGATTTAGGGAAATTCGGAAAATAATCAATACAAAAACACACCCACAAATGAGTAAAACAATTATAATTCACAAAAACACACAACCTACTGTACTAGTACTATTGACATTACAGGTTTAAATCTACTTCAGCCAAGCATTGCAATAAGTCAAGCACCACAAATGGCCATCCACTGATGCTGCAAAAATTGTCATAGACATCACCGGAGGCCAGGACATATCAAAACAAATGTAAGATAAATGAATGTTTTTGGTCATGTCTATCTCTATCTATCTATCTATCTACCTACCTATCTATCTATCTATCTATCTATCTATCTATCTATCTATCTATCTATCTATCTATCTATCTATCTATCTATCTTTATAAATAAATATTAAACCATTAAATTATATTAAACAATAATTTAGATTAAACAATAATTTAAAACAGTAACATAAAACATAATTTGCAATCAAAGCTGTAGTGCATTCAATACACCTTATACTGTAAAAGGAACACAAATTAGCATTGTGTAGGAAGCTGGCTCTTTATATGGCATACCAAAATGAGGTATACCGTGCAAAGAGTCTAGGTGTTCTCTTACTAATGGACAGGATCTGCTCTAGGCATGCCAAAGCCCTCTTTTCGGGATTAGTGTGGTTGAGAAGCCTTAGGCTTATCAGAGAGAAGTGTTAGACATTTGCAAATATACACACAGTCAATAAATGAGATACACAACTCAATAAGGAGATCAATGTACAAAAATAACATGTATCTTTGTATATGTTTTGGCACCAAAATGAATATGATCAGGTAAGTACGTTTTGCAGAAAATATCTTTACAGTTTAGAAAAGTCGACAGTGCAACCCTTGAAAGCTGCCATGTTATCCTATAGGGGATCAACAAATACGGCAAACAGGTATAATACCAATCTCCTGGACTTAGGGTGAGTATTCGGCAAGGGTCAAGGTCATGCCAATAGGTTATGCCAGGTGGCACTGAGGTGGCAGGGTGCATGGGTGTAGGTCAGCATCAGTGCCCAATTTCAGCCAATGGTGATCGGTCCAGTTGGAAAGAGTCTGCAGGCTAGGACTGGGAGTCCAGTCAGGGTGAGCCACCAAGTGGGCTCAAGTCTTGCAATACTCGGGGTTGCAGGGACACCAGTGGTCCTTTTTTTCTCAGTCCAGGGCATTCAAGTTGAGAGGGTTCTTGCACCATCGGGTGGCTGTCACAAGTGCTGGTTGCGGTGGAGGAGGCTCACAGAAACAAGCTCAGATGTGGGCTGGGGGACCTGACTGATGAACCAACAAACAGGTTCAAGCCTCACAAGCCTGGGGGATGCAGAAACACCAGTGGTCCTTTTCTCCTCAGTCCGGGGCATCCGTGTGCAGAGGGGCAGAGGACTGTCGGGTTGCCATCACCAGAGGTGGTCGCAGTTGAGGGGGCCTGCAGAAAGCAGCTGCAGGCATTGTAGTGAAGGTCACAGTGGGTAAACCCACAGTGAACTTTGTTTCAGAAGAGGCTGTGGACCATGCTGGCACCATTGGCCCACTCCAATATAAGCTGGGAGGTTTGGGTGCAGTGGTGCTGTCCGGCATCCGATTTGGAGCGGTCCAAAGTCCCCTTGAGGAGATCTTGGGTGAATGCAAGGATACAGGGGAGCAGCTCTGCTGCTTCAAGGGAGTTCCCTTGCACTAGGGTGAAGGCTGGCAGTCTTGCTGGGTATTTGGAAGTTTCAGATGCGTGAGGACAAGTGTGAGAAACTGGGGCTGATTGCAGAGGCCCCATAACTTTTTGCCCCCATTTTCCACTTTATGCTGGTGTTTTCCTGACTCTGATGGTGCCCTGGGTACTGCTAACCAGTCCCAGGGCCTGTGCTCTGTGTAAAATGGATATGCAAATTAGGCTAATTATAATTGGCTAAGTTAACCTACCTATAAGTCCCTAGTATATGGTAGGGCATGTAGGTTTAGGGACCACAGCATAGGTGGTGCACACCTAGGTGCATTGCTGAGGTGCCCAGTGTCATTTTAAAAGCAAGCCTGCCTTGCTGGCTGCTTTTAAATTAAAGTTATATGCAAATTCGACTTTGGAATTAAAGGTACTTCCAAAGTCTTAAACTTACTTATTTTTACATATAAGTCACCCCTAAGGTGTGCCCTATGTGCCCCTAGGGCTGGGTGCCATGTAACTATAAGCAGGGATTTTATAAAAATAGATTTATAAGCCCTGGTGAGGTAAAAACAGCCAAATTCGTTTTTCCCTCATTGAAGTAAATGGCCTTCATAGGCTAGAATGGGCAGACTCTATTTTAAATGTTAAAGTCTCCTTAAATGTTACATACCAAGAATTTGGTATCAAATTGATTGTTGTAATAAATCCCACAACTTCCAGTTGTTGGATTTAATATAACTAGTGCAGGTAAAAAGTTTAGACTTTACCTAAAAAGTTGCCAATTTCAGCTCTGCATTGTTTTTGCTGCTGTGCTCTGATTGGCCAGCCTGCAGCAGCTTCTGCCAGGCTACCTTGATGAGGTGTGAAGTGGCCTGACTTGACACAAAGGAATGTGCTTGGGGAGAGAATCTCCCCTCAGCAGATGGTGAGGCAGGAAGGGGGAGGGCTGCCAAACTGGTCTTCAAAGGCAGAGAAGGACATTTGCAGCACCCAGCAACACCCCCACATCCTGCAACCCCAGACAGCTAGGTGCCCCCTTGATTAGATTAGGAGAGGGCAGGAGAGGGGTGTGTTTATGATTTTTAGCCACACCAGTGGGTGGGCTCAGCCAGATGTAACCTCCAAAAATCAGATTCATCCATGTTGGATTTTTAGAGAGTGTTGCCTTCTGGGATGGATTTTTGCCACACTTCCCAGGAAGTGGTCATCACAGGGGGACGACCCTGTCCCTGATTGGAGAACCAGGGCCCCCCTGCTTTTCACCCAGGAGCAAGGATAAAACTGGCAGACCTGCACCCACACCTCAGATCCCCTCCAGAATTCAACAAGAAAGGAACTAAAGAAGAAGAAGGACTGCCCTGCTGGACCCCTGGCCTGCACCTGGACCCTGCACTCAGAAAGACTGCACCAGCTGCACACTTGGGCTTCACCACAAGAAGGACTTTGCCTGGCTTCAACTGGTTCAAGGAGGGACTCCCTGTTTGCTACAGGTGAAAAATTGCTAAACCAGAGTCCCCTGCACCAACTCCTGAAGAAAGCGACCAGCTGACCACTGTCCAGTGGCCAAAAAGGAGTTTGCGCCAGGTGCATTCTGGGAGTTGAAGTCCGCACTTCCCAAGGACCATCACAGAACTTCTGGACCCTTGGGGTGAGCTGTGGACCCCAAAAGAACCTTGAAAGAACATCTGGGTGAAGCCCCAGAAGTTTGGAAAAGATTGGAGAATTTTTGAAAAAAAGCTCCATAAAGTGACCGACCCGACGCGGAAATTCTAGCCGGCTTGCCTCAACCGCGACCCGGCCTGACTTCGTGGTTCGTCCCGGTAAAGAAAAACATCCAAAAAAGAGACTAAGTCCGAACGTAAAAAGTTGACCGGGACCTCCCAGCCATCGTATCCGAGAAGGGCTCCATGGACGTCGGATCAAGATCCAGGTTTACCCCGGTCGAAGGATTTTCATCTCGAAAAAACGACTAAGTCCGAAGGTAAAAATCACCACCGAGGAAACCGACTTCGCGTATCCGGACAAGGGCTCCAGGAGGTCGGATTCAACTGGCAGGTTCGTCCCGGTGAAGAAAAACTTCAAAATAAAGACTAAGTCAGAAGGTAACTTTTTAACCGAGGCCTCCCGCGACTTGTAGCCGAGCAGGGCTCCATCGCGGTAGGCCTGAAAGTTTGACTTTGCCCCGGTCCTGGTGCAACCAGATGACCCGATTGGCGCTTTTTGTTTCTAAGCGCTAGAAAATAATAATACTTTAAAAATTCATATCTCCGGTTCCCCTGAACCGATTTTAATCGTTTTTGTGTCATTTTAAAGATAAAAATATAAGCTATTTTTATAAATTGTTTTTGGATTTTTAAACTGTTTCCTGTGTTTTATTTAATTACTGTTTTGTGATATTTGAATGCTTTACACTTTGTCTCCTAAGTTAAGCCTTGACGCTCAATGCCAAGCTACCAAGGGTAGAGCTGGGATTAATTTACTGAGACCTAACTGTACCTATGTGGAGGTTAGTGGCTTGTTGCTAGGTGTAGGTACCTACCTGCCCTACCAATAACCCATTTTCCAACAACAAGTCTACTTTGTCACGATTAGTGAAGTTATTGAAGTTAGCAGGCAGACTGGCAGAGTTGGCACCAAGTCCGTCACTGGTCTTCAGGTCTTCCTTTTTCGCCTCTGGAGTGTCCTTCTTCTTTAGGTCAGCAGCATCTGATTTCCTGGTGCCAGGGCCTCCTCTATATACTGAATTTAGGTGTGTTTCAGAGAGTCTAGGTAGTAGTCATTGGGCTACTTACCACTGCATTTCACTGCTCCCCCTATATGACCACTTCCAGACTTTCACAATTGTGTCCACATCAGGCAGCTCACCTTAGGGGTGGGTCTGCCCTGAGAGGGGGACACACCTCCTTGACTACTAATGTTCCAGTCTGTTCAGGTGCTAGATGAGTCCTGTTGCAGGAGGGCTCAGCATCCTCTCCTTTGAGGGAAGCCAGATCTACATATCAAGGGTGGTGGGCTTCTTTAAGCACCCTGCCTTGGAATACATTTTTACAGGTCATCCTGTTGGGAGGGGTGAGCTAACACTCCTGTCACAGCAAGCTTTGTTTCTGTCCACCCAAAAGCAAAGTCTCTCACCCCTGAGCATCAGAACTTTGTCTAGTGCTGGCAGGCTAGTTAGAACTAGTCAGCCAGTGCACAAATAGTGGTAGATGTTTCAGTGGGCAGCTCTAAGGTGGCCTCTGGGTGCATGGATTAATAAATCCATCACTGCCATCAGAGAGGTTTTATTAGTACAAAATGATTAAACCAAATATCACTCTTTTCAGTGAAGCCATCATGTAGTTCGGGAACTTGTACTGACTAGTGTCCAGCACATGTATACAAAATGGCTTCCTTGTTCACTCACTATGTCTGAGAATCGACAAAGACACAGCAGGGGAATATCTGCTATTGCAGATATGTCCTCGCATGTAATGTAATGAACCCAACCTTAGGACTGTAGGGCCTGCTGTATTGGTGACTTACAATTATTGCATGCAGTTTTAGGAGACAGGGCACACATGCTGTGTGCCATGTCATGTTTTTACTTTTGGCTGCACCATGACATGCAGCCTGTAATAGCAGTCTGCATGTGCTAGGTGTGGGGTCCCTGAGGGTGGAAGAATACATGCTGCAACCCTTGGCCATCCTGTTTGGTACCCTTGCTCCAGGTACCAGGGGCACCATTTACTAGAGACTTACAGGGGTGTCAATGGTTTGGCCAGTTGGGGAATATTTGCAAAGTTTTAGGGAAGGAGATCTGGCATTGGGGACCTGTTCAGCAGGAAATCAGTGCAATTGCATAAGATGCCAGGCAAAAAGTAGGAGTGACCATGACAAAAAGGGGCACATTCCTACATATTGTAATTTATATGATTTAAATATGGAATTTTAATTTTAAGTATAAGTAAATACATAGGGGGTCATTACGACCTCGGCGGTCTTGCAAAAAGACCGCTGAGGCCACTGGAGACAGAATACCGCCATTGCCGGCGGTATTCCTGGCTCCCTATTATGACATTTCCGCTGGGCCAGCGGACGGTAACAGTGTTACCGTCCGCTGGCCCAGCGGAAATGTCACATAAACATTGCTGCCGGCTCGTAATAGAGCCGGCGGCAATGCTGATGTGCAGCAGGTGCAGTAGCACCCATCGCACATTTCACTGCCCAAAATTCAGGCAGTGAAATGCGCGACGGGGCTATGCCTGGGGGCCCCTGCACTGTCCATGCTAAGTGCATGGGCAGTGCAGGGGCCCCCAGGGTCACCCCAAGTCCCCTTTCCGCCAGCCTTTCAATGGCGGTGTGTACCGCCACGGACAGGCTGGCGGTCGGGGACTCATAATCCCCAGGGCAGCAGTGCTTGCACCGCTGCCCTGGGGATTATGACCGCCAGGCGGAATCCTGGCGGGATATTGGAGGAGCAGGCGGTATGGCCGTGGCAATTCCACCACGGTCATAATTGCTGGCGGAACACCGCCAGCCTGTTGGCAGTGTTACCGCCAACTTACCGCCGGCCGCCAGGGTCGTAATGACCCCCATAGTCATGTTTTTAAACAGGTCACTTGTTTTTTGTTAGTGTGATAGTTCTAGTGAAGAGAAGTATGAAAAGGGTATTTATATTTGTTATTTAAATGAATAGATGTTAACATATTTAATTTTTGACTTATCTTTAATAATTGTTCCCTTTTTTCTTTTTATATGGAGATATCCACTGCAGAGACGGAGAGCTCCACAAATACTGAAATTTTGATTGCAGAAGTCTTCACCCATTCAGTGAAGTGGGCGGATAGTCTTAAGTTTAAATGTAGGCAGAGATCTCCCTATGTAAATAGTGATTTCCATCCATGAGGGGATCTACATCTAGGTGTAGGCAAAGTTATCTGTTTGTGAAATCAAACATGACACATCCTTCACATCTTTCATAAACTGAAAGGGAACAGCCTGAACATCTCCTTTGCTCTATTGCGTCAGCCACTATTATTCACCCAACTCTGAGCTTCAAGCGAATCCATTGAATGACCAGATGCAAATACTTTTTTGTAACAATAAGCTGTTCAAACTCTACCTGGTAAAATGTCACATGCATGTACATACTCCTAACCTTGGACCATTGTAAATTGGTATATGTAACACATTCAGAAAAACAATAAAATATAGTAAAATGTCAAGAATACCAACATCAGCAGAAAGACAAGCAACAGATAAATGCATTGTCTATATGGTGGCAGGCATAATGAAACACTTGAGCACAAACATGGATAATACTGGATTGATTGGTACAGCTGCTGCACAGCGTCTGAGAAAAATACTGGTGGTCCCCATAGAATAACAATACATAAACTCAGCATTGTAAGCACTTCCTACAAACATGTACATCAGCAATGGTGGCATGATATGAATTTGTTTTTGTACAACGCAGAAGGGAGAGACACCTGACCTCTGTATGCAGTACATATTTCAAATTTTTGAAACAGTAGCACTAACACAAGCAAAATGTGCATTTCTTCGTTTCAAACAAAGGCAGGCCATACAATTAACTGTAGCTCTCTTCATCCTACAAACTATATATGTCTAGCAGTTTTTCTGCGAAAAACACAGCAGCCATATGATTAAAATCCAATCATGTTCTCTTCGTACATGGACATGGCCACTAATGTCACATACAAAACATCATCAAAAGACTAGCTACAAGATTCACCAAGACATACACACGAACAACAGCAATGTAGCACTTTCACAAGGCAACAGGGGTGACATGGGTGACCACAAGCATTTAGATGATGCATCAAGGTTCCTCTGAGTTATCCTTCATTCATTGGGCACATAGGTTGGGCTGTGCTTCCAGTCCACATTATTTTCATCTTGTCTTATCTGCTCAAGACGGATCTAGTTGCTTGTGGCAGAACACATATTCACAATGCACTCACCACATGATGACAACTAACATATATAACAGCAAGGATACGGGTCTGCCCGCATACCAGTCTTCTAGGTCTTGACATAACGTAAGCCACATCATGCCCAGCCACTGCCTCTATGCGCTGCTGGAGAGATAGGAGTCCATGAACAGACATCCAAGTGCCAGGCTACTCAGACACCCTATAGCAAGGTGACTTGAAATGGAATTGGTATGTTCCCCACATGTCAGGTCTAAACAGTTAGGGAAAAAATGCAAACCCAATGTGTACATGGCCTTAATCAAATGTCACTGTGCACTGTCAGAGGTACATGTCACAATACAACCTGTAACATTCAGTCTATCACTTCAAAAGGTCTACCTGTCACTGGGTGCACAAACACCTATCAAGAGACTGCTGCTCCCCCCATGGGTGAAGCCCTCAGTGACGATGCCACACCTGGATGTGTGGATATTGTGACGGCGTTGGCCCATCTGGGGAACCTGGTCATCCTGACCACATCAACTCCTCCCAGCCCTGTTGCATCAATATCTCAGGCAACCAGTCACCCCCAGACCTGTGTCCAGAGGACAGAATCAACAATCTTGTGCCCCCCAGTCCAAGTGTTTGAGTTATATCTAGACACTTCTGACAATGATGGACCTGGACCCAGTGGTAGGGTCCAAACTATGTCAAGGGTGCAGACACTTGGGGGTAGAGTGCGTGGAAGGGATGGTGTGGGCCAGCAGCATGAGGCGGCTACAGATGGGTCTGGCCAGGACACCATCAACCAAGTCTTGGGAGCCTACCAACAATCCCAAGGCACGATGGGCCAGGTACTCAACGAACTCAGGGAGACCAAGCAGCTGCAGAGGGATTACCACCATGAAATATTGCAACAGCGGGAGGCCCACAATACCACCTTGGCCTCCCTAACAGGGGTGCTGAGGGACATGAACACCACCCTAAGCAGGGATCGAGCACAACACCAGATTCCTTCCATTGGCCCAGTAACATCAGCTCCTTCAACCTCTGTGGCAGCCAGTGGAAGGGAGGCCATGCCAGGGGAAGGACCTGCCTCAAACACCTCGGCCTCTGTAGCTGAAGAACCCCCTACCCCCCTGGAAGAGGAGACATGCACCCAAACATCCAGGAGGTGCAGATGCCAAGACCTCAACTGCTGCCAATAAGTGACCTCTTCCTGATGGAGCCCCTTTGTGTGCCACAAAACCACTCTGTTAACTGTTCTTCAAACACTATCCATTTTCCAGGACAGCTGAACACTGCACTTTGGACTTCAAATGTTGTGGCAGCTACTCCAATAATTACATCCACCATGACTTATCCTTTCACTATTTGACTTTTTTTTTTTAAATTAACTAACACCCTCATGTTCAGAGCACATGTGAATAAAAACAGCTATCACACAATGAATGACTAATAGTGATTTGTCATCATTTTGGGATGTAAAATGTGAAATTCATGTGATGCAAATGAGGTACTCTTAAGATGGTAATGTAAGAAGGGATTTGTCACAGGCAGTGTCAGGCTGACGATTACTAGCAACACAACAACAGAAGTGGTCACTCACACCAAAATGTTTATTTACAATGCACAGCCCATAGACTGCAAATATGTCTGGACTGTCATTGCCAAGAATGAGAAAACATTGTTGCTTCTGGCTAGATATCAAAAAGTACCATCCCACTGGCCATAGAAGAAAAGGCTATGTCAGACCCTGTCCCATAGTATAGGCAAACAGATCAGTGGGTGTTGTCACCAGCTTGACCCTTGCCACATACCAGAACCAGGACTATCTAACTTAACATACCCCATGAAACAGAAAGAGTACAGTACACAGTCCCTAGTCAAAGGCCCATCCTATTACGAAGGTTAAGCATCTAGTGGCATGTTACACACCAATGTCAGTTTTGTGGCACAGGCAGGAAACACATTGACATCTACATACAGGACTTACAGGATCATTTTCAACACAATGTGAATGGAAAATGGATGGATTGCACAGAATGACATTTACAAGGCCACATGATCAAACACATGAAACCATTGGACCAAAATACTAGGGCAAACAAGTCAGATAACTGCCCTCCAACTGTCCAGGCAGCCTGGGCATGGAACTCACACAACCCAAATTTGTGACAAACAGCACCTGGATCAATTCCATGTCCCCTTCACATGTCAGACAGGCTACAATCACCTGCCAATGACACAACTCTGAAATGCCCACATGGGGATGGCATGGTGAAGAGAACTGGAAGGAAAAAGTGACATACATATTTCTGTTCTTTCTATGAAATTGCAATGTGACTGCCCCAAACAAAGGAGATCCTCAAAAGAGGCACATCTTCAGGTCTGGTGTAGCCAGCAAACCTTGGCCGTATGATGCATAGCATGAGATGCCCTGTCTCATGGTTACAGAGATATCCTTCTCCACAAATCCTGACCCCTACAGTACCCCCAAGCAATCAAAGTAATCACAGAACATCACATACTTACTCTCAAGTGAAGTACTGATTGATGAGGTCTGTCCTCATGTCTCCACCTTCATCCTCATCACTGTCATTATCACTTTGCATTTCCAGAGGCTCACCCGGTGGCACTGCCAGCTCCCTCTCATCAGGGATGTATGGTATGTTTCTCCTCAGAGCAAGGATGTGAAGCATGTAGCAGGCCACAATAATCTTACAAACATTTGCAGGTGAATAGAGAAGGACTCCACCTGATTTGTCTATGCTCCAGAATCTTGCCTTCAGGAGCCTAAAAGCCCACTCCACGACACAGTGTGTTCTTCCCCTGGCGTAGATGGGTTCCTCAATGGTGTCAGCAACCAGGGACGGTTTAGGTAGGCAGAATCCCCTGAAAGTAAATGTGTGCTACCATCAGTCCAGGGCAACATCTCACTAGCAGAGACATAGCATACAAAAACACATGACATATGTTACTTTCCAACCATCCAGGCCCTCTCTGGGTGCTGTTGTGTCCTCAGCTGGGGAATTGTGCTGTTCCACATGGCAAAGGCATCATGGACTGTACCCAGGCACCGGTCACAGACTTGGGAAATATAGAGGGCCCCAAACACACTACCTGGACATTGATGGAATGGAAGCTCTTCCTGTTCCTAAAGACCTATTCATTGCCATGGGGTGGAACCACCAGGGCTACATGGGTACCATCAATGGCTCCCACAACATGTGGGATGTGTGCCAAACCCTAGAACTCAGTTTTCACATGGGAAAAATCCTCACGTTGAGGAAAACAAATGTAGCTGTCCAGGTGTTTCTACATTGCTGACAGAACATCCTTCAATACCAAACTGAATATAGGCTGGGGTATCCCAGCAGATTGGGCCACTGTGTTTTGGAAGGATCCTGTGGCCAGGAAGTGCAACACTGACATGACATACTATGGGTGGTATGCTATTTGAATGACATATGGCTGGCATCACATCTGGCTCCATCTGACGACATAGAGCCATGATTGTCTGCTTATCCAGGCAGTAGATCTGAATGACAGGTCTGATCTGCAAGTCTGCTAGTGGATGGGTACACAGGAGGGTGTCTGATTCTACTCCTCCCAGGGTAACTATGTAGGCCAAAAAGAAAAAAAAGTCAGTCATTCAATGTGTCCCTAGCAATTTCCATAATACATGTCAGATATGAAATGTGTCATGTCATGTGAGTCACTGTAAACATGATACACACCACACACCCGAGCTAACACGTGCACATTTGTGAAACGTTAACTCCTTGGTTATCTACATATGTGTACAAAGCCTGTATCTGGACATCAACCTCATGTCCTAATTATTCCATGAACTGGCTGTGATTCTTGGATAACATGTGGGGGAGAGGGTGGTGGCTGTACCCCCAATAATGTTGTCACATCTATGGGAGCACATACCTCCACGATAACGGAAACAATTGACCTACATGACAGAACAAGGCTAGCACTCAATATTCACTAGGACATCATTTTTATAATTGTGACGTATCAAAAGATATTGTAATTGCATTGTATTCCTCTAAAATGTCCTGCATTTCCTTCCGTAGGTATCAGTTCTTCCTGGCTGACATTGATTGTGTGCCTGTAGTTGTGTGTGTTTGTGCTGCTTGCTGCTCCATGTGGTGTTTTTTGAAGTATGTGAGTTTGTGTGCAGCGCTGTTGTCCCCCATGGGTAGGGTGTGTGTTGTGTGATGGGCATGTGTTTGTAGCTGCAATGTTGGTGTCATGGCATTGTGTTGTGTTTGTAGTGGTATGTGTTTCTTTTTGGGTGGTGTGATGTGGGCATGTATGGAGTATGATGTGTACCCTGATACGGCTACTGTATACATGTGGTGTGTGTGTTCTTGAGTTTTATCTTTGCAGACATGGATAGTGTTGAGTTGTGGTAGCTTGCTTTGCATTTGAGTGCACAAGTGTCCATTTAAGTGTGTGTCCCTCACAGATGGTTGGTGTATGGGTATGTCCCATGGAGTGTGAGTTGTGTGTGCTTTGTTGCCTTGCCCTTCACCCATTGTGTGACTGTGCATGGCAATTTACATTGGTATTGCTTGCTCCTGATATTTAGTTGTGGGCAGCTGCTGTCCACATGTTTTTGGGGCCTTGTTCAACATGATATATATGTCCCAATGCAGCCTCCTTCCAAGAATGGTCCTGCTACTCACATCGCAGATGTGCAGGTGTTGTTGTGGTGGTGTGCTTTGTGTCTTTTGTCTATTTTTCTTTGTGTCCAGTGGGCATGGCATTGTTGGTCCATTGTGTTATGATGTGTGTGATGTCTGTATCAATTGCTGTGTTGTTTGATGGTGGTGTTGTGTGTGCTATGACAGATGGAGGTATATGAGTGTTGTATGTGTGGCCAGTCCCTGGCAAGTGTTGGGTGTGAGTTTGTGGAATGTATTTGTATATGTGCAGTAGATGTGTTGTTGTTGTGTATGTTGTGTGGCCTTCAGTGTCCCTAACCCTGTGTTGTGTAGCCATGTGTATATGTGTGGTATTGTCATGCAGTGTGTGTGTGTGTGCTGGCTGAAGTGTGTGTGTTTTGATGTGTCAGTGTCTGTGTTGCAGTATGTGAGTGTGTGTATCTGAAATAATAGGTGTAGCTGCTGGCCTTTGGCATTCCCGTCCAATAATGTTAATAATACAGGTAGGTGTGTGCACTTATGGTTGGTGTCGTCCACGTTGGCGTTGAATTTGTTGTCTTTCGGTGAGCAGGAGCAGTGGCATGACGTTTAAGAATGGGTCCATGGTGGCTCTGGATGTGTACTGCTGTGTGCAGGTGAGTTTCACCCCTTAACCTCTTGCTTCTGTCTGCTCATCCATGGTGGTTGGACCGCAGAGGTCACATTGGCAATATGCACCATCGTAATAGGTCTGGCAGAAACATGGCGGTCTTCTATCTCCTTGACCACCAAACTCATAATATGGCTGTCCACTTTGCCAGACTGTTGGTGGTCAGACCCCCACCACCAACATGGTGGTCACGGAACCATCAAACTCGTAATCAGCCCCAAAGTTTGGAACCACATTATCTCTGTGACAACCTAAAATATACGTAATAAACGAGTACTGGGCGAAAACTGGGTTTAACTGATAATTATGATCAGAGTTCACATGATTGTGTGGCTTCAGTTGGTACTTGATGTTGCACCAGCCATTTGTACAATTTCATATTTGTGCTACTGGCACACAGCATGTACACAACCTGCACAACTTAAATTTTGCCATTGAGCATTTTGCATTAGCTGTGGATTAAGGGAAACACAGTGTGCATTCTATCACTAGATTGTGACTGTTTTCAAGATGTCCCCTTTATCATTTGCACCCTACATAGAAATTCAACGACCCACAGTTGCAGAGGCTGCTTTGGAGCATCGTGTGATTCTCAAGATAACATCTGAAGGCATTTTTCCATGTTACAAAGCATTCAATTGACAATTATATAGTATTTTGCATGTGGATATTATGATGATGTTTTTCAGTTTGTTGGCCTTATTATGTTTACAAATAATGTTTTTGCATAGTTGATGATTTTTCCCAGTTTATTTTGGATTGGTTTTAGGTTGTATTTTTTCATGTTTACTCATTAGATTTATTTCACGATCATGTAGTGGTTTAAATTGCACCACAGATGCTGGATGGATGAGTATCAACCAGTGTAGTTTCACTGGGTAATCAGCGAACAGCTGAACTCATGTTTAGAGAAGGGCTTATGGAGAGATTATACTTCCAGATTCGGCACTGTGAGATTGATGATGCAAATAATACATCTTGAGCATCGTGAGTCCAGCTCATTAACATTTGCATGGATTTGTTTGGTATGGGGATATTTCTGTCAACTCATGTTTTAAAAGCACTTGCTGTGAGCACACGTTTTTTGGTGAAAATAATTTCAGTTTTTAGTTTTTTGTTTTGTATGTATATTGTGATGTAACTGGTGGCAGTTTGGAAGTGTGGTGTGTTGATCGGATATGGTGTATTTGTTTTTTTCAAGTGTGTTTGAAAGGGGTTATCAAAGTCATGATATGTGGATTATAACATGTTGTTGATGAAGGCTTAGATGGGAATTGTTTCAGCATTGTTTGGAATCAAAATTTCTCTGTGTCAACTAAAATGTATGGAATAAACAAGGAGTACTGGATAGAAACTGGGTTTAATTGATTATAATGATCAGCGTCCATGAGTGTACGGCTTCAGGATTGGTCCTTGATGTCATACTAGCCATTTGTGCAATTTCATATTTGTGCTATTGGGACACAGCACAAACCAGGTCTGCACGTCTTACATTTTGCTATTGAACATTTTGCATAAACTGTGGATAAGTGAAACACGGTGTGTATTCTATCACTATATTGTGACTACTCCATCTCTGCCATGATTAAACTCCTCCAGTGGTCCTGTGGAGTAGGGGCTGTCAGAGGAAAACCTCTTATTCTGCCCACCTCATTTAGTGGGGGGAATTAGAGGTCAGTTTTCAGTGCCAAAGCATGGGGATACATGATCCATGCTTCAAAAATGTCGACACACCTTTAGATTGGATTAACTGAGTACTCCCACAAACAGAGACCTTGCTTGACCTCTTCGTGATCTAGAATTGCTCTTGAATCCAATCTTTAAGGCATATCAATATTTTTCGAAGGACTTAGTTCAGTCCTCCCACAGATGAGACAGCAGTGAGAGACCTTGCTCGATGTTGACATGATCTAGAGATACTCTTGAATCTTATCTTTAAGGTGTGTCAATATTTTCATGTTTCCTCATAACTGGGAGAAAGGGTGGAAGTACTTTAGGCACCTCTAGTGGTAACTGATGCACCACTTCGCAGACCACACAGACTATTGGCAGGTGTGGCCCATTTACCTTCATGGGTGTCTCTTTTAATACGTTACTGTCCTGATGATGACCCTTTTAGTAAATTAACCCAGGTGCTGACAATATTACATAGGACTGGCTGGTTTTCCAAGGAACTACTTAAGGACTTCAAAGTTCATCTTTCTGGATGTTCTAGCTATTCTCAAACTGAATAATATGCAATATAAGGTGTTATAATGTAGACCAGTGCTTTGCTGTGGGAGAGCTAGCCTTGCAACAGTTAAAAATTACTTTGGTGTTTTTCACTGCCAGGACATTTAAAACATAAGTACGTGTCCTTCTTTTTAAATACCATGTACCTGAACTATGAACATTTACAGCCCACCTCAGGTGTGACTTATTGGTAAAGGGGTTATTTGCCAGGGTGAATTTCCAGTTTAAAAAAATCACATTAAGACTGCAGGGGCAGGCTGGAAGAAGTGATTTGTACTGTCTCTTCAGTGGTAGCAGAATAGGTGCTGAAGTCCACTAGTGACATTTAGGCCCATATTTATACTTTTTTTGTGACACATTTGCATAATTTTTTGACCGAAAGTGACGCAAACTTACAAAATACAATTGTAATTCGTATGTTTGCGCCGCTGTTGCGTCAATAAATGACGGTAATGCAGTGCAAAAAAAGTATAAATCAGGGCATTAGGGTGTTAACATATTTTTGAAGACAATCCAATTGTTGCTAATATGTTTGCATTTTGCAGAGGTTGTTCAAAGGTTAATGTTTTTGTAGTTGCTGTTATTTAATGTCTCACAATATTTGTGTTGTCAATGTTTTCAGAATCCGTTTGTGGGGCCTAGGAAAGGCAGGGATTACTGGGCCCCAACCAGGGTGGTTGAGGTTGTTTGTCACTGGTACTCTAGGATTCATCTTACTACAGCTCCACAGATTGGGGCAAGTACAACCTTTCTCACACATGACTCCCAGGGTAGTGAAGGTGAGCAGTCACACGCTTCTCAATGAGGTAGTATGGGGGACAGGAGCTCAGAGCTCAAGAGCCAACCAAAAGACACAAAATATTATAATAAAGCCTGTGCTAGTTTTTAAGTAAGATAAAGTATCATAATCACACAGATTTCTAAGATGGTTTAGTGAAAGAGTTGCATACTCCCTACAGGATCTAATGAAATGCAGATAGCCCCGAGATGTGATGTGTCTTTCCCTTTTTCTCACAACTCAGGCAAATATATGGGTACAGGCATGGTGCAGAACAGTAGTTCCCCCAAAAGCTGGCTCTTATGTCAGTTGCATTGGTTTTTGATCAAGTAGTCTGCAATGGCAAAGGTTAGCGCTAGCAGCAACAGTTTTCCTCTGCTTCCATGCAGGCACAATTTCCCAGTTCATACAGACACAGTACTGTGTTACCTGCTGTTAGAAATTGGGTTGTTGGCTGACTGGGTGGTAAACCTAGTCAAACACCAACCACAATCCTAATCAGGGTAAGTGTCTGGCAAACCCCAAATTAACCCTCTTATAACTTGGCACAGAGCAGTCAGGCTTAACTAAGAGGCAATGTGTAAAGTGTTTGTGCAACACTTCAAACAGTAAAACAGTGAAAACACTATACAAAATTAATCCACTCCAGTTTAGAAAAATAGTAGGGGTGGGCAGTAAATACTCCCCAAACCAGTGGAATTCGTGGAGTTTTGCCACTCCACAACCGCCACACAGTGGAATTTACCACCCACCCCGCATCTTTGTAAATGCTGACTGATCAGTGTCTCCTGTAGCACTGACTATGTGCATGCCCAGAATGCTAGTGTGTTGTGTTTGCACATGTGCAGCAACAGACATGCAGTGGCTCCGGGGGCACAGGAAGGGAGCTGTGGGCTTGACTTGGCATGCATTTACTTACTCTTTGGCGTCTCTGTTCTGCAAAAGCTGCCTCTTAGCTCTGGGAGCTGAGTGCCTCAGGGGCAGCACCTGGCTGAGGCACCAGACAGCCCTGCTGCTGAGCAGAGCCAGGACAATGGGAGCTCACTGGGCTTTCTTGAAGTTCTACCGCCACCACCTAGCACCAGTGGGGCCCTACTTCAGAGCGTTGAAGCTGTGAGGATCGGCTGCAGCAAGAACTCACTTGGTAAGTTGTTTTTTCATACTCATGCAAAGCTGTCAAAGTTGCAAAGCAGTGGGAGGGTCACGGGGGTCCTTCAGATTTTAAAATGCTTGCTTAAACTTCTCATTGAAATGCATGGGACTGGGTGATTTCAGAAAATCAAGGACAACTCTAGTCATAACAAAATGTGGCTGAAAAACCATGGTGGGCAGTGAACATCCTCCCTAATTTAGGGTCATTTGAGGACTGTGCTTACCCCATAATGTTGAACTTGTGTCAGCCCCAGCAGCCCTCACTGACACTGACAGCCCGTTCTCAGCAGATGTGATGCCCCTGGTCCCTTGAGTCTCACCTCACCATCTGATCAGCTCACAGAGAGCTCTGTGCTGCTGACTGAAGGAGCTGCTCTCAGTGCTAAGTGCCCTCCTTTGATGCTGTAAATTAATGTCACAGAGCTTAGCAGGTGATTAGTTATCTTTCACGTCAGGAAATAATAAACAGAGCCATCAATGCTACTGTAATGCATCTTGTGTCGATGCACCTGACATATTTCGATGGTTTAATTAACCACCTGCAAGAAGATGATTTTTAAACAGCGGTGTGGTTTGCATTATAGAATGTTTGCGTTTCTGGTGCGGGCAGGGTATAAGCAACAGGGTTGTCACTGGCTCTGAGAGTGGGGTTTACAAAGCTGCCACACATTGGAGGGGTTGCTTGTGCTTCTGTTGAGTCTGTTGTAGGTTGCTGTGACAACAGCTGCAGGCAGCGATGAGTGTACAGTAGACAGACAATGCCATTACAGGAATCCAATATCACCCAGTTGCGTAATGATATCCATAACCGAGGGCAGACTGACCTTTTTGATGGCCCTAGGCCTCAAACCTACTCAGCTGCATAATTTGTCTATGAACATGGCCAGGGGACTATGTAATGCATAGAAGGGGCTCATATATGAGTAAGGCTGTGGGAGGAGGAACACAGGCATGTGACTGCTACACACGTTAGAAACAAACACTTTACAAATACTCTGAAATGTGGAGCTGCGAAGTAGTAAAAGGTTGTTATTGTTGTTCCTCCTACCGGGGTGATTCACCTCACAGTTAAAAACAAAACAATACTATTTTCCTCCCCAAACTTAATTGAAGGGCTTCCTGAGAATCCGAATTATCAGCAGCATCAAGGGGAGACGTTTTGCGAGCAGTCAGAGATTAGAAGGTGTGAGCACACGGAGCTGGAGTCTATACTGCATCCTGGAGTGGAGGAGCTGCCTGTTTTCACCAAAAATGTTTGAAAGGGCCTTAAAGCGAATTGATTGTAGGGTAGGCAGAATGCTGCAGAGTCTTGCAGAGCTTTTATGTAACTCTGCAAACATCCACTGAGTAAAACTCTGTGAGTTCCATCCACCCCCCAAAAAATAGAGTAAGATTTAAATTAAGAATAAAATGACAAAAATCTAATAGGAAGAACTTGAGTTCTGAATTTCTAAATACTAAACTGTGAAATAGCACTTAGAAGCAAGAAACACCAAGTGAGAATATCTGATTGTAATGGACAAGGACAAAGTGAAAACTTCAGGTTGAGCACGATGGAGCGTGGGCCAGCTACAGGGACCCAGTTGGGACCACTGAACTAAAGTATCATGAATCCGGGATTGCAAAGTGATGCATTGGTTCCGAACTATGTAGTAGAAGGATGGATCACTTTTTCCAATGCAACAGCAGCGATTTATCAGTTCCAAAATGCAGTGAAGCTGTGGTGTGAGTTCCTATTGTGTTGAGGAGCTGATGTGCAGTTGAGGAGATGCATCCATTCTGATAAGCACAGAGGCTGAGATGTATAGTTTCGGCATCATCGTCGAGGCTGCTGTTGGGGGGGCTGTGAGTACTTTGCACTGAGAAAAGTGCCACTGTGCTGGTTCCAAGGGCAATGCGTGGGTGTCAAGGTGTTTGGTACAGCAGCAATGTGTTCTTGGTTGCACTGGTTCCAACCTACCCAACCAACCCAGCCAGTTGAGGTGATGCATTGATTTTCTCCATACACCGAGGTGATGTTTCATTTCTGCTCCTGCAACGTAGGATGCATTGGTTCTGCTGGAGCATGCACCTTAGGTCCACTTCCAAGGGTTTAAGACTATGGTGGCACCTCTTGGCAGGAGAGACTCCCAGATGGCAGAGCTCAGGTGCAGGAGCAGGGTGATTAGATGTCTGTCCCTGAGACTTCAGATCAGGTGGTAAGGTTGGGGGTAAGCCCTTAGAGTCAATCTGGGTTCAAGTGATGTGGGTCCAGTCATATTTACCCAGCCACAGAAAAAGCAGGCAGCAGGACAGGATAGCAGAGCAAGAGTCCAGAAAAGCAGCAGTGTAGCAGAGTGGCATTCCTTCATGAGCACCACAGTCCTTCTTCCTCGGAGAGTACTCACAGGTTCAGATGTATACTGATTTGGTGGAGTCAGAGGTCCATTACTTATACCCAGATGAGCATTTAAAGAGGGAGGGACTTCAGGGACAGGCCTTTGAAGAACACAGTGGGTGGCCCAATCTGTTCTGTGGACCCTCAAGTAGCATTTGATTTACATGCCCTCCTCACGTAGCATTTCATTTAAAGGCCCTGGACACATGTACTGCCCTCTACTTGGGGCTTATAAGTAAATTAAGTATACCAACTTGGGATAAGCCAATGCTACCATGTTTAGGGGAAATGGCACAAGAACTTTAGTACTGATTATCAGAAAGACAGAAAGACAGCAACAGCAAGGTCTGAAAAGTGGAGAAGGTAGGAAGAAGGCAAACCGTTAGGGTGAAGACTACCCTAAGGCTGTCAGATCTAACAGCCACTGAGAAGAACATGTGAGTCCCTGGAGATGTCTGTAGCATCTTCACACTCTTAAGCTTCAGAGCTGGGATGGCAGACACCACAACGCTTTAGTGTCTGAGGCACAGGGCAATACGCTCAGCTATCTTGTCAGCAGTTGTGGCCTTTGGATGAACATGCATGAGAGTTTGTCTTTTGCAGCTGCTTCCTTCGAAACCAATGCAAGCAGATGTTGCCCAGTATACACTAGGAGGCTTATGCAGCAGTGTGGATATCTTGGGTGGTAATGGAAGCACTAAGCCCTCTGGGTTGATGGTGGTTACACTAGGCTTTCGGAGACAACCTCACAGTTGGCACCTCACAGTGGGGACTTCAAGAGTAGGCTGGGGAACCATGCAGAATACAGGTCAGGACGGCTTTGCTCTCTCTCAGAAGTGAGCTACTTCTAGCTGCCACACTCCTCATGGATATACTCTGCTTCCCCTCTTGGAAAGTCCCTCATTCTGCATGGCCAAGCACTCTTCTTCCCTCTCTAAGCAAGCAGGCCACCTTCTAGGTTCTTAGGTAGAACCTCAGCTTTTCCTGCAAGTTGCAGATTTCAGGTTTCTCTTCACCTCTGATAGATGACCTGCCATGCAGACACCAGCCCTGGTCATTTAATAGCCCACTAAATATTCTGTGGAGCCTTCCACTCTGCGGTCATGATGGACCTGGAACTGGAACAAGTAGGGTGGCTTGGATTGTATTTTTATATGCATTTTTGAAACAGGGTAGGCATATCCACTGTCTCAAGCTTCAGAATCAATTTGAGTTGTTTCTCCTTCAAACATAATTTTCAGGATCCTCTCCAGATAAAACCTCTGTCCAAAGAGATGAGTCTCACAGCTGTCATTTTGTGATTTTGTGAATCAGAGACAGACAAAAGAGTAGGCCTTGCCTAGATACTTTCTCATGTTGAACAACAGAAAATGCAGCCCCACCCCTTATCTCTACCATATACCAAATGGTTATACTCAGGACAAACTATTCAGAAATCTTTGGCTAATGAGATTCCCATGGAATTTCTAAAAACAGCCCTGTCTCAGACCTCCTTTCTTAAGTGCTGGGGTCTACATCCTCCAGCCACAAGAATGCTGGAAATATACTCCCACTGTTTGGTAATGCTATCTACATCCTCCATATTGTGCAATTCTATACCAGGATAATCCAAAACAGATTCCACTGGCCCCAATACCTGTAGGAAGGGTCCTAATAACATGTTGCACATTGTGATACCCAGCACAACAAGCAGCTTTGCATTACTATACAACTGAAACCACATGCTATTGATCATTCCTACTTGTGGAACTCATAATAGGGAGATTAAATCATCTAAAAAAAACAGCAAGGTAGGACGATAATGTTTCTGTTCATGTCACTGAAAAATGGCTTAAGTGAATTATAACCATGCTCAAGCCACATACGTAAACATTTCCCATCCCTCCCACAGCTTCTCCCATTTCTGTCAGTAACCAAGATGCACACAACTGTCACCTCACAGTAAGTGCTAGCGGAATGTTTGCACCAGAGAAAGAAATCAGAACTTTGTAGAAAGCACCTTTATTATTGAGAAATAATACACATAAATCCTAAAGCTACACTCACAAACAATAGCACTGTACTGCTCTGGGGTAAATGGGTAAAACAGCATAACCATACATAAAGCATGCCAACCACTTCCAAATGTCACTCATCAGGGGGGAGAGTAACACAAAATTATAAATTGTCCTGCATTACAGCACTTACCTAAAGTGTCATGTAAATTAACCCACTCAGTGCCTGGGGTGAGCTGGTCTCGTCCAGGCACACGGTTCCCGTGTGTCCTGGACGAGACCAGCTCGTCCTGCACCCAGCCCATGGGGGGAGCGCTAGCACTCCCGTTATGGGCCTCCCACCCACACCCCCCAGTCTAGGATGGAAGGGCAATCCCTTCCCATTCCACCCCGAACCCCCCCCCAGCAATCTGATGACGTCAGCGCGCTCACAGCATGCCGACGTCATCAGAAGCTGCCGAAGACGCGTTGGAAGCCATTTGCTTCCAGCGCGTGGGGAGAGAGGACGTCCCTTGAGGTAAGTCCTTCTCATGGGGGGTTTTGAGGGGGGTAAACAGACACAGGGGAAAGGAAAGAGTTTTTCCTTTCCCCCTGTGCCTGTTTTCAGTGGATTCCTGGTGCACGATCGCAGGCAGGGCCCGCGATTGTGAACCAGGAATCCACCATAGGCACCAGGGATTTTGTTGTTCTTTTATTTTTGGGAGCGACCCCTTGGGCAAGGGTCGCTCTCCTCGGGGGCTATGAATAATCCTATTTTGTTTCCCCCTTGGGGCAGATCGGCCTTTTTTTCAGCTGATCTGCCCCCAGGGCGTTCGAAAACCACTACAACACAAGGGATTTTGTTTTCAATAAGTTTTTGGGCAGCGACCCCTTAGGCACGGGTCGCTGCTGCGCGGGCAATAATTTGTTATATGTTTTCGGCCCCCTGGGCCTAGATGGGCCATGTTTTTAGCCGATCTCACCCCGGGGGGTCGAAACCCACTAGGCGCCAGGGATTATGTGGTATGTATGTGTGTTTTGTGTGTTTGGGGACACCCATTGGGCAAGGGTCACCCCCCAAAGGGGGGAAAATTAGTAAACCACCAATACGCCAGGGATTTTTTTTTTTTACCCTTTTTTTGTTTTGTGCTAGGGGTGCCCCATTGGCAAGGGTCGCCCCCTAAAGTGGGCACAGAGCTGTTGGCCATTATCAGCCAATTTGTTTTATGCCCATCTGCCCCCAAGGGGGGCAGAATCCACTTAGGCACCAGGGATCTTGTGTGTGTTTTGTGTGGGTGGGGGGGGCGGCCCCTTTGGCAAGCGTCGCTCCCCAAAAGGGGGGCACATTACTGATGACCATTTCTGTTCCCCTTGGGGGCAGATCGGGCTATTTTGTTATAGGCCTATCTGCCCCCAAGGGGGCAGAAGCTACCAAGACATGAGGTATTTTTTTTATTTTTTTTTGCTCCCCTTAGTTTTTTGTGCTGGGGTGCCCCCTTTCGCCCCCTCTGGCAAGGGTCGTCCCCCCCCCAAACGGGTACAGAGGTTTTTGCCATTTCTGCTCCTCTTGGGGGCAGATCAGCCTATTTTTTTTAGGCCCATCTGCCCCCAAGGGGGGCAGATGCCACTTAGGCACCAGGGACAATTTCTAAGTTCTTGGTGTCGGGGTGTTTGTCAACTGGCAAAGTATTTGAATTTGTGAATATAACAGTTTATTTCTTCTAGTTCAAAGCGTTTGCTTTCTTTGCTGTGGATCCTTGTGGTTTTGGCAGTAGTTGTCCTGCGGTTTGCATAATTGCATGTTTTAGATAAGTGAAAGCAATTTACTCCAAAGGAGTATTGTTGACATGCATGAATGACATGTTTGTAGGTGGTGTACTAAATGCAGTATTGTGTGTGAAATTGTCCTTAGATTTGAGCACAATTATATTTGTGTTGTCATATGTCTAATTTTCTTTTTTCTTTTTTCTTTTTAGTGGGATATCATTGGTGATTGCTGTGTCTGTGCAGAGTAGTTGCTGGTGAGTAGCTTTTTCAGGCAAGTGAGTGGTATAGTTTTTTAATACATAACTCTTTGTGATAAAGCTACACTTTGTGTATCACTTATTTTAGTGCTGGTTGTTGTTGGCAATCCATTTGCTGTTAGTGAGGATCATGGCTAGCTGCAGAGTGACCGCTCAGCAGGTTGTTGGCATGCTTTTTGAGTCGTCTTCAGACCATGATTAAGAGACTGACGCTGAATCAGAGGCAGAGGAGGAAGTGAGAGATTCTGGCAGTGAGTTTTCTGTCCAAGAGAATTCTTCTGATGAGGAAGCCACTCTCAGTGCAGAGGAAGGGCCTGTTTTAGAGGAGGACATTGATGTTCCAAGAGTGCAGGAGCCTGGGGCTGAAGGGTTTCCCATTAGAAGACCTGACACCTGGATTGCCCCAAACATGGAGCAGCCACAGTTACCTGCATTTACTGGTCTCCCAGGATGTATAGTCAATACGGAAAATATTTTGCCTGTCAATTTCTTTCACTTGTTTATGGACGATGTATTTTTGGAAGAGACTGTGGAGCACACTAATTGGTATGCGGAGCATAATTTGAGGGACAACGCTGCCAGAGTTAGGCCTCAGACTAGAGCTACTCAGTGGGTTCCCACATATCTGGAAGAGATGAAAATGTTTTTAGGTTTGACTTTTTTGATGGGGTTGATAAGGAAGCCATCACTGGCTTCTTATTGGTCTACTAGTCCCTTGATGGGAACGGCTATATTTCCTGCAACTGTGACAAGTAATCGCTATTTGCTTCTTCTTCGTATGCTGCATTTTGTAGACAATGCTTTAGCCTTGCCACGAGATCACCCTGATTGTGGCCGTCTTTTTAAGTTTAGGCCTGTCCTTGATCATTTTGTATATCAGGTTTCAGAGGTCTATGTTCCAGGCAAAGAGAAGTGTGGACAAGTCTTTGGTCCTTTTCAAGGGGCGTTTAGTTTTTAAGCAGTACATTCCTAGTAAGGGGGCACGGTATGGGATTAAATTGTATATGCTGTCAGAAAGCACTACAGGATACGTGTATAATTTCGGGGTCTACACAGGTAGGGATTCCAGTATTGACCCTCCTGGTTGTCCGGCCACTTTTGGAGTTAGTGAAAAAATTGTGTGGGAACTTGGTAGACGGCTGTTTAACAAAGGTCACCATTTGTAGGTAGATAATTTCTACACTGGAGGGCAGTTGTTCAAGTAGTTGTTTAGAGTGGACACTGTTGCTTGTGGCACAATCCGTTCTAACCGGAAAGGCTATCCTAGGGAGCTTGTCTGTAAAAAACCTGAGAGGGGACAGTGCAGTGCCTTGCGGAATAATGAGCTGCTAGCTCTGAAATTTTCAGACAGGAGGGATGTGTACATGCTATCTACCATCCATGATGAGAGTGCTTCCCTTGTGACTGTTTGGGTCAGGTTGCCGAAGTGTGCAAACCTGCGTGCATTTTGGACTACAATAGGCACATGGGTGGTGTTGATAGAGTAGATCAGAGGTTGGAACCTTACACTGCTCTTCGTAAGTCTTACGTGTGGTATAAAAACTATGGCCCTACATTTATTTCATTTGGCAAGTTTTAATGCTTTTATTGTGTTCAAGGATTGTTCACCTGAGTCAAGGATGAATTTTTTTAAATTTCAGGAGTCAGTGATAGAGAGCCTTATTGTGGTGGAACAGGCAAGAGTTCCTAGAGTAGCAGTGGTGGAGAATGTGGCCAGATTGAAAGATCGCCACTTTCCAGATCACATTCCTCCCACTCCCAAAAAAGACTTGCCCACCAAGAAATGTAGAGTATGTGCCAGAAGAGGAATCCAGAGGGAGAGCCGGATGTACTGCCCCGATTGCCTTTCAAAGCCTGGGCTGTGTGTGGCTGGCTGTTTCAGAAATTACCACACTATGAACATTTTTGGGGAAATACCGGTGTGCTTGGGGTGGCGCTTGGCTTGTGGTGTGCTTGGGGTGACGCTTGGCTGGCAGTGTGTTTGGGGTGGCGCTTGGCTGGTGGTGTGCGTAGGGTGGCACTTGGCTGGCGGTGCCAGCCAAACGTCAGTCCACACACTCCCATCAGCTATTGTGACTGGGCCCCTGGCTGGCGGTGTGACTAGTCTTGTGCATGTCATGTATGAAAGGTGTGTGAATGGACTGTAAAATGGTTGGAGCCTTGACGCGGCTTTACAGCTCACGAGCTGTGAGTCATTGGTTCCGTTTTTTGGCCTTTCAGTTATTAACAGTGCATTTCACTTTTGTGAAATCTCTTGTTAATAAAATTTGATCTACTGAACCATCACTCACCCTCGTGCCACATCCAACCAATATGTGTGGTACAAATGACTAAACCTGCTTCGCTGTAATCAGGCATCGCAGCAGACTTGTGACACACTGGGTGTCTCAGGTGGGACCCCGATGATGAAGCATGGTTGGTTGGTGAGGGGTCTTTTTCACATAACCTAAGTGCGTTTCTTTTCACAATTTTAGTGTTTGGCACATCACGGACGTACGTGGACACATCAAAATGATATTTTGCAAAACTACCTGTGTTTTGGGTGGGACGGGGCACCCATGTTTTTGGTCGTGAGTGCGGCCTTCATCTAGGGAAACCTACCAAACCTAGGCATTTTTTAAAGCTCAACACCCCAAGGAGTCCAGGGAGGTGTGTCTTGCGTGGATCCCCCAACATTTTCTTACCCAGACTCCTCTTCAAACCTCAACATTTGCTTTAAAAAGCACATTTTCCTGACTTTTCTTAGTAGGATCACTGCTCCAGCACAAAATTCCTACTCCCCAGCATTCCCCTCAGTCTCCCAAGTAAAATGACACCTCACTTGTGTGGGTCCCCAAAGCAGAGTCAGCCTAAAGATGTATAAAAGAAGAATATGTGCTTATCAACTCGCTGTGCTATCCCCTCAATCTCTACAAGTTGTTGGCCATTTTCTGTTGCAGGCACCTGGTCCACCCACACAAGTGAGGTATCATTTTTATCTGGAGATTTGGGGGAACGCTGGGTGGAAGGAAGTTTGTGGCTCCTCTCAGATTCCAGAACTTTCTGTCACCGAAATGTGAGGAAAAAGTATTTTTTTTGCCAAATTTTTAAGTTTGCAAAGGGTTCTGGGTAACAGAACCTGGTGAGAGCCCCACAAGTCACCTCTTCTTGGATTTCTCTAGGTCTCTAGTTTTCAAAAATGCACAGGTTTGGTAGGTTTCCCTAGGTGCCGGCTGAGCTAGAGGCCAAAATCCACAGGTAGACACTTTGCAAAAAACACCTCTGCTTTCTTTGAGAAAATGTGAGGTGTCCACTTTGTGTTTTGGGGCATTTCCTGTCGCGGGCACTTGGCCTACCCACACAAGTGAGGTACCATTTTTATCGGGAGACTTAGGGGAAGATAGAATAGCAAAACAAGTGTTATTGCCCCTTATCTTTCTCTATATTTTTTCCTTCCAAATATAAGAGAGTGTGTAAAAAAGACGTCTATTTGAGAAATGCCCTGTAATTCACATGCTAGTATGGGCACCCCAGAATTCAGAGATGTGCAAATAACCACTGCTCCTCAACACCTTATCTTGTGCCCATTTTGGAAATACAAAGGTTTTCTTGATACCTATTTTTCACTCTTTACATTTCAGCAAATGAATTGCTGTATACCCGGTATAGAATGAAAACCCACTGCTAGGTGCAGCTCATTTATTGGCTCTGGGTACCTAGGGTTCTTGATGAACCTATAAGCCCTATATATCCCCGCAACCAGAAGTGTCCATCAGACGTAACGGTATATTGCTTTCAAAAATCTGACATCGCAGTAAAAAGTTACAGAGTAAAACGTAGAGAAAAATTACATTTTTTTTCACCTCAATTTCAATATTTTTTTATTTCAGTTGTTATTTTCTGTAAGAAACCCTTGTATGATCTACACAAATTACCCATTGCTGAATTCAGAATTTTATCTACTTTTCAGAATTGTTTGGGTTTCTGGGATCCAGCATTAGTTTCACATCCATTTCTGTCACTGACTGGAAGGAGACTGAAAGCACAAAAAATCGTAAAAATGGGGTATGTCCCAGTAAAATGCCAAAATTGTGTTGAAAAATGTTGTTTTCTGATTCAGGTCTGCCTGTTCCTGAAAGCTGGAAGCTGGTGATTTTAGCTCCACAAACCCTTTGATGATGCCATTTTCAGGGACAAACAAAACAAGCCTTCTGCAGACCTTTTTTCCCATTTTGTTGAAAAAAACAAAATTTTCACTGTATTTTGGCTATTTTCTTGGCCTTCTTCAGGGGAACCCACAAAGTCTGGGTACCTCTAGAATCCCTAGGATGTTGGGAAAAAAGGACACAAATTTGGCGTGGATAGCTTATGTGGACAAAAAGTTATGAGGACCTAAGTGCGCCCTGCCCCAACTAGCCAAAAAAAGGCCTGGCACCTGAGTGGGAAAAGGCCTGGCAGCGAAGGGGTTAAACTGGTATTTAGAAGCAACAACACAGTCAACGGCGGAGGGAGGGTGTGGACAAGCAACATCACAGACAACAGAAGGAGGGAGGATGGGTGGAGTAAGCAACAACATGGATAACAACAGAGGGAGGAAAGGCAGGATAAGGGAAGCAACAACACAGACAACAATGGAGGCAGAATACAGCACACACAGAAAGAGGAGGTAACAAGGAGAAAAACATTTTTTTTCCTTATTACTCCTGCTTCAGGGAGGTGTAGCTTTTTGATGAATTCCCAGGTTTACTATGTTTAGTAAATCTGGGGATACGCCAAAATCCATGTATGGATGCAGGGAAATGTCCATTCTCCACCCATGAAATGCCTCCCTAACACAAAGCAGCACAGGGCAGCCTTATGCACTGCATTGCATTACATATTGGGAAAAATCCCACTCAAAGCCACACAAATCTAATCTGTATGGCTTTGTAAATCACAAGTACAATTTTGCAGAGCAGCTGCAATGCACGGATCTTTGAAAGTGTTAGAGTACTAGCCCCACAAATTGCTGCAAGCCGAATGTGTTGTAAGATTGACCAGGAGGAGGACTGAGGGTAGGTTGGAGTTCTCCTACCAAGAAAATAAAAAACACAGTCCACCGCAATGGAGTTGCTGCACTGCTTCTCTTTGAACTCTCAGCTCCCTTCGATACTGTTGAACATGACATGCTAATTCAAAGACTCCACGAAGCCGGCATAGAAGGGACTGCTCTCGACTGGATTACATCTTACCTTCAAAACAGAACTAATATTATCTATTCTCCTACCTTCTCGTCCAAACCCCACCTCGCAAAAGCAGGGGTCCCCCAAGGATCAATCATCTCACCTATGCTATTCAACATCTACATGATGTCATTACCAGAACTAATCAATGATTTTCAACTCACATGCTACAACTATGCAGATGGCACACAAATACTACTTAAATTGGAATGCCCCAAAGACATTGAACACTTATAAATCTTCAGACGCCTCAGAGCCATTGATCAGTGGATAACTTGGAGCCATCTCAAACTGAATGCTTCCAAAACAGAAATACTCATGTGTGGTGACTGGAAAAATTATGACCCACTGTGCACTTGGCCTGACGATCTGGGACCACCTCTTCAAGTATCCAAGGAAGTTAAAAACCTTGGAATTACCATGGACTCAAAGTTAACAATGAATGCCCAAGTGGACAAATTAGCACAATCAAGCTTCATCACCTTGAAGACCCTGCAATGCATCTTCCCCCACCTAGGATTACCATGGATCATCTCTATCTATTATGAAAAAACTACAACGTATTAAGAACTCAGCTGCAAGACTACTATTACATGTAAAGCCACACGCCCACATCTCCCATTCCTCGAGAGCGCTACACTAGTTACCCATTGCCAGAAGATCCACCTTCAAGCTGCTTTGTATCACCCACAAGGTTACACATGGAACAGGAGCGCTTTTCATTAGAAACAAAGTAACCAAATACATTCAACAAAGAAACCTCCGCTCAAGATTGAGACCCTGCTTTAAAACACCAGAATACAAGAAAAAGACAATAAGTGGTACATCCTTCTCATGTTCAAACAGCTAAACTATGAAATTCATTACCCCAATATAAGATCCACAGATAACTATCTTGTCTTCAGAAGACTACTCAAGAGTCGGTTCTTTCCTTCATAACCACTATATAGAAACAGCAATGGACTGCATCCACCTATGTTGATAAATATTTATAATCTGATTATGTGTATATTCTAGATATGTATAGTTGTTTCAGAAATATGTATAGTTACTATTTCATAATAATAAATTATACACATAAATTATATATGTATACGTGTGTATGTGTGTGTGTGCGTGTGAGTATACATATATATGTGCACATTATTCTATGCTTAACATGTTCATAGGTCATTGCATAGCTCCTAGATAAGTTGTTATATTAGATACTTCTGAATCCCTGCAATGAGCTAATATTAACTTAACTATTTAACAGCAAGCATTTCGCTAGTGAAAAATTGAGGAAAGATAAATGAATGTTAGAAAAGTACACTTATTGATTAACTTCAAATATTACGAATCTTGAAAGTCTATGTTTATGCAATACTACTTTTCTTCTCATATTATTATACCCATTATTATATTCCTCGCACATATGCTCCCTTTATGTGTATTTACATATCTATTTATTTATTATACTAGTCCTACTGTACTAGAGAAAAAATGAATGTAAACATTTAAAATTAAATCAAAAAATAAATAAACTATATTTATATATATACAGTATATATAATATATTTATACATAAAATAATACATAAATAAAAAATGATATACTTTTTAATCTCTAGTAGGCTTTACTCTGTCTCCCCATCACCTTATGTCTCTATCAATCTATCCTCCATCCCCACTTTGACACATTTCCAACCCATTCTACTACTTTAATCTCTAAAATAACCCTGCCTAAGCTCTTCCCTCCTCTAGGGCATCTAGCCCACCACAAACCTCAGTTTACTACCATGATCTCCCAAAGAAACCTACTAAATTCTTCCTCATTCATCTCATCTTTGACTCATCCAAAACCCCTCTTGCTTCTATGATCTCCCTAACCCCTTCCCACAGACTCTTTCCTCCTCCATCTTTTCTTTACTCATCCCAAGCCTCATCCTATTACCATAAACTCCCAATTAACACTTCTGGATTCTTCCATCCTCTATCCCTCCATTACGCTAGTTAATTCAACTAGCACATTCACATATCCTCTGCTCAAATTAACTCATAATAATACTAATACTGTACTCATAAGTCCCTATACTAATCCACCACCACTAATTCCTCTTGGGTTCTGGAGTAGCATGCTACTCGCTGAAAATTGCTTTGACACCTCATCAGGGGTAGTAAGCACTATATAAATACAATTACAATACAATACAATAGAGATATCTATGCTGCCTGAGTCATGCCCAATATGTCTGCTAAATAATATGGATATTACATGTGCGAGGGAACTTAGTTGAGGTATGTCTCACAAATGAGCAATCTTGACATACATTTGCAGAGCACTGTGGTCTTAAAAAAGCACTTTAGAGATGAATTGTGGCACAGTCCCCTCAGCCACTCCTCCTGATACTGCTGCCATCAAAAGCATGGAGAGGCAGCAAAGGCTGACCAACACACTGGTAGTGGTCATGATAGCATAAATATCTAGTACTGATAAACACTGCTAAATGAAATAAAGCATGTGGGAAGAGGCAGGGGTCAAGGTCTGGTGGCTTGTAGCCAGCAGGGCACAACCCTGGCACCACTGTTGATGACCTACTAAAAATTCACTATTTTGTTAGATGAATGCCTGCAAGAGCATGCTAATTCTGTCCTAAACACTGCATACTATAAACTTTCTACACTTAAATTGTTGTGAAGCAAAAACAATTGTGTTCTGAAATAGAATATGGAAAAGTCAGCACTTCACCTTGTATTGCTCTATTTGAAGGACAGTCTTGAGGACTCCTTGGAACTCTCACAAACATCCATTAATTGTTCATGCAAATGAACATTTAAACCTATTTTTTTGCCATTATTTTGAACAGCTTCTGAGCTTATAAATGATATTTTAAAAGGTATTTGAAACTACAGTCTTATATCCCTGGCAGTAAATAATTTTGTGAGTTTATTTTTGAGAAGTACAATATCTACTGATGTTGATTAATTATGTACAATCACACAATGAAGACTGGCACATCAAAGGAAAACAACAACAGTAGTGACAATGAAGCATGTTTATGACATCTTAATGGACAACGGATCAATCGAATAACCATCGTAGAAAGGAACTTAACAACTGACCTAAAATGTCCTAGCATCCTCAGTACAAATATACTTCTGCTAAGACGTATAACAGACAAATGTCAGAAAATGTCACAATGCAAGTCAGTAATAAGGACTTTAGTAAAAGAGTGGTGGTAATGATGGCATCATTAGGACCCCCAGGCTTCAATATACCCAATTTTGTTATCAAATATACATCCCTCATCTTTCTTCGGGTGTCCAAACAACCACTGAAATACACTTCTAGGCACCCATGACCTCATGGAAAGGCACTGAGAGGTTCCCAGGTTATCAGGCAGAAGCCAACAGCAAAGTTCACTCCAAGACCAGTTGTCACTGGTTAGCTGAGTACTTCACGTAAAGCATTTGGGTCTGTTGGAAAATGGCCCTCTCTGAAGGGTCACCCCAAATGACTTGCCACCCTCCTCCTCTTTTTCTGACCTCATTTATGTTGTCTTTAGGACTCTGGACACTTTACCACTGCTAACCAGTGCTAAAGTGCATGTGCTTTCCCCGTAAAAACATAGTAACATTGGCTCATACCCAATTTGCAGATTTAGTGTACTTGTAATTCCCTATTAAAGTGCACTACATGTGTCCAGGGCCTGTAAATTAAATGCTACTAGTAGGCCTGCATCAATGATTGTGCCACCCACATAAGTAGCCCCTTAACCATTAATCAGGCCTGCCATTGCAAGCACTGTGTGCAGTTTCACTGCCACTTTGATTTGCCATTGAAAACTACTTGCCAAGCCTTAAACTCCCATTTTTCTACATTTAAGTAACCCTTGAGGTAGGCCCTAGGTAGCCCATAGGGCAGAGTGCTATGCAAGTAAAAGGTGGCACATGTACCAGTAGTGACAAACTTATAAATTCGTTCCTCACTACTGTTAGGACTGCTCCTCTCAGAGGCTAGCAGTAGAACTTCCCTTATATACTTTTAAGTGGTAGATTCTGATCTGAAAGGTGTAGCCCTGTCATGTTTAGTATGGCCGGAATGGTAATAGAAACTCCTGCTTACTGGTGAAGTTGTATTTAATATTACTTTTTTAGAAATGACACTTTTAGAAAGTGGGCATGTCTCTGCAATTACTTTCATATGGCCTGTGCTTGTTGACAGCTCCCCTTGTGTATTCCACCCAGACAGCCATAAACACAGGACACTCAGTCACATCTGCATTCATATGCATACTAAATAGGTTTCCTTGGGCAGGAAAGGTGAAGGGGCCCTCTCTTGCACTTCAAGAGCCAGTAGCCTGCCCTCACACAAAGGACTGATAACCCTCCACAGGGATCCTAGCAGACAAGGCTGGGTTGAAAGGGGAACATGTGCACTTCAAAACCACTCTTTGAAGTTTCCCCCACTTCAAAGGCATTGTTGGGTATCTATACTTGGTCTGTGACTCTCCAAAATAGACACTTCTGGATCTACACCTGGACTCTGTCAGAGGGAGTGCCTGGTTGCCAAAAGGACTCATCTGACCTGCTTTGCTGAAAACGACTGCTAGCCCTGCTAAGTGCTGACTCTGCTGGAAGCACTCTGTCGTCCCTATAAGTGCTCTCCAAGGGCTTGGATTGCGCTTGCCTCCTGTTCTGAAGTCTCAGGGCCACAAAGACCACCGAAGAGAAGAAAATCCCGGTGCATTGGAAAATCAAAGCAATGCTTGCAGAAATTGAGACAGCGCCTGCCTCGAGGCAGAAAAATCACTGCATCGTCTACTGGATCGACACAGCACCTGGTCCTTCTGACAAGTGCATCAAGGATTTTGAATGCCTCGTCCCCGGTGTAGGAGGCTGGACTGGCTTGTAGTGAGTACCAAGGGGTACTTACACCTTGCACCAGGCCCAGTTATCCCTTATTAGTGTATAGGGTGTCTAGCAGCTTAGGCTGATAGATAATGGTAGCTTAGCAGAGCAGCTTAGGCTGAACTAGGAGACGTGTGAAGCTACTACAGTACCACTTAGTGTCATATGCACAATATCATAAGAAAACACAATACACAGTTATACTAAAAATAAAGGTACTTTATTTTTATGACAATATGCCAAAGTATCTCAGAGTGTACCCTCAGTGAGAGGATAGGAAATATACACAAGATATATATACACAATAGCAAAAATATGCAGTATAGTCTTAGAAAACAGTGCAAACAATGTATAGTTACAATAGGATGCAATGGGGAAACATAGGGATAGGAGCAACACAAACCATATACTCCAAAAGTGGAATGCGAACCACGAATGGACCCCAAACCTATGTGACCTTGTAGAGGGTCGCTGGGACTATTAGAAAATAGTGAGAGTTAGAAAAATAACCCTCCCCAAGACCCTGAAAAGTGAGTGCAAAGTGCACTAAAGTTCCCCTAAGGACAAAGAAGTCGTGTTAGAGGAATAATGCAGGAAAGACACAAACCAACAATGCAACAACTGTGGATTTCCAATCTAGGGTACCTGTGGAACAAGGGGACCAAGTCCAAAAGTCACAAGCAAGTCGGAGATGGGCAGATGCCCAGGAAATGCCAGCTGCGGGTGCAAAGAAGCTTCTACTGGACAGAAGAAGCTGTGGTTTCTGCAGGAACGAAAAGGGCTAGAGACTTTCCCTTTGGTGGACGGATCCCTCTTGCCGTGGAGAGTCGTGCAGAAGTGTTTTCCCGCCGAAAGAATGCCAACAAGCCTTGTTAGTTGCAAATCGTGCAGTTAGCGTTTTTGGATGCTGCTGTGGCCCTGGAGGGACCAGGAGGTCGCAAATTGGACCAGGAGAGAGAAGGGATATCGAGCAAGACAAGGAGCCCTCTCAGCAGCAGGTAGCACCCGGAGAAGTGCCAGAAACAGGCACTACAAGGATGCGTGAAACAGTGCTCACCCAAAGTGCACAAGAAGTCCCACGTCGCCGGAGAACAACTTAGGAGGTCGTGCAATGCAGGTTAGAGTGCCGTGGACCCAGGCTGGACTGTGCACAAAGGATTTCTGCCGGAAGTGCACGGAGGCCGGAGTAGCTGCAAAAGTCGCGGTTCCCAGCAATGCAGCCCAGCGAGGTGAGGCAAGGACTTACCTCCACCAAACTTGGACTGAAGAGTCACTGGACTATGGGGGTCACTTGGACAGAGTTGCTGGATTCGAGGGACCTCGCTCGTCGTGCTGAGAGGAGACCCAAGGGACCGGTAATGCAGCTTTTTGGTGCCTGCGGTTGCAGGGGGAAGATTCCGTCGACCCACGGGAGATTTCTTCGGAGCTTCTGGTGCAGAGAGGAGGCAGACTACCCCCACAGCATGCACAGACAGGAAAACAGTCGAAAAGGCTGCAGGATCAGCGTAACAGAGTTGCAGTAGTCGTCTTAGCTACTTTGTTGCAGGTTTGCAGGCTTCCAGCGCGGTCAGCAGTCGATTCCTTATCAGAAGGCGAAGAGAGAGATGCAGAGGAACTCGGCTGAGCTCTTGCATTCGTTATCTAAAGTTTCCCCAGAGACAGAGACCCTAAAAAGCCAGAAAAGAGGGTTTGGCTACCTAGGAGAGAGGATAGGCTAGCAAAACCTGAAGGAGCCTATCACAAGGAGTCTCTGACGTCACCTGGTGGCACTGGCCACTCAGAGCAGTCCAGTGTGCCAGCAGCACCTCTGTTTCCAAGATGGCAGAGGTCTGGAGCACACTGGAGGAGCTCTGGACACCTCCCAGGGGAGGTGCAGGTCAGGGGAGTGGTCACTCCCCTTTCCTTTGTCCAGTTTCGCGCCAGAGCAGGGCTAAGGGGTCCCCTGAACCGGTGTAGACTGGCTTATGCAGAATTGGGCACCTCTGTGCCCAACAAAGCATTTCCAGAGGCTGGGGGAGGCTACTCCTCCCCTGCCTTCACACCATTTTCCAAAGGGAGAGGGTGTCACACCCTCTCTCAGAGGAAGTTCTTTGTTCTGCCATCCTGGGCCAGGCCTGGCTGGACCCCAGGAGGGCAGATGCCTGTCTGAGGGGTTGGCAGCAGCAGCAGCTGCAGTGAAACCCCAGGAAGGGCAGTTTGGCAGTACCAGGGTCTGTGCTACAGACCACTGGGATCAAGGGATTGTGCCAACTATGCCAGGATGGCATAGAGGGGGCAATTCCATGATCATAGACATGTTACATGGCCATATTCGGAGTTACCATTGTGAAGCTACATATAGGTAGTGACCTATATGTAGTGCACGCGTGTAATGGTGTCCCCGCACTCACAAAGTTCAGGGAATTGGCTCTGAACAATGTGGGGGCACCTTGGCTAGTGCCAGGGTGCCCTCACACTAAGTAACTTTGCACCTAACCTTTACCAGGTAAAGGTTAGACATATAGGTGACATATAAGTTACTTAAGTGCAGTGTAAAATGGCTGTGAAATAATGTGGATGTTATTTCACTCAGGCTGCAGTGGCAGGCCTGTGTAAGAATTGTCAGAGCTCCCTATGGGTGGCAAAAGAAATGCTGCAGCCCATAGGGATCTCCTGGAACCCCAATACCCTGGGTACCTCAGTACCATATACTAGGGAATTATAAGGGTGTTCCAGTAAGCCAATGTAAATTGGTAAAATGGTCACTAGCCTGTTAGTGACAATTTGGAAAGAAATGAGAGAGCATAACCACTGAGGTTCTGGTTAGCAGAGCCTCAGTGAGACAGTTAGGCACCACACAGGGAACACATACATATAGGCCACAAACTTATGAGCACTGGGGTCCTGATTAGCAGGGTCCCAGTGACACATAACAAACATACTGAAAACATAGGGTTTTCACTATGAGCACTGGGCCCTGGCTAGCAGGATCCCAGTGAGACAGTGAAAACACCCTGGCATACACTCACAAACAGGCCAAAAGTGGGGGTAACAAGGCTAGAAAGAGGCTACTTTCTCACACCTGGGCATCGAAATATCCCTGACTCAGGCAAGTTTAAAGCAATGTATCCCCTTGCATCCCCTTGCATCCCCTTGCGTCCCCTTGCAGTGTGGAAGGAAATGGTGCATTGTCTGTGCTGCACCGCGCAAATCTGATGCAGATCCTTATTTGTCAATGCATCTCTTCTTCTGTGACCCCGTGCATCATTATTTTTTACGCATCCCAGGTACTGTGTGTTAAAAGGAGACAACCACTGATAATTAAGGATTGAGACTCATTTAAATCATTAAAAAGGAATATCTTGACTTGTGCATATTGGATTTTTTTAGTTTTGCTCTTATTTTATTCAGATAAATATCATCTATATTCCTAAACTGATGTGGAATACTTTTTGTTGTGTTTCAGTGTGTTACAGTATGAGGTGTTGTACAAATACTTTAAACATTGCCTTCTAAATTAAGCCTGCCTGCTCTGTGCTAAGCTACCAGATGGTGAGCACAGGATAATTTGGATTGTGTTGTGACTTACCCTGGTTAAGATTGTTGTCCCTACTTGGACAAGGGTATATACCTCTGCCAACTAGAGACCCAATTTCTAACAGAGTCCACTTCTTTGTCATGGGTACAAGATGGATCAGAAGCAGTCCGTCAGGGTTTGTCTTAGGTCACAGACAACAGGTCCAGTCCTCTTCTGATCTTCCACAGGCCCAGCAAGTGTTCTATGGATAGTGCCTGGGGATGCCACACTTGTGCCTGGCACAATTTAGTGGGTGGCGGGCGACTACTGGGCACTCTCTAAACATTGGGATAAAACATCTTGGGAGCAACTCTACTGTTTTTTTATTTTTTATTTTTTTTATTGATGTTTTCAAAGAACAGAGCAATAGAAACATCAGTGCCATAGACAATCCCCAACCCTACCTGTTTTTTCAGCAGTTCTTGTTCTCAATCCCACAGGTTCCCTCACATTTGAAACCAAGATGAGGAAAACATTTTCCTCTTATGCAGAGCCAGGGCACCCACTTCAAGGTGAGGCCAGAGTACTAAGCAGTTCCCACCTCTGTGGTCACTCAAAACCAATTCTGGGGTTAGCTTTGCTCAGACTGGGTATGGTGCTTACTATTGGCACAAGGGCTGGGACCTTTCCAGTTGTCACCTAACTTTTTCCTGTGACAGGTGACCATCCCTTTAAAGTTATATAAACCCCTGAGCCCACCCTAACTGATCTTCCTGCAAGTTGGAGAAAACACTTCCCCACACACAAGCCATATTCTTTCCTCTGGGAGCAGTTTTCACACCTCATTCAGGCCAAGCTCAGGCTAGCAGTGGCTATAGAGCTGATGCAAAATAGCCTTCAGCGGCTTCAGGCAGGGCAAAGGTAACTTTCTAACAGTTTCTTTTCCAATATCATTGGGGAACATGCCATTTCTAGTGTCATACATGTTCCACTCTCATATTATGCACTCAAACCTGTAGGCAACAAGGCGTGCTTAGGGGTGACTTATTTAATTTAAAATCAGGTTTTCTTACCTGTCAAGTGATGTTCTTGAGAAGTCTGCTCAACAAGGTTTCAAGCTGTAGCTGTCAGGCTACACAGTGTTGGCCTGAAGCAGTCCAGGTGCTGCAGTCTACAGGTGGCATTTAATACCCAGGCCTTTTTATACCATATAGTAGATACCTATAGCCAAGTTAATTATGTCTATTAGATAACTTGCCTAAAGCGGAGGCATTTTGCTTCTGTTTAGGAGAGGTAAACTGCACAAAGTACTAAGGCCAGAAAAAGTATTGCCCAGAAAAAATAATTGAGATGACCAGTCAAAAAGGCATATTTCCTACACAATTTAGAATTTATGTTCTCTCAAAATACTGAGTTCATGCGCCATTCTAGAAGGACTGGCCCTTTGCATTACTCATTTTATATTTTTTATTTGTGAAATGAATTGTGAAGGTATCACCAATTATATTTTTGCAAACGTGGAAACCTAACTGGTCATTTTAGATGTGGTTGAAGAATGTGTTTCTGCATTGAGAAAGTGTCACCTTCAGCAATAGCGTCTCTAAAGTTGTCCACCACCTGATAAGCAAATGGTCTGAATTCTAAGCTCACATTTTCAGATGTATCAAACGCCTTTATATTCTAAAAGTGGAATGTAGCATCTCTAGGACCCCACTGAAGAAGTTTGAGTCACTACAAACAGAAGCAGGCAAGAACAGGCATACAGCAGAAAAGAGCATCTTGTAGGCTGGACCAATAACATTGCAGGTGAGAGAGCGTAGCTTATATAATCAATATTAACATGAAATGTTTATGAACTAATGTATAAGAATGCCACATAGAAAATGTACTAATGTATTTTGCAAAACGCGTGCTTGAAATGTGCCCACAGGGAGTGGCCACCAATATATACGGGGACTAATCAAAATGTCAGAGTCACCAGATCCTCGGGGTCTGCGCACGTTCCCAACACGTCCACCACTGAACAGCTCCAAGACTCTGATAGATAAATCACAGAGGCTAAGAGAGTTCAAGAGGGGAAGAGGGGATTAGGAAGGGAAACAGCTGGGAAGGAGACCTGTAGTAAGAAAAAGGTTAGAACACACAATATGAAAATTATATCTCCTGAAATCAATACTAGACTATGATTCTAAGCATAGTCATTCTGAAAACATGAACAATCTAAGAATTCAATTTAAAATGACTAAGTTTCAAGATGGCCGGATACCTGTAAGGGAATCAAGATGGATTAAATGAAAACTTTCTTATTCAAGTACTTTCCTTTACATGAGAATCAGAAAAACATTCTGACTAAATTTTAAACCAGTCAAATAAATCCTTTTTTGAGAATGCACACTAGGACCATACAATATTGCATCTAGACACTCTGATCTTCTGTGTACTCTTAAAATGTTTCAACACAAATTGTGCATATTGTAGATTTATATATATATACATATATATAGTAAACACCATAAAAGGATTGTGCACCATGAATAACACAATATGGATTCAGGAAAAACAAATCACATAACTTGTCAACTTGAATATTACATGATAAATATCTTAGAATAGTGGTATACAATCAACAACATGAATTAAACTCGAGGAGAGAATTTTGCATCTTGCCGATTCGAGTGTCACCATGTAAAAAGCCAAGAAATGCTAATACGCAATGAATATCAAAGTCAAATCATCATTAAACGAATTGCGCGTCTTGCCGATTCGTAAACCACGATGTAAATGCCAAGAAATAACAGCTCACAATGAATAACAAGATCAAAGTACAATGAAACGAATCGTGCGTCTTTTGCCGATTCTTAAGCCACCATGTAAATGTCAAGAAATGGTAGCGCGCAATGAACAACAAAGTTAAAACACCATAAAACGAATTGCGCGTCTTGCCGATTCTTAAGCCACCATGTAAATGTCAAGAAATGGTAGCGCGCAATGAACAACAAAGTTAAAACGCCATAAAACGAATCGCGCGTCTTGCCGATTCTTAAGCCACCATGCAACTGTCAAGAAATGGTAGCGTGCAATGAATAACAAGATTAAATTATCATGAAATGAATCGCGCGTCTTGCCGATTCACAAATCACCCTGCAAATGTCACAAACACTCAAGCGCATATTTCACACGTGCAAAGTACTCTGTCAAATCATAAAATAATTAGTCCCAAGAACATGATAGTTCTCGATAACGCCATCGGGAGGCCAGCCCAACCACTGTCTTACCGCCCAGAACAAGGATCTCCAAATTAAGAATGAAAGTCAGATGTCTGGAAGATCAAATAGGCCACCGGGACAGGAGCTCAGGAAGTAGCTGCTGCTCTGCACCGGGAGCTCTGAATAGTGAGCACTTGGAGCTGGGCTGGCTCCTTTTTATAGAGTCTTGGCCCAGCCCACAAACACACCCAGGCATGTTGCAGGGAAAGTCTCTAGAAGGCCCTGGAAAGGGACCACACCCTAACACACTCTGAAAGCCTGCAGCAATACATTGCAAATGAACAGCATTTGTAAGCACATTAAAAATAAGTCTTCAGGATTGAACTCTGCAGTGCAAAAGGTTAAACAACAATATATCAGCACAATGCATAAATTACGTTGTTTTGAGAGTGCTGGGTTTTTGCATTCTAGTCGCCAATAGAGCGCGCACTGCCCTGGTGTTGACAGTACTCCCCTCTCCCAGATGCGCTCTTGGGCCTCCTTTGCCTGGATTAAGACGATGAAAGCATCTCACAAGTACTGGAGCATGAACATCAGATGCGGAAACCCATGAGTTACTTTCAGGACCATAACCTTTCCATGAGATTAAGTACCATAGATTACGCCCTCGTAGTTTAGAATCCAACACTTTCTTAACTTCATATTCTTCTTCTTCCTGTACTAGAACAGGAGCTGGATGAGGGTGGACCTTTTGGACTGCCCTTTTCAATAGGGAAGTGTGGAACACTGGATGAATCCGTAAGGATCTGGGCAATTGTAGTTTATAGGTTACCGGATTGATTTGCTGAAGGACTGTGTAAGGACCTATAAATTTGGGATTAAACATGTGCTTCTTCTTGAAGTCTATATGTTTTGTGGAAAGCCACACTTTGTCACCTGGTTGATATTGCGGTCCCTCACAATGTTTCTTGTCATAATGCCTTTTGTATTTTTGTTTGGCTTTTTCTAAATGCTGTTGAATCAGTTTCTGGGTTTGATGCAAATGCTGAATGGTTTCTGACACAGCTGGAGTAAGAGCACTTTCTTGAGGAATTGTGATGGGCAGGGTGTCAGGATGATATCCAAATAAACCAAAAAAGGGTGTAACGCCAATAGAAGTGTGGAATGAGTTATTGTAAGCTAACTCAGCTAACCAGAGCATAGATGTCCAAGAATGAAGTGCCTTTTCAGCGTAGGCATGTAGGTATTGTTTCAAAGTCTGATTTAGTCTCTCCGTTTGACCATCTGTTTGAGGATGGTGACTAGTAGATAGCGTAGATGTCACTTGGAGTGTTTTACACCATGTCTTCCAGAAATTGGAGGCAAATTGTGACCCCCGATCGGAAAGGATAACTTTTGGCAGTCCATGATAACGAACCACTCTGTTCAGTAAAATAGTTGCCAGTTCACAAGAAGTGGGCAATTTTTTACAGGCAATGAAATGTCCATATTTCGTGAGACTATCTACTACCACCAGAATTACTGAATGCTGTTGAACCACTGGCAGACCGGTAATAAAGTCTAAAGAAATGTGCTCCCATGGACGACTTGGGGTTGGAAGTGGATGTAACAACCCTTTTGGTTTTGAATGACTTGTTTTAATGCAAGCACAAACTTCACAGTTGTTTACCATTGCTTTTACATCTTTTATTAGAGTAGGCCACCAAAAATAGCGTTGGATCAGTTCAAGAGTTTTAGGAGTACCTGGGTGACCTGCCATCGGTATAACATGCAACCAATAAAACACTATCTTGTGAAGTTTGGTAGTGGGTAACGAGCATCATGAAAGGGTAGTCCTTGCTTGATTGACCTTTTGGGATCTGCTTGGGCCCATGTTTGCCATTTTTCAACAGTGAAAGAGTTGCGAATTTCTTCTGTTTTTATGATACATAGAACCTTGTCAGGAGCAATGATAGCTCTGGAGGCTTGAAATGCAGGCAACGTGGTGGACTCTTGATGGGACAAGGCGTCAGCTTTGTGATTATCTTTACCAGGCCGGAAGGTTACTACAAAATCCAATTCGGCAAAAAACATCATCCAGCGTAATTGCAGAGGGGTCAAAAGTCTGGCGGAACTCATGAATTGAAGATTACGATGATCAGTATATACTGTGACAGTGTATTTGGCACCCAACAAATGATGTCTCCATTCTTTAAAGGCGTCACAAATCGCCAGAAGCTCTTTTTCAGCAATGACATAGTTCTGTTCGGCTTTGTTCAACTTCCGAGACATATAAGCTACAGGATGAAGTTGACCAGTGTCTTTATTTCGTTGTGATAAGACGGCTCCTATTGCTACATCTGAAGCATCAGCTTCCACTATGAAAGGTCGATTCGCATCAGGATGAGTCAAGACTCGGGCAGTGAAGAAAGCTTTCTTCAAAGTAGAAGGCTTGATCAGCTTCTGGGGACCATACAAACTTTTCTTTCTTTCTTAGTAGCTTAGTGATTGGAGCCACTGTCTGGGAGAAATGATTTATGAATCTCCTGTAAAAATTTGCAAACCCCAGGAAACATTGTACATCACGAACAGTCTTTGGGGTGGGCCAATCAGATACGGCTTTTACTTTCTTTTCTGTCATCACCATACCTTGAGAGGTAAGAATAACCCCTAAAAACTCAACTGTGGTAACATGAAACTGACACTTGGTTAGTTTGCAATATAAATGGTGCTTTCGAAGGGCTGCAAGAAGTTTCTTGACATGTTGGACATGTTCGTTTTCATTGTCAGAGTAGATCAAAATGTCATCGATGTAGACTATGGCAAATATGATGAGGTACTCTCTAAGAACGTCATTCAAGAAAAATTGAAATGCTGCTGGAGCATTACACAGACCAAAAGGCATGACGGTGTATTCAAAAAGGCCATATCTTGTCTTGAACGCTGTTTTCCATTCGTCACCCTCTCTCATTCTGACCAAATGATAAGTACCTCGAAGGTCAAGCTTCGTGTAGATTTTTGCTGTCTTTACTTGTTCCAAGAATACCAGAATTAGAGGTAAAGGATATTTATTCTTGATGGTGACTTTGTTCAAACCCCTATAGTCGATGCAAGTTCGAAGTTCTCCATTAGCTTTTGTAACAAAAAACAAAGGCGAAGCTGCAGGAGACTTGGGGGGTCATTCTGACCCTGGCGGTCTTGGACCACCAGGGCAAGAATGACGGAAGCACCGCCAACAGGCTGGCGGTGCTTCATTTCCCATTTTGACCGCAGCGGTAAAGCCGCGGTCCACCGCCGGGGACGGCGGTGTCCCGGCAATTTTCCCCCGGCGGTGATAATCTGCCAGGGCGCGCCGCAAGCAGCGCTGCCCTGGGGATTATGACCCCCTTACCGCCAGCCTGTTTCTGGCGGTTTACACCACCAGGAAGAGGCTGGCGGTAAGGGGTGTCCAGGGGCCCCCTAACAGGGCCCCGGCCTGCTTTTCACTGTCTGCATGGCAGACAGTGAAAAGCGCGACGGGTGCAACTGAACCCGTCGCCGCAAAACTGCCAGCTCCTGTGTTGCGGCCTCATTCCCGCTGGGCCGGCGGGCGCTAACATGGTTAGCGCCTGCCGGCCCAGCGGGAATGTTGGAATGGGGGCCGCGTTATTGCGGCCGCATGGCGGCCGCTTGGCGGTTCCCGTCTGGCGGGCGGCAGTAGCCACCCGCCAATGTTAGAATGACCCCCTTAGAGGGGCGAATGAAGCCATTCTCCAAAAATGTATCTAAGTATTTTCGTAAATGTTGATTTTCATGTTCTGACAGGGCACATACACGACAGTTGGAAAGTATCGCACCTGGGGCTAGATCAATTTGACAGTCATAAGATCTATGAGGAGGTAGAGTCTCTGCTCCTTTCTCATCAAATACATCTTTGTAAGATGAATACTGTTTGGGCAGCTCAATTTCTTTCTTCGCGGCAGTAGTTATGTAAGAGTTACAAATTTTTGGTACTTGTATCTTTTGGAGACATTGTTTGTTACATAGCGCAGATGAGAACATGATTTTTCGTTCTGCCCAATTGATCCCTGGATTGTGATGAGTTAACCATGTCAAGCCGAGGATAATCCCATATTGGGGAGCATGGATCACGTCAAGAATGATTTTCTCTTTATGTTTCTTTCTTTGATTCTTATCTTCACAAATCATCGACAAGGGGATAGTCTGAAGAGTTACGGGACCTCCAGTCAAGAGTTTTCCATCGACTGCCTGGATGATTTCTGGGGTCTTCTTTTCAATACATGGGATCCCCCATGCACGAACCAATTGGACATCAACAAAGTTCCCAGTAGCCCCATAATCGACTAGAGCTTTTTTGAAATAGATATTTTTCTTGACTTGAATTCCTTATTCCAGTTTAAGATGTCTAGATTGTGAAGGGTCCACGGTGACACCCAAGAGCAACCCTTCTCTGCATCTTGGGTGTTTTAGTTTTACAACTCGACTGGTGCATTGGCTACTACCTTCTGAACTGGACCTTGCTTGTTCTTTGGTTTGATTGGACAATCTTTGGCAAAATGACCCTTCCTCCCACATTGAAGACATTGTCTATTTTTTCTGCGTAGGTCATTTTCATCTTTGGTCAAAGGTCTTCTGATGGTTCCAATTTCCATCGGTTCCGGCGTTCTCTCTTTCGGAGTTCTTGAGTCTCTGTTATCATGAACACGCCATGAATATTTTTCAATCTTGTTGCGCGTTCTTTTACGTTCTGCTAAACGATGATCAAGTGTCAAGACAAGGTTTATTAATTCTTGACAGTCTGTAGGTTGTGGGTCGATTTGCGCTAAGATATCTTTTAGTTCCTCTTTGAGTCCCTTGTAAGACAAGACCGCATGTTTTTCTTCAGGCCAGGATGTCTCGGCAACCAGCCGGTTAAAGTTGGCTAAATACGACACTAGGTCTTGATTCCCTTGGCGTAAATCTAATAATTTACGATCTGCTGACTGTGTTACAGTTCTACGATCAAAAAGTCTCTCAAACTCATGAACAAAATTTCTCCAGTTGTACAACAAGGGACTATTTTTACGCACAAGAGGAATTGCCCAAGTAGCTGCATCCCCAGCCAAATATGATACCAAGAAATCTACTTTGGACTGGGCATCGGCGAAAGTATGTGGTCTGCAGGTGAAGTGTAGTCCCACTTGAACCAGGAAAGATTGCGCTTTCAAAGGGTCACCCACCTGAGAAATGTTCTGGGGGAGCTAAAGGAATTGGGGAAGGAACATTTAGGGAAATGTTTGTTGGATTACTTCCAGAAGCCTGAGAAGAAGTATCTGGCCAGGACACACCTGTGGGACTCTGTTCCTTCTTCTCTACCTTATCTCGCAACTGACTCACTCTCTCAGCTAAGCTAGTTGTCAATTCTTTTGATGATACCACCTCTGCCTGGAGCTGGGATAGAGCCTTGACTAACTCGTCCAGCGTGGCCATGCTGAGAACATACACAAACCAGGAGGATAATAATTTGTGGGCTCACTATTCTGTCAGAGTCACCAGATCCTCGGGGTCTGCGCACGTTCCCAACACGTCCACCACTGAACAGCTCCAAGACTCTGATAGATAAATCACAGAGGCTAAGAGAGTTCAAGAGGGGAAGAGGGGATTAGGAAGGGAAACAGCTGGGAAGGAGACCTGTAGTAAGAAAAAAGTTAGAACACACAATATGAAAATTATATCTCCTGAAATCAATACTAGACTATGATTCTAAGCATAGTCATTCTGAAAACATGAACAATCTAAGAATTAAATGTAAAATTACTAAATTTCAAGATGGCCGGATACCTGTAAGGGAATCAAGATGGATTAAATGAAAACTTTCTTATTCAAGTACTTTCCTTTACATGAGAATCAGAAAAACATTCTGACTAAATTTTAAACCAGTCATATAAATCCTTTTTTGAGAATCACACTAGGACCATACAATATTGCATCTAGACACTCTGATCTTCTGTGTACTCTTAAAATGTTTCAACACAAATTGCACATATTGTAGATTTATATATATATATATATATATATATATATATATATATATATATATATATATATATATATATATATATCTATAGTAAACACCATAAAAGGATTATGCACCATGAATAACACAATATGGATTCAGGAAAAACAAATCACATAACTTGTCAACTCGAATATTACATGATAAATATCTTAGAATAGTGGCATACAAAAACAACATGAATTAAACTCGAGGAGAGAATCGTGCGTCTTGCCGATACGAGTGTCACCATGTAAAAAGCCAAGAAATGGTAGTACGCAATGAATATCAAAGTCAAATCATCATTAAACGAATCGCGCATCTTGCCGATTCGTAAACCACGATGTAAATGCCAAGAAATAACAGCTCACAATGAATAACAAGATCAAAGTACAATGAAACGAATCGCGCGTCTTTTGCCGATTCTTAAGCCACCACGTAAATGTCAAGAAATGGTAGCGCGCAATGAACAACAAAGTTAAAACACCATAAAACGAATCTTGCATCTTGCCGATTCTTAAGCCACCATGTAAATGTCAAGAAATGGTAGCGCGCAATGAACAACAAAGTTAAAACACCATAAAACGAATCGCGCGTCTTGCCGATTCTTAAGCCACCATGCAAGTGTCAAGAAATGGTAGCGTGCAATGAATGACGAGATTAAATTATCATGAAATGAATCGCGCGTCTTGCCGATTCGCAAATCACCCTGCAAATGTCACAAACACTCAAGCGCATATTTCACACGCGCAAAGTACTCTGTCAAATCATAAAATAATTAGTCCCGAGAACATGATAGTTCTCGATAACGGCATCAGGAGGCCAGCCCAACCACCGTCTTACCACCCAGAACAAGGATCTCCAAATGAAGAATGACAGTCAGATGTCTGGAAGATCAAATAGGCCACCGGGACAGGAGCTCAGGAAGTAGCTGCTGCTCTGCACCGGGACCTCTGAATAGTGAGCACTTGGAGCTGGGCTGGCTCCTTTTTATAGAGTCTTGGCCCAGCCCACAAACACACCCAGGCATGTTGCAGGGAAAGTCTCTAGAAGGCCCTGGAAAGGTACCACACCCTAACACACTCTGAAAGCCTGCAGCAATACATTGCAAATGAACAGCATTTGTAAGCACATTAAAAATAAGTCTTCAGGATTGAACTCTGCAATGCAAAAGGTTAAACAACAACATATCAGCACAATGCATAAATTACGTTGTTTTGAAAGTGCTGGGTTTTTGCATTGTAGTCGCCAATAGAGCGCGCACTGCCCTTGTGTTGACAGAAAATGACTAATAATGATGAAATATTATGTTAAGGTGTAGTTTTACACTAATAATTAAAGGTTATATGCTAAAGTTTTTCTAATAAATCATTAGGCCTTAGTTAGCATGAGTCGACGCCTAGCTGCCTGGCTTTCATATTAAATGTGTTTTTCTAACGTGTAGTGTGCTGACTTGCTGAAGGACATGAACTCTTGTTTTTCCAAAGCTAGAAGCTGAATGTAACTGTAGTAGATCCGTTCTCATGAAATTTTACTTGCTTGAAGAAATATTTTAGCTGAGTGCAACAGTGTAGACTAATCCCAGGTACAAGGTCGCCTGAACCGGTACAGACAATGGAGCCACTGACTGAAGATGTGCAAAGGACCACGAGAGGATGAAATCATACCGGACATTCTACCCGCTGAAGACGTCAATCATAAGGACCAATAAACTACGTGAGAACTGTTATGGGGTGACACATTTAATGAAGTCATTAAAACCCTATTGGAGGGAGATAGTGGGTACTGACCCCAACCAATAGAATTTTAGGGGAATGTACAACGAAAAAGGGATAAAAACCTATGACACAAGGAAGTAGTTTAGACTTTAGAATGAGGAGACTAGGAGGGGGAGATGCTGATGCGATTTGCTATGACCCAGACACTTTGTCACTCCGCATAGAGACTTTGCTGTTTGGTTTTTAAAACCGACCTTGCCCTTATTTTGCCCGTTTATACTTTACCTCCTCATGAGGGAAGTGCCCTTTTACCCTTCTTACCTGAGCTGAGTTCCTGACTGATGGCGAATCAACTGATGTCCTGAGGACGAAGACAGAATCTGTACGCTGACCCAATACGGAGGGTAACTATATGACAATGAAATTGTGATTGTCTGTTTGCTTTTCCTTTCTAGGTACCAACTGCTTATTTTGACAGAGACCATAGTTAGAGGTTTTTTCCAAATTGCTGTTGCTAAATTGTTTTACATGAAGCCCAATATGTCAATGCTAATTCGAGGTTAGTTAAGGGGTTCACTAAACAGACGCAAATAGACAAATGACTGAATCTATACCTTGTTGAACAATGTGCTAACGTTACTCTGCTGAGATTGATCTATGTTGATGCCGTGTTATGTTCTAATATTCATGATTCTTGCTTTGATGAAGTCTTATCAGAGTTGCCATATTGTGATTATGCTAATGTGCTTCTTGGTTTTGAGATTAATAAACTTGCTAGTAGAATTGTAATCAATAGGGAATAAATATCACAAAACGTACTAAATTGGTGTGGTTATTCATGGCTGAAAGGTCATGGTGGTGTCCTGAGTTTTATTAAATGTCTTTGACTAAAGTGAATTGCCTTGTTATAATAAATATTGATGACGTTATTGACATATTGATTGACATGTTGATTAGCTATCTCGTCCTAAGGTGTCTTCAATCAGGGTCGAAAGATTAATTGGCCTAAAACGAGTCCCAGAGTGTATAAATTCGATATAAAGGGACGCGTTAGCACAGGCATAAGGAGTGGAGAGAGTAGCGGGAGGAGGTAGCAGAGCAATTTAACTTTTCACTTGGCTGAAGGAGAATTACTGCACTAAAAAACATCAGGTAGATGATATTGCAGGAGGCACATGCTGCCATTGGAACCACGCATGGGCAATCTAGACAACAGGAGAGGCAAAGCAAATGCACAGGCATGGACTCTATGTTACCACTGGGCAATCTGTCATATTTACTGGCTCTCTTGTGCCATCTATGGGTCAGCTTGCCTCATTAACTGGTGACCGTCCCTCATCAGCTCAACCCCTTTGTCTCATTCAGTGATCACCTTGCTTCATTATTGATTATACTTCTGCTTTCATTTGTGCCCTGTTTCAATCAGTAATCACCCTGTCTTTTCCTCCAATAACCCTTTGTTATACTTCAATCATCCTGCATGTGCACTCACCACCTGGCGTTATTCACCGGTCGTCCTGCTTAAGGAATTTACCAGCCTTCAGAATTATTTGATCATGCTGTGTTAGAATCCTGTGGTGCTAACATGAGGCAACACTGCTTTAGAACGCTAGTTGAACAAAAGCATGGATCCTAGAACACTCGCCTGTTTATTAGTATTATTGTGCATTCATGGTAGTATTTCAGATAGGACCCTTTCCATGTGTTAATCAGAGTCTGGTTCCGACGATGTTAAACTCTTGCAGGTGTGAGATGTCTCTGGGGTTGAGAGCAAGAGTAAAGACCTTCCTAGAATATAATTTAATTTTGAGCCTTATTTGCTTGTTTTTTGCTCATACTTGAAACACAAACTTGCTTTCTTCTATGCTCTTTCCTTGGCAGAGTGACAGTGAAGGGAATGTAATTATTTGTCCGTGTATTACACGTACAGTAATTTCAAAAGAAACACAGAGACGAGGAGTTGACGACTAATGAGGGCCTTTCGTCATAGAATTGAGTAAATTTAAACCAGTCAAAGGAAGAAAAGGAGTGGAAGGTCAGGGTAGGTTGCGAGTTTAGAAGAGGTCTCTGGACATTTTAGTAATTTGTATTTTAGTGTTGATCAGTTTTGTCATTCCCTTATACCAGTGGTTCCCAATCTGTAGCCCGGGGACCCCTGTGAGTCCGCGAAGCTTCCTCATGGGGTCCGCGACTGCGTAGAAAATTGAATAACATTAACAGATTAGGCCCCCAGTTTACAGCAATGACTCAGTGGGGAATCTCCGGATTCCAAAAATGATTCAGTGGGGGTCTGAAGTATGCTTCTTGTAGTCCAAGATATTCAAAGATGATGTTTATCAGGATAAATGTTTATTGATAAATCCACAGAGAAAGAAACTCCATCAAATACTTCTGAAGTAGTCGGAAAGAGAAACTAAAGTTAACTTAGCTCCAGAGTCCATCATCATGGAAATATTGATACCCTCTACTTTTACCTTTTCAGCAGGATACTCACAACCAATATGATTTACGCAATTTACATCATTAATCACCTGAAGAATAAAATCATGGTCTTTGTCAGCATCACTGTCACACACAATTTCATTAACCTTAGATTTCACTTTCCCAGGAAATCTGCAACATTTCGCAAAATGCCCCTTCTTTCCACACTTATTGCAAACAACAGTAATTGCAGGACAATCCTTATTATTAGCTAAATGAGAAGGCGAATTACACCTAAAACATAACAATTTAGATTTTGCTACAGTAGGAGTCTTAAATTTAGCTTTTGTTTCCACCAGCTGAACAGTTTTATATTCATGCTTGGATTTTCTTAAATTCTCGATGCATAACTCCGAGTGCTCAATTTGTTTTGCAATGACCAAAACTTCATCCAAGGTTGGTTCACTTTTTGACCACAGTGCTTCTCTGATTTTATTGTTTTTACATTCCAGCATGAACTGGTCACGAATGCGCTCCTCCACACAAGTACCAAATTTGCATTGACTTGCTAACTTACGTAAGTTAGTAACAAAATCCTCCACAGTTTCAGAGTCACTTTGCTTACATTTGCCAAAGTAGTACTTTTGAAGAATTATGGACACTTTAGGTAAATAGTGTCTATCAAGTTTTAGCAGGATTATTTCAAATTCATTAAAAGACGCATCCCCATCAGCACCATCTGGAGATTCAATAGAAGGAAGAGATACCAAAAATTCCTGACCTTCAGCTCCTAAACAGTGTTGAAGAAGTGACGCTTTTCTGTCTGAAGATAAATTACTCCCACACACCCTAATGTAAGTGAGAAAGACTTTTCTTCCATTTGTTCCAAGCAATAGGTGGCTCACCCGGTAATGTAAGAAAAAATGGAGGAGGTGTTATGTTCTGCATCTTGTGGAAATTATTATTATTATTATTTTTGTAATTTTTTTTTTTAAACTATTTTATATACATATACACTTTATGTTCCTTCAGCCAGGAAATCCAAGAGATAGACAAAAACAATCCAGATAATAAACCTAAATATGAGTTTTTTATCCAAATATATATATGTTGTTTTAAAGTCTTGGATGAATCCTCATTGTACTGTGCACCTTAGAGTAATGGAAGAACAATGTGCAAATTATTTCCAGAAATTAAGCCACGTCAGAGTTTCCATGTCATCTAGCAAATGGAAGCAGCACTAGAAATAAGAAATGTTCCCTCGTAGCTAAGCACACGAGCGCGTTGCTTAGATGCGGCAGCACTGCCGAAGAGCCGTGGCAATGAACAAAATGTTCCCTCGTTGCTAAGCACGCGAACGCGTTGCTTAGATGTGGCACGCGCTGCCGAAGAGCCGTGGTAATGAACAAAATGCTCCCTCGTTGCTAAGCACGCAATCGCGTTGCTTAGATGCGACACGCGCTGCCAAAAGCCATGTCAATGTTTCCTAGCACGCGAATGCGTTGCTAGGAGACACCAAGCGTTTAGCAATTGCGCTAGGATATATACAACGCAATTGCTTCTCAGAATAAAAGTAATTGTTGAAACACCGAAAGCACGGTAACGCAGAAGCACTATTACAAATCAACAATAGTTGTCGCTCCCAGAGACTGCCAGGCAGCACTTCAAAATTTCACAGTATACTGAAGAAAAACAATGTTGAAACGTCAAACGTATCGCAACACAGAAGTGCCAAAACAAAACGTCAAAATGTTGTTTCCTGACTTACACGGACGCCGCATCAATGTATCGAAAGCAGTTGCAGGCAGTACCTGTGTTGAAGTCTCTTTCAAATCCAAAGAAGGTTCAAAAAACCCAGTAGTCGCCAAAAATGAAGTATGCTTCTTGTATTCCAAGATATTCAAAGATGATGTTTATCAGGATAAATGTTTATTGATAAATCCACAGAGAAAGAAACTCCATCCACAGTAAATACAGATGTCATCCAGCCTTCACCTCTCCAACTGTCAACTACATGGAACACTCAGTCCAGAAGGGACTAAGATGATCACAGTTGGAGGGGCAGACGGACTATTCCAAACATAACTAAGACTAAATACAAACAATAAAATATACACAATAACAAATAATATATAATAAGTATTGCTAATATTACCCATGACATACTACAGGGTCCCCGGGTTTCAATAATAATAACGTGGGGCCCACAGAAGTCAAAAGGTACCACTGCCTTATACAATTCACTGTTTGGCCCACATCATACAGAGTGCCTTCTGTATGGACATACTGCTGTTCACTGTGCCTCTAGGCAGCCTCTAGTTAATCTTAAAATTGACCCACAGGGGTTGGTTCAATAAAAGTACTTGTGCTGTTAAAAATAGCATCAGTGCTTAAACTGAGGCCGTCATTGCCGGTGATACCCACCGGCACTCTTCTCCACGGGAACGGCACTTATTATTCTGCCTCAGTCGTTTACGAAGATCAAATAAGGGAAAAATAAATGAAGCAGAAAGACAGAGGAAGAGAAAGATGGTAAACCGTCATAATGGAGAAAGCAGGAACCTGCAAGAGTAAGATAAAGGGGTAGGGAGTGCCTGGCAGTGGGATAAGGAAACATGAGCTGAACTCAAGAATACCTAGCCCTGGTGTAATGGTGCATTTCATATAGTCCTGCTTTTATGACTAATTCTGGTATTTAGAATTGTTATCATTGCTGCTTAATTTGTAAATATAAACCTGCCTGTGCCCAAAGCTCTCCTCTGAAACACATGGCTGCGGCTATTTAATGTGTAACGCATAATCCTGAAGCCATCTCGGGCCTTTTTAATCCATTTACAGCTATGACTTGCCCTTTCAGCTCACTCTTGCAACTTTCTGCTGTCTCCATTTGTAATGCTTTTTCGTTTTTCTCTTCCTCCATCTTTCCCATATGTGTCTTTTGCTCGCAGTAAATGCTTGAAGCAGAAAAATAAGTGCTGGCCCTCAAAAATAAGTGCTGGTGTCCTGCACCGGAAACCATTGGCTCAAATGAAGCACTGATTATCGTTCAACCTTTTGTATAAGTTGCATGTTTGTTGTTCTTTGATTTCATACGCGTGCACACATTCTTGCCCTGTGGGTTCCAAACTCCACAGCTAGTCAGTTGCTGCTGGAAACCACAGGATGAGGATCTCCTGGATGTGGGCTCCCTTTAATAAACTTTACTTGGACAAAGATATCTAGTTTGCAGCCTCCTTTATTCCTCACATTTGGTGACAAGGAAGACTTTGAAAGAGCCCACCATTGAGTTGCTGTAATTATAAGGAATTTTCTTCAGAAATCGACTCAACTTGCAATCGCTTTTTTCTTGCCCGCATGACTCATGCTTGATGGCTCTTAATGCTATAACTGGCCAGCTTTATTGAGGAACTTGTGATTGCTCTGTCACCTGTTTGGAGCTTTTCACTGGCATTTCGAGAGAATGTCAAGGCCCTGGCTTCCAAGTTTGCACGAACGCTTTCTCCTCATTGTTTCACTCTGAGGTGCCAGGGCATGTTTTGCACTCCGGCAGGATTTATTTGGATGAGTTAATCACATTACAGTCACATGACTATGTGGCGTCATCACGCTACGTGAGGCAGCCATATTGAATTGGGGTTCTTCCATTCACATGCATTAGAAATATAGATTTTAATGGATTTCTTCACTGGTTTTACCAAATGATCGAACTATTTCAGGATATTCAATTGAGCAATCCTGAGAGGACACTTCCACCTCAACTGTTCACATTCTGGGTAGGTTATAATTCTTATTTTAAAGGTAATTGAAAACTTTACTGAGTTGCTTCAAACTACATTATGGCAAGTCAACAACAATTAGTGCAATTAATTCTGGCACATCTGGGCAAACTACAAGTACTTTGTAAGGTTTGGTTTCCCTCCTTTGAGAATGTTCGGATTGACATTGCTGCAGAAACATTTACTGATTAAACTTAACATTTGGGGCAAGAAGGACAATAGGTTTTTGACATCTACCTGAGTTCAGCCCTCCCTCTGGAGATCGTGATGATTGTGATGTATATACTGAAGCTGTGAAGAGGTTGAACAACAAATTTAGGGAACAGCTCAGTGTGTTATTAGAGAGAGAGAGATACAATTTCTTCATACAAAAGCAACATGAAGATGAAACTGTTGGGAAGTACATTTCAGCTTTGCGAACATTAGCTTCAACCTGCAGTTTTGATCCATCTTTAGATAGCTATATAAGGGACCAATTAATTTATACCTGTTTATCCAAAAAATACAGGAGTGATTCCTCAGTTGTTGAGATCCATCGCTTACTGAAGTGATGAGCTTAGCTAAGGGTATTGAATGTGCTACCATTTCAAGCAAATGTATTGCCAGTGACAAAACTACCTCCACTTCATATAACAAAGACTCTGTTAACACACTCTCTTTCAAAGACAAAGTTACAAATCCTTTTCAGAAAATAATGTTGAAGCATGCGTCAAGTGTGGGTCACGTGCACACTTGACCAACAGTACTACTTGTCCTGCACTTTGTAAACAGTGCATAGGAATGTTGCAAAATAGGACATTTTCAGAGTGTTTGTAGAGGGGGTAAACATGTGATTCAAGTAAGCACTGTAGATCTTGAGGAAGAATACTTGGACGATTGTGTATGTGATATTAGTTAGATGGTACTTTCAAATGAAGCAGAATATTCTTTGTTTTAAAATGAGAAAGGCCCATTTTGTGAGGTCAAACTTGACAATTTGATGTTGAACATGAGGGCAGATTAAGGAGTGCCTGGGACCATAATTTCAGACACATTATACATCAAACACTGGTCAGACCAAATACCCTTACAACCCAGTGATATCCTTCCTAAGGCTTATGGGGATAAGGATATCATCATGAACGGATACTTTGTGGAACATGTAATGTGTGTAGTTAGACACTGTCAGGAATCACTAAGGTGCCTCCTGTATTATCGGTCAGCATCCCCAGGGATTAGGGTTAAATCATATCTCTGTTCTTGGTTAAACCTTCATGTTTCTAACTAAACATAATGTGCTGTGTTACACAATTGGTATTATCAATGCTTGTTTTACCAATGCTTGTTTGCTAATGTGAACAGGTGTAGACATGTGCTTCTAATTGGGTGTGGTGACTCATCCACATGTGGAAACTCAACTGCTTTCCTGATTGGCTATAAATAGCAGAGTGAAGCATGCCTCCCTGCTTGGCTTTGTTTTGCTACCTGATCTCAGCATCTGATTTGGCAGTACAGCCCCCTGCTGTCATCCTCGTATTCAGGACTTTTGAGGCAATTCTTTTCTTCGTTCTTGTACCAGCTGACACCAGGCATTCCTTCAGCGCTCCGGAAAAGACTGCAGCTAAGTGACTAGAATTCTCCAGGGAGTTTGTTCTTTGAGCGCCACACTTTCAGGGGGGACATGCATTTGTGTACTGTTTTATGGAGCTTTAGTAAAATTATTGTCATTGACTGTCATCCTCTGCCAAAAATGCAAGGTTTGTTGTCCAAAATTGGTTCTGCAAAAATGTTCACTCTTTTAGACTTGAGGTCAGCTTACCACCAGATTCCTTTGGCGCCAGAATCATGCAACTTCTCCACTTTCGTGACACCATTTTGGGCCTATAAGTTTACCTTTCGGATTAGCATGAGTTGCAAGTGTGTTTCAGTACCTTATGGACAACACTTTGTCAGGGGCTGATGGTGGCCAAGCATATCAGGACGACATTCTGATATTTTCTCAAAGAGTGTTTTAACATGAGGCCCTTTTGGAACATTTTTAAAACATTTTTAGAGAGGTGGTAATCACTCTTAAGTGTGACAAATGCAGATTTCTAACAACTGAGTTGGATTATTTGAGTCATAACATCATACCTTTAGGTATTAAACCCAGATTTTCCAAAATATAGGCAATATCCAAAGTCACTCCTCCTAAGGATAAAGGTGATGTAAGGTAATTCCTGGGAATGACTGAATACTACTCTAGATTTATTTCTTTTAAATCTCTTTCAAAAGGGTGTGGCATTTAATTAGGATCCCATGGCTAATGAATCATTTGAAAAGATGAAACTGTTTATTATTAAGGCCCCAGCACTTTCATTGTACTCTTCTGGTAAACAATATTTTGTTAGTGTGGATGCAGGCCAATACAGGTTAGTTGCAATTGTATCACAGAAGGTGTCTGGCAAAGAAAAAACTGTTGTTTTTGCATCTAGGTTTTTGAACCAGCTGAACCCCACTGTGGCACAACAGAAAGAGAAGCCCTTGCCTGTTCCTACGCACCTGAAAAATGTAAAGCATTTCTATGGGGAGACAATTTTTAAATCTACACAGATTATAAATCACTGTTGCATTTGCTCAGTTGAAATGGGACTGGCAAAGCCTCTGCAAGATTAGTTTGACTCTTTTTACTTCTGCAAGAATTTAACTTTACCTTCAAATATATTTGTGGTAGTTGCAATGTCTTGCAAGAATGCCCATACACACATAATCTGAGAATGAAGATTCAGATGAGGTTGAGTGTGTTGTACCCAAGGTGGAGGATGTTTTAGAGTCTTCAGGAGCTGTACAGTATAAAGACTGGTTGGTGGCAATGGAAAAGGATGACGTTTTGTGCACAGCCAAAGATTTTGTAAAAAAGGGTTGGCTCAAGGAAACGTCTTCACAGTCATCCCTAAAGCCTCATGCACAAATTGCAAGTCCATTGTAAAATCTGTTCTTATGAGAGCTGATGTTTGCACACCCCCCAATGGCTATTCATGAGTTTCTTATCAAAACAGCTTGTGAAGGTCATCTGGGAGTGGGGGGAACTTCAAGAAACTTAAAACAGCATTTTTGGTGACCTTCTATTCACACTCAGATTGCAAAATGAATGACAATTATACCACATACCTTTTATCTGACAACCACTGGAAGACAAGTTACCCTCCTTGATTCTAATACAAAGTCGCCCTAAACTTTGCTGGACCATTTGATCTGTTACCACTTGCCAAAAAATATCTAATTGTTCTAAATGACTACTACCCCAAATGGGTATATTTTGAGTTTGTGTCAGCTCCTAACGCCACAGCTGTTATGAAGTTTGGGACTAACGTTTTTGACATTGAGGGCTCACCCAAGAAACTAGCAGCAGACAATGGCACACATTTCACTTCTTCACTAATTAAAGATTTTATATAAAACATTTACAAGTTGCCCTTTATTTATCGACCTCTGAGGGTCTTGTGGAGAGGGTGAATACATTCTTGAAAGAGGTTATTCAAACTGGCACAAAAACTCCAGTAGAGCAATTCTTGAAACAAAAACTTGGGGCACATTTAATTACACCACATAACACTACTGACTTTTCTCCTTTTCGATTAAAGAGTAAAAGGGATCCCAGATCCAAAGTATTCCCTGATTGGTCAAGGACCTTAATCCCAGATCTGTTTGTCATGCCTGTGCAGACAAAAGAAAGGTAGCAAACACCACTTTGCATAAACAATACCTACAAAATAATTACTCTGACAACAAACAAAAAGGGAAAGAACAAAAGTTTGAAATTAGAGTTTGGGTTATGATTACGCACCCAATCAGTGTAAAGAAAAGTGCCTCTATCATCTCACTACCCATTCGAGCTGTGAAGGTTGCTAAATGTTCCTTACTTTTAGATAAGAAAGGGTGGTGGAGAGAAAACTGTCTGAGTAAGCTTACACAAGAAGAGGCTAGAAAGAGCACGCATTGTAAAAAAAAAAAGGGTGGTGTTGATTTGTGTAGTAATGTACTTTAGCTTACCTCAAATCTAGATATTTTGATTGCAAGTATTCCCAGACAAGCATTGCCTGATTATGACTTTAATGTTGGTGATTATTCTGGGAGTTCAAATATACTCATTGAGGTATCATCATCTTTGTGTACCAAGGACTCAAATACTGATTTACAGGTTGTTCACTCTACCGAACTGTAACAAGTTCAAGTGAAATCAGACCTTGGCCCAGAGGCTACCTAACATGAGGTAAACTTGGAAAAAATATGTTCTTGCAATGTTGCTATGCATGTGAGATACAAAGATTATTTTCTTCATTATTCTACTTGGTGTTTAATTGGTTCCTTTATTAAGGGGAAGAAGATGTAATGGTGCATTTCACTTAGTCCTGCTTTTATGTCTAATACTAGTATTTAGAATTATTATATACTTGTATATGTTGCCTATTGGCTGTTCTTCGATTACATACCCATGCACTCATTCTTGTCCTGTGGGTTCCAAATGCCTCTGCTATGCAGTTGCTGCTGGAAGCCACAGCACTATGATCTCCTGGAAGTGAGCTCCTTTTAATAACTTTACTTGGATGAAGATATTTAGTTTGCAGCCTCCTTTCTTCCTCATACATGGTATTCATTGTGCTGACTTTTGGCTGTCCCAGCAGTGGGCAGCTGGGCAGTGATTTAGGCATCTATACTCATTGTTTTACAAATCAAGTACTGTATGGCATAAGAATATTGGAACTAAGGTGGTTTCGGTGTTTCATCACTGAGGGGGTCATTCTGACCCTGGCGGTCATGGACCGCCAGGGCCAACGACCGCGGAAGCACCGCCAACAGGCTGGTGGTGCTTCCTGGGCAATTCTGACCGCGGCGGTAAAGCCGCGGTCAGAAAAGGGAAACCGGCGGTTTCCCGCCGGTTTTCCCCTGGCCATAGGAATCCTCCATGGTGGCACTGCAAGCAGCGCCGCCATGGGGATTCTGACCCCCTTCCCGCCATCCTGTTCCTGGCGGTTCTTACCGCCAGGAACAGGATGGTGGGAATGGGAGTCGTGGGGCCCCTGGGGGCCCCTGCACTACCCATGCCACTGGCATGGGCAGTGCAGGGGCCCCCTAACAGGGCCCCATAATGATTTTCAGTGTCTGCTTAGCAGACACTGAAAATCACGACAGGTGCCACTGCACCCGTCGCACCCCAGCAACTCCGCCGGCTCCATTCGGAGCCGGCTTCATCGTTGCTGGGTCTTTCCCGCTGGGTGGGCGGGCGGCCTTTTGGCGGTCGCCCGCCCGCCCAGCGGGAAAGTCAGAATGACCGCCGCGGTCATTTGACCGCGGTGCGGTCTTCTGGCGGGGGAACTTTGGCGGGCGGCCTCCGCCGCCCGCCGAAGTTGGAATGACCCCCTGAATGTCTTTATGCAAATTGATTAGTTACTTTGCCTTACTCACTTACCATCCTGCCTCATTCACTGTTAACCTTGACTCACTTACTGTTCAAACTGCTTTACTATATAGCACCCGTTTTCACACATTAATAACTCATCCCCACTCTGAACTGGCAAATCTTAATCTGTGAGTAATTGTATCCCACTCCTCACTCTTGAGGCCAAAGACGCATGCATTCATGGAAACATGTAATATGAGTCGAGCCTAAGGACACTACACATCCTTTTGAATTAGTATCATTTCTCCATCAATGCCCATCCTGCTCCTCACTCCATTGTAACCTGCTGGAGCATTTTCTGCTTTCACAGTAATCAATGCCCGATGAGGTCAACAAATCATTGAACCCAGCATAAGAGTGTGGAAAACCAAACAACAGATTTCAATACCAGTCAATTCAATTACACAGTATGGCCAATGTGGCCTTACAAGGGAAACTCCAGTTGGGAATATAGGTAAGGGGTTTTATTGAAAACTTAAGCTCAAAGTCATGTAAACAATTCTTAAGAGAACGTTATAAAGATACAGGCCCATATTCATACTTTTTGATGCAAAACTGTGCAGACGCAGTTTTGAGTAAAAAATGCTAACGCTGGCTAACGCCATTTCTTAGCGCCGCTCGGGGGTCAAATTTATACTTTGACGCACGGTGGTGCAAACCACTGGTGTGAGTCATTTTTTTTTACTCAAACCAATGTGTCACGTCGTAAAAAAAAACAACGTTAACACAGCAAAAATGACTTTGATCCGGTTTACGACATCGCAAACCGGGTCAGCGATATTTTCTGATGCAATTGCGTCAAAAAGCGGTGCAAACACAGCAAAATGTGCAAAGGAGAGCCAAAATGGATCCCAGAAGCATTGAGAGATCCCAGGAAGATGGCAACCGACCAGGAACCAGCCAGGAGGACCCACACAAGACCCAGGAGAGAAGAAGAAGAAAAGGAAGTGTCGGTTCAGTGCAGAGGAGCAGGAAGTACTGGTGAAAGAGGTGAGAGAACACCAGCACCAACTTTTTATCACCTCTAAATTGCCAATTAGTAGGAGAGAGGCAATTTGGCAACAAATTGTTGACAAGATGAACAGTGTGGCAGAAGTATAGAGAACAGTCATCGAGTGCAAGAAACGCTGGCATGACTGCAAGCGCAGGACCAAGGAAAAGATGGCCAGGAACAGGAAGGCAGCACTGCAGACCGGATGTGGGAGTCCAGCACTGCAGGAGGCCCTGGACCATATGGAGGAGATGGTGGCAGCCGTCATCCCTGAGGAGATCGTCACAGGGATTCAAGGACAACGCAGACTACCAGGAGACAACACAGATGCAGGGTAAGTGGCATGGAGAACTAAAATGCCTATTTGTAAACTGTAAGTGGGGGGGACATACCTACTACACAATGCATGGAGTCATGATATTCAGGGAGTGGAATGGGCAAAGGGGCACAGCACAGGGGCTTGGGCTGTGCAGGGCAAACCTGGAGCACAGTACTACACTACACGAACAACCTTTGCATTGGGGTATGCTGCCATACCAAGGATGATGGAAAGGTAAAGCCAGTCCAGGAGGGTAGGGAACAATGTAAAACTGGCCTGCTGTCACACGACAACTGGCATTCTCCCTACATGACCTAGGGCTCAATTAACAGTCTCAGGCCATATTGGCAAGTGGAATTTCACATTGACAACCGTTGCTACTACCACCTCTGCTGTGTGTGCAGGTCAAGTAGCTAATGGCAGTTACATGCCCATGGACAAACACACCCAAATTAGAGGGTTCAGGATGACAACGTTATCAATCCCCTGTAATTAATAAAAATGTGCTAAACCTGTCAAATGCGAATGTCCATAGTCGCTACAAACATCAGCCATTGTCATAAACATTATGAGGTACACAGCAGTAATGTCATACCCATGCTCCATATGTCAGGGTCCACCTTGTGCCTGGGTCACAATAGCTGCAATGACACAATGCAACTTTCCAACTGTCATACTGCTCAGACAACAGCACTGAGGGGGAGGACATATGTTACTGGCTAGTGAAATACACCTGCACAGTCAGACGAGGAAATGGAACGCTGCTAGGACCATCAGTGCAATCCAATGTAGCACACATTCCCCAACATCAACATTACACACTACCAATGCTGACATCTGTAGTGTGCCATGCCAATGCTATACATAGAATATGCTAGGTCTCAGCAACATATAGCTGGATGTGAAATATCAGAGACTGGGACAGTTCCACATTGTTAAGTGTAGTGCAAGAGCCATCAGAACAACCACAGCCAGTGCAAGGCCACAACATGAGAATGGAAGTAGACGGAGGGTTGAGTAGGACAAGAAGGAGGCAACATACAATTTGGGCAGAACCTACACCTAGAGGATGTGACGCAGACAATTCTCCAAACTTCCCACACTACATGTGACTTGCAGGTGGGGCATAGACCTGGGAGAATGCTAATATTAAAGACAGGAACAACAAACAGGAACCAATATCACAATGTGCAACTAATATGAAGTCAGGCACGTCACATTACAAATGCCACAACACAGACACACTAATTGTACTATATCTTATTGCAGAGGACAATGGCTCTCCTGTGGATATGCCTGTCCTGGACTTCCCTGATGACATGGATGACAAGCTGACAAACATCAGCCAGCAGCCCCTCCAAGATGTCCTTGGAACCCTCCAGACCCCACCTTCAGTTGCAAGGAGGAGCCCCAAAGTAGCAGCCATCACAGAGGACCCACCCACCACTCCAACTGCACGACCGCCCAGCTCCAACCCAGCTGAGGACTCAGACAACACTGGCACGAGCTTTGAGAGGGCTATAGTTGGAGTACAGCGGGAGCTGACCAAGGAGGTGCGGGTGGGGATGCAAAATATGGCAGCCAGCCTAGAAGGGATGCGTTTGTGCATGATGTCAACTGCAGAACAGGCAGCAGCCATGCAAGGGCAAGCATCAATCTTGCTAGAACTTGAAGTGTGAAGGAAATCAGCACTGCAGTAAGAGAGTTGACACAACACGTCCAACAACAAGCCTTTCAACGAGTGCATGAATGCAATATTGTCCCCCTCAGGGCCGACCTGGCTGCCTACCACAGTGATGTAGCTGCTATCCTTAAGAACCAGCAGCTCCTCCTTGCTGCAGTACTGCCCTTAATAGCCCCACAGTTGGCAGCTACCGGGATTTCTGACTCCATGTCTTAAAACACTGAAGTGTGTGTTGCCCCTTCAAACCCACCACCACCAAGAGCAGAGGAGATAACACACATCAGAAGATAAAGACGTGGAACAGATCACCTACACCCGTAAGAGTACCCAGTAGCACTAGTCCCTGCCACATGGGCACTTATAACCAAGGTCCTGTGCTTTGTAACATGCCAGTCTTGCAACAGCTGCTCACTAGCACTATTCCCCAGCCCACTGTTTACCTCGTCACTATGCTTTGTGATTGTCTCTCACTACCTCATTGGCAATTCATGTCCCTCTGCACTGTATGACACTTCACCCCAGCATGTCCAATGACATGTCCTTTTGCACTTGTGTAGGATCACAATGGAAGGCGTCACACTAATAGACTCACAATCCTGGACTATGTCAATATTGCACCTCAGCACTTTAAAATAAATAGCACTTACACAACCACTTTGTCTCTGTGTAATGTGATTCATCAACCATGAGGGAGATTAGTGATGTTTGCCTCATGTCAATGCCTATAGAATGTCAATACAACTGCCCTGAAAGATTGTGGGCTGATAACTATGCACTGTGGTCTGGATTGTACCATCATCTACCCTTCCTGAGGGTTAATTCTGAAGTAAATAGAAACATTACAGTATAATGCTGTGCTGGACAGAATAAGTATTCTTCAAGGGATTTCCAAGCAGAAAATCATTGTCTTCAAATTTTTCTTCCAGACAATCTTTTTGTATGTGACATTTGACTCAAATTTTTCATCACACACACCATACAGCAGGAATGGATGTGTATGAGTGTACGTACAAATAAGTAACCTGGCTGTGCAATGTAACAAATGATAGGTGTGAGTTATGTATAATATATTACTTGAGATTATACCATCACTCACCTTATCAGGGTTCACATGAATATCAGGCTGTAGGCAGACGTAACACAGTGTCCTCAATAACAAATCCGGTCTCAAAGTATGTCAGATTGAAAACATACATCCAAACTTAACAACACATTGGGATCCATAGTAACCTTGAGTGGTGGGTGCAATGGATGTCATATTCCTAGCGAAGTAGATTTGGTGTGGCTGCCAATGTGACAGCTCAATTGAGATTTGGATGCAGGATTGAACACAAATGCAAATACTAAATTGACACTGTTCACCCATGCCAAGGCACTGATCCCCAAGCATATGACACATACTGCAAAGAAGTACCTACTTATTTATTAAAATGTAAAACTAGGGGAAACACCTTAACTAACCTAACCTATCCTAACTACACAACTGGCCCTAACTACCGTAAGCTAAACTTACTTATCACATTTAACTAAACACTCTAAACATCAACCCCCACGCCACTTATATGACAGGACACATGGAGGACAACATATATTAACCTGAACACACATACTATCTTATACTAAACAAATATATATATATTTTTTTTGTTTTAAAAAAAATAACAAAATATATAAATATATATATATATTTTATTTAATACACAAAAACCCAACATCATCCGCCACCCACCCACCCACATAAAAAAAACATGTAAAAATATCATACCCTCCACCTCCCAACACACTACTACTAACTAAACTAACAGCCTATTCTAACCTAACACTAAGCCTCCTAAACCCACTAATTAAAAGAACCAGGAAAGAGGAGGGAGGAGAGGGAATCATGGGTGAGGGTATCAAATTCACAAGTTCGCCCTCCGCAGGGTCTTCTTAGTAGCACACACTCTCTTATTGATCTGCGACACCTCCTGCTGCAGCCTGTCTAGTCTGTGCAACATCCGTTGCATGTCATGTTGCATAGCACTAAAATCACCAGTGTCAATGACTGCAGCAAGGGTGGTCTGAGTGCCAGTGGTCGAGGGTTGTCCAGTTGGTGGTGCCATGCTTGGATGGAGAGGTGCAGGTGCTGCTGTCAGTGGTCCAGGAGCTGAGGAAGTTGATGGACCTGCAGTGGTGGCTGTCATCCTTGGTGCCACCTGGGTCGTAGTGGTGGTGCTGGTGGTGGCGGCTGTTGTGGACACAGAAGGGCCCCCTTGGGCAAATGCCCTCCACACCCCGAGGCTCTTTCATGGCGATAACGCCATGCCATGTGGCGGAACCCAGACGCTACATCCAGAATGTGGCGGTAACGCATCGCTCTCCGCTGAAATTCACGGATCTGGTTGGCATCCACATTGGCTGCTATTAAAAAAGATAAAGCCAAATATTAGGTACATCATTGTGTGATACAGCTACTGATGAGAATCAGACAATACATTTAATGTAGCTGAAACAGGCCATATCACCATACAGATTACAGATTTTCTCTGAGGAAGTACATGCCAACGCACCCTACACATGTCCTATCCATCAGCACAGCAATGCTCTAAAAGATATGTACCAACTTAAATGATCTAAGCATCATTGTTCTGCCATTAGTCACGTAACAAATGCTGCAAGTCCTCCACATGTGACAGGCCAACTAATGACTATCTTCTTGATGACAATCAAGGTCCACAAGATGTCTGATTTGTAAATGGAATTGCCAGGATGGTATGCAGTTGCTAATCAAGAGTTGGAATCCTAGGTTGGGACAAATGATTTACAGATTTACATGTCTGTGTACTACACTTGGATCCTCACACCTAGGTACACATATTTCATAAACCTAAGCCTGTGCCTCAGGGGGGAATGGACAAGCAGCACATACTTTCAAACATCAAGGACAGCCAGGAAGCTTTGGACAGCTGTACATGGGTTTAGTCAGTCCACCACAGGAAAGGTGGGTGTCCAACTAGGATAGACACAAACCTTGGACAATCCCATCCACATTAATGTTTGTAATTGCAGACAATTGTCAACATAATTTGATGCCACCAATACCTGTCCTACAACAAGCAGATAGATGCAAGCACACATCTGGGCATGAGCTGCATGCACAACTACGACATTGTACTCAAGTGCCATATACACATAGCATAACATGTGGAGCTAGATGCTGCTAGGAAGAAAAACATACAGTGGAACATGTTCATTAGTGAACAGGGAGGCTCAAGTATGTGGGTAATGCTTTGGCATCCCTATTCTGTGAGATTCAGGGTATGACTTGCTGACTAAATCATGAAAATGTCCCTCTGCAAGATTTTCTTTACAAGAAATTTAACAACAAATGTCACCCTATTCACATGGCCATGCCTACAGGGCTGCACTACAGTCCCAAAATATGACTCTACACTACTGATTGTCCAACTCAAATATGAAAAAAAAAATTGAAACTCCAGTCAAGTTACATATCAGATCATGTGTCAGCACATCATACCTTGCTATGTGTCCAACACACAGGAGTCAATCACACAACAGCTGCAAACACAACACAGAACAGAAATATCAACACTTACTGGATATGTCTGGGTCCGCAGATTGAGCCACTGTGCCAATTTTGTAAGGGGCAGGTCCCCCTGTAAAGCATGGAAGGGTGAAATGTGCTCAATATCTGTGCACTGTCAACACTTTCAAATACAATTACTGTGTGTGACATTATGGGGGTGATTCTAACCCTGGCGGTCGGTGTTAAAGCGGCGGCCAACCCGCCAACAGGCTGGCGGTAAAAAATATGGAATTCTGACCCTGGCGGGAACCGCCAACACAGACAGCCACTTTAACACTCCGCCCGCCACGGCGGTACAAACAAACAGCGCGGCGGTCACCGCCAACAGCCAGGCGGCAGACAATGTACCGCCCACACTATCACAACTCACCAATCCGCCACCATTTCCGGGGCGGGAGCACCGCCGATAAAAACACGGCGGAAACAGACTACGAACGGGAAAACGCTCACCACTAGGCACTCCAGGAGGAAGGAGGACAGCATGGAACCCGAATTAAACATCCTACCTGCTCTCGTCTACCTTCTCATCTACCACGAGTACGAAGTCCGGCGCAGACGACAACGGTGAGTACTGCACCTACGACACACGGGAGGGGGGAGGACGAAAGGTTACGGGCACACACATATGCGACCCCCCCCCCCAACTATGTACACACCAATGCAGAGCAACAAGTCACAGTGACACCACCCAAACACCCCAGAAAAATGCTAGGACATAATCAAATTTGGAATAAATATTTATGTAACAAAAAGGTCCTGAAAAATATCGTACAACCATGAAAGATATTCAAAAGAAAACAAATGACATACACATCAGTGTATAACTGAAGTAACAAGTCCTGCACATCCTACGAATTCATCATGTCCGTGGGCCAAAGTTTTGAGAAACAAGGGCAAAGCCCACACAGGAGACCTGAGTCCTTTGGAGAGAACACTGCAGGGGCATCAGATGTAAAAACTACAGGCACCTCAGGGGGAAGGGAAGGGGGGGCACCACAGCCACATGAGTCCACGACGCCAGATCCACGAGGAGCCACCATGCCCACTGTACCATCCTGGGGAGTGCAAAGCCACAGTCTCTCAATGTCTCTACAGTGGGTGGGCTGCCCACTGGACCATCCTGGGGAGTGCAAAGCCACAGTCTCTCAATGTCTCTACAGTGGGTGGGCTGCCCACTGGACCATCCTGGGGAGTGCAAAGCCACAGTCTCTCAATGTCTCTACAGTGGGTGGGCTGCCCACTGGACCATCCTGGGGAGTGCAAAGCCACAGTCCATCAGGTGGATGACAGTCTCCACTGGTCAAGGAGGAGGCATGGTGGGCACAGTGAACCATAAACAGTGATTGAGACGGCAGTGCCCAGCGGAGCGGTGCTTGAGAGGAAGGGCCCAGCGGAGCGGTGCTTGAGAGGAAGGGCCCAGCGGAGCGGTGCTTGAGAGGAAGGGCCCAGCGGAGCGGTGCTTGAGACGGCGGTGCCCAGCGGAGCGGTGCTTGAGAGGAAGGGCCCAGCGGAGCGGTGCATGAGAAGAAGGGCCCAGCGGAGCGGTGCTTGAGATGAAGGGCCCAGCGGAGCGGTGCTTGAGACGGCGGTGCCCAGCGGAGCGGTGCTTGAGAAGAAGGGCCCAGCGGAGCGGTGCTTGAGAGGAAGGGCCCAGCGGAGCGGTGCTTGAGAGGAAGGGCCCAGCGGAGCGGTGCTTGAGACGGCGGGGCCCAGCGGAGCGGTGCATGAGGAGAAGGGCCCAGCGGAGCGGTGCTTGAGATGAAGGGCCCAGCGGAGCGGTGCTTGAGATGAAGGGCCCAGCGGAGCTGTGCTTGAGACGGCGGTGCCCAGCGGAGCGGTGCTTGAGAAGAAGGGCCCAGCGGAGCGGTGCTTGAGAGGAAGGGCCCAGCGGAGCGGTGCTTGAGACGGCGGTGCCCAGCGGAGCGGTGCATGAGAAGAAGGGCCCAGAGGAGCGGTGCTTGAGAGGAAGGGCCCAGCGGAGCGGTGCTTGAGAGGAAGGGCCCAGCGGAGCGGTGCTTGAGAAGAAGGGCCCTGTTCAGCGGTGCTCTTCTCCACGGCGGGCCCTGTTCAGCGATGCTCTTCTCCACGGCGGGCCCTGTTCAGCGGTGCTCTTCTCCACGGCGGGCCCTGTTCAGCGGTGCTCTTCTTCACCGCGGGCCCTGTTCAGCGGTGCTCTTCTCCACGGCGGGCCCTGTTCAGCGGTGCTCTTCTCCACGGCGGACCCTGTTCAGCGGTGCTCTTCTCCACGGCGGGCCCTGTTCAGCGGTGCTCTTCTCCACGGCGGGCCCTGTTCAGCGGTGCTCTTCTCCACGGCGGGCCCTGTTCAGCGGTGCTCTTCTCCACGGCGGGCCCTGTTCAGCGGTGCTCTTCTCCACGGCGGGCCCTGTTCAGCGGTGCTCTTCTTCACCGCGGGCCCTGTTCAGCGGTGCTCTTCTCCACGGCGGGCCCTGTTCAGCGGTGCTCTTCTCCACGGCGGGCCCTGTTCAGCGGTGCTCTTCTCCACGGCGGGCCCTGTTCAGCGGTGCTCTTCTCCACGGCGGGCCCTGTTCAGCGGTGCTCTTCTCCACGGCGGGCCCTGTTCAGCGGTGCTCTTCTCCACGGCGGGCACTGTTCAGCGGTGCTCATCCAGCAGGTCAAGCGAGCCAGACCTGGCCTGGACTCCCTGCTCAGTCGCCCTCGGACCGTGACGTTTCTGGACCCTTTGGGGACGGACTCCTGGCCTCCTTAGTGTCCTCCTTCCCAGCTGGGATGTGGCATGTGGGGTCCACCTTCTCCGCGCTCCTGCTGCCCTTCCGCTCCTTTGATGGGGCTCTCGGGCCCTTGCCTCCCCTAGATGGTGTGGGTGGTGAAGTGGCCGCACATTGCTCCTTGGGGGCAGCCCTGTTGGTCCTCGCACGGCGGCCCTTGTTTTTGCGGGTCCTCTTGCCGGGGGGGGGGGCTGGACGTGTCCTTGCTGCTGATCGATGTGTCACTGCTGGCAAAGGGTGGGCTCCAGAACCCATGCACAACAGTGACACCCGAAGCTGGGCTGGTGGTGGCTGCGGTGCTCTTGGGACTCTTTGAAGATGGATGGGGGAGCTCATCGGGGGGAAAAAGGTCAAGGTTAGCAAGGAAAAGTTTTTTAGGGCCAAGGTAAAGGGTAGGAGAAGTGGAGATGGAAGTGGAGGTAGAGGAGGTGGTTGTAGGAGAGTCAGGTGTGCTGTCATTGGGTGAAGGTGCTGGTGCTGGTGCTGTAGGCTGTCGTGAGGTGGATGGCTGTTGGGTGGGTGGCTGCCTGCGTTTGTGTGTCTTGGAAGAGGGGGTGACAGACACAGTGGGAGAGGACACAGGGGACGTGTAAATGGCAGTGGGGGTGGTGACTGCACGAGTGTGGACTGTACTGGAGGGTGAGGTGGTGATGGAAGCACTGGCTGATGTTGGGGTGCATGCAGGTGTGAGTGTAGACGTCACAGGGAGGGAGGAGGGAGACGAGGAGGAGGGGGACACAGGGGTGGCAGTGGCTGTTGGCATGTCTGCATCTGGGTGTTGCTTGGGTGAGTGTTTGTGGGATCTGTGGTGCTTGTGTTTGGATGAGCTGCTCTTGGGTGTTGAGGTGTGTGCAGGCTGGTGTGATGGTGTGGATGGGATAGGCTGAGGAACAGGAGACAGAGAAAGGCTGGAGGCAGTAAGAAGAGGGAGGCTGGAAACAGGGACAATGGCTGCCGTCAGTGCTGAGGCCAGAGCAGTGAACGCTCGTTGATGGGCAGCCTGACCCGAATGAATGCCCTCCAGGTACGCATTGCTCTGTTGCACCTCCCTTTGCACACCCTGGATGGCATACAAAAGGGTCGTCTGCCCAACAATGAGCGTCCTTACCAGGTCAATGAGCTCCGCACTGAGGGCAGCAGGGGCAACAGGGGCAGGGGCTGAGGTGCCTGGGGCGAAGGAGACGCGCGCCTTCCTGGGCGAACGGGCACGGAGCGAAGACTGAGGGGCTGCTGGGAGGGCGGGGCTGGTGCTCTGGGTGGCGGCTGTACCTGTAGAGGCGGGGGGCACGGATGTTGCCGCCACCCCTAGGGAGCTCCCATCCGAGGACGTGTCGCTTTCGCTGCTCTCACCAGCGGTCCCCGTCGTGGTGCTCCCCTCGCCCTCCGGATCACTGGTGCCCTCGGTGTCTGTTCCTGGGCCCACCGGGGCCTTGTGTCCTGCAGCTCCCTCGTGCTCCGAGGCCAAATCTCCTCCGCCTGATGATGCTAATGCACACATGCACAAGAAGATGAAGAGAAAGGGTAGGGGGAGAAAATAGAAGACCAGGTTGAGTGCATGCAATGTCAACACCGTTGGCGGAGAGGACAGACACAGGTGCCTAATGCACTAAGCCGCGCATTCGGGGTACACTACTCAGTACTACTGACTAAGACAACAGGCCAAGAGACGTCAAACGCGCACATGGGAGATGCATGACCTTCAATGGCTGTACTTGTCACCCTACCGAGGTGGGGGCCGGGGGCACAGGGCCATGCCTAAGGGAGAGGACTACACTACAGAAAGCGCCCTGGCCTAATGTCACCCACAGCCCTCCTCCCCCACCCATACGCCTCCACTGCGCAGAAAGATAGGAGAATGTGCTGATACTCACCCCCTTGTGTCTGCTGTGATGTCTTAAAGCGCCCATCCAATTCAGGGTAGGCCACCGCCAGGATCCGGGACATCAGGGGGGTCATGGTGCGACTGGCACCCCTCCTAGGTTGGGAGGCCATCCCCAGCAGTGTTTCTGCGGTCTTCCTTGTTCCGCGGCGGATGTCCTGCCACCTCTTGCGGCAGTGGGTGCCCCGTCTGTTGTGGACCCCCAAGTTCCGGACTTCCTTGGCGATGGCACGCCAAATCTCGATCTTCTGATGGGCGCTGACCTATTTGACATGTACAGGGTGCAAAGGAGGAAATCATCAATGACCTGCATGTTAGATGTAATTGGCCCCCCCCACCAACTTTGCCATATGGCACATGCTCTCATCTGTCGGGCGTTGCACTCCTCATTCGCCCCCCACCCCACCAACTTACATCCACCCCAATCCACACAGGCATAGCCCATTCCATGTGCACCCGGTGTACTCACTTGTTGGTCTGGAGGACCGTAGAGTAGCGCATACTGGGGGAGGACCCCATCCACGAGCTTCTCCAACTCTTCAGACGTGAAGGCAGGGGCCCTTTCCCCAGTCGCAGCAGCCATTGTATCTTCCAGACCGAGGTCACAGCAGCACTTGCAGTATAGGTCCTCTCCTGTGGATGATCAGGTCTCGAGTGATTAAGCAGATAGAAAATGGCGGTCACGCCCGCGGCGGTGCGTACCGCGACCGCCGGCGCACTTCGTCATTGGCTCCTGAAACCCATAGGCTTCAATGTTAACCAATGCGGCTTTGCGCCGCGGTCTTCGACCGCCTACCGCCACGGTGTGCCCCGCCAGCGCATTGACCTCACATCCCATTGTCCCACTTCACAGGTCAGGCAGCCGCCATTTCAAGGGCCTACATGGCTTAATTTTGACTGCGACACACAGGCCTAGGCCTTGCATTGCCACACATACACGCCTTTCAACCCATTGCCATTCTTTAACTGTGCAAGCTGTCTGTACGTACCTGTGGTTTGGCTGACTCTGTGCTCCATGTTGTCCTTCCTAGGTACCGTCCACTGGGACTTGCGATGAGAAGGAGGAATCCTCGCGTGTACCGACCGCTGGTGGACCTGTCGACAATGGAAGAACGCCATATAATACTTCGATACAGACTTGACCGTGCCACTTGTCCATGAACTGTGTGCCCAGCTGGAGCCAGACCTGATGTCCCCCATCCGCCAACCCACAGGGATTCCCCCTCTGGTGCAGGTTTTGTCAGTCCTCCATTTTTTGGCAAGTGGGTCATTCCAGACCACAGTGGCCATGTCATCTGGAATGTCTCAGCCTATGTTTTCTAAGATTTTGAGCAGAGTGTTGTCTGCCCTGATAAAACTCATGCGGAGCTACATCATTTTCCCAGAGGAGGGTGACTTGCCTACAGTGAAGGGTGATTTCTATGCCCTTGGACATATCCCCAACATCATTGGTGCCATTGATGGGACCCATGTGGCTTTGGTACCCCCAAAAGACGATGAGCAGGTGTACCGAAACAGAAAAAGTTATCATTCGATGAATGTCCAGGTGGTCTGTTTGGCTGACCAGTACATCTCCCATGTAAATGCCAAGTTCCCAGGGTCAGTGCATGACGCGTATGTGATGTGAAATAGCAGCATCCCCTATGTGATGGAGCAGCTACAGAGACAACGTGTGTGGCTAATAGGTGACTCTGGTTACCCCAACCTGCCGTGGCTACTGACCCCAGTGAGGAATCCCGGACAAGGGCAGAGGAACGCTACAATGAGGCCCATGGGCGTACTAGGAGGGTGATTGAGCGAACCTTTGGCCTCCTGAAGGCCAGGTTTAGGTGCCTGCATATGACCGGTGGATCCCTAATGTACTCACCAAAGAAGGTGTGCCATATCATCGTGGCGTGCTGTATGCTTCACAACCTGGCTTTGCGACGCCAGGTGCCTTTCCTGCAGGAGGATGGTCCAGATGGTGGTGTTGTAGAAGCCATGGAGCCTGTGGAGAGTGAAGAGGAGGAAGACTCAGAGGACGACACAGACAATAGGGACAGAGTGATACAACAGTATTTCCAGTAACACCCAGGTAAGAATCACCCACGCCATTTCACAATTGCTTATAGCCTCCTGCATCTGTACTTTCTGTAGTTCCCACCAGATCTTTTTGGGTAATTTTTGTTTTTCCCTTCCCTTCTCAGTGCTGTATGACTCAGTGCCTGACTTCTGCTTGGTTTGCCCATGAACTACAGCGTATTGACATTGGTATGTTGTCATCACTAATTGACAGAACAGATATTGAACAGTAATATGTAATACATTTGCTAATAATACAGCATGACTCCAAACTGATTTGTGTGCAATATGTGATTTATTTACAGTGCTAGATATTGGTACATGTGATTATAAGGGTGATGGGTGGGGGTGGAGTAATGTCCATGGCAGAGTCCAGTTCTCAGTCTCACAGGTGCATTGTCCTTTTGCCTGTGGAAGGATGGAGCAGAGGCAGTTCATGGTTGGACAGGGTGGCAATGTGGGACAGTGGGAAGAGTTCAGGGGGTATGTCCTGCTGGCGGGGGTCTTGACATCCTACTCTGTCTTTTTTTTGGATCTCAGGCTCCTCTTACGGGGTGGTTGTTCTTCAGCAGGAGGTGGGGTTCTGGTGGCCTGTCGTGGTGTTGGGGCCTCCTGTCCACTAGCGCCGGCGGAGGTGGTAGGCTGTTCCTGGTCCGGGCTAGTGACAGGGGCCCTGTGTGGTGCCACATGGTCCCGCAACGCGTCTTCTATCCTGTTGAGGGCCAGGACGATGGTCCCCATTGCGGTCCCGATGATTCTCAGCTCCTCCCTGAACCCCATGTTGCGTTCCTCCTGCTGTGCCTGGATCTCCGTGAACCTGGCCAGTACCGTCGCCATCGTCTCTTGGGAGTGGTGGTAGGCCCCCATGATGGTGGTGAGGGCCTCTTGGAGAGTGGGTTCCCTGGGCCTCTCCTCCCCCCCCTGTCGCACAGCAGCCCTCCGAGCTGCCCGGTTTCCCCCGGCCTCTGTCTCCTGGACGGTGTGCCCTCTCCCACTGCCCCCAGGTCCCTGTTGTTGTTGGGGTGTTGGGTTAGCCTGGGTGCCCTGTAGTGGCAGACACACCGCTGATTGACGTGTCCTAGAGACAGAGGCATGGGCCCGCTGGGTGGGAGCTGTGCTGGTGTTGGCAGAGGGGGTCGGGTCTGGTGTGGCCTGTGGCTGCCTGAGGGGAACCGACTGCCCAGAGGTCCCCGATGGTCCGGGCTGGTCATCAGGTTCAGTGTCGACAGAGCTGCTGTCCTCACTGTGGGCCAGTTCCGGGGGTGGGATGGACATTTCTGGACCCTCCTGGCTGGTGTGTTGGCGTTCGGGTCCTGCATGGGGTAAGAGAGTTTGGTTATTGTTTCTGTGTGTGCAATGGCGTGCGTGTTATGGGTGCCCTCGTCCCCCAGTGCAGGCATTCCCTTGAGGGAGGTGTTGTGAGGGTAGTTAGTGGGGGGGGGTAAGTGCAGTGGTCATGCTTGGGTGATGGGTGTCCATGGATTGTGTTGGCATGCAGGAGTTGGTGTTGGGATGGGTGGGTTGTGCTGGTGAGACATTGTCAGGGAGGATGTGTGCTGGGGGGTTGGGGGTGAGGGTGGGGGTGTGGGTTGGCATGCTGGTGGGGTGGGGGGGATATAGTAGTTGAGATTGGACTTACCAGAGTCCATTCCTCCGGCTACTCCTGCGAGGCCCTGAGGATGCAGGATGTTGAAGACCTCTTGCTCCCATGATGTAAATTCGGGAGGGGTGGGTGGGGGTCCGCCGCCAGTCTTCTGGACCGCGATGTTGTGCCTGGTGACCATTGATCGGACCTTCCCCCGTAGGTCGTTCCATCGTTTGCGGGTGTCCTCCCTATTCCTGGGATGCTGTCCCACCGCGTTGACCCTGTCCACGATCCGCTGCCATAGCTCCGCCTTCCTAGCTATACTGGTGTGCTGCACCTGTGAGCCGAAGAGCTGGTGGGTGCCTTTGGGGTGCCATGGGGTGGTGTGGGTGAGGTGTGGGGTGGTGTATGTGATGATGAGTATGTTGGTGTGTGGTGCTTTGTGCTACTATGTGTTGTGTGTGATGGTGTAGTGTGCCTCAGTGTGTATTGCTATGGATTGTCTGCTGTGTCTCTCTCTCCTTCTCTCAGTAATTGTGGTCGTAGGGGTTTGTGGGTGATGTGGGGGTGTGTTTTATAGTTGATTGATTGTGTGGGAGTGGGTTGTGTATGTGTATCAGGTGTGTGTATTTGTAATTGTCCAATGTGCCTGTGTTTTGGTGCTGTGTGTGTATTTTGACCGCGGCGGTGTGTACCGCCAATGGAATACCGCGTTGGAAAGCCCGCCGCGTTGATTCGTGGGTCGAAATGGCATGGCGTATTTCTGTTGGCGTGACGGTGGAGGTTTGGTCATCTCCAGTTTATCGCTGCCCGCTGATGTGGCGGCCTGCAGTGGAGGTCGGATTTTTGGAGGTTTGGCCGTTGTGGGTCAGAATGACCGTGGCGGCTTTCCGCGGCCGCGGCGGTGTTATGGCGGTCTTCTGACCGGCGGTAAGCGTCTTTTACCGCCGAGGTCAGAATGACCCCCTATATCTGAAAGCCCAGTCCCTCAGGCATGATGATACTCCAACATACATAGCACTGCAAACATGTATAGACCCTGTCACTGCAGTGAGTTATACACACACATCTGCACACATGCAGTGACCCTAACTATCATGTGGTGACAAACATGATCCCTCAATTGGTTGCAGACTCATTTATGGAGTGTCCTCCTTTCATCATTTGTTGTAATGAGAGACTGCAAAGCCACATTCCTGGAGCACTGCAATACCAGTCACTCTGGTATTTTTGGCATGAGCATCAAGGGACAATCAGTTACTGTGTGATACTCTTGTGGTTGAGTGAAGCCCATGATTTATTAGGCTTTCTATGGTCCCTTACATGTAGGGCCTGTGTTGTGTATAGGTTACATATGCTACATTTACAGTGTACCCTGAGCCACATATGCCCCCTATGACACCATAATGGCAGGGATCCTGTGCGTTACTTGGTGACAATCTGACGCAAAACATGGATTGGCCATTTTTCAAAATGTAATACAACAAAGAAATATATGCTTACAGCGTATATTGTGGTTATCCATTACAGAATGCATGGGCACAGGTGTAGTCATTGCACCTGAAATGTGTCACTCATTGCCCTGTGTACCCATATTGTGTTTTGGAAATCACAGTTAGCCACATTCATCATCTTACATTTGCCAATTTGGGAGATCAGTGGGTATACAGCAAACTGACACTGTCCCATTATTGAAACATGGTTTAGCAAATGTCCTACTGTGGCAATCATGATGATGTGGGTTTCAATTTGTATGTACCTTCAGAATGGCAGCAGTCACAGGAATGCTAGTCTTCTGATCTTAGCATACACCCATGTCTGTGATAGACTCCATACTGGGAAGTTAGCTATTGTACATATACTGCACTAGATCAGCAGGGGTGTACCAAAAGTAAACTAGCAAAGTATTAAGGAACTTTATATGTATGATGGAATTGGTATGGGGTCCCTTGTACAACATCATGCAAATAATGCATTGTGGCCATGCATTCCCCAACGTCAGGTATCCCATGATGACCCAATAACTTATGAGAAGTGCATGGCTATAGAGTAACACAGATGCGAAATGCATCAGCTCTTTTCCAGCTATTGTGCACAAGACCAATTTAAAACACACAGGTACAATGAACAGAGGGCCAGGGTTAGTTGTTTGCTTCAAGTTTTACGCTACAGCTATGGAAAGTAGCACTAAACATTTAGGTGGTCATTCCAACATTGGCGGGAATATCAGCTTACCGCTGTCAGAAGACCGCCAACATACCGCCGCGGTAAACTGCCACGGTCATTCTGACCCACAACAGGCAAACCGACAAAATACAGACATCCACAACAGTCCGCCACACCAAAGGGCAGCGAGAAACTGGCGATGACCAAACCTCCACCGTCACGCCAACAGAAATACGACCACACTATCACGACACACGAATCCACGCGGCGGTCATTCAACCGCGGTATTCCATTGGCGGTACACACCGCCGCGCTCAAAATACACACACACACACTTACAAAATACAACCACATTGGACAAATCAAAATACACACACCTGATACACATACAAACACCACTCCCACACACCCAACACAATATAAAACACAGACCCACATCACCCTCAAACCCCCACTCCTCCAGAATTGGGACCACGCACAGAGAAATAGAGATCCGAGCACCCAGACGCGCATTTTACTTTCACCCAGCAATATTACCACGCACGTCACACAACACACCAATACACATCACCACACTTAGCACCACACAAACCACCCCACACATCACCCACACCACCCCATGGCACCGCAAAGACACCCCAGGTTTTCTGAGGATGAACTCAGGGTCATGGTGGAGGAAATCGCACGGGTTGAGCCACAGCTCTTCGGAACACAGGTGCAGCACACCTCCATTGCCAGGAAGATGGAGCTATGGAGCAGAATAGTCGACAGGGTAAATGCAGTGGGACAGCACCCAAGAAATAGGGACGACATCAGGAAGCGGTGGAACGACCTACGGGGGAAGGTGCGTTCAATGGTATCCAGGCACAACATAGCGGTGCAGCGGACTGGCGGTGGACCCCCACCTCATCCCCCAGAATTTACAACATGGGAGGAGCAGGTCTTGGTGATCCTGCATCGTGAGGGCCTCGGCAGAGTATCTGGAGGAATGGACTCTGGTAAGTCTCACCTTCACTACTTCATCCCCCCCACCCCACCAGCATGCCAACTCATACCCCCACCCTCACCCTCACCCCCATCACACCTACTCCTTGCAAATGTCTCACCATCACAACCCACCCATCCCAACCCCAAGCCCTGCATGCGACCACAAAGCATGGACACCCATCACCAAAGCATGCCCACTGCACATCCCCATCCCCCCCAAACCACCGTCACAAAAGCCTCCACACAGGAATGCCAGCACTGGGGTACACGGGCACCCACCCATTGCACGCTATGGCACACACAGATGCAATAACCATCCATTTATACCCCTGCAGGACACGAACGCCACGTCACCGCGCAGGAGGGTCCACAAATGTCCACTCCACCCCCAGAAGAGGCCCACAGTGATGACAGCACCTCTGTCGACCTGGATCTAGATGACCAGCCCGGCCCATCGGGGACCTCGGGACAGTCGGTTCCCCTCAGACAGCCACAGGCCACAGCAGACCTTCCCCCCTCTGGGAACACCAGCACAGCACCCACCCAGCGGGCCCATACCTCTGTCCCCAGGACACGTCAATCAGCGGTGTGTCCACCACTACAGGGCACCCAGGTTAACCCACCACCCCAACAACAACAGGGACCTGGGGGCAGTGGTAGTGGGCACACGGTCCAGGGGACAGAGGCCCAGGAAACAGGGGAACTGGGAGTGCTGCTGTGCGACAGGGGGCGGACAGGCCCAGGGAACCCACTCTCCACGAGGCCCTCTTCTCCATCATGGGAGCCTACCATCATTCCCAGGAGACGATGGCGACGGTCCTGGCCAGGTTTCAGGAGATCCAGCTCCTGCAGGAGGAACAGTATTTGGGGTTCAGGGAGGAACTACGAACCATCAGTTCCGCCATGGGCACCATTGTAGGGGCTCTGAATCAGGTAGTCACCACATTGCGGGACACTGTGGCACCACAAAGGGCCCCTGACACTAGCATGGACCAAGAACTGCCTACCACCTCTGCCGGCGCTAGTGGACAGGAGGCCCGCCACAGGACCAACAGGCCACCAGCACCCCACTCCCTGCAGAAGGAGAACCACCCCGCAAGCGGGCCCTGAGATCCAGGAAGAAGACAGAGTAAGATGCCAAGACCCCCGCCAGCAAAGGATACCTCCCTGATTGTCATCCCACTGACCCACATTGTCACCCTGTCCATCCTTAAACTGCCCCTGCTCCACTTCCCACAGCCATTTGGACAATGCACCTGTGATAATACTAGTCTGGACTCTGCCATGGACAATCCTCCACCATCACCCCTCACCGATCTGCAACCACCCACCAATATAGAGCACAGAAATAAACACAGTCATTGCACAAAACATTCTGGAGTCTGGCTGTGATTTATTACAAATGTATTAGAGATTACTGTGCCAAAATGCATATTTACATTGTGATGCCAACATACCACTGTCACACAGCAGTAGTCCATGGGGAAACAAAGCAGATGTCACGCAGTGGGGCCCACATCTCTGAAATCGGAAGGGAAAGTTACAACTCAGTTACCATACACTGGGGGAAAAGGACAGACAGTAGAGACGTAGTAGTGGTTAAGTATATGTAATATGCCGGTGTGGATTCTTACCTGTGTGTCACTGAAAATACTGCTGTATTACTGTGTTCCTGTTGTCTATGTCGTCTTCTTCGGCTTCCTCGTCTTCACTCTCCACAGGCTCCACAGATGCTACAACACCACCATCTGGACCATCCTCCTGCAGAAAAGGCACCTGGCGTCGCAAAGCCAGGTTGTGAAGCATACAGCAGGCCACGATGATCTGGCACACCTTCTTTGGTGAGTACAATAGGGATCCACCTGTCATATGGAGGCACCTGAACCTGGCCTTCAGGAGGCCGAAGGTCCGCTCGATCACCCTCCTAGTTCTCCCATGGGCCTCATTGTACCGTTCCTCTGCCCTTGTCCTGGGATTCCTCACTGGGGTCAGTAGCCATGACAGGTTGGGGTAACCCGAGTCACCAATTAGCCACACACGTTGCCTCTGGAGTTGACCCATCACGTAAGGGATGCTGCTATTCCGCATGATGTACGCGTCATGCACTGAGCCAGGGAACTTAGCATTAACATGGGAGATGTACTGGTCTGCCAAACACACCATCTGTACATTCATAGAATGATAACTCTTCCTGTTTCTGTACACTTGTTCACTCCTGCTGGGGGGTACTAAAGCCACATGGGTCCCATCAATGGCAACTATGATGTTGGGGATATGTCCAAGGGCATAGAAATCACCCTTCACTGTAGGCAAATACCCCACCTCAGGGAAAACGATGTAGCTGCGCATTTGTTTCAGCAGGGCAGACAACACTCTGGACAACACCTTGGAAAACATAGGCTGGAACATCCCTGATGCTATGGCCACTGTTGTTTGAAATGACCCACTTGCAAAGAAATGGAGTACTGACAGCACCTGCACTAGAGGGGGGATCCCTGTGGGTTGGCGGATTGGTGACATCAGGTCTGGCTCAAGCTGGGCACACAGTTCATGAATAGTGGCTCGGTCAAGCCTGTATGTCAGTATGACATGTCTTTCCTCCATTGTCAACAGGTCTACCAGCGGTCTGTAAACGGGAAGATTCCTCCATCTCCTCACATGTCCCAGCGGACGGTGCCTATGAAGGACAACAGCGAGCACAGAGTCAATCAACCCACAGGTACGTAACCACAGCTTGCACAAAACACGATTCCCAATGCATTGAATGGCTTGTATGAGTGTTGATGCAAGGCCTAGGTATGTGTGACGCAGTAAAAGAGTAAGCCATGTGGGCCCTTGAAATGGCGGCTGCCTGACCTGTGAAGTGCGACAATGGGATGTGAGGTAGATGCGCTGGTGTGGCACACCGTGGCGGTAGGCGGTCAAAGACCGCGGCGCTAAGCAGCATTGGTTAACATTGAACCCTATGGGTCTCAGGAGCCAATGACGATGTGCGCCGGTGGTCGCGGTACGCACCGCCGCGGGCGTGACCGCCATTTTCTATCGGCTTAATCACTCGATACCTGATCTTCGACAGTAGAGGACCTACACTGCAAGTGCTGCTGTGACCTCGGTCTGGAAGAGACAATGGCTCATGCGACTGGGGAAAGGGCCCCTGCCTTCACTGCTCAGGAATTGGATAAACTCGTGGATGGGGTCCTCCCCCAGTATGCGCTACTCTACGGTCCTCCAGACCAACAGGTAAGTACACTGGGGCCATGCTTAGTGGCCAATGCCTGTGTGTAGTGGGGTGGACGAAAGATGGTGGGGAAGGGAGCGATTGAGGCATGCATCAACCGACGGATGAGAGCATGTGCCACATGGCAAGGGTGGGGATGGGGGGCCACTCACATTGAGGGTGCAGAAGGTGATGACTCTTTTTCTCCCACTGTACATTTCACATAGGTCAGCGCCCACCAGAAGATTGATATTTGGCATGCCATCGCCAAGGACGTCCGGACCCTGGGGGTCCACCAGAGACGGGGCACTCACTGCCGGAGGAGATGGGAGGACATCCGCCGCTGGAGCAGGAAGACGGTGGAGGCTCAGCTGGGGATGGCCCCCCAACGTGGGAGGGGTGCCAGTCGGACTTTGACCCCCCTGATGTTCCGGATCCTGGCGGTGGCCTACCCCGATTTGGATAGGCGCGTGAGGACATCACAGCAGACACAAGGGGGTGAGTACACTGGTGACTTTGCGCACAGTGGAGGTGTCTGGGTGGGGGAGGGGGCTGTGGGTGTCCCTAGGCCAGGGCGATTTCTGTAGGGTAGGCCCCTCCGTAAGGCATGGCCCTGTGCCCCCGCCCCCCACCTCTGTAGGGTGCCAAGTACTGCTATTCATGGCCCTGTGTCATCTATGTGTGCAGATGTCGTCCATAGGCTTGTAGGCCATGTCCCACGGATTGAGTAGTGGACCCCAAGTGTGCGGCGTAGTGCAGGGGGCTTCTGTGTCTGTCCTGTCCGCCAACGGTGTCGCCAATGCATGCACTCAACATGTCTTTATTTTCTCTCCCCCCCCTTTTTTGTGGTTTTCCTGTTCATGTGTACATTAGCATCATCAGGCGGAGGAGAAGTGGCATCGGAGCACGAGGGAGCTGCATCCCACATGGGCATGGAGGGCCATGCAACGGATTCCAATTTCACCAGTGGGACGGAGGGCGAGGGGAGCTCCACAGCGGGGACTCGGGCAGACATAAGTGACACGGACTCGTCCTCTGAAGGGAGCTCCCTTGTGGTGGCGGCAACATCTGTGCCCCCCGCAACAACAGGTACAGCCGCCACCCAACGCACCAGCACCGCCCTCCCAGCAGCCCCTCAGCGTTTGCCCCGTACCCATTCACCCAGGAAGGTGGGCATCTCCTTCGCCTCAGGCACCTCAGGCCCTGCCCCAGTCACCCCTGCTGCCCTCAGTGAGGAGATCATTGACCTCCTGAGGACGCTCACTGTTGGGCAGTCTACCATATTGAATGCCATCCAGGGTGTCGAAAGAGAGGTGCACCAGAGTAATGCATACCTGGACGGCATTCATTCTGGTCAGGCTGCCTTTCAGCGATCGTTCAACACTCTGGCCTCAGCACTGATGGCAGCCATTGTCCCTGTCTCTAGCCTCCCCCCTCCAACTTCCTCCACCCAGACCCTATCTCCTGTACCTCTGCCTATCCCAGACACACCATCAGACCAGCCTGCACACACCTCAACACCCAAGGGAAGCTCAGACAGACATAAGCACCACACATCACACAGGCATTCACCCAAGCAACATCCACATACAGACATACCAACACCCACTGCCTCCACTGTGTCCCCCTCCTCCTCGTCTCCCTCTTCCCTCCCTGTCACGTCTCCACTCACACCTGCATGCACTACATCTTCAGCCACTACGTCCATCACCAGCACACACACCAGAACCCCCCGCACACGTGCAGTCACCACCCCCACTGCCATTTACACGTCCCCTGTGTCCTCTCCCAGTGTGTCTGTAACCCCCTCTTCCAAGATACACAAACGCAGGCAGCCACCCACCCAACAGCCATCCACCTCACGACAGCCTCCAGCCCAAGCACCTGCACCCAAAGACACAGACTTCAAACTCCTACAACCACATCCTCTTCCTCCACTCCCATACCCACTACACCTACCCCTCCCATTGCTCCTAAAAAGTTTTTCCTGTCCAAACTTAACCTCTTTCCACCAACTCCCCCGCCCGTCCATGTCATAGGACTCCAGTCAGCACCTCAGCCACCACAAAACCGGGCCCTGTCATGATAGTCTGCCATGGACTATGGAGTCCCCCACCCTCCAGGGCAGCCAGTTCAGTACGGAGCCAAGGCACGGGCAGCCCACCCCCGGAGAAACAATCAAAGATAGGCAGTGGCCGGCTCGAGAGGGTGAAGACACCAGGCACGAAAACCCCTACCATGGCTCCGGCAGGAGGTGTGGAGACAGCTGTCACACCGCCCAAGGTGGGGAAGGGCCACAGGCGATCAGGGAAGGCCGGGAAGGGCAGCAAGCCCGACAAGACTGCCATCAGCCCAGCTGGCCAGGAGGGCCCCGCCAGCCCCATCCCAGGTGGGCAGGAGGCCACCAACATGCCCGGCACTGCAGCCCAGGAGGGCCACGCCAGCCACAGGACAGATGGGCAGGAAGGCACCGCCAGCCACAGGACATGTGGCAAATGAGCTCCACGCCATGGCCAGATCCGCTGAACTGGGCCCTTCATGAACTGGGCACCGCCGTCTCAAGCACCGCTGACCTGGGCACCGCCGTCTCAAGCACCGCTGAACTGGGCCCTTCATCTCAAGCACCGCTGAACTGGGCACCGCCGTCTCAAGCACCGCTGAACTGGGCACCGCCGTCTCAAGCACCGCTGAACTGGGCCCTTCATCTCAAGCACCGCTGAACTGGGCACCGCCGTCTCAAGCACCGCTGAACTGGGCCCTTCATCTCAAGCACCGCTGAACTGGGCACCGCCGTCTCAAGCACCGCTGAACTGGGCCCTTCATCTCAAGCACCGCTGAACTGGGCACTGCCGTCTCAAGCACCGCTGAACTGGGCACCGCCGTCTCAAGCACCGCTGAACTGGGCACCACCGTCTCAAGCACCGCTGAACTGGGCACCGCCGTCTCAAGCACCGCTGAACGGGGCACCGCCGTCTCAAGCACCGCTGAACTGGGCACCGCCGTCTCAAGCACCGCTGAACTGGGCCCTTCATCTCAAGCACCGCTGAACTGGGCACCGCCGTCTCAAGCATCGCTGAACTGGGCCCTTCATCTCAAGCACCGCTGAACCATGAGCGCCAGGGGCTGGCCCGCATCTTAGTCGGGCAGGGCTGCACAAAGCAGTCTGGGCACCAGGCCCCACCCAGAACCAGTGGAGACTGTTATCCACTTGAGGGACTGTGGCTCTGCACTCCCCAGGATTGAACAGTGGGCAACCCACCCACTGTCCGGACTTGAGAGACTGTGGCTCTGCACTCCCCAGGATTGAACAGTGGGCAACCCACCCACTGTCCGGACTTGAGAGACTGTGGCTTTGCACTCCCCAGGATTGAACAGTGGCCATGGAGGCCCCTCGTGGATCTGGCGTCGTGGACTAATCTGGCTGAGGTGCCCCCCCTTCCCTTCCCCCTGAGGTGCCTGTAGTTTTGCTATCTGATGCCCCTGCAGTGTTCTCTCCTTTGGAGTCAGGTATCTTGTGTGGGCTTTGCCCATGTGATTTGGGCCCAGTGGTCCACGGACAATACATGCTACAATGCTCGGACTTGTACATTTATGTATATAACAGTTTATGATGTAGATTTATATTTTTGAGCCAGTAATACAATATATTCCTATGTTTAGAATCTTTTCCTTTTGTGTTTGCATTCTTCCGGGGGGTTTGGGGGGTGTCACTCTGATGTGTTGATACGCATTGATGTGTGTGTTGTAGTAGGTGAGGGTGAGGGTGGGTGTGTTGCGTATGTGTGTACCTGTAATATTTTCTCCACCCCCCTCCCCTGTGTCGTAGGTGCAGTACTCACCGTTGTCTTCTGCGCCGGCGTTCGTGCTCCTGGTAGAGGAGTAGGAACACAATCGCTGGGAGTATGTGGAGTTCGGGTTCCATGCTGTCCTTATTCCTCGTGGGCTGTATGGAAGTGAGCATTTTCCCTTCGAAATGGCTGTTTCCGCCGTGTTTTTATCGGCGGGGCTACCGCCCCGGAAAAGGTGGCTGATTGGTAGGTTGTGATACAGTGGGCGGTACATTGTCTCCCGCCTGTCTGTTGGCGGTGACCGCCGCGCTGTTTGTTTGTACCACCGTGGCGGGCGGTGTGGTAATGTGGCGGTCTCTGTTGGCGGTTTCCGCCAGGGTCGGAATTCCTTTTTTTTCCCCGCCAGCCTGTTTGTGGTTTGGCTGCAGGTTTAACACCGACCGCCAGGGTTGGAATGACCACCTTAGATATGAACCCGTGGACATTACTTTGGCATCCTTTCCTAATTTAATTGCGGCACAACCAAGTCAAACTATTAGCCGAAGATATTACCGGAGGTTAGAAAGAAATTGGTACGTATGGGCCAGAATACAGTTCAGACATGTATTCAAAATAATTGGGGAACACCCCAAATTCTTTGCTTTAACTTGTGAAAAACATCACTTTCCTGGTACACTCACAGACCATGGATAAAACATATGTTTGAGCCGCATTACCATCATCTATTGACGTGAAGCAGCACTAATTTACAAGATCAAGTTGTGTTTTGTAAGTTAGTGCAGCTGTTGCGTCAACAAATGATGGTAATGTGTAGCAATTATTGCATAACTCAGGGCCACTGTATGTTTAACTTGCATTCCATAAATCTGCTACTGTCACTACAGAGCATTTAAATACCCAGGTGGTACAGCAGGTCTTGCTCTCTGGCAACAAGGTCAGCCCAGCGGTTCTTCAGTTGGTGGTCATTGCGCTGTGTGTTGAAGATGGGACTCAGAAGGTACAACATCTTGGACCACCGGTGCCTCCTCGCCTCTGTGTGATACCCCTGTAACACCCTGCCACCTGCTTCAATCATCAAGGGGAGGAAGTGGCACACCAGCCAAATGAATGCCCCCAGCTCCTCCTTACCCATCCTCCCCAGACGTGGCCTACCCAACATGACAGTAATAATAGGAAAAATAAAGGGTGCAGAGGAAAATAAAGGGAAAGGAGGGAGGAAAATGAAAGAAAAGTAACCCAACTATCCCCAAACTAACAATACCCACAACAGACTCCCAATAGTACAAAGACAAAATTAGACACCAAATATGACAAATAAATACTTAAAATGAACAACTGAGACAATTACAAATAAAACAGATGACAAATAGGATGGCACACAGGAGACAAAAGCACAATTGGGACTGATAAAACTCTAAGCCACACAGTCTAGAAAAATCACAGACTGCAAAGTGAAAGTGAAAGTACACCCACTGTACCAATTCTGTAAACAGGATATCCTATTACATCACTTCCTGCCTCAAATGCGGTGCGTTTTTATTATGATGCGTCAAACTTTTATGACGCTTACAGTCTGCATCAATTCTTTTTGATGCAAATGCTTAAAAATTACCCCGCATCCATAGTTAAAAATATTTAGCATTGGTAACCAATTTCATGGGGTACAGTGTAGGAATTACTGCTCTGGGCCAATGGATTTATCATGGCTGTTAGCATAATTTTTCTACACATATGCAGCGATTTTTTACGCATATGTGTCTTTTTTTATGCATGTGCGTCAACATTTATGCCTTTTACTGTGTTTGTGTCATTTCTCACATTTTTAAAGTAAATGACAGCTGTAACTGTACAGAGATAGGCTGTTTGCACCTGCATTGTGTATTCCAGTGTTTGGGCACATGTGGCATATCACACTACTGTGGACCATGATACTCCAGTTGTTGTACCGGATGAGCACTCTTTACTGACGCAATAGATACCCAAACTTTTTGAATCAAAATTAGTATTACCCAGTTTGAGCAGGTTGTGCGTCAATAGAGGATAGCAAGGCTACGCAACTTAATACATTAACTCATTGCCTGTGTGTCAATGTCTGTGAATTGGCTATTTCAATTTTAGTTGGGCCTCTAAGTGAACGTCATAAGACGTCCTTTCATTAATGTGCTTGTATGCATGTGTTGTAAATGTGGATAACAACAGATGCAATTCAGTGTGGAAATGAGTCAGGATATGTGTTTGTCATACACGTAGCAACTAATGCTGTGTGAACTTCCCTGACTTTTGGTACAAAACATCTCCCATGACAAACTAGGCACAGGATAGATAGAGGACCGTTGATAATGGCAATGTTACAAGAGTAAGCCATCACATGTACTGGAATGTTGGATACCACTTCCTGGTCACTTGTTTGGATACTACCCACGAGTCAGCATTTGAAAATGCTATGTGGGTACAGTGTTTGTGACACAGAGTCCCAAAACCAATCCAAAAATGTAATGTCACTCCACAGTTTGAGTCATATAAATGATCTATGTTTCTCTTGTGGCAGTGGAGGACCAGCAGACCAAGCTGCATGTGTTCATATATTTCCAGTGGTTAATTGCACAAAGGTGTCCAGTTCAAGTGCGTGGCCATGTGTACCCTGTGTCATTATTGGCCTCCATGTTGTCACAGTTACGTGCAGGTCTAGTCATGAGTCTGTGGAGCCATTCCATGCATTAACAGAGTATCCTTCAAAGCAGAATTGACCGAAACCAAAGAGGAATTGACAACACACATGGGGATAGTCCAGCTATGGCACTGCAGAAGTTTTATGAGACTGACAACAGGGCAACCTTGGTGTGCTCACAAAGTTAATGGATCAGTAATTTCAAACCGGCAGGTTTCATCACAACATTTGTATGCAGGGTGGCCTCTAAAATTCCCACTGCAACTGGGAACATCAGTGCCTCTGTGCTGATTAATCTCACAGCTAGTCACCACGTAAGCACCATCATTGGGTTGCAGCCAATGTGAATCTGTGTGTGGACCGTCAGGGCACAAACATGTTTTGTCCTTTCATGCACATTAGTAAACATTGTTTGTTGTGCTGGAGGCACCATACCCAATCCATGCATACAGCCATGGTACACTCTCACTGTTTGTCACTCATGCATACATGAAACCCAGACAAGGGATAAGGCCGGGATTAGGCTATTTGAATGCATGTCCCTAAAAATGATACGGTAAGTAAACTGATTACACTATACAATCTATTTGAGGAATCATCATAGACCTACCATACACAATGCCCCAGGAGGAAAGTGAGGGCATGGAAAGCAACTATGAGACAAAAGTGGCAACAGGGAACACATATCGTAACACAAAGACAGGAACCAATCAGGCTAACAGGATGGAAGCTCTGTCAGGAACTAACATGAACAAGGCAAATACACAGTTAGCAGACTCTGACTGGGAAAAGCTGGAGCAACACTGTGGAACGCGAAAACTGTATTTGTGCTGTGGGATGCAACGTTACACAATAACCCAAGACCTGTGTTACACAAGTGATTTATACGGCAATGCACAACAAGGATATACATAAAATGGCAGCTTCTAAGCCGGTCCAGGCAGCAGCAAGGGCAGTGCAGGTTCAAATGACTAGTCTGCATGGAAGTGCTCACAGGTGTGAGCAGCTTCAGTCTCTCACAAGTCCTGTAGGTGAGAATCAAGTTCAAAGGGCCAACAGTACCTTTCACATGGGAAGCAATGGACAGGGGATTACAGGTCCTACAGAGGGTTGTATGTAGGAACAACAAGTGCTTCAACCACCCATGCCTGAACAACGAGCTCGGAACAACGACCTTGTTGTTATCACTAATAGCTTTACCACGAATGCCCTAACAACGTTTTTTCGTTGTGAAGGCATTCCTGGTAAAGGCATTAGTGATCAGCATGCATGGTTCCAGCATGCGTCCCCCCTGGCCTCCCACCCCTAAAAACCACCGCAACCCCCTCCCCCCCCACAGCCACCCCAACCCTCACCCCTAAAATTACCACAACCCCAACCCCCTCCTCTAAAACCTAAAGCACCCCAACCTCCCACCCCACCCTTAAAACCTAAACCCTGACCCCCATTCCTCAGCACCTAAACCTTAATCACCCGAGCCCTCCACCCCACCCCACCCCACCCCCAAAAACTAAAACTACCCCGACTCCTCACCCTCGCCCCTAAAACCATAAGCACCCCAACCCCCACCCCACCCCTAAAACCTAAACCCTGACCTCCCCTCCCCCACCCCTAAACTTTACTCCCCCCGAGCCCTCAACCCCACCCCCAAAAACACAGCCGCAGTCCCAGCCCAACTTATCTCCTCCTTGATCATGTCGACTCCCTTCTTCTGCGTGGTTCACACATGCATGGTTAAGGCCCTGAACAAGGATGTCGTGGAAAACAAAAGCGTTGTTTCGCTTTCGTTTTCCATGACTTCATGGTTCACAACTCGTTGTTCGGGATGCTTCCCCCTACAGACTACCAGGCAGTGCATTATTGGACGTGAAGTCCATGCAGACAGATGAACTAGGACTATGGCATGCCATACTAAAGAGGGAAGCACACTGGAGTCAGAATGTGAGTCAGGGTGTGTGTAGATTAAGGATTATCAGGGTACAAATAGTCCAGTTACATGGCCCCCTAGAGAAGGGTGGGGAGAGACTGAAAACATGCCTGTGGCAGGACTTCTAACCTGGGATTGCATGCGCAGGGCATGTCTTGTGAGCAATGCTTGTCATACCTGGGGCACTCGTGCCATCCATTTGCAGCTTACATGGACTTCTTGTCACACATACTCCTTGCAGACATAGCTGATGTCACACTTATGGCTGTCAAGGGTCTGGTCATACATTTCTCTTACCAATGAAATAGCACATCCACTGCCTCATGTATGAAGCAGTTTTTTTACCTTATGATTGATGGTGTCTTCGTTGTGTGCCATATGCTGCAATGAACCATGTTGCCAACATGGATGTGTGCCATAGCTGTGCTACTCTGATACTGCCCTTCAAATGTGAAATGGACAGGATATATGTCACTTACACTGTGTGTGAAGTTGGCTGTACATTCATACCCATCAAATGTGATGTGGCTTTTTCAGTATTCTAATCTGTATATCTGCAATGCTCCAGGAGGCTAAACTCTGATTATGATTCCTAGGGATTATGTGATGCATAAATAATTACCCAGACCATGATTTAGTGATGAAGTGAGGTGTTTAATGACATATGGTAAGACAGTGGTGATGGTGACTAGAGTTAAAAGAAGTTTTGTACAATGTGTTGTCTCCGACGCAACCCTGCTGCAGTGTTTGGATGGCCCCCCTCATGTTGATGGACAACATCCTCCTCTTCCTCCTCCTCAGGCATTTGTAGGTCTGGTTCATAGAGGAGAATGTTCCTCCTTTCACAAATGTTGTGCAGGATGGCACAGGTAAAAATGATCTTGCACACCATTTCAGGTGAGTATAGAAGCTTGCCTCCAGTGATGTTGAGGCACCTGAATCTTGACTTCAGGATGCCAAAGGTCCTCTGTACTATGGTGCGTGTCATCCGATGTGCCTCATTATAGGCACGCTCTGCTGCAGTGCTTGGGTTTGCAAATGGGGTCATGATCCATGGCTGGATCCCATACCCCTGATCAGCTGAAAGAGAAAATTAGAGAAAAGTTTTGATGGAGCTTGCACCATGATTATCACTGTGCATGGCAGTTGTTATCTTGTGTTGTCTGTGACTCATCCGTGTTTGTGTTATTGTGTGGAATCCTAAGCTGCTAGGATGTACCATCAGCATTGGGATGTTTCATTATCTGAACTGGTGTTTGGCTGATTGACTGGATGTCAGCGGTATTTTTGTAGACTTGCAGTACATTGTGTACTCCCATGCATTATTTCATGTGAAAGAGATGTCCATGTGTCTTAACTGGGGGTGACATGATACTTCCAGACACAGAATCAATTCCACAGTGGTGGTAGTACGGTTGCATCGATATGGCCTGGACCTCCCATCCAATTTAACATATGCAATAGAATTTGTTCAACATCAGTGAGGCCCTTTGGTTTGGCTAGGTGACAATGTACAACACATCTCCATAAGTTGGCAGCGCTGACGTGTTGACAATTGACAATGCACAAATATCTCATGTGTGACAAGTTCTATGCAAACCTATTTATCTGCCCTCACCGAGTTGGCTCATGTTCAAACGTGTATCTACACTACTGAACCTGGTCAAGGTAAGCTGGCTAACTTGGTTGTGGGGGTGAAGGTTTAAGTGTCAGAAGGTCCATATGTCTGTACATCTTTTGTGTATATGTGTAATTGCCTCAATCCGTATGTATAGCAATGTGCATGTTGCAATATTGCCACACCAATATGTGTTCTTTGCACAGTCCACTTGCTTATTGGTAGTGGGCACTGTCAGACCAGGAATGATGTGAGATATTGGTACAGCCTCAAGAGCCCATGTCCCATTCATTGGAGTCATCATCATCATGCTATGTGTGTTATGGTGTTAGACCTGCAGCAAAACACATTGCATAACCCTTACACAGTACATATTGTTTGGAAGGGTGTGTGATTGAGTGTTATTGATGTGATGTGGGAAGATTCATCTTCCAAGTTGTACTGGCAGTTAAGGCCATGTCATTGTCACTGTGTGGTTTTAAATTAAATTGTTCCCTTGTGCCTCTGGAGTGGCATCTGTTGTTATTTGCATCTGTCATTTGTCCATAGGTGTGTATCCCATTGGTTCAGGATATCAAACATGGCTAGCAGTGTCACAACCTCAGTGTCTTCCTGGCCACGTGCCAATGTAGTGGTGTGTCTGTTGTGTGTCCTATAGAGTTGCTGTGCTGTGTGTATATAACTGGGTTTCTGTACTTACCAACAAGTAGGCTGTTTCCATACCGTCCATCCTGGAAGTGTTGATTGATGGTGCAGTGGCGGAAGATGAATGAATCATGTAAACTCCCAGGATACTTTGCCACGATGTTGGTAATCAATCCCCAGTGATCCACAATGGCCTGCACATTGATGGAGTGTGTGTGTTTCCTGTTGCGGTATAGATGCTTGGTTGCAGCAGGTGGCACAATCTGTACATGTGTGCAGTCAATGGCACCAAGCACATGTGGAAAGCCGTTGATTTGGTGTAAGCCCTGTTTGGTCTGATGTGGCGGGGTGTGAGGGAGATGATGGCATCCAATACCTTGGGTAGGAAGGCAGAGAATGAGGGCTGTGAGATCCCGGCAACCAGGGCACCAGTGGTTTGAAATGAGCCACTTGGCAACATGTGGAGGACAGCTAGCAGCTTGGTCTCTGGTGGAATGATGTGGGGTGTCTGCAAGCTGGGTACCAACTGCGGCTCAATGTAGCGCAGCAGCTGCTAAATGGCTTGCCAGTTTAGTCTGTACCTCTGGATGATGCCATGTTCCCTGAGGCCTAGAAGGGTTGTCCTGGTCCTGAATATCCTCTCCTGCCTTCTGTGTTGCCTTTGGGGTCCCTGCTGGTGTGGTGGAAGCTGCTGCTGTTGCTCCTGTGCTCTGCGTCTTCGTGCATGCTGGATGAGTAGCACCTCCATGTTTTCCTTTTTGAGCTCTGAAGTTGCTTCTGTGTGTTTTCCTTAAGTAGTGGTGTGTTTGCCCCATTTTAACTCCTGCCCTAACCCAGGCATTATTTTTTGATGCAAATCGGGCTGTGCGTCCTTTTTGGACTCCGCCTCCCAGCCATGCGGCATTTTTGCGCGGTAGGGTAAATATGGCGCACGGGTGTTTAAGTCATTTTTGGACAGGAACGCCTACCTTGCATGTCATTAATGCAAGGCGGTTTCACGCATTCAGAAAATGACGCATACGTCGGAATTTGGCATTCGCAGACTTGGCCGTCAAAGTAAAAATATGGTGTTAGGTTTGTGCCGAATTTGAGTCAAACATTTTGACGCAAATTTGGCGCAGACAGAGTATAAATATGCCCCACAGTATCATCATGGGTTGACTAAGGCAACAAAATAAGTTCAGACGAACCACCATTAAGAGAACTAAACACTCAACAAAAGCAATACAGAATATCAGTAAAATAATCTGAGGTACAGAAAACAAATGTTGCTCAGTTTTAATAAACATTAAGGCAATTCAAATCACCATGGTACAGCTAAGTTGAACAATGGAAAACCTTACAGATTAACCAAGCAAGGAATAACATGCTGGGAGGAACACATGCTGGCAAAAGACAAAAAGGACAAAAAGGGGAAAAAGAATTTCGAAAAAGGTAATCTTGGCCAACAGGTCAATAACTAAGATAGATACAAGGTAAATAGAAAGGGAAAGGTCGGTTAAGGGTCGTCTTCTTTGGGTTAGGGAAAATATCTAGTTTTTGACAAGGTATTTCAAAGGGGCAAGAGGAGAGAGAGAATCATTCCTTTAAGAGTCCCAGGGGTTCAGCAGGCAGTGCGGAATGACAGGAAGGGTTCTGCTCTTGATTCTTCAGGGATTCTGATCTTGTCACAGCCTGTGCCCCCACCCCTTCTTTACAAGAAAATGGTAATAAACACAGTTTATTACCATTTTCTTGTCAAGGTTTTGCAGCTGCTCCTGTCCGGAGGAGGTGCTATGGCGGAAGAACTGCTCCAGCTCAAACAGATCAAAAGTTACTAAAAACGTGGAGATGAGATCATGTACAGTGAAAGGTCCTTGGCAAAGGTCAACTAGACAGCTTTCAGTTGCTTATTTCTTTAACAGGTTAAACTGGTACGAATGAGGTAAAGTCTTTGCTCAGACAGCATTACCATGTGTACAAATGCCAAAATAATGAAGCAATACTATTAGAAATTATGCTGGATTATGTGGTATAATTTGGCTTTTGCTGCCACATAATTTAATAAACCTTGCCCCATTGGTGCTCCCCTGACATAATTCCAGTTGCCCTGGCTATGCCCACACTGCTGTAACCACTACATAGCTTTTTATTTGATAATTCACTGTTTCTTGTTATCTGAATTCTGTGAAACATTTGTTATTAGCGCTGTTAAAACAAGATATTGGTTAGACTTCCATTTACTCACTACTCTTGCCTACCAAATACATGTCATAAAGGACATACCTGTTAGAAATGGTCTTTTCTGTAGGGTCATCCCAAACTTTTTTCCTTCCTGCTCCTCTTTTTTCTGACCCTGTTTTTGTTAGCTTTACGATTCTGTGCACTTTAGCAGTGCTAAACAATGCTAATGTGCAGGTGCTCTGTACTCTAAAGCATGGTAGTATTGGTTTATCAGCAAATGACATATTTAAATTTACTTGTAAGTCCCTGGTAAAGTGCACTATATACGGCCAGGGCCTGTAAATTAAATGCTTCTAGGGGACCTTCAGCCCTTTAGTGCCATCCACTACAATATCCCTTTAAACATGTCTCAGACCTGGCTCTGCAGAGCCTGTATGTGCAGTTTAAAACTGTCATTTCGACATGGCAAGTTCACTCACGTTTCACAAGTGGTGGTATCCTGCACACAATGAAACAGTGTGGTACACTAGCCCCAGAATGCACTATGAGATGCCTGAAGGCTTGCTCAATGAACAGTACCAATTTTACAATGTTCTCAACTTTTTCATGTGATTCAACCTGATTTGTTTATCAAAATATGACAGATGTCAACTCGAAATAACAGTCCAAATGTTACAGCACACTTGAGCTTGAATTTTCACCGGAAAGGCTCCATGTAGATGGAAAAATTTCAGAATATGACCCAATTCATTTTGGGTATAAACCCTTCATCAGGGGTAACTATGTAAAAACTACACTACTACACTAATGCACAGCCAGGTCCAGGGACAGTACTCAATCCAAGTTAACATCAAACAAAGAGATCCAAAAAAAAGGTACCAACACAGAATGGAAGCAGCTGCCAAGAGACACAGGCACCCCAATAAATGGAATTAGATCATGTTAAAAAAATGTGGTAGAGAGCCATACTAGAGAACTTAATGTCACATGCATCCAAAGAAAGCTCCGTAATCTGTATCGTTGTGATTCAGTGAAAGAAGTTACACTGACATGTAAAAAGCACGAAAGTGCTCTATTAGCCAAGAGTTATGAGCATGCTATGATGTGGCAGTAAACATGTCAGGTAAACGCTCCAAAAAGATCTTCAAATCCCATAGTGCACCAAAAACTGACATAACTACAAACAAATTAAAATGTCTGTCACCCTTGTCTTCTAATAGCGGTAAAGCAACATAACAACGTGTGGAGGATGAATGAAACAAGATGAAAGTGCACATGGGAAGAATTAGTGAATAAGAATCGTAATTCACTATGGCAAATAATCGTAAACATAAACAGAATAATACCTCCAACGAAGCCGGCAGGTCACAGCTAGATACCATCAGAAGATTTTAAAAGGGTGTGAATCTCAATTGTGGGTCTGACCCGAGGCCCATATTTTTTCATAGATAGCCCTGAAAAAGGGTTTCTACCCGAAATGCATTGGGTCATAATCCGAAAATGTTTTATCTACTTATCTAGAGGGAGCCTTTTCCGGGAAAATTCAAGTGTTCTGTAGCATTTAGACTGTTATATCTAGTTGACATCTGTCATATTTTTATAAATAAATCATGTTGAACCACATGAAAAAGTTTTGAACATTGTAAAATCGGTGCTATGTACAGTTCATAGAGCAAGCTTCCAGGCATCTTGTAGTGTGTTCTGGGACTATTGCACCAGCATGGTGCACTAGCTTTTACACATGTTCACCCACGTGCCAGTCCCAAACCTTTCTTTTTACTACCTGTAAGTCACCCCTAAGGTAGGCCCTAGTTAGCCCAAGGTCAGAGTGCAGTCTATTTGGAAAGTTGGGCATGTATTCTTTAGTTTAACATGTCCTGTTAGGGAAAAACTTCTAAAATTGTTTTTCACTACTGCAAGGACTATCTCTCTCATAGTTTAACATTAGGGTTACCCTTTAAGCAATCTTTAAGAGTAACTTCCAATTGGGGAAAGTAGAAATTTGGAGTCTAGTGTCTCTGAACTCACAAATTTAAAATCACAACTTATGGTGAAGTTGGATTTTAAATTATAAGTCTGAAAATTCTACTTTTAGAAAGTTAGCATTTACTTACTTTAACCATTTTCTGCCTCTGCCTGCCTCTGAATATACGTCTGGGGTGGGTGACAGCTGGACTTTGTACACTCCCTCTAGACAGTCACACATGAAGGGAAATGGGGTGTGACATTTGCATCCTGATGGCCCATCACCATGCTGATGGATCTTCCTGGGTTAGATGGGAGGAAGGAGCTGACACATATACCTGAAATGGGGTTGTGACTGTCAAGACACAAAGAGCGGCATAACCCCCTGTAAAGTGTCTGGAACCAGGGAATGAAAGGCAGGCGCCTTGTGCACTTCAAAAGCCTCTCTTTGAATTCTCCCTCACTTAAAAGGCTCAACCAAGTGACTCCAACGGGTTGCTGGCTTGCCTTCTGTTCTGGAAGTCTCAGAGCCATCAAAGACTTCCCTCAACTCTGGCACTGTGAGTCCTGCCTTGCCAAGTGGTGCCAATCCAGTCCTGGGCCTTGAGAGGGGACTCTGCAGCTGTTTTTCTTTAAACACCAATGCATCAAGGCTGGTGCTCCGCTCAGAACTCCAGCGGTGTCCTTCAGTGCAGTGCTGCTGTGATGACAACATAGGACCCGTCTTCGATGGTCGATTACAACGCAGCTCTGATCTGAGGACATTGCCGCTCGGCTCAACAATGACTCATTGCGTGCATCGAAAGAGGTTAGATGCCAACGGAGGACCTGATTGTGAGGCGTAATGACAATGCATCTACCCGACTGTGTGGATCAGAACCAAAGCATTGGGTCTTCAACACCAACGCTTGCTCCATCCAAGATACTATTTCAGTGGGCCCTCAAGTAACCTTTCAGTGCTATTGACAGTGAAACACTACATTGCAGTTTATTCTTGAAAAATTCATAGCTCGAGCTCTATTTATTGGAATTTTGTCATTTTGATCTTGTTTCACTCAAATAAAAATAATTTATTTTTCTAAGCTGGTGTGGAGTCTTTTTGTGGTGTTTTTCACTATGTTACTGTGATTTAAGTGTTGTACAAATACTTTACACAGTACTTCTTAAATTAAGCCTGACTCATCCTTGCCAACCTACCAGAGGATGAGCATAGGCCTATTTAGTTTGTGTATCTGACTTAGCTTGACTAGGATTGTGCTCCCTATTTGGACAGGGTGCATACCTCTGCCAGCTAGAGAAATAATTTCTAACAATACCACAAGCAACTTTTTCGGGCCACTTGAATATTGTCTCAATTCTCTGTTCCAGCAGCAGATTCTATGCCTAGATATGAAAACAATATTTAGTGTTCAATAATGGTTCTCGTAGAGGGGTCTAAATGTGCATGTTCTCTATGGTTATTTCAACTCTATGTACCCTCACACTCATGACTTAACCAAATCTATTTCCTCACATTCTTATTTTGATCATATTTGCAGTGACAGCTTATCACTGGGATTTCCAACATGAGATGTTGTAAAGGGCTTAATTTTTCGAAAGCAGTCCTTGTTTACATTTCAAGTCTATGATGCATGAGGTCTCTCTTGCAGGATTAACACTCATTCCATGCCCCTCAAGCAGCCCTGTACCATTTGAACAATGTTCTGCTTAAACTACAGTGAGGAAGTTATGGCACTGAGGGGCCCTTGCCTGGAGATCGGTCCCTGATCAACCACAAATGCTCAAAACCAAGCAGAATTTAAGATTCTTGTGTCCTCCACTGAGATCTTATCAATAATGGGCGTAGCTGCTTTTATAACCAGGACCAGCTCACGATGGTCGATGTGCCTCGCCTGGCAGTTTGGGACTTGTAGTTCCCTTATAAGAATAGTGATTACCACAAACACCTCAACACCTTTTCCAGACAGGTAGACATTTGTGGGAGCCACTGCCAGGACTTTGAGTACAATGACACAAACAAAGCTGCCAGACCAGTCCTATGCGTCTCCGACCACAGATCGTTCTCTGATTGCCACCTATTTTAGAGCTAGGGCATTCGAATCATATTATTGAGACACATTCTGACACAAGAAACTAGCAGATTTATTGTCTGTTCAGCATTCAGTGTGCAGTGTATGTAGCATGTGTAATATGTGAGCAAGTCACTTCCAGGTTGGTTTTGCCTGCATAGCACCCTTAAATATTATGCTACTTGAAAAATTAGAAACAGCCCATAAGCTTACGGGACATGTGATCTGCAGGCAAAATGCTTGCTCAAAATTAAAGAAATATCAGGTTGTGTGGCAAGCAGCAGGTAGAAGCAGGAGAAGGACAGAGAAGGAGATGCAGCAGTGTTTGGAGTAATAGAAACAGATGGATACATTTTAAATGCCATTCAAAAGCCAAAAGAAGAGCAACTAAAAACATAGTTCACTAGATCAGCAGTGGAAGGAGACACTGACCCAATTAAAAATCTGGGTGAAAGTTAAATGCTCCAGGAGCAGGTCTAATCCAAGAATAGTGAGGAACTGCTTTAAATATGGAGTGAGGAATTGAAAGAAAGATGACATCCATCCATTCATGAACAAGAGGCAGACCTTACTCCCACTGTAAACATATGTCCAAGAATGGATGTTGGAAATTGCCCTTTTTGTGGAGTTGTCCCCAAACCTTTTTCCTCTGACCTCCTGTTTTCAACTGTGCTGCATTTAGTTTTTGCTGGTTTTAGGACTCTGGGTTCATGCATTATTGGCATATTTGATTTACTACTAAGGCCCTAGTAAGGTGCACTATGTATCCCCAGGACCTGTAAATCAAATGCTACTAGTGGGCCTGCAGCACTGATTGTGCCACCCACATGAGTAACCATGAGTAAACATGTCTCAGACTTGCCACTGCAGTGTCTTTGAATGGTGTTTTAAACTGCCATTTTGACCTGGCAAGTGAACCCACTTCAAACCAGACTGGTTCAAAAACAAAAATATTTTTGAAAACACGGCCCTCACTCACAACTTGTGGCATGCTTCATCATAGGGCCCTGCTAACACACTCCAAAATATGAATCCCCTTTGGAGTGGAGCAGTAAGGGTGGGGGAACATATAAGCACAATAGACGAGACCAACAATCATGGCACAGGGACTGAAGACGAACAACAGAAAGAAAGGTAAAACTGACTCAACCTGACCACTTGTCCTACTTTATTCCGGTACAGCCTGGACAGGATTAAAATAAATTGTTGGTGGTGTTATCAGGAGTTAGTTACCTGTACACCCCAATCTCTGAGGAGGGTCAACATGTTTCGGCCTATTCACAATGCCAACTTCGGTCATACTGCCTTTGTCAGGACCTTCGCCCTGTCCCCATATTATAAAAAAGGCCCTACCTGTCCTTTGATCAGGAGGCTAATTGATTCGTGCCGCTAGATACACTGTCAGCACACTCAGTAATCTGTGGGGAGAAATAAGAATGATGCCCACAATTCAGTGAGGTGTGGTATCTGATAGTTGTCCCCAAGCCTTCACCTTTTGTGTGTAAGGAAAAAGTTATTTAACTTGTGCTTAAAAAATTCCCTGATTATTATTTCAATACCTTGTGAAAGAAATAACACCTATTTTAATCCACCCATGTTGATTAAATTATCATCAATATCTATACACCCATGTGGTATACCCAGGTCCATAAACAAGAAAAGAAGGCTGGTGTGTGTGCACTTACTGAGTTTCATTAATGCCCGTTTTCATCAGAGCCGGGTTGGGAGCACCACCCTGTAGTCACACACTGTATGAAGATAAATCATCATAAATTTAATATTTGAAAATCGCTGCATATACCATATAGTAGTTTTTATCCTTCAGGTTTTTTTCAAACAGATAGTTCTAGATTATGAACAATCTCCTGTTAGAATATGTCTAATAATGCTGTGGTTGAATGTTTCCGCCCGCCGGCCCGTTAATATTGCCAGCTTAATGATACGGACGTTTAATAGTTCTATCATAGCCCGCACCCGTCTTTCCGATGGTTACATATTGTGAATCAGAATGAGTATGATTCGGCCCGCCGACCCTAAATGTTCAAATTAGAACTGCCCATGTTGTAATTGTACACTCTGACATGCCGGTTAACCTGACTGACGGGTGACTGTAAATATACTTCGGGCGAAATGGTAAGCGTCCCACTTATTGAGGCCCACAGTCCCCCTCCCCCCTCCTTACTTCGTCAAGGGTCCGGTGCTGCCGCTGGACGCCGCTCCCTGGTTCCGCGTGGATGCAAGAACGCGGAGCCGGTCTCTTCCAGAAGAATACTTCCGGGTGTGACGAAATTGTCATCATACCAGAAAAACTGAACTGGCATCTATCCTTTAGATGGCGGCCATCTTGGGTGGGATCGGAAAACTCAATCCCATCAAAGTCTCAGGAAGTGCCCGAATCTTCATGATGCCATACCGCAAAAAGGGTGAATGGGAAGGTATAAAATAGGGTGAAGGGAGACAGACTCTTAGAACAACCAAGGCTTCAATACAAGGAAAGGCATTTATCTTTGATTGGAATAGTCATTAGGAAAATAATATATTTTACAATATTTTGCAAGGGATTTATTGGTTATAAACATCAATCCACCCCTTCTGGAAGTGAGGAGGGGGTGTGGGGGGGACTGGTTGTTTTTGAACCAGTCTGGTTTGATACTAGACTGTATTTCCTGTCCTCTTTTGTGTGAATATTATTATTAATTAAGGGAGGTCGGATAGGAATTGTTTTGATGAAGTGAACCCACTTGCCAGGCCCAAATCTTCCCTTTTATTACCTGTTAGCTACCTCTAAGGTAGGCCCAAGGTAGCCCCATGGGCAGGTTACAGGGTATTTAAAAGGCAGGACATGCAATAAAGTGTTTTACATGTCCTGATAGTGAAATACTGCTGAATTTGTTTTTCACTATTGCAAAGACTATCTCTCCCATACGGTAACATAGGGATTACCTTGAAATGTCTTTTAAGTGTAATTTCCCATTGGGAGCAGATAGTGATGTGGAGTTTGGGGACTCTGAACTCACAGCTTAAAAATGCATCTTTTGGTGAAGTTGTTTTTTTAACTGTAGGTTTGAAAAGGCCACTTTAACAAAGTGGGCATTTATTGGTTTAACCATTCTTTGCCTCTGTCTGTCTGCTGAATACAAATCTGGGTCCGGGTGACATTTGGGCTGTTTGTGCATTCACTCTAGACAGTCACATAAATGGACCTAAGGTGTGCCCTGCATATGGCCCATCACCAGGCTGGTGGGTCTTCCTGAGTTAGAGTGGTGGGAGGAGCTGACACTTGCAACTGAATAGGGTTGGGCCTGTTCTCACGCAAAGCAGTTCCCAACCCCGAAAGTGTGTCCGGGGCCAGGGCAGAGAAAGGCAGGAGGTTGTGCACTACAAAGACTTCTCTTTGAAGTTTGCCTACTTCAAAGATAGAAATGAATATAAGTACTGAACCTTTGACACCACATAATTAGAATCCTTCTGGACTGAGGAAATTCAAACAGGAAGAAGAGATGGATGCTGTAGGAGGGACTGCTACTCTGCCTGTTGCTTTGTTGTGCCGGGCTGCTGCTTGCTGCTTCTGTCCTAGGAGTGAAAGGACTGGACTTGGCTTTCTACATCCTGCTTCCAAAGGTTCTCTAAGGGCTTCGGCTGAGCTGGCCTCCTGTTAAGAAGTGTCAGGAACATCAAAAAATTCATCCACCAGTGCCTGGGCTCTTCTGCTGGGAGCCCTAACTTGCCAAGTGGTGCCAAGTGCCAACTCCAGTGTAAGGTAGTGATCTAAAGGAGAAAGTCCATGCATCAATGTGCAGTGCCAGAAACATTGATCTAGCACCTGTCCAGCAGCTGAAAAATTGATGCAGAGACTGTCTTGCAGCTGCAGAATCAACACAGAACCTGTTTCACCAGAGTCCCATCACACAGTGTGTCTGGATTTTCCAGGCATCATCCCTGGGTGCCAATTATTTATCAACCCTGCACCGCAGTGAGGAACAGAGGCTGCGTGTCTGGAAATCAATGCATTGCCTTTCCTACGAGGAAAGAATCAATGCATCACCTCCCCTGCACAGTAAAGAATCGAAGTATTGCTTTGCTTTTCACAGGCCTCACCTCCCCTATGGCCTGCATCATCTTTGTTTTTGATGCATCCCAGGTAGTTTGTGCTAAAGAAATGCATCCAATGAATCAAATCGGTTAAGACTTGCTTAAACTTTTAAAAAGAGATATTTTGACTTGTGTATGTCGTTTGTTTGTCATTTTGGTCTTGTTTTACTCAGATAAATATTGGCTATTTTTCTAAACAAGGGTGGTGTCCTTTTGTAGTGTTTTCACTGTGTTACTGTTTGTGTGGGTACAAATACCTTACACATAGCCTCTGAGATAAGTCTGACTGCTTGAGCCAAGCTACCAAGGGGGTGAGCAGGGGTTATCGTAGCTGTGGGACTCCCTTACCCTGACTAGAGTGAGGGTCCCTACTTGGAAAGGGTGTAAACCATTGTCAACTAGAGACCCAATTTCTACAAAGGGAAACCACAAAACTAAACTCCTATGCTATATAATGTTTGACGTTTCTTGGGAATTAGAAAACAATGATACAAAAATAACATCAGCTATCCTTTAAACATTTTGATAATTGGCCATTCCTTTTAGGTCCCCTTTATTAGATCAACACTTTATTTTTAGTTTTCACTGTGATGTGTTAATGACTTGAGATACTATAAGAAAGTTGGTGTTACCAGTAAATATTGATTTGCAAGCTTCCAACATAATTGACTGCAGAAGACTTCAGAGGTGTGCTACTAGTCACTCATTAAAAACCACTTGTTTGTACAGGACTTGGAGACTTGGCAGGTGTGAAAAACAAAACATAATAACAAACTTGTTCTTTTATTTTATATTCCTACTGCTGTCTTCAAGAAGCTTGAGGCTGGGAAAGCAAAGGCAGGGTAACTGTTGCAACGGGCTAGACAGAGGTAGCAGTCACTACTACTGGCAAGCCTTAATCTATCTACTTAGATAGAGCTGCCCTACTCATTATGCAAACTACAGTCATAGAGGTAACCCAGTGAAAGGAACTGTCTCAGGCCTATACAGACCTACATGTGTTTCTTTTATTTCCCTCCTCTTCAACATCTTTAGTTCCCACAATCATGAGATTAAATAATCACAAAGCCTCTCTTGCCTAACTCCTCGCTGGCCCTGGGTGCCAAAGAAAAGTCTTGCTCAAACAAGACCCAAACCTGAAATGAATAGGTTCATCTTTGTCTTGAAATACTTAACGGTAAATCACAACATTATGAAGATCATCAACCGACGTTGGGACCTTCTCCAACTGGAAAAATACTTGTGTGACCTGTTTATACAACGTCGAAAAGAAATCCTCTCCAAAAAGGATAAAGAAAAATCTATCAAAAGTCAAGAGGGCACAATGAAATACAGAAATTGTGTCCCCTGCAGTATTGTGATTATGGGGAACACTGTGACACATCCCTACAAAGGCAGTAAAATTCCACTCAAACATTCCTCAAGTTGTGACAGCAAGAATTGTGTCTACACCATTAAAGGCACATGTGGGCTATTACACGGAGGAAAAAAACATAGAAAATTAAAGAAAAACTCAAATAACAGAATTTACGATCAACATACAGAAAAATAACAGAATATTAAGTGTGGCCACATATTGGTCAGAAAAGAAGCACAATATCACTTAGCTTTAACTTTAAATTCTGGAAATAGTCAAGCAAGGAGCCGGCATAAGATAACAGCAAAATACTCAATAAAGAGAGACTTTTTGGATCAAATTACTGAACTCACTTCAACCAATAGGCATGAATGATTGTTTGGAATTATCATGTTTCCTTCATTCAAGTCTTTTCATCTATAGATCGTCTACGTCTAATTAAGTTTATTTTTTGGTGGTAATATTTGTTGACTACTACAGTTTTCGAACTGTCCAGCCCACACATTTCGACAATATAGTCATAAATTAGACGTAAGGACCTGGCACGATAGGGATACTTATATACTTATATCCACCAGATGTATTCAGTTCCAGGCTTTGGTCCTTTCTCATGAGTCAGCTTTGTAGTGGTACAGACGCACCATATGTGATCACATCAATCAGCTTCTATGTTTACTTTTTGCCTTGCTCACTTGAATCGTTTCAATTTTAAATGCAATACGAAGTATCCATTGACACATCCGATTATAACACTTCCGAAGCTAGGCCAGCATGTGTTCATGTTTAGGTTGATTCTTTGCGTAGAGGGTTCCATACATAGTAGGGCAGCTCAAAATAGTGCTGATGTTGACCGAGTGCATCAGGATACCAGCCGTCTTTTATTTCTACTTTCTTTGCATGCCACAGCTGAGTAACACTCTTCAGGTCACCACAGAGTGTGTTAGCGCGTCTGACCTTAATAAGTAAACTTACAAGGGGATGCAAATAGGTCGATGAACATTTTGACTCACAATTAAAATGTTTTTACCATAACTTCCGGTACATGCAAATCAAAGATCAATAACCATTACACCATATCAGTAATCACCAGTAATAAATAGGGTCAGTAATTGTCACACCTTTTAGTAAACATTAGAATAGAATATTTATTACCCTATATTAACAATGCTAAGGTCATGTAGATTAATCTCAATATCAAATGAAACACAGACAGAAACAATACTGGCTGTCCAACGTGGCGGAAGAAACGTAATCTAATCAAAGCTTGAACTACAACAAATTCTAAGGCTATGGTGCAAATTAATAACAAATTCAACTGCATCAGAGTGATTACATGCATTTGAGTTCAGCAAAGAAAATCATCAAGAAACTTTCCCTATTAGCAGATTTTCAATAGTGAGGATCCTTAACTAACATCAGATTAGCATCAGCATGTTGGGATTCAGGCGACAAATTAGTAACACAAATTTTGAAAATCAACTATGGCTCTATCAAAACAATGTTATTGGTACCTAGAAAGAAAAAGCAAATATGCATGATAATCAATATTCTAATTCATAATATCTATCCTCAGTGTGGATTAGCAAGCAGAGTTAGGATTCGTCCTCAGGACATCGGTTGATCAGCAAAGCATCAGGATTCAGCATCAAAGTTCAGAAAACGCAAAGTCTTTAAGCATTATAGTTAAGCATGTCTCTTGTCAAGACGCACAAGAAAATATTGACCTTTCGGCCAGCAAGAAAATGGGCAACGACAGCGTCTTCCCTTGTTGCAGTCTTGTTATATTGAAATTACTAAAACTATGTCTCAAATCCCTATTGGTCAATTAATTGCATGCTCACAGTCCAGTAAAACTTAAACTCCACATCTATGAATTCCACTATTTCTCTGTTCACATGTCGTTGATTGGTTTTCCTCATGATCCGGCTCATCAGGTAACAATATTGTTGCAGCTTTTACTCCAGTCAGTATCTCCATTGTTCTTCTCCAGAGAATGTCAGTCTCACACATTTTACACACAAAATGTTACATTAGCAAGAACAGCATCTTCTAGCAGTCGGTTCTCATGAGAAAACGTTTCGGCTCTGAGCACATTTAAACAATACAAATGGAAAATCACAGTTTAACTCCCTAGTACAGCCATTTATTAAACGTTAAGAAATACTGCTTTGACATGAGGCCTGGCAAGTAGGCCAAGACCTTCGCTAAGTTAAGGCCTACTATTAATAAAGATAATACATAATGCATAACCCTTAATATGACATATTACTACATTAGTCGAATATACATTCAACATTTCACAGCATTAGAATATTAATAAGTACACTTCGTGAACATTGGCGGCCACTCATCGTAATCACATTTTCAAATGTGTGCATTATTTTTCTATGTTGTTATATTTTCTTCACAAACCCATTATTCAGAATATATGAATACTCATTAATAATTCTTATTAAAGCACCTGCGCTAGCAATCCCTCTTCTGATGACTAAATGTGTCATCACACTAACTACTACCCACAAATTTTTGCGTCAACTAAAATTCTGTTAATTCGATCCCTTCATACCTTTGTTTCCTTTTTGAATTTTCCCTGTACAATTTTGGCCTTTTCTTTTCTTCCCTTCCCGGATTATTCTTTGACCTTTTCAATTTAATTCTTTTGCATAATTTACACAACCCCCAGAAGCCCCCATATTCCAATTAGGCAAACCACAATAATTAATATCCCTGTAAATTTTCAATAGAATCCCATTCCAAATGTTGCTGAGCCAATTTCCCACTGAAGCAAAACCTTTGCCAATCTTTTCCCAAACACCTGGTTCTTTCAATTCTTTCAAATCAACACTTTCATTAGTCAGATTAGTGATTAAGCCTCCAATTTCTTTTCTATTATTAGGAATAAATACCAACAACAATGCCTAGAATGAATTATTCTACAGACCCCGCCATCCTTCGCTAAAAGAATGTCTAAAGGAAGACGATTCTGAAGAGTCATAGCTCTATCAGCAGCAAACTCAGTATCTATCAGAAGTATGGCTCCTGAAAAATTTGTCAACATGTTATCCACAATAGTAGACAACTTTCAATATCATTATCAAATTCAGAATGACTCCCACTGAAGGAATCATTGCTCCAAATATATCTCCCACTATACCAGAAGATGACTCCCTCCTCTGTCTCATATGATGTAATTCAGTCACTTTCGGAAACGTCTTCAAATTATCCATTTGAAAAATCTTTGGGAAAACTATCCCAAAATAACATGTCCTATACCATCCTCTTGGAAGATGGTAATAAGCATTAAGACCACAGATATAATATATTCCAGGAATTGCCGGGTTCTGTCCATTCAACATGAATGTCCATTTACTCTGAAATAAAAACACATGCTTACGTTCACTTGTTCCCACAAATAAAGTGTCAGTGCTTGATTTAGGCCTATATATACACAAAGTTTTCCTATGTGTTGCGCATCTAAAGCTAATTTCCCTTGCATTTTAATTACACTATAAGCAAAATCATTCCTGTAAGTCCTTTTCTCTAAGCCTTTTTTTTAACTTCTCCTTTAATGCCTTTCTCCTGTCACCAGAAGCTTTTTTTCTAAAGGTGTAAGCAAGCATATCAGATTATTCTTGTGCGCATAAGCTGTGCCTAATGTCAATGTAGGTTCAAAGAAACCTCTATTACTATGTCATTATCCCTAGCTACTCTACTATAATACCTAATTATAGGGACAAACAAAAACACAACATCATAATTTGAATAAAACTACTAAATGTACTCCTGGTTATAAAATCTTGTTAGTAGCAGAATACAACTAATTCCATATGTTAAAGGCAAGCTATGGTACGTATCTCCTTCCTCAACTGATGAACAGATCTGCGTACACACATAACAATTCCTGCATCCATCATCTCTACATACTCACTCATTAAGCGATAGAAGAAATTAGAAGAGAGTTCTCCTCGCAAATTAGTATCCCCATGCAAATATTTCTCATCTAACCTAAACCTCTCTATTGCCGTTAGTGCAGTAGATGTCTCAAAACCAGAAGTATGGTTGGCTTCACTCTTATCAAGAACAGACATACCCACAATCAACACCACAAACAATATCCCACACATAATAGCCAAACCAATACTCACATATTTACAATGCCTAGTATTCCTACCCTGATGGCTACTGTTACTCATGATCTGTAAAGAATCAGAAAGCAGAAGAAAATTTTGAAAAACTGCAGCAAAATCAGAAAACAAACAACCCTTCTTTCAGCAGTTATTTACAGCTTTCAGCCTCACTTCCCATATCCCTTGTCAAAATCGGTAAGCAGCTCGTCACAATCAGGTTTCAAAAGTCAAATCAGGCTATCCATGTCTCTTCTGGTTACTTTCAACAGTCTCTTTCTCAAAAATGTTTCTCAAATTGTTTCAATAGTTCATTTCATCAGCTTCCTTCAAGTGCCAAAATACTGACCCGGAATGTCTCTATAAAAAAAGCCAAAAATTATTTCTGCTGTTCACTTGTAGTTACATACGCCCATTCAGGACTTGCACATCTTCGACTTGCTATTCTCTTTAATTTCAATTATTGATCACCATTCAATTCTCCTTCAATCAGACTTTCTCTCCTTGTTGTATCGAGTTCTTCTCGATTGTTGCCTTAACAACCATTTCCTTTTCTCCTTCTACTTGCGACTCTGGCTACTTATCTCCTTTCAGTGGACCTTTGGTCAGTGTTCTCTTCAGAGTCGAACTTGAAACCTCCCCTTGTTCTGTGGTGTTTTCTCTTGATGGACCTGCAACCAGTTCAGGAGGAGTCAGATCACAGTGACTTTGATCCACCTCGACTCCCTTCCCCTCTGGGTCTGGCAATTGCTCTGTTTGTCTCTCAAGATCGTCTGCTTCTGGGAAAGCCCTACTCTGACTAGGCTCTCCTGCTGTCTCTATTGAAATAGGCTCTCTGTCACCCTCCTGGAGGTCTTCTCCTTCGTCTCTCACAGGAGTGACTGAACCGTCATCAACGGGCTCAAATCCAGTCTCAGTTCCTCTTTGTTCTCTTTGCAGCCCTGAGACTTGTATCGCTGTTGTTGTTACTCTCAACAACTCTCCTTCTTCATGATCCAGTGGACATGCCACTTTCTTCATGTGACTGGCATGAATCCGATTCGGAATTTCAGTGCACTTAACAGCTGTGGTAGTTGTCAGAACTACCAGGAAAGGTCCTTTCCAACGAGGCTCCAAACACGTTTTTCTCACATGTTTCCGGACCCCAACCCAGTCTCCAGCTCTCAGGTTGTGCCGTGGGTGATGGGTCAGTGTCAGTGTGGTGGCTTCCACCTGCTGAGAGAAAGAGCGAACCACATCGCCAGACCTTTGCAGTAGTCCAACACCATATCATCTTTAATGTTGACAAGTGCATTTGCAGGCACCCCTGGCAACCTCATGGCTCGGCCCATAATGATCTCATACGCCGACAATCCTCTCTTCCTCATGTCTGGTGTGTTTCTCATTGACATCAAAACTAAAGGCAATGTACCAGGCCATTTCAAATTCGTGGACACACACATCTGTGCAACTCTTGACTTTAGGGTACCATTCATCTGTTCCACCAGTCCTGATGCTTGAGGACGGTAACTACAATGAAACTTCTGCTCAATGTTCAATGCTGCACACAGTAATTTAATTACTTCATTGTTGAAGTGACTTCCCCTATCTGATTCTAAAGAGATCAGAAACCCGAAATGCGGTATCAGTTCCCTAAGCAGTGGCTTCGCTACTGTGAGACTAGCATTTATTCGTGTAGTGTAAGCTTCAATCTAGTGACTAAAAATGCAAGCTATCACCAACACATATCTCAAATCTCCACACACAGGCATTTCAATAAAATCCATTTGCATTCTGCTGAATGGACCTCCCGCTCTTCCAATGTGGCTCATATTAACCACTGTCCCTTTCCCCGCGTTCATTTGTTGGCAAATGACACAACAATGGCAAACTGCTTCAGCAACCTGTCTAAACCTTGGGTTGAGCCAATCATTTTTGAACAACCGAATCATTGCATCCCTCCCTATATGAGCTTGACCATCATAGTACCTAGCCATTTGAGACAACATACTATTTGACAAAACCAATTGACCCTCTTCTGAAACTCACAATTCATCTTGTCTTTGCACACATTTCATCTTGCTTCATGAATGTTTTCCCTCCCTTTCAGCATTATTCTGCAACATTATCAATTCCTCCAAGATGTCAACTACTTTAAATGAAAAACTTAGTCTTCTTCAGGTAACAGTTCCCACTTGTCTTTGAACAATATATAGTTCAATGTGCAAAACCTTGCGACTTGATCCGCATACCGATTTCCCAATAATACAAAGTCCTGCAACTTCAGATATACACTGCATTTCACCATGGCAATCTTTTCAGGCATTTGAATAGCGTGTAACAGTTCTTTAATTCTTTCACCATTTCTCACTGGTGAACCAGAACAGGCCATGAAACCTCTCTGTGACCACAACTGGCCAAAATCATGGACTATTCCAAATCCATACTGGCTATCCATACAGATTGCAACTTTCAGCTGAGCAGAAACATGGCACGCTCTAATGAGGGCTACCAGTTCCGCTACCTGGGCAGAATACACTCCTCAAAGCCAAGAAGCTTCTAAAATACCAGTAATTGTGCACACAGCATATCCTGCTCTCAGTGTCCCTGCATTGCCTCTTAGACAAGAGCCATCAACAAAGATAATTTGGCCATTTTCTTCAAATCGGGTGTCTCTAATGTCAGGTCTTGGTTTTGTGCACAAATCAGTTATTTCAAGACAATCACGCTCAACATCTTCCACTTGCTCAATTGCAATATTTTCATTTGGGAGTAAGATTGCCGGGTTCAGCACTGTACATCTTTTCAATGACACATTTGGTGACCATAGAATATGCATTTCATATCTGGTCAACCTCGCAACAGTCAAATATTGGGTTTTCGTCCTTGTAAGTAGAATCTCAATGGAGTGAGGGACCATTACAGTCAAGGGATGTCCCATCACAATGCCTTTACACTGTGTAAGGTTTTGCCCAACCGCTGCAACTGCATGCGAACAACCTGGTAAGGCTGCTGCAACTGTGTCCAATGTAGCTGAAAAATATGCTACTGGTCGGTTTACACCTCCATGGACCTGTTTCAAGACAGATAAAGAACATGCATCACGCTCATGACAAAACAATGTGAAAGGTTTTGTGTAGTCAGGCATACCCAAAGATGGAGCTTTGCACAGACTCTCTCTCAATTCAGTGAACGCTTTCATTCCAGCCAGGTCTAACACTATAGGATCAGTGACTTCCTTCTGAGTCAGCTTCTGCAATGGTTTCAAAATGACAGACAATTTTTTAATCCATTGGCGACAGTAGCCTACCATCCCTAGAAACATTCTGACATCTCTCTGCATGTCCGGGGGATTTATCTGCAATATGACTGTAATCCTTCCTCTGGATACTTTTTTTTTTATCCCTTCTCAGTCTGGTGACCCAAGTATTTCACTACTTTCTGACAGTATTGCAATTTAAGTAGAGACACCTTGTGACCATTCTTTCCAAAATGGTTCAGTAAGGCAATCGTATCATACTTGCACTCGTCTCTTGTTTTGAACGCAATCAGTAAGTCATCAATGTACTGCACCAAGGTTGATTGGAAAGGCAGTTCCAACGACTCCAAATTCTTTTTCAAAATTTGATTGAATATGGAAGGTGACTCCGAAACCCCTTGAGGAATTCTGCACCAACAATAAACTTAATCCAGAAATTTGAAAAACAAAAGAGAAATCGGCTATCCTCATGAAGAGGCACAGAAAAGAAGGCTTGCGACAAATCAATGACAGTGAACCACTCGTCATCACATGGAATCTGAAACATTATCACAGCTGAATTTGGCACCATGGTACAACATTTGACCACAATCTCATTTATTTTTCTCAAAATCCTGGACAATTCAAACTTTCCCAGGGCTTTTGCGAACCCATTATTGGTGAACTACATGGGCTGCTCAATACTTCCTTTAAAACCCCTTGCTTCACAAAGTCTGCAATGACATGGGTGACTTTCATAAGGACATCTTGCAGCATGTGATACTGCGGAAGTTGAGGAAAAACTGCATTGGGCGTCACAGTAACTTTAACTGGCTCAACTCCCTTTATCAGGCCTACTTCTTTTTCTGTCAAATCCCACATTTTCTCCTTCACCATTCCCTGCAAATCAGGATGAAGCTCTTTCACAGTGAACATCGGGAAAAATTCAATCAGAGGGTACTCCTCATTTGTAGTTTCACTTTCTAACTCTGGGGCTTGGTCATCTTCATCATCACTGTTCATCTGAATCTCAATTCCATCATTTGAACAAGCAATCGAACATTTAGTTTTACACAGCAAGGGCCAGATGTCTCAAACAATTTTGCATTCGTAAACAGTGCGAATTGCAAAATTCGACCGTTTGCGAATGCAAAAGTAATTTTCAAAATTTATGAAAGGCATTCACAGTTCAATTTCAAGGAATCTCTAAAATAGCGATTCCATGAAATTGCGACTCCATTTAGGGAATCGCAAATTGCGATTCTCTAAATAGGAAATCGCAAATAGGGAATTCCTATAAAGCATTTCCTAAATGTGAATTTGGCATTTAGGAAATGCAATTACTACCAAATCCAATTTGGTGGTAAGCATGTGCAATTTTTAAAAATGCCCCAGGGCATGTGTGCGCTTCACATTTCCACAAACATTTTTTTGGGGTGCATCAAAGTGGGGTCTTAGGCCCCTAGCATCCTGGGGTTTGCATTACCTAATTTGAGAATTCCTAACAGGAATTCACGAATTAGGTAATGCAAAACCATTCGCACCTATGGGCCTACAGGCCCATGGGTATGACGGGAGTCCCATTCCCTAATTGCGTTTCGGTAATAGCAATTGCGTTTTTTAAGAAATCGTTATTATTGAATCGCAATTTTCATACATCCCATTTTGCATTTCTAAAATAGCGATTTCCTAAAAATCGCTATTTAGGAAATGCAAACAAGGACTTCGATACATCTGGCCCCAAGTCTCTTCCCAGTAGGGATACCAGACTTGAATCGCAGACTACAAATTTGTGCAATCCCTGAAAGTTGCCAATTTTAACCTGAACCAGTTCTGTAATGGGGTTGGTCAAATACTGATTCGCCACTCCTACAATCTGAACTGTTTTACCTGAAAGGGGCAAGTTTAGAACTTCTGCACTTCTCACTGTAGAGCGTGTAGATCCTATGTCAACCAAGAATGAAACTCTGTGACCCATAAGCTTTCCCTTCGCATAGGGACCTCTTTGATCTACTTCTAAGGAAATTGCAAGCACAATGGCTCCTCATCTGAACTGTCACTCATCCAATCATCATTTATTCCATTCTCACTGGGTAACAGGAATTGGTGCATTGTGTTATTACTTGGTTAAGCCTCTGACTCATAACCTGTTGAGAAATCATCATCTGTTTCTGTTCCAATGGAGCTTGAGGTATTTGCATTTGCTGTCTAGGTACCATGGGAACCTGCTGTTGCATTGGCTGCAACTGTGTCATTTGTACACCTGGTATTTTCACCTGCTGCATGGGTTGAAAATTCTGCACTTGATTCACATTATTTTGAAAATTTGGATTAAGACCTGCCACTCTCGGTCCTCTCATGTTCTGCAACAAATTGATGTAATTACTTTGCTGAACGACACCTTCCTGCACCATCATTGAACACTCCTGTTTCCAATGTCCAATGGCTCCGCAAACGTGACATTGCAATAATTTCTTCATTCCCTGCACATCATTCTGAATCCCTACAGTACCCAAATCTGGCCCATGATTCACATTACCTCCGAAACCTCTACCTCTCCTCTGGGGCTGAAACATCATGTTTCCCTGCTGCTGCTGTGGTGACTGTTACAGAAAATTCCCTTGCATTCCTGTTTGAGCTGCTTTAATCTGCATCACCATTGCCATCTCTTTCAACTTTTTGTGCTTCATTTCAATGTTGTCACTACAGTATTTTGCATACTGCAACACCTCATCAATCAGTTTTGCTTGCCAGCAAATCAAATGACTCTTAATCATCTGGCTAATTTCAGGTCTCAATCCTTCCACAAATCTGACCACAAAATTCATCATGTCTCTTTCCTCAGTTGTTTCTGTACCACTGTAATGCTTGAACACCTGCAACAATTGCTCATAATACGCATGTATTGGCTCTTTTACCTCCTGAGCTGTCCTGTCAATCCTCTGCCAATCAATATTCTAGGGCGAAATTCTCGTTTTCAAGAATTTAATCACTTTACAGTAATATTTCATTACCTCAGGAGATGGTGCACCTGAATTTTTGTCTCTCTCTGGTTCGCTTGTTGGCCAATCTGCACTTCTCTTACATTCGATCCACAGATCAGCTGGAACCACTATCTCTAATAATGTGTTCAAGTCCTCCCACAGGCTCTTCACACGTTTCACAAACCTGTCTGTCTGCTGATACCACTCTACTGGCTTCTCTCTCTATCTTGGGTAATCATTTGTAAAGGATAGAATGTCACTTCTGCTCTAAGGGACATGAACAAATTTCCCTCCTGGAATCTCTCTCATTGGTAACATTTTCTCTGGATCTTTATCCTGCTGCACATTTGCAGCCAGCTCCACAGAATCCCTTTTCCACTTGTTTCTTTTCTTTACGCATCTGCCTTCCCATTTGTCTAATGCTCCCCAGGTCTTGGCACTTTGAAGCAATTCCTTAAGGTGTGCCTTCTTTCCGGCAGATCTCATGTGTTCAAAATCTTTATTCTCAAAATCGAATCTGTAACTCCTTTTCAAATGCTTTGTTTTCTCTATTTCTATGCCGCATTTCTCTGCCAGGTCTGCTAGTTTCTGGTGCACATTGCTCACTTCCCTCGTAACCTTCGGCCACAAATATCTGAACTCTGCTTCTGTGTAGGACTCTAACCTGTTCACACCTATAATTCCGTCAATGAGTTCACCCACTTCTATGCTTAGCCTAGCATAATTAAAACACTCCTCTCCCTTAGGAACCCTCTGTGGGGTGTTCAACTTGTCTAACCATTCAGTCAACTTCTGGGCTGTCAAACCTTGCAACGAAATATTACTGGCTTGGACTGGTGGCACCGATATAGCATTTGGGGTTGGTCTGGCACTCACGCTTTGTGGGAGAGTAACTCTCATGTTCTGATTCATCATCGGAGTCATGTTACTGGAGTGAATCTTGGCATTACCTATGGCTACACTTGGGGCAGTAAATGTGGAGTTGGTTCAGTCTGAACCAACATTGGTCTCGGGTAAATCTGTTTCATAGGCACCATTAAGTTCGAAGTTGTTTCCATAATGGGCACGTCAGGGTAAATTCTCTGAACCTGTTGCAGTTGCATCTGATTTTGCACTATAGTAGTAGTAGGCACATTGTGACCGCTCTGCATCGCATTCTGTGTCAGGCTAGCATTAACCTGCATTGGACTCACTGTCCCATTAACCGGTGTCGGGGCTGTCAGATCAGCACTGATACTTGCACCACTCTCATGTGCTGAATATGGTGGTGGGCGATTCCTCAATAACTGTGTAATAAACTCATCATCATCTGATTCCTTCTCCACAGTTGAAGACTTTCTAGCTTCCCTACTTTCTGATGGACTTATGTTAGTCTTCCTAATAGCTTTTCTTCCTTCCTTCTCATTGTGCTGGTCTCGGAAGGGGCTTCGTTTCATATAGCACCATCCTTAAATGCTCTAAAACCCTCAAATTGAACGTCCCATTTGTAGGAAATGCTAAGTTCCCATCCTTCTCTGTCACTTTGCACCATTGCTTTAACCAAAGACATGGTGCAACACCCTTCTCCTCCATTACAGTGTAAGCTGGTGTACCCTCTGGAAGCGTAGCCTCGCCAATACTCGTTGTAATATACGTTTCTCCCCTTAGGGAACTCTTTAAAGCTTTGAAAAATTTCATTTTTTTGACCTTTTTATTATTCAAAATCAAATCAGGAAGTGACTTTTATTCCCAGAATTCCTTTCACCTACTCTCTCAACCAATTGCCTCTCACGGATGGCTGCCAACCCGTGCACGACCCTTCTCACTAACCGACCTATCCCAGCACGGCTCCAATGATATCACATTCACACTTACTGCGGCTGACAAAGTCTTGCGGCCTGTCCTCCTAGACTTCGATTGACACAAACTAATGCTAAAATTGCAAGCACAAATCAAAAACCAAATACCAAGGCCCATATTTATATTTTTTTGCGCTGCATTTGCGTAATTTTTTTATGCAAAAGTGGTGCAAACCTGCAAAATGTAATTGTATTTTGTAAATTTGCACTGCTTTTGCATCAAAAAGTGATGCAAATGCAGTGCAAAAAAAGTATAAATAAGAGCCCAAATCTGCTGCTTTACTACAGAAAGGTAACACAATCGCTTCAGAAACCTTGCGAATTTTTCATTGATGGCTCTCGCTCTAACAGCTACTCATTCTTTCTCAATTTCCCAGATTCGCAAGCAAAGGTCAACCTTCAGATTTTACTCTCAACTTATCAGTGGGTCTATCCTGGTGCACATAGGACTTGCCAAATCTCAGTCGAAATTTTCTTTCACTCACTTTGACTCACACTCTGACTTGTCGACCACCCCCGATTGACCTACTAAACCAGACAGATTACAACATTAACCCAAGTGTCTCATACACTTTTCAATATTCTCCAGAATCTTAGACCAGGCAGAGTCCGTACATCAAGCACCACGTGGACAATTTTTTAGCACAAAGCGCCACGCACATGTGAAGTTTGACGACTTCCCTACTCTCACACTGCAGAATACACACAGTCCTTCTACAACTTCATTTGGAGTACGCAAACTCCCTAAACCCTCACAAACTTCACAATTTACCTGTGATATGCATAAGCTGGGCAAGCGCAACCTACCTCATTCACACTGTCACTACAACGCCGAGAACATCCTCAGACAGCCTTTAGCAAGATTTGAGATTCTGGGAAAGTCATTTCTGGGCCTAAGGGAACATTTTCTCTCCAATTAGCATCATTGAAAAAATAATCCAAACCTCAATAATAATGAAACTTCACCTCTGTTACTATCTCTGGACATCTTCTATGGGCTCTTAAGAAGACTAACTATTACCTCTCTTTACCAACACTGTGAACACCCGTTACTCTGTACCGGATGTCTATGATAAGCTCTGAAGGAGACGAACCATCAGTCTGCTACCATCTCTGTTAGTGCGTCTGACCTTAATAAGTAAACTTACAAGGGGAAGCGAATAGGTCGATGAACCTTTAGACCCTCAATTAAGATGTTCTTACCATAACTCCTGGTACATACAAATCAAAGATCAATAACCAAGACACCGTATCAATAATCACCAGTAATTGTCACGCACCATGACCTTTCAGACATGAATAACCACACCTTTTAGTAAAAATTAAAATATTTATTGCCCTATATTAACAATACTAACGTCATGTAGATTAATCATAATATCAAATGAAACATATACAGAAACAATATTGGCTGTCCAAAGCGGCGGAAGAAACGTAATCTAATCAAAGCTTGAACTATGACACATTCTAAGGTTATGGTGCAAATTAATAACAAAGTCAACTGCATCAGAGTGATTACATACATTCAAGTTCAGCAGAGAAATTCATCAAGAAATTTTCCCTATTAGCAGATTTTCAAAAGTGAGGATCCTTAACTAACATCAGATTAGCATCAGCATGTTGGGCTTCATACAAAACAATTTAGTAACACGAATTCAGAAAAACATCTAACTACGGCTCTATCAAAACAATGCGTTTTTTTTAGAAAGAAAAAGCAAATATGCATGGTAATCAATATTCTAATTCATAATACCTATCCTCAGTGTGGATCAGCAAGCAGAGTCAGCCTTCATCCTCGAGACATCAGTCGATCAGCAAAGCATCAGGATTCAGCATCAAAGTTTAGAAAACGCAAAGTCTTTAAGCATTATAGTGAAGCACATCTCTTGTCAAGACGCACAAGAAAATATTGACCTTTTGGCCAGCAAGAAAATGGGCAATGACGGTATCTTCCCTCAGTGTTGTCTCGTTAAATTGAAATTACTAAAACTAAGACCCTCATTACAACCCTGGTGGTCGGTGATAAAGCGGGGGTATTACCGCCAACAGGCCGGCGGTAAAAAAAATGGAATCACGACCATGGCGGAAACCGCCAACACAGACAGCCACTTTAACATTCTGACCGCCACGGCGGTAGCAAAAAACACCGGGGCGGTCACCGCCAACAGACAGGTGGAAATCAATGTACCACCCACACTATTACAAGGCACCAATCCGCCAGCTTTTCCGGGGCGGTACCAATGCCTTCAAAAGCACGGCGGAAACAGTACTTGGAACAGAAACTACTCACTTCTCGACACCCAACGGGGAACCAGGACACCATGGAGCCCGAGTTACAGGTGTTACCAATGTTGGTTTACCTCCTCTTCTACTAGGAACATCAAAGACGGTAGCGACGACCACGGTGAGTACTGCACCTAGCACACAGGGGAGGGGAGGAGGAAAAAGGGAGTGACACACACACGCAACCCACTTAACCCCCACCACCAACAACACACACATAAACACATGCAGCAACATCACATTTACTCTCCGTAACCCCCTGGAAGAATGCAAGGACCATATGAAATGAGTGTAATGAATGTAATTATCGAAAATCCAGATAGGCCAACATGACTTTAAAAGATCAGTATATACAAATATTTACAGCAAGTACACAAGTCTGGATACTGTTCCATTACATGTCCGTGGACCAGTGGTCCCAAAAAGCATGGGCGAAGCCCACACATGACACCTGCCTCAAAACGGAGAGAACACTGCTGGGGCATCAGGTCGAAAAGAAACAGGCACCTCAGGGGAAGCGGAGGAGGGGCACCTCAGCCGGATGATGGGACGACGCCACTGCTCCACGAGGGGGCTCCATGCCCACTGCTTGGTCCTGGGGAGTGCAAAGCCACAGTCTCTCAAGTCTCTCAAGTGGGTGGTTTGCCCACTGCTTGGTCCTGGGGAGTACAATACCACAGTCTCTCAAGTCTCTCAGGTGGGTGGTTTGCCCACTGCTAGGTCCTGGGGAGTGCTAAGCCACAGTCTCTCAAGTCTCTCAAGTGGGTGGTTTGCCCACTAATTCGTCCTGGGGAGTACAAAGCCACAGTCTCTCAAGTCTCTCAAGTGGGTGGTTTGCCCACTGATTAGTCCTGGGGAGTGCAAAGCCACAGTCTCTCAAGTCTGATTGGTCCTGGGGAGTGCAAGGCCACAGTCTCTCTAGTGGATGTGTTCTCCACTGGTTCTGGAGGGGTCTTTGTGCCCAGAGTGCTTCATCCTGCCAAGGACTGGGGTAGTGGATGCTGTTCTCCACTGGTTCTGGAGGGGGCATGGTGCCCAAAGTGCATCATCCTGCCAAGGACTGGGGTAGTGGATACTGTTCTCCACTCGTTCTGGAGGGGGCATGGTGCCCAGAGTGCTTCATCCTGCCAAGGACTGGAGAAGTGGATGCTGTTCTCCACTGGTTCTGGAGGGGGCTTGGTGCCCAGTGTGCTTCACCTGGGGCGTGGCAGTTCCCATTCCCTCACCTGGGGGTCTGAGCCACGAGATTTTTTGGGAACAGGTAGCATGATACTCTATGGAGGCATAGACACACTTCACCCTGCAGCGACTTAGCCTGCCAACTGCTGGTACTGCCAGTGCTGGTTGTGGTGCCTCATGTAGTGGGTGCAGGGCCCAGGACATCTCCTGCAGCCTCGGACGACTGCCCACTGGTGATGATGCTGTTGTTGGCTGTGGTGGCACTGGCTGGGCACGTCGCGGGGCCGGTGGCTGTGGCTGCGGCGTTGTCTGCGGCGGGGATGCTGCCGGTGGTGCAGGTGTCAGCACCTGTGGAGGGAGACAGCAGGATGTCTCCTGCAGCCTCGGATGGCTGCCCACTGGGGATGATGTTGGGAACTGTAGCAGAGGCAGCAGACATGCAGGTGGCGTGCAGGTGGCGGTGGTTGCGGCGGTGGCCACAGCCATACAGGTTGCTGTTCTGTCTTGCAGAAGGGGTGACATCAGCCCGTCACCCGGAGGATCCGTGCCCTGAGCTGACTTCCCTTTGGCCTTGTATCCCTTCCCCACCTTGGAAGTCGCTGCTGGGACCTTGGCAATGTCCACTTTTGTCTTAGAGGAGGCCTTGATGGGTGGTTGGTGTGGCTTTTCCCTACGGCATGTGGGCCCCTTCTTCACTTTGACAGGTGGCGGAATAGGGTGATCCTTGGCCTCACTAGGTGGCACACTGGCAGCCCTGATGGGTGCCGCCTGCGATGTTACTAGACTTGCAGGGACCACAGTGCTCGAGGATTTTGTGGCTGAGGTGCTGGGCTGGGATCAGGACATCCAGGCCCTAGGGGAGGGACAGGTGGTGTAGGGAATAGGTCAATGGAAGCTAGGAAAAGTTTTTTAGACACACTGGGATGGGAAGATAGAGGGGGTTTGGGAGTGGAGGAAGAGGTAGTGGTTGTAGGTGGTGTACGTCTGCTGAGTTTGGGTGAGGGTGCATGGGCTGGAAGCTGTTGTGGGGTGGATGGCTGTTGAGTGGGTATGTGTCTGCGTTTGTGTACTTTGGGAGGAGGGTTCACAGACACACTGTGAGAGGATACAGGGGACGTGTGCATGGTAGTGGGGGTGGTGATTGCACGTGATCGGTGTGTGGTGATGGGCGTGCTGGTGATGGAGGTAGTGGCTTAGGATGTAGTGCATGCAGGTGTGAGTGGAGACGAGACTGGGAGAGAGGTGGAGGACGTGAAGGAGGGGGACACAGTGGAGGCAGTGGATGTTGGTGTGTCTGCATGGGTATGGTGCTTGTGTGAGTGCCTGTGGGATGTGTGGTGCTTATGTTTGCCTGAGCCACTTTTGTGTGTTGATGAGTGTGCATGCTATTCTGATGGTGTGCTTGGGATAGGCTGAGGTAGAGGGGATTGGGTCTGGGTAGTGGAAGTTGGAGGTGGGAGGGGGGAGGCTGGACACAGGGACAATGGCTGCCATCAGTGCTGAGGCCAGAGCCTGAAATGCTCTCTGTTGGGCTGCCACGCCAGAATGAATGCCCTCCAGGTATGCATTTGTTTGCTGCAAATGCCTCTCGACACCCTGGATGGCATTCAAAATGGTTGACTGCCCAACAGTGAGGGATCTCAGGAGATCAATAGCCTCCTCACTGAGGGCAGCAAGGCTTACTGGGGCAGGGCCTGAGGTGCCTGGGGTGAAGGAGATGCCCACTCTCATGGTTGAGTGGGCACGGGAAACACACTGAAGGGCTGCTGGGAGGGTGGTGCTGGTACTGGGGTGGTGGCTGTACCTGTTGATGCAGTGGTCACAGAGGTGCCTGCCACCAGAAGTGAGCTCCCATCAGAGGAGGAGTCGCTGTCGCTGGGTCTCCTCCTGTCCACGTCATGGAGCTCCACTCGCCCTCCGTCCCACTGGTGCCTTCAGACTCTGTACATTCACCTTCCTGGGCCATGTGGGTTGCAGCTCCCTCCTGCTCCGGTGCCAATGCTCCTCCACCAGACAATGCTAATGCACACAAGGACAGGGTGACAAAACAAAAAGGGGGGGAAAGACAGAGGAGACACATGGTCAATGCCAGCAACAACACCACAGTTGGTGGACACAACACACAGGGAGCAGCCCTATGCACTAGGCCATCCACTAACTGTTCTTGGGAAAATCACCTGCCCATGGGGGGTTGTGCCTAAGCCCATTTGATGCACACCTGGAACCCACAGGAGCCTGACTAGGTGTAGATGGTCACTACCACTTTTGGGGTTGGAGTGCCACAGAGTCTTCCCCCACCCAGACTCCTCGTAAAGCAGGCAGAGTCAGCCGAATGAGACTGTACTCACCCCCTTGTGGCTGCTGTGATGCCCTCAAGCACCCATCCAACTCAGGATATGCCACCGCCAGGATCCGGTACATCAGGGGGGTCATGGTGCGACGGGCACCCCTTCCACGTTGGGAGGCCATCCCCAGCTGGGCCTCCACCGTCTTCTTGCTCCAGCAGCACAGGTCCTCCCATCTTTTGCGGCAGTGGGTGCTCCGTCTATGGTAGACCCACAGGGTCCGCACTTCCTGGGTGATGGCACACCAAATACCCTTCTTCTGGTGGGCGCTGACCTAGGTGAAAAGTGAAGTAAGAATGGATTTTACTCCCCCGTCTGGTTCTTCTTACTCATTGGCCACAACTTCCCACCCTGGCCCAGAAACACATACACTGACCATCCTCACATGCTGGCCTCAGCCCACCTCTCCCTGTATCTTCCATCCACCCCACTCCATACATTCATGTCCCATCCATCATGCGCACAGTGTACTCACCTGTTTGTCTGGAAGACCGTAGAGTAGCGTGTACTGGGGGAGGACCCCAGCCACCAGGTTTGCCAACTCCTCTGAGGTGAAGGCGAAGACCCTTTACCCAGACACTGTAGCCATTGTCGCTTCCAGACTCAGGTCACAGCAGCACTTGCAGTGTAGGTCCTCTCCTGTTGAAGGTCAGGAATCAAGTGAGTGAACAGATAGAAAATGGCGGTTATGTCTGCGGCGGTGCATATCGTCACCTCTGGTGTACATCGTCATTGGCTCCTGGAACCCGTAGGGCCCAATGATAACCAATGCTGAATTGCGCCGCGGTCTTCGTCCGCCTACAGCGAAGCTGCACAACACCAGCGCAGTTACCTCATTTCCCCTTGTCCGTCCTTCCAGGTCAGGAAGCCGCCATTTCAGGGGGCCACATGGCAGGGCAACTAACTGTGTCACAGCACTTTTGGGCAGGAATACGGACAGACAGCGCCACACACTGATTACATCACAATTGTTCAAAACACCCTTGTGCATGCTATGTGGGGTATGGCCCTCTGCTCACCCTTCTCCTCCATAGGGCACATCTGCTGGGGGAGATGATGAGATGGCGTCATCCTCCGGTATACAGAGCCCTGGTGGACCTGTTGACAGTGGAAGGCAGACACATCATTATCACCTACAGACTTGATCGTGCCACAATCCATGAACTGTGTGCCCAGTTGGAGCCAGACCTGATGTCAGCTATCCGCCATACCACAGGAAACCCCCCTCTAGTGCAGGTCCTGTCAGTACTCCATTTCCTGGCCAGTGGGTCCTTACAAACAACAGTGGCCATGGCATCAGGAATGTCACAGCCAATGTTCTCTAACGTGTTGTCCAGAGTGTTGTCTGCCCTGCTGAAACACATGCACAGCTACATCGTTTTCCCTCATGTGGAGGATTTGCCCACAGTGAAAGGTGACTTCTATGCCCTGGGACATATCCCCAACATCATTGGTGCCATTAATGGTACACATGTGGCATTTGTCCCACCCCGCAGGAATGAACAGGTGTACAGAAACTACAAAAGCTACCATTCCATGAATTACTTACATTCCAGGAATTTCTGCCAAACCAGTAAATCTCCCATGTGAATGCCAAGTATCCTGGCTCAGTGCATGACGCTTACATTTTGAGGAATAGCAGCATCCCATATGTGATGGGGCAACTCCAGAGGCACCATGTGTGGCTAATAGGTGAGACCAAGGTCACAACACAGTTTGAATAGGTGTCTGGTTATGGGAGAGTCCCTAAGGGTTGGTGTTTGTCTATCAGTTGTCCCTCGATATTTGCAAATGACTCTGGTTACCCCAACCTGTCATGGCTACTGACCCCAGTGAGGAATCCCAGGACAAGGGCAGAGGAACACTACAATGAGGCACATGGGCGAACTAGGAGGATAATAGAGCAAACTTTCAGCCTCCTGAAGGCCAGGTTCCGGTGCCTCCACCTGACAGGTGGCTCCCTATACTACTCACTGAAGAAGGTGTGCCAGATAATCGTGGCATGCTGTATATTGCACAACCTGGGTTTGCGACACCAGGTGCCTTTTCTGCAGGAGGATGGGCCTGATGTTGGTATTCTGGCAGCTGTGGAGCTTGTGGGCAGTGAAGAAGAGGAGGCAGAAGAAGAAGATATAGACAACCGAAACAACATCATCATGCAATACTTCCAGTGAGACAAAGGTAAGAGACTGGCACTGCTCCTCTCATATCATACTACTGTAGGACATTGCATGATTCTGCCTTTTTACCTCTGTGTATGGACCCTGACAGTTCACTTTGGCTTTCCATTTCACAGATCTGGGTACCACTTTCTGCCTTCTGCTATGTTTACTGCTGCCCAACAACTGTTGAACATTTGTATGTGAAAATGAACATTGACATTGCTATTAGTCAGAGAGGTTGTAATAACACACTTGTGAAAGTACAGACTGACTCCAGATCATTTTGTGATTCAAGGGTGTTTATTTAAGTGCTATTCAGTGGAGTGGTATGTGCAATGGACTGGGGTGATGGTGGAGGAATGTCCATGGTGGAGTCCAGTCTATTGGTATCACAGGTGCATTGTCAAAGGGGGCATTGGAGGTGGAGTAATGGCAGGTCAATGTTGTCAGGGTGACATAGTGGGACAGAAGGGTGACAATCAGGAGAGTCTTATTTCCTGGCAGGGGTCTTGGCAATGTTCTCTGCCTTGTGCCTGGATCTCAGGGACCGTTTGCAGTTTGGTTCTCCTTCTACAGGGGGTGAGGTGCTGGTGGTCTGTTGTTCCTGTGGTGGGACCTCCTGTCCACTTGCGCCGTCAGACGTGGTGGGCTGTTAATCGTTCAGGCTAGTGTCAGGGGCCCGTTGGTGTGCCACTGTGTCCCTCATGTTGTTGGTCATGTCTGCCAGCACCCCTGCAATGGTGACCAGGATGGTGTTAATGGACTTCAAGTCCTTCCTGATCCCCAGGTACTGTTCCTCCTGCAGCCAATGGGCCTCCTGAAACTTGTCTAGTACCATGCCCATGGTCTCCTGGGAAAGGTGGTATACTCCCATGATGTTGGAGAGTGCCTCGTGGAGAGTGGATTCCCTGGGCCTGTCCTCCCCCTGTCTCACAGCAGTCCTCCCAGCTTCCCTGTTATCCTGTGCCTCTGTCCCCTGAACCGTGTGCCCACTGCCACTGACCCCAGGTCCCTGATTGTCTTGGGTTAGTGGTGTATCCTGGGGTCCCTGTAGTGGAGGACACACTGCTGATTGACGTGTCCTGGGGACACTGGCCTGAGCCCGCTGGGTGGGTGCTGTGCTGGTGTTTCTGAGGGGGGAGGTTCAGTGGTGGTTTGAGACTGTGGCAGGGGAACCGACTGTCCAGAGGTCCCTGATGGGTTGGGCTGGTCATCTTGATCCAGGCGTGCAGAGCTGCTGTCATCACTGTTGGCCTCTTCTGTGGGGGGACTGGATATGGCTGGCACCTCCTGTCCGGTGACGTTGGGTAGGGGTCCTGTTGGGGTGTAAATGCATAGTTATTGCATCTGTGTGCCATCTTGTGCAATGGGTGAGTTACCCTCTACTCCTGTGCTTGCCTTCTTGGCTTGGCCCTTGTGTGATTGGTGATTTTGGGGCCTGGGTGAGTCTCTCTACTGGACATGCTTTGGTGATGGGTGTCCATGCATTGGTGTTACATGCAGGGCTTGGTTTTGGGATGTGTGGGTTGTGATAGTGGGGTATCTGTGAGGTGTTGGGGTGATGGGTGTGAGGGTAGGGGTAGGAGTTTGTGATGGCATGCAGGTAGTGTGGGGGGAATATAGTAGTATAGATCTGCCTTACCAGAGTCCAGTCCTCCTGCTACTCCTGCGAGGCCCTCAGGATGCATGATCGCCAAGACTTGCTGCTCCCATATTGTTAGTTGTGGGGGAGGAGGTAGGGGTCCACCGCCAGTCCTCTGTACAACTACCTGGTGTCTTGCAACCACAGAATGTACCTTCCCCCGTAGGTCGTTCCACCTCTTCCTGATGTCATCCCGTGTTCTTGGATGCTGTCCCACTGTGTTGACCCTGTCGACAATTCTCCACCATAGCTCCATCTTCCTTGCAATGGACGTCTGCTGCACCTGTAATCCGAATAGCTGTGGCTCTACCCAGATGATTTCCTCCACCATGACCCTGAGCGCCTCCTCAGAAAACCTGGGGTGTCTTTGAGGTGCATAATGTGGTGTGGGTGATGTGTGAGGTGATGTTTGTTGTGCTGTGTGATGTGTTGTGTTGGTGTGTGTTGATTGAGGTGCGTGGATGTTATATGAGTGATGGTGTTGTGTGCCTGTGGATGCTGGTGTTGCGGTTGCTATTCTCTCTCTCTCTGCTTCTTCCAAAAAAGTTGTTGTAAGGGGTTGTGGGTAATGTGAGTGTGTGTTTTATAGTGGTGTGAGTGTGTGGGTTTGGTGTGTTATGTGTATCAGGTGTGTGTATTTTGAATTGTCCACTGTGGTTGTGTTTTGTAAATGTGTGTGTATTTTGAGCACAGCGGTGTGTACCGCCAATGGATTACCACGGTTGAATGACCGCCGCATTGATTCGTGGGTCGTGATAGTGTGGGCGTATTCTTGTTTGCATGACAGTGTAGATTTTGCTATCGCCAGTTTATCACTGACCTTTGGTGTGGTGGACTTGTGTGGGTGTCTGTATTGTGGAGGATTACGAGATGTGGGTCGTAATACCTGTAGCAGATTTCCGTCACGGCCACGGTATCTTGACGGCCGTCAGCACGGTGGTAAGCAGGATTTACCACCAGGGTTGTAATGAGGGCCTATGTCTCAAATCCCTATTGGTCAATTAATCTCATGTTCACACTTTGTCCAATAAAACTAAAACTCCAAATCTATGAATTCCACTATTACTCCGTTCACATGTCGTTGATTGGTTGTCCTGCAATGTCCTCATCATCCGGCTCATCAGGTAACAATATAGTTGCAGCTTTTACTCCAGTCAGTATCTCCATTGTCCTTCTCCTGAGAAAGTCAGTTCACACATTTAACACACAAAATATTACATTAGCAAGAACAGCATCTTCTAGCAGTGGCTCTGATGAGAAATCTTCTCAGCTATGAGCACCTTTAAACAATGTAAATGGAAAATCACAGTCTAATTCTCTAGGAAAGCCATTTATTCAATGATAAGAACTACAGCTTTGACACGAGGCTTGGCACGTAGGCCAAGACCTTAACTAAGTTATAGCCTACTATTAATAAAGCTAATACATAATGCATAACCCTTATTATGACATATTACTACATTAGTCAAACATACATTCAACATTTCACAGTATTAGAATATTAATAAGTACACTTCGTGAACATTGAAGGCCACTCATAGTAATCACATTTTCTAATGCTTGCACTATTTTTCTATGATTTTATTCAGAATACATGAATACTCATTAATAATTTTTATTAAAGCACCTGCCCTAGCAATCCCTCCTCCGATGACTAAATGTGTCATCACACTAACTACTACCCACAAATTTTTGCTCAGCTAAAATTCTGTTAATTCGATCCCTTCATTAATAATTGTTATTAAAGTACCTGCGCTAGCAAGTGCATGAAAAGGTTTCAAGATCAAGTGAAAGGGCACTTGATTCAAATGTTGGTCGCAAAACACAGATGACTTTCCCGTTTTACCCGAGAGACGAAAAGCCCTGGAATGACCACGGCATGCATTGTCTGTAGTCTGATACATTTGCACGGTTACTTGTGGCATGAAGACCCACACGGTTATCTTTACATATTGCACACAACTGGTATTGGGGAGATATTCTGAGTACGTGAAAACAACTGACAGAATGAAGTTTGACTTACGTAACAAACAAATCAATTTATATAAATGAATGAAGAATATCCTGTGATCAATTGATAGAAGATTGTTAAAGAATTAAAATAAAATAAGATTCCAGACGGATTAGATTCTTATAAAGTATACCTTTCTGGTACAATCAATGCCAGTGCACCTTGGGTCTACTTTCCCTTCGGTGTTGGAGTAGCTACATCCTCATGAATTGTGTCTTTTTGGACAGAGTACATGCCAAGGGAGCACAGCCTTATTAGGTGACCTGAGTTTATACAATTGATAAAATAAATGTACACCGCTTTGAACACTACTTATTTTGCATATGCTGGAACAGTGCAATCTCTATTCATGGGATTATGTGTACCAGAGTAAGACATATTACTGTCATGCATTACTCGAATGAGAGGTCTTTTCCCAGCCATGAGTGTAGTAACCACGTTGTTCCGACACAGTCTGTGTTTCAGTTCCAAAAGCTGCAGGATGGCTCAGTGGGTTGCATACTGAAACCATGAAACATACAGTGATCTGCAAGTGACAAATTTGAATCCTGCCAAGGCTCTCTCAGACCTTCATTCTTCTGGGGTGGATCATTTCAGCACCGTCAAATCTGGTAATTGTTTTCTACTGTTCATAGAAACAACAGCTGTGTAATATGATTTTATTTTTAAACAAACTCGTATTAGATCGGGTGGTGCAGCTAGTTGTAGTCCAAAACCTGTAAAATATATCTACAGAAACTCTTCTATATTACCTATGGGAACTAACAGGGTCTATCAGAATTCACCAGTGACATATCGAAATCTAGTGAAACATTAAACGGGCCCATGTCCATGCCATTTCATCAGTCTGGGGAAATGGCTCATTATAAATTCCTTTCTCGTCGTTGATAAACAACCTTCTTTGAACAAATTAGCCCTCAGTACAAGTATGCACCCATAAACTCTGAATCATAGATCTTTCCAGCTTGACAAAATGAAAGTATAAGGAAAGAGGCAAATAACTCTAATGTCATCGAGTTTCATTAGCATTTTTGTTATGGACAAGTGTGTTTTCTCATGAGAACGCATCATGTATCACTATGAGAGGTTTGATAGCAAGACAACCTTTTACAACAAAAGTCCAAGCCAAATTTCTGCAAATGTGCTTTCGTGATGTGGCTCACAAGAGGTCAGATAAGGCTAAAATAGGTTGGGCAAGAGGCCAGTAAGCTCTAGTTGTGCTTTTTAATTTACTGAAACATGTACCGCTGATGAGGAGTACAAACTCAGTTGCACAATACATTTAATTTATTGATGTAAGGCGGAGGATGACAGCTCTCCGTAATGGCAGGTAACAATTGCATGGCAATGGGGTAAGTCTCTAAATTAGGTCACATCTGTTTGAAATTAAAATAAAATTAGGAGGCATCCTTCCTCAGGCATGTGAATGGCAACAGTGGGTGGCCTTCCTTCTACTGAACGTAAAGCCTAAATATAGATTCAATAGAAATAGGGTAAAATGTGCAAAGGTTAGGAAAAAAATATTTTAGCATAAAAATTTATTGGAAAGTGTAGAGCCTGGCCCTCTATGTAGTGTGCAAAGCCAGGCACACTGTGCAGGGGGTCCAGGCAACCACACATTGGTTTACAGAAGTAAAAACTAGACCACTTAATGCTCTAATTTTTATGGTAGCTTGGCCGAGCAGTTAGGCTAATGTTGGATAAGTGCAAAGTGCTTGAATAATCACAGTATCAATAAAGCAGGACACACATTCAAAAGAATAACTCGACCAATTTACAAAAATACTTCAAATTTTTATAAAAATCTTAAGACAAGATCATCAAAATTTGATGAGTACTTTTTAAGTTAGGAATTTTTGAAGTTTAATAAAAATAGTCTTTTTGTGCATAATTACACACCATAGGACTCAATGGAGGATAACCTTTAAAAATGCATATTAAATCGTAGAGTAGGTTTACCAGGTTTTTCTTTTGCAGGTTGGTTGAGGCCATCGATGGGCATACTTGTCAACTGGAGAAGTTCAGGCAGCTCCTGGTTCTGTCAGGAGCAGCAGGAAAAAGTCTCTGGATCTGGTGCAGGGCTACTGCGGGGTACCACTTGGAAAAGCACTGCACAGGTAAGTTTAAAGGTGAATCCTGGCAGTCTCTTTGAAGTGTCAAGGTCACAATGGCAGAAAATGAAATGGAGAGTCCGTCTTGCATGCAACACCTAAGGGGTGGTGCATGCTAGGTAGGTACACTCCTCCTGCCCTTTGTTTGGTTTTCCCACCATTGCTCCCACCAAAAGTGGGGGTTTTCCATGACGGTGGCCATCTCCTGTTAGCAGCAGACCTGGAGTTCAAGTTTCAAAGGCAGTAAGCCCTTTGAAGCTCACCAGCTCGACAGTGCACATTCTTGAAAGAGGGGGTGTTAGCTCCTCCACCCAGAAAGGGCCTTGTTCTGAATCCCAGAGAGAAGGATCTCTCACCACAGGGATGCAAATTTGTGTCTGGTGGTGGCAGGCTGGATAGGACCAGCCAGCGACCATGCCAGGGTATATAGGGCCACATGTACTAATCTTTTTGCACGTCGCAAACAGCGAATTTGGCTGTTTGCGACATGCAAAAAGCACATCGTGATGCACAAACCCCAACCTAATCGCAAAACGGGTTTGTGACTCGCAGTTAGGAAGGGGTGTTCCCTTCCTAATTGCGACTCACAGTGTAATGTAGGATTGTTTCGTGACCGCGAACGCGATCGCAAAACAATCGCAGTTTGCACCCATTTCAAGTGGGTGCGAACCCATTCGCAATATGGTTGTGAATGTGACTGTAAAAAAAAATTCAGAGCAGGCAGTGGTCCTTTAAGGAAAACGGGCTGTATTACAAAAAACAAAAATCCCTGTGAGGGCCGCCATTTCCAAGGGGGCCGCAAATTGCGACCTACCTCATGAATATTCATGAGGTGGGCATTTGCGACCCCCTTGCGAATCGCAAATGGTGTCAAGGACACCAAGCTACATTCGGATTTGCGAGTCGCAAATTGCAAGTTGCTCTGACTCGCAATTTGCGAGTCGCAAATCTGAACCTACGTACATGTGGCCCTTAGCTTTTGTAGGGGGCATCTCCAAGGTGACCCCTAGGTACATTTGGTAATAAATCTAATATTGATACCAGTTTGGATTTATAATTCTGAGTTGTTTTATACCAAACAACCCAGGGTTGAGCGTGACCTTCATGTAACTGTGGAACTTGTATTGACCAGCATCCAGCATATGTATTAAAACGGCCGCTCTTTTTACTCACTACGTCCCATGTTGGCAAGGACACAGTGGGGGCATATTGCTCATGAAGGTATACTCTCGCATACAGTCTAGTGCATCTTGATCTATGGCTGGAAGGCCTGCCAGAGGGGTGTCTTACCCATAGTGTATGCAGTGTATGGTGGACAGGGCACACAGGCAGTGTGCTATGTCGAGTTTGTTTTAGGTATGCATCAGAGTACTCAGCCTACAATGGTACGGCTTGGTGCATTTGGATGTATGCCATAGAGGGTGGCACAATCAGTGCTGCTGCCCTCAGGGGCCTAGCCTCAGTACCCCATGCCCTGGGTACCTAAGTTCCATTTATTATGAACTTATAGTGGCAGCTAAAGGTGTTACCAATTATGCCAATGTATCACAACAGTTTAGAGAAAGAGATCTGACCCAGGAAACCTGGTTAGCATGGGCCCGGGGCATTAACAACCTTTAGGCTACATCACATATCTGGCAAAAAGCGGGGGGGCCAACCATGTCAAAAGAGGCCTTTCTTACAGAAAGGTTTCATGTAAAACTGTTATTGAGTCTCTTGTAAACAGAGCACCAAGACTCCACGTATTACTTTTATGAGTGAAAGAGGGAAAGAGAAAGAAAAAACAATGACGGAGAAATTAATTGAAAAAATGAAAGAAGAAGAAAGGGTTATAAGAGAGAAAGTGGAGCTGGAGAAACAGAACAGAGAGAGAAAACAAGTGACATGAGTAGGTGAGAAAGATGGAAAGCGAGAAATAGATGGAGGTGGCTAAGATAGAGGCGAGTGTAGGTACAAGGGAACATAATGAAAGAGAGAGACAGAGAGAATAATAGGAAAAGTTAGCTGCACCTAATAAGATGTGAGTGGAAGATCCGAGTTGAAGGACCAGCAGGTTAAGGAGCCAGTAGTCCTTGTAGGTTGAGAGATCCTAAGAGAATGAGGATGCACAACATTGTTCTACTCACTGCACACCAATCCTGGTGGTAGTGATAAATTAGAGTACATCTTTACATTACATTTAGAGTGCTAGTGCCTTTCACTTGTTGACATTAGGTAATCATCTTATACCAGACTCCTCCACATCTAAAGATATCTGTCTCAGTCTTAGGAATGAAGTTTTAGTAATCTCTTCAGTCCATAAGGCTTAAAGCAGAAATGCACATTCCAGTTTAGCTCTGCAAAGCAGAAGATGAGACACCAGTTGGGTGAGACTTCACTGCTCTACCAGCTGCTTCCTCAGTTGTGTGGGCATGCTTTTTACTTAGAGATACCTCATAGTTGTAGGTAACTGTGAACAGATGTTAGGCAGAAACACCAGGCTACATAAGTAAATGGTTCCAGACCTGAGGAGTAGGCAGGATAACAAGTCCATAGGACTAGTATGGGCTAGTACACCTTAGAAGGTGGTTTCTTAATTAAAGTTGGCTAATAAAGAATGGGATGGAAAGGAGTCTGGAGTGGTATATACTGAATAGCTGGCATTTCATTTTGCTTTACTTTGAAGATATTTTCCATAGACATTCTGGAAGTGTCATAGCTGTTGTTTGATGAGCCATCCATACGCATTCTAAATTGTGTATTAAAAATACATTGCAGCTTTATCTTGAGTTGACATTTTATGTTGCCTTGCTAGTTAGTAAAATGTATAGCTTTAGAAGTAAAACCAGCACAATAATAGCCGCTGTTTGCTTTGTTTAGTGACTTACATGTTTTGAGTGTCGCAGATACAATTGAAGGTTTCCTTTATTAAATTGACCATATTCTGGAACCTACTTTGTACATGTGTGACGGGTTGATTTAAACTACCCATTCCTCTGTTCTATTCAGGATGATATTTTGAATGTAATTGTATGTGTCCACGATGTTTGTGGCACACTTCCTATTGAATCACCATCATACTTCTGGTTAGGAGAAGAACACTTTTTCTGAAGCCCACATGCTATGGCTTTCTTTCTATATCGTGAGCACTAGAAGAATCTTGCTTAGGACAAGTGGGACCTCTGTAGTTGTGGGACACTGTATTCATAACTTGAGGATGGAGCACACACAGTATTAATGCAATCTGTGCTGGAACCCTCCACAGAGATAAACAATAGTGTCTAAAAATATATAGCAGGGTTCTGTGAAGTGTCCTGGCATACCCTTTGTAGATGGGTCCTGGCTGATGAGTTACCTTTGGGTAAAATGCATGCAGCACCAAACACAACATAAACGTTAGACAATAAACACAATAAGATTCCTGACTAATTTATTTAAAATGAAAATACATTACTGATCAAAGTGGCCCAACAATTAGGCAAATCTGATGTAGGAATCTAGTGAAGATAGAGATGCAACTGGCTATCATTAGAGCCCAATATGGGAAATGCAGAAGTTGAAGAGGAGGGGAAATGAAGCAAAAATGTTGATGTCTATAGCCCTATGACAGTTCCCTTGAGTGTTTAAGACCTATAACTATACATAGAATAAAAGAGAAGGGGAGAACTTCAAAAGGACATCAATCATGGCTAGACACTATTAGCTTCTGGTCCCACTTACCATGCCCTTGCTTGTCCAATGGGCTGGCATTGACAAGTGGCATTTATTTTCTGCACTTCCATGAAGGCCATCACTTTGAATGTAGATGCAACTTTGTAGATATCTTTAAAGTATGAAACATTATGTTCCAAGGTGACAGGTCACAGATATTGTATTTGTTCACTCTTGCAATACAACTTTACAGGCAATGTGAAAGTCAGTAGCTGCTGCTGAGCATCATGGAACGTTATTTCCAATGCTTCGATTATAACTGTTATTTGGCATCTTGAGGAAATGTGAAATAGAAAAATAAAAAATAACAATTCAAGATTGCTACGCCCCTGCTAAGGACTTTGCCAGTGATTGTGGTATGTTACAAAGCCTATACAAGCAAATGACAAACATTGGTAAAATAAGACTTTGCTAACACTTCTTGATTATGAGGTCAAGTAACGTGTATCTTAAAGTGGACTTGAAAGAGGAAGGGGACAGAAGTTCATAGATCGATGTGTAGCCTTTGGCTGTGTATCTGCAAATAGGTGTCTCATTTGTCTTGGCCAAATACTGCAGTCTATATCTGCAAAATGAAGGGTCTGATTTAGGACTCAGCGGATGGGATATTCCATCCACCAAAATCGAAATCCCGTTATATCCAAGGGATTTATATTTCAGCGGATGGGATATCCATCACCGCTGTGATGGAGTAACCCGTCTGCCGAGTTCTAAATCAGGCATGAAGTCAGTAGTTTGTTGTAGAAGCAGGCAAGAGCAGGGAGAATGTTGGAAACTGGGTTGTTGGTTGACTGTGTTGTGAGCCCTGGTCAACAAGCAACCACAATCCTAGTCAGGGTAAGGCACAAGCAAACCCTACATTAACCTGTGCTCAACCTCCTGGTAGATTGGCACAGAACGATCAAGCTTAACTTAAAGGCAGTGTGTAAAGTATTTGTGTAACACTTCAAACAGTAAAACAGTGAAAACACCACACAAAAAAGATATAATATGCAGAACTTGAGTTATGAATTTTTAAAGAATAAACTGTAAAACAGCGATTTGAGGCAAGAAGCGCCAACCAGGAATATCTGGTCAATCCGGACCAGGACAAAGTAAACATTTCAGGCCAACCAAGATGGAGCGAAGGCAGGCTATGGGGGCTCTTCTGAACAAAATTACCCTGAATCCTGGTTGCTGAGCATTGAATGGGTCTGAAGCAAACATGCATCATATGACCACTGTTGAGGATGCTAGGGGCAGTTAAGGCAAAGCATGGATTCAAATCCACACAGTAGGGCCAATGTGGAGGTTTGACGGCCCTGTCAAGGCTGCAGTTGATGAGGCATGGAAGGACCTTATGCCGAGAAAAGCGTCACACATTGGCAGTTTCCTGAGATGATGCTTCAGTCCCAAGATGCAGGGTGCAGCAGTAATGTGAGTTTTGTTGCATTGGTTCCAACCCATGGAGTAGCAGTGATATGTCGGTTCTATTCCTTGCAACAGTGGCAATGCATCGGTTCTGCTCCTGCAGCTGAGGATGCATTGGATCCACTAGAGCAAACGCCTCAGGATCACTTCCAGTGGTCCAGGGGTGAAGTGGCACCACTTGGCAAGGCAAACTCACAGTGAGCAAAGTCCAGGTACAGGAGCAGGGTGGTCAGACATATTTTCTGTCCCTGAAACTTCAGACCAGAAGATCAGCCAACTAAACCTTGGGGATCACTCTGGGTTCTGGGTTGGAGAGATGCAAGTTTAGTCATTCTCACTCCCAGGCAAGAGAGAAGAAGGCACCAGTCATCACAGCAAATCAGGAGTCCAACAAAACAGGAGTCCAGGAGAGTGGCAGCCCTTCAGCAGCACAGCAGTCCTTCCTGTCAGAGTATCCATAGGTCGACAAGTGTACTGAAGTAGTGGTGTCAGGTATCTATTATTTATACTTTGATGCCTTGGTTCTAGAAGCTGGGAGAAACTTTCAATCAGTGGCTTTGAAGTGCAAGAAATTCTCTTCCTCCCCTGCCTTGGCTCCAAGCTGGCTGGAGTGACAATACAGGGTCATTAAGGCCTTTATATGAGGACAAGACATAACATATTCAAGTGTAAATGAGGTTGTGTCAACCTTCTCCCTCCCATCCTACCCAGGACGACCAGTAGGTCACACCTAAGCTCCCATTGTGTGCAGGAATCTAGGAGGAACACACAAAGCCCAGCTGCCAATTACACCCAGTCATTTGACCAGAGACAGAGTGCAGGCACCAAACTGCTAAGGCAAGAAAATGCCAACTTTCTAATAGCAGCATTGTCAGAATTGCAATTTAAAATCCAACTTTACAATAAAATTGAATTTTAAATTGTGAATACAGAGAGATCAAACATCAAGGGGTCATCTTGTCCCATTTGGAAGTTACACTTATAAAAGGTTATGAGGCAACTCCAATGTTATCCTATAGGAGAGATATGTTTTGCATTTGAGAAAAACAAGATTTTTCATTACCAGGACATGTTAAACCTAACAGTACACACCCCACCTTTTAGATACACTGAACCCTGCTTTTTGATCTGATCAGGGCCTAATGTATGAGTGACATGTTTATAACAAGCATTTGCAACAGGGACAGAGCACTTTGTGTGCTCGACCTTAAAAAGGGAAGGTGGGTACCTGGCAACAGGTTTATTTTGCCAAGTAAAAATGGCAGTTTAAAACTGCACACAGTGGCATCCCTGAGACACGTTTAAAGGGCTACTTCAATGGGTGGTACAATCAGTGCTGCAGGTCCATTAGTAGCATTTAATTTACAGGGCCTTGGCACATGTAGTACCCTCTACTAGAACGTATAAATAAATTAAATAAATTGAATATGGCAATTATAGATAAGCCAATATTACTATGTTTCGAAAGTGTGAGCACATGTACTTTAGCATTAGTTCGCAAAAGTAATGTGCCCAGAGTGGAAAGGCCAACAAAAGCAAATTCAGCAAACATAGGAGAAGAAAGGCAAAACTTTTGGGATTAACTTGTAAAAAGGCCCAGGTCCAAAAACACCCCTCCAGCCTAAAGCCAGGGTAGACTAATCAAAATCTTGATGGGCTTCCCTGTTTAGGTTTTAGAACATGGAAAGTGGCCCTCTAGTGCAGGGACACCTGTCAGTTCTGTGACTCTCTGAACTCAGTTGGACCCCTATGACTATACTCTTGTGAGTCATTGACCTGGCCCAAGGGCAACCCTTTTTCTCATCTGTAGATTCCATCTCTGCAGCACCTAACCTTAACTTGCTCACAGATGCATCCCATTAGGCAAACAGTATCATCACAGCCAACAAAGTGATGTGGCCCATTCCACCTCTTAGATCAGACTTCTGCCCCCAATCCAAGAAAAACTCTATCCAGAAGGACAACAAGCGCCAGAGTTCACTGACAGCTGTCAGTCTCAACTTGGCGCCAGGCCATCCAAGGGCCTCTGTCTTCTGAGGTTTCTCAGAGTGGGGGGTGGTAGCCCTGTGTGCCTTGCACCCTTTTCCATTCTACCTCCCACTAGTTAAGCGGTGGTACCTGAAACTGGTCCTTCAACCCAGGGTCTGTACCCTTAGTGTGCCTCTCTCTCTTGCATGACACACTCTGTTTGTGTCATGTAAGATTCTGCCTGGTGCGGGTCCCCAGTCTTCTCTCACTGTGACTGTGCATGTAGCACTCCATGGCCAGAAGTGGCCTTACCAGGGTCAGTATTGGTGTGCTTTGTTCCCAAAGCTGGCAATCCTTTATCCACTGGTCTTCCCATTGTGGACTGTTTCCGTCTCCTGCCCCTCCATTTTGACCTCTGAATCCCCTGCTGTGGAGTGGTACCCACAGAAAACAGAACTTTTGGGGTGCCTGCAGCAGCCTCCCCACCCTCCTCTCCTGACACCGTGGAGCTTCCACCGGTGGATGGGCTCACAGTACAGACCCCCTGCTTGTGCCCTCTTTGGGAGCGACTCAAGCTCTGGGGCTAGAAATAGGGCACCCTAGTCTCTTCCCTTCAAAACCTCCCGTCCAACACTTAGGGGGTCATTCTGACCCCGGCGGTCATGGACCGCCGGGGCCAGGGTTGGCGGGAGCACCGCCAACAGGCTGGCGGTGCCCCGCAGGGCATTCTGACCGCGGCGGTTTGGCCGCCGTCAGAAGAGGAAAACCGGAGGTCTCCCGCCGGTTTGCCGCTGCCCAAAAGAATCCTCCATGGCGGCGCAGCTCGCTGCGCCGCCATGGGGATTCTGACACCCCATACCGCCATCCCAGAGCCGCAAGGAACAGGATGGCGGTATGGGGTGTCGTGGGGCCCCTGGGGGCCCCTGCAGTGCCCATGCCAATGGCATGGGCACTGCAGGGGCCCCCCCACTTTGAATTTCACGGTCTGCATTGCAGACAGTGAAATTCGCGATGGGTGCAAAGGCGTTGATGTAGCTCTGGAAAACAGTAACTGAATATGTTCTAACTGGGAATCAAATTGTGCAGCCCCTCATAGGTGTTTACCTAACTACCCTTCACCAAACCATCCAGTGCCTTGCAAAAGTAACCCAGAAAATCCCCAGAGCATTGGTGAGACAGTGTCTCACTGTTTCTGAATCTCAACCTGCACACTTCTGCTGTGAATCCATATCTCTCCTTCGTAGTGGCATACCTCAATCTGTTCCCTTTCTTTAGGGCAAGTAGGGAGTCCCTACCATCACCTGAAATATATCTCCAAAGATTAGCTCTCCAATCCTACTCATTGATTTGATCCTCTGAGCCTCTAGAGCTACCTCATCTGCCTCAAACCACCTATCTACATTATCCTCCTCCATAAAGTCAGGCACCAAGTCTCTGGGTATGTGTACCCTTCCTAAACGACTGGGCAAAATAGTTTAACTGCCACCATTCCTGATGGACTCTAACAGTTTTTTGACCTTTAAGTCCAGCTCTTTAAGACCTACTTCATCATCCACCAAGATCTTTCAAGACTTTCTCAGCTTTCCTTTCTTATGCCTCCAATGCATTTTTTTCCTTGGCTAAGGCTCTCTCAGTCCTAGCTCTCATCTCCTCTACTGGGACATTGTTAGCCTCAGCTCTTCTCTCCTCTGCAGCCAGTTGGGCCAGTTGCTGCCTCAGGTCCCTCTCAGCCTGTCTGTCCATCAGCTCCTCAGGGGAAAGAGTTTGGGAGTCAGCAGGGGACTCCCTATCTGTGGGCTCCCCTCTCTTCTCTAGGGTTGCTGCCAAGTGATCTTTGCCCTCCTCCTTATCCTTCTTCGGGCCATCACCCTTTTGGGACCCTGATTCTGAGATCAGATATTACAAAGGCTCTGTGTTCTCAAGTGTTACTAAGTAGTCCTCCTCAGACTGTTCCTGTGTTGCAGTTTCATTCTGCGGACCGGCCGCTTTAAGGGCAATCTGATACTCAATTTGTGGATAACCCATAGGGAGTTTAATTTCAATCTGCCTGTACAACTTCCTCATAGCTCTTAATGATGTGGATATCCAGTTCCATCTGTGACAGACCCCTGGAAGGCACACTTTCCCTGCCCCATCCTGGACATCTGGATTCTCCTTATGGAGCCAGGGGTATCCTTCCTGCAGCTCAGGGTTTTGACCCTCTGTTGTTCCTTGCAACCTCTTTACTTCTTCATAGGCTCAGAGGATTATCTGTAGATCCACATTGGAAGCTTTCCTACCCACAAGCAGGCCCTTCTCCTTGCTGAAGTCCTTTAGATTCTTCATAGTGTAGAATCCTGACAAGGTATCACAGGTGCAACAACAAAAAGAGTCCCAAGTTGATGAAGGTGAAGCTGGAGTCAAATTTAGAAAAATTATAAATTTAGAGAAAAAGGAGAATGTTTTTTTTTGGTTTTTTTCTGAATCACAATTTGATAATCAGTATTAGATAAGTTATTCTCAGTGGGTTGCAAATAGACCAACATTATGAATGTTAACGAGGTCGGTTGCAATTTGCAATTCATTTAGGATTGCAGGCATCACAGGGGTGGGGACCTGCCATGGTCAGCAGTCTGCCACATCTGTGATTACATAATAATAAAGCAATCTCTTTTTTAAGGGCAAGTGAAAGTGCTCCGTCCCCTGTTGTTATCTCTCTTTGGGATTCAAACCACACCCATTTCATTGTCAGTCACTTTCATTGGTTTGTAGGCTTGCCTTTTTAAATCTGCTTGATTTTACTAGTGAAAGGCATGCATACGTCATGCCTTTTCCGGTGTTCAGCCCTCCTCGAGCACATTGACCAACTACTAAAAACATGCGAGGCTCTATGTTTTCCGTCTGGTTTCTGGACTACTTTTTTTCTTTATTTCGCAGCGTGATCTCGCTGGGCAGTAGTTGAGCGCTTTCCATGAGATCGATCCTGTTACATAGGAAATTGCACTTTTGCCAGTTACATGGATAATTGCACTTTTGCCGATAGGTTTCACTGCAAGCAAAATTTATTTCTCTTTGTGTGTCTGCTTTGCGTTGATGGCGCTCTTAAGCTCGCTTATGTGAAAACTTATACTTTTCAGTTTATATAGCAAGAAAGGTCTGGTTAGTTATGTGAAACTGTTTTACTTTTCAATTTCATTTCATGTGGCAAGAAAAGTCCGGTTAGGAGTTTACAATACTAATAGCTCTAACTCGAGCAAACGCTAGACCCGTTGCATTGCAAATGCTTGCTTTTTTATGCAGCGAAACAGGACTGCTTAAAAAAAACACTTTTTTAAAATTTGTATAAGAAGTTGCAGTGGTCCTGCCTCCTCTTCAGCAAACTTTTTTTTGCAGTCACAAAGAGGAAGGGGTCTCGAGGGGGGCGCTTCCTGCATGTGAATGCATTAGCACTACACTTGTGTAGTCTGCAAGTATTCATGTTTTGCGACTGCAATCTGTTTTCAAAACATGAATTCATACCATTCAGTATTCATATTTGGAAGGGACACCCGAAACTAGCCCCTTTCAAATAACACACTGTGGAAAAAAACAAATTAGCAATAACAAATGGCTGAATTGTGAGAATCAGGCCATTGGTGACCACAAAAATCCTTCATACATCTGGCCCTATTTGGTGAATGTCAGTGATCTTATCCCAGTTATGTCTGGTGAGTGCAGAGGATGCGTACCTCCATTCATATTGCTTAACATTTTGTAAGGGATCTGGAATCTTGAATAAAAGCAAATTAACATATAGAAAAAACTCAAAGTGGGCTTATGTTCTTGTTGTATATTCCTGAGATATGTACCAGTAGCAATGGGCTAAATGTGACTTAGGAGGAGTTAGGATCAAATGGCCAAAAGGGCTTACTTTTTAACCATGGCACCAGGTTTAAGTCTTGGCATGACTCAACATCCTGTGATTGTAGGCAAATCACTTAATCTCTCTTGCCTAAATTAAAAAGCACACTTACCTTGTGTAATGTAATCTGTTGCTTATGTAAAGCGCTCTGATGCCTTTGGGCCATTATATCACAATCGGGCAGGTCATCATTTTTTACAACAGGCAAAAAGATCCTGAATTACTAGGTGTGCCCAACCTGGTGTATCATATGAGTCAATGACAAAAGGGAGGGTTCACAGTACTGTCCACTTCTTATGTACTGTATAACCCTCAATAAAAGGAGCAGTCTCGTAAGCTCTAATTTTTGTTATTGTCTCATTTGTGCTATGAAAAACTGTACAAAATACACACAGCTATAATAAAGCACATTTTATTATTTTTGGATTCAATAAACCTGCAAAAATATATTGATAGTAATAACATCACAGCAATGCATGCATATAAATGCAATGTTGTGCAATTTAATTGTGAGTTAACCTAGAGTTGAGTTTTGATTAAAGTTATACTCTAGAACTAGCTAGAAATGAATTGTCTAGCATTATCCATAAATCTTGTGGTTTCTCTATGTGCACATCTATGAAGCAAGCTTTCTTCATTAAACTGGTCATCAGCTAGTTTTAAATTCCACAGTTTCTTCATATTTAGCACTGACATAACATTTTATAATGCTTCACTGATTTATGCATCAAGAATAATTACACCAGATAGATACCTTCTTAAGGATTTTCGTCCTCTTTGCAAGATAAATCTAAGAGGAGTTTCATTTTTTATAAAATGAATAAAAAGGTGGCCTTAGTAACTATTATCACTTGGCTCGAATTGTGGCAATCTTAGGGGGTCATTACAACCCTGGCGGAAGGTGTTAAAGGTGCGGTAATACCGCAAACAGGCCAGCGGACAAAAAAAGGGAATCATGACCGTGGCGGAAACCGCCAACATAGACAGCCACTTTAACACTCCGACCGCCACGGCGGTACAGACAAGCAGCGCGGCGGTCACCGCCAACAGACAGACGGGAGACAATGTACCACCCACAGTATCACAACCCGCCAATCCGCCACCTTTTCCGGGGAGGATTCACCATGGAAAAAAACACGGCGGAAACAGCTTTTGCAATGGGAAAACGCTCACCTTCTACACATCCCACGAGGAAGGAGGACACCATGGAGCCGGAATTACAAATCCTACCTGCCCTTGTCTTCCTGCTCATTTACTAACACCAGCAACGGTGGCACCGAAGACAACGGTGAGTACTGCACTACGACATAGGGGGGGGGGAGGCAAAATTCACGGACACACACGCAACACCCCCACCCTCACCCTCGCACATTACAACACACACACCAATGCATTTCCAAAATCATAGGAACAACCCACACCCCCCCGGAAGAATGCAAAGACCAAAGGAAATCAGTTCAAAAATTTTAATGTATCAAAATACAGTTACCAAATATATACAGATATATATACACATTCCACCTCTTATACATTACGAGAAGTAGTGCAGGTATGCACATATCAATGTCCGTGCACCACTGGGCCAAAAATGCATGGGTGAGGCCCACATTAGATACCTGTCCACAAATGGAGAGAACACTGCTGGGGCATCAGATAGAAATGCAACAGGCACCTCAGGGGGAAGGGAAGGAGGGGGCACCTCATCCGGATGACAGTACCACGCTAGATCCATGACAGGGCTCCATGCCCACTGTTCCATCCTGGGGAGTGCAAAGCCACAGTCTCTCAAGTCTCTACAGTGGGTGGGTTGCCCACTGTTCCATCCTGGGGAGTGCAAAGCCACAGTCTCTCAAGTATCTACAGTGGGTGGTTTGCCCACTGTTCAATCCTGGGGAGTGCAAAGCCACAGTCTCTCAAGTCTCTACAGTGGGTGGGTTGCCCAATGCCATATCCTGGGGAGTGCAAAGCCACAGTCTCTCAAGTCTCTACAGTGGGTGGTTTGCCCACTGTTCAATCCTGGGGAGTGCAAAGCCACAGTCTCTCAAGTCTCTACAGTGGGTGGTTTGCCCACTGTTCAATCCTGGGGAGTGCAAAGCCACAGTCTCTCAAGTCTCTACAGTGGGTGGGTTGCCCACTGCCATATCCTGGGGAGTGCAAAGCCACAGTCTCTCAAGTGGATAACAGTCTCCACTGGTTCTGGAGGGGGCATGGTGCCCAGAGTGCTTCATCCTGCCAAGGGCTGAGGTAGTGGATGTGAATCTCCACTGGTTCTGGAGGGGGCATGGTGCCCAGAGTGCTTCATCCTGCTAAGGACAGAGGTAGTGGATGACAGTCTCCACTGGTTCTGGAGGGGGCATGGTGCCCAGAGTGCTTCATCCTGCTAAGGACAGAGGTAGTGGATGACAGTCTCCACTGGTTCTTGAGGGGGCATGGCGCCCAGAGTGCTTCATCCTGCCAAGGACTGAGGTAGTGGATGTGAATCTCCACTGGTTCTGGAGAAGGCATGGTGCCCAGAGTGCTTCATCCTGCTAAGGACAGAGGTAGTGGATGACAGTCTCCACTGGTTCTGGAGGGGGCATGGTGCCCAGAGTGCTTCATCCTGCGAAGGACAGAGGTAGTGGATGACAGTCTTCACTGGTTCTGGAGGGGGCATAGTGGCCAGAGTGCTTCATCCTGCAAGGACTGAGGTAGTGGATGTGAATCTCCACTGGTTGTGGAGGGGGCATAGTGACCAGAGTGCTTCATCCTGCTAAGGACAGAGGTAGTGGATGACAGTCTCCACTAGTTCTGGAGCGGGCATGGTGCCCAGAGTGCTTCATCCTGCTAAGGACAGAGGTAGTGGATGACAGTGTCCACTGGTTCTGGAGGGGGCATGGTGCCCAGAGTGCATAATTCACCCCGTGATGGACTCAGTTGCGTCAGTGCCCTTGCCGCTCATCGGCCAGCGGTGCTTGAGACAGCGGTGCCCTGTTCAGCAGTGTTTGAGATGGCGGTGCCCTCTTCAGCGGTGCTTGAGACGGCGGTGCCCTGTTCAGCGGGTCTTGAGATGGCGGTGCCCTGTTCAGCGGTGCTTGAGACGATGGTGCCCTGTTCAGCGGTGCTTGAGATGGCGGTGCCCTGTGCAGCAGTGCTTGAGACGGTGGTGCCCTGTTCAGCGGTGCGTGAGATGGCAGTGCCCTGTTCAGCAGTGCGTGAGATGGCGGTGCCCTGTGCAGCAGTGTTTGAGATGGCGGTGCTCTGTTTAGCGGTGCTTGAGGCGGCGGTCTCCATTGCAGGGACTCAGTTGCTGGTGGTCCTTCATGGCCCAGCGGGGCTTTTGCTGGCGGGCCTTCATGGCCCAGCGGGGCTTGTGCTGGCGGGCCCCTCCTGGGCAGGTGGGCTGGTGCGGCAGGCCTGTCCTGGGCAGCTGGGCTTGTGCTGGCGGTCCTGTCCTGGGCAGCTGGGCTTGTGCTGGCGGGCCTGTCCTGGCCAGCTGGGCTTGTGCTGGCGGGCCTATCCTGGGCAGCTGGGCTTGTGTTGGAGGTGGCCTCCGGGGCAGCGGGGATGATGGCGGTCTTCTCTGCCGTGCTGCTCTTCCCAGGCTTGCCGTGTGTCTTGTGGCCCTTCCCCACCTTGGAAGGTGTCACAGCTGACTCCACACTCCCACCGGGACCCCTGGGAGCGGCTTTGGTGGCTGGAGTCTTCCCTCTCTCCGACTGGGCATGGGCCAACTTCTGATGCCTCACAGATGGGGGACTGTCTGTGCTGTGGCTCCGTGCCCCGCACTGGCTGCCCTGGTGTCCGGTGCACTCCAGATTCCGGTGACTACAGGCACCACTGGTCCCGGAGATGTTGTGGCTGAGGTGCTAGTTCGGGACCTATGAGACGGACGGGGTGGGGAGGTGTGGGAAAGAGGTCAAGGTTGAACAGGAAAAGTTTTGGGAACACACTGGGAAGGGTAGCTGGAGGGGGTTTGGGAGTGGAGGAAGAGGTGGTGGTTGTAGGAGGTGTACGTTTGGTGACTTTGAGTGAAGGTGCATGCGCTGGAGGCTGTCATGAGGTGGATGGCTGTTGGGTGGGTGTGTGCCTGCGTTTGTGTATCTTGGGAGGGGGCGTCACAGACACACTGGGAGAGGACACAGGGGACGTGTGAATGGTAGTGGGGGTGGTGACTGCACGTGAGCAGAGTGTGGTGGTGGGTGTGCTGGAGAGGGACGTAGTGGCTGTAGAGGTAGTGCATGCAGGTGTGAGTGTAGACGAGACTGGGAGGGAGCAGGGTGTGGTGGTGGGTGTGCCGGAGAGGGATGTAGTGGCTGTAGAGGTAGTGCATGCAGGTGTGAGTGTAGACGAGACTGGGAGGGAGGAGGGAGATGAGGAGGAGGGGGACACAGTGGAGGCAGTGGATGTTGGTGTATCTGCATGTGTGTGATGCTTGCGTGAGTGCCTGTGGGATGTGTGGTGCTTATGTTTGCCTGAGGTTCCCTTGTGTGTTGACGTGTGTGCATGCTGGTCTGTAGGTGTGCTTGGGATAGGCTGAGGTACAGAGGATTGGGTAGGGGTGGAGGAAGTTGGAGGGGGATTGGTGTTCTGTGCAAACTGTGGGTACGTACCTCTGAGTTTTTTGACTCTGTGCTCGCTGTTGTCCTTCATAGGCACCGTCCGCTGGGACATGTGAGGAGATGGCGGCATCCTCCGGTGTACCGACCGTTGGTGGACCTGTCGACAATGGAGGAGCGACATGTAATTATCTCATACAGGCTTGACCATGCCACAATCCAGGAACTGTGTACCCAGTTGGAGCCAGACCTGATGTCAGCAATCTGCCATCCCACAGGAATCCCCCCTCAAGTGCAGGTGCTGTCAGTGCTCCATTTCCTTGCAAGTGGGTCTTTTCAAACAACAGTGGCCATAGCATCAGGGATGTCCCAGCCTATGTTTTCCAACGTATTGTAAAGAGTGTTGTCTGCCCTTCTGAAACACATGCAGAGCTACATCGTTTTTCCTCAGGTGGAGGATTTGCCTACAGTGAAAGGGGATTTCTATGCCCTGGGACACATCCCCAACATCATAGGTGCCATTGATGGGACCCATGTGGCTTTGGTCCCACCCACAGGAGTGAACAGGTGTACAGAAACCGGAAGAGTTATCATTCGATGAATGTACAGATGGTATGTTTGGCAGACCAGTACATCTCCCATGTGAATGCCATGTTCCCTGGCTCAGTGCATGACGCCTACATCCTGCGGAATAGCAGCATCCCTTATGTGATGGGTCAACTCCAGAGGCACCGTGTGGCTATTAGGTGAGCACCTAGAAGCTAGTCAGTGGGAATGGTTGTCTGGGTCTGGGGATATCCCTACAGGTTAGTGTGCGTCTAACAGTTGTCCCTCGCCATTTGCAGGTGACTCTGGTTACCCCAACCTGTCATGGCTACTGACTCCAGTGAGGAATCCCAGGACAAGGGCAGAGGAACCCTACAATGAGGCCCATGGGCGAACTAGGAGGGTGATCGAGCGGACCTTCAGCCTCCTGAAGGCCAGGTTCCGGTGCCTCCATATGACAGGTGGATCCCTATTCTACTCACCAAAGAAGGTGTGCCAGATCATCGTGGCCTGCTGTATGCTTCACAACTTGGCTTTGCGACAACAGGTGCCTTTTCTGCAGGAGGATGGTCCAGATGGCGGTGTTGTGGCAGCTGTGGAGCCTGTGGACAGTGAAGACGAGGCAGCAGAGGAAGAAGACATGAAAAACGGGGACTCAGTGATCCAGCAATATTTCCAGTGAGACACAGGTAAGAGTACAGACCTGCCTACTACATGTACTTTAACACTACTACCTCTCTACTGTCTGTCGTTTTCACCCAGTGTATGGTCACTGAGTTGTCACTTTCCCTTACGATTTCACAGATGTGGATCCCACTGTGTGACATCTGCTTAGATTCCTCATGGACTAGAGCTGTGTGACATAGTTATGTTGACATAACAATTGAAAGAGCATTTTGTCACTGTAATTGCTAATACACTATTTCGAAATCACTGACAGACTCCAGATTGTTTTGTGCTTTAAGTGTGTTTATTTAAGCGCTCAATATTGGAGGGGGTAGTAAAATGGTGAGGGGTGACGGCGGAGGTATGTCCATGGCAGAGTCCAGTCTATTAGTCTCACAGGTGCATTGCCTATATGGGCATAGGAAGTGGAGCTGGGGCAGTTTAGGTATGGACAGGGTGAGAATGTGGGACAGTAGGATGACAATCAGGTGCTGGTGTGGTGGTCCTGTGGTGGGGCGTCCTGTCCACTAGCGCCGGCAGAGGTGGTGGGCAGTTCATTGTCCATGCTAGTGTCAGGGACCCCTTGTAGTGCCACAGTGTCCCTCCTGGTGTTGACGAGTTCCTTCAGCACCCCTACGATGGTGCCCAGGGTGGAGCTGATGGTTCTGAGTTCCTCCCTGAAGCCCATATACTGTTCCTCCTGCAGGCACTGGGTCTCCTGAAACTTGGCCAGTACCATTGCCATCGTCTCCTGGGAGTGGTGGTAGGCTCCCATGATGGAGGAGAGGGCCTTGTGGAGAGTGGGTTCCCTTGGCCTGTCCGCCCCCTATCACACAGCAGCCCTCCCAGTTCCCCCTGTGTTCCTGGGCCTCCGTCCCCTGGACCGTGTGCCCACTACCACTGCCCCCAGGTCCCTGTTGTTGTTGGGGTGGTGGGTTAGCCTGGGTTCCCTGTAGTGGTGGACACACAGCTGATTGACGTGTCCTGGGGACGGAGGTATGGGCCCGCTGGGTGGGTGCTGTGCTGGTGTTTCCAGAGGGGGGAAGGTCTGTGGTGGCCTGTGACTGGGTGAGGGCAACCGACTGTCCAGAGGTCCCCGATGGGCCGGGCTGGTCATCTAGATCCAGTTGGATAGAGCTGCTGTCATCACTGTGAGCCTCTTCTGTTGGTGGTGTGGACATGTGTGGACCCTCCTGTCCGGTGACGTTGGGTAGGGGTCCTGCAGGGGTATAAAAGGATGGTTATTACATCTGTGTGTGTCATGAGGCCGTGTACCCCAGTGCTTGCATTTCTGTGTGGGACCTTGTGTGATGATGGTTTAGGGGGTTGTATGGGTATGTGCAGTGGGCATGCTTTAGTGATGGGTGCCCATGCTTTGTTGTTGCATGCAGGGCTTGGTGTTGGGATGTGTGGTTTGTGATATTGGGACATCTGTGAGGAGTTGCAGTGCTGGGGGTGAGGTTGAGGGTGGGGGTATGTGATGGCATGCAGGTAGGGTGGGGGATGTAATAGTTAAGATTTGACTTACCAGAGTCCATTCCTCCACATACTCCTGCGAGGCCCTCTGGATGCAGAATCGCCAAGAACTGCTCCTCCCATGTTGTTAGTTGTGGGGGAGGAGATGGGGGTCTGCCACCAGTCCGCTGAACCTTCAGGTGGTGTCTTGAGACCACAGAACGCACCTTCCCTCGTAGGTCGTTCCACCTCTTCCTGATGTCCTCCCGATTTCTTGGGTGCTGTCCCACTGTGTTGACCCTGTCCACTATTCTTCGCCATAGCTCCATCTTCCTTGCAATTGAGGTGTGCTGCACCTGTGCTCCGAATAGCTGTGGCTCTGCCCGGACGATTTCCTCCACCATGACCCTGAGCTCCTCCTCCGAGAACCTGGGGTGTCTTTGCTGTGCCATGCGTGGTGTAGGTGACGTGTGGGGTGGAGTGTGTGGTGATAAGTGTGCTGATATGTAGTAATGTGTTATGTGAGGTGCGTGGAAGTTCTGTGGGTGATGGTGTTGCGAGCCTGCGGATACTGTTCTTCTTGCTGGTGCTGTCTCTCTCTGCCCTTCTTTCAGAATTTTTGGTAGTAGGGGTTTGTGGGTGATGTGGGTGTGTGTTTTATATTGTAATGGGTGTGTGGGAGTGGTGTGTGTATGTGTATCAGGTGTGTGTATTTCGAATTGTCCAATGTGGCTGTGTTTTGTATGTGCATGTATGTGTGTGTGTATTTTGAGCGTGGCGGTTTGTACCGCCAATGGAATACCGCGGTTGAAAGAGCGCCGCGTGGATTCATGTGTCGTGATAGTGTGGGCATATTTCTATTGGTGTGATGGTGGAGGTTTTGTTATCGCCAGTTTATCACTGACCTTTGGTGTGGCGGACTTGTGTGGGTGTCGTAATTTTGGGGGATTCCGTGCTGTGGGTCATAATAGCGGTGGCGGAATTCCGCCGCCGCGGCGGTGTGTTGGCGGTCTTCTGCACGGCGGTAAGCGGCTTTTACCGCCAATGTTGTAATGAGGGCCTTAGCTTTAAGTATTAGTGTTTGTTTTAGTCTTTGTTTTACCTCAGTTTTGTTTTTTTCTTGGTTTTACCTTTAGTTTAGTCGCATTCTCCTCAGTTCACCGTTCCTGTCCCCTGTATTCTACATAGTCCCGCCCACCCAGACGGATACATATGGAGACACTGCATGGCTCCAATAGTAGCCCATTGACTTCTGGTCTCTGTGAGGCTCCTCCGCCTGGCTCCTCAATACCAGGACTCTGTTCCCGACATCTGAGCCGCCTGCTTGAGCCTGCTGCTCACCCACTGTCCTTTTCACCAGAGCTGCATTTAAGGTCCACCCGACCCTGAGTGTACTCCCAGCTGTGTAGGTGCTTGTCCTTGGTTACTTAGGTGTTCATTATGACCCCAGCGGTCAGCGTTCATATGGAGGAAAGTACTGCCAGCAGGCTGGCGGTACTTTTCTCCATATTATGACATTGGCGGTTTGGCTAAAGCCAAACTGCCAATGTACCACACTGACCGCCACGGGGGTAACAACCGCCGGGTTGGAGACTTCACTCTCCAGCCCGGCTGCCGTCACTTGCCCGCCTGCAAGATTATGACCCCGCCTACCACGAAAACCATGGCAGTAGGCACTATCAGTGACAGGGAATCCCTTCCCCATCACTGATAGGGGTCTTCCCCCCCCCACAGATGTCCCCCTCATGTCCCCTTCCTCTCCACGCCGCTCCCTTCACACACGCAAACACACATAAACAAGCCTATTCCAACAAACATCCAAGCATGGATACATCCATTCATACACACCCGCACACACTTACATAAATACGCGCACACACGCATTCACACAACTCAACATACACACACTCACACATCCATACATGCACACACACACACAACACGCAACACAGACCCGCATACAGGCACGCACAGACATACACACACACCCCCAAATACACACAACACCCCCAGCCTACCTCCCCTGTCAGAGCACCCGACTTACCTGTTGTCAGTGGGTCTTCTGGCAGGAGACGGGGGCGCTGCTGCCAGCAGCAGCGTCCACCAGCAGAACACTGCCAGGCTGTAATATTGTCATAATACGGCGTGGCAGTCTACTGGGGTGGCGCTGCTGCTGGCAGCAGCGCCACCTTACGGCCATCCGCCGGCATGGCCACAGACGTATTTCCGCCATTCTTCTGGTGGAAATCCAGCTGTGGTCATAATACGGCAGACGGCTGGTAGCCACGGTGATGGTCTTTTGGCAGCCGTCGCCGAGGCGGTAGGCGGTTTTCACTGCCATGGTCCTAATGAGGGCCTTAGTTTCAAGTTTTAGTTATTTGTTTTATTCTTTGTTTTACCTTTAGTTTACTTGCTTGTCCTCACTTCGCCATCATGCTCTTCCCGTTTCTGCCTTTCTGCCTGTCCCCTGTGTCCCGCACAGCAAATCCCCAGGACTACTTATGGAGGCCGCTGCATGGCCACGCTGCAGGCATGCCAAATGCAAGCCCAGCTTTGCCTGTCTGCACCTGAACCATGCCCAGTGCCAGGACCCCTTACCCTCCCACCATCCTCGGCTACACTGCCAATGACATCCTGGCTCTAGACCCCGGACGCCAGAAGAACAACTGCTTCAGTGCCTCACTGCACTCAACCAAAGGACCTTTCATCTGTCACCTCTGCTGCTTCGCCAGCCATGGAAGTCTCCTGGTCTGCACAAGATCCTGTGCGAACAAGTCCATGATGTACCAGCACTGCTCCAGTGCATCCCGGTCAATGCCCTCTCCCTCTGCAAGCACTCCATAGAGGTCTGGAACTCCATCTCCACCCTCGCCCCTGACGTGGCCTTTATCACAGAAACGTGGCTCTGTAGTGTAGCCATTTTAAATGTAGCTTTCTGCGCGTTTGCTTAAAGTATTAGGCCTCTGTGCACTTTGCCCTAGATGCATTTTATTTAGCCTCGCACTGTTATTTTACAATAACCAGTTTCACGTCTTGTTTTATTTTCTTCTATCACACTGTTTAGCTTACTTCAGCACTGAAGTTCTCAAACAATACATTCTTGCTCGCTCTGTGCTTCAGTCAAGGATACAGTCTGGTACATTGCCGATAGACGTGGTAGAAGTTTAGTCTTTAGGGTTCGTAGAAAGTACACATTCTTACGTAGGGACGTTTCTTAGAACACCGGCGTGTTAGTTATAAAAACACTTTTCAGTCCTGGTACACGTAAGAGGGAGATTCCGACCAGGAACCCACAACTAGATACTGACTGCCCTGTTGCAGATGCTGATCCAGATCACAGGCCTTTGCTCAGGTATGAGGGTTCATGTCCTCCCGGGGGAACCTGAAAGGCAGGCTTAGAGCTTCACATGCTGTGCTCAAAATATAACTTAGAGAAGGAATGTACTCTAGTTGCACTATGATAGCATTATTCTTCTGTTTCACTCTCCTCTTTACTATTTCAGTCCTACTATGTTGTATGGTTCTGGTTATTGCGGCTCACGCCTTGTTATCTAAAATGCAGTTGTTTTATTAAACCAATCTTTAAAACTCAAACTGCCTTTGACATTTATATATGAGACCACACTGTGTATGAGAGAACTGGTTGTGACCTGAGTGACCACGACTTCCCTGGGAAGCACTAAGATGTCATGCGCTCGGCTGCCCAATTGTCTCTTCCCTTTGGGAGAGATAAGGCACTGCTAGTTAGCCGGAGCTCAACCCAGATTTGGGGTGACAAGGGTCCTTTGCCGTGGGTCAGACTTAGTACCCCACACTGTGAACGATCTTGCCGCTCAAAAAATCCAGTAGTCTCATTAGGATAATGAGAGCCTAGGTGACATGGCGCCGCCAACATTTGGTTTGGCTCTAATTTTCGGGTCTACCAGTTACTCTCGGTCTCATATAATATAATGATCCCTCAGTTCCTTTAGCGGAGATGTCCGTGGCACTGAGGACTTCCACCACTGCGGTATAGGTAACCCTAATTACAGCGGATGGTTGTTCAAGCTTGAACCTTAAAAGGAAAGACCCCGTCTTGGTGTGCCTTCTCTGAACTCTCGCTGTTTTTCTAATGGCGAATCCCCAGTTAATACAAATTGCTCTTAATATGAGACAACCACTCACAGCACATTTGCTTGCACATGGTCTTACGATCCAGGGTGGTCCAGTCACATTTGTGGTGGCCGCCCACGCAGCCTATAGAATAGAACTTTTTTACTCCTGGGTCACATTTCCAGCAGTTGATGGGAATACAAATACATTTCACACATATACGGTTGCAAACGCGCATGGCCAGTACAGGGCGTACGCATACCTAGAGATACCTCTATCTTATCAAGAACATAATAATTGGCTTGATGGCACCCTACACCATACAATATTACCAGTAAGATTAGGTCCACTGAGTAATGATGGTCCGACCTGGCTTTTATTGGCCACATATACACCACATCCCGCGGTTGCAAATATGCCAGTGGCTGAAGTTCGTCGTTTATATACAGACTTAACTGCTACATACAGTATAGACGCTTAGTACAATTTGTGATGCAGACACTAAATACAAACCCAGCGCGTGCTGCTCCAGCACAACCACATGCAGTAACACCAGGTATAAACCCGGTGACTGTACACTCTATTATGGGTAAAGTTCCAGCAAGACGGGAGGAGACTCCATTTTGGCTGGCACAGAAAATCAATACGCTGGAGGTGGTATTTCCCCATACGGGACCCCAGGACAAACATAGAATATTAACTATGTGTTTACCATTTGGCATGGTTCCCACAGTGGAACATTGTAATACATGGGGCACGGTGTTTACCGCACTCTATACAACGGCACACGGTACACCGACATTGGGCAATCTACCAGAAGTGCTTAAACAAATTCAGGATGAATACGGGGCTGCCCCGGCCTTAGATTTAGAAATGCATCTGATGGGCAACTTTGCCACGGTTTCTTTAATAATCCTAAGTAATCTTAAAGGGGGGGCAGTTGCACTTGCAGTGCGTGTGCGTCTTCCTGACGTCCCGCAACTAGCTCAGGAGCGGGAACTGCCAAAAATAATAGCGGAAACATATTCCAGTATTGGTCGAGATAGCCTAGGGACTAGACCGCAAAAACCTCAATTTCAGGGAAAAATTAGTAAAGACAATGCTAAACAGCAACCTGAGGGTAATAAGAAGCGCTGGGAGAAAAAACAACAGACACCTAAAAAAGAAAGGGGAGAATCTCCGTGTACGGAGAACCCGCAGAATAGGTATAATCTCAGAAATAGGGATAATCTAAAAACGCCTGATAGATATCAATATACTGATACACGCCAATCTCGTTCCTTTCAGGAGTCATCAGAAAAGAGAAATGAGAGAGGTGGGCGGTCAGAGCGGAGAACAGAGTATGTGAAACCGAGACAGGAATCACAACGCTCTTCTGAGGTTTCTGTCAAGAAGGAAGAGATACAACAAAAACAACAGCTTAAAAAGAAAAAGGTGGCGGCGGTCCCAGTTAGACATGCCACTCAGGAAGAGAGCTCTCTTGAAGAACAAGACATGGGCACTAGCACTGCTAGACAGCGCGGCAGAGGTCACAATAGTTCGCTGGAATCTTCTAGAGCATCTGGAGGTGAAAGCAACTTCATACAAGTTGAAACAGCAGATATGCGTGTCTCTGAACCCGATAGGGTGTATACAGTGACTTTACAATTGGAAGGAGACATTGAAAGCACTATACACGCAATCTTTTGGGATCTTGTAGTAAAGATATATGACATTTTGCTGGCTGAACAGGATTGGCCGCCTGATTTTGTCCGCACCTGCCCAGTTGGGGAGGAGGTTATTAAACCTTCGTTCTCGCCTCTTGTTCCAGGGGAACTCGCAGAGTCCTATTGCATCAAATGGGCTCTAGCACAAGTACCTGCCTTATATAGAAATCACGTAGGGTGGGATAGGGATTCTCCATATCATGTAATTCCGATTAAAGGTGAACCTCAGCCACAACCACAGTATCCCATAAAACATGAAGCAAGGGCACCGGTGAGGGAAATACTTACACAACTGGGGGTGATTGAACCCTGTGTCTCACTGATGAATAATCCCTTATTCCCTGTAGCTAAACCAGACCATTCATATAGAATAGTCTTAGACTACAGACATTTGAACGAACATACACGTACATATGCTATACAAAATTCACATAGCGCCGCACTGATGAACAACATTGTGCAGAAAAAATACAAAACGACTTTAGACAGCTCGAATAGATTCTTCTGCCAGAATATAGCACCCGAAAGCAGGGATTTGACAAGCTTTGGCTGTTTGCCTCAGGGGTATAAGAACAGCCCGGGACTGTTTGCGGCTGGTGTGACTGCAATTTTACACCAGTTAGACCCTGAAGCATTGTCTTATGTAGATGATATATATCTCACGGATGATGAGTTGCTACAACATTTAAGACGAGTATCCCGCATTGTTGTAGGGTTTGCCGACATTGGCTACAAATTTAACTTCAAAAAAACCAAAATTGCCTTCCTCAGCGTCATATTCCTGGGATACGAGCTGTCGAATGAAGGTAAGAGCCTAGCGCCCCAATTCTTAGAAAAGTGTGCACAATTGCAACCACCTAATACGATTTAGAAACTCCAATCATTGTTGGGCTTTCTAAATTTTGGCAGAACATACATTCCTGAGTATGCTACACGCATTAAACCTTTATATTAATTAATCCGTCCTGATTTCTCAAGCAAGTTCTGGACAATTGAACATACACATACTCTTCAGGAGTTACAAGCAGATCTACTAGCCGCAAAACATTTACATACATGGGACAATAAGACACATTTGGTCATCAGGGTGATAGCTGGGGCCATTGGGTTTACGTATGTCACATTTCATGAAGGTGAGACAGTCCCGATTGGATACAAGTCCCACTTGTATTCGGCTGCTGAACAACGAATTGCACCCACAGAGAAAATTCTCAATGCTGTACAGATGGCTGTTATTAAAGAAAGAACTCTTGCCCAGGGTAAACGCATTATTGTCATTTCCCCTATTCCAGCCCTAGAGGCTGTTACAAAAGCTAGCGTTCCCAACGCAAAAGCACTGCACCCGCGATGGATACAATGGGCTACGTCTTTAACAGCCACTGATGTAGATTACATTTTTGACCAAAAATTACAAACTCAAGAATTTCTCCAATATGAAGTTGAATATCCAGTTCCCACTGACACGTTGCCTATTGATCAATATCAAGTAGTCATGTACACCGATGGCTATGCGCAACCGGCGGTTGGAACAAAACACCAATATTCGGCTGCATGTGCGGTAGTGAGCGGCCATATGGAGGGGGAGAAATTCTGCCCCCAACATACTTATACACAGACCCTAGGGGATTGTACGGAACAATTGGCTGAGCTGAAAGTTCTACTAATGGCACTAGAACATACGGATCCGACACAGCTTACACTGATTGTTTGTGATTTGTATTATTGTGTCCAGTCTTTTAATGAATACCTACATTACTGGCGCTTGAATGGGTTCAGAGATTCAAAAGGCAACACCATAAAACACAGACTACTGTGGGGGACGGTAGCAGACCTGAAGGAGACACTACCCAAAGTCCATGTTGTACATACTCTTGGACACCAGCGCGTTGGAATACACGTTGCTGGGAATACTTTGGCTGATGAAGCCGCAAAGTCGGCAGTGGCGGTAGACACTGTGGCTGCAGTGACTCTTTCAAATTCCAAACGAGACACAGAGATTCTGGCTGCATAAAAGCTACGGTCGATGGCACGCCTTATCCTAAAGGATTTCCTAATAAATACCGATACTTCATGGGAAGTATGCTCAACGCTGAGGTTAAAATACCTAGCGTAGGCGTACGCGACATCCCCAATAAAGTTGTAAGACCACAATTGATTAATGCAGCGCATGAGGGACTGGCATCTGCACATGCTGGCGTGGCAGACACAATTTCGCTATTACAGGCCCGTTACTGGTGGCCTGGTCTCTATAAAGAGACTAAGCAGTATGTCCTTTGTTGTGACATCTGTCAACAAATTAAAGTTTCAACAGCTAAGCGCCCGCCGCAGACACCCCTCTTAATATCCAACAGACCGTTACAATGTGTGTACTTGGATCATTGTGGTCCACTAACACCGGATAGTGCATACAAATATATACTAGTCGCTGTTGATTCTTGCTCCAGATTTGTGTGGGTGTGGCCACAGCGCTCGGCTGATGCTCGAACTGTTATTAAAGATTTGCGTGTCTTTGTCGGTACATATGCAGTTGCGGCATTCCATTTGGACCAGGGCCCTGCTTTTGCCTCAAGGGCATTCAGGGACACCATGGCTTCGCTGGGGGTCCAGCTCCAGTACTCGTCTCCATTTCATCCCGAGGGAAATTCTGTCGTGGAGCGATTAAACCGTGATTTAAAGCAATCCTTACCAGCCAGAGTCTTAGGTACGGGTCGTAGTTGGCTAACCCACCTGTATGGAGTTCAGAGAGCACTAAATAACTTGCCTAGAAGGTCCCTAGGGGGTTGTACTTAATATGAGGGCCTGTTCGGAACACAAATATTTGTTCCGGATCTTGATGGTCCTGGTGTGGAGGCGGCGGAAACGCCTTTTGACATAAATGATCGTGTCACTGTTTTGCAGGAATTACAACAGTTCCGTGAAGATAACTCTTCTAAAAGTGCTGCCTCCACAGGAATTAAGGATGTGCCGGTAACACCTACTGGCTGGATTCCCAGAGTTGGGGATCTTGTGCGTGAAAAGGTTGCAGTGAAAAAATAATTTGGCCCTTCTTATCGAGCACCAGTCCCTGTGTTGGGGATACACGGAACGAGAACTATTATTTTACCACCGTTGCCAGGTGCCAAAGAAAATCGCTTTGTTTCTATTGACAATGTCAAGTTAAAACATGTGGCTGATTCTGCACAGCAGACCAAGAGGAACGTCTAGTAGTTCCTAAATCCCTCTCCCTACTGGGGAAGATGTTCCGCTTCAAGTTATCCTTACCAACACTGTTCCCTCTCCGAGCTTGGGGAGGGTGGATGATGATCTTGCATTTGTTCCACTGACAACAAATAACTTTGATCGAGTCACCATGACTACTGACGTGACGGATGGTGCTATCTACAGTGTACCACCGCGAGAAACACCAACTCCTCCATTGAATACGGCAACACCTTTTGCACGAACTGCCTCTGGGTACTTTGCCAACAACAATGGTCTATTTGACTCGTTTGCCTCTTCGACTACTGACCTGTCAGGTCCACGTAAGCTGATGTATTGGCTTAAAGATACGTATTTTGTTTTTCTATGGAATTATCTGTGGCTCTTATTGACTATGGTAGCATTTTTTCTTTGGATTGGGTTTGTGATTACCTTTTTTCTGCTGATACCTGGTCATTTTCTTCCTGAGAGATCAGCGGTTGAAAAGGTGGAGGAGGTGTTGAAGCCACATTTTTCATCACATAGGGTTCGAAGAGACTTGTCCTTTGTGAACATTTCTGCAGTACCAATTCCGGATGGGATTGTGTGGGATAAAGTAATGTTTGATATATACGGTCCCACTGAGATAATTCAAATACCGTATGTCCTAAAGTTATCTATGAATGATATAGTAATACCAGGCATTGTATCTGATGATTGGGATGTAAAGACAGTTGATTCCATGCTGACTGAATTACAATATTATACTGTCTGTGAAAATGAAGATGTTTACCAGTTTAAAGACAATTATGGTGACATGTTTTGCTATAATTATTATGGGCACCATTTTATACACGATGCAAGTAGTCCAAAAATGATATTTGACTATACGCAATGGGAGCATTGCCCAACTCCCCCGGAGTTCCAAAACGTATTCTGACAAATTTACGTATTTTTCTGGGCATCATCAAATGAATGCTAAGTCATATTATGTTAAGTTAACCCCGTCTAAAGATAAGCAAATGTTGTTCACTAATACGAAATTCATATACTCAAATTTGTTTGTTTCCCGACTGTCGATTGAAGGTTATGAATATTGGTCAAATAATGTTGATTTGAAAAGTGTTTGAGGAACAAAATATTGGCAGACACAGGATAGAGAAACATTGTTTAGAGCATGTCTCATTCCCGTCCAAATGATTTTTTTGAATGAAACATTACAACAGACTAGCTGTTTAGGCTTAGCAACAATTAGAGAATTGAACATGCCTAGTATACCTGTCACTGAAAAAAATCATACCTGGCAGAAATACTTAAATGCCACTTTTAGTGAGCATACAGACTGGGTCCAGAATGGTACATTTAACACTTCATTGACACGTCCGGGCGGATGGTTATTGTGGCCTATAGACACTAATGGGCGTCATCAACGGTTTGTCACCTCCTCAGGGGGTTTGCGGACGAGTAGGGCAGACCCTCGCTATATATCACCAGATCATGCTGAAATAATTACTACATATAGCGTGGGAAAATTGTGCCAACAATGGTTAAAATCATCCTCACTAGATGCAGTCAAGACACATCTCACTCTCCTGTCTAATAACACTGACTTACAAGATGTTTTGTCAGGCCCGAAGACACCACGTAGGAAGCGTTTCTTGTACGAAGTATACAATGAAATATGGAAACTTTCCCAGCAGGAGACTGCAGCCCGGTTAAGGCAGATAGATCAGGAAAATTTGAAAAAGGCATTAGCTTTTGGAGATAATTTCACACCTTGTACGACCGAATATATACGATTGACAACATTGTTTCTTCTGCTATAGACATTATACGATCGGATATGTCTTCTTTATATCATGGACAAAGTCAGACCCGGTCAATTATGCAGTTGGGTTGGACACTTCAGACATTGAAGGCGGGTCGCGTTCCGTGGCAGCACATCAGTGCCAGGGAGATATTTTTTTCCTTTAATTTAACGCGACAACAACAACTAATGGCTCAGAGGGAGGCAACTTATGTCATGCTCAACATTTAAAAATTAGAAAGATTGCCTTTTACCGTGGCCGAAAATCCCTCTGCAGAGTGGTTAATACACGGGGTTATTAATCTGCCTATTTCTACGTTACAATTCACTTCTTGTTTGAAGCATGTTCCGGTAGGCAGATATGAGAAGTTGGGGGATAGTTATATCCATGAGGTGTGGGAGCTTCCCTTCTTGTACAAATGTCTCAGTGGCAAGAAAGAGGTCTTTCTTAGCTGTAGTGAATGTGAGACTTCAGTCAGCCATTCGATGATTTATAAGCTGCTGTCCTTGCATGGGGCATGTAATGCCTCGGTTGCGAACTTGGCTTGCTATCTGAAGGGAGTTCCGGTCCCCTTGATTAAACGCACATTCCAGGTGCTTTCAAACGGCAGCTACGTCCTCCTCAATAGTGAAGACTGTTGTGGCATGAGGGCCGGAATAGTTTACCTTGTTTCGGTCACTAAGGTTGTTACTTGCTGCGGGAGTGTGTTGTTTCCCCCCACTAAATTAAGGTAGGCAGCAGATATCAGGCCTCACATTGCTACTTCTAAGGTGAATTTCGACAAATTAAGTAGACTAAAGGCTTTATTGTTTCAAAAGCACGTGGCCCTTACATCTGCACGCGAGACCTACGCCCTTCAGGTGGCAAGGTCATCAACGGAAATACAGTCCCTGTTAAATACCAACTTTCCGAGCCAGTTTGGGGAACTCGTGGGAAGTATATTTAATGCGTCCAGCACAGCTGGATTAGCACATTTTTTCAAAGCGTTGGTGTTGGGTTCGTTCACACCTTCTCTTCCATATTCAATTTATACCGTCGGCTATTAATTCAATTTTCGGAAGCATTTTTGGGGGATTTCCGATAACTTTGGCTTTATTAGCCAGCGTTTTGCTGTTGCTGTTGTTTTTCCGCAATGGCTGTCCCACCGCATCAAGGACGAATGTGGGCGCTCCCATCAGCGCAGCTGAGTTGTGAACGCATGATGCAGCACTTTGGAGCAACACTCCTGGAACAGTGGGGATGTGACTGGTCTCTGTCATTCAGGCCGGTTTTGGATTGTGTGCAGCCCGTGTTTCGGTGCCGTTGGTGCGATTTGGAACATGCACTGGACGTCAGTCTCTCACAGCAACGCCCCCCAGTGGTTGACGCTGAGCTGTTGATGTTCCCGGGCTCATTACCAGACATGCGCACTGCGGTTGCATTGGCTTCGTGAGGCTGATTACGAGATACCCTTCCTGGAGGAAGTTGGTATAAACTCGTTCACAGGCTTTGTACGGTATGCTGTCTTGGTTGACACTGGGGCTTTGGAACACACCTGCTCCTTGATAGTCTTTGGCGTGGATTTTCTGGTTTTGTCATCTGCTGAAGTGGAGAACCTCCTGCTTTTCTATGACCACTACTTGAATTGGATCTGGTCTAAATTGACTCTGTTACATGAATTTGGCTCTTAGCCGCATGCTTCATTTTAAATTGAGGATTAATGTGCTTTGGTGTCCTCTTGACTTGTTTAAATTCAATAGGGTTTTAATTATCTTTTAGTATAGGGCATTTTTAGCATCGGCTTAAACCACTTTCTACCAACAAGGGGAGGGTGTAGTGTAGCCATTTTAAATGTAGCATTCTGCACGTTTGCTTAAAGTATTAGGCCTCTGTGCACTTTGCCCTAGATGCATTTTATTTAGCCTCGCACTGTTATTTTACAATAACCAGTTTCACTGTCTTGTTTTATTTTCTTCTATCACACTGTTTAGCTTACTTCAGCACCGAAGTTCTCAATCAATACATTCTTGCTCGCTCTGTGCTTCACTCAAGGATACAGTCTGGTACATTGCCGATAGACGTGGCAGAAGTTTAGTCTTTAGGGTTCATAGAAAGTACACATTCTTACGTAGGGACGTTTCTTAGAACACCGGCGTGTTAGTTATAAAAACACTTCCCAGTCCTGATACACGTAAGAGGGAGATTCTAACCAGGAACCCACAACTAGATGCTGACTGCCCTGTTGCAGATGTTGATCCAGATCACAGGACTTTGCTCAGGTATGAGGGTCGATGTCCTCCTGGGGGAACCTGAGAGGCAGGCTTAGAGCTTCACATGCTGTGCTCAAAATATAACTTAGAGAAGGAACGTACTCTAGTTGCACTATGATAGCATTATTCTTATGTTTCACTCTCCTTGTTACTATTTTAATCCTAATGTGTTGTATGATTCTGGTTATTGCGGCTCACGCCTTGTTATCTAAAATACAGTTGTTTTATTAAACCAATCTTTAAAACTCAAACTGCCTTTGTCATTTATATATGAGACCACACTGTGTATGTGAGAACAGGTTGTGACCTGAGTGACCACGACTTCCCTGGGAAGCACTAAGATGTCATGCGCTCGGCTGCCCAATTGTCTCTTCCCTTTGGGAGAGATAAGGCACTGCTAGTTAGCTGGAGCTCAACCCGGATTTGGGGTGACAAGGGTCCTTTGCCGTGGGTCAGACTTAGTCCCCACACTGTGAGCGATCTTGCCGCCCAAAACATCCAGTAGTCTCATTAGGATAATGAGAGCCTACGCGACAGCTCAGCCCCACTGCAAACCTCAATATCGCAGTCACAACCCCCACCAGCTGCAAGATGTTTCACACAAACAGCACAAACAAACACGATGGGGGAATCACCATAATCTCCAAGGACACCATCCGTTGCACCATCCCCAATGACAACCGTCCCCCCCTCATGGAACATCCAACAACATACAGACGCTAAGACCACAATGAGAGGCAACCTCACCTACCAACCACCAGGACCCCATTTAGGGGGGTCATTACGACCCTGGAGGTTGACGGAGAAGTGGCGGTTTTACCGCCAACAGGCTGGCTGTTAAAAAATGTGAATTATGACCATGGCGGTTACCACCATGGTCATCCGCCACTTCTCCGATTGGACTGCCATAGTGGAGACGACCACTGGTCTCCAGCCCAGCGGCCGTCACAAGACCGCCGGCGGTATCATGACCCGGCTTACCACCATGGATTTCATGGGGTTTGGAACCACCATGAAATCCATGGCGGTAAGCACTATCAGTGCCAGAAAATTCCTTCCCTGGCACTGATAGGGGTCTCTGCCACCCCCACCCCCTCCCCCGAGTCCGTCCCCAACACCCCACACCCCCCTGCCATCCCCCAAAGGTGGCAGGACCCCCCTCCCCACCCCTGACATCACCTGACACGCATGCAGACACCTCCAACACACATTCCCGCACACACACAAACAAATATGCCAACAGACACACACACAGTCATACACGCACACCCTCATTCAGACATACACACACACATCCATACAGACAGACAGACACGCACACATTTCCATTCACACTACACCCCCGCATGCATACACGTACTCACACACCCCCTGTACATACTCACCCGCACACCCCCATGCAACCACACATCACACAACACCCCCCCACCCCTCTCCCCTAACGGACGATCAACTTACCTTGTCCGTTGATCTTCCGGGAGGGGACGGGATCCACGGGGGCTGCTCTGCTGCCAGCACACTGTCAACAGAACACTGCCACGCCGAATCACAGACCGTGATTCGGTGGGCGGTGTTCTGTTGAAGTGGCGGTGGAGGTGGAGCAACCTCCACTTCCCCGCCGCCCACCAGTATGGCTGCTGGCGGCTCTCTGTCCAGAAAAGGACAGAGGGCTGCCAGCAGTCATAATATGCTGAGTGGAAAACCGCCACCACTGGCGGTCTTCAGCACGGCGGTCCCTCGGCAGTCTTGTGAAAAGACCGCCGAGGTTGAAATGACCCCCTTAGTCTTCTGTGACACCATCCCCAACCTCATCACCCCTCTAGCCATAGATTCCCTGCACTACATCCAGCTTGGCAATCTCAACCTCCACACCTACCCTAAAGACACCAACACCACCACCCGCCTCGAACAACAATGGCCGCAGACAACTAGTTATCACACCCACACACAAAGCCAGACACACATGCAATGACATCTTTAGCTCTAGCAACAGAATCAAGTGCACCCGCACCAAAGAGCTCACTTGGACTGACCACGCCATCGCCCACTTCACCTTCCCAGGCAGAGATCAAAAAGAACTAATAAGGCCACCCACTGCAGCTATGGAAAAATTACCAAAATGCAATGGACCCAGTCCCTCAGCACCTCACAACCTGAAACCTCAGCAGATCTCAACCAGGCAATCTGGAATTTCACCACCTGGATCATCAACTGCGCAGATGAAATCACCCCAGTAGAACCAGCCAAATCCACATAAACCTCGAAGCAAGCCCGCTGGTACACCCCAGAGCTCAGGACTACCAAGCTCAGTTGCCATTTCGAGAGCCAACGGCGAGCCTCCAAAGCGTTTGACAGAGCCACATACAAGGCACGCCTCAATGAATACCTCTGACACATCAAAACAGCCACAAGAGCACCCATCACCAATCGCATTTACTCCGCGGCCAAACACACTAAGAAACTTTTCAAGATCATCAAGGATTTTATCAATCCTATTTCCACAGAGACCTTCTTGGAACTCTGTGACTCCCTTTTAGAGTATTTCCACGGCAAGAAATCTATTTCAATCCTCTACCCTCAGTCTCATCAACCGTGAGCAGTCAGGAAACATCAACCAAATGCTTACTACCTGGATCCCTCTCACTGCCCAGACCACTATGACCATCATGTTGTCCATCCACTCTGGGGCCACGACTGAATCTGCCCCACCATCTCTTCAACCTGGGCACCAACCCTATCAGTATAGAACTCACGTATATCCTCAACACCTCCATCTCCACAGCAACTTTCCCAGATGAATGGAAACACATGGACCCATCCTGAAAAAGCCCAAGTTCAAACCCAGCAAGCTCAAAAACTACAAACTGATCTCCCTCCTCCTTTTGCCCACCAAAGCATTAGAGGAGGCAATCAACAAACAACTCACAGAATACCTATAACTCAACCAATTCCTTGACACATCTCAGTCTGGATTCTACGCAAACTACAGCATGGACATCATGCTTATCGTCACCACAGGTGACATAAGAGCTTGCCTCGGCCGCAGAGAAGCTCCTCCTTAACCTCTCAGTGGCATTTGACACTGTCTCCCACCAAACCCTCATTTACAGACACTACTCAATCTGCACACAGAAAAACATCCTCAACTGGATTGCCTCCTTTGTATCTGGGCGAACGCAGAGCATCCAACTGCTTCCCTTCTCCTCCGCAACTAAGGACATCACCTACAGCATATCCCAGGGATCCTCCATCGGCCCAACCCTGTTCAACATCTACATGACTCCCCTCATGGACATCGTCGGGTCCCACGGCCCCAGTATAATTTCCTATGCTGATGACACCAAACTTATCCTCTCCCTCAGTGAAGACTCAACCAATGGCAAAGTCAACTTCCGCAGGGCCATGACAGACGTAACTAAATGGATGAGAGACAGCTGTCTCAAGCTCAACTCTGACAAAACAAAAGTGCTGATCTTTCGGAACAACCCCTCCACCTTGGACCATAGCTGGTGCCCAGTGGAACTCAGACCCCTGTCCATACCTACAACCCAGGCATGCAGCCTTGGCACAATCCTTGTCAGCCAAATGACAATGAAACACTAAATCAATACTGTCACCGCTGCATGCTTCTACACCCTCCATATGCTCTGCAATATATTCAGATGCATCCCCATCAACTCCAGAAAAACCATCACACAGGTCCTTGTCTGCAGTCCCCTTGCCAACTGCAATGCTCTCTACACCAGACTACATTTCCACCTCCTCAGAAGACTCCAGACCATTCAGAACACCATGGCCATGCTCATCCTAGATCTACCAAAATGGGCCCACATCACCCTCCCACCTCAGACACCTCCACTCGTTCCCCATCCAGAAGAGATGCCTGTTCAAGACCCTCATGCATGCCTGCAAAGCATTGCACAAACAAGGACCATCTTATATCAACCACCGCATAAACTTCCACCAGCCCGTAAGACACCTGTGTTCTGTCACACTGGCCCCCGCATACACACCCCGCACCATAGCTGCACCAGAGGCCAATCATTCTCCTACTCCGCAGTCAAGGCCTGGAACTCCCTACTGCCACTCTTCTGAACAGCACCAACCCTGACAGATTTCAGCAAAAAGCTCAAGGCCTGGCTTTTCTATGGAGACAAGGCACCAAAGCACCCAGAGACCCTCAGGGGTAATAGTGCATGCTCTACAAGTAGACTGATTGATGTTACAGAAGACAAAGGAGAATACAGTGGCAGGCATTTTTTAAGAGTGCTATGTCTGGGGAAGCATATACACAGGATTCAGCAGGTAACAAAGTGGTTAGGGTTTACTTTACTAATAACAATGTATTTCTACCCAAACAAATGCTTTTTTTGCTAAATTAGGATTCTCAAACACTGGGAAAAAAAACAACTTTCTAATTTGTGCAATGCAGTTTGCATGCAGCTCTTTGATGGCAGTTCATAGTGCACTGTGCGTTCATGAGTGTAACCTATGATCTGCACAGTAGCAAAAGGATCTCTGTGACAAAGCAGTATTCCAATGTTTGCTGTACATAAAAAACTGATCTGTGATCTGCATACTACACGTTTTTTGCAGCAGGCACGCTAACTCTCTGCACTGCCTTAGAAACTCCTACCTATCTCCAGCAAGAACATTATTCACCAGAGGTATTGTGACAATTTTATTATTGCCTGAAAGCTGTTGGATATACAAGGAACTCAGCAGTGCTTTTAAAACTGCTGCACCACTACAAAACCAGCCTCCCAGTAACAAAAGAGCCCCCCCCCCTTACAGCCTCCTGGGGAAATGCCTGATGCCCGATACAGCCAGTCCAGCCTTGTGTCTTAGGGCTAAACCATACTATTAAACCAAAAACTGAGCATCAAGTATACTCCTTTAGCACTCGATCCACAGGGTACTGAAGTTCAAAAATAAAATGCTTACTCAGGGAGCTGTTGTGAAAAAAAGAAATTAATGAGACAGATGACATCAGTCAATACGTTACGGTCCAGATAGTGCTTTTGCTCAAACGACTCTGGTTCATAGCAGTTAACAAAAAGAGGACACTGAAGCAACTGCAAATGTAGGGATACTGCCAAACTTTCCCAGGTGCTTCGTGTGGTCTAAGACCATCAACAGCTGTTATGATTCTCTCAGTGTCCAGCCATCTGTGGCACTTGTCATTATGTGGTTTTGATTTTTGGGAACACCAAGCAGTCGCAGGTGCTCCTGCTTCGTGGAATGTTTCTTGGGCACTAGGGTTTCAGGGTCTCACTACACAGCCTGGAAGCACCAATCCTTCCAGGGATCATAGTGGACTGCATTCAGCTCCTACAGCTCCTGCTCCTTGCAATCGTCCTTTTCTAGGGAGACTCCTCTTCATATAAGTGTATCCCCATCAACCCTCCTCATCAGTCACTGAGCACCTTCTCCTTTGATGAAGGCATATGGCAGCTTTCAGCTCCTTTCCTGGCAGGTTGCAGGACTTCCAGTTTCCTATTCTCCAACCTTGCAATGGGGAGTTAGTAATTAGCAACCCAACCCTGGATCACAGAGAAGTTTCCCAGTGTCCACTTCTGTGGGACCCCTAATTCAGGTTGAAGAGAAACCTAATCTTCCCACCTTTATACATTATCAGACAGAGGAACACTAGAGGGATGGTGGCCTTCTTCCCATAGGCCATATCTATTATGATCTCCACCATCCATATTATAACCACCACCATTCTCACCTACTCTTACACCAGAACCCAGGTTGCTCTTCGATACCTCACCCAAAACCAATCTAAGGGGGTCATTCTGACCTCGGCGGTAAAAGCCGCTTACCGCCGGTCAGAAGGCCGCCACAATACCGCCGCGGCCGCGGTCAGCCGCCACGGACATTCTGACCCACAACTGCAAAACCTCCGAAAATCCGCCCTCCACTGCAGTCCGCCACATCAGCGGCCAGCGGTAAACTGGAGAAGAGCAAACCTCCACCGCCACGCCAACAGAAATACGCCCATCCCATTATGACCCGCAAATCCACGCGGCGGTCATTCCACCGCGGTATTCCATTGGCGGTAGACCCCGCCGCGGTCAAAATACACACACCTTTACAAACCCCTACCACATTGGACAATTTGAAAGGCACACACCTGAAACCCATACGCACACCACTCCCACACATCCAATACCATATAAAACACACACCCACATCACCCACAAACCCCTACCAAAAAAAACCAGAGACGAAGGAGAGAGAGACACACATCAGAGAATAGATAGCCAGACACACAGAGGCACACCGCAACATCACACACACCACATAGAAGCACAAAGCACCACACACCAACACACACATCATCACATACACCACCCCACACCTCATACACCCCACCCCATGGCACCACAAAGGCACCCACGCTTTTCGGACCAAGAACTCCGGGTCATGGTGGAGGAGATCATAAGAGTGGAACCCCAGCTCTTCGGCTCACAGGTCCAGCACACCACCATAGCGAGGAAGGCGGAGCTCTGGCAGCGGATCGTGGACAGGGTCAACGCGGTGGGACAGCATCCCAGAAAGAGAGGACATCCGCAAACGATGGAACGACCTACGGGGGAAGGTGCGCTTGATGGTCTCGCGACACAACATCGCAGTGCAGAAGACTGGCGGGGGACCCCCACCCACTCCACCCGAATTCACAACATGGGAGCAGGAGGTACTCAACATCCTGCATCCTGATGGCCTCGCTGGAGTACACGGAGGAATGGACTCTGGTAAGTACAAGGCCAACCACTTCACCCCACCCCCAGCATGCTAACCCCCACCCTCACCCCCAACCCCCCAGCACACATCCTCCCTTAGAATGTCTCCCCAGCACAACCCACCCAACACCAACCCCTGCATGCCACCCCCAAACTATGGACACCCATCACCTAAGCATGACCACTGCACATACCCATCACCCCCCCCCCCCCAAAACACCCTCACAACACCTCCCCCAAGGGAATGCCAGCACTGGGGGACAAGGGCACCTATAAAACGCAAGCTAATGCACACACAGAAACAATAACCATACCCTCTTACCCCATGCAGGACCCGAACGACAACACACCGGTCAGGAGGGACCAGAAATGTCCATCCCACCCCCGGAACAGGCCACTAGTGATGACAGCAGCTCTGTCGACCTGGAACCTGACGACCAGCCCGGACCATCGGGGACCTCTGGGCAGTCGGTTCCCCTCACCCAGACACATGCCACTGCAGACCCAACCCCCTCTGGGAACAACCGCACAGCTCCCACCCAGCGGGCCCATGCCTCTGTCTCTAGGACAGGTCAAGCAGCGGTGTGTCTACCACTACAGGGCCCCCAGGGTAACCCACCAACCCAACAACAACAGGGACCTGGGGGCAGTGGGAGTGGGCACACCATCCAGGGGACAGAGGCCCAGGGAAACAGGGCAACTCGGAGGGCTGCTGTGCGACAGGGGGGGAGGAGAGGCCCAGGGAACCCACTCTCCAAGAGGCCCTCACCACCATCATGGCTGCCTACCACCACTCACAAGAGACGATGGCGACGGTACTGGCCAGGTTCCAGGAGATCCAGGCACAGCAGGAGCAACGCTACATGGGGTTCAGCGACCAACTAACCAACATCTCAACCGCTATGGGGAGCATAGTCCAGGCCCTGAACCGCATAGAGGACACATTTCGGGACCATGTGGCATCACACCGGGCCCCTGTCACTACCCAGGAACAGGAACAGCCTACCACCTCCGCCGGCGCTAGTGGACAGGAGGCCCCACCACAACGACAGCCCCCCAGAACCCCACCTCCTGCTGAACAACAACCGCCCCGCAAAAGGAGCCTGAGATAAAAAAAAACGACAGAGTAGGATGTCAAGTCCCCCGCCAGCATCACATACCCCCTGAAGTCCTCCCACTGTCCCACATGGCCACCCTGTCAAACCTTGAACTGCCCCTGCTCCATCCTGCCACAGGCGTATGGACAATGCACCTGTGAGACTGAGAACTGGACTCCGCCATGGACATTACTCCACCCCCACCCATCACTGTTTCACCATCATGTACCAATATCTATGCACTAATAATAAATCACACATTGCACTGAAATCAATCAGGACACTGGCTGTCTTATTTACAAATGTATGACACATTACATATCAATTACGTATTGTGAACATTGTGAATTACACATACCGAGGTAACTTAGCATTAGTCCATGGGCCAACCAAGCCGAGGTCACGCAGTGGCTCATACAGCACAGAAAAGGGAAGGGAAATTCAAACATCATGTCCATAGGTCTGGGGGGAAACCAACAAAGTTGTGATGCAGGAGGCTTTCAGGAAATGTAAAATGGCATGGGTGATCATTACCTGTGTGCTACTGGAAATACTGTGCTATTACTCTGTCCCTGTTGTCTGTGTCGTCCTCTGAGTCTTCCTCCTCTTCACTCTCCGCAGGCTCCACAGCTACTTCAACACCACCATCTGCACCATCCTCCTGCAGGAAAGGGACCTGACGTCGCAATGCCAGATTGTGAAGCATACAGCAGGCCACGATGATGTGGCACACCTTCTTTGGTGAGTACATCAGGGATCCCCCAGTCATATGCAGGCACCTAAACCTGGCCTTCAGGAGGCCAAAGGTCCTTTCAATGATCCTCCTAGTTCGCCCATGGGCCTCATTGTACCGTTCCTCTGCCCTGGTCCGGGGATTCCTTACTGGGGTCAGTAGCCAAGGCAGGTTGGGGTAACCAGAGTCACCTATTAGCCACACACGTTGTCTCTGTAGCTGCTCCATCACATAGGGGATGCTGCTATTTCGCATCACATACGCGTCATGCACTGACCCTGGGAACTTGGCATTTACATGGGAGATGTACTGGTCAGCCAAACAGACCACCTGGACATTCATCGAATGATAACTTTTTCTGTTTCGGTACACCTGCTCATCGTCTTTTGGGGGTACCAAAGCCACATGGGTCCCATCAATGGCACCAATGATGTTGGGGATATGTCCAAGGGCATAGAAATCACCCTTCACTGTAGGCAAGTCACCCTCCTCTGGGAAAATGATGTAGCTCCGCATGAGTTTCATCAGGGCAGACAACACTCTACTCAAAATCTTTGAAAACATAGGCTGAGACATTCCAGATGACATGGCCACTGTGGTCTGGAATGACCCACTTGCCAAAAAATGGAGGACTGACAAAACCTGCACCAGAGGGGGAATCCCTGTGGGTTGGCGGATGGGGGACATCAGGGCTGGCTCCAGCTGGGTACACAGTTCATGGATAGTGGCTCGGTCAAGTCGGTATCGTAGTATGATGTGGCGTTCTTCCATTGTCGACAGGTCCACCATCGGTCGGTACACGCGAGGATTCCTCCTTCTCATCGCAAGTCCCAGCGGACGGTGCCTAGGAAGGACAACATGGAGCACAGAGTCAGCCAAACCACAGGTACGTACAGACAGCTTGCACAGTTAAAGAATGGCAATGGGTTGAAAGGCGTGTATGTGTGGCAATGCAAGGCCTAGGCCTGTGTGTCGCATTCAAAATTAAGCCATGTAGGCCCTTGAAATGGCGGCTGCCTGACCTGTGAAGTGGGACAATGGGATGTGAGGTCAATGCGCTGGCGGGGCACACCGTGGCGGTAGGCGGTCAAAGACCGCGGCGCAAAGCCGCATTGGTTAACATTGAAGCCTATGGGTTTCAGGAGCCAATGACGAAGTGCGCCGGCGGTCGCGGTACGCACCGCCGAGGTACGCACCGCCGCGGGCGTGACCGCCATTTTCTATCTCCTTAATCACTCGAGACCTGATCATCCACAGGAGAGGATCTATACTGCAAGTGCTGCTGTGACCTCGGTCTGGAAGATACAATGGCTGCTGTGACTGGGGAAAGGGCCCCTGCCTTCACGTCTGAAGAGTTGGAGAAGCTCGTGGATGGGGTCCTCCCCCAGTATGCGGTACTCTACGGTCCTCCAGACCAACAAGTGAGTACACCGGGTGCACATGGGATGGGCTATGCCTGTGTGGATTGGGGTGGATGTAAGTTGGTGGGGTGGGGGGCGAATGAGGAGTGCAACGCCCGACAGATGAGAGCATGTGCCATATGGCAAAGTTGGTGGGGGGGGCCAATCACATCTAACATGCAGGTCATTGATGAATTCCTCCTTTCCACCCTGTACATGTCAAATAGGTCAGCGCCCATCAGAAGATCGAGATTTGGCGTGCCATCGCCAAGGAAGTCCGGAACTTGGGGGTCCACAACAGACGGGGCACCCACTGCCGCAAGAGGTGGAGGACATCCGCCGCGGAACAAGGAAGACCGCAGAAACACTGCTGGGGATGGCCTCCCAACCTAGGAGGGGTGCCAGTCGCACCATGACCCCCCTGATGTCCCGGATCCTGGCGGTGGCTTACCCAGAATTGGATGGGCGCTTTAAGACATCACAGCAGACACAAGGGGGTGAGTATCAGCACATTCTCCTATCTTTCTGCGCAGTGGAGGCGTCTGGGTGGGGGAGGAGGGCTGTGGGTGACATTAGGCCAGGGCGCTTTCTGTAGTGTAGTCCTCTCCCTTAGGCATGGCCCTGTGCCCCCGGCCCCCACCTCGGTAGGGTGACAAGTACAGCCATTGAAGGTCCAGCATCTCCCATGTGCGCATTTGACGTCTCTTGGCCTGTTGTCCTAGTCAGTAGTACTGAGTAGTGTACCCCGAATGCGCAGCTTAGTGCATTAGGCTCCTGTGTCTGTCCTCTCCGCCAACGGTGTTGACATTGCATGCACTCAACCTGGTCTTCTTTTTTCTCCCCCCACCCTTTCTCTTCATCTTCTTGTGCATGTGTGCATTAGCATCATCAGGCGGAGGAGATTTGGCATCGGAGCACGAGGGAGCTGCAGGACACAAGGCCCCGGTGGGCCCAGGAACAGACACCGAGGGCACCAGTGATCCGGAGGGCGAGGGGAGCACCACGAAGGGGACCGCTGGTGAGAGCAGCGAAAGCGACACGTCCTCGGACGGGAGCTCCCTAGCGGTGGCGGCAACATCCGTGCCCCCTGCCTCTACAGGTCCAGCCGCCACCCAGCGCACCAGCCCCACCCTCCCAGCAGCCCCTCAGTCTTCGCTCCGTGCTGGTTCGCCCAGGAAGGCGCGCGTCTCCTTCGCCCCAGGCACCTCAGCCCCTGCCCCTGTTGCCCCTGCTGCCCTCAGTGCGGAGCTCATTGACCTGGTAAGGACGCTCATTGTTGGGCAGACGACCCTTTTGAATGCCATCCAGGGTGTGCAAAGGGAGGTGCAACAGAGCAATGCGTACCTGGAGGGCATTCATTCGGGTCAGGCTGCCCATCAACGAGCGTTCACTGCTCTGGCCTCAGCACTGACGGCAGCCATTGTCCCTGTTTCCAGCCTCCCTCTTCTTACTGCCTCCAGCCTTTCTCTGTCTCCTGTCCCTCAGCCTATCCCATCCACACCATCAGACCAGCCTGCACACACCTCAACACCCAAGAGCAGCTCATCCAAACACAAGCACCACAGATCCCACAAACACTCACCCAAGCAACACACAGATGCAGACATGCCAACAGCCACTGCCACCCTGTGTCCCCCTCCTCCTCGTCTCCCTCCTCCCTCCCTGTGACGTCTACACTCACACCTGCATGCACCCCAACATCAGCCAGTGCTTCCATCACCACCTCACCCTCCAGTACAGTCCACACTCGTGCAGTCACCACCCCCACTGCCATTTACACGTCCCCTGTGTCCTCTCCCACTGTGTCTGTCACCCCCTCTTCCAAGACACACAAACGCAGGCAGACACCCACCCAACAGCCATCCACCTCACGACAGCCTAAAGCACCAGCACCTTCACCCAATGACAGCACACCTGACTCTCCTACAACCACCTCCTCTACCTCCACTTCCATCTCCACTTCTCCTACCTTTTACCTTGGCCCTAAAAAACTTTTCCTGGCTAACCTTGACCTCTTTCCCCCCGATGAGCTCCCCCATCCATCTTCAAAGAGTCCCAAGAGCACCGCAGCCACCACCAGCCCAGCTTCGGGTGTCACTGTTGTGCATGGGCTCTGGAGCCCACCCTTTGCCAGCAGTGACACATCCATCAGCAGCAAGGACACGTCCAGCCCCCCCCCCCGGCAAGAGGACCCGCAAAAACAAGGGCCGCCGTGCGAGGACCGACAGGGCTGCCCCCAAGGAGCAATGTGCGGCCACTTCACCACCCACACCATCTAGGGGAGGCAAGGGCCCGAGAGCCCCATCAAAGGAGCGGAAGGGCAGCAGGAGCGTGGAGAAGGTGGACCCCACATGCCACATCCCAGCTGGGAAGGAGGACACTAAGGAGGCCAGGAGTCCGTCCCCGAAGGGTCCAGAAACGTCACGGTCCGAGGGCGACTGAGCCGGGAGTCCAGGCCAGGTCTGGCTCCCTTGACCTGCTGGATGAGCACCGCTGAACCGGGCCCGTGGGGCAGAAGAGCACCGCTGAACCGGGCCCGCGGGGCAGAAGAGCACCGCTGAACAGGGCCCGCGGGGCAGAAGAGCACCGCTGAACAGGGCCCGCGGGGCAGAAGAGCACCGCTGAACAGGGCCCCGCCGTGGAGATAGGCACCGCTGAACAGGGCCCGCGGTGCAGAAGAGCACCGCTGAACAGGGCCCGCGGGGCAGAAGAGCACCGCTGAACAGGGCCCCGCCGTGGAGATAGGCACCGCTGAACAGGGCCCGCGGTGCAGAAGAGCACCGCTGAACAGGGCCCGCGGGGCAGAAGAGCACCGCTGAACCGGGCCCGCGGGGCAGAAGAGCACCGCTGAACAGGGCCCGCGGGGCAGAAGAGCACCGCTGAACAGGGCCCCGCCGTGGAGATAGGCACCGCTGAACAGGGCCCGCGGTGCAGAAGAGCACTGCTGAACAGGGCCCGCGGGGCAGAAGAGCACCGCTGAACAGGGCCCGCGGGGCAGAAGAGCACCGCTGAACAGGGCCCCGCCGTGGAGATAGGCACCGCTGAACAGGGCCCCGCCGTGGAGATAGGCACCGCTGAACAGGGCCCGCGGTGCAGAAGAGCACCGCTGAACAGGGCCCGCGGGGCAGAAGAGCACCGCTGAACAGGGCCCCGCCGTGGAGATAGGCACCGCTGAACAGGGCCCGCGGTGCAGAAGAGCACCGCTGAACAGGGCCCGCGGGGCAGAAGAGCACCGCTGAACAGGGCCCCGCCGTGGAGATAGGCACCGCTGAACAGGGCCCGCGGTGCAGAAGAGCACCGCTGAACAGGGCCCGCGGGGCAGAAGAGCACCGCTGAACAGGGCCCCGCTGTGGAGATAGGCACCGCTGAACAGGGCCCGCGGTGCAGAAGAGCACCGCTGAACAGGGCCCGCGGGGCAGAAGAGCACCGCTGAACAGGGTCCGCGGGGCAGAAGAGCACCGCTGAACAGGGCCCCGCCGTGGAGATAGGCACCGCTGAACAGGGCCCGCGGTGCAGAAGAGCACCGCTGAACAGGGCCCGTGGGGCAGAAGAGCACCGCTGAACAGGGCCCCGCCGTAGAGATAGGCACCGCTGAACAGGGCCCGCGGTGCAGAAGAGCACCGCTGAACAGGGCCCGCGGGGCAGAAGAGCACCGCTGAACAGGGCCCCGCCGTGGAGATAGGCACCGCTGAACAGGGCCCGCGGTGCAGAAGGGCACCGCTGAACAGGGCCCCGCCGTGGAGATAGGCACCGCTGAACAGGGCCCGTGGTGCAGAAGAGCACCGCTGAACAGGGCCCGCGGGGCAGAAGAGCACCGCTGAACAGGGCCTCGCCGTGGAGATAGGCACCGCTGAACAGGGCCTGCGGTGCAGAAGAGCACCGCTGAACTGGGCCACCGGGGCAGAAGAGCACCGCTGAACATGGCCCCGCCATGGAGATAGGCACCGCTGAACAGGGCCCGCGGTGCAGAAGAGCACCGCTGAACAGGGCCCGCGGGGCAGAAGAGCACTGCTGAACAGGGCCCCGCCGTGGAGATAGGCACCGCTGAACAGGGCCCCGCCGTCTCAAGCACTGCTCCGCTGGGCCCTTCATCTCAAGCACCGCTCCGCTGGGCACCGCTGTCTCTCCACCTCTCCGCTGGGCCCTTCTTCTCAAGCACCGCTCCGCTGGGCACCGCCGTCTCAAGCACCGCTCCGCTGGGCCCTTCATCTCAAGCACCGCTCCGCTGGGCACCGCCGTCTCAAGCACCGCTCCGCTGGGCACCGCCGTCTCAAGCCCCGCTCCGCTGGGCCCTTCCTGTCATGCACCGCTCCGCTGGGCACCGCCGTCTCAAGCACCGTTCCGCTGGGCCCTTCTTCTCAAGCACCGCTCCCTGGGCACCGCTGTCTCAATCACTGTTTATGGTTCACTGTGCCCACCATGCCTCCTCCTTGACCAGTGGAGACTGTCATCCACCTGATGGACTGTGGCTTTGCACTCCCCAGGATGGTCCAGTGGGCAGCCCACCCACTGTAGAGACATTGAGAGACTGTGGCTTTGCACTCCCCAGGATGGTACAGTGGGCAGCCCACCCACTGTAGAGACATTGAGAGACTGTGGCTTTGCACTCCCCAGGATGGTACAGTGGGCAGCCCACCCACTGTAGAGACATTGAGAGACTGTGGCTTTGCACTCCCCAGGATGGTACAGTGGGTAGCCCACCCACTGTAGAGACATTGAGAGACTGTGGCTTTGCACTCCCCAGGATGGTACAGTGGGCATGGTGGCTCCTCGTGGATCTGGCGTCGTGGACTCATGTGGCTGTGGTGCCCCCCCTTCCCTTCCCCCTGAGGTGCCTGTAGTTTTTACATCTGATGCCCCTGCAGTGTTCTCTCCAAAGGACTCAGGTCTCCTGTGTGGGCTTTGCCCTTATTTCTCAAGACTTTGGCCCACGGACATGATGAATTCGTAGGATGTGCAGGACTTGGTACTTCAGTTATACACTGATGTGTATGTCATTAGTTTTGTTGTGAATATCTTTCATGGTTGTACGATAATTTTCTGGAGCTTTTTGGTACATAAATATTTATTCCAAATTTGATTATGTCCTAGCATTTTTCAGGGGTGTTTGGGTGGTGTCACTGTGACTTGTTGCTCTGCATTGGTGTGTACATAGTTGGGGGGGGGTCGCATATGTGTGTGCCCGTAACCTTTCGTCCTCCCCCTCCCGTGTGTCGTAGGTGCAGTACTCACCGTTGTCGTCTGTGCCGGACTTCGTACTCGTGGTAGATGAGAAGGTAGACGAGAGCAGGTAGGATGTTTAATTCGGGTTCCATGCTGTCCTCCTTCCTCCTGGAGTGCGTAGTGGTGAGCGTTTTCCCGTCCGTAGTCTGTTTCCGCCGTGTTTTTATCGGCGGTGCTCCCGCCCCGGAAAAGGTGGCGGATTGGTGAGTTGGAATAGTGTGGGCGGTACATTGGCTGCCGCCTGGCTGTTGGCGGTGACCACTGCGCTGTTTGTTTGTACCGCCGTGGCGGTCGGAGTGTTAAAGTGGCTGTCTGTGTTGGCGGTTCCCGCCAGGGTCAGAATCCCATATTTTTTACCGCCAGCCTGTTGGCGGGTTGGCCGCCGCTTTAACACCGACCGCCAGGGTTAGAATCACCCCCTAAATGTCTTGTAGTAGATTCTGATTCTTTAGTACATTTATTTTCCCCTGTGTGTAGGGAAAATCCGACTCAAATGCCATACTTTGCCATCACTTAATGAAACAGAATAACAGAACACCTTGACAACTTTTGCTGGTTTAAAGAATCTTTCTTTCACTTTTCTTACAAACTCCAGGATTTTTAACTCTCACCAGGTCTCATACACATTCATTAACTTATTTACAGTTATTTTTCCAATCACGAAATGGTGTACAATTTTTTTGTGCCTTAAACAAATGTTCCTATACTATAGCTGGTGCCCACTTACTCTTCTTGGATTTTGACATCTACTGCACATTGTTTTTCAAGAAAGGTATCCTGCCCTTACAACCTCAAAAGGGCTGATTCCAGGAGCCAAACAAGGTGTTACTCCAAACACCCACACTGTTCGCCATACTTCTTTTCTCCAGAATAATTTTGAATCACACGCCCATTGTATAATATTTTTATGACCATGTAGAAGCACACAACACCACAATTACCCACAGGGTGATATATTAAAGAAGTCTTGTGTACTGTAACGTTCCTCCTTAGGTATGTTTTGAACATTTTACATGTGAATTAGGTTCATTGTCAGTCAAAACAATTTTCAGCAGTCCTTCTCTTAAAAATATTTTGTCAAAAAAATACATAATAGCTTGAGAATCTGCTTTGGATACAATGGCTATGTCTGTCAATTTCACAAAATGTTCAAACAGTACAACGTCATCCTTAAACTCACCGCCCTTGTTAATAGGGCCCATAATGTCTAGCCCAATTCTCTCCCATGGCATTGCCGGACTCTTAATAGGACACAGTAAAATTTAAAATCACTAATGTTTGTTCGGAATTGCTCCATAGCACACATTCTTTGACTTTCTTCTCAACAGCTAAACCCATTCTAGGCCACCAATATAGGGCTCTACTCTTCATTTTGCCCAAATGGCTTTTGTGACATATATCCATTAACTTGTGTTTTATCATTTCAGGTGGAATTACTCTCCCATTCTGCAACACTTGACCATTTTAAACTGAAAGCTCATGCCTTAACTCCCAATAAGCACATACACTTTCTTTAAGTTCCCTCTTACTAGGCCAACCCTCATGCATCCACTTCAGTACCTTCTTCAATACATCCTTTTCCACTGTTTCCTTCCACTGATCCTCCTGTATACCTTGATTCCCTTCTGCACTCTTCACAACACAACACTTTCCATACTCATCCTTAGGTGTAGATTTTATAGAAATTGACAGACAGATCAAAAAATTAGCAAATCTGTTATTAACACCTTGCACATAGTGCACTCCATAATTATAGCCCAATAACTTGATTAAAATATGAACCAAGTGCAGGACGCATTGAACAACCTCTTCTTATCCACACTTTAGTTAATGGTTTGTGTTCATTGCATAGTGTTGTGCATGTGATAGAGCGGTCCGTAGTAATAATTTACCTGTGTTCGGACGCTCTTTAGGCCGATGAATCTTTTGACTTAGTGGGAACTCTCTGTACTCTTAATCAATCAATTCCATTAAAATCAATAATTAATAACGAACATAAGCAATACCTTGTTCGACATAACACTTGACAATTAATCCAGAATACATTTCGGCGAACCCTGACCTTTCAGTCAGGAATAACCACACCAGTTTATTCAAAGTTAGTGAATTTTATTTCCCTATATTAACAAAGCTAGCACGATATAAATGTGTCTCAACACCAAATGATAAACATATATGAACATTAATAGCTGTCCATAACGGCGGAACAAGTGTAATCTATGTAGCATTTGAATCACAAGGCATTCGATAATAGCTATGCAAATCACTAATACGATAATCTGTAATGAACTAATGGCATACATTTAGTCAGCATAACAAGATCTCAAATTGCATCGTGCGACATATGGGATCCTCGTCTAACCTCAAATTAGCATCTGCATGTGGGACTTCATGCAAAAACAATTTAGCCACATTAATTTAGAAAAAATTCTAACTAGGGATCTTATCAAAATCAGCAGTTGGTTACCTAAAAGAAACACAATGCAATTGTACAATTTCCTCTCATATTTACCAATTACGATCAGCATACAAGGAAGTCTTCGTCTCACAGGTACCGTTCTTCGGTCATCATGGGTACCGTTTCGATCAGCATGGGACGGGGCAAAGGGGCAGGGGTGGACTGGGCAATTGCCTCACGGCGGCAAGGTAAACTACTACTTCATGCAAAGGGATCAAAGTTAAAGTCTCTAAGGCAAGAATCATTTGAAGTCTCTTTCTCTCGATTAGAGAAAGCATCAAAGTCTCTCAAAATGGCGTCGCAGCAAAGTGGGCCATAATAGCTACGAAGTCTACAAAATGGCGGGATGTCCAATAATGGAGAGATGATAGCGCAATGGCAATCATATCGCGTAATGGCTACCTTCTTCTCGTGCACCTGGTTTTTTATAGACAACAGTTCAAGTCCAGTAGGGTCTTCCATTGGAGGGTTCATAGGTTAGCTTCAAATTGACCAATCAAAAACAACAGTTCTCAAGCTTTTACTTAAGCATACATTATCCTTGGAGATGGGTACGCAAGTTGCAACATTGTCTACCAATTAGCTCACTTTCAGAGCCTCCATTGTCCGCACCCGCAAATCGACCTTGAAGTAAAGAGAAAATATGCCAGTCTGGCACGAAACCTTAAGATAAGCATGTGAACAGTTTCTGTGGAAAAGTACAGCTTCAAGCAAAAATACACGTTTATTAGCACAGTGGAAAAATACGAGCATCTAAACCGTGAGACCTGGCAACTAGGCCAAAGCCTCCGCTAAAGTAATGCTAAGCTAAAGCATTTCAAACAAACAAATCGTAGCACACGTTTATGATTATGTCGGATTAGTGCAATTCTAATACACCACGTTATATAAAGCACGCGCATAAATGATGGCAAACTACTCTGAGGGCACATTTTGTCCCCGTACAATCTTTATTAGTTCGGTTAAAGTCACACATGATTATTTCAGCACTACGTTTAAGCGTTAATAAATCAAAACCTTCATTTTCTGCTTCATCAATCCCTCCTCTGATGACTACTTGTCATCACACAAATCATGCCCACAAATTTTATTCCATTAAAATTCTGTCAGTTCCCTTTTCCTTTTAGTTCCCCTAGTTTGCGCTTTGTATTCTTCTGCCATTCTTTTCATAATTTTCTCTTCTTTTCTTCTTTTAATTCTTTCCATAATCATTATTATTCCCCTTTTTATTCCCCAAATTCCAAACACACAAATTATTACTATTAATATTCCTTCTATTATTTTCAATAATATTCCATTCCAAATTCCCCCAATCCAATGTCCCACTGAAGCAAGTCCCTTTCCAACCTTCTCCCACACTCCTGGTTCTTTCAATTCCTTCAAATCTGCACTTTCTTTTGTTAGATTAGCAAGCATAGTTTTAATTTTCACACTATTGTCGGGTATATAGGTACAACAGTGTCGTGCACCAAGCATTTTGCAAACGCCTCCATCCTTTGCTAAAAGAATGTCTAAAGCAAGCCTATTTTGAAGAGTCATAGCTCTTTCCGCTGCAAGTTCAGCATCTATCAGGATTATAGCACCTGAAAACTTTGTCAACATGTTATCCACTATAGTAGACAACTTTCGTATCTTGATGGAATTCAACACAACTCCCAATGAAGGAATCATGGCTCCAAATATATCTCCTACCACAGCAGCTGCGGTCTCTCTTTTCTGGATACGATGGGATCCAGATGTCTTTTGAATCATCGATACGTCATCCAGTTGATAAACCTTTGGGAACACTATACCCAAATAACATCTCCCCCACCATCCCTTTGGAAGACGATAATAGGCATTATACCCACAAATGTAATATACACCTGGAATGACAGGGTCAAGTCCGTTCATCATGAATGTCCATTTGGCCTTAAAAATGAACGTATGTTTACACTCACTCGCTCCTACAAAAATATTTTCGTAATAAGATTCACCTCGATATATACAAAATTTCCCTACATGCCAAGCATCTAAAGCTATTTTCCCTTGTGTCTTTATAGCAGCAAAATCATAATTATCTACTGAAGTCCTCTTATGTAGCTCTTTTTCTAATTTCGCCTTCATTTGTGCCCTTCTATCATCTGTGCGATCTAAAAAGCTTATTTCTACAGCAGAGACTGAGCAAGTAAGGTTCTCCCTATGAGCATGAGCCGTTTCAAAAGGTTGCATTGGCTCGAAAAATTCCCTCATTATTTTAGCATCCCAATCTTTAGCAGTCTGGCTAAGCTGCACTATTATAGGAACATAAGCAAAGGTAACATCATAATTCGAGTAAAAATACTGTATGTTAGTTTGACCATAAAACCTAGACATTACTATACTACATGTAATCCCATATGTAAGAGGCATGTGGTGATAAGTTACCCCTTCCTTTACTGATGTCGGTATCTGTGTACACACATAACAATCTTTCGCATCCTTAGTCTCAACATACTCTGTTAGCAAGCGATAGAAAACGTTATACGAAAGCTCTTTCTTATCGTGCAAGAGCCTCTCATCCAATGCTAGTCTTTTCAATGGGGTTAGTTCAGTGACAGTAACAGGAGCAAAAGTAGAAGCCTCAATATTCTCACTCTCACCCTTTCCATGCATTCCAAGCACAATTGCCATTATTATTAGTACACATGTAATTACCAAGCCTATACACACATATTTACAATATTTCTTTCTATTATTTTGCGTAGCGTACCTAGTCATGATCTGTATAGAATCAGAGAGCTAGAAGCACCTATAAATGAAACTATTTAGCGATTCAGTTACAAAGCTGAACGAGCGCAATGTTCACACCGTCTTCTTCAAAAGGCCAGTCACTTATCGGTTAGCAGCATTTGTCTCAATTCGGCAATAACTCAGTCTTTATCTGTTTAGCAAGTCTCATCCGGTTTAGCAATGTCTCAGCTGGGTTTTTTCTTTCACGTTAGATTGTAGCAAGCAATATCATTTACTATTCTTTCAATCGACAGAGTCTATGAAACTTTTCTTTTCTATTGGTATCTCTTCTTCTTCTTCGTTCTCGATGCTTAGAGATACAAACTCGTCCGTCCAATCGTCATTGACTGCATATGCCCATTAAGGACCGGAATATCTCCTGTTTGCTATCCTTTTCCTTTTCAATTTTGTTTCTCTTTTCGACTCTGCCTCGCTGGCACTTTCCTCTTTTGTCAAGTCTTTTTCCTCACTTGACGATTGTTCCACGACAGTCACTTCCTTTCTTTTCTCTTTCACTTTTGGCCTTCCTCCTTCGTTCAAACTTTCTTTACCCCTTTCTTTTATTGGTGAGATACTTAGTCTTCTCTTTGCACCATGTCCATTTGATGGACCTGCAATCTTTTCTGTGGAAGCTTGAACCATTTCGTTCTGTTCTGCCTCGTTCCCTCCTTCTGGGGAATCAATCACGTTCTCTTTTTCTTTTTCTGTATCGTCTGCTTCTGGGAAAGCCCTCCTCTGATCAGGCTCTCCTGCCTTTTCACCTTTTTCGAGCCCTTCGTCACCGTTATTTTCTTCAGGCTCTTTATCACTTTCAGCTTCTTCAGGCTCCTTGTCACCTTCAGCTGCTTCAGGCTTTTTGCTACCCTCAGCTGCTTCAGGCTTTTTGCTACCCTCAGCTGCTTCAGGTTGTTTGTCACCTTCAGCTTCTGCGTCGCTGTCTGAACTTTCTCCTTGGTCTCCCCCAAGCGAGTTGGTGTCTTCGTCTTCAGAGAATATCTCTTTTTCTCCAGTTTCTGCCTGTTCGCTTTCAGTTCGGTTCTGTTCTGTCTCAGCACTCAGCACTGCTTTGTCAGGCACTGGTAGTTTCAGCGCTTCAACTTCCTCATCTGTGGGACACAACACCTTCTTTGTGTGACTGGCGTGAATCCAGTTGGGAACCCCCGCACACTTCACAGCGGTAGTTGTCGTCAGGATCACTTGAAAAGGGCCTTTCCAACGGGGTTCCAGACACGACTTTCTCACGTGCTTCTTTACCACGACCCAGTCACCTGCTTTCAGTGCGTGTCCTGGACCTTGTATCGGTGGCAAGGTGGTCGCTTCCACCTGGTGAGAGAAAGAGCGAACCACGTCAGCCAGTCCTTTGCAGTAGTCTAACACCATCTCATCTGTAATATTCAAAAGCGCGTTTGCGGGAACTGCAGGAAGTCTCATAGCCCTGCCCATGAGAATTTCATGCGGAGACAATCCAGTCTTTCTATCAGGAGTGTTTCTCATTGACATTAGCACTAAGGGCAATGCGTCAGGCCATTTCAAATTTGTCGATGCACATATTTTTGCCATTCTCGATTTCAGCGTACCATTCATCTGCTCCACCAGTCCTGAGGCTTCAGGGCGATAGCTACAGTGCAGCTTTTGCTCAATGTTCAGCGCTTCGCAAAGTAACTTTATCACCTCGTTATTGAAGTGACTTCCCCTATCTGATTCTAAAGAGATCGGGAATCCGAAACGTGGTATCAACTCCCTCAACAATAGCTTCGCAACTGTAAGGCTGTCATTTCTACGTGTGGGGTATGCCTCAATCCAGTGACTAAAAATGCACACAATCACCAACACATATTTCAGACCTCCATGCACAGGCATCTCAATGAAATCCATCTGCATTCGACTAAAAGGCCCGCTTGCCCTACCAATGTGACTCGCGTTCACAACCGTTCCCTTTCCTGGGTTCATCTGCTGGCAAGTGACACATCGATGGCAAACTGCTTCTGCAGCTTGACGAAATCTGGGGTTAAACCAATCAGTTTTGAACAATCTTATCATGGCATCTCTCCCTAGGTGAGCCTGCCCATGATAGAACCGCGCAAGCTGTGATAAGAGACTGTTTGGCAAAACAAATTTTCCCTCATGTGAAACCCATAACTCGTCTTGTCTCTTTATACATTGTGATTTAATCCAGGAATCTCTTTCATCCTCCCTGACATTATTTTGTAATGCTTTTAGTTCATCTATTGTATCTACGACCTTCAAGGCAAATGCTTCAGCTGGTTCGAGTTCTGGCTCATTTATCGTATTCCAATCATCCCTGAGTAATATACAGTTCAAGGCACAAAATCTTGCGACTTGATCCGCATATGCATTTCCCAGAGAAACATAGTCCTGTCCTTTCGTATGAGCACTACACTTTACCACTGCAACTTCGGCTGGCACTTGAATGGCGTGTAACAATTCCCTTATCCTCTCCCCGTTCTTCACTGGGGATCCTGAAGAAGTCAGGAACCCTCTCTGTGACCATAGTTGTCCAAAGTCATGCACAATCCCAAACCCGTATTGACTATCTGTATAAATGGTGACTTTCATCAATGCAGACAGTTGACATGCTCTTGTAAGGGCTACAAGTTCTGCTACTTGTGCAGAATAGACTCCTTGAAGCCATCCCGCTTCCAAGACCCCTGTTACAGTACATACAGCATATCCTGCTTTCAAAATCCCCATCCCGTCTCTTAGACATGAACCATCAACAAAAAGTATTTGATCATTTTCATCAAGCTTAGTATCCTTAATGTCCGGTCGAGGTTTTGTGCAAAATTCAGTCACCTGAAGGCAGTCATGCTCGACGTCTTCAGCGTTCTCAATTTCGGCATTTTCTCCAGGAAGCAAGGTCACTGGATTCAACGTAGTGCACCTTTTCAGCTGCACATTCGGTGAGCCCAGAATTATCGTTTCATACCTTGTGAGTCTTGCTCCAGTCATGTGTTGCGTTCGGGAGCGGGTCAAAAGTATCTCAACTGAGTGAGGGACCATGACTGTTACTGGGTGTCCCATCACTATTCCTTCACTCTGAGTGAGGCTGATACCAACTGCTGCTACGGCGCGCAAACACCCTGGGAGTGCTGCTGCGACCGGATCCAAAGTAGCTGAAAAATACGCTACTGGTCTGTTTACGCCACCATGGGCTTGGGTCAAGACAGACAGAGAACATGCATCACGTTCATGACAAAACAATGTGAAAGGCTTCGTGTAATCAGGCATACCTAAAGCTGGAGCCCTGCACATGCATTCTTTCAATTCAACAAAAGCATCCATCTCATCTCCTTTCAGCTCAATTTGATCCAAGGCATCCTTCTGGGTCAATTTCAGTAGAGGCTTTGCTAGAGTCGAGAAGTTGGGAATCCACTGGCGACAGTACCCCACCATTCCCAAAAATTTCCTCACTTCCCTCCTCGTCTTTGGTGGACTTATTTGAAGTACACTTGTTATTCTTTCCTTCATTATTCTCCGTGACCCTTTCTCTATTTGGTGACCCAAGTATTTCACTTCCTTCTGACAGAACTGTAATTTGGAAGGAGACACCTTATGTCCATTCCTTCCCAAATGATTCAACAGAGCAATGGTATCGGCTGTGCAGCCACTTTCTGTCTTTGATGCAACCAGTAAGTCATCGATGTACTGTACTAGGGTTGACTCGAACGGCAATTCTAATGCTTCCAAATCTTTCTTTAGAATCTGATTGAAGATTGACGGTGACTCAGAAAACCCTTGAGGAATTCGACACCAACTGTATACTCTGTCTAGGAATTTGAAACAAAAGAGGAATTGGCTGTCCTCATGAAGAGGCACAGAAAAGAATGCTTGTGACAAATCGATGACTGAGAACCATTCGGCATCGCAAGGAATTTGAAACATTATCACAGCTGGATTCGGTACGACAGGGCAGCACTTGACTATGATGTCGTTTATTTTTCTCAAGTCCTGCACAAGTCAGACCTTTCCACTCGGCTTTATTAGTCCCATTATTGGTGAATTACATGGACTGCTTAACACTTCTTTCAGTACCCCCTGCTTTACAAATTCGTCAATGAGTTGAGCAACTTTCATGAGGGTATCTTGTGGCATGTGGTATTGTGGGGTATGGGGAAAGATTGCATTGGGCTTTACAGTCACTTTCACTGGTTCCACTCCTTTCATCAATCCCACCTCTTTCCCCGTCATATCCCACACTTCCCTTCCGACTGTTTCCCGTAATTCGGCTGGAATATCTTCTTCAGTTATCATCGGGAAAAGACAAATCAGAGGATACTCTTCATCGACAGTTTCCATCTCGTCCCCCTCTACACTGTCCTCTTCTTCCCCATCACTGCTCGTCTGTATTGTTATTCCTTCGTTCGAACACATTATCGAGCAACCCAATTTGCACAATAGGTCTCTCCCTAACAGTGCTATCAGGCTTGAGTCACATACCACGAACTGATGTACCCCTTGATAGTTACCGATGCTGACTGGTACCGGATCTGTAATTGGGTTCGTCAGATGTCTGTTTGCTACTCCCACCACTTGAACTGTCCTCCCTGAGAGTGGCAAATTTGGTACTTCACTGCTCTTAACAGTTGACCGTGTGGCTCCCGTGTCAACCAAGAATGAGACACGATGACCCATTACTCTTCCCTCTACGTACGGACCCCTTTGATCAACTTCCAAGGATGCTGCAAGCACACAATCTCCTTCTTCTCCTGAACTTTCACTCTCCCATACGTTGTTTATTCCACTCTCACTGTGTAATGGGAACTATTGTACTGTGCCATTTGTACTCATTACCTGACCCGAGACCTGTGGAGGAACCATCACTTGCTGCTGACTCATTGGTGCCAACGGTATTTGCATTTGCTGATTAGGTACCATAGGTAACTGCTGTTGCATCGGCTGCATTTGCGTCATCTGCATACGAGGCATCTGCATCTGCTGCGGCTGCATAGGTTGTAATCCCTGCAATTGATTTACGGTCTGAAAATTTGGGCTTGGACCTCTCATTTTCGGTCCCCTCATTGTCTGAAATGCATTGACATCATTGTTTTGCTGACCAACACCTGCACCTGCACCTTCCTGCACCACCATTGGGCACTCGCGTTTCCAATGACCTACGATTCCGCACACGTGACACGGCATCACCTTCTTCATTGCCTGCACACCCGTCACAACAGTGTTCAAATCCGGACCATTATTCACAAAACCTCCTCTGCCTCTGCCTCTGGCCTGTGGCTGAAACCCCATGTTTCCCTGCAATTGCAGCTGCGGTTGCGGTACCTGCTGTTGGAACCCTTGCATCCCTTGCAAACCCTGCAAACCTTGCAAACCTGTTTGAGCTGCCTTAAGCTGCATCATCATCACCTTCTCTTTCAACCTTTTCTGTTTCACTTCGATTTCGTCGCTACAGTATTTCGCATAATTCAACACCTCATCAATCGGTTTCGATTGCCAACAAATCAAATGCGACTTTATCATCTGACTTATCTCCGGCCTCAGCCCTTCCACAAATCTGAAGACAAAATGGAGCATGTCCTTCGCCTCTATTGTTTCCGTGCCACTGTAATTCTTGAACGCCTTCAACAACCTCTCATAGTAACTATGAATTGATTCTTTAGCCTCTTGGGCAGTTCGATCAATCTTCTGCCAATCCACGTTTTTCGCGGGTACCTTCGTTTTCAAATGCTCAATCACCTTATAGTACAAGCTCATCACCATAGGTGATGGTGCGCCCGTCTCCCTGTCTCTCTCTGGTTCACTTGTCGGCCAACCTACAGCTCTTTTGCAATCCTCCCACAAATCTGCCGGAACCACAATCTCAAACAGAGTGTTCAGGTCTTCCCAGAGACACTTTGCAAGCTTCACAAACCTGTCAGTCTGTTGATACCATTCAATCGGTTTCTCTCTCAGTTTGGGAAAATCGTCCGTAAAAGACTGAATGTCGCTTCTGTGCCATGGTACATGTACTAATTTTCCCCCTGCTGTCTCCCTCATTGGTAACATTGTTACTGTATCACTACTCTGCGGTCTTTTCTCATTGTGCTCTGTAGCACTGTCCCTCCTCTTTTCCTTCCTCTTTACCCACCTGCTTTCCCATTTGTCTAAGCACCTCCACACTTGTGCACTCTGCAGCAATTCTCTAAGGTGTGTCTTCATGACTGCTGACCTCATGTGTTCAAAATCTGTGGTCCCAAAATCTAACCTGTAGCTCCTGCTCAAGTGTTTCATCTTGTCTATGTCAACCCCGTTTCTGTCAGCTGCTTCTTGCAGACTCTTATGTACCTTGTTCACTTCCTTCGTAATCCTGGGACATAGATACCTCAGCTCTTCTTCCGTGTAGGACTCTAACCTGTTCACACCCATGGTCCCTTCCACCAATTCTTGTGCTTCCATGTTCAACCTGACCCTATTCATATAGTCTTCTCCTTTCCCACTGGCTGAATTTTGTGTGGAGTTTAGACTGTTGAACCATTGTGTCAACTGTTGCGCATTCACCCCCATCAGCGTTGCGTTCACATCGACTGCCATCGATGGTTGAGGCAACTTTTCAGTGTTCGATGTTAAGGGTATTATCAGTGGGGGGCTCGACCTCACCAGTGTTGACTGAGCACATATAGGACTAAACTCCATCAAGGATCCGGGTCCATTGGGTTGAGCCGCTATCGGAGTTATCCCTGGAGTGTTTTCTATGCACCTTCTTTCTGTCCCACTCTGCAGCATTGGTCCCTGACTGCTCATACCTAAGTTAGGCTGACTATACAGAGGTACCGGTGGACCTACAGTAATGGGTAGTGATATCGCATCTGGATTTTGTCCATTTCCCATGTTCTGTGGCATGTTCATTCCCACACCATGGGTCATCATTGCCGGCATGCCCATCTGACTCCCCGTCATCTGAGCATGTGCGTTTCCTCCAAGCATCTGCTTCTGGGGCAGCATAAACTGAGTTGATTCATCTTGTCCCATTGTTTGGTTGTAACCGTTCTGTCCTCCCCTTACGGTCGGTTCTAGAATTGTTCCTCCACTGTTGTCACTACTGTAGTACCCTGGCATCTGCGGCTGATAATTTTCTGCTGGTTTCAACACGGGCACATCTGGATATATTCTCCTATCCTGCGGTATCTGCGGGGTGAACGGCAGACTCGGGTCCTTAAATCCCGATGATGCTCCTGAACTCTGAGTTTCACTGTTCTGTACCGATGCCGGAGGGGCAGAACTGGTACTTGGACCTTGTCCATCTCCTGCATAAGGCGGTGGACGGTCGTTCAGCAATTGCATTATTAGCTCCTCATCCTCTAACTCCTCTTCTCTTCTCAACTTTTCCTCGTCCTCTCTATCCTTGGAACACATCCTGTCTGTCTTACAGGTGGCTTTCTTACCTGTCTCCTCTCCTTCCTTAGTAATTGCGGGGAACAATTTTATCCCCTACAATACATCTGACCTCCACACCTTCTGTGCATTATCCCACCTAGCGTCCGCTAGTGTCTTTTCTACCTTCCTCATTCTGGTCTCGAACTTCTTTTGCTGTTGCTGTCTGGCCATTAGTTCCCAAATCGCTAGAGCCTCAAACTGTGCTGGCCTTGGAGGCACCTTCATGTCGTACATCGTAAATCTCAAATTCTCTAGAATCCTTATATTGAATGTCCCATGTATCGGGAACGCTACACTCCCATGTTTCTCTGTCAACTTGTGCCATTGCTTTAGCCAAAGGCACGGAGCTACCCCCTTCTCTTCCATTACAATGTAAGCTGGTGTACCTTCGGGCGGCGTCTCCTCTCCTACGCTCGCTTTAATGTAAGACTCCCCCTTCATCGCACTCCTAAATGCTTTAAAGAATTTAATTTTCTCGTCTTTTATTTCACAAAGTTTGTAATCAATAGGTGACTTTAATTCCCGGAATACTCTTCACCTGCCTTTCCCCTTCCAATCGAGCCCCACGGACTGCGTCCAATCCGTGCGCGACCCTTCTCTGCAACCAACCTATCCCAGCGCGGCTCCTAGTGACGTCACGATCACACACACTGCGGCTGACAAAGCCTCGCGGCTAGTCTTCCTTCACTCACCTCCTCTCGTAACAACTTCTTGCATGTATCGCGAGCTACCAAAAATAAAACAGATCTGTCGGTTTACTACAGGAAGGGTAACACAGTCGCTTCAGGACCTTAGGGACCTTTCACCAGCCTCTGCCGCTATTCCGTCTTTCTCGGTCCCCACATTCGCAAGCAAATCTGACCCGCAGACCTACTCTCAACTTGTCAATGATCTATTCTAGTGCACTTAGAATCTTGTCAAAGCCCGAAGTCGAAGTTTCTTTCACTCCCTAACACTCGTACCGACTCGTTGACCACGCCTGATCAACCTACTAAACCGCCCAGACCACAACATGGATCAACATACTCCGGAGTCTCTTGACCTCGCAGGGCCCGTCTCAACAACAACAACCACGTGGACCTTTTTATGCACAAAGCGCCACACGCACATGAAGTTCGACGACTTCCCTACTCTCACACTCGGAGCCGCACCTCCGCTATCTCTATGAAGTTCGACGACTTCACTACTTCTACACTCGGAGTCGCACCTCCGCTATCCTCTAAAAAGAAAAATCCTCGCAACCTTTTCACACACCCTGCGGCAATAAGCTGTGCAAGCGCAAAACCCTAACTTCACTCATACCATCACTAGTACCGCCAACGCTTATTCCACACCTCCGTTCTCTCCATTCGCAAGCTCCGAGATCCCGGGAAAGTCGCGGTGGACCTAGCCCATCATCATTCTGTCAATCTGTTTTACCCAAGAAAAATCTAATTCAATTTCTCGAATGGGGTCTCAAAATGCGTAACCGTTAATTCAACACCATGTACTTTAAGAGTACAAGGTCCCAAAAGACGAAACCGTCCTCTGCTACCATCTACTGATAGAGCGGTCCGTAGTAATAATTTACCTGTGTTCGGACGCTCTTTAGGCCGATGAATCTTTTGACTTAGTGGGAACTCTCTGTACTCTTAATCAATCAATTCCATTAAAATCAATAATTAATAACGAACATAAGCAATACCTTGTTCGACATAACACTTGACAATTAATCCAGAATACATTTCGGCGAACCCTGACCTTTCAGTCAGGAATAACCACACCAGTTTATTCAAAGTTAGTGAATTTTATTTCCCTATATTAACAAAGCTAGCACGATATAAATGTGTCTCAACACCAAATGATAAACATATATGAACATTAATAGCTGTCCATAACGGCGGAACAAGTGTAATCTATGTAGCATTTGAATCACAAGGCATTCGATAATAGCTATGCAAATCACTAATACGATAATCTGTAATGAACTAATGGCATACATTTAGTCAGCATAACAAGATCTCAAATTGCATCGTGCGACATATGGGATCCTCGTCTAACCTCAAATTAGCATCTGCATGTGGGACTTCATGCAAAAACAATTTAGCCACATTAATTTAGAAAAAATTCTAACTAGGGATCTTATCAAAATCAGCAGTTGGTTACCTAAAAGAAACACAATGCAATTGTACAATTTCCTCTCATATTTACCAATTACGATCAGCATACAAGGAAGTCTTCGTCTCACAGGTACCGTTCTTCGGTCATCATGGGTACCGTTTCAATCAGCATGGGACGGGGCAAAGGGGCAGGGGTGGACTGGGCAATTGCCTCACGGCGGCAAGGTAAACTACTACTTCATGCAAAGGGATCAAAGTTAAAGTCTCTAAGGCAAGAATCATTTGAAGTCTCTTTCTCTCGATTAGAGAAAGCATCAAAGTCTCTCAAAATGGCGTCGCAGCAAAGTGGGCCATAATAGCTACGAAGTCTACAAAATGGCGGGATGTCCAATAATGGAGAGATGATAGCGCAATGGCAATCATATCGCGTAATGGCTACCTTCTTCTCGTGCACCTGGTTTTTTATAGACAACAGTTCAAGTCCAGTAGGGTCTTCCATTGGAGGGTTCATAGGTTAGCTTCAAATTGACCAATCAAAAACGACAGTTCTCAAGCTTTTACTTAAGCATACATTATCCTTGGAGATGGGTACGCAAGTTGCAACATTGTCTACCAATTAGCTCACTTTCAGAGCCTCCATTGTCCGCACCTGCAAATCGACCTTGAAGTAAAGAGAAAATATGCCAGTCTGGCACGAAACCTTAAGATAAGCATGTGAACAGTTTCTGTGGAAAAGTACAGCTTCAAGCAAAAATACACGTTTATTAGCACAGTGGAAAAATACGAGCATCTAAACCGTGAGACCAGGCAACTTGGCCAAAGCCTCCTCTAAAGTAATGCTAAGCTAAAGCATTTCAAACAAACAAATCGTAGCACACGTTTATGATTATGTCGGATTAGTGCAATGCTAATACACCACGTTATATAAAGCACGCGCATAAATGATGGCAAACTACTCTGAGGGCACATTTTGTCCCCGTACAATCTTTATTAGTTTGGTTAAAGTCACACATGATTATTTCAGCACTACGTTTAAGCGTTAATAAATCAAAACCTTCATTTTCTGCTTCATCACATGCACCCCAAATGTAAGTTCTGTAATGTTCTGACCCCCTCACATAAGCGAAAGCTCCTCTTTCAATTACGGAATAGTTTCCTCTGTGGGGGCAACCTTGCAAAATTATTTGTGTCAGAACTAAACCCAATCCCTTACAACTTGCACCTGTGGTTACTACACTTCGTAACTCGGGATCAAAACCATGCAAGGAGGTTCACAACATATGTTATCTTTGATTGATTGAAATGCTTCCGGACACTTATTTGAACACAAAAATTCACATTTGTTTTTCAAAACTCACCTAATTTGGAATGTTTTGCTTGAAAAATGATTCATATACCTGGAATAAAATTCTGCAAATCCCAAGAACGCCCTTACTTCATCCTTATTTGCAGGAGCTGGGGCATTTTTCATTATTCCTTGCGAGTGGAAACTGGTTAACTATGATATTCTTACTTAGGTCTACGATAATCTGAGTTTTCCATTGGCATGTTGTGGTATTATTAAAGGTGCAACCCAATCAGATTCTATAGATTCTATGATTCCTGCCTTCTGTAGTTTCTCCAATTCCTTGGATACATCTTCTCTAATTCCCAGAGGACTATTTCTCTCCTTATGAATGCATGGTACAGCATAAACCCCTAAGATGATTTTGTGATGGAAACATTTAAAACCCCTTTATCACCAGAAAACACTACTGGATATGCTCTTAAAATCTGTGTGTCTACTCCTGAACTACTAACACTGGTTGCGAACTGCTAGGAGCCAAGAGAATACCTAGATCACCTTGATCCCACCACCCTAATACAGATGGATCAGATTTTGAGACATAAAATTTGCATTATGCTGCCAAATGTTTGAACACAAAACTAAGGGCCAGATGTATGTAGTTTCTGAACTGCGACTCGCAAATTGTGAGTACGAAGAGACTCGCAATTTGTGAGTCGCAATTCAGAATGCAGGATGGTGTCCCTGACACCATCTGCGACTTGCAAGGGGGTCGCAAAGGCCCTCCTCATTAATAGTAAGGAGGTGGGTTGCAATTTGCAACCCCCTTGAGACTCGTTGCACTCACAGGGATGGTGGCCTGCTGGAGAGAGCAGACCACCATGTCTGTGACTGCTTTTAAATAAAGCAGTTTTTTATTTTTGGAATGCAGCCCGTTTTCCTTAAATGAAAACAAGATGCATTACAAAACTAAAAAATGAAACATAGGATCACTGCCTGCTCTGAAAAAATGTTTTTAATGCCATTCACAAAGGGGAAGGGGTCCCATGGGGACCCCTTCCCTTTTGCGAATGGCTAGCACCCATTTGAAATGGGTGCTAACTGCGATTGTTTTGCGACCGCGTTTGTGGTCACAAAACAATATAGCATTGCACTGCAACTCGCAATTAGGAAGGGGAATACCCCTTCCTAATTGCGACTCACAGTCCTGTTTTGCGAATCGGTTACCAGGTTACCGTCTTTCAAAATGGGGATTGGGCATCGCAATGTGCTTTTTGCACGTCGCAAACAGCAACATTTGCTGTTTGCGACGTGCAAAAAGTTTTTTACATCTGCCTCTAATTTCCTGAGGTCAAATAACATAATAGGTTTTCCTGTGAAACTTTTATGAGAAATATCAGAGGACTAGTCTTTCTCCTAGTTTTGGTTTACATTTCTTTGTCCACACATCCTCATTTATTATAGTATACGGCGACCCACAATCTGTAGTGATTGTTAGATACACACCCCCAATAATCAACTCACATGTAGGTTTTGTCCTATTAACAAGTATATTCAAAACCTCTTGGGATGTGTCTACACACAAAACACACATTAGTGTCTCCATTTACTCTGTCTTGTGACTCAGATTCTGAGTCATCATGTAAAATGTTCCTCCTGCAAAACATTTTAAAATGCCTGAATATACCACACCCTGAACATTTTTAATTCTGGGCCAGGCATTTCTTTTCACTGGCCATGTTAGAAATTGGGGTTCTGGTATCTGGAACCACAGTCCAAGTCAGGGTAAGTTACAAATACACTTTAGTTTAACCTGTGCTCACCCTCTGGTACCTTGGCATAGAGCAGTCAGGCTTAACGTACAAGGCAATGTATAAAGTTCAACATTTCAAAAGGTAAAACAGTGAAAACACCTCACCTGGTTTGAAAAATAGACCTTAGTTTATTAAGTAAAACAAGACCAAAATGGAAACCTGCATAATGAATTTTTAAAGAATAAACTGTAAAATAGAGTTTAGAAGCAGGAAGTTCCAGTCAGGGATATGTGGTCATGCCAGACAGGGACAGAGTCACTTAGGCAGGCTAAACAAAAGTACCTTGATCCTGGTTTCATCAACATCAAGGAAGATGCGAGGTGCAGCCGAGGCAAAGAGTTGGTTCCAATCCCGCAACAAACAAAAGGATGGTTTTCTCCAGGCAAAGTTGATTCGAGGGTGATGTGCTGGTATAAAATGTGATGCATCATTTCTTCTCCCGTAGCAGAGGATGCATCATTTTCAAAGGCAATGCACTGGTTCTGAAGGCAATGCGCTGGGCCCGCTCCATGCAACGTCGAGGATCCGCTGTTTCCGATCAATGCAAAAGTGAATATGCGCCAGTTCTGAACCCCGCATGATGAAGATGCAACAGGTCCGATGACAATGCATGAGTTGATTCAAGAATCACCTCACTTCAACCGGTCCAGGACTGGAGTGGTCCCACTTGGCAGGCCAGACTCATAGCTGGTAGAGTCCAGGTGCAGATGCAGGTAAGTTGGAAGTCTTTTATGCCCCTGAGACTTCAGAAAGCAGGAGACCAGTCGTCTAGCCCTTGGATTCACTCTGGGTTCTGAGGTAAAGAGATGCAGATCCAGTTCTTCTCACTCCCAGTCAAGAGGCAGCAGATTAGCACAGTAAACCAGGAGTCCAGGAGAGTAGCAGCCCAGCAGAGTGGCAGTCCTTGTAGCAGCATAGCAGTCTTTCTTCCTGGCAGAGTATCCACTGGTCCAGAAGTGTACTGAAGTGTTGGTGTTAGAGGTTCCCTTGTGCCTTTGAACTGGGAAGACTTCAAATAAAGGCTTTTTTTTAAATGCAGAGTTCCTCCCTTTCTGTCCCAGCTTCAGACTCACCATGGGGGTATGCAGTCCTTTGTGTAGGGACAGGACACAGCCTATTTAGGTGTAACTGCCCACGATGACCCGTAAGGATGTAGATGGCCCATTAGTCACACCTAAGCTCCCTTTGCTTCTGAATCTCTAAAGGGAATGCACAAAGCCCAGCTGTAACCCAACCCAGACGCACATTCAGAGACAGGCAAGAGACAGCAAACGCCAAAAGTAAGAAAATGCCAACTTTCTAAAAGTGCCATTTTCAAAACTGCAATTTAAAATCTGACTTCACCATAAGTTGTGATTTAAAATGTTTGAGTCCAGAGACACCAAACAAAAAAAAACTATCCCTTCCCCATTGTGAATTACACATATAAAATGTAATAATGTAATCCCAATGTTATCCTATAGGAATGGTAGGCCTTGCAGTAGTGAACAATTACTTTGGGAGTTTTCACTAGCAGGACACGTAAACCTTAAAAGTACATACCTTGCCTTTTAAATACATTACACCCTGCTCTCTGGGCTGTTCTGGGCCTAAAGTTGGGGTGTCTTATATGTAAAAATTGGGAAGGTTTGGGCCTGGTAAAAGGGTTAATGTGCCAGGTTGTCATGGCTGTGTATAACTGCACACACAGGATCTGGAATTGCGGGCCTGAGAAATGGTTAGATGGCTCTTTAAATGGGTGGCACAATGACTACTGCACTAGTAGCATTTAATTTACAGGCCCTGCTCACATGTAGTGCACTTTACTAGGGACTTATAAGTAAATTAAATATGCCAATTGGTGATGAACCAATATTGTCACGTTTAGTGGATTGTCACAAGAACTTTAGCATTGGTAAAGTGCAGAAAGTCCTAAATCCAGCAAATACAAGGCCAGAAAAATGGAAGAAGAAGGCAAAAAGTTGGAGGGAAGACCACCCTAAGGCTTTTAGGTCTTACATGTATTTCACCTCAGCTCAAAGTGGGGAGAGTTACCTAACCCCTTGGGAGCTCTCTAAGGTGGAAAAAAAAGAGAGACCATCAGCACTGGTCTGGTCTGACCCAAGACGGTGTTCCACCATAAAGACCATTCCTGGTAAGGAGGTGGACCACCCAACAGTTTGAGATTTTTACCCCTAATCAGCATGAGGCATCTGAGAGGCCTGTGGTCTATCTGAACGAGGAAGTGAGTCCCAAACAGGTATGGTCTCAACTTCTTCAGTTCCGAGATCACAGCAAAAGCTTCTTTTTCAGTAGCGCTCCACCTTTGTTCCAGCTGGAATCTGTTCCTGTTGAAATAAACTACTACTAATGACGGCTATTGGTTGATCTCGGCCCTCATCATTTAGCTGTGCTAAGATTGCCCCTATGCCATGCTCTGAAGTGTATGTTTGCACAATGAATTGTTTAGATAAATCATATGTTGTACACATGACTTACTTGAGAGAATCAAAGGCTTTCTCACAAGCCTCTAACCAGATCACCAATCTGTGCTGCTTCGTAGAAGTCAGCTTGGTTAAGGGGCAACAATGATGCCATAGCCCTGAACAAATCTTCTGTAGTAGCCTGTGAGGCCTACAAACCCAGTGTGATGCCCGCATCTTAAGAATGGGCCGAGCAACAATAAGGGTAGACACAGCAATCAAATATCAGGAAGTCACAGAAACCAAGATCATTCACTGGCAGAAGAAGGACCATGTGCCTGGGGACTACATTTCCTATCGGCCCCAGGTGCTCTAATGTGGACCACACGACGTAACCCTTGCATCTTAGGAGTGGCCTATCAATAATGAGGGTGAACGCAGCGGTACCATAGAGGCACAGCTATAGATGGAAAGGCAGGACCTTCACCTTGATGAAGTCAGGAGAAAGCTGGGTGGGGCTTGGGCCTTATAGATCTGTCATTTTCTCTCTCTCGATAGTTGACATTGCATGATTGATGAAGTAAGGAGCCAGCTTGGGGCACTGGGGCCCAATAGATCCTCTAACCCTTGCTTTTTATATCTGCAACTGAGATGATGGTGAGAATATTTTTCCTCTGATCAATGGGGCCTGAAATTTAAAATTGATACAGATTGCCACACCAGGCAGTATATATTACAACATAGCAAGTTTTTCACTTTTCATTATGGCACTGTGGCAGTCTCACCCCCTAGGTAAATGAAGTTGTCTTTTTTGTTTATGTCAGTGCACATGTGTGTGCTGTTGTTGTATTAAACAATGTTACCATATGGCCCTTCAAAGCTGATTAGATTAGTGTAACACATATTTCATGGTCATACGTCTCATGTTTATTTCTATGCTATGGCTGAGTGTAACAGAGAGTGGTAACTCTGCCCACATTTCCTAATATGACTTGATTCTGTCATGTTCTTATGAGACTCACAATATCACAAGGGGCCATGGTGATGTATGTTTTAGTACCATAGGAGACAAAACAGTATTCCACACACAAGATAACTATGATTAGATTTCCTTCTATAGATGGTTATAATTTCCCTGCATATTCCTCTGATATGGAACTGGCTGCAGTATTTCAGAGAGTATCTATTTGATGGAAGACCTTTCTTTTCCTCTTCTCCTTGTTCTCCCAAAATGCTGCTTATTAAAAGGATCCCCAATGTATACAAAGCTCTGTTTCCTTCCGTTGTGATCTTGTGGCCCCAACTGATCTAGAGTTGAACTGATGCACCAGAGAGAAGCAACCAGTTATCATCTTTTCTTAGTGTGTGACAACATAGTGACTGATGTCTGCAGGATAAGTTTGTGTACATGAGTGTTACAAGCTCATATTAGGTTTGCATACACTGAATGTATATAATTCATTGAAAAGTGAACCATCCATGTTTCTCATTGAGTGTGTTCTGAGTGACTCACATGGCAAACACTATTTTAATCCTTCGTTTACATTTCTTTCTCTTTTATTTCATACATTGGACATATGATTCTAATTTTTGCTTTATCTCCTTAGGTGCACTGACAGCATCTAGTTAATAGGTGAATTCATGAATGAATGAATGAAAGCTTCTTCTATAGCACACAGCTTCTCATAATGAGTGTCCTAGTGCTTATTGTAATTGCGTGAACAGGCAATTGCGTGAATAGGAATGTTTTCAACTCTTTTTAAATTTTGTCTTCCACCGTAATAGACCTTATATGTATGGGTAGTTGATTCCACAGTTTGGCAGCTAAAGGTAAGACCTACTCTTACCATTTTGCATGACATGACTTAGGCATGCTTCACCGACAGTAGGGCACATTTTTGGATTTGACCTGACAAAGGCCCAGACCCTTCACCTGGAAGCTGTTTTGTCTAGGTGGGTATCCATATGAATAGTTGAAACATGTTGGGATTAGTGGACGTGGATTTGTGGTGAGACCTTATCATTTCAAGACACCCCACTGTGGTGTTCCTGAAGATGGAACAATACTTTTTAATCCTACCCTGTGCAACCTTATTAATAAAGGAGATTTCCTAGGTACACACAGAGGCAGTTTTTTAGACTTAGAGCCTGATTTAAAAGGGCCTAACACCACCTTAGCACCATCATGGCATAATTTATTTTACGCTAACACTTCACTAAAGTGGCTTTTCACACGTGCCATATTTACAAAGTGGTGCAATGCATGAATTGCACGACTTTGTAAACCCATGTGCCACATCATACCTGCCCCAGGCATAATGTATGCAAGGGGGGGCCAAAAAAATGGTGCAAGGTAATTTAACAGATTTCCTTGCACCATTTATTTCAGCCCTGTTAACGCCTGCTCAGACATTAAAAGGGGACATGCCATTGAATACAATAGGCCCCTATGTACTCTGCAGGAGTAGCGCCAAACTTTTTTGTACATCAATAACGTCAGGAATTCTGATGCTATCGCCTCCTACCCTGCACCATGGTGTGCTGCATTTTAAATACGGTGCACACATGGTGGCGGTAGGGGGGCACTAAGGGGAGCAAGGAAAGTAGAGCTGCACTGGGTGCAGCACCCCTTTACTTAAATCAGCTGCTTAGCATCTGGATCCCTACATTTATCACAGCACACTTTATCCTGTGCTCCCTTTTCCCAAATACTTTTTTTAAGTCAAGGTTGAGACCGCCCACTTAGTATCATCTTATCCTGGCGGGGCAGACTGGCCTAGGGTGAAGTATGCTAAGACAATGTGGGTGGCCCTTTCCAGCCAAAATCAACAATTGTAATGAAAGTAGAAAACAAGGTTAGCTAAGGTTTGCCATTCCCTAATTAGCTTGTGTGGATCGCAGGTTTGAACTACCTTTGAGTGGTATTAGTATAAGAGTTAGAGACTGTGGGACAATAGATTAGTTCTCCTATCTCTCTTCTTTGAATTTGAGGCCTAGAAATGCCTTCACTTCGGTTTGAGTTTTAGGTGGTTTCCAGGCCATTATAGTCTGAATCTTGGAGGGCCTGATTTATAACTTGGCAGATGGGTTACTCCATCACAATGGTGACGGATATCCCGTCCACCAAATCCCATATAGTATGATGGCATTTAGATTTTGTGGGATGGGATATCTGTCACTGTTGTGACAGTGTAAACTGTCCACTGAGTTCTAAATCAGACCCTTGCTCTGAAGGGGCTGCACCTTGCCCATACCTACCAGATGTCCCAGGGACACCAGGTAACTTTACCTTATCTGGCACTTACACACTTAATGGTCAGGCCACACTGTTGCAAGGCCTGAAAGCACCTCATGGAGGTGGTGCAGTTCCTCTCAGTTGGAACTATAAGCAACAAAGTAATCTAGGTAAGAAGCACAAAAGATCTCCTTACCAGCCAGGCCTCTGTTAAGCAACTTTTGGAATTTAGAAGGGGCATTCTTCAATCCAAAGGGCATCACCTGAAACTTGGCCCTCTAGGGTTGAAAATGCTGACCTCTCTTAAGTCCTTTCCGTCAGGGTGATCTGCTAGTTCCCTGATGACAAATCAAAAAGTATTGAGGACTTTGGTAGCGCCCAGGCTGTCAATGAGCTCATCAGCTCAGGAGATGGGGTGTGCATCATTCCTGGTGACTGAGTCCAGTTCTCAATAGTCCCTGCAAAATCAGAGTTCTGGTGTGGTGCCTGGTTTGGCAGCCTTTTGTGGCAACACCACAAGGCTGGTCTAAGGCCTGCTACAGGGATGAATCACTCCTAATCCCACCATCTTACAGACATCCCCCTTGATGCTGGCTCTCACCTTGTTGACAAACTGTACATTTTGTTCTATACAGGTGGACTGTCTCCAGTGCCAATATTATGGATGCACAGATGCGTGAATCCAGGGTTGAGTGAGAACAGGAAGGGAAGCTGTCCCAGCAACTGGTAACAGTCACCCTGTTATTCTGGGGTCAGGGTAATAGAGAGGTTAACACCCTCCACTGACCCATTGTGTTCCTGTGCAGAGAGGAGGCCAGCAAGAGGTTCACTCTCCTCTTCACCCCCCTCCTCTGTCACAAGGAGTATGCTCACTTTGGACCTCTCAAAATAAGGTTTAAGTCAGTTCACATTGAGCACCCGTAGGGGATTATAGGGGTTTGGATGTCCACCAAGTAGGTGGCCTTCCCCTTGGTTTCCTTGATTTTGTATGGGCCAGTCCAGCAGCTCTGGTTCCATGATGCACATTTTCTGGCCAGGCAGAGTAGCCTTCTGGTCATAGCAAGGTTTCATGACCTCTTGGCTGGCCTCTAGATTGCTTTTTTACATTTTTCCAGAAGTGGTGCATTTGATTGCAGAGGGCCAGCATGTAGCTGCCCACATCCTGTGGTGGTTTCTTGGGAGCATCCTCCCATCATCCATGACTGGCCTTAGATGTCCCCTAAAAGGGTGGCCATAGGAGAGCTCAAAGGGACTGAACCTTACTCCTTTCTGTGTCAACTCCTTGTAGGCAAAGAGAAGGTATGGCAAGAGGATATCCCAATTATGCCTCATGAGCATGGGCAGGCCAATAATTATGCATTTTAAGGTTTTGTTGAACCTCTCTACAAGGCCATTGGTTTGAGAGTAATAGGGTGTGGTGAACTTGTAGGTCACACCATACTCATCACACAATAACTTCATGTATGCAGACATGAAGTTACTGCCTCTGTCTGACACTACCTCCCTGGGAAACCTAACATAGGTAAACATCCCCATAAGAGCTCTAGAATCCACAGGTGCAGCCACTGACCTCAGAGGGATTGCCTCTGGGTATCGGGTGGCATGGTCCACCAAGACCAGAGCAAAGATTTTGCCTAAGGCTGTTTTGGGGTCCAAAGGTCCAATGAGGTTGATGGGGTTGCCCATGACTGATAATAGAAGCATGGCAGCTTTTTGCTTTTTTCCCACTGGCCTGGCAGGTGGAGCAGGGACTACAGAAAGCACCTGAGGTTGTTCTCATTCTGGACCATAGTATGTGATAAGCCTGGTGAAGGTGTTGTCTTGTCCCAAATATCCTGCCAAGGGTATGTCATGAGTAAAACCTAGTTGGAAAGCCCTGTAACATTGGGGGACCACCAGCACATGGGCTGCCTCAATACCATGAGCTTTAGGTTCACTATATAGGAGATCATTCTCCCAGTAGACTAGGTGATTCCGAAAGTCTTCACCTGCTGCATGGGCTGAGTGAGGCCTGTCACCTCAAGCCCTCAAGAGGGGGACACTCCTTCACGTGCTTGGCAGTAATCCTCCTCGGTAGGCCCACCCTCAAATTGCCAGCTAGCAAGCTCAGATAAGTCACCCAGGACAGCAATGTCCTACCTAGTTGGCTTCTGACCTCCACCTCAGGGACCCCATCAACCTCCACCACTGGAATTTAATGGCCTGGTTTCCCATGTCCCTTGCACCTCTCCTTGGCAGCTGTGTGGGCCTTGTAGGCAATCCCATCACCTCCAAGTGAGACCTGAGCTCTACCTCCCTCCAGGCAGTATCCTTCAGGGAGTTTCTTAGGGCTCATGGCAACTTTCAGAGAATCTGAGACCCCCCACCAAACAATGGGATCCAGAGCCACTGGTAGATGGCTCTCACAATTGTTGGTGACTATGCCTTGGTGGAATGTGTTTATAGGACCTCTCTGCAGACACCAGCTGAAACCTGACAGTAGTCATGCTGGCTCCTATGTCTCACAAAACTTCTAGCAACGTCTATACTTTAAGTATTTGCAGGCATGTGGCCATTTGGCACTATTTCTTTAACTCTCAGGGAAACAAGGGTCCCCCCTGTATGACACCCCCCGCCAAGCTAACTGGGGCCTCCTCTGCCCTGAGTGCTACACTCACCAACCCTGGTGTCAGCCCACAGGTGGGGTGCTGTGTTTTTATGGGACATTTTGACTTGCCCTTGGAATGCCCATACTTGTGGCACTCTGTACACTGGGGCACACAGCTCCCTCTCTTATTTAAAACACCATCTTCTTAGGGTCAGACTGATACTAGTTACTGCTACTCCCTTGGGATTTTTTTTGGGTGCCTTTAGAGAACTCCTTATGATTTCCTCCCCCTTTTTCTTCTGTTGGGAACCTTGACCACCTTTGTGAAAGTCCTCCCCAGACACCTTTTTGGACACTCTGGTGCTGGCTGTCCTCAGGAAGTTTCCTGGGGTCAGCCAGCCTACTGTCCTCTGGCTGCTGCTGCAACTCAGGAAAACAGATACTGAGCATGTGCTTTCTCATGATTAAATGGTACAACCCAATAAAATCATTGACCTTGCTGCCCCTCACCCAGCCATTCAGTGCCTTACTGGAGTAACAAAATCTACTCAGGATTGCCTGGGGAGTTCCTGGCTGTCCTTGGACCTTTGGAGATACTTTTCGTGAGTCAGCCTAAATTTGTCAACTAAAGTGTCATTCATAGGGGAATACTGCATTTGGTCTCCAACCTCTAATGACAAAAGTGTGTCCCTCCCAAGTGCTGGCATGTGTTTCCACAGACCACCCCCCCCACACACACATAACCGGGCACCAAATCCTTCGGTACATGAATCCTTTTTTTTCTCCATCAGGTACTGCATGTATGCTGCCACCATCACTGCTGGAATCTCCCTGCCTAACCTTGATATCCTGCTCTTTCAGACTCAGCTCATGAGCCAGTAAACGGTTTTCCTCTGCTAAGACTTTTTGTGCCTCTGCCGTTTTGGCCTCCCTTTTAGCCTTTTTTCTCGTTGGCCACCATTTGCAATTTGCCCATCTGCAGCTTGAGTGCTCTCTCTCCTCTCCCTCAGCTGCTCTGGAGATACGACACAGGAGAAGACCCTGCTTCCTACTCCCACAGGGAGCTCAAATCCAGGGATTTCACCTTCAGCCGCTACAGGTGGTTCTTCAGAAGAACCATTCTCAAGCTCCCCCAATCCATCATTCTCCTTGGAGTGGGCTTCTGCCCAGGGCCTCAGCACCTTTTGAAATTCCACCTTCTTGGTGCCACTCTTGACAGAAACCGCAGTCTCCTTACAAAAATCTTTAGGATGAGCCACTGTTTGTGTTTCCAAGTTGGCTGGCTCAATTCCATGATTACAGTTGTAGAACCAGCAGCCAGAGACATGATTTTGAGGAAAAATTAAATAATGCCAATCAAGAAGAATTGCAAATTCAGGATAGTTGTGGATGTGGATGGGTAATGTACACCAAGCTACTATATGGCACTGTATAAACACAAATCCAATCCTCACCGCTGATCACCAATGTTAGATATTAGGTTTCTGCTTGGCAGAGGAATGCACCACATCCAAGCAACAACCACAATCATAATCAAGTCACAAACACACCCTAGGTTAACCAGGGCTACCCCACCTGCAACTTGGAACAGAGCAGTCAGGCATAACTTTAGAAGCAACGTGTAAAGTATTTGTGCAATACTTCAAATAGGAAAACAGTGAATACACTGCACAAAAAGATACCACACCTAGTTAGAAAAATATTACGTAATGTAATAAATAAAACAAAACCAAAATGGCAAACATCCAATAAGTAGAACTTGAGTTATTATTTTTTAAAGAATAAACTGTAAAATAGCTCCTTGAATCAAGCATAGCCAATCAGGGATATCTGGTCGTGCCATACTGGGACAAAGTCAAAAGTTCAGGCCAACTGAGATGGAGTGCAGGGCAGATGCAGGGACCGACTTAGGCCCGCTAAAAAAAGTACCTTGATCCTGGTTGGGTCGACGTCGAGGAAGATGCGAGGTGCAGCTGAGATGATGCATCGGTTCCGATCCTGCAACAAAAGGAGGTGGTTGGATTTTCCCCATGCAAAATTGGTGATGCATCAGTTTCCAAGAGCAATGCGGTGGTCCCCAATATGATGCATCAGTGCTTCTCCTATTGCAGAAGATGCATCTATGCTAAAGGCAATGCACTGGTTCCAAAGGTGATGTGCCGGGCTGGCTCCACATGGTTACAAGGATGCGCTGGTTCTGATCAATGCAAAGATGAAGATGCACCAATTCTGATCCCAACAATGGTGAAGATATGCCGGTTTCAATGAGGATGCATGGGTTGACTGAAGAAGCACCTCAGGCCTCACTTCCAAGGGCTCAGGACTGGGGTGGCACCACTTTGCAGGGCAGACTCACAGCTGGCAGAGTCCAGTTGCAGATGTAGGTAAGTTGAAAGTCTTTTATTCCCCTGAAACTTTAGAGAACAGGAGAATGGTCAGCTGGCCCTTGGAGTAATTCTGGATTATGATGCAGGTCCAGTCCTTCTCACTCCTACATAAGAGGAGTCCAGCACAGTAGCAGTCCAGCAACGTGGTTGTCCTTGGGGCAGCACAACCATTCTTCTTTCTGGCAGTGTATTCATCAGTCCAGAAGTGTACTGCAGTGGTGGTGTCAGAGGTTCAGTACTTATACCCAGTTGTTTCTTTGTAGTGCAGGAGTTGTTTCCTGCCCTGGCTCCATACTCACTACAGCATCCTGTCAAATGCTCATGTCTATAGGCGCAATAAACATCAGGTATTGTTACCTACATCACGTAGTACACAGCAGTAATGTCATACCCATGCTGCCCAATCCAGGGTCTACCCCGTGTCACAATAGCTGCAATGCCACCATGCAACATCTCAACTGTCATACTGCATCAGCATTGAGGGGGAGGACATATGTGTCTAGCTAGTGAAACACACCCGCACAGGCATAAGAGGAAATGGAACATTTCCAGGCCCATCAGTGCAATCTAATGTAGCACACATTGGCAAACATCAGCATGACACACTACCAATGCTGACACCTGTATCGTGTCATGCCAATGAAATACATGGTATGTGCTAGGTTTCAGCAACGTATAGGTGTATGTGAAACATCATAGACTGGGCCATTGCCATACTGGTATGTGTGGTGCAAGTGGCATCAGAATACCAACACGCACTGCAAGGGCTCACCATGCCAATGGGAGTCGAGGGAGGGTTGAGTAGGACAAGAAGGTGGCAAGACACAATTTGGACAGAACCTACACCTAGAGGATGTGACGGAGACAATTCCCCAAACTGCCCACACTACATGTGACATGCAGGTGGGGCATAAGGCTGTGAGAATGCTAATATCAATGACAGGAACAATGAACTGGAACCCCGTTTTACAATGTTACTCTAATAGGAAGTCACTGAAATCACACTAATTGTACAATATCTCATTGCAGAGGATGATGGCTCTCGTGTGGATATGCCTGCCCTGGACTACCCTGATGACATGGATGACGAGCTGACAACCATTAGCCAGGAAACCTTCCAAGATGTCCTGGGAACCCTCCAGACCCCACCTTCACTCGCAAGGAGGAGCACAGATGTAGAGGCCATCACGGAAGACCCACTCACCAACCCAATAGTACGACCTGCCAGCTCAAACACAGCTGAGGACTCTGATGACACTGGGGTTTACCTTTGAGAGGACAGTTGTGGGAGTACAGGGGTAGCTGGCCAAGGAGGTGTGGGTAGGGATGCAAAATATTGCAGCCAGCCTTGAGGGGATGCGCATGTGTATGATGACATCCGCAGAATAGTCAGCAACCATGCAAGTCCAACAATCACTACTGCAAGGACTACAACAGTGTGTGAGGGACTTCACCACTGCAGTGAGGGAGTTGCCACAACACCTGGCATCCCAAACATTTCACTGCATGCATGACTACAATCATGACCCTCTCAGGGCTAACCTGGCTGCCTACCACAACGATGTTGCTGCTATACTCAATAATCAGCAGCTCCTCCTTGCTCTAGTTATGCCCTTAAGTTGGCACCTACAGGGAATTCAGAGTCCACTTCTCCAAACACTGAAGGGTGTGTTGCCCCCTCAAACCCACCACCACCAAGGGCAGAGGAGACTACACACACATCAAAAGATGAAGACGTGAACAGATCACCTTCGCCCGTAGGAGTACCTGGTAGCACCAGTACATGCCACATGGGCAGTGATTTTCCTATGTCCTGTGCTTGATTACATGCCAGTCTTGCTACAGTTGGTAACATGCACTGTTCTCCAACACACTGTTTACCATACCAATATGGACAACAATTGTCTCCCACTACCTAATTGCCAATTCATGTTCCTCTGCACTGAATGACACTCCATCACAGCATGTCCAATGACATGTCCCTCACCATTGCACTTGTGTTGCGTCATAATAGAATGCGTCACACTAATGGACTTACAATCCTGGACTATGTAAATATTGCACTACAGCACTTTAAAATAAACAGCACCTACACAACCACTTTGTCTCTGTGGAATGTGACACATCAACTGTGCAGGAGTTTTGTGATGCATGTAACATGTCAATGGCCACAGAATGTCAATACAATAGTGTAGAAAGAAGGTGAGCCAATATCTATGCACCAGGGTCTGGACTTTATCATCATCTGTGCTGCTTGTGGCTTATTTCTGAAGTTAAAGCATCACAAACAGTATAATGCTGTGTAAAAAATGTATGTGTCAGGCCCATAGTATCTACAAGATGAAACTCAATGCTGCCCACATCCCCTCCAAGACAATCATTGTATATATGACATATGACTCGAAACTTAAATCCCACACCCAAACCATACAACAGGAATGGATGTGTACGAGTGTTTGGACAATAACGTCACCTGGTAGTACAATGTAAAATATCACAGCTGTGATTTATGTATACTGAACTTCATAAGATTATGACACCACACAGTTTATCAGGGTTCACATGAACTTCAGGCTGCAGGCCCACGGTGCCCAAGATTCCAACTCAGGACTCAAACGATGACAGCTTTAAAAACACACCTACCTCTACAATACATGGGAACCATAGTCACCTTGAGTGTTAGGTTCAATGGGTAGCAGATGCATAGAAATGTAGCTTTGTTGTAGCTGCCAATGTGACAGCTCATTTGGAAGTGGGAATAACCATGTCAAGAATGGGATGTGGATGCAGGATGGAACACAGAGGCAAACACAACTTTGACACTGTACACTCATGCAAAGGCCCAGATCCCCAAGTATATGACACATACCGTACACAAAACGTATACTAACCTAACCTATCCTAACTATACATTACCCACAACTGGCCCTAACTACCCCATGCTAAACTTCTTTACCACATGTAACTAAACACTCTAAACCTCAACCCCCACATCCCCCTTATATAACGGGGCACATGTAGGACAACATATACTAACCTAAACACATACTAACTAATCCTAAACATATATGTGTTTTTTTGAATTTTTTATTTTTTATTTTTATTTTTTTAGAATACACATAAAAGCCATCATCAACCCCCACCCACCCACCCACAAACCAACATGTAATAATATAACTTCCCCCACCCCAACCCACTTATCCTAACTAAATAAATAGTCTACTCTAACCTATCACTAAACCTCCTAAAACCACAAAAAAACAGTAGGAAAGAGGAAGGAGGGAACGGAATTAGGGGTGAGGAACAATGTACTCAAAGTACATTTGCCCTCCTCAGAATTGTATTCATAGACCTCAGTCTCCTGCTGTTGCGGGCCACCTCTTGCTGGAGACTGTCCATACGCCTCATCATCCGTTGCATGTCCCATTGGAGGTGGCATAATGTTGCCATGTCTATAACACCTGCAGTGGTGGTTTATGTTGCACTCGATGTTGCAGGTGCTGGTGCCATAGTTGGAGGTAGTGGTACAAATGGTGCAGCAGTTGTGCCTTGTGCTGATGCTGTTGAGGGTCCAGCTGGTTTGGCTGATATCCCAGTGTCCACTGTGGCTGCAGTTGGTGTGGTGGAGGTTGTTGTGTCCAACGCTAAAAGCCCTCCATGCACCTGTGGCTCTTTCTTGCCGATATCGACTTCCCATCATGCAGTAGCCAGACTCCATATCGAGGATGTGCCTGTACCGCACTGCCTGCCTCTGAAACTCATGAATTTCCGGGGGATTCATGTGGGCAGCTGTAAAAAAGAGATAGGCAAACATTAGTGTCATCATTGTGGGATACATGTACAGATCATAATCTAACACTTCCTCACAAATAGCACATGCAGTCCAAATCACAGTACAGATGACAGAATGTCCCTGAGGAATGACATGCCAATGCACCCTACCCATCAACTATCTAACTGCACAGCAATGCACAACAAGGTGTGTACCAAATTAACTAATCTCTGCATCTATGTAGTGCTATTGGTAACATTACTAATGCTGCAAGTACTCAACATGTGCCAGACTAACTAATCCCTATCTTCTGGATCAACTTCAAGGTACACAAGACCTGTGATTTGTATATGGAACTGGCAGGATGGTATGCAGTTGCTAATCATATGGGGTCATTGTAGTTTGGCACACATGAATGCTTTAATTACATGTCTGTCATCTACACTGTGACCATCACACCTAGCTACATATATTTTTTCCCCCTAACCCTGTGCCTCGGAGGATGGGCATGCAATACATTTTTCAGACGTCAAAGACAACCATGAAGCTTTGTCCAACTGTACATGAATTTAGTCAGTGTGACACAGGTAAGGAGGCCTGCCAACCAGGAGTGAATCAACCATTGGTCAATGACACCTACATTCATGTTTCCATTTGTGGACAACCATCAACATCAGATCTCACTGACACATATCCTAAATCAACCACATTGATGCAAGCACACATCTGGCCTTGACCTGCATGCACGCCTATAACATATCACATGCCACGTAAATGGGGTACAACATGTGGGGCTAGATGCTGGGGGATAGTCGCCCATATAGTCCTGCATGTTCATTACATTACAGGGGTGCACAAGTTTGTGTGTAAAACTAATGCATCACTGTTTTGTGTGAATTATGGTATGACTTGCTGACTAAATTATGACACTGGCCACCTCCAAATCAATTGTGGGCATATATGTGGCTACAGATCAACTTGTTCACCTGCCCATGCCTATTACGCAGCACTAGACTCCCAATATATGACTCTCTGCCAGTGAATGTCTAACTCTTCCATGGAACACTATGTCAACCTCCTGTCAAGTCACATATCAGATCACATGCCAGCTCATCATATCTTGCAATGAGTCCAACACACAGGAGTCAATCACACAACAGCTGCAAACAAAACAGAGGACAAACATTTTCACACTTACTAGATATGTCTGGGTCATCAAATCAAGCCACTTCACCTATGGTGTAGGGGGCTGGTTCACCTGTAAAACATGGAAGGGTGATATATGCTCAATGTCTGATCACTGTACAAATTTGGGAACAACAAATCACTGTGTGTGACATTTCATATGATAGAGCTGCACATCAGGCATGTAGGCACTCCAACAGGCAAACCACTGCAAACATGCATTGACACTGTCACTCCAGTGAGTGATAGACACACATATGCACACATGCAATAGCACTAACAATCATGTGGTGCCAAACCTGACTACACAATTTTGTGGATAATACTTTCCAGATGGTACTCCATTTCATCATTTGTTATTGGGAGACAAATGTAATGCCATATTCCTGGTGCACTGCAATACCACTGACTCAGGTAGTGTGGCTTGTGCATCAAGAGACAATGAGTAACTGTGTGATGGACATGTAGGTTGATTTGCTTTCAGGAATTATTGTGCTTTCTGTGGTCCATAATAGGTGTGCCAGTGTTGTATGTAGGTAACATATGCCCCATTAGCAGTGCCCCCTAAGCCGTATATGCCCCCTTTGACAAAATGATGGCAGGGATCCTGTATGTGAAATGGTGGCAATGTAGCGCTAAACATGGATTGGACACTTTTCTGTTCAAAAACTGAAAATAATGTATGCTGACAGTGTCGTAGTTGATCATCGTTGACAGAATGCATGGGCACAGGTGTGGTCATTGCACATGAAGGGCCATGTGTACCTATATCATGTATTGTGAATCACACATTGCAAGATTCAGCAACGTGCAATTAGCAAGTTGGGTCATCAGAGGTAGTACACCCGAAATTACACTGTTTGCAAATGATAAATGTGGTAGCAAATGTCCTACTTCTTCAAACATGATGAGGTAGGACTCTATTTAAAAAACCCTTGAAAATGGCGGCACTCACAGGAATGCTGGTCTGCTGAGCTCAGCAGACCACCATGTCTGTGACTGCCTTCATACTGAGATGTTAACATTTGTAGAAATGCAGCAATATTTCAGCAGGGGTGTACAGAAAGTAATTTAACAACCTATTTCTTCACTAAAATAGTATTATGGAAGCAGTCAGTGGTCCCTTGCACAACATCATGCTCAGAAATAGTTTGTGACCGTGCATTCACAAAGAGCAGGAATCCCATGCTGACCTGTTCACTCACAAAAATTGGTTGGCACAATGTGACACAGATGGTAACTGTAATAGCTCAGTTCCGGCAATTGTGCCCAAGCAAAAAATGTGGTAGGGGCCTGCTACTCAATGATAGGATTTCAACGCCTAATCCGAAATGCCACTAGAAGATCCTGTTTTGTGATAGTGCAATCTGGTAGCATAGTGTCCCATCTAGGTTTGGCCATGTGAATGATTATTTGTCCTGACGTAAACACACGGATACAGTGAACTTACGCCCAGATGTCTATTTTATTTTGTGTTGCATTTGCTTAATTTGTTGACGTAACAGCTGCGCAAATTTGCAAAATAAATTTGTATGTTGCAAGTGTGCACTAATTTTGTGTCCAGAAATTATCCAAATGCAGAGCAAAAAATAATAATAATGAAGGTTATGAAGAGCTTGGTACGTATGGCCCTGAATACTGTTCGGACATGGTTCAACAAAAACGTGGACTGCATTGTTACCATGTATTACCATGTGTAATACATCACATTCCTGTGACACTTACAGTTTGTTCAACTTGCATTCCACATGCCCACAAGCATTGCATGCAGCATGTCACAGCATCTGCCACTGTCACTCCAGAGCATTGTACTGTACACATTAGTCAATTTGGTACTCACCAACAGGGCCACCAATCAACACACCCTGGTGGTCCAGCAAGTCCTGCTCTTGGGCCACCAGGTCAGCCCAGTGATGCTTCAGCTGGTGCTCATTCCGTTGCGTGTTGAAAATCTGCCTTATGTGGAACAGCACCTTTGCTCACCGCAGCCGTCTTGCCTCTGTGTGATAACCCTGTATCACACGGCCCCCAGCCTCCAACATCATGGGGAGGAAGTGGCACACCAGCCACACAAATGCCCCTAGCTCCTCCTCACCCATGCGCCCCAGCCGTGGCCTTCCCGACATCATACAAAACAGTATTTCAAAAGTAAAGTGGGAAAAACAGGGAAAGGAGGTAGAAAAAGGAAACTTATCTAACTCAATGAAAGCCCCAAACTACCCCAACTAATCCTACCCACAAACAGACTCCCAACAGTACAAATACAAATCTAACTACAATTAGAGACACAAAAAACACTTACACAGGATACAAAATACACTTAGTAAACACAAAATATAGACCACACAGGAGACAAAATCACAAAATCCACAGATAAACAATCCAAAACACAGCAATACAGTCTAGAAAAATCACAGACTGCAAGGTGAAAGTGAAAGTAAAAGTACACCCACTGTATCATTTCCATAAACAGGATATCCTATTACATCACTTCCTGACTCATTTGCAGCCCTTTTATTTCTGTCTTGCGTGTAACTGTTTGACATTTACAGAGTTTGCGTCAAACTTTTTGGACTCATATGCGTCATAATCCCACACATTCATGGATCAATACATTTTCAATGGATATCCGCATGCCTAGGGGGTGCTGGTGGAATTAATGCTCTGGACCCATTGATGTATATTGTGCGTTTGAGTCTTTTTTTTATGTGTTTGCGTCAATATTTCTGACTCAAAGGGGGTTTGCATCATTTTTAAAATTTTAAGATGCATGAAGCCTATAACTAGACAAAGATAGGATGGTATGACCTGCAGTGTGTGTTCTAGTATTTGGGCACATGTGGCAGACCATGCTACCGCGGCCCATTGTACTCATATTGTTGTGCAGGATTAGCTCTCTTAACTGACGCAACAGCAGTACAAACTTTGGAAATTAAAATGCAATTTAAAAGTTTGCGTGGGTGTTGCATCAATAAAGGACAGCGAGGCTACGCTACAAATAAATGATTCATGACCTGTGTGTTTTGTGTGTGAATTGACTGTTAAAACTATTTGTGTGCCTCTGTTGCAATGACATGCAATACATTTGACATAATGTTCATGTATGAATGTGTTACAAATGTGTATCACCATCAGATGCCAATCAATGAGGTACAACCGTCATGATATTTGTTTGTAATATCTGTTGCCTCTTAGGCTGTGTGTACTTGCTTGACTTTGGGGACAATACATTTCCCATGACAAACAATACACAGGAAAGATCGAGGACGGCTGATGAGGGCTATGTCAGATATGTTACCCCTCACATATCATGAAATGTTGGCTACCACTACATGGTCACTTGTGTGTATACTACCCATGAGTCAGTCATTTGAACATGTTAGGTAGGTACAGTGTTTGTGACACGGAGCCCCAAATCCAATCATAACATTGGTATGTACACCACAGTTTGACTAATGTAAATGACCTATGTTCCTCCTTTGGCTGTGGTGGACCAGCAGCCCAGGCTTCATGTGTTCACATATTTCCAGTGATTCATTGTTCAAAAGTGTCCAGTTCAACTGTGTGGCCATGTGTGCCCTGTGTCAGTATTGCCCTCCATGGTGTAATGGTTACGTGCAGGTCTAGTAAGGAGTCTGTGGAGCTAACCCTTGAATTAACAGAGTATCCTTCAAGGCAGATTTGACCTAAAGCCAAAGATCAGCTAAAAGCATACAAAGGGATAGGGCAGCTATGGTACAGCAGAAATTACAGAAGGGTGATGGCAGAGCAACCTTGTTGTGGTCAAATATGTTATGGATCAGTCATAGACAAACAGGCAGGTTTGATCACTACATTTGTACACAGGTTAGGGCTCTGACCTTCCCACAGCAACAGGGAGCATCAGTGCCTCTGTGCAGATTAATCTCACAGCTAGTCACCACGCAAGCCCCATCAAAAGGTGGCGGCAGAAGTGAATCTGTGTCTGGACCGTCAGGGCACAAACATGTGTTGTCCTTACATAAAAATTAGCAGGCCTTGTTTGTTGGGCTGGAGGCACAGTACCAAGTCCAGGAATACAGCCATAGCACACTGTCACTGTTTAGCACTAATGACTACCTGCAAAACCAGACAAAGGATAGGGTCTGGATTTGACCCTGGAAAACATGTCCTGGTACAATAAAATAATAAGAAAACAAATTAAACTATTCTATGCATTTGAGGACTGACCGTAGACATACCAGACACAATACCCCAAGAGGAAACGGAGGGCATGGAAACCAACTATGAGGCAAATGTAGCTACAGGGAACGTCTCTGGTTAACACAAAGACTGGAACCAGTCTGGCTAACAGGATGCAGGCTCTGTCAGGAACAAAAATGAACAAGGCAGAAAAACAGTGAGCAGAGTCTGACTGGAACAAGCAGGAACAAAACTGTGGAAACACAGAGCTGTTTCAGGTGTACTCAGCACTGTAACACAATCCAACAAGGGCTCAGAAACACAAATGAATTGTACACCAATGCACAACAAGGAGCTTCAGGAAATGGCAGCTTCTAAGCAATTCCAGGCAGCTGCAAGGGCAGGGCAGAGTCAAATGGCTGGGCTGCATGAGAGTGCTCACAGATGTGTGCAGCTTCAGTCTCTCACAAGTCCTGGAGTTGAGAATCCAGTAGAAGGGGCCAACCGGACTTTTCACATGGGAAGCAATGGACAGCAGAATACAGGTCTCACCGACTACCAGGCAGTGCATTATGGGACCTGAAGTCCATGCAGGCTGATGAGATAGAACTATGGCATGCCATACTGAAAAGGGAAGCACACAAGAGTCAGAATGGGAGTCTGGGTGAGTGTAGATGATGATTCCCAGGGTACCGATAGTCCATTTACAGTGCCCCCTAGAGAAGGGTGGCCAGAGACTTAAAACATGGTAGGGGCAGGACGTATTACCTCGGATGGACTGCACAGGGCATGTCTTGTGAGCATTGCTTGTCATACCTGGGCCACATGCGCTATCCATTTTCAGGTTTGATGCACTTCTTGTCACACATGCTCCTTGCAGAGATATCTGATGTCACACTTACTGCTGTCAAGGGTCTGGTCATACATTTCTGTTACTAATGCAATTTCACATCCACTGCTTCATGCATGATGTACTTTTTTACCTTATGATTGATGGTGTCATAGTTGGGTGTCATATGCTGCAATGGACCATGTTGGCAGCATGGATGTGTCTCATAGCTGTGGTCCTATGAATTTGCCCTTCAAATGTGAAATAGACAAGATGTATTTCATAAAAACTGTGTGTGATTTTGACTGTACATTCATACCCATCAAATGTGATGTGGCATCTGAAGTATGCAAATTTGTCTTTCTGCAATGTTCCCTGGGGTAATACTCTGATTATGATTCCTAGAGATCATGTGATGCATAAATAATTACACAGAACATGACTGAGTGATAAAGTGAGCTTAATTCCATATCGTTACAAAGTGGTAATAGTGACTATTGTTGGAAAATATTATGTACTATATGTTGTCTGCTACGCATTCCTGCAGCTGTGTTAGGATGTCCCCCTCATTTTCCTGGGCAGCATCCTCCTCCTCCTCATCTTCAGGCAGTTGTTGTTCAGGTTCATATACAAACATTGTGCAGAATGGCACAGGTCAAAATGATCTTGCAGACCATTTCTGGGGAATATAGAATGCTGCCTCCAGTGATGTCCAGGCACCTGAATCTGGACTTCAGGATGCCAAAAGTCTGTTCAACTATGGTGTGTGTCCTCTGATGTGCCTCATTATAGGCACACTCTGCTGCTGTGCTTGGGTTGGCAAATGGGGTCATGATCCATTGCTGGATCCCGTAACCCTTATCAGCTGAAAGAGAAAATAGGGGGAAGTATTTTGTTGTTGCTTGCACCAGGAATGTCATTTTGCATGGCAGTTCTTATCTTGTGTCGTCTGTGACTCATATGTGTTTGTAGTATTGTGTGGGATCCTAGGCTTATGTGAGGTTCTTTCTGCATTGGGTTGTTTGACTTGCAAAAATTGTGTTTGGCTAATTGACCTGATATCTCTGCTATGTTTTCAAACTTGCAGTTCAGAGTGTATCTCCCATGCGTTATATAGTGAGCAAGATGTTTTCATGTGCATTCACTGGAGGTGACATAATACGTCCACACACACAATAGATTCCACTGTGGTGGTAACATGGTTGCACTACATGGCCTGGTCATCCCATCCAATTAGACATATGTCATTGCAGATGAACAGTGAGGCCCTTTGATTTGGCTGGATGAAAATGCACAACACATCTCCATAAGTTGGCAGCACTGAGGTGTTCAGAATTGACAATGCACAATTATCCCATGTGTGACTAGTTCTATGCAAACCTGTTTTTGTTCCCTCACCCAGTTGGCTCATGTGCAACCGTTCACCTACACTACTGAACTTGCTCAAGGTGAGCTGGCTAACTTGGTTTTGGGGGTGGATGTTTTTGTATCGGAAGGTCCATCTCCATATATATCTGTTGTGTAGATGGTGAATTGTCTCTTTCAGTATGTGTAGCAGTGTGCACTTTGCATTAGTATCACATCAACATGTTTTTATTGCAAAGTCCACTTCCCTATTGGTAGCTGGCAATGTCACCCCAGGAGTGATGTGGGATGTTGGTACTGCCTCAATAATTCCATGTCACCTTCATTTGAGTCAGCGTCATCATGCTTTGTGTCTCATGGTGTTTGACCTGCAGCAACACACATTGCACACCCCTTACACAGGACATATTGTTCGGAAGAGTGTGGGATTGACTATGTGGCCTTATGTGTTATTGAATGGTTAATCTTCCAAGTTGTATTGCCAGCTACGGCCATGTCATTGTCACTGTGTGGTTTTAAATTGGTCCCTTGTGGCTTGAGAGTGGCATCTATTGGTTTTGGCAGCTGTCATTTGTCCATAGGTGTGAATCCCATTGGGTCAGGATATCAAACATAACTACCAGTGTCACACCTTAGTGTCTTCCTGGCCACGTGTCAATGTAGTGGTGTATGTCTTGTTGTCCTTCAGGGTTGCTGTGCTTTGTGTATATTACTAGGTTTCTGGACTTACCAACAAGAAGGCCATTGCCATACTATCCATCCTGGAAGTGCCAATTGATGGTGCTGTGGCGGAAGATGAAGGAATCATGTACACTCCCAGGATACTTTGCCATGATGTTGGTGAACAATCCCTGGTGATCAACAATGGCCTGCACATTGATGGAGTGGGTGTGCGTTCTGTTGCGGTATAGGTGCTCGGTTGCAGCAGGTGCCACAATCCGGACATGTGTGCAGTCAGAGGCACCAAGCACTTGCAGGAAGTCATTAATTTGGTAAAACCACTGTTTGGTCTCCTGCTGCTTCTGCTGTGTGTTGAGGAAGCTGATGTGGCCAGGTGTGAGGGAGATGATGGCACCAAGTACCTTGGGAAGGAAGGCAGAGAATGAGGGCTGTGAGACCCTGGCAACCAGGGCACCAGTAGATTGAAATGAGCCACTTGCCAACATGTGCAGGACAGCTAGCAGCTTGGTCTCCAGTGGAATAATGTGGGGTGTCTGCAGGCTGGCTGTTAACTGCGGCTTAATTTGGTGCAGCAACCGCTGTATGGCTTGTCAGTTGAGTCTGTACCTCTGGATGATATCATGTTCCCTGAGGCCAAGGAGGGTTGTCCTGGTCCTGAATAGCCTCTCCTGCCTTCTCCGTTGCTTTTGGGGTCCTCGTTGGTGTGGTGGTAGCTGCTGCTGTTGGTCCTGTGCTCTGCGTCGCTGGCATGCTACATGAGTAGCACCTCCATGTCGTCCTTCTTGAGTAATGTTGTTGCTTGTGTAAGTTTTCCTTAAGTAGTGGTGTGTTTGCCCCATTTTAAGGCCTGCCCTGACCCAGGCATTAAAATATGATGCAAATCGGGATTTGTGTAATTTTCCGGGTCCGCTTCCCAGCCGTGCGTCATTTTTGCCTGGTTGGATAAATATGGCGCACGGGTGTTTGAGTCATATTTTTGGACTGGAACGCTTACCTTGCATCTCATTGATGCAAGGCGGTTTCACACATCCAGAAAATGCCGCAAACTCTGAAATTTTGACACTAGATGTGTCTAGCGTCAAAATATAATTATGGTGTTAAGTTTGCGCCAGATTAGCGCAAAAACAAATGATGCAAATCTGGCACAAAGGGAGTATAAATATGGGCCATAATTCTATTGAATTTGTCAGTTCAATGGGCATAGAGAATCCCAGTTAGTACCAGTAACAATCGCCTATCTATTTTTGTCCTCTCAAGAGTAAATTCCTATGCTAATATGGATTAATTAACAGATTTACTTATGCTATTTCAGTCTATGACAAGTAACCTCCAGTTCGAATAACACCTGTGCATACCTATTAACACAAAGAAAGAAAGTAATAATAATTTTCTAGAATATCATAAATTCTCCCTATTGAAATAATATTAGAGTAATTAATAGTCTATCAATTTGGTATTAGAGCTACTTAAAGAATAGAAATAGTAAAAAAAAAATAGTCCTCGGTGATAGTCCTCGGTGTCTGCGATGGCCCCTTGAGTCTCATCTGTTCAGACTGTTGAAACCTGTCTCCTATCTTCCAATGTGTTAAGGCCATTAGATAGTGTCTCACATTTCTCCATCCAATAGAGTTCTCGCTTTGAGAGGAGATTGTGCTTGTCTCTGTGAGGTCCCAGCATGATTTGTTCTATGACTTGCCACCTAATATCCACACTGTTGTGTTGATGCCATTGATAGTGTTCCACCAGAGGTGCTCCCACAGTTTTGCACTTAATTCTGCTCCTATGCTGTAGGATTCTGCACTTAGGGCCTCATTACAACATTGGCGGACGGCAACCGCCGCCCACCAAGTTGTAACCGCCGTGCAGCCACCAATGCGGCCGCACTCCCGCAGTGCCCATTATGACATCTGCGCTGGGCCGGCGGGCGATAACAGAGTTTCCGCCCGCCGGCCCAGCAGGGATGTGGGCCGCACCATGGGAGCCGGCTCCAAATGGAGCCAGCGGTGTTGCGGCTGTCGTGCTTTTCACTGTCTGCTGTGCAGACCGTGAAAAGCTGTGTGGGGCAGTGCAGGGGCCCCCAGGGGCCCTGTGACTCCCCTTTCCACCAGCCTTTCCATGGCGGTTCCTACCGCCATGGAAATGCTGGCGGGACGGGGACTCATAATCCCCAGGGCAACGCTGCAAGCAGCGCTGCCCTGGAGGATTAAATCCACCGGGACCACCGTGGCGGAAGACCTCCGGTCCCGGCGGTGCTACCGCGGCACTTCAGCCGCGGTCGTAATTTGCGAGTTTGTAACTCTCAAATTAGGCGACTTTCTGCCTGTTCTGCCAATAGGCGAGTTTCTGCCTGTTGGCGGTACAACCTCCAAAACAGCCCTGACGGTCTTTGACCGACAGGGTTGTAATGAGGGCCTTAATTTTTTGCGTAGTCTTCCCTATGTACATTAAATTACCTGTGCATCAAACTACATAGATAACATCCTGTGTGTTGCAAATGCTAAAAGAAGTCCAATTAAACACATTGCTATTGTATTGTAACTCATTTGTATTGAAAATGAAAATGCATGCTGAACATTGCCCACATTTAAAATGCCCCACCCAACTGGAAGACCCCATAATGTAGTAGTAGACCCTTTTGGTGGTTGGAGTAAAGCCGCCCTCACCAATGCATCCTTCAAATTTTTTCCTCTTTTAAAAGAAAAAAGGACTATTTCATTTACGGTAACATGTTCTTTAACAAGTGCCCAGTGTTGTTTAATAATCTTTTTGATATAATTACTAGCTGGACCAAATGTGGTAACACAAGTTAGTCTATACATGCTCTCATTTCTTTGTTTAGGCTCCAAAAGACATTCCCTGTGGTTAGGTTATACCACATTCTATTTCTTGCTCTTTTAACCAATCTTTTTGGATACCCTCTCTCAATTAGTCTATCAATAAATGTATCAGATTCTCAGAATAGTCAGCCTTCCTTGTGCAGTTTCTACAAAGACGTAAAAACTGGCTAAATGATACGTTTTCTCTTAAATTCCTTGGATGATTGCTACTGTAGTGTAATAGTGTATTTCTCTCGGATAGTTTTCTATATAAGACACAAACAACTTGTCTTCATCAATCCCTATCCTCAGATCTAAGAATGGAATATTGTTCTTACTGCATTCCATTGTAAATTGTATATCCACTGCCCTTGTGGTGAGCCATGTGTGAAATGACACAGTTCCGTTATTGAGCCTCTCCAAATGAAAAAACACATCACCAATGTATCTCAACCATTTCCTGGTCTGTCTTAGAAAAGGATTTCAGGGGTTGAAAATATTTTGTGTCTCAAAAGCAGCCATGAACAAATTCGGTAAGCCCGGTGCGAAGCTTGCTCCCACTGTTATGCCCTTCACTTGATAATGGAAACAATAGTCAAATTTAAAGTAATTTTTCATCATGGCTATTTCCATTAAAAAGAAACTAGAAACCATATTGGTACCTGTACTACCTGGAGAAAGGAATCAAATATATTGTTACTACCCATAGGGCCTCCTGTTGGGGATGTTTATGTGTAGGGACTGTATATCCATTTATTGAAAGGCATGTCCTCAATCATAGTAATATGATGCATGTCCCTCACATGGGGGGGGGGTACAAATGTTTTTTTAGAAAAAATCCAAGTACTGACAAAAAGATTCCAGAATGGATCCACATCAAGACACAGTAGGTCTACCTGGGGGATTCTCCAATCTCTTGTGCATCTTAGGTACGGAATATATCACAGGTGTTCTTTATTGAGAAATTGATATTTATTCTTACTTAGAAATCCCTGATCTAAGCCAAATTTAGTCACTTCAGCAATCTTCATATTGAGTTCTTTTGGTGGGTCACCCCTGATTTTTTGGTAAAACCAGGCATCACTGAGTTGATTCAGAATTTCTTGTCGATAGCCTAGTATATCTTATAGGACTATGCCACCCGCTTTATCTGCAGCTTTTATCCCCATGTCATGCTTTTCTTTTAGCTTTTTTATGGGCATACTCTCATTGTATGTAAGATTGCATTTGACATATTTCCTTTTCTTGGTTAGAGTATCTATATCTTTCAAAACCATTTTCTCAAAATTCAATATCTCACTGGGCATAGGGTGTGATGGGGTATGAAAGAGGATGGTGGTCTCAGACCTGTCACATCCATTTGGCTCTCACCAGGCACTCCCCTATAAAAGTGATTTAATCATACTTTCCTAAAGAATCTCTGTAGTTCTAGTTTCACTTCAAAGAAATTGGTATGATCAGTTGGCACAAATGAAAGGCCCTTACTAAGGATCGATATTTCATCAGCCGTAAGCTTGTATTTGGACAAATTAAAAATAGGGGCTATATTTTTTGAGCTATTTAAAGCTGGGGAAATATTAATAACAGGAGTAGTTCTCAAATAATCAATGATAACTTGTTCTGGCAAAAGAGTTATTGACATAGGATTTGACATTTCAAATGCAACTGTAACCCTGGAACCCTCTTGGGTTCCTGATGTATCTTCTGTGTTAGTTACCAAGAATATTGCCGACATCTGGTTTGTCGTTCCCCATGGGATTCCTGAAAATAAACCTGGCCCCTGTTCCTCCTTCTGCCTCTTCTCCCTCTTTGTGTTCCCCCTTTTCCCCTACCTCTCACTAAAAAAGGTTCTGGGTCTATGTGCCCATGTCCTCCTTGGTTTGATGCTAAACTAGGGCCCGGTGTTTCACTATCTGAACTATCCAAGGCTGAAGTGTCAGAAAAGGTAGTGTACTTTCTATATCCACCTCCTCCCTTATTCACATATTTGCCAGTAGGTAAGGATATGATATATTCCTATATTTGGCCAAATCTTTTGCTAATTTATCCAACTTTCTTTGTTGCATTATATATGTAAATTTGGTAGAAGTTTTTTCAAGAGCTTCTAAAGCCTCTTTGGCATTTGTCAGTGCAGTGTCTTCCAAAGGTGTGTATTGTATGTATAAAAAGGGAAAGTGGAGCCTGGCAAAAGGATTATTTTGCTTGAGTCAACTTGGCAGTGTAGAACTGCTGACACTGACTCTGCACTGGCAGGCCCTGGACATGGAGGGCTACTTAGGTGGTTGGCACAATGAGTTGTTCAGCCTCACTAGCAGCATTGAACATAAAGACCATGGTCACATGTACTGCTTTTACTAGGAATTTCTAAGTAAATTAAATATACCAATTGGGGATGAGCCAATATTACCATGTTGAGAGGAGAAGCACAAGCACTTTAGCACTTGTTAGCAGTGGTAAAGAACACAGAGTTCTAAAGCCAACGAGGTCAGACATATGGAGGAGGTAGGCAAAAGGTTGGGAGAAGACCACCCTAAGGTTGTCAGGTTGTCTGGTCTAACCAGATAACCTGTAAATCAACACCTGTTACATTTCAGACAGACAGCTTTTTCGTGAAACCAGATTTCTGGAGACTAAGGGCCAATTACACATAGGGTGCACTTTCTCTGTGTGCCTTAAAACAAGTGTGCGGGGTGCAAACAGAGAAAGTGTGCCCTATTACATTGAATGCACTGCCACTAGGGCAGTCGCAAACTCACGCTGCCCTGGGAGTAGCACATTCAAGTGAAAAATGGAGCGACTTCGAAGCAGCCGCTCTGTGTATCACTGTTTAGGTGGCAACTTGCTGGAACTTTTAATCCCTACAGTGCCTGGGGCGAGCTGGTCTCGTCCTCGGCCACGGTTGACATGTGCCGAGGATGAGACCAGCTCGTTCTGCACCCGGCCCCCCGTCAGCGATGGAAGGGGAATTGCTTCCCCTTTCACCCTCCCTCACAATCTGAGGACATCAGCTCGCTCACAGCACACCAACGTCATCAAATGGTGCCAGGGACGTGCTGGAAGCCATTTGCTTCTAGTGCGTTAGGAGAGTGGACGTAAAAAAAGTAAGTCCTTTTCCATGGGGGGTTTTTGGGGAGGAAAACAGACACAGGGGGGAAGGAAAGAGTTTTTCCTTTCCCCATGCCTGTTTTCAATAGATTCCTGCTCCACGATCCGAGGGATGGTTTTTTTAGTTCATTTTGGGGAGCGACCCCTTAGGCAAGGGTCGCTCCCCTGGGGGCATAATTATATCCGTTTTTTCAGCCGATCTGCCCCGGGGGGGTCAAAGCCCACTAGACACCAGGGATTATGTTTATTAGAATGTTTTAGGGGAGCGACCATTTAGGTAAGGGTCGCTGCCCTGGGGGCAAGATTTTTGTTATATGTTTTGGCACCCACGGAGCTAGATTGGCCATGTTTTCGGTCGATCTCGCCCCCGGGGGTCAAAACCCACTAGGCCCCAAAGACTGTGTTGTGTGTGTGTTTGTGTGAAAAGACTGCAGCTAAGTGACTAGTATTCTCCAGGGAGTTTGTTCTTTGAGCTCCGTGCTTTCCTAGAACAGCTGGGGTATTTCAGACCTCGTATTTTGGCAGAGTGCTTATCTTGAAGAGACAAATGCATTTCTGAACAGTATACATTATTATTATTGTAGTTACTTGCCTAAATGTGCTTCCGGAAATCTGCTTGAGCTCAAGTACTTCAAAATGTGACACTGCAATTTTAAAAGAGCATTTACGTGATTTTTCTTTCTCTAGTAGCATAACTCTTGGATTTAAATTATGTCATTCATGCCTGTGTTTCAAATTTGAGAAACTTGCTTTTGAAGGGTTTTTGACACACACAGTGAAACCAAATCAAACTGTGCCACCCTAACTGTTTAAACCTAGAGTGTACATTAGAATTTCTTGGATTGTTTTTGTTCCTTTTAGTTTAACCCTATGCGTGCAGGAAAGCTATACGTGATATAATGAATGCCCTTCTTTGTCTTTCTTATGCATGATAAGTGCAACCACGGTTCTAATTGTAGTGTGCAACAGTGAATCTCTGTGAAGCCAGCCCTAGTGTCGCATTACCTATTGTTAGGGTACTCAGTTTGGGTTTTTGGTAATGCAGTGTTAGTAATTGTGCCAACATTTATTATTATTATTCAAGAAAAGTGCTGGAGAATCCTGCTCCCATGCCAATATCGGAAAGAGAGATTCAGTTTCAAGGAAGTTGAGTGCACTAACTCTACTATCACTCTGTCAACAATGACCTGCCCCCCGAAGATACAGGGTGCCTGGCTGGACGGGCAAGACGTGGCAGTGTTTTGTCTCTTTCTCTTCCACTCCCCCTTTCCTTTTGGGACACCTGCAGGGGTTTCTGTGTCCACCAGGAAGTGCCAAGAGGTGTTCCAGGAGGTCGGGGGCATACCATCTCCCCTGCAGACATCCTGCTTTTCAGGTGAGTGGCCCCGTCTCAACACAAAGCCAAGCCGCAACATACAGGGCTGCCTGGGCGATGGATTCCTCAATGGGTACTTTCAAAGGTTTAGCACAGGCTTTACCAGCTGATCAGGATGCTCCATCTTTATTAGATTTAACTCAGTCCCTAGCAGGATTACACAAGGAAGTTCTTTACTTAAAGCAAGAGAACCTGGAGTTGCACACTGAACTACAGTGGTATAAATCACAAGACACCCCCTTGGGAGGAGTCAAACAAAAAAAAGATCTCCAGTACTACAGGACCCTCGGTTTGACCTCATAGATACCCCAGTATTAGGAGCCATTTTGGGGATACCCTGGCTTCAGTTACACAATCCCTAAATTGACTGGACAGCAAGGGCAGTGACATTAGACTCTAAACACTACTGGCACTCCTGTTACCAAGACAAACCATTACTAGTGGCACCCTTGCATTGTGGGTCCACACATAGTACGGCTATCAAGCCAGACGACGCACTGGCCATTCCTGCACTGTATAAAGACTTCCATAATGTCTTTAGTGGACAGAAGGCCACCCAGCTGCCACCACATAGGTCTTATGATTGTTGTATAGACTTGATTCAAGGGTCAACTTTACCATGTAGTAGGGTGTATGCTCTTTCTGAGCCTGAAAATCGATACCTGCAAGACTACATGGATGATCTATTGGCTAAGGGTTTCATTCATCATTCAATGTCCCCAGTATCGTTGTCTTTGTTCTTCGTGCCCAAGAAGAATCACGAGCTGCGCGCCTGTATAGATTATCGCGCAGCGAACAAAGTGACCATAAAAGATCGGTATCCACTTCCGTTGATCCCAGTACTTTAAGATCAGGCACGTCAGTCGACCATTTATACTAAACTCGACCTCTGGGGCGCCTACCACTTGATCTGAGTGATGAAGGGGGATGAGTGGAAGACGCCGTTCTGAACTAAATTCAGACTCTTTGAGTACACAGTGATGCCCTTCGGGTTGTTTAATGCTCCTGCAGTGTTTCAATTTTTCATCAATGAAGTGCTGCTGGAGTTTCTGGATATCTGTGTAGTGGTATACATAGACCACATTTTGATCTATTTGTCTTCCACTGAGGAATATATGGGGCATGTAAGAGTGGTTTTACAACGGCTTCATGAGCATTATCTCTTCGCCAAGATGGAAAAATGTGTTTTTCACGCTACAACAGTAGAATTCCTGGGATATGTCATTACTCCTGATGGAATTTCCATGGATAGGTCCAAGGTAGAGGCCATCTTGGATTGGGTATCCCCAAGATCCATCAAGGAAGTGTAACAGTTTTTGGGCTTCACAAATTTTTATCGGAGATTTATACCTCACTTTTCTACCGTGGTATCTCCCATAACTCTTCTCCTACGAAAGGGGGTTATGTTCCTCTGGGATGCAGAAGCTGAAAAAGCCTTCCAACATCTTAAAAACACGTTCACTGAAGCACCCATTCTCCATCATCCCGACCCGGCTCAGCAATTTTTTGTGGAAGCAGATACTTCCCAAATGGCAGTGGTTGGTGTCTTGTCCCAACAAGATCCTGAGTCTGGGCATTTCCATCCAGTAGCTTACTTCTCAAAGAAATTGCTACCCGCAAATCAAAATTACACAGTGGCGGAGCGGGAACGTCTGGCCACCAAGCTTGCCTTCCAGGAATGGCGTCACCACCTACTAGGAGCTAGACACATCGTAACTATTCACACAGATCACCGTAATTTACAGTTCTTTCAAGCGACCAAGGCCCTGAAACCTCGTCAATTACGCTAGCTTCTATTTTTTAATGAGTTTGACTTCGTAATCACCTATAGGCCCGGTACTACACATCAAAAGGCAGACACGTTGTCTAGGATAGGTTTCTCCTCTGATGTTGCGCTAGAACAGGTCAGAAGCATTCTACCCCCAGAAAAAATTGTGGCTGTGTGCATTTCCCAAGAGTTCCTTGAGAAAATATGGGTAGCCCAACACAAGGTTCCCTGTTCAACTAATGTGTATGAAAAAGGGGGGTTACTATATCATGCTGATCAGTTGTACGTCCCTACCAAAGAATTACGGGATACAGTGTTACATTGGGGACATGATTCTGTCCTCGCAGGTCACCCGGGTGAGAAAAAAGATGTTAGATCTCTGTCAAAGATGGTTTTGGTGGCCCACACTTGTGCAGGATTTCAGAATCTACGTCCAAACTTGTTCCCCCTGTGTTCAGGCTAAAACCCCACATACTCCGGCCACAGGATTGTTACTTCCCATGCCAATTCTGGTGGCCCTATGGGATACCATAAGTATGGATTTTATTTCTGATCTCCCGGCTTACAATGGATACTCTGTCGTATGGGTGGTTGTAGATTACCTAACTAAAATGGCTCATTTTTTTCCATTAAAATGCCTCCCTACGGCTTCCAAGATCTCTGATTTGAGTGTCTAACACATTGTACGGCTTCATGGGTTGCCCACCACAATTGTTTACGATCGTAGCCCCCAATGTATATCACGGTTTTGGCATAGCTTCTGTTCTTCTGTCGGTATGGACCTCCGCGTATCATCCACAAACGGATGGGCTGACAGAACGTGCCAACCAAACGTTGGAGCAAATCCTGAGATGTTACATTGAACATGGTCTACTGAGTGGGATAAGGCTTTACCTCTTGTTGAATTTGCATATAACAACAGTGTCCACATGGCTACAGGAGTATCCCCATTTTACTGTTTGTTTGGTCTGCACCCAAGAATGCAACCTATAACTTGGTCCCAAACATACAAAAGAGTCCCATCAGTACAGAAACACCATAAAGAGTTTCAGGAGATTCAAAAACAAGTACAACACAATTTAAAACTCTACCAACTTCAAGTAAAAAAACAAGCAGACAAAAGAAGGAGACCTGCTCCCTTTCATCAGAAAGAAGATCAGGTGTGGCTCTCATCACAAAAATCTCCATCTTGCAGGATCCAGAAAATTAAACCTCCGATTTCTAGGTCCCTTTCCTATTGCCAAAATCATCAATCCTGTGGTAGTAGAACTGACATTGCCAGATGATTTCAAGGTACACCCCGTGTTGCATGTGTCGTTAGTCTGTCCCTATTCCCCTGATACCTGCGATGCGCCACCACCTCCCCCGGTAAAAGTACACGGACAATGGGAATTTGAAATGGTCAAAATTCTTGACTCCAGGCATGTCTGTGGTGTTCTACACTATTTATTGGCTTGGAAAGGCTATGGGTCTGAGGATAATTCCTGGGAACCCGCGTTCACAGTTTATGCTCCACGTCTTACTAAAAAATTCCATCTCCTTCACCCTTCCAAGCCCCGCCCTGTGAGAGGGTCCTTGGTGGGGAGGACTGCCAGGAATCCCCAAGGTGTCTCCTGTGTTATCTGTCAGCATCCCCAGGGATTAGGGTTAAATTATATCTCTGTTCTTAGTTAAACCTTCATGTTTCTAAGTAAACATAATGGGCCTGATTATGACCGCGGCGGGCGGCGGTCGCCGCCCGCCATGCGGTTCCCGCCAAATGACCGCACCGCGGTCACAAGACCGCGGCGGCCATTCTGGCTTTCCCGCTGTGCTGGCGGGCGACCGCCAAAAGGCCGCCCGCCAGCACAGCGGGAAAGACCCAGCAACGATGAAGCCGGCTCCAAATGGAGCCGGCAGAGTTGCTGGAGTGCGACGGGTGCAGTAGCACCCGTCGCGAATTTCAGTGTCTGCTACGCAGACACTGAAATTCTTTTTGGGGCCCTCTTACGGGGGCCCCGCGGCACCCCCTACCGCCATCCTGTTCCTGGCAGGAGACCCGCCAGGAACAGGATGGCGGTAGGGGGTGTGAGAATCCCCATGGCGGCGGAGCGCGCTCCGCCGCTATGGAGGATTCTCACGGGCAGCGGAAAGTCGGCGGGACACCGCCGACTTTCCGTTTCTGGCCGCGGCTGAACCGCCGCGGTCAGAATGCCCAGCGGTGCACCGCCAGCCTGTTGGCGGTGCTACCGCGGTCATTCGCCCTGGCGGTTTTTACCACCAGGGTTAGAATGACCCCCAATGTGTTGTGTTACAAAATTGGTTTTATCAAGGCTTGTTTTACCAATGCTTGTTTGCTAATGTGAGCAGGTGTAGACATGTGCTTCTAATTGGGTGTGGTGTAGACATGTGCTTCTAATTGGGTGTGGTGACTCATCCACATGTGGAAACTCAACTGCTTTCCTGATTGGCTATAAATAGCAGAGTGAAGCATGTCTCCCTGTTTGGCTTTGTTTTGCTTCCTGATCTCAGCATTGAGTTGGAAGTCCAGCCCCTGCTGTCATCCTCGTATTCAGGACTTTTGAGGCAATTCTTTTCTTTGTTCCTGTATCAGCTGACACCAAGCATTCCTCCAGGACTCCGGAAAAGTCTGCAGCTAAGTGACTAGTATTCCCGGGGAGTTTGTTAATTGAGCGCCACACTTTCCTAGAACAGCTGGTGTATTTCAGACCTCGTATTTTGGCAGAGTGCTTATCTTGAAGAGACAAATGCATTTCTGAACATTCAACATTATTATTGCAGTTACTTGCCTAAATGTGCTTCAGGTAATCTGCCTGAGCTCCAGTACTACAAAAAGTGACAGTGCAATTGAAAAAGAGCATTTACGTGACTTTTCTTTCCCTAATAGCATAACTCTTGGATTTAAAATTGTGTCATTCATTCCTGTGTTTCAGGTTTGAGGAATTTGCTTTTGAAGGGTTTTTCACACACACAGTGAAACCAAATCAAACTGTGCCACCCTAACTGTTTAAACCCAGAGTGGACATTTGTATTTCTTGGATTGTTTTTGTTCCTTTTAGTTTAACACTATGCATGCAGGAAAGTTATACGTGATATCATTAATGCCCTTTCTTGTGCATGATAAGTGCAACCACAGTTCTAATAGTAGTGTGCAACAGTGAATCTCTGTGAAGCCAGCCCTAGTGTCGCGGAACTTATTGTTATGGTACTCAGTTTGGGTTTTTGGTACTGCAGTGTTAGTAATTGTGCCAACAGTTATTATTATCCAAGAAAAGTGCTGGAGAATCCCGGTGTTCTTCTACCACTCCCATGCCCATATCATAAAGAGAGATTCAGTTTCAAGGAATTTGAGTGCAGTAACTCTACTATCATTCTGTCAACAACGACCTGCCTCCCGCCCGAGATACAGGGTGCCTGGCTGGACCGGCAAGACGTGGCAGTGTTTCTCTTTTTCTTCCACTCCCCCTTTCCTTTTGGGACACCTGCTGGGGTTTCTGTATCCACCAGGAAGTGCTGAGAGGTGTTCCAGGAGGTCGGGGGCATACCATCGCCCCTGCAGACATCCTGCTTTTCAGGTGAGTGGCCTCGTCTCGACAGCTTTAGCCTTGCCACGAGGTCACCATGATTGTGACCGTCTATTTACATGTTCTTGATCATTTTGTAGATCGTTTTTCATAAGTGTAGGTTCCATGCAAAAAAATGAAGTGTGGACGAGTCTTTAGTCCTGTTCTAGGGACGTTTGGTTTTTAAGAAGTACATTCCTAGCAAGAGGGCACAGTATGGAATTAAGATGTATGTGCTGTCAGAAAGTAGTACAGGATATGTGTATAATTTCCGGGTCTACACTGGTAGGGATTCCAGTACTGACCTCCCCCCTGGTTGTTCGTCCACTTTTGGAGTTTGTGAGAAAATTGTGTGGGAATTTGGAAGACGACTGTTTAACAAAGGTCACCATTTGTACGTAGATAACTTCTACACTGGAGTGCAGTTGTTCAAGGAATTGTTCGGAGTGGACACTGTTGCTTGTGGCACAGTTCATTCTAACTGGTTAGGCTATCCAAGGGAGCTTGTCTGTAAAAAACTTGAGAGGGGACACTGCAGTGCCTTGCGTAATAATGAGCTGCTAGCTCAGAAATTTTCAGACAGGAGGGCTGTGTACGTGCTAACTACCATCCATGATGAGAGTACTTCTACTGTGACTGTTTGGGGTCAGGTTGTGGAAGTGCACAAACCTGCTTGCATTTTGAACTACAATAAGCACATGGGTGGTGTTGCTGGATTAGATCGGAGGTTGAAACCTTACACTGCTCTTCGTAAGTCTTACATGTGGTATAAAAAGTTGACCATTCATTTGTTTCATTTGGCAACTATTAATGTTTTTACTGTGTTCAAGGATTGTTCTCCTGAGTCAAGGATGAAATTTGTTAAATTTCAGGAGTCAGTGATAGAGAGCCTTATTGTGGTGGAATAGGTAACAGTTCTGTAGGAAGTTGGCTCTGTATGTACTATTTCAAAGTAAGAAATAGCATGCACAGAGTCCAAGGGTTCCCCTTAGAGGTAAGATAGTGGCAAAAAGAGATAATTCTAATGCTCTATTTTGTGGAAGTGTGGTCGAGCAGTAGGCTTATCAGAGGGTAGTGTTAAGCATTTGTTGTACACACACAGGCAATAAATGAGGAACAAACACTCAAAGACAATTCCAGGCCAATAGGTTTTTGTATAGACAAATATCTTTCCTTAGTTTATTTTAAGAACCACAGGTTCAAGATTACAATCAATGCTTCAAATGAAAGGTATTTCACTTAGGTAACTTAGGAACTTTGAATCAGCAAAATAGCATGTACAGTTTTCACAAAAATGGCAATAAGCTATTTTAAAACTAGACAGTGCAAATTTCAACAGTTCCTGGGGGAGGTAAGTGTTTGTTAGTTTTGCAGGTAAGTAAACCACCTACAGGGTTCAAAGTTGGGTCCAAGGTAGCCCACCGTTGGGGGTTCAGGGCAACCCCAAAGTTACCACACCAGCAGCTCAGGGTCGGTCAGGTGCAGAGGTCAAAGTGGTGCCCAAAACACATAGGCTTCAATGGAGAAGGGGTTGCCCCGGTTCCAGTCTGCCAGCAGGTAGGTACCAGCGTCTTCGGAGGGCAGACCAGGGGGGTTTCTAGGGCACCGGGGGGGACACAAGTCAGCACAAAAAGTACACCCTTAGCGGCACGAGGTCGAGCCGGGTGCAGAGTGCAAACAGGCGTCGGGTTTGCAATGGAGTTCAATGGGAGACCCAGGGGTCTCTTCAACGAAGCAGGCAGGCAAGGGGGGCTCCTCGGGGTAGCCACCACCTGGGCAAGGGAGAGGGCCACCTGGGGGTCGCTCCTGCACTGGAGGTCGGATCCTTCAGGTCCTGGGGGCTGCAGGTGCAGTGTCTTTACCAGGTGTCGGGTTCTTAGAAGCAGACAGTTGCGGTCAGGGGGAGCCTCTGGATTACCTCTGCAGGCGTCGCTCGGGGGGGACAGGGGGGTCAACTCTGGCTACTCACAGGGTCGCAGTCGCCGGGGAGTCCTCCCTGTAGTGTTGTTTCTCCACAGGTCGAGCCGGGGGCGTCGGGTGCAGAGTGGAAAGTCTCACGCTTCCGGCGGGAAACGTGCAGTCGTTTAAAAGTTGGTTCTTTGTTGCAAAGTTGTTTCTTCTTTGGAGCAGAGCCGCTGTCTTCAGGAGTTCTTGGTCCTTTTAGATGCAGGGTAGTCCTCTGAGGCTTCAGAGGTCGCTGGACCCTGGGGAACGCGTCGCTGTTGCAGTTTTTCTTGAAGTGGGGAGACAGGCCGGTAGGGCTGGGGCCAAAGCAGTTGGTATCTCCGTCTTCTCTGCAGGGCTTTCAGGTCAGCAGTCCTTCTTCGTCTTCAGGTTGCAGGAATCTATCTTGCTAGGTTCTGGGAGCCCCTAAATACTCAATTTAGGGGTGTGTTTAGGTCTGGGGGTTAGTAGCCAATGGCTACTAGCCCCGAAGGTGGCTACACCCTCTTTGTGCCTCCTCCCTGAGGGGAGGGGGGCACATCCCTAATCCTATTGGGGGAATCCTCCATCTGCAAGATGGAGGATTTCTAAAAGTCAGAGTCACCTCAGCTCAGGACACCTTAGGGGCTGTCCTGACTGGCCAGTGACTCCTCCTTGTTTTTCTCATTATCTCCTCTGGCCTTGCCACCAAAAGTGGGGCCGTGGCCGGAAGGGGCGGGCATCTCCACTAGCTGGAGTGCCCTGGGGCGCTGTAACAAAGGGGGTGAGCCTTTGAGGCTCACCGCCAGGTGTTACAGTTCCTGCCGGGGGAGGTGAGAAGCACCTCCACCCAGTACAGGCTTTGTTACTAGCCACAGAGTGACAAAGGGACTCTCCCCATGTGGCCAGCAACATGTCTGGTGTGTCGCAGGCTGGCAAAACTAGTCAGCCCACACTGGAAGTCGGGTATGTTTTCAGAGGGCATCTCTAAGGTGCCCTCTGGGGTGTATTTCACAATAAAGTGTACACTGGCATCAGTGTGCATTTATTGTGCTGAGAAGTTTGATACCACACTTCCCAGTTTTCAGTGTAGCCATTATGGTGCTGTGGAGTTCGTGTATGACAGACTCCCAGACCATATACTCTTATGGATACCCTGCCCTTACAATGTCTAAGGTTTTCCTTAGACACTGTAGGGGCATAGTGCTCATGCACCTATGTCCTCACCTATGGTATAGTGCACCCTGCCTTAGGGCTGTAAGGCCTGCTAGAGGGGTGACTTATCTATGCCATAGGCAGTGTGAGGTTGGCATGGCACCCTGAGGGGAGTGCCATGTCGACTTAGTCATTTTCTCCCCACCAGCACACACAAGCTGGCAACCAGTGTGTCCGTGCTGAGTGAGGGGGTCCCAGGGTGGCATAAGACATGCTGCAGCCCTTAGAGACCTTCCCTGGCATCAGGGCCCTTGGTACCAGGGGTACCAGTTACAAGGGACTTACCTGGATGCCAGGGTGTGCCAATTGTGGAAACAAAGGTACAGGTTTAGGGAAAGAACACTGGTGCTGGGGCCTGGTTAGCAGGTCTCAGCACACTTTCAAATCATAACTTGGCATCAGCAAAGGCAAAAAGTCAGGGGGTAACCATGCCAAGGAGCCATTTCCTTACACAACACCCCCCCCCCAAACGAAAGAGGATGAGACTAACCGTTCCCAAGAGAGTCTTCATTTTCTAAGTGGAAGAACCTGGAAAGGCCATCTGCATTGGCGTGGGCAGTCCCAGGTCTGTGTTCCACTATAAAGTCCATTCCCTGTAGGGAGATGGACCACCTCAACAGTTTTGGATTTTCACCTTCCATTTGCATTAGCCATCTGAGAGGTCTGTGGTCAGTTTGAACTACAAAGTGAGTACCAAAGAGGTGTGGTCTCAGCTTCTTCAGGGACCAAACCACAGCAAAGGCCTCCCTCTCAATGGCACTCCAACGCTGCTCCCTGGGGAGTAACCTCCTGCTAATGAAAGCAACAGGCTGGTCAAGGCCATCATCATTTGTTTGGGACAAAACTGCCCCTATCCCATGTTCAGAGGCATCAGTCTGCACAATGAACTGCTTGGAGTAATCTGGAGCTTTTAGAACTGGTGCTGTGCACATAGCTTGTTTCATGGTGTCAAAGGCCTGTTGGCATTCTACAGTCCAGTTTACCTTCTTGGGCATTTTCTTGGAGGTAAGTTCTGTGAGGGGTGTCACTATTGATCCATATCCCTTCACAAACCTCTATAGTACCCAGTCAAGCCAAGGAATGTCCTGACTTGAGTCTGGGTTTTTATAGCTGCCCAGTCCAGAATAGTCTGGATTTTGGGCTGGAGTGGCTGAACTTGGCCTCCACCTATAAGGTGTCCCAAGTAAACCACAGTTTCCTGCCCTATCTGGCATTTGGATGCCTTGATAGAGAGGCCTGCTGCTTGCAGGCCTTCAAAACCTTCTTCAGGTAGACCAGGTGATCCTGCCAGCTGGAGCTAAAGACAGCAATATCGTCAAGATAAGGTGCACTAAAGGACTCCAAGCCAGCAAGGACTTGATTCACCAACCTTTGGAAGGTGGCAGGGGCATTCTTTAAACCAAAGGGCATAACAGTAAACTGATAGTGCCCATCAGGTGTGGAGAATGTTGTTTTTTCTTTTGCTCCTGGTGCCATTTTGATTTGCCATTACCCTGCTGTCAAGTCAAAGGTACTTAAGTATCTGGCAGCACCTAGTTTGTCAATTAATTCATCTGCCCTTGGAATGGGATGGGCCTCTGTCTTGGTGACAGAATTAAGTCCTCTGTAGTCCACACAAAACCTCATCTCTCTCTTTCCATCTTTGGTGTGAGGTTTGGTGACTAAGACCACTGGGCTAGCCCAAGGGCTGTCAGAGTGCTCAATTACTCCCAATTCCAGCATCTTGTGGACTTCCACTTTGATGCTTTCCTTAACTTGGTCAGACTGTCTGACAAATTTGTTTTTGACAGGCATGCTGTCTCTTGTGTCCACATCATGGGTACACAGGTGTGTCTGACCAGGGGTTAGGGAAAAGAGCTCAGCAAACTGTTGTAAGACCTTTCTACAGTCAGATTGCTGTTGGCCAGAGAGGGTGTCTGAATAGATCACTCAATCAACTGAGCCATCTTTAGGGTCTGTGGAGAGAAGATCAGGGAGAGGTTCACTCTCAACTTCCTGGTCCTCATCTGTTACCATCAACAGATTCACATCTGCCCTGTCATGAAAGAGTTTGAGGCGTTCACATGGATCACCCTTTTGGGGGTCCTGCTAGTGCCTAGGTCTACCCGGTAGGTGACCTGACTCTTTCTCTCTAGCACTGGGTAAGGGACACTCCATCTGTCCTGAAGTGCCCTGGGAGCCACAGGCTCCAGAACCCAGACTTTCTGCCCTGGCTGAAACTCAACAATAGCAGCCTTTTGGTCATACCACATCTTCTGGAGTTGTTGGCTGGCCTCAAGGTTTTTGCTTGCCTTTTCCATGTACTCTGCCATCCTGGAATGTAGGCCTAATACACAGTCCACTATATCTTGTTTAGGATCATGAAGAGGTCTCTCCCCGCCTTCTTTTACAAGGGCTAGTGGTCCCCTTACAGGATGGCCAAACAGAAGTTCAAAGGGGGAAAACCCTACTCCCTTCTGAGGCACCTCTCTGTAGTCGAAAAGCAGACATGGCAAGAGGACATCCCATCTCCTTTTGAGCTTTTCAGGGAGCCCCATGACCATGCCTTTCAATGTCTTGTTAGACCTTTCTACAAGACCATTGGTTTGTGGATGGTATGGTGTGGTGAATTTGTAAGTCACCCCACACTCATTCCACATATACTTGAGGTATGCTGATATGAAGTTGGTACCCCTGTCTGACACCATCTCCTTAGGAAATCCCACTCTGGTAAAGTTACCAATGAGTGCTTTAGCTACTGCAGGGGCAGTAGTGGACCTAAGGGGAAATGCTTCAGGGTACCTTGTGGCATGATCCACTACCACTAGGATATACTGGTTCCCTGAGGCTATGGGAGGTTCAAGTGGACCCACTATGTCCACACCCACTCTTTCAAAGGGGACCCCCACCACTGGAAGTGGAATGAGGGGGGCCTTTGGGTGTCCACTTGTCTTACCACTGGCTTGACAGGTGGTACAGGAGACACATAACTCCTTTACTTTCTGGGACATGTTGGGCCAATAAAAATGGTTAACTAACCTTTCCCAAGTCTTGGTTTGTCCCAAATGCCCAGCAAGTGGAATATCATGAGCTAAGGTTAGAATGAACTCCCTAAACTCCTGAGGCACTACCACTCTCCTAGTGGCACCAGGTTTTGGATCTCTTGCCTCAGTGTAGAGGAGTCCATCTTCCCAATAGACTCTATGGCGGTCATTCTGACCCTGGCGGTCTTTGACCGCCATGGCGGAGGACCGCGGGAGCACCGCCAACAGGCCGGCGGTGCTCCAATGGGGATTCCGACCGCGGCGGTAAAGCCGCGGTCGGACCGGCACCACTGGCGGGCTCCCGCCAGTGTACCGCCGCCCCATTGAATCCTCCACGGCGGCGCAGCTTGCTGCACCGCCGCGGGGATTCCGACCCCCCCTACCGCCATCCAGATCCCAGCGGTCCGACCGCCGGGATCCGGATGGCGGTAGGGGGGGGTCGCGGGGCCCCTGGGGGCCCCTGCAGTGCCCATGCCACTGGCATGGGCATTGCAGGGGCCCCCGTAAGAGGGCCCCTACATGTATTTCACTGTCTGCTGTGCAGACAGTGAAATACGCGACGGGTGCAACTGCACCCGTCGCACAGCTTCCACTCCGCCGGCTCGATTCCGAGCCGGCTTCATCGTGGAAGCCTCTTTCCCGCTGGGCTGGCGGGCGGTCTGAAGGCGACCGCCCGCCAGCCCAGCGGGAAAGTCAGAATTACCGCCGCGGTCTTTCGACCGCGGAACGGTAATCTGACGGCGGGACTTTGGCGGGCGGCCTCCGCCGCCCGCCAAGGTCAGAATGAGGGCCTATGTGTTCCAATGATCTTTCCTTTGGTCTCTTCAGCAGCTTGCTGCCTAAGGCCTTCAAGAGAGGGACATGTTTCTTGCCCCTTACACAACTGTTCCCTTGTGGGCCCCCCTGGGCCTAAGAGTTCAACCTGATAAGGTTCCAACTCCATGGGCTCAGTTCCCTAAGAGGGCAGAACTTATTCCTGGGAAGAGGGATTCTCTTTCTCTTGTTGTGTGGAATCTGGTTTCCCAGTCTTCTTTCCTTTTCTCTTGGAGGGTTGGGCCCTTTTTCCAGGCTCCAACACCACTTTTTCACCCTGAGCCTTGCACTGTGCCCTTGTCTTGACACACACCAGTTCAGGGATACCCAGCATGGCTGCATGGGTTTTGAGTTCTACCTCAGCCCATGCTGAGGACTCCAGGTCATTTCCAAGCAAACAGTCTACAGGGATATTTGAGGAGACCACCACCTGTTTCAGGCCATTGACCCCTCCCCACTCTAAAGTTACCATAGCCAGGGATGTACTTTAGTCTGATTGTCAGCGTTGGTGACTGGATAAGTTTGTCTAGCCAGGTATTGACCAGGGGAAACCAGTTTCTCTGTCACCATGGTGACACTGGCACCTGTATCCCTCAGGCCTTCTACAATTGTCCCATTAATTAAGAGTTGCTGCCTGTATTTTTGCATATTAGGGGGCCAGGCAGCCAGTGTGACTAAGTCCAGCCCACCCTCAGAGACTAATGTAGCTTCAGTGTGACGCCTGATTTGCTCTGGGCACACTGTTGATCCCACCTGGAGACTGGCTATTCCAGTGTTAGCTGGAGTAGAGTTTGAAGTGGAACCTTTCTTGGGACGGGCCTTGTCTCCAGTTTGTTGTCCCTGCTGATTACAGCTATGACACCAGGCATTTTTGGGATCAAAGTTTTTACTCTTGTACCCAAAATTAGATTGTGAAGAGGCTTTGGACCCTCCCTCCTGAGCAGGTTTTTGGGGCCCTGTAGAAGACTCTTTACTTTTTCCCTTGGATGTCTCAACACTCTTCCCCTGGGGAGTCTTTGTGACCCCTTTCTTTTGGTCACCCCCTGTGGAAGTCTTGGTCACCCTAGTCTTGACCCAATGGTCCACCTTCTTTCCCAATTCTTGGGGAGAAATTGGTCCTAGGTCTCCCAGATGCTGATGCAGTTTATCATTGAAACAATTACTTAACAGGTGTTCTTTCACAAATAAATTGTAAAGCCCATCATAATCATTTACACCACTGCCATGAATCCAACCATCCAGTGTTTTAACTGAGTAGTCAACAAAATCAACCCAGGTCTGGCTCGAGGATTTTTGAGCCCATCTGAACCTAATCCTGTACTCCCCAGTTGAGAATCCAAAGCCCTCAATCAGGGTAGCCTTCATGAGGTCATAGGATTCTGCATCTTTTCCAGAGAGTGTGAGGAGTCTATCCCTACACTTTCCAGTGAACATTTCCCAAATGAGAGCACCCCATTGAGATGTGTTTACTTTTCTGGTTGCACAAGCCCTCTCAAAAGCTGTGAACCATTTGGTGATGTCATCACCATCTTCATATTTAGTTACAATCCCTTTAGGGATTTTCAGCATGTCAGGAGAATCTCTGACCCTATTTATGTTGCTGCCACCATTGATGGGACCTAAGCCCATCTCTGATCTTTCCCTTTCTTTGGCTAGGATCTGTCTTTCCAAAGCCAATCTTTTGGCCAACCTGGCTAGCAAGAGGTTATCTTCATTGAGGCTGTCCTCAATGCTTCCAGAGTTGCTGGACTCTCCTGTGAGAGAAGCAGCATCTCTGACTATCACATTTGGAGTCAGGGTTGGAGAAACCCTGGTCTCCCTATCTAGGACTGGAGCTGGGAGTTCCTCCAACTCACTAGTGTCCCCCTCTGTGAGGCCATCATCAGAGGGGTTGTTTTTAGCAAACTCTGCCAAAAGCTCCTAAAGCTGTACTTTGGTAGGGTTTGAACCAGTTTTTATCTTTTTGATTTTACAGAGAGACCTTAACTCTGACATTCTAAGATGCAGGTAAGGGGTGAGGTTGAGTTCCATCACTTTCTCTTCTGTATTAGACATTTTGTTTCGAAAAGTTGGAATACTTTTTAAGAATCTAAAACTATCTCAAGAACTTAATTCAAACTTTTACAAATCTTTTAAACTCTAAAAGTAATGCTAAAAGGGTCTAACCCAAGGCCCTAGCAGGACTTTCACAAATTTAGAAAAATAGCTCAAATTTCAAAAATCAGTTTCTAATGACAATTTTGGGAATTTAGTTGTGTGATCAGGTATTGGCTGAGTAGTCCAGCAAATGCAAAGTCTTGTACCCCACCGCTGGTCCACCAATGTAGGAATTTGGCTCTGTAGGTACTATTTCAAAGTAAGAAATAGCATGCACAGAGTCCAAGGGTTCCCCTTAGAGGTAAGATAGTGGCAAAAAGAGATAATTCTAATGCTCTATTTTGTGGTAGTGTGGTTGAGCAGTAGGCTTATCAGAGGGTAGTGTTAAGCATTTGTTGTAGACACACAGGCAATAAATGAGGAACACACACTGAAAGACAATTCCAGGCCAATAGGTTTTTGTATAGACAAATATATTTTTTTAGTTTATTTTAAGAACCACAGGTTCAAGATTTACAATCAATACTTCAAATGAAAGGTATTTCATTTAGGTAACTTAGGAACTTTGAATCAGCAAAATAGCATGTACAGTTTTCACAAAAATGGCAATAAGCTATTTTAAAACTAGACAGTGCAAATGTCAACAGTTCCTGGGGGAGGTAAGTGTTTGTTAGTTTTGCAGGTAAGTAAACCACCTACAGGGTTCAGAGTTGGGTCCAAGGTAGCCCACCGTTGGGGGTTCAGGGTAACCCCAAAGTTACCACACCAGCAGCTCAGGGCCGGTCAGGTGCAGAGGTCAAAGTGGTGCCCAAAACACAAAGGCTTCCACCTGGGCAAGGGAGAGGGCCACCTAGGGGTCGCTCCTGCACTGGAGGTCGGATCCTTCAGGTCCTGGGGGCTGCGGGTGCAGTGTCTTTACCAGGCGTCGGGTTCTTAGAAGCAGGCAGTCGCGGTCAGGGGGAGCCTCTGGATTCCTTCTGCAGACGTCGCTGGGGGGGCTCAGGGAGGTGAACTCTGGCTACTCACAGGGTCGCAGTCGCCGGGGAGTCCTCCCTGTAGTGTTGTTTCTCCGCAGGTCGAGCCGGGGGTGTCGGGTACAGAGTGGAAAGTCTCACGCTTCCGGCGGGAAACGTGCAGTCCTTTAAAAGTTGTTTCTTTGTTGCAAAGTTGTTTCTTCTTTGGAGCAGAGCCACTGTCCTCGGGAGTTCTTGGCCCTTTTAGATGCAGGCTAGTTCTCTGAGGCTTCAGAGGTTGCTGGACCCTGGGGAACGCGTCGCTGTTGCAGTTCTTCTTGAAGTGGGGAGACAGGCCGGTAGGGCTGGGGCAAAGCAGTTGGTGTCTCTGTCTTCTCTGCAGGGCTTTCAGGTCAGCAGTCCTTCTTCGTCTTCAGGTTGCAGGAATATATCTTGCTAGGTTCTGGGAGCCTCTAAATACTCAATTTAGGGGTGTGTTTAGGTCTGGGGGTTAGTAGCCAATGGCTACTAGCCCTGAGGGTGGCTACACCCTCTTTGTGCCTCCTCCCTCAGGGGAGGGGGGCACATCCCTAATCCTATTGGGGGAATCCTCCATCTGCAAGATGGAGAATTTCTAAAAGTCAGAGTCACCTCAGCTCAGGACACCTTAGGGGCTGTCCAGACTGGCCAGTGACTCCTCCTTGTTTTTCTCATTATCTCCTCTGGCCTTGCCGCCAAAAGTGGGGCCGTGGCCGGAGGGGGCGGGCATCTCCACTAGCTGGAGTGCCCCGGGGGCGCTGTAACAAAGGGGGTGAGCCTTGGAGGCTTACCGCCAGGTGTTACAGTTCCTGCATGGGGAGGTGAGAAGCACCTCCACCCAGTACAGGCTTTGTTACTAGCCACAGAGTGACAAAGGCACTCTCCCCATGTGGCCAGCAACATGTCTGGTGTGTCACAGGCTGCCAAAACTAGTCAGCCCACACTGAAATTCGGGTATGTTTTCAGGGGGCATCTCTAAGATGCCCTCTGGGGTGTATTTCACAATAAAATGTACACTGGCATCAGTGTGCATTTATTGTGCTGAGAAGTTTGATACCAAACTTCCCAGTTTTCAGTGTAGCCATTATGGTGCTGTGGAGTTTGTGTATGACAGAGTCTGAGACCATATACTCTTATGGCTACCCTGCACTTACAATGTCTAAGGTTTTGCTTAGACACTGTAGGGGCATAGTGCTCATACACCTATGTCCTCACCTATGGTATAGTGCACCCTGCCTTAGGGCTGTAAGGCCTGCTAGAGGGGTGACTTATCTATGCCATAGGCAGTGTGAGGTTGGCATGGCACCCTGAGGGGAGTGCCATGTCGACTTAGTCATTTTCTCCCCATCAGCACACACAAGTTGGCAAGTAATGTGTCCGTGCTGAGTGAGGGGTCCCCAGGGTGGCATAAGACTTGCTTCAGCCATTAGAGACCTTCCCTGGCTTCAGGGACCATGGTACCAGGGGTACCAGTTACAAGGGACTTACCTGGATGCCAGGGTGTGCCAATTGTGGAAACAAGGGTACAGGTTTAGGGAAAGAACACTGGTGCTGGGGCCTGGTTAGCAGGCCTCAGCACACTTTCAAATCATAGCAAAAAAGGATGAACAGAGCACTCTTTAAGTAATTAATTTAAGATCCTAACTGTACACATGGAATCAAACGTAATATCATGAAGTATCATAAATGGTTATACAGTGATAGATAAGGATAACATAAGTATGTGATGGTTCCAAAAATAGACTGTTACAATTATGAATTTTAATACAAACGTTACCAATAAATATGAAGCAATAATTGTAAAACAAACAAACAAAAATACATAAATATTACAAAAATATCACAAACACCTTAGGTAACAACATATACATGCCACACATTTAACATAAACAATCTGATCCAATTTGAGACAGAAGTTCTTCCAAAGAAAAAAGCTTAAAGTCCGAACGCCAAACAATCCCAATCAGTTTATGGGAAGTGATGTACAATGTCCAATCAATTAGCTTTGGGCAGTAAGAATTCTTGTCCTCCAATATAGGCAGATTGGTTTGTAAATTTCCCGATCACACTCAGCCGACACGTGTTTCGTCCGGTAAAGGACTTTATCAAGGCTGACAAAAACAAATCAGATCACTCTTTATAATCACTTGTTTTAAATTACTACTTCAAATAATCTCAGCCAAACTTTTAAAATCAAAGTCTATAATCAATTTCCCTGGGAACCACCACATGCAAGTGAAATTATTAAAACCAAAAGCAAGTGCAATTATCGTGATTCCTATATCAAAATGCCACAGTTACCCCATAAAAGCACATGTATATTAGGGCCAAACCAAAATCAACGTTCCAAGTCTTGCATATTGCTATTTCAATTATTTTATTCCAGGAAACATGTTAATATAGTTTTAGTGACCAACACAAAAGTAATAACTGTGATATATTCATGCAGGTTAGTATTATTGACTTAGATTTAGAAAGTGAACGTCACAAGTGTCTAAAAGATCAGAGACTCAAAATGGTCCCATAAATCAAATATGACATAGTCCAGTTTCCAGCTCACCGGTGGTGAAAAAATTATTAAATGATGTACCTTATCTTCCTGTACTCAATATAAGCTATTTAAGTAATAGTTAACCAATGGAATGCCAAAAAACTGTGCACCTGTAAAAGAGCATAGTAAATCTCCAATGTACAATGGACCAAATCACATGTACCAAGCACACATTGGTCAGTCTGAGTACTACACTAACCTGTATTCAATCGTCTCTAGTCCGAATGTACCCCGTAGGAGATATTCAATTGTGATAATTTAACCATGGCATGGCTTCCATATCTACAGTAATTCGAAAATCCAAGCATTCTTTTTGTCTGCAACATATTGCAAAATGAAAGGAATTTATGAGCAATAGCAGAACACTACCCTCCTACAAGTGAGTCCAGCCACAATTGCTAGTACCCAATCCTTATAAATGTCCAACAAGTATATATATGTGTAATAAATAAACCTCATATCTGTAAAGCTTAGTCCAAGTATCTCTTACCCTATTTATGCCGAATTCGAACCGCAGTTACGTGCCCTTTCGCATCGCTGTCAAAAAGCCGATTACCTCTCGGACTCGTCCTTTTATGTCTAATAGCCATAGAAATAGGACTCTAATCCATGTACGCGTTCCGTTGATCGTTTCACTCGTCAAATGGCCGTGATTGAACAACGGCCGCCATCTTGGAATATCAACCACAATAATATGTGCCTGACAGCAGCAAAAAATACGCTTGCCAATTAGGGCTGAGATACACTAGAACCTCTAAAAGTGCTCAAAAAGAAAAAAAGTCAATTAAATGAGCTAACAATCACATTAAGCCAACTACTTCATTCGTCATATATTTCTAATTTTAAACAAACAAGTTTCTGCATACATCTGCAGTTGGTTCCACAGTATAAGCGCCATCTTGGTGGAACTCACATTGTAGTAATTGATGTATTAGTTCTCAAATACAGAACGTACCTCCCTTAGACTCGGGGGAGGTGCAGCCTGTATATTTCCACTGATGTACAAAGTGTTGATCTAAGTACAGATCCACGTCGGCATATAGAGTCCTATATGATGTGAAAAATGTGGTACAATTATATATAACTACGTATTTCCTTATATTTCACTCCATATATCTATACGAATTGGCATCAGCAAAGGCAAAAAGTCAGGGGGTAACCATGCCAAGGAGGCATTTCCTTACAAGTTCCTAGAGTAGCAGTGGTGGAGGATGTGGCTAGATTGAAACATTGCCACTTTCCTGATCACATTCCTCCCACTCCCTGGTGGTGTGCATGGAGTGGCACGTGGCTTAAGGTGTGTGTGGGGTGGCGCTTGGCTGGCGGTGCCAGACAAATTCTAGTCAAAACACTCCCATCAGCTGGTGTGATTGCTGTATCAGGCATGTGGGTGTATGAAAGTGATGGACCCTTGAATAGTGCTGCCTGTTGATGTGTGTGTTGTAATGTGCTGGGCCCACGGCTTGCGGCATGAATTTTCTTGTGCGTGTCATGTGTGAAAGGTGTCTGAATGGACTGTAAAGCGGTTGGTGCACGAAAATGTTGGGGATCCACACAAGCCACACCTTCCTGGACTCCTCCGGGTGTCTAGTTTTAAAAATGTCTGGGTTTGGTAGGTTTCCCTACAGAACCAAAAAACATGGGTCCCCCCCTGCAAAAACAGGTCATTTTGTAATAGATCATTTTGATGTGTCCACATTGTGTTTTGGGGTATTTCCTGTTGTGGGCACTAGGCCTACCCACACAAGTGTTGCCAAAAGGTGGGTTATTTTGCCAAATTTTGAGGTTTGCAAAGGATTCTGGGAAACAGAACCTGGCGAGAGCCCCACAAGTCACCCCATTCTGAATTCCACTAGGTGTCTAGCTTTTAGAAATGTCCAGGTTTGGTAGGTTTTCCTAGGTGCCGGCTTAGCTTGAGGTCAAAATCCACCGCAAGGCACTTTGCAAAAAACAAGTCAGTTTTCTTTAGGAAAATGTGATGTGTCCACTTTGTGTTTTGTGGGCATTTTCTGTCGGGGCACTAGGCCTACCCACACAAGTGAGGTACCATTTTTATCTGGAGACTTGGGGAAACCCTTGGTGGAAGGAAATTTGTGTCTCCTCTTATATTCCCGAACTTTCCATTACCAAAATGTGCAGGAAAAGTGCTTTTCTGCAAAATGTTGAGGTTTGCAAAGGATTCTGGGTGACAGAACCTGGTTAGAGCCCCACAAGTCACCCCATTCTGAATTCCCCTTGGTGTTTAGGTTTTAGAAATGTCCAGGTTTGGTAGGTATTCCTAGGTGCCGGCTGAGCTAGAGGCCAAAATCCACAGCTAGGCACTGTGCAAAAAACAGCTCAGTTTTCTTTCGGAAAATGTGATGTGTCCACGTTGTGTTTCAGGGAATTTCCTGTCACGGGTACTAGGTCTACCGACACAAGTGTGGTACCATTTCTATCAGGAGACTTGGGGGAATGCTGGGTGGAAGGAAATTTGAGCTCCTTTTACATTCCTAAACTTTCCATCAGCAAAAGGTACAGAAAAAGTGTTCCTTTTTGCCAAATTGTGAGGTTTGCAAAGGATTCTGGGTAACAGAACCTGGTGGGAGCCCCACATGTCACCCCATTCTGAATTCCTGTAGGTGTCTAGTTTTTAGAAGTGTACAGGTTTGTAGGTTTTCCTATGTGCCGGCTGAGATAAAGGCCACAATCCACAGCTAGGCACTTTGAAAAAAACAGGTCAGTTTTCTTTAGGAAAATGGGATGTGTCCACGTCGCGTTTTGGGGCATTTTCTGTCGCAGGCACAAGGCTACCCACACAAGTGAGGTACCATTCTTATTGGGAGACTTGGAGGAATGCTTGGTGGAAGGAAATTTGTGGCTTCTCTTAGATTCCAGAACTTTCCATCACCGAAATGTGCAGAAAGTGGATTTTTAATGGCAAATTTTGAGGTGTGCAAGGATTCTGGGTAGCAGAACCTGGTGAGAGCCCCACAAGTCACCCCATTCTGAATTCCCCTAGGTGTCTAGGTTTTAGAAATGTCCAGTTCCGGTAGGTTTTCCTTGGTGCCGGCTGAGCTAGAGGCCAAAATCCACAGCTAGGAATTTTGCAAAAAACAGGTCTGTTTTCTTTGGGACAATGTGATGGGTCCATGTTGTGTTTCGGGGCATTTCCTGTCACGGGCACTAGACCTACCCACACAAGTGAGGTACCATTTTTATTGGGAGACTTGGGGGAATGCTGGATGGAAGGAAACATGTGGCTCCTTCTACATTCCAGAACTTTCCATCACTGAAACATACAAAAAAAAAGGTGTTTTTTTTGCCAAATTTTGAGGTTTGCAAAGGGTTCTGGGTAACAGAACCTAGTGAGAGCCTCACAAGTCACCCCATTATGAATTCCCCAAGATGTCTAGCTTTTAGAAATGTCCAGGTTTGGTAGGTTTTCCTAGGTGCCGGCTGAGCTACAGGCCACAATCCACAGCTAGGTACTTTGGAAAAAACAGGTCAGTTTTCTTTAGGAAAATGTGATGAGCCCCCGTTGTGTTTTGGGGCATTTCCTATTGTGGGCACTAGGCCTACACACACAGATGAGGTACCATTTTTATCGGGAGACTTGGGGGCGTGCTGGTTGGATGGAAATGTGTGGCTTCTCTTAGATTCCAGAACTTTCCATCACCTAAATGTGAGGAAAAAGTGTTTTTTTGCCACTTTTTGATGGTTGCAAAGGATTATGGGTAACAGAACCTGGTGAGACCCCCACAGGTCACCCCATTATGAATTCCTCTATGTGTCTTGTTTTATAAAATGCACAGGTTTGGTAGGTTTCCTTAGGTGCCGGCTGAGCTAGAGGTCAAAATCCACGAATGGGCACTTTCCAAAAAACACGTCAGATTTCAATGTAAAAATGTGATGTGTCCATGTTGCTTTTCCTGTCACGGGTATTAGGCCTCCCAACACAAGTAAGGTAGCATTTGTATCGGGTGCCCCAGGAGAACACAGAATAGAAGAACAAGTGTTATTGCCCCTTGTCTTTCTCTACATTTTTTCCTCCCAAATGGGAGTCAGTGTTTAAAAATGACGTCTGTTTGAAAAATGCCCTGTAATTCACATGCTAGAATGGGGACCCTGGAATTCAGAGATGTGCAAATAACCACTGCTTCTCAACACCTTATCTAGTGCCCATTTTGGAGATACAAAAGTTTCCTTGATTCCTATTTTTGACTCTTTATATTTTACCAAATAAATTGTTGTATACCCGGTATCAAATAAAAACCCATTGCAAGGTGCACCTCATTTACTGGCTCTGGATACCTAGTGTTCTTGATGAACCTACAAGCCCTACATATCCCCACAACCAGAAGAGTCCAGAAGACGTAAAGGTATACTGCTTTTGAAAATCTGACTTGGCAGGAAAAAGCTACATAGTAAAACGTGGAGAGAAATGGCAGTTTTTTTGTTGTCTCAATTTCAATATTTTTGTATTTTATTTGTTATGTTCTGTACAAAACCCTTAAAGGATCTACACAAGTGACCCCTTGCTGAATTCAGAATGTTGTCTACTTTTTAGAAATGATTAGCTGTCTGGGATCCAGCATTGGTTTCATACCAATTTTTGTCACTAACTGGAATGAGGCTGAAAGCACAAAAAGTTGTAGAAATGGGGTATGTCCCAGTAAAATGCCAATATTATGCTGAAAAATGTGATTTTGTGATTCAAGTTTGCCTGTTTCTGAAAGCTGGGAAGATAGTAATTTTAGCACTGCACACCCTCTGTTGATGCCGTTTTCAGAGAAAAATCCACAAGCCTTCTTCTGCAGCCCTTTTTCCCTATTTTTTAAAGAAAAATTAAAATGTTGCTCTATTTTGGCAAATTTCTGGGTCTCCTCCAGGGGAACCCACGAATTCTCAGTACTTCTAGAATCCCTAGGATGATGGAAAAAAGTGATGCAAATTTGTCATGTATAGCTTCTGTGGACAAATAGTTAAGAGGGCCTAAGCAGAACTGCCCCAAATAGCCAAATAAAAGCCTGCCACCTGAGGGGGAAAAGGTGCAGTGAAGGTGTTAAGGAGGATGAGAGGCGTTTGAAGTGAGTGACTGCATTCACCTGCAAGAGGATGTCTGGGGAGTCAATAGGACCTTTCCCTCACTCAAGAGGGCTGCCATAAGGGGGCACACTGTCAGAGACCCTCCTGACAGCTTCTTTGCATCTGCGCCCATATCTATAATAGAGCGCGTGTGCAGAGGCAAAGGGTTTCCCTCATTTGCATGGGGTCCGTCCCCCATGCAAATGAGGGAACATCCTCTGGTGACAGTGCTGGTGTATGTGTGCCAGCTCTTCCTATATTACAGAAAGGGCGGCACAATTGTCTGCGGCCCTTTCTGTAATACCAAAGTGTCCCGGGGTGCGCAAAGCAGGACTACATGCCCGTTGCACCCCCAAGGCACTTTGCACAATGTGGCCCTAGGTTTTCTGGATTCCTCATGAGTAGATACGCCAACTTTATTGACAATGTCTTTGGATTGATGTTTATTGTCAATTGGAAGGTATTTCTTGGTTCAGGCAACACTGCTTTAGCGTGCCTCTGAATAAGTTCCGCCCATTTGACGATCTCACCCTCGCAACCGTCCCACGTGTCCGTAAAACTACAACTGGCAGTAGATCATTCTCGCACCTTGCCCCCAAAATGTGGAACACTCTTCCCACCCACCTGCGCCAGACCAAATACCTCCTTACCTTCAGGAAACTTCTCAAGACCTGGCTGTTCGAGCAGTAGCAGCACCTCCCCCTTTCTCCCTCCTCCCCTCCTCAGCACCTTGAGACCATCACAGGTGAGTAGTGCGCTTTACAAATTCCTGATTGATTGATTGATTGAATAACTTCTTGCAGCAGACCTTATCCGTTGAACCAAAGAGTGTTTTAGCCTTAGTACTTGCCTCACTGTCAGCAGCAAGGTGGGGTGGAGTTGTGAACTCCTCCTTGGTGGATATTCAAAAGGAAGAACACAAAAGAGGGTTATGCCTCCCCTCTTAACTACCTTCCAACCTATTGGAGTTAACCGTTCCATAGAACAATGGAGCAGGAAAGAAAACGGGTATTCCCTGCTCTTTATCAATCTAAAGAAACAGGAGATGCCAGTAGGCAACACTTCTTGATAGACAATGGGTAAAAAGGCTGCCACGACCATCTGTTGCTGTCACTACTGTCAGTCCTGCATAGGCTGGTGAGCTGACGAATGTCATGCTGAGATAAGAAGGGTGCACATGGTGTTCCCGTTCAGGTCATGGAGCCCTGCTTTGCTTAGTATTCCATATCAGAGTGACTCTTCAGCACACAGGCATAATAATCGAGTATGCTAAGACAAAATCTGACCTGCTCTGGGTAGCATTCCACATCACAGGGGCTCTTTAGCGCGCTCACATAATTGTCTAAGATCAAAAGTTTAAAAACAACAGAAATTCACATATGGACAAACTGTGGCAGGGATGTCCACTCTCCAAAAAAAAGCAGAGAACCTTTTCTTTCCCAACAACTCTTTTTTGCACAAGCATTGGATTCAAGTGGAAGATTAGACTAGTGTTACTTCCAAACTCATTTGTATAGGTATGTCTCTGTATGACTAGAGCATGGAGTGATAAACTATTAATTTTATAGGTCGAAATGATGTACACGTTTAGGCATAAGTGAAACCATCATATAGAGAAATTCACACAGCACTCGTACATTGGGTCTTGCAAGATGGGTCTTTAAATATAATAGTGTCGCAAAAGATTTAACCAATGTATAATTTTCATGATTAGTGTGTGGCATTATGAAAGCAGGCAGACATTTGCACTTAAGAACACACATTTATATTTATAACTATGTAACGTATAGCCTTGGAGGACACATTGCGTTCCAGAATTATTTAACTGCGTTCATTTTACCAAATAAGGGAAAGGGAACTACAGCCTGAGCAGCAGTGATTTGCTGGGGATGGGGTAGAAGGAATTGTAACTTAAAGTATTCATTTATTACATGTGTGTGTATGTGTAAAGTCGACGTAATTGCTTATAAAATGGTGACGGTACACAGGGATGTACGTTTGCACCTTAGAAACATCTTGGTATTGAGGTGAAATATATCACTGACTCCTTGAAATGTTTCCAATCTTAAATCATGCTGCATAGTTCATAATCCTTCAAAAATAAATGTATTTCTTATGCTTGCACGCTGATTTAAATGAAAAAGTCGAATCCCCTTTTTGAAAGCGCTGGGGTATGTTTATATCTTACTAATGCAGCTAAAATTATATTTTTTCTTGTTTAGTGAAAGCATTCCAAATCCACAGCACTGAGAGGCCTGGAAAATGTTTGCATCAGCCTGTATACATAAGGGGCGCCATACCATGGATTTCATTCTTTTTCTTATTTCATATTTAGCCAAAGCTGTTCGTTATATTTAATTTGGAGAAATCGCATCCAAAAAGTGGGCAGGTCAATATCATTTTTTGTAAAATAGGTAATGTAAATTGTTCCCTCAAGAGAGCCCTGCTCTTATCTTTAATATACAGCCTTCAATCCTGAAACAAAATGATGGCCAATATGTGATTGATCGAAAATGACGGGTAGCACAAAGCAGTTGATAATTAGACATCGGGATGGTTTCAATCTCTGTACAGGGGAATCTGTGAGGGCGTCACATTTCATGTTTTGTCAAATCATGTCCTGACGTGTCTTTTTAGTGTTATTCTATATCTTTACTATGTAGAGCACTATCGCCACTGAAAGAGCCCTCTAAGGGCAAAGGTTAATTTGACGGGATAAAATATATTTTCATTAGGTTAGCGTAGCTGCTGTGAACTACCAGTTATTACACAACCAGATTAGGTGATTGTCTAAACTTGATGTGATCCTTCAGTCCCAAACAACAGCAGTGACCTAATTCCGAGGTGCTGGGCCTTTTCTGAAAATGTTCTTTTAGCTATCTACTTACTATATGCTTTTCGCCAACACTAGAATTCCCTGGTTACCCATTTGAAACCTGGAGTCTTCCTTACAGAGTGCATGGAGGGGGCATGGGCAACGCTTTAAATTCAGCTCTGTGCACCAGCCCTCCCTAAAAATAATTTAAAAAAAGCATTTTTATTTCCACATTTTGGGTGGGGAAATATTCATGCTTGGAGGCAAAGTCCTTGCTCGAGGATAATAGTAAAAGCTAGTCTATGATCAGGGAGTTGCAATGTGTCCCTCAGTTTAAGAAATAATTATTGCAGTCTAGTGTGCCAGTTAGTTAGAACCATGATAGACTGTAGAGCTGTGCTTCCTGCTGACTGAGCCTGGACAGTCTTAATTAGGTCTATAGGACTGAGCAGGCACAGAGATAATTATTCTGGCCTGCCTTATTCATTTTATTGAGTACCATAAATATACATATAATGTGTGAGGGAGGACTGGTATTGAAAAGCAGCTTTGTAAATTTCGTTGAACACCTCAAATTACGCTGCATGAAGCAACACTTTAAACAGTAATTTTGGATAGATTTGTCAATGGGACCGAACTGTGCTTTTTACAATGCATTTCCATTGAAAGACAGGCAAGTGACTTTCCTCCTTTTCATTCTGCCTTTCCAGACTGACTCTGCCAAGGCCCCAATGGCGTTCCAGATTGATTTTACTGCAGCTGTAACCAGCCTCAAGTCAATGAGGAGAAAGGCGACCCTAGTGGTGCCCAGAATACTTCTCAAAGTCACTAATTTACAAAGCCCCTGCCCAGCCGAATTTTCACTGATTGATTCTACTTGAATATTCTTGAATCTCTAGCCCTACCAGTTTGTCTTCCAAATGCTCAATCCTGTTGAAAAATATCCTGATTACCCTGCACACAAATCTGAGTTCAGGTGCATTGCCTCCGCCTTTCTTCTTGAATTCTGCAAGAGACTGAAGACCTGCCATTTAGAGTAGTTCCACTAGGCCGTAAGTGTGCCTAGACTCATACCTGCTCAGTGCCAGGACCCCCTTCAGGGTAATAGTGAGCTCCATAAATCTGCATAAAATTACAGCAAAGTGATTTGTATCAAAATGTTATGCATAGGTAAATGCAGGCAAAGGTATACAGTTGCCTTATGTAATCTGGGGAAATCTATATATGAGGATGACCAGTATAACAGCAAAACTACCAGATCTCCCACCAGTATGCCAATAGAAAGGGTATCTTTTTCTTTGGAGATTTGCAGTGTCTACTTGACTCAAATGTAGTGCCCAAAACTCTGGCATCAATTTTTGCATTCATATTTCAATGGAGCTCCCACTGTCTTGGGGGAACTCCTGATTGTCTTTGTTCTCGTCTGCATAGTAATACACACATACACGCACACACGCAAACGCACACAGATGCACACATGCACACACACACACATATACAAACACACATAGGGGGTGATTCTAACCTTGGCGGGCGGCTACCGCAATAACGCAGCCCCCATTTCAACATTCCCGCTGGGCCGGCGGGCGCTAACCATGTTAGCGCCCGCCGGCCCAGCGGGAATGAGGCCGCAACACAGGAGCCGGCTCCTAATGGAGCCGGCGGTGTTGCGGCCGTGCGACGGGTGCAGTTGCATCCGTCGCGCTTTTCACTGTCTGCCAAGCAGACAGTGAAAAGCAGGCCGGGGCCCTGTTAGGGGGCCCCTGCACTGCACATGCCAGTGGCATGGGCAGTGCAGGAGCCCCCCAGGGGCCCCAGGACACCCCTTACCGCCAGCCTCTTCCTGGCGGTGTAAACCGCCAGAAACAGGCTGGCGGTAAGGGGGTCATAATCCCCAGGGCAGCGCTGCCCTGGCGGATTATCACCACCGGGGGAAAATCGGCAGGACACCGCCGCGGTCGGAATAGGGAATGAAGCACCGCCAGCCTGTTGCCGGTGCTTCCATCATTCTTGCCCTGGCGGTCCAAGACCGCCAGGGTCAGAATGACCCCCATAGTGAGTTAGATATAGTCAGGACCTAGTTTCCATAGACAAAGCATTTTTTGTTTTGTGAATAACTTTTGAGGTGATTAGTTAAGCAGGGCTGAGAAAGGGGAGGGTCTCAAAATGCATTTTCCCCATGCAATTTCTCATAGGGATTTTAGACATGACTACAACCAGGACCACTGGACAGAATTACATCAAATTTGGCAGAAAGCTAGCTCTTGGTCCAGAAATAACTCCTTTTTCAATTTAGTGAAAATCCATTCAGTAGTTATTAAAAGGAAAAGAGATATAGATCTAGGGACATGGAGGGTGCACGGATCTGACAGATATTAAGGTGAGATCTGATCCGCTACCAACACTTCGACTAAGAAGTGTTGGCAGCCATCTTGGGGCCCGGACTCAGAAGAGTCCCAAGAAAAAACATGAAAAAAGACAAGGGGCAGGATAGAAATACCCTGACCCCCTAGGCCTTGCGGCAAGGTCCCACAGGGACCCTGCCGGGGGCCAACATTTTTTTTAAAACTATACCATGAATTTACAGAGTAACCACAAATCTGCAGTACAATTAAGAAAAAAACAAGCACAGTCTCTCGTGCTTTGCTTGTTTGGTAAATGCTCCTAGGTGGGCCAGTTCCTGCAGGTGTAGTTATTTGTATAATTTGTGAAGGGAGTGCAAGTGCCCCACTCCTCATGCAGATTTCAGTACAGGGGACCACCACCTCCACGGGGCCAGGCCATTATTCAAAAAGGGAGAGGACGACCCCCCTACCTAAGCTGTTTTCGGCTCCAGGGGCTGCAACTCCCAGGACCTGGCTGCATTCCAAAACATTGCGTGTGGGCTGTGCCCCTCCTCGAAGGCTGATATCAGTGCTGGGGACCACCACCTCCCTGGGGAAAGGCCAAGAAAGAAAACAGTGCCCCTCCTTCCTGGCTGTTTTCAGCCAAGGTGCCCACTCTTGCAACATAGCTGTTTTCTCTCGCTTTGCATGAGCTATTTGAAAGCTCCTGCAAGCAAGGGCAAACAGTAAATCCACTCCCGGCAGGCAGGATCATGTATAATGCTCCCACCCACTGGGAGCAGACTTTCATCTGTTTTCCTGCCTGCTGTAAAGTGGGCAAGGAAAGAGATGAAAAAAAATTGCTCCCTCCCATAGGTTGCAGTATTTTAAGCTGTTCCTTATGGGTGGGAACAATGCTGGAACTGGGGCTACTCCCATGGCCTCCAACAAAAAGCCACTGGGTGTCCTGGGTGTCCTGGATGGGCTCCAAGGGCTCCAAGGCACCCACCATGTAGTGGCCAGGCCCCAGCCCCAGGGGATGGGTTCCTGGGGGCCATAGTGGCTTGGGGTGGGGGTTGCATGATCCCCCCCCTGTAGTGTCTGGTCAGCCCACAGCATTGTCTCCGGCTCGTAATCGAGACGGGGGCAATGTTGTAGGATGCAGGGTCCAAGACCACCCTTGCAATGTTCACCGTCTGCAAAGCCATGAAATGGCTGGCAGAGAACAAGGTCGTAATCCCCAGGGCAGTGCTGCCCTGGTATATTAGGACCGCCGCAACCACCAGACTCCTGTGATCTCCAATCCTGATGGAGCTGGCAGTCTCACCACGGCCTGACCACCATGGTCCTAATATGGCAGTCAAGAGACCACCAGACTCATAAGGATGCCCAAAGACTTTTTCTGAAGAATAGTGTACTCAAACTACATTTTAAGCCCTACGAATTTTAACTTCAACAAATGTCCTTGATACTTACATGTGTATCTAATCTGTCATCACTATTCTATTTTGAATAATGTTTTGGGCTATACCTCTAAACTTATAGAACAGTGCGTTCATCCTTCACACTGAGCACAAACAATAATGTTTTATTTAACATACTGAATCATTTATCTATATCTTTCAATAAGCGTTTAGGTATAAAATAATTTCACTTTCTGGAAGAAATTAAATTATTATTTTGAGTGGATGGCTAACCATCTCAAGGTATAATCGAAGCCCTTGTCAAGGTGAACCATTAAGGTCACTAAATTCACCGGAGCTCAATCAATTGTCTCTATGGCACAGAGCAGACAGGCTTAACTTAGAGAAATGTTCAATTAATGTTAAACAAATTAGAAAAATATAGTAAAATGTGAAAATGACACAAAAATGACATAAATCCAATAGAGGAAACCAGATATGAATCCTTAAAGTTTTAAGTAGGAATAGTACTAAGAAGGACAATATACCAGTCATAGTGAATGCTTGTGGTAAGGTGCAATTTGATGGTGACCGCAATGGAGCATGGGTCCAATACAATAACCATCTGATCAATGATTTTACCTTCTGACTTCAGTCCTTTAAGTCACAATCCACCACAGGAGTGAGTACACTTCAAAAGCCCTCCAGGATCTCAGGTGAGACAATAAAAGACTCACAGTGTGTAAGGCAGAGGCCAGATAGCAGGGTCCAACTAAGCAACATTTTTCAACAACCAGACAGTGGATACAAAAGAATTGTTTGGCATCATGTTTTCACCCTTTGAAGTGCTCCCCAAGTGTTAGATGTAAAACCCAGTAATCCTGTCAAGCAGGAGTTAAATCTCAAGCAGGATTTGACACCATCAATCACCAGAAACAGTAATTGATTTCCTGTTCAAAACGAAAAAATAAATTTATAAAAACAGGGTTTGGCTCTGTAATACCAAAATGAGGCCCATTATATATGGGGCCTGTCTGGCACTGGGAGTAGCGGGTGGGAGGGCCCAGCCCCGATATCAGCTGACATTTACCTGTGGCAAAGAAGGCCTCTTTTTCAGTGTTCCCCAAGTGTTATATGCAAAGCCCCAGCAGACCTATCAATTCAGATATGACATTCAAGCAGGTTTTGAGCCTGTAATGTCAAAGAGGATGCTCACAGCCCACCCTGCTCATTACTTTCAGACTTAGAGGGGCCTCTTTGCCCATTCAGGTCAACCTATTGTTTGGTCCCGGGAGTCATTTCACACCCATTCACACTGATTCAAATACGAAATACTGGCTGGCAAAAGTGGCAGAGCAAATGGAAAGAAACCTCCAGAGGCTTTAGGCAGGGAAAATTTAACTTTCTAGAAGTGCCTACACCTTACTATTCATCACAAATGTGACTTCACCATTCAATTGAATTGTAAATAAGTATTAGAAATAGTTTTTCTAATTCTTTCATAACTGAAATTAGCATTATTAAATGCAACAATGTAACCCAGTGTTTTCCTATGAAACAGCCAGCCTTGCTACAGTGAAAATATTGTTTGGGGATTTTTCTCTGTAAGGACATATTGAAATTTAAATTCCAACATGTCCTACTTTTATATGTGATGCATCCTCCCTTGTTGTCAAAAAGGCGTACTAGGCGTCACTTAGAAATATATAAAAGGAAGGGTTTGACCTGTCAAAAGGTGTTATTTTGACCTGCCAAAAGTGCTATTTTGATAAGCAGAACATTGCAATTTAAAATTGCAACAGCCAGGCTACAAATGCTAGGCCTGCAGTCATGCTTACACTGTCACTGTAATGGGCGGCACAATGGGTTCTGAAGACTACTAGTGATATTTAACTTACAAGCCCTTTGTACATTTTGTACCATATACTAGGGACTTGGAGGTAGGTCAAATATGCTAATTAGGGGTATGTCAATTTTGCAATGTTCAAAGGAGGAGCACAGGCATTTTATCACTTGTTAGCAGGAGTAAAGTGCACAGAGGTCTACAGCCAGCAAAAATATAGGGACTAGTCAAAGACAGAAAATCAGGGGGCCCCCTCCAGAAAGGACAAACTTCTCATACCTTCTGTACAAATACAATTTGCTTACATAATCTTTATTTTTCTACAATAGTGTTGTCTTTGCAACATCTATTGTTGGTATAATATACTAATCATATCAGTTGATCATACTAGTGTCAGGATAGACTAAGCACTTGAAATAAAAGCAGACTATTAGTCACCTTCAATGTACATTGCCTGCATACACCCAATAGGCAACAGACTCATCTGATTTAGCTATTTGTTTCAGGAAATAGTTTGATAAGAAAGTTTTCATATTTTGATGGTATGATTCAACTACACCACTGGTATTTTTATGTAATGGTTTTTATTAACTATACAATAAACATACTTACATATCAGTTGATCTTTATTCCTTTTCAAATTAAAAGGAATAAAATAAAACAATGATGCTAATGGGGTGTTCAATTGGTGGTAGGGGCTCAAAAATGTGCCCCTCAGTGTTTTTGCCTTGCTGATTTTAGCGTGAGTCGAATTCAGTGAAGCAAAAGTCATATAAGTTAGAATGAGCAGCAGGAGATAAACTTGGATGTAATCACATTAGCACTATTTTTCAGTTTTATCTCAATGCTCCTAATGACATTACAGCAAAATGTCCCTAGATATAAGTCTATTGCCATTTACATTGTACATTTATTACTCTTTGTTAGAACCAGCTACTTTTCTGATTAGAAGAAAATGATTGTTTATCTAAGAGGGATCGCAAAGCTAGGAGAAGTTATACTACATAGTCTGATAATCCCCACAGAAAACCATCCCCTGCTCGATGACCAGATAGAGAACAAAGGACTTGCTCATATATCAACATAACATATATATTATTATACATAATATTAAATATATCACTAGGGAGCAGGTGGTAATGAGTCCTTTGAAGGTGTTATTCCAAGGCCTTCCAATATGGCAAGAGCCCCTTTCATTGTCACTGTATAGTGCTCTGTCAACCTTCTTGGGTAGGAGTCTATTAAAATGAGGTTACTTTTCTTTCCCCTAGTGGAAAATAAATTCAGATAGTTTGATCCCATGTAGCATGGGGTGACGGGAGCAAGCTGAGCTAAGAGTAGGTAAACATTGAAAGGCAAGGTTCATAACATGGCCCTGTTTGATATAAACATGCAACTTTTGGAGTTTCTGCTTGCCAATTGCTAGGCCCATCTGGCATATTCCCTCCCCTGGCAATTTAAAATAACTACATGTGTATGTTCATGCAACTAATGTAGCCTATTTTCCTGGAAACATATAATTACTGTCACTGCAGGAGGGTATTTGCAGGCAGCTATGAATAGCATTTATAAAGCTTATCCTTAGGTATCATGTCTGCAGACCTGGCAACTTCACCAAAAACCTCACAGTGTGATGAGGGGAGGGGCCTTTAGGGGGTCTGGGCCTCGTGCTCAGAAGCCCCAATGGTTGATTGTTTTCTTCTGTGGGCAATCCAGTTGTCCCACACATTTACTCAATTATGATTTCCAATAGTTGTAAGTTTTATTTAATGAAATCTATTTCCATTAACTAAAGTTCAATTTCAAAATTAAGCTACGAGCACTATACCATTTTTTAAATTAGTTTCACTTTTGAAATAAATATATACAATTCATTTATAGTGATATTTAACATACAATTATCTTTAATATTTATTTTCAAGTTAAATAAACGTTTTTATGTTTCAGTACACTTTACCATAAAGAGATGCCCTGATTGTGGATTCTCCCTGTGGTAAAGTATAAGGAAAAAGTGGGGTGTGGGGGAATTAAAAATGTATTTTACTCAAAAATACATATTTTATATTGAATATTGATCTACATTCATTTATATATTTAAATGCAGACCAAAATAACAGGAATGCTACAGACCTATTAACTCAATTATGAAATACATCTCTAATGGGTGAAAATATATTAAATTCAATTAAAAATATTATATTGAATGATAAAATCAAAATATTTTTATATGCATTAATAATGATAAAAAAATAATGTGTAGAATAAATTACAGTATGTTTAGTTCTATTTTATTAAAATTGTGTTACCTTATTTTTTCAAAATAATACAATAACATATTTTATAAACAAATAATAAATGTGCACTATTTTTACATAGTTTAAAAAAGTATATTTTATATGTTTATATAAAATCCTGAGGCCCAGCCTTATTCTTAATGCAGGGGAGGCAGCCATCTACCCACTAGGTTTCCGTCTGCTGACCTAGCGGGAAACTCTTCATTGGCCTGGCTGGGAGGTAGCGACTTTGGTGCAACCTTCCCATCAGAAGTTCGGTGGACAGACTAAACCATCCACCGAACTTGTAATAAGGCCCTTTGTGTTTATATGAGGTTGATGCGGTTCGACCCTAGATGACTAATAAGTCATAATCAAGACCATGTTTGACTGAGTACAAACTGGTCAGATAAATCACTGTGAATGATAAATAGGACGGTAATCAAAGTGAAGTACAGGTTAATACTTGAGTTGAGCAAATATGGTCGCTTCCATTGATAATTATCACCTGCAGTGAAGTGTAAAAATATTGAATAAATGAAGAGAGAGAAAGATGAAATGAAGAAAGGGTATAGACAAAGAGGCCCCGTCATTGTGCAAAGATGTGGAAAAGTAAATAATGTTTGAATGGCATCGTTATGGTAGTCTTACCCAAAACGTTTTGCCTTCCTCCTCCTAATTTTCTGACATTGCTGTTGATAGCCTTTGGACTCTGAGCACTTTACCACTGCTAACCAGTGCTAAAGTGCATGCGCTTCTCCTACAAAGATGATAACACTGGTGTATCCACAACTGGTGGGCCTGATGCACTGATTGTTCCACCGACTTACTTAGCCCTGAAAACATGTCTCAGGCCTGTCACTGCAAAGCCTGACTGTGCAGTCTCACTGCCACCCCAAATTTGCATTTAAAACCCCTTGCCAAGCCTTAAACTTCCCTTTTCTTATATATAAGTCACCCCTAAAGTGGACTCTAGGTAGTTGATAGGGCAGGGTTTCATGTAAGTGAGAGGCAGGACAGGTACCTTTTCATGTCCTGGTAATAAAAAACTCACAAAGTCATTTTTCATTACTGTAAGGCCTGCCCCTCTCATAGGCCAGCATTGGGAATTCCTTATAATACTTTTAAGCTGTAATTCCTGATCTGAGAGGAGTAGTTTAATCACGTTTACTACCATTGGAATGGTAATAATAAATCCTCTCTACTGTCAAAGGCAGATTTATTATTACTATTTTGGAAATGCCTCTTTAAGAAATTGGGCATTTCTCTACTTTCTCTGCCTTGTGTGCTCACAGCCTATCTCCAATACACATCCGGCATGCGCTAGATAACAGCTACACTTGTGCATTCCCTTCAGATACACCCAACACAGGCTACTCAGCTACATCTACATTCTTCTGCAAAGTGTGCATACTGATGGGTCTTCCTGGGCAGAAGTTTGGGAAAAGCTCCCATTTACATCTCAAAGGGTAGTGGCCAGGGCCTTCACAAAAGGACTGATTACCTCCCACAGATAGTCTAGAGCTGGCGCTGAGCTGAAAGGAAGACCTGTGCACTTCACAGAAACCTTTTGAAGACATTTCCCACATAAAAGGCATTTTCTATTGTAAGCACTGGGTCCCTGACCTGCTCAAGTCAGTACACTTCTGGACTCAAAGAAACACTGCTGGAGTAAAAACTGCTGTGTTTTAGGATTGCCACTCTGCCAGGATTGACTGTTCTAAGGACCTGCTGCCCTGCCCTGTTTCACCAACCTGCTGCCTGCTGATCTCTGCCAGGTAGCCCAGGACTCATCCCCCAACCCCAGAGTGACTCCGAGCGACTTTGCTATACTTTGCTGCCCACTTTCTTCATAACAAACCTGAGTAGCTTTGCTGGATTTGGCCACCAGCTTGCATCAACAACCCTGAGTGGATTTGCTGGACTTTGCTGCCTGCTTTCTTCAACAACCACAAGCCGCTTTGCTGTACTTTGCTGCTCACTTGCATCAACAACCCTAAGCGGCTTTGCTGGACTTGCCACCCGCTTTCCTCAACAACCTCAAGTGACTTTGCTGAACTTGCCACCTGCTTCCTTCAAAGGTCCTGAGCAGCTTTGTGCACTTTATTGTCTGCTCCAGTCCTTGAGGCCGGTGGTAGTGACTTCCCCCTTGTGTTAGCTACCTCAGCCACAAAGTTTTCCTATGCTCCCCACCTGTTTGTTTGTGACCACGCTAGGGAGACTAGATTATCTGGTTCCTGACACTCAATCACTCTCCAAAAAGGACGTACCACAGACATAACCATAGTCTGTGGAGACAACACTCACTCATACCAAGGAGTCCCTGCACCGTCTTTTTATCCCATAATCATTCATCAGGCTTGCTTTGCTTAACCCTAAAAAGTGAATAACTAGTAATTGATGGACTGGATTTTTGTTGTTCTGATCTTGATTTATGCAGATAAATAAGCTTTCTTCTTCTGCACTTGTATGGAGTCTTTTGGTGATGTACCTCTGTGGATTACTGCATGTGTGATGCACAAATACTTTACACATTGCTTTCTAAGTTAATCCCTGCTCTGTACCAAGCTACCAGAGGGTGAGCACAGGTTAATTTAGGTCATGTATTTTAACTTGCCCTGAATAGGACTGTGGTTCTTACTTGGACAGGGTGCAGACCGTTGTCAACTACAGACCCGATTTCTAACAATTACTGTTGAAAATACTCACAAAGAATAACCATGGCAATACACAAAAGCAGAGGAGAGGAGTAGAACATTAAACCAAATCCACAGTTAGAGAAGAGAAGCCTGGATCCATGCAGGTTCTCAAAGTGTTGTTTTCAAGGTTGAGGTCACTGCTACATACTGGAAGGTTTCTCAATGAGGAACTCACAGGGTGAGAATGAGACAGAAGGACAAGGAGTCAATCTTAAAAAGGAGGAACAGGAACCTAATGATGGTTAGAATGTGGGGAGTGAGTCTCAAAAAAGGATAGCCTTGCTTGGGACTCAACAAGTCCAGCCTTGTTTGGGGCTCACTCCCTTCTCGCTGATTCATTTTAGCAGTCTTCTTCTATTAGGGCTGCTGTGTGTCTACCATGAATCAGTGAAACTAAACTGTTATATGCTCAAGTTCTGTTCTAGTTGCAGAATGGTAAGTTACCTTTGAGCATACACATTCTTGTTTGTGGTAGTTAGTGTGCTGTTACTCTGTACTGCACTTGCATATTTTCTATACCCTGTATTTTCATTGTTTCTTCCTCTTAATTTTGTCCCATGCAAGTAAAGCCCAGTCCCCTTCCATTGTTCAACTAATTTTCTGCTTTATCCTTCTTGGCTTGTCTAGTTTTCTCCAGTCTCCAGTTCAACTTTAGTCCAGTGTGTACCCTTCCAGGCTGAAGTAATCCCTGAAATACGTTAGACTCACCACTCCCAGATTCAATTATCCCTGCAGAGAACAAGATGCTGGGGCTCGGGCCCTGTTGGGACCTAGTAGGAACCTGGTATTCCAGCTCAGGTCCCAACAGGGTTCCTGACACTGCAGGACCCAGAAAATCTAGTCTATTGAAGGCTGCAGTGGTGGAACAAAACCTACATTTTTGGCCACTCCACAATGCTTCATACACCAGGCACAACATAATTAAGGCTAGAACATTGGGGCTACTTACACACATTGCATTTCATAGCATTCCTCACAGCCAAATCAATTGCCCTTTCCCCCCCCTACTGTTACTACAACATCTGATCACCTGGATGCACTGGGTAGGTAGGACCTTTATTCAGCAACCCTTAAAATTTTTGCTATTTATTAGATCTGAATTGATCAAACCCAGTGGCGTTCTTATTGGAAAGACTCAGCCTTCTTCAGTGGCAGACCATTAACAAGGAAGTTGTATCAATAGTTAGAATTATAGCAGCATACACAAACCAACCCTTTTGCACTAGGTCATCTCGTTCTAATTCCCTGAGAACATTCAATTGTTAAATATTTATAAATCAAATATTTTGAAGCTAGTTTTAATTCACACACCAAAATGTATTTCAAACAAGAACACTAACATCTATTCAGAAAATCCACGAATAATCGCCAACAGTGCAAAACCAATGTTCAGTTACAGGGCACCACACTCTATAGAATATATTTATTCTTCAGCTCTCTTGGGGTCATCCCATATAAGACAATATCAACATTTGACTATGCATGATTCTTAATATCAATGTATCAGTGATATAGGTGTGCAACACATTTTTTGCAACCGTAACCAAGCTCCGTGTGGAAGTGCAACTTTCTGAAATGTGTAAAGTTCTATTGCTTTTCCTCAATTAGAGGCTGTTCTTAGGTCTGTCTGTAAATCTGGGAAAGTCACTGTTTCCAGGTGTAATCCTAAACTGATTCTGTGAATTATACCTTTTTATCACCTTTTTTCTCCTGTAGAGAAAGCTATTCTTCTTATCACCTAACCTAGTTTGGGGTTGTTTTCTTGCCATCAGCACAGGGAATATATTTACTTCACAAGAACTAGGTGAATGGGAGACACCCTGTGGAACTCCTGTTGTTGCTAATTTGATCCATTCCTGTCGCAGTCACTTGGCCCAGCCACACAAACATGGAAGCATTTGTATCGGGACCAGTGGGAGAATGCTGGGTAGTAAGAATTTTGTGGATCCCTGTGGATTTTGGATGATTACATTACAGAGAAAATTTGTGATTTTAGGGTAAGTAAATGATGTGGTATCTATGAGGTGCTCTTCCACCCACAAAAAATTGCATAAATGCAGTCGCTTGTGTCTAACACACGTTCTACCCGCTTGGGGGTCAGCTTTAAATACTCCTATCCACTTTCCAAGGGGGCCAGAAAGTGTATTTGGCCTTAGATCCATCTTCCCTGGGGGGGGGGGACAGAAAGTCTAATTGGCACTGGCTCATTCCCCGGGCACAGTCAAATTGCTGGCATCTAGTGGGTGGATTCCTGCTTGGAGATCACCATCCTGCACCAAATCCACTAGCAAGGAATATCATTGGAAAGGGGAGATTCCCCTTTGTTCAATTAGGCCTACCTCATGAAAATCAGTGCTTTGGGGGAAGCTTTGAGCTATGCTCCTGAGCACCGATGTACTGAAAGTGAAATGAACAATCGGCTCAATTCATTTTCACTTTCTCTGCAATGATGTCAGCATACTATGCATGCCAATCATCATTAAAGAAAACAAAGGCTTGGTTGCTAGGGAAGTTCTTCCCCATCTTCCACGGCTGAAAAGACAAAAAGGAAATTCCACTGGGGTAAGGACCAGAGTTTTTTTTTTATATCCTCCCCAGCGATGGCCAGTGACTGGCAGGCATACTGGGCAGGGAGTGGGGGTAGTTGTCACTGGCTGACGCCCACACTTCAGGGGTTAATGTGACAATGCATGTAAACATAGACATTCAAAAATGCTGTGAATACGAACTAAATGCACAAATGCTGTTTATCAGATCAAAATCTGGCATATTGATGTGGAGTAGTTTGTTGTCTGTATACAATTCATATAGGAGTCTAAGAATGAATGATAACAAACTGGATGATGGCTGAGTGTACCTTGTATGTAAAATAGTCCCCATGCATTTCAATGGAATCCTTTTCTGGAAGGCTGAATGATACACCAAACAGCCAATAGCATGATTTGAGAAAGTAATTAACTTCTAGATGAAGTCAAATTCTACTCTATGTCTATATTAGAGAATTGGTAGGATAAAGTCTGCAGACAACAACACTGTCAAGCCAGACCTAAAAGGACCCACTGCCATACCTGTCATTGACGTTTTAAGAGGTGTTTTAAAAGTCTAAGGGCCTGATTTAAAGTTTAGTGGGGGGCGTGTCTAGCAGCGCCAAGATGGTGGACGCGTGCTACGGATGCTCTGCCATTCGACATCAATTCCTGATACCACTACCCATTTGGAACATATTAGCACATTCCCTTGGTCCAGGGATTGCCCTATGTCTGCTGCTCTTTGTGCCATGCCATTCAGTGGCGGCAAGCAAAGCCTCACATCTGGCATTGTCAAGACTTCTTGCCATGAGAAAGTGGACCGGGAGTGGCCACTGTGATCTAGAAACGGAAAACGCCTGCTAACCTCGTGCTGGTGCCCTTATTGTCTGCAAACGGAACTTGGGGCCAGATGTAGCAAAGTTTTGCGAGTCGCATCGCTATTTGCGACCCAGCAAAATCCGAAATGGGATGCAAAAATCCCATTTCCGATTAGCAAATAGCGATGTGACCCAGCACCGACTTTCAAAATTTGCAACCAGATTTTGCGACCCGCAATCAGGAAGTCGCAAATTGCGAGTCGCAAACCATATGCAAAAGCCAGTCGCAAATTGCGACTAGTCGCCAAAAGCCCGTTTTGCACACCCAGATTACCACTGATTCAGAGCAATGCTACACATGTGAGAGATATGTATTTTGGGGCTCTTCCCCAGAAGTAAAAGACAACAGCTCACTGCCCGCTTTCTCGATCTGGGTCTGCTGACAGCTAAACGTTTAATCACCTGAGCTCCATCCCAAGTTGCCTGGAGACGCTCCCTTCTGGTGTGGGCCTAAGCAGAGAGTATTACGCTGCATAAAGAGGACGTAAGATCACTATAGCTCCCCAGCTGGGATACCATATTGCAAGGCTTTCAATGTGAACCGCATACAGATGCAGATCCAGAAGTGGTGGAAGGTTTGAGTGAGGCGAAGGTAGCATTCCAAACTATGGCTTTGTACACGATAAATGAGTAGATCTCATCCATTCGCCCCTCATCCTATTTTTAAGGTTTGGTGTGCTCACTGATTAGATAAGTCAACATCATTGACTCACTCAGGGGACTTGGTAAGTGAGGGGAGGGCTGGGGGCATCCAAGTTAGACTGGTTTGACCCTGTTCAGTTGTTCCCCTTTGTTTACTTTCTTTCAACAATTCTGTTAGAAGATATGTGTTATCTGTCAATGCCTCATATTGAAGGCCCAACAGAAGGAAACACGTTTCCATAAATTAAGATGTTCAGGTCCTCTGTATATTACATGCAACCTAATATCTATTTATTCTCACAAGAGATACTCTTAAATACGTAAGATAAAATAGTACTCTATGACCCAATGTAACTTGCACATGTAATACATATGTTATTGATATATGTGTTTGGTACCACATCTTGACCTGGTGGGTAAACCTACTATTCATGCTTAAGTGGAATTGTCCACTATTTCTTTAATAATACTAATAATAAGAACAGATTCAAAAACTGATTTAGAGCTTTGTGGATTGGGTTACTCCCTCACAAATGTGACAGACATCCTGTATGCCGCATTATGGCCTCAATATAGCCTTTGGGAATCAAAATATAGCAGATCAGATATCCGTCAGCTTTGTGATAAAGTAACTCATCCATAAAACGCTAATTCAGGCCCTAGATCCTTCATAAATGTTAAGGGAGTCCAATGGATGTGAATACATTTGGAGTTAAGGACAGTTATTAAATGATAAAAACTAATGTTCTGCCCCGAGGAAGCACTGGATAAATGGGGATAATGTTTCTTGGTCTTGAAGGGCTGCAGAGGAGGTCAGATTTGTACCACGTTACACTCAGCAACAACCATTTGCAATGTAATAGGTCTTGCATTTGTGAGGGTTAGAGTTAATGACGTAGTAAATTGCAATGTCTGTTACCTATGTGTTTTGGTTTGAAATGTAGTGGATGTATGTAAGTGCCATGAAATGGTAGAACCTGTATTGCCAAGCGCTATATAAAAAAAAAAGGTATTGCTAGACTGCCCCAACACGCACCAGACATAGAACCCTACGTAAGGGCCAGAGCTGCTGAGTTTGGAGCTTGGGAACATGGTTTGAGTCTCAGCACTAGCTCAAAATCCTGTGATACTAAGCAAATCACTTAATCTCCCCTTGCTACCAAAAATAAATGTGTAGTGTAACTGGTGCTCCTGTAAAGCACTGTAATACCTTTGTATCAATTTTGCGCTAACTGAACTATTTTTGAAGAGGCCCAGTTTACATCCAAAGGCAAAATGTATTTTGCTATCAAGCTTGAGGCCTTGAAGTGCTTGGGTCCGGAGTCATGACTCCTTTTCCACCATTTTGGAGACAACATCTTTCACCATCTTCTTGCCTAGAACTAACCTATGTGCTTGGTTGGTGACCCTCCGGTATTGCCTAGTGTTGAGCTCAACTGAAGTCAGTTGGTTTATGCACCCACTGCAGAGGTTTTGACAGAATGGAAATGTCACAGATTACAAGCCTGACATAGCTTTTTCACCTCTTCATCTCTGCAAGGTCAATGCAAATGAACTATAGCGATTTTGTTCAGAACGGTACCTGCTTTTCAGCGATTTGAAATGGCAGAACCTGTATTACTAAGCGCTATAAAGAATTCCCCAACATGCACCATACAAAGTACCATAAAGGAGAGGATGTGGCGAAAGGGGCAGAGCTGCTGACTTTGGAGCTGGGGAACATGGTTCGAGTCTTGGGGCCAGCTCAAAAACCTGTTATTCTGGCCAAGTCACTTAGGGCCATATGTATGAAAACATAGCCTTGCGAATCGCAAATAGTGATTTTTAAGAAATCGCTATTTCCGAGTCACAATTGGCCATGTAACAAAATTGCGATTCAGAATTAGCGATTTCTTAAAAATCGCTATTTGTGTTTTGCAAGGCACATTTACCGAATTGCAATTTGCATTTTCGCAAATTGCGATTTTTTACCAAATCGGTAAAAAATCGCAAATTGCGAGAAGTTTCGAGAAAGCACACTTGGAGGAGCCTGATGACATCACAAGCAGGAAGTGAGTCATCCCAGGCAGTTTCAGGTGCCACACCCAAACCAATACAAAAACACAGCTGGGAGTACGGGGTTCTTGTAACGGGGGCGGATCAGTAGTGTATCACTTATAACACTATGCCCCTCGTAATCCTCAACTAGAGGCGAGACAAGGGTGGACTGAGGTGTATGGTGTGGGAGGGGAATTTCCTTTACGGACTAGGTGGTCTCACACACTCTATGGTGTCATGCTTCATCATATGACCACCTAGCCCCACCCAGGTAGGACAATGCCACCTCGGAGGACTCAACCTCACTGTTAAAGGAACAGGAGGGAGTGTGTAAATCAATTCTGGTTCTGGAAAAGGGATCCAGCTAGACTAGGAAATAAAAACACCTAAACAGATACCCATGTAAGTCTTTTAATAGGAGGTTCCGTTTGGTGTGATTAAAAAGAAGACTGGGACACCAAAGTGAGAGCAATGACTCACTGGGTCTCCTATCTAAAAGGAAGAAGCCGACATGTTTCTGCCCTCAAAATAGAGCTTTGGAAGGTCTCGGGGCATTCATCAGGGCGAAGGATCCCTGCTATTCATGCTCAGTGGGCGTTGAATAAATAATAGCAATAAAGTAGGAATAATAAGTGACACCGAGTGGGCGGAGGGGCCTACCTTGCCGAGGAAATACCTGGGGAGGACCTAAAGGAAATAAAACAAATCAGACCGATACTGGGGTGACAAGGTGACACAGCAATACACAGCAATCCACAACACATGTGAAAGAGATCATGCAAGACGCAGCAGTTCTGGATGCATAAGGCATAATTCACATAAATAATTGTATGGCACGTCATTGCGTGGAAGACAATAAGAAAGGGGAGAATTTCTTACCCTATCACACAAGGCTACTAGCCTCCGGTGTCCAGGAGAGGGAGCGTCCCCTTATAGTCAGATTCTAAGGTTCGGGGAAAAGGAAGACAAGGGAAGAAGCCACATGAGAGGGAAAAGGGGGTAAGTAAGGATGGAGGCCCCTAGGGATACGAGGGCAAGGCCCTGGAGAGTTAGACACCTAATCGGGACCAAAACCCAAGAGTAAAGGTAGAGGCACGGACAAGAAAACACGAGGGAAGAATTAGTAAAAGCGGCTTGTAGTAAAATGGGGGGGGGGAGAAAAAACAAAGGAAAGAGTAGAGTAACAGTGAAGATTAATAATAATATTAAACGCAAAAACAAAGAAAAAAGAAAGAAAAAACAAAACACAACAGCACAAGCAAGAAGCAGAAGGAGTAGGGAATATGTAAATGAGGCAGCCAGGGGTGGGGAAGAAGTGGAGGGATAGGAGAGAGAGAGGAGAGAATTCTTATCTGTACGTCCAATGGCGGCCGGCTCACTCACTGCATCAAAGGCGGGCGCTCTCTATGCACCTAAACCGACCTCTCTCAGGACCGCTTGGGTAAAGAGGACTGAGAGAGACGGGTAGATATAGGCCCTCATTCTGACCCTGGCGGTCTTTGACCGCCAGGGCGGAGGACCGCGGGAGCACCGCCGACAAGCCGGCGGTGCTTCAATGGGGATTCCGACCGCGGCGGTAAAGCCGCGGTCGGACCGGCACCACTGGCGGGGTCCCGCCAGTGTACCGCGGCCCCATTGAATCCTCCGCGGCGGCGCAGCTTGCTGCACCGCCGCGGGGATTCTGACCCCCCCTACCGCCATCCAGATCCCGGCGGTCGGACCGCCGAGATCCGGATGGCGGTAGGGGGGGTCGCGGGGCCCCTGGGGGCCCCTGCAGTGCCCATGCCACTGGCATGGGCATTGCAGGGGCCCCCGTAAGAGGGCCCCTAAATGTATTTCACTGTCTGCTGCGCAGACAGTGAAATACGCGACGGGTGCAACTGCACCCGTCGCACAGCTTCCACTCCGCCGGCTCGATTCCGAGCCGGCTTCATCGTGGAAGCCTCTTTCCCGCTGGGCTGGCTGGCGGTCTGAAGGAGACCGCCCGCCAGCCCAGCGGGAAAGTCAGAATTACCGCCGCGGTCTTTCGACCGCGGAACGGTAACCTGACGGCGGGACTTTGGCGGGCGGCCTCCGCCGCCCGCCAAGGTCAGAATGAGGGCCATAGTGTCATCGGTGTGTGGAAATGAGACTCAGCTGATGGTGCTCACCATCGTGGCCCGCGGTCTGGGCCCGCGGTCTGGGCCCTGATTGGAAGCGGCGGGCGGAAGTGTGTCCGGCGGACCCGCGCCTCGACATTGTGAGGATGGGTGCCCGGAAGGATATTGCGGGCCGGCCCCGGTGGTGATCGCACTCGGGGCAGCCGAAGAATAGGAGAAACAACGCCCTCGTGCGGGACAGCGTCACGATGGGCGCGGTCCCCGCGGGGGCCGCCGGGAAATGTAGTTTCCCGGCGTGCGAGAATGGGGAATGTCCCCGGTCGCCTCTCGCCTGGAGTCTCGGCGGGAGGCAGAGAGAAAGGGGGAAGGGAAGCAGGAGGGGAGGAAAGGACGAAGGGAGGGGAAAGGGAGGGTGGGGCAGGGGAGGTGTGAGAAGACACAGTGTGAGTGGAGCTGGGAGGGAGGGGGTGAAATCAGGGAACCAAGAGGATGGGAACAGAGAGGGGGAAGAGAGGAAAAAAGGAAAGAAAAAAGAAAAGAAAGAGAAAAGAAAGGAGAAAAAGGAGAAGGAAAAAAAGGGGAGGAGGAAAAAGGAAAAAAGAGGAAAAAGGAAGAAAGAGAGAAGAAAAGGAAAAAAAGGAAAAAACTGGAAAAAAAACAAACAGGGAAAAAAACAAGAGGAAGGGAGAAGCCAGGAAAAACATGGAGAGAGGAGAGACAAGGGATGGAAGGAAGGGGATGGGGAAGGGATAAGGGGTACAAGACCCAAAGGAGGGGATACAAGTAGCAGTCCTGGGGAAATGAGAAAGGTGAAGGGGAAAAGGTGGAGGGAAAAGAGGGGAGGAGAGAAGGCATGCACAGAGGGGAAGGGGCAGGGAGGGCGAAGGACTGAAAGAGTATGTAGGTCATAAGGAGGGGTCTAATATTGCAGAGAAAACCAAGGTATCTCATAGTTTAGACCAGCCGTATCGGTGTGTAGCCTCCAAATCCAGCGTTGTTCAGCCCGAAACAGTTTTTTCGACATGTTGGGGCTTGTAAGAGGAAATTGTTCGAGGACCGTCCATGACATGTCATCTGGAGAGTGATTTTTTAACAGGAAATGGCTGGTAAGTTTTGCTGCGTCGCGTTTGCACCGAATCGTGCTTCTATGCTCACAGATTCTGGTACTGATCTTTCTAGTGGTCATACCCACATATTGGAGTGGGCAAGGGCAATTGATTAGATAGACTACGTTCTTACTGTTACAATTCGTAAGCGACTTTTGAACCCATGGGGTTTTGAGGTCAAGGTTGATGGTGATGGATCTACGTGTGAGGCAGCACACGCTACAGTTGCCACACGGGTAGTGGCCTGTGGGGGGTGTGGTCTGCCAAAGCGTAGTCTGTTTGGTACGAGGCTTATCTTTAGGTCTTGTATGGACCACAATGTCGCGTAAATTGGTTGCTCTTTTATACGCATGTAGTGGCAATTCAAAGGGTAAGCCACCTGATGTGAGAATCTTCCAATTATCTTTTATGATCTTCTGAATTGTGTTGGATAGAGGGTTGAACGTGGTGACACACACAATCTTCTCAAGGTCTGGTTTGGATGCTCGGGGTTGCAATAACTGGTCCCTGTTATTGTTGCGTGCTCTCTTGCGAGCTCTACTGACCAAATGTGGAGGGTAGTCCTTTGTGTGTAACTTGGTGGTTGACTTATCGGCGTGTTTGTGGTAGTCAGCCACGGATGAGCAGTTCCGTCTAAAATGTAGGAACTGGCCGACTAGGAGGTTATCTCTCAGAGCACGTGGGTGGAAGCTCTGGTATTGTAGCAGATTATTACAGTCAGTCGGTTTATAGTACACTTCTGTGGATAAACCACTATTGTGTTCATAGATGAATAGGTCAAGGAACTGTAGTTTTTTATCACCTATGTTCATGGTAAAGGTGAGGAAGGGATTAGCCCCGTTGAGCCAAACAGCGAACGCGAGGGCCTCTTCCTTACTACCAGTCCATATCAGCAGTACCTCATCAATGTATCGCTTCCAGAGTTTTATCTGGTCTCGGTAGGGGTTGTCATCGTTGAGGACCACAAGTTTCTCAAAATTGTCGACGTACAAGCAAGCCAAACTGGGGGCAAAGGTGCTGCCCATAGATGTCCCTTGTGTCTGTAGGAAGAAACTCTCTTCAAATTTGAAGTAGTTTCTTGTAAGAGCAAGGTGCGCTAGGTCCAGTATGAAACCCGGGGGGGGTTTGGATTCATCCATATTAGCTTCTAGAAGGTTTCTTATCACTTCCAGAGTGGCTTCTTGAGGGATGTTTGTATATAGCGATTCCACGTCAAGAGTGATCAGGAGTTCCTTTGTCTTGTCAAATGATAAAGACTCCAGTAACAGTATGACGTGCCATACCATTATTTGTAGCTCAGCTATCAGATCAAGTATCATGGCTGAGTTCAACCTATACCTCTCATATATTTCCTCCTCTGTCAGGTTAAAAAGTGTAATGCGCACTCTAAAAATGCGCTCCTGTCTCCTCCTCCCTCTCCTCAAACCTGCCAAGATCCTCATCCTCCTAGCCATGACGTAGAGTGCAGCCATTGTGGAAAAGAGTCTGAGGCATTCTGGGCCTCTTTATATAGGTTGCACCTGCAAAATGCCATTCTGCGAAAAATCGCAATTTGCGATTTTTGTATGCATCTCTTTGCGACTTGGATTTTGCGACTTGGATTTTGTGACTCGCAATTTCCTACTGGAAATTCCGAATCGCAAAATGCGACTCGCAAAACCAGGGCGCAAGGAAAAAAATTGCAATTTTTGTGATTTCTTATTTTTGGTCTGCAAATGCCTTTCATGCATCGCAGACCACGTTTTTGCACTCGCAAACGGCCAAATTTTGCGATTCACACCGTTTGCGAGTGCAAAAAAGTTTAATACATCTGGCACTTAATCTCTCCTTGCTACCAAAAATGAATGTGTACTTCTGTAATGTAACCAGTGCTCATTTAAATTGATGTAATACCTCTGTGTCAGGTTTGTGCTAGATAAAACTGCAAAACTGAAATAAAACACTCCAATAGCTTTGTGTTGAGTGTGTGCTACACAAAACTGCAAAACAAAAAAAAAAATCCTGACATAGCTTTTTCATCTCTGCAAGGTTGATGTAAATATAGTGATTTTGTTAAGAATGGCACCTGCTTTAGGGCGCTGTGAAATGGCCAAACATGTATTATCATGCTCTATATAAAAAACACAAGTTATTCACAGACTGCCCCAACATGCACCAGACAAAAAACCCCAGGGGAGAGGATGTGACATAAGGGCCAAAGCTGCCGTCTTTGGAGCTATCGAGCATGGTTCCAGTCTCAGCGCCGGCTCAACATCCTGTGATTCTGGGCAAGTCACTCAATCTCCCTTTGTTACCAAAAAGGAATATGTTCTTGTGTAATGTAACCAATGCTCATGTGGGGTGCTGCAATACATTTATATTGAGTTCATACTACATAAACTGCAAAAAAAAACAATGCCCCTGCAGACATCGCAGAGAAACAGCAAGATGTCCGAAACCAAGGAAGATGGAGAAACAGCATACTGCCATGAGCGAAGTAGTGAGGCAAACAATTTTAAAAAATAGTGCGCCACAATAAGTTACATTCACGATCGTGCAATAATCTATGTAACGGTCAGTCTCCAAGGCGGTAACAAAACTGCCTCTACGTGGGACAAACAAAAGCATTTACCAATGATATCATGGGACTTTTGAAAGGCTGGCCCAGGAACGAATGTAAGTGATGGGCTAGAGATGGGCATGGTTAAAGCCCACAGAATAGATTACAACATGTCGAGAAGACCAGCGCTTGTGTGCTGCTATGCTCGACCTAAAAATGCTTTTACCCACGCCAGCATGAGTGACCGATTTGAGTTGCTTGTCGCTGTAGGCTGCTGTTAATTGGAACGCTGCTTTGGTTCTGAAACGTGAAACTCTAAAAAACATGGGCTTTTGGGAAGGTAAAACTGGTAGTCTCAGGAGTATTTCCAACACAACTGTCATAGCAATACCATCTTGCTCTCTTGCTGTGGGTCGTGGAAACGTGGCATGGAAGACTCTCATGGTAGTGGAAACAATTTCGTTTTCGCGGACCAGATGTTCGAAGCTACTCGAGGCTTTTCCTCACAGACTTTTGTTCCACCAGTCTTGGGGCTAGGGTGGGGTGCCAAAGGTCAAAGGTTCCTAGATTTCACTTAAAACCTGTTCATCAAATATTAAATCCTCTCAAGAAAGTCGTAAATTCATTTAAGATGAAATAATACATCAACATGTTTTTAACCCCTTCCCTGCGGGCGTCCCTGGTGCGGGTCACGACCAGTGACCGACACCAGGGAGGGGGTTAATAAATCCTCGGGTGCGTCGCACCGAGGATTTATTTATTTATTTTTTTACATCCCAGGGAGACACAGAAGCTTCCGTGTCTCCCCCCGCCCCCCACCCGCCCCTTTGTGACGTCAGCACGCCGCGAGCAAAAGTTGATTTCCCCTTGCGGCCGCTTCCTGCTCCAATGGGGAAAACTGCCTTCCCCACGTTCGGGAAGGCCTCATAAGAAAGGGGAGACTCTCCCCTTTCTTACAAGGCCTTCTGAAAGAGTTTCCTGGCCCCGATCGGAGCACAGCTGCGATCGGGGGCCAGGAAACATCACTAGACGCCAGGGATTTCACTTGGGGGGGTCGGCCCCCTTGGAAAACGGGCGGCCCCCCCCCCCGGGGGCATATTTTTTTTTTAAAAAAGGTAGGTGCCTCCTGGCTTTTAGGCAGCAATAAAAAAGTCAAGTAAGTATTGTGACTATGTTTCTGCTACAAAAGGGTCAGACTTGTCTAGTGACAGTTTTAGTGCCATAAAGAAGCGCAGAAGGTTTATATGACTACTGCAAAGAGCAAATCTGTATTTTATGTAAATAGCTGAGTACATTAGTAAAGTCAGCCATTACCTGCGCTATAATACCAATGAAATGTATGTGCGGGGTGGAGGGCGGTTATGGAGAGATGAAGGGCACTTTTGCTGGGTGGTAATGAGGGAATCCGAGGAGGAGGGAGTGGGAGCACCAATAATGATTGTTGGACTGGGCGCAGGAGGTGCTAAAGACTGTGACGAATGGTATGTGACAAGGTGTTTTTTGAGTGTCTTGAAAGAACGTGCTGATTGAGGGAAGAAGCGCAGGTAAGGTGGCCTCTACTGTTGCACGTATCTCACACACACCATCGATTTTGTGACTGTCTACGTAGGCTAGTGTTTTAGAGCAACGGTTTAGCCAATAGCAGAGATGGCATCTTGATGGATGACGGCTGCCGGCACTCGGGTTATAGAGGACAGCTCTGACATAGGATCAGAGACTGAGACATCAGATACTGAGACAGCATCTGAGGGATAGGACAATGGCGCAGACTCTGGGAGTGATTTTTCAGTCGGCGGAGTCCCATTCGATAACTCCTCTTCCAGTACATTATAAGGGAGGTGATGAGGACAGTCCTGCTGTCCCTTCGCAAGCAGTCTGTGCAACTGGGTAATAGTGGGTTAGCCCAACCCAGAGAGCAGGTGAATGCGGCGGCAAGCAGAGAGAGAGAGAGTGCTCTCTTGGGAGCTCCCCAATTTAGTTCAGCCCCAAATTCCACCGCCCAAATCGTATTGTGGAGACATCAAAATTATCTATGGCAAAACACACTGGTTTGTAAGACAGGCACCTGTGTTTTTGGTCCTGGGTTTGGCGGCCATATAGAAAAACACACTAAACCCAAACATTTCTGGAAACAAGACATTCGGGGGAGTCCACAGAGGTGTGACTTGTGTGGATTCCCCATAGTTTTCTTACCCAGAATACCCTGCAAAGCTGAAATGTTGAATAAAAACTCTATTTTTCTCGCATTTCTGTCACACAAAATACAGGAATATGCTGGGATCCACAAAATTCCTACCACCCAGTGACTCCTCACCTGTCCTGATAAAAACACTACCCCACTTGAGTGCCTACACCTAGTGCCTGCGTCAGGAATGGATCACCCCAGGGTCAACAGCTGCCTCATGTGAGGACCAACATTGACAGTTGTGTGATCTATTCCTGTCGCGGGCACCAGGCTTACCCACACAAGTGAGGTACAGTTTTTATCGGGAGACTTGGGGGAATGCTGGGTCGAAGGAAATTTGTGGCTCCTCTCAGATTCCAGAACTTTCTGTCACCGAAATGTGAGGAAAACATGTTATTTTAGCCACATTTTGAGGTTTGCAAAGGATTCTGGGTAACAGAACTTGGTCAGAGCCCCACAAGTCATCCCATCTTGGATTCCCCTAGGTCTCTAGTTTTAAAAAATGCACAGGTTTGGTAGGTTTCCCTATGTGCCGGCTGAGCTAGAGGCCAAAATCTACAGGTAGGCACTTTGCAAAAAACAGCTCTGTTTTCTGTCAAAAAATGGAATGTGTCCATGTTGTGTTTTGGGGCATTTCCTGTTGCGGGCGCTAAGCCTACCCACACAAGTGAGGTATCATTTTTATCGGGAGACTTGGGGGAACGCTGGGTGGAAGGAAATTTGTGGCTCATCTCAGATTCCAGAACTTTCTGTCCCTGAAATGTGAGGAAAACGTGTTTTTTTAGCCACGTTTTGAGGTTTTGAGGTTTGCAAAGGATTCTGGGTAACAAAACCTGGTCAGAGCCCCACAAGTCACCCCATCTTGGATTGCCCTAGGTCTCTAGTTTTAAAAAATGCACAGGTTTGGTAGGTTTCCCTATGTGCCGGCTGAGCTAGAGGCCAAAATCTACAGGTAGGCACTTTGAAAAAAACAGCTCTGTTTTCTATCAAAAAATGGAATGTGTCCACGTTGTGTTTTGGGGCATTCCCTGTCGCGGGCGCTAAGCCTACCCACACAAGTGAGGTATCATTTTTATCAGGAGACTTGGGGGAACGCTGGGTGGAAGGAAATTTGTGGCTCCTCTCAGATTTCAGAACTTTCTGTCACTGAAATGTGAGGAAAACGTGTTTTTGTAGCCACGTTTTGAGGTTTGCAAAGGATTCTGGGTAACAGAACCTGGTCAGAGCCCTACAAGTCACCCCAGCTTGGATTCCCCTAGGTCTCTAGTTTTAAAAAATGCACAGGTTCGGTAGGTTTCCCTATGTGCCGGCTGAGCTAGAGGCCAAAATCTACAGGTAGGCACTTTGAAAAAAAAAGCTCTGTTTTCTGTCAAAAAATGGGATGTGTCCACGTTGTGTTTTGGGGCATTTCCTGTCACGGGCGATAGGCCTACCCACACAATTGAGGTATCATTTTTATCAGGAGACTTGGGGGAACGCTGGGTGGAAGGAAATTTGTGGCACCTCTCAGATTTCAGAACTTTCTGTCACTGAAATGTGAGGAAAACGTGTTTTTTTAGCCACGTTTTGAGGTTTGCAAAGGATTCTGGGTAACAGAACCTGGTCAGAGCCCTACAAGTCACCCCATCTTGGATTGCCCTAGGTCTCTAGTTTTCAAAAATGCACAGGTTTGGTAGGTTTCCCTATGTGCCGGCTGAGCTAGTGGCCAAAATCTACAGGTAGGCACTTTGCAAAAAACAGCTCTGTTTTCTGTCAAAAAATGTGATGTGTCCACGTTGTGTTTTGGGGCATTTCCTGTCGCAGGCGCTAGGCCTACCCACACAAGTGAGGTATCATTTTTATCGGGAGACTTGGAGGAACGCTGGGTGGAAGGAAATTTGTGGCTCCTCTCAGATTCCAGAACTTTCTGTCAGCGAAATGTGAGGAAAACGTGTTATTTTAGCCACATTTTGAGGTTTGCAAAGGATTCTGGGTAACAGAACCTGGTCAGAGCCCCACAAGTCACCCCATCTTGGATTTCCCTAGGTCTCTAGTTTTAAAAAATGCACAGGTTTGGTAGGTTTCCCTAGGTGCCGGCTGAGCTAGAGGCCAAAATCCACAGCTAGGCACTTTGCAAAAAACAACTCTGTTTTCTGTCAAAAAAATTTGATGTGTTCACGTTGTGTTTTGGGGCATTTCCTGTCGCGGGCGCTAGGCCTACCCACACAAGTGAGGTATCATTTTTATTGGGAGACTTGGGGGAACATAGAATAGCAAAACAAGTGTTATTGCCCCTTATCTTTCTCTACATTTTTTCCTTCCAAATATAAGAGTGTGTGTAAAAAAGACGTCTATTTAAGAAATGCCCTGCAATTCACATGATAGTATGGGCACCCCGGAATTCAGAGATGTGCAAATAACCACTGCTCCTCAAAACCTTATCTTGAGCCCATTTTGGAAATGCAAAGGTTTTCTTGATACCTATTTTTCACTCTTCTTATTTCAGCAAATGAATTGCTGCATCCCCAGTATAGAATAAAAAACAACTGCAGGGTGCAGCTCATTTATTGGCTCTGGGTACCTAGGGTTCTTGATGAACCTACAAGCCCTTTATATCCCCGCAACCATAAGAGTCCAGGAGACAAAACGGTATATTGCTTTTAGAAATCTGACATTGGAGGAAAAAGTTACAGAGTAAAACATAAAGAAAATTGGCTGTTGTTTTCAGCTCAATTTCAATATTTTTTTATTTCAGCTGTTATTTTCTGTAGGAAAACCTTGTAGGATCTACACAAATGACCCCTTGCTGAATTCAAAATTTTGTCTAGTTTTCAGAAATGTTTAGCTTTCCGGGATCCAGCATTGGTTTCATACCCATTCCTGTCATTAACTGGACGGAGGCTGAAAGCACCAAAAATAGTAAAAATGGGGTATGTCCCAGTAAAATGCCAAATTTGTGTTGAAAAATGTGGTTTTCTGATTCAAGTCTGCCCGTTCCTGAAAGGTGGGAAGATGGTGATTTCAACATCAGAAACCCTTTGTTGATGGCATTTTCAGGGAAAAACCACAAGCCTTCTTCGGCAGCCCTTTTTTCTCATTTGTTTGGAAAAAACAAATTTTTCACTGTATTTTGGCTAATTTCTTGGTCTCCTCCAGGGGAAACCACAAACTCTGGGTACCATTAGAATCCCTTGGATGTTGGAAAAAAAGGACGCAAATTTGGCGTGGATAGCTTATGAGGACAAAAAGTTATGAAGGCCTAAGCGCGAACTACTCCAAATAGCCAAAAAAGGGCTCAGCACTGGGGGGGGGGGGGAAGGCCCAGCAGCTAAGAGGTTAAAAAAAAGAATCGCTGGTGTATATCTGACACAAACACACACCTGCATTTCTCTAAACTGAATAATGTCATTCTTATTTTCAATCTTCATTGAATCCATTAAAAAGTGTAAAGGACACCACCTGGATGCACTATTTTCTACCTCTCTCATGTGTTAAAAAAGATGTCTTGACTGAATCTTGGAAGGCAGTCTGAAAACAATAAAAACATTTGCTTTATTAAGGAAATGCACAAAATAGTTGTTGGTTTAAGTATAGAAAGTTCCTCCTGGACACTGTAATCTGAAGCTGACATAAATAAAAAAGATGTGCATATTCTTTTATTGAGGCTGGACTATCCTTTCCAAAAACATCTTGAGCTTCTTGTCTCCTCTCCAAGTATACTTCTGGTTTATTGCTAGAGATCCAATAATTAATTTCAAGATTCATCACTGTTTTGAAAATATTCTCTCAGATCACAGAAACATAATTTAGCTGCCAATTACATCTCACACATCACTACTGTTCACGAATATATGCACTGAACTGGAACCGATAGCCAAAATGGTGATATACATTATTTGCAAATGTTTCAAGGTAAAAATATCATGGCAATGTAAAAATGTACACTGTTGCAAAATTAAAAAATTCCACATCAGAAAGACAGAATGGATTTCGAGGTAGTTATTCGTACGTCTGCAAAATATGTATACACAATGCTGAATAAAAAAAGATAGATTGAACATCCTTTTGCTTTCTCATATATGGCCTTCACATCCTGGGTCGAACACAAAACTAACGCATGACTGATGTGGAAAATCTCACATTGCCGTGTATCTGCTGAATATATTGCATATAAATAGTGTAGGAACAGAGAATATTGTGACATATACCATATGATACAGACAGCAACAGGGACATTTTTCAATTATTCTGTTAACTCTGTGGATCTTGTGGACCGGGACTATTGAGTACAAGGTAACGTTAATTTTAAAGCATTGTCTCTTTTCAAACAGATATAGGGGGTCATTCCAACCCTGGCGGTCGGTGTTAAAGCGGCGGTCAAACCGCCAACAGGCTGGCGGTAAAAAAAATGCAATTCCGACCCTGGCGGAAACCGCCAACAGAGACCGCCACTTTAACACACCGCCCGCCACGGCGGGACAAACAAACAGCGCGGCGGTCACCGCCAACAGACAGGTGTGAGACAATGTACCGCCCACCCTATCACAACCCACCAATCCGCCACCTTTTCCGGGGCGGTAGCCCCGCCGATAAAAACACGGCGGAAACAGCCATTTCAAACGGAAAACGCTCACCTCCATACACCCCACAAGGAATCTGGACAGCATGGAACCCGAACTACACATCCTACCATCCATTGTCTTCCTGCTCCTCTACCAGGAGCACGAACGCCGGCGCAGAAGACAACGGTGAGTACTGCACCTACGACACAGGGGAGGGGGAGGCAAAAAATTACGGGGACACACATATGCGACACACCCACCCTCACCCTCAACCACTACAACACACACATCAATGCATAGCAACACATCACAGTTACACCCCCAAACCCCCCCGGAAGAATGCAAAGGCAAAAGGAAATGATTATAAATATAGAATTATATTGTAAGACTGAGTATAAAATATATCACACATCTATAACTTTATATACATAAATTGTCCAGTCCGATATGTCTATCAGCCATTGTTCGTGGGCCACTGGGCCAAAACACATGGACAAAGCCCAAACAGGATACCTGCCTCCAACGGAGAGAACACTGCAGGGGCATCAGATAGGAAAACTACAGGCACCTCAGGGGGAAGGGAAGGGGGGGCACCTCAGCCAGATGAGTCCACGACGCCAGATCCATGAGGGGCCTCCATGGCCACTGTGCCATCCTGGGGAGTGCAAAGCCACAGTCTCACAAGTCTCTACAGTGGGTGGGTTGCCCACTGTGCCATCCTGGGGAGTGCAAAGCCACAGTCTCTCAAGTCTCTACAGTGGGTGGCTTGCCCACTGCCATATCCTGGGGAGTGCAAAGCCACAGTCTCTCAAGTTTCTACAGTGGGTGGGTTGCCCACTGTGCCATCCTGGGGAGTGCAAAGCCACAGTCTCTCAAGTCTCTACAGTGGATGGCTTGCCCACTGCCATATCCTGGGGAGTGCAAAGCCACAGTCTCTCAAGTGGATAACAGTCTCCACTGGTACTGGAGGGGGACTAGTGCCCAGAGTGCTTCGTGCAGCCCTGCCTGACACAGATGCGGGCCTGCCCCTTTCGCCAATGGGCCAGCGGTGCTTGAGATGAAGGGCCCAGTTCAGCGGTGCTTGAGATAAAGGGCCCAGTTCAGCGGTGCTTGAGACGGCGGTGCTTGAGACGGCGGTGCCCAGCGGAGCGGTGCTTGAGATGAAGGGCCCAGTTCAGCGGTGCTTGAGACGGCGGTGCCCAGCGGAGCGGTGCTTGAGATGAAGGGCCCAGTTCAGCGGTTCTTGAGACGGCGGTGCCCAGCGGAGCGGTGCTTGAGATGAAGGGCCCAGTTCAGCGGTTCTTGAGACGGCGGTGCCCAGCGGAGTGGTGCTTGAGATGAAGGGCCCAGTTCAGCGGTGCTTGAGATGAAGGGCCCAGTTCAGCGGTGCTTGAGACGGCGGTGCCCAGCGGAGCGGTGCTTGAGATGAAGGGCCCAGTTCAGCGGTTCTTGAGACGGCGGTGCCCAGCGGAGTGGTGCTTGAGATGAAGGGCCCAGTTCAGCGGTTCTTGAGACGGCGGTGCCCAGCGGAGCGGTGCTTGAGATGAAGGGCCCAGTTCAGCGGTGCTTGAGATGAAGGGCCCAGCTCAGTGGTGCTTGAGACAGCGGTGCCCAGCGGAGCGGTGCTTGAGATGAAGGGCCCAGTTCAGCGGTTCTTGAGACGGCGGTGCCCAGCGGAGCGGTGCTTGAGATGAAGGGCCCAGTTCAGAGGCTCTTGAGACGGCGGTGCCCAGCGGAGCAGTGCTTGAGATGAAGGGCCCAGTTCAGCGGTTCTTGAGATGGCAGTGCCCAGCGGAGCAGTGCTTGAGATGAAGGGCCCAGTTCAGCGGTGCTTGAGACGGCAGTGCCCAGCGGAGCGGTGCTTGAGATGAAGGGCCCAGTTCAGCTGTGTTTGAGACGGCGGTGCCCAGCGGAGCTTGAGAGGAAGGGCCCAGTTCAGCGGTTCTTGAGACGGCGGTGCCCAGCGGAGCGTTGCTTGAGATGAAGGGCCCAGTTCAGCGGTTCTTGAGAAGGCGGTGCCCAGCGGAGCGGTGCTTGAGATGAAGGGCCCAGTTCAGCGGTGCTTGAGATGAAGGGCCCAGTTCAGCGGTGCTTGAGACGGCGGTGCCCAGCGGAGCGGTGCTTGAGATGAAGGGCCCAGTTCAGCGGTTCTTGAGACGGCGGTGCCCAGCGGAGCGGTGCTTGAGATGAAGGGCCCAGTTCAGCGGTGCTTGAGACGGCGGTGCCCAGCGCAGCGGTGCTTGAGATGAAGGGCCCAGTTCAGCAGTGCTTGAGATGAAGGGCCCAGTTAAGCGGTGCTTGAGATGAAGGGCCCAGTTCAGCGGTGCTTGAGATGAAGGGCCCAGTTCAGCGGTTCTTGAGACGGCGGTGCCCAGCGGAGCGGTGCTTGAGATGAAGGGCCCAGTTCAGCGGTTCTTGAGACGGTGGTGCCCAGCGGAGCGGTGCTTGAGATGAAGGGCCCAGTTCAGCGGTGCTTGAGATGAAGGGCCCAGTTCAGCGGTGCTTGAGATGAAGGGCCCAGTTCAGCGGTGCTTGAGACGGCAGTGCCCAGCGGAGCGGTGCTTGAGATGAGTGTCCTGGTCAGCGGATCCGGCCCAGGCATGGATGTCACTCGCCACCTGACATGTGGCTGGCGGGGCCTTCCTGCCCATCTGTCTGGTGGCTTGCGGGGCCCTCCTGGGCTGCAGTTCTCGGCCTGTGGGTGTCCTCCTGCCCACCTGGGACGTGGATTGCGGGGCCCTCCTGGGCTGCAGTACCGGGCCAGTGTGTGTCCTCCTGCACACCTGGGATGGGGCTAGTGGGGCCCTCCTGGCCAGCTGGCCTGCTGCCGGACTTGTCGGGCGTGCTGCCCTTCCCACCCTTCCCTGCACGCTTGTGGCCCTTTTCCACCTTTGGTGGTGTGCCAGGTGGCACCCCACTTCCTGACGGAGCCAATGTAGGGATTTTGGTCCCTGGGGTCTTTGGTCGCTTGCGCCAGGCACTGGCAATCTTAGGATGCTTTTCCGGTGGTGGGCTGGCCGTGCCTTGGCTCCTAGCTGAACTGGACGCCCTTGAGGGTGGGGGACTCCACAGTCCATGGACAACAGTCTTCACAGGTCCCGGTTTTGTGGTGGCTGAGGTGCTGATTGGAGTCTTATGAGATGGAGGGGGTGGGGGAGTTGTTGGAAAGAGGTTAAGGTTGGCAAGGAAAAGCAATTTGGAAAGAGAGGGACGGGTAGGTGTAGTGGGTATGGGAGTGGAGGAAGAGGATGTGGTTGTAGGAGTGTGAAGTCTGGTGTCTTTGGGTGCAGGTGCTTGGGCTGGAGGCTGTCGTGAGGTGGATGGCTGTTGGGTGGGTGGCTGCCTGCGTTTGTGTAGTTTGGAGGAGGGGGTGACAGACACACTTGGAGAGGACACAGGGGACGTGTAAATGGTAGTGAGGGTGGTGACTGCACGTGTGCGGAGTGTTCTGGTGGGTGTGCTGGTGATGGACGTAGTGGCTGAAGATGTTGTGCATGCAAGTGTGAGTGGAGACGTCACAGGGAGGGAGGAGGGAGACGAGGAGGAGGGGGACACAGTGGAGGCAGTGGCTGTTGGCATGTCTGCATGTGGATGTTGCTTGTGTGAATGCTTGTGTGATGTGTGGTGCTTATGTCTGGATGAGCTTCCCTTGGGTGTTGAGGTGTGTGCAGGCTGGTCTGTAGGTGTGTCTGGGATAGGCAGAGGTACAGGGGATTGGGTCTGGGTGGAGGAAGTTGGAGGGGGGAGGCTAGAGACAGGGACAATTGCTGCTGTCAGTGCTGAGGCCAGAGCGTTGAACGATCGCTGATGGGCAGCCTGACCCAAATGAATGCCCTCCAGGTATGCATTACTCTGGTGCACCTCTCTTTGTACACCCTGGATGGCATTCAAAAGGGTAGACTGCCCAACAATGATGGTCCTTAGGAGGTCAATGACCTGCTCACTGAGGGCAGCAGGGGTGACAGGGGCAGGGCCTGAGGTGCCGTGGGCGAAGGAGATGCCCACATTCCTGGGTGAGCGGGCACAGGCCAAACGCTGATGTGCTGCTGGGAGGGCAGTGCTGGTGTGCTGGGTGGTGGCTGTACCTGTTGTTGCGGGGGGCACGGATGTTGCCACCACCACAAGGGAGCTCCCTTCAGAGATCGAGTCGCTGTCACTGACATCAGCACGAGTCCCCGCTGTGGAGCTCCCCTCGCCCTCTGTATCACTGGTGAAATCCGAGTCAGTTGCATGGCCCGCCATGGCCATGTGAGATGCAGCTCCCTCGTGCTCCGATGCCACTTCTCCTCCGCCTGATGATGCTAATGCACACATGAACAGGAAGACCACAAAAAAGGGGGGGAGGAGAAATAAAGACATGTTGAGTGCATGGATTACCGCTACCGTTGGCGGACAAGACAGACACAGAAGCCCCCTGCACTACGCAATCCGTGGGACATGGCCTACAAGCTTATGGACGACAACTGCACACATAGATGACACAGGGCCATGGATACCTGTACTTGGCACCCTACAGAGGTGGGGGGCGGGGGCACAGGGCCATGCCTTACGGAAGGGCCTAGCCTACAGAAATCGCCCTGGCCTAGGGATACCCACAGCCCTCCTCCCCCACCCAGACACCTCCACTGCGCGCAAAGTCAGCAGAATGTATTTGTACTCACCCCCTTGTGTCTGCTGTGATGTCCTCACGAGCCCATCCAAATCGGGGTAGGCCACCACCAGGATCCGGGACATCAGGGGGGTCAAATGACGACTGGCACCCCTCCTACGTTGGGAGGCCATCCCCAGCTGAGCCTCCGCTGTCTTCCTGCTCTCGTGTCGGATGTCCTCCCACCTCTTCCGGCAGTGGGTGCCCCGTCTGTTGTGGACCCCCAGGGTCCGGACGTCCTTGGCGATGGCACGCCAAATCGCGACTTTCTGGTGGGCGCTGACCTATGTAACATGTACAGGGAGAGAAAAATTGTCATCACCTTCTGCATGCTCGATGTGAGTGGCCCCCCATCCCCACCCTTGCCATGTGGCACATGCTCTCATCTGTCGTTTGATGCATGCCTCAATCGCTCCCCTCCCCACCATCTTTCATCCACCCGACTCAACCCAGGCATTGCCCACTAAGCATGGTCCCAGTGTACTTACCTGTTGGTCTGGAGGACCGTAGAGTAGAGCATACTGGGGGAGGACCCCATCCACAAGTTTCTCCAACTCCTCCGCAGTGAAGGCAGGGGCCCTTTCCTCAGTCGCATGAGCCATTGTCTCTTCCAGACCGAGGTCACAGCAGCACTTGCAGTGTAGGTCCTCTCCTGTCGAAGATCAGGTATCGAGTGATTAAGCAGATAGAAAATGGTGGTCACGCACATCGTCATTGGCTCCTGAAACCCATAGGGTTCAATGTTAACCAATGCGGCTTAGCGCCGCGGTCTTCGACCGCCTACCGCCGCGGTGTGCCACGCCAGCGCATTGACCTCACATTCCACTGTCGCACTTCACAGGTCAGGCAGCCGCCATTTCAAGGGCCCACATGGCCTAATTACCAACTGCGTCACACATACCTAGGCCATGCACCAACACTCATACAAGCCATGCAATGCATTCGGAATCGTGCTATGTGCAAGCTGTGGTTACGTACCTGTGGGTTGCTTGACTCTGTGCTCGCTGTTGTCCTTTATAGGCACCGTCCGCTGGGACATGCGAGGAGATGGAGGAATCTTCCCGTGTACAGACCGCTGGTGGACCTGTCGACAATGGAGGAACGACACGTCTTACTGACATACAGGCTTGACCGAGCCACTATACAGGAACTGTGTGCCCAGCTGGAGCCAGACCTGATGTCACCCATCCGCCAACCCACAGGGATCCCCCCTCTAGTGCAGGTGCTGTCAGTACTCCATTTCTTAGCAAGTGGGTCATTTCAAACAACAGTGGCCATATCATCAGGGATGTCCCAGCCTATGTTTTCCAAGGTGTTGTCCAGAGTGTTGTTTGCCCTGCTGAAACACATGCGGAGCTACATCGTTTTCCCTGAGATGGGGGATTTGCCTACAGTGAAGGGTGATTTCTATGCCCTTGGACATATCCCCAACATCATAGGTGCCATTGATGGGACACATGTTGCTTTGGTCCCCCCCAGCAGGAGTGAACAGGTGTACAGGAACCGGAAGAGTTATCATTCGATGAATGTACAGATGGTGTGTTTGGCTGACCAGTACATCTCCCATGTTAATGCCAAGTTCCCTGGGTCAGTGCATGACGCGTACATCATGCGGAATAGCAGCATCCCGTATGTGATGGGTCAACTCCAGAGGCACCGGGTGTGGCTATTAGGGGACTCTGGTTACCCCAACCTGTCCTGGCTACTGACCCCAGTGAGGAATCCCAGGACAAGGGCAGAGGAACGGTACAATGAGGCCCATGGGCGGACTAGGAGGGTGATCAAGCGAACCTTTGGCCTCCTGAAGGCCAGGTTCAGGTGCCTCCATATGACAGGTGGATCCCTAATGTACTCACCAAAGAAGGTGTGCCAGATCATCGTGACCTGCTGTATGCTTCACAACCTGGCTTTGCGCCGCCAGGTGCCTTTTCTGCAGGAGGATGGTCCAGATGGTGGTGTTGTAGCAGCTGTGGAGCCTGTGGAGAGTCAAGAGGAGGAAGCCGAAGAGGACGACATAGAGAACAGGAACACAGTAATACAGCAGTATTTTCAGTGACACACAGGTAAGAGTAGACACCGGCATATTACATTTACTTAAAGACTCCTACCTCTCTACTGTCTGACTTTTTCACCCAGTGTATGCTAACTGTGTTGTGACTTTCCCTTCCGTTTTCAGAGCTGTGGGCCCCACTGCGTGACATCTGCTTTGTTTCCCCATGGACTACAGCTGTGTGACAGCGGTTTGTTACCATCACAATGTGAATGAACATTTTGGCATGGTCATGTCTAATACATTTGTTCTAAATCACAGCCAGACTCCAGATTGTTTTGTGCAATAAGGGGCATATTTATACTCTGTTTGTGCCGGAATTGCGTCGTTTTTTTTACGCAAATCCGACGCAAAGCTAACTCCATATTTATACTTTGGCGTTAGACCCGTCTAGCGCCAAAGATCTTGGAGTTAGCGTCATTTTTTTGCGTGGACACCTACCTTGCGTTAATGATATGCAAGGTAGGCGTTCCCGTCTAAAAAATGACTCCAAGGCATGTGCGCCTTATTTAAACTCCTGTGCAAAAATGGCGCACGGGAGTGGGCGGGTAAAAAAAAAATGACGTCCAGCCGCTTTTGCGTCATTTTTTAGCGCCTGGTCAGGGCAGGCGTTAGGGGACCTGTGGGCTCAGAAGGAGCCCAGAGGTGCCCTCCCATGCCCCCAGTGACACCCCCTGCCACCCTTGCCCACCCCAGGAGGACACCCAAGGATGGAGGGACCCATCCCAGGGAACTTAAGGTAAGTTCAGGTAAGTAATTTTTGTAAAAAATATTTGTGGCTTAGGGGGGCCTGATTTGTGCCCCCCTACATGCCACTATGCCCAATGACCATGCCCAGGGGACAGAAGTCCCCTGGGCATGGCCATTGGGCAAGGGGGCATGACTCCTGTCTTTGCTAAGACAGGAGTCATGTCAATGGAGGGTGGGAGTCAAAGAAAATGGCGCTAATCGGGTTGAGGCAGATTTTTTGCCTCAGACCGACTTGCCCCATTTTTTGATGCCCAAGCTCCATTTTCCCCTACGCCGGCACTGCCTGGTGTGGGTCATTTTTTTTGACGCACACCAGTCAGCTCCGCCGGCTAACGTCATTCCATAAATAAGGCGCCCGCATGGCGCTTTGGAATGGCGTTAGCCGGCGTTAACATTTTTGACGCACAACTGCGTTGGCGCAGTTGTGCGTCAAAAAGTATAAATATGGCCCTAAGTGTTTTTATTCAAGTGCTCTAAATTGGATGGGTGGTTGCAAATCGGTGAGGGGTGATGGTGGAGGATTGTCCATGGCAGAGTCCAGACTATCAGTTTCACAGGTGCATTGTCCAAATGCCTGTGGGAAGTGGAGCAGGGGCAGTTTAAGGTTGGACAGGGTGACAATGTGGGACAGTGGGTTGACAATCTGGGCGGTATCCTTTGCTGGCGGGGGTCTTGACATCTTACTCTGTCTTCTTCCTGGATCTCAGGGCCCGCTTGCGGGGTGGTTCTCCTTCTGCAGGGGGTGGGGTTCTGGTGGCCTGTTGGTCTTGTGTCGGGGCCTCCTGTCCACTAGCACCGGCGGAGGTGGTAGGCAGTTCTTGGTGCATGCTAGTGTCAGGGGCCCTTTGAGGTGCCACAGTGTCCCGCAATGTCGTGACTACCTCATTCAGGGCCACTACGATGGTACCCATGGTGGAACTGATGTTTCTTAGTTCCTCCCTGAACCCCATATACTGTTCCTCCTGCAGAAGCTGGATCTCCTGAAACCTGGCCAGGACCGTCGCCATCGTCTCCTGGGAGCGGTGGTATGCTCCCATGATGGAGGAGAGGGCCTCATGGAGAGTGGGTTCCCTGGGCCTGTCCCCCCTGTCGCACAGCAGCCCTCCCAGTTCCCCTGTTTCCCTGGGCCTCTGTCCCCTGGAACGTGTGCCCACTACCACTGCCCCCAGGTCCCTGTTGTTGTTGGGGTGGTGGGTTAGCCTGGGTTCCCTGTAGTGGTGGACACACCGCTGATTGACGTGTCCTGGGGACAGAGGTATGGGCCCGCTGGGTGGGTGCTGTGCTGGTGTTCCCAGAGGGGGGAAGGTCTACTGTGGCCTGTGGCTGTGTGAGGGGAACCGACTGTCCCGAGGTCCCCGATCGACCGGGCTGGTCATCTAGATCCAGGGAGACAGAGCTGCTGTCCTCACTGTGGGCCTCTTCTGGGGGTGGAGAGGACATTTGTGGACCCTCCTGCACGGTGACGTGGCGTTCGGGTCCTGCAGGGGTATAAAAGTATGGTTATTGCTTCTGTGTGTGTCATAGCGTGCAATGGGTGGGTGCCCGTGTACCCCAGTGCTGGCATTCCTTTGTGGGGGCTGTTGTGACGGTGGTTGGGGGGGTGGTATGTGTATGTGCAGTGGGCATGCTTAGGTGATGGGTGTCCATGCTTTGTGGACGCATGCAGGGCTAGGTGTTGGGATGGGTGGGTTGTGATGGTGAGACAGTTGCAAGGAGTAGGATGTGATGGGGGTGAGGGTGGGGGTATGAGTTGGCATGCAAGTGGGGTGGTGGGAGAAGTAGTTAAGATTTGCCTTTCCAGAGTCCATTCCTCCGCCTACTCCTGCGAGGCCCTCAGGATGCAGGATGTTCAAGACTTGCTCCTCCCATGTTGTAAATTCTGGGGGAGGAGGTGGGGGACCGCCGCCAGTCTTCTGCACCGCAATGTTGTGCCTGGATACCATGGAACGCACATTCCCCCGTAGGTCGTTCCACCTCTTCCTGATGTTGTCCCGAATTCTTGGGTCCTGTCCCACAGCGTTGACCCTGTCCACTATTCTGCTCCATAGCTCCATCTTCCTGGCAATGGTGGTGTGCTGCACCTGTGCCCCGAACAGCTGTGGCTCTACTCGTACAATTTCCTCCACCATGACCCTGAGTTCATCATCAGAGAACCTGGGGTGTCTTTGCGGTGCCATGGGGTGGTGTGGGTGATGTGTAGGGTGGATTGTGTGCTGCTAAGTGTGGTGATGTGTATTGTTGTGTTGTGTGAAGTGCGTGCAAATATTGCTGGGTGACAGTGAATTGGGCGTCTGGGTGCTCGGATGTCTTTTCTCGGTGCGTGTTCACGAATCTCTAGGAGTGGAGGTTTGTGGGTGATGTGGGTGTGTGTTTTATATTTAATTGTGTGTGTGGGAGTGGTGTGTGTATGTGTCTCAAGTGTGTGTATTTTGAATTGTCCAATGTGGTTGTATTTTGTAAGTGTGTGTGTATTTTGAGCGCGGCGGTGTGTACCGCCAATGGAATACTGCGGTTGAAAGACCGCCACGTGGATTCGTGTGTCGTGATAGTGTGGGCGTATTTCTGTTGGCGTGACGGTGGAGGTTTGGTCATCGCCAGTTTTTTGCTGCCCTTTGGTGTGGCGGACTTTTGTGGATGTCTGTATTTTGGCAGTTTGCCTGTTGTGGGTCAGAATGACCGTGGCGGTTTACCGCGGCGGTGTTATGGCGTTCTTCTGAACGGCGGTAAGCACCTTTTACCGCCGAGGTTGGAATGACCACCATATTCTGTGACTGTGCTTTCCTCCTGATGTGCACTGTGGACAGAAGCTCTGAGTTTCATGACTCTTCCTGTTCCTCCAGGCGTGCCATAGTACTACCACTACACTCTAGTCGGGGGCCTATCTTCCTAGACAACTTTCACTTAGCGTGTAGACCTAAATCTCCCCTAATGTTGCTAAAGCAATTTCCATAGACAGAGAAGGAAACGTTCTTCCTTCTCCCATGGCTGCTATCCTTTGCTTTGCATGCCATTCAGAGGTTGATGTGCACACATTCTGCTGTTGATTCATTATAACTGTCCTAAATGATACAGAGAATTTCACCATTGCAATAGAATACCTTCATACCATTGGTGCAGCTTTAAAATGCATCCACACAGTGAGGATCCTCATTTTTTCAAACATGTGCGTTGAATGGATGATAACACATCCAATACCTATTTTTCTGGAGATGTTTTCATTCACTTTTTGCAAGTGATGCTAGCTATCTTGCAGTGTTCTATGAAGTGTTTTACAGCACAGGATATTTTGGGTTATTGTGATAGGCAGTGATGCTGTGTGTGGCCCCAGCATTACACATGGACACTAGTATACAATATATATATAATTAGTCCTTGCTATCATTCTGCTTCCTCTCCCTGGCCCCTAGCCGTTATCCTATTTTCCAACTGTGTGTTGGAAACTCTTACCTTGTTCTCTGTATTCAACATGAGCAAAGCACTTTTCTATCTCCCACCACCTCCACCAACGATAATATAGAACAATATGAGGGCCAATAGTAGGAAAGAGAAATGAGGTAAGAGGGAAGTCAGAGACACTGAATGCCACCATTCTAACTTGTTACTTTAATGGCAACTGATGCCCATAGGTTGTTGTATAGCTATTTTGGCCATGTTTTTAGGCATGTTATTTTAGTAACTAGATCTGCAGCTTGTGCACTTTAGCCCAGTTATATATTTTTTTGTTTCATTTTATTATTTTAGCATAGGCCACATCTAGAGGGCTGTTTTATATTCTTTATCTAGTTGTTCTTTCACCTAGGAAAACATTGTTTCTCTAGCAAGACATTCTTTTCACTTTGTGCTTTCCTCAAGGCTGCAGTGAGATAGAGTTGCCTGCAAAGTGGTACACTGCGTCACCAGCATTCACAGAAACATGCACATTCATACATGGGGAGATTTTCTCAGAACATCAGCTGTTTTAATATAAAAACGATTTTCTGTCCCACACACGTTAGAGGGAGATTCTATCCAGACGACCACGATTGCATGCTGATTGCCTTTGCTACAACTGTTTGCTTAGACTACTGGACCCCTGCCTACCTGGGGATGGTGTCTTTCTGGACAACAGACTTCCTTGCTCAGGTATGGGGGATGATGTCTTCCCAGGGGAGAAAGCTGATAGGCCAATTGGGGCTTATTACACTGTGCTCTAACATAGCTTAGGTAGGAACCACGTATATGACGCGTAATGATAGTATGGTGGGACTTTCCCTGTTTCACTCTCCGTGTCATTATTCTGCTTCAGCATGTTTTATCATCCTTGTTCTTGCAATTCGTGCCATTTTAATTAAGATGGAGCTAATTCAATAAACCTTATTGAATCATTTTCTGCCTCTGTTTGTCTTTGCATGTATGAGACTAATGTAACTGAGAGACTAGAATGAGATCTGATTCACCACGATTTCCCTGAGAAGTAATTCCTGTCATGCCCCTGTTTGCCACAAATCACCCTGCTCTTGGGCAAAGTGAGGCACCGCTAGTTAGCCAAAAACCCGGATTAGGTCGGCAGGTGTCACATGATGTGGGATTGGACTTAGTTCCCCACAGTTCAGATGATTCTGCTATCCAAATGCAGCAGACTCACTAGGATGAGAGCTTACGCGACAAGGTAGATGAGTGTATCTAAAGGAAACAATAATTATCTCAGTATCCTGTCATTAAAGATCTGCATCTATCCTTAACAGTGAAAATGTTATCCCTTAATTATATCTCTAGGTAATCAGGTCTCTGTGTTCAGTTAATAAGCAAGATATTCATGAAATAGAAGCATAACAAGTGTGAGAAAGTGGATTATTAGTAGATGGAGGTGTGCACCTTTAGCTAATAATAATACCACACTCACTAATAAGGTCCAGTCAAGTCCTGAACCCTCAGTTGCTTGACAACAAGCAGTCAGGCGAAACTTAGACAGGTAAGTGTAAAGCATTTAGGGCCAGATGTATCAAAGTTTAGCGAGTCGCAAAAATCCCATTTCCGAAGTGCAAATTGCGATGCGAGTCATTACCGACTCGCAAATAGGAAGTCGCAAATTGCGAGTCGCAAACCATATGAAAAAGCCACTCGCAAATTGCGACTAGTCGCAAAAAGCCCATTTTGCACACCCAAATTACCACTAAGTCAGAGCAGGTGGTAACCAGAACCAAAGTATAAAAGGAGACCCAGAAGGCATCTGGGTTACTCAAAATGGCTGAAATATATGTGATACCAAGGAGGAGGAGAGTCCACACCGCCCAGCAGAGGAGGAGGAGGAGCCAGAGACAGGAGAGGATATACAGAACCTGGCATACACTTTTCCAACAAACTGAGGAGGAGATTTATGACAAATACAGACTCAGCATTGCAGCAATATTAGAATTAATTGATCTACTCACTCCGCAGCTTCAACGCCAGACTGTGTGCGGCAGCGCCATCCCCACACTTGTGCAAGTGCTATGCTCACTGCACCTCTTGTCCTTGGGTAGCTATCAGGGGGTGATTGCAGTGGCAGGTGGGGTATCCCGAAGTGCACTCTCACGGTTCCTCAGATATTTCCTAGATGCCATACTCACACACATGTCCAGATACACATACCTACCCAGTAATGAGGCTGAAATTAACAGCACCAAGTTGGACTTCTACAGAATTGCCAATTTCACTCATGTAATAGGGTGTGTGGAAGGGACACATTTTCAAATCTGCCCTCCTGCAAATCTGGAATATCTGTTCCGCAATAGGAAATGTACCCACTCACTGAACATCCAGGTGGTATGTGATGCCCATAATGTCATCACTGACAATGTAGCCAAATCTTCAGGGAGTACAAATGACTCTTACATTTTCAGGCACAGTGGGATACACCAACGCCTAGAACGTGGGTAGTTTGGAGACAGATATCTATTAGGTATTGCTGACTACACCATGAAGCCATACACACAGGTCACGGTAGAAACCATCCATGCCCTGCTAACATTGCTTATTTTTGCCATACAGGTGGCAGTGCATATGCGCTAAGACCATGGATACTTACCCCGTACCGAACACCTAGCAATGAGAATGAGAGGCGATATAACAGTGCACATCGGCGGACCAGAAATGTAATAGAGAGGACCTTTGGACTGTTAAAGGCAAGATTCCGATGCCTCCACAGAAGTGGAGGTGCGCTTCAGTATGCCCCAATAACAGCATTCAAGATAGTTGGCGCATGCGCAATACTACACTACATTGCCACCAGACGTGGGCTACATTTCACCCTGCAGACCGAGATTCAGAGGATGAGGAGCAAGAGCTACCACATCGGCAGCCTGGAGATAGAAGCATTGCAAATCAAGGCAGACAGAGACAAGACCACATTGCAACCCAATACTTTGGAAGGTACGTGGCAACAGACAAAACACTCACTAATATCACACACAAAGAGCCCAGTTGTGTAGTGGAACAAACAAAACATTTTAATAAGCGAACCTAATGATGAAAGAACATAACTGTCGGTAAAGGGCTGCACATGTCCACCCTTAATGAGTACACATTGACTGCATGTGCCTCATAAGTCCTGCGGTGTTCCTGCCCACATCCTCCTCCTGGTTCGCCCAGCATGGCTTGTCCCAGGTGGTCCAGCTGACCCCTGACGTGCACTCCCACTCCTCAGTACACATGTGTCTGTGGCAGATACACTGCTGATAGTGGACCCCTCCTCACTGCCCTGAGGGGTCTCACCCGTGCCCCTTGCCACCTGCCTGGCCTCCAACATGTCCACAGCTTGGCTAATGCGGCCCAGTCCCCGTGCCACATCCCCTGCAAAGTGGACCAGTTCCACCTGCAGACTCACGGTCCGTCTTGACAGGCCTGAAGTGTTCATGGCAAGACGGCCAATGGATGCTGCCATGCGTCGAATCGGGTAATTAGGTGGCGCTCCCGGCGCCTTGCGCTATGTCTCTCAGCCACCAGTTCCGTCACCAGTTGGCGTATTGACAGTGTAAGTTCGCTAACATTGTCATTTAGTCTTGTGAACTGTGTGTTCACATCAGCCAGGCCATGTGTCATATTGTTTTCCAGTCTCTGCATTGCACCTGATATAATCCATAATTGCCTTGTTTGCAGGCGCTGACCGTAAAGGTGGGATGCCTCAACTGCAGACATTGATGCCTCCCCTATCTCCTCCTGGGGCACCGTCTGGACATGGACTCTGCATCTGCGACACGGTTGTGCAGCTGGCTCTGGCTGTCTCACAGTGTGGCTGGGGCCAGGTGTCGTGTCTCCTTCCTCCATGTCCTGTACTTCTTCTGGAGTGGACTGTGGTGGTGTTGTGCTGGGCCCTGGAATGGCTGCTGCAGCCTCCTGCACTGCTTGTGGCCTGCTGTCTTCACCCTGGATGGTGTGGCTGGTGTGGGTGTCTTGTGGGAGACCTGTGGGACATAGGGAACACACTGTCAGTCTCTAACATCTGTTGAATGCCTCATAATAAACAATTGCCTATATGCTGACTACTGTACTACATTGCCCATAATGCACCAATCTGGTGGTTGCTAGTCTGGAGTGGAGCTAGTCTGGTTGTGCATGCTGCTGTGTACTGGGAGAGTGTGGATATAGCATTTTTAGGTGTACATGCATTATGTCATGGTACTCACTTTTGGATGGCCCTTGCACTGACGTGTCCAATGCTCCCATTCCTGACACAGCCTCAGGCTCCAGTGTCTGCTCCACCAATTCCTCCATGGCTGTGGGTGGTGGGATGGTGGATGGGCCTCCTCCTGTGCCCTTCATTTCCCTCAGGCGCTCTGCCACCCTATCCTTTGTCCTGGAGCACAGGTCGTACCACCTTTTCTTTATCTCATCAAGGGTTCTGTGGCTCACCCAATGGCATTAATCCTCTCCTGGATTTGCAGCCAGATCCTCCTCTTCTCAGTGTCTAGGACACTAAGGGCTGCCTTGCCAAATAGCTGATCATGGTGCTGGCAGCATTCTTCTGTCAGCACCTCAAGTTCTTTTTCTGAGAACTTTAGTTTCCTTTTCCTTCCTGCACTGCCTGTGTCTTCCATGGTAGCAACAGTTCCTCCAGGTAGTTGCTCAGCAGTTTGAAAAGGGTGTGGTCCTCCCTCCTCCCAGGTGCATTTGATGACTTCCTGGTTCTGATGTCATCAACAAGAGCCAGGAAGTGTTTTTCCAACTGTTTTGCTGCACCTGCATGCAATTTGCGTCCCAGTCGCAAATTGCGACACCCGACTCGCAAATTGCGAGTTCGCTTTTAGCGAGGTCGCAAAAAGCGACCTCGCTAAAAGCGAACTTGCAAACAGCGGAGCGACATCATTTGCGAGTCGCAATTTGATGTTGCTTTTTTTCTTGGATCCCATTTTGCGACTCGGAAATTGCGATTCACATTGACTCGCAATTTCCGACTCGCAAATCTTTTCCTACCTACATCTGGCCCTTAGTTTCAGCAAAACAGCAAATAAATAAAAGACACAACACAATCAAAACCCACACCAATTTAGAGAATATTTGTATCTTCAAAATGACACCAAAATGAAAACAATCCAATATAGAGAATTGGAGATATGAACTTTAAAAGATTAAATAAATAAATGTGCATTCTAGTGACAAAAAGCATAACACACCAATCGCATCCATCTGGTCGCGCTGAACCAGGACAAAGTCAAAGTTTTAGGCCAACCAAAATGGAGCGTGGGTCGGATTGATTAAGTCGTAGATCCAGGTCAAGATTTTACCTTCGCACTTAGTCACTTTACTGCCGTTTTTATTCTCAAAGTCAAGCAATTAGGTCCTTGAATCCGGAGTTCACTTCAACAAAGGTGGCCTGCTTCTGAGCGATGCCTCTTGGGTCTCTAGTGGTCTTTGTTCTTGGTGTAAATGTCAGTGCGATCCGGTGCCTCTAGTGGGGAAAACCAGTGTGGACAGGCTGACTCGCAGTTCAATGACGCAGGCTTGACTCTCGACGTCGAGTCAATCTTCTTCTAGAGCTTTTTCACAAAAGTTAGCAAAGAGTTCCCAAACTTTCAGAACTTCTTCTGAGAGGTGCTTAAAAGTCAGAAAGGGTCCACAGCACAAGCCAATGGTTCAGAAGTTCTGGTCAGTCCAGGAAAATCCAAGTGAAGCTGGTCAACTGGAGTTGTCCTCCTAGTGGATGTTGCATGTGGCTTCATCCAGGACTTTTATCCCTGTTGCTTCACAGGGAGTCCACTCCTTATCCTTGAAGACAGGCAAAGTCTTTCTTGTCTGGAGCCTTTAAAATGCAGCAGGTGCAGTTCTTCTGCGTGCAGTCCTCTGTTGTGCAGTCCAAGAGTCCAGCAGGACAGACCTTCTTCTTCAGATGTTTCAGGCAGGTATCTGAGGGGCTCCTGAGGATCTCCCATATTTATTCCACATTCTGGGCTGACAAGAGGGGGCACCCCAACATATGGGGTTCAAATAGGGGAGATCAGGTCAAAACGATGACTTTCCTACAAGGGATGTTTGTCTTTACGTATGTTCATTGACACTTCTTTCTTAGTGGTAAGATAACCACCTTAGGCTTCATAACTATCGAGTTGCTTGGTGAAAATATAAATTATTGAGAATTCTTGTTTGTTATGTTTAATTATATATACATATCAAGTGAAATATATCCTGACATGAGATTTTTTCATGTTTCTTTACAGGATGAAAAAAACAAGGTTTTACTTGCTTATAAGTTTGTTCCTCAACAGGACTTGATTTTAAAAACATGTATCTGTTTTTGCAAATGCCCCCCAACAGACTCTCAAGGAAGAAACAGCTCTTTGCTTATTCTTAATATGATTCCCTAGCAAAGCCACTGCAAATCAAATGGGGCATTTTACCCGCTGATTCAAGATAGTTGCCACTATCGCCAAATAACTTGAGAGTTTAAGGACTGCTGTAGTTATCAATTAGAGCACCAATCAATATGGTATGTTGCCCACTTACAAAGCTTCCCATGAAGCAGTGCTGACACTCTGTGTATGCTTCTAGCCTTAGCTTCTCTAGAAAGAACTTGGTGAAAGCAGGTTTTGAGTATTGCTTCCCCATGCTTACCAAGCAATAGGAGTTAAGTCACATACTTCCTGACAGTGCCCCCGACTCCAAAAGGATACTGTCTCAGCGGTAGAGCATCTATGGCCTCATTTACGAAGGAGTGTTACAACATGGCACTGCACCAAAATTGGCAGCACCACACTGCGTCACTTCAGAAACACAAGGGTGTGCCATATTTACAAAAATACGGTGCACCGCTGTGTTTCTCCAATCGTTTGTGGTAAATTTAGCTACCTAGCACCAACGCAGGCACCCTTGCACCATAGTGCAAGGGTGCCAGTGTTGCGTTGAATGATTGTTTATGTATAGGAAGATGTACCTTCCTGCACATAAACAATCAATAAAAAAATATTGTGATCTTGACTGCAGCTAGCTTTGAATCATAAAGCCAGTTCGAGGTAATACTATCACAAAATGCACTGAAATATGCTGCATAAGTTGCCTTTTCCTGCTCCATAATTCGGTCCTCCCCTCCATAGTAATTTGGTCTTCCCCTGCAGCATAATTGCTGTAGCCCTGCCTTAAACAAAATTACTTACACTAAAAAATAAAAAGTATTTAAATAAATACTAATAAATAAATATGTAACGTACAATAAAAATAACTTTAAAAAATGAGAGCAGGATGCAAACGTACCAATGGATACAGTACATAACACATTATCAAAGAATATAATAAAAAAACAACTGTAAAACACTTAAACATTTCTCACAAATTCAAAAATAAAATAACATGTACATTATTTTTCTATAGCTGAAGTCCATCAACTAAAAAAAAACCTAAAAAACTGAATAATCCTTGAAATATAGAAAAAACAGAATCGCAAAAAAATGTAAACAATTAAACAAAATTTCCTATGGAAAAAATATGAATGCTTTGGCACCATCTGAAATCCTAAAAACAAAATGTAAACTAATGCTCTATGAAAACAGAAAAATTGAAAAATGAAAAATGAAAAATAATATTAGTTGATAAATAATTACATGTATTTCCTTTAAAAATGTATCCAAAAATAGTTACAAATATAGAACCCAGAGGATACACCTCTAAAGGAAAAGTTAACCCCAACCCTCACAATACAACACACCCCAAAAAATCATGATTTTTATATTAACAACTTAAAAAAGCATATAGTTTATACATCACAAAGAAACATCACAATAAAACAAAACAAACAACGAAGATTACGGCATTTGACAAACACAACAAAAATGATAGCATAACACATACTTAATGAGCAACCAACAAACACTACCCTATACTATACACTAATCCTAAACACATCCCTCTAAATATTAAAACACCAAAAGGTGACTTAAAATTAGTCTTACCTGACCAAGAGAGCAGAACCTTGAATCACAGCTGCATAGAAGCATGTCCAACACAAAAAGATGTAAATACACTAAGGGGGTCATTCTGAACCGCCAGAAGACCGTACAGCGGTCGAAAGACCGTACAGCGGTCGAAAGACCGCGGCGGTCATTCTGAGTTTCCCGCAGGGCTGGCGGGCGACCGCCAGAAGGCCGCCCGCCCGCCCAGCGGGAAACCCCCTTCCACGAGGATGCCGGCTCCGAATGGAGCCGGCGGAGTGGAAGGGGTGCGACGGGTGCAGTTGCACCCGTCGCGATTTTCAGTGTCTGCCACGCAGACACTGAAAATCTATGTGGGGCCCTGTTAGGGGGCCCCACGACACCCGTTCCCGCCAGCCAGGTTCTGGCGGTGGAAACCGCCAGAACCAGGCTGGCGGGAAGGGGGTCGGAATCCCCATGGCGGCGCTGCTTGCAGCGCCGTCGTGGAGGATTCCCAGGGGCAGCGGGAAACCGGTGGGACACTGCCGGTTTCCCGTTTCTGACCGCGGCTCTACCGCCGCGGTCAGAATGCCCATGGAAGCACCGCCAGCGGTGCTTCCGCGGTCGTTGGCCCTGGCGGTCCATGACCGCCAGGCTCAGAATGACCCCCTAAAAATTAAAGAAGGCTGTACGCTAAATGGCCATAAACATTCCATCTCCTGTATTTCGTTTTTTTACAACAGCTAAAAAAGAAAAAACAATGCATGAACATGTATTTTATTTCATATTGCTAAAATGTACTCAGTATATTTAAATGTAAAATAACATTTGAATTTATTCATGTAGAGTACTTATTAATATAGAATAACTAAATCTGCCATTGTAAAAAACATTGTTTTATAAAAGTTTGTGTAGAGACATGTAAACTGAAATAGTCAGACTAAATGTATAAAGATAAATGTGCATCAACAATTAAAAAGGTGTGCATAAAAATGTTTGTTTATGAAAAATTATTTATAAGCAAATCATTTAAAATATGTTAAAAAGGTATACAAAATAATACACTGAAGCACTTTACAAACATTTTAACACTTTGTGCCCCATTTTGAGTTTGGTGGACGGAAAACTCTATCCATCAAACTCCTGACCGTGTGGCTGCCGCCTACGTGGTGACCTCACTGCCAGAGCTATTATGGGTTTGCTGCTAGGCTGGTGGGCGGAAACCTAAGGTTCTGCCCTCTGGCCTAACAGGAAGCAGGCCACAGCATTGTCTCCAGCTCGTAATCGAGAACGGCGGCAATGCTATCGCCTGCAGAGTGCACCAGCACCCTTGCATTGTTCACTGTCTGCAAAGCAAACAGTGAACATTGTGATGGTGTGGACGGGGGTCCCTGCACTGCCCCTGCCAAGTGTATGGGCACTGTGATCCCCTACACCTGTTCTCCAGCAGCTTTTTCATGGCGGTGTTACTGCCATGAAACCGCAGGCAGAGAATGAGGTTGAAATCCCCAGGCCAGCGCTGCTTGCAGCACTGCCTTTGCAGATTAGGACTACCACCAGGGTTGTAATGTGGTGATCCAGGCTGCCACCACAAGTGTGGTGGTCTATTGGCCGCCACACTTGTGATAAGGCCCTTTATGTTAAAGAAGTGAACATTTGTAAACATGTTACCAGATCAGTGTCATAATTTAAAATTGAAATCAATTTCTTACAAATATATAATATATATTACTAAAATACTTCACTTGTATTAATGTAGATATTTTATACCCAAAATAACACACAATTATTTTAAAACATATATAATACCTTTCCACAAAACAATATCAACTACATTAGGAAAAGTGTTACATTTGTGAGGCATGTAGATTTGCTTTTCCCACTCCAATCTAAGCCATGTTAGGAAAAAGTTGGACTTTGAGGGGAAGAGGTTTACTATTTCTACTTTTCTAAACCACACTGGAGAAAGGGTTCGATTTTGAAGGGTGTAGATTTGCTATTCCCACTCCAGTTTAAGACACACTGGGGGAAGAGTTGGACTTTGAGGGTGTAAATGAACTATCTGCACTCTAAGTTAAACCACATTGGAGAATGTGTTTGACTTTGGGGGCATAGACAAACTATTCCCACTACAATTTACAAAATACTGAAAAAAGTGTTCAACTTTGATTAAAAATAATTAAAATTCAAAATATATTTATAATAAAATAACATGAAAACGTACATTAAACCATGAAAGAATTAATAATCATAAAAATACAAGGAATATGAATAAACAAAAAAAAATGCCATAATAATTATAAACATTATACCATCCTATTTCATGTTATTTCATAGATGAAATACTACTGATAGGCCTGCATGTGTTCTTGGTTGTCCGTGCCTCCTTACTTGTTGTTTAACCATGTGGCCTGTAGTCATTTTGTGTAATCAGCCAGTGCATTTTTGCCATAGGCCTGTATGTGTTCTTTGGTGTCCATACCTGCTTGGTTGTTGTTTGACCACGGGGCAGGTGGCCATTTTGTGTATTCAGCTAGTATTCATTTGTCTTAGGCACGCATGCATTCTCTGTTGTCCATGACTCCCTGCTTGGTAGTGTTGAACATGTGTTCAGTTTGCTTAATTCCTTTTTTCTTAGTTGTCAAAGAAATTTTCTAGTGACATTGTAGAGGGCTATGCCTTTTCTTGTTTTTGTTGTTGTTTTACTTTTTCCCTATCAGTTTATTGTGCTTGAAGTTCATTGTATGTACAGTGTTTCTAAAATATTATATGTATGTTTTCATTTTACCGTGCGTCTATTTGCCTCTCAAAGGATTTCTTATAGTCCCTAGTGAGACAACACCATTTTGTTCATATTATTCTATGTTTTCCTGCAAACCCTGCCTGCCGTATGTCTCTTAGGCTATAGATACCTACCAGCATTCATCTTTTTAAGGATTATTCAATTTTTTCCTGGCCTGCACCCCTTCCTGCCATAGGTCTCATTGGCCAAACCAGCATTCACTTTTCTAAGGATTATTCCATTTTACCCTAACACCCCCACCTGCCATATGTCTCATAGACCATAGGTGCACACCTGCTTTCACCTTTTTAAGAATTAGTCATTTTTTTCCTGACCTGCACCCCTTGTCTGCCATAGGTCTCTTAGGCCACAGGTGCACACCAGCATTTCACATTTTTTTAAGGATTATTCAATTTTTCCCTGCATCCGCCTGCCTGCCATAGCTGTCATCTGAGAGGCACATAAAGCTAACTTTTAAATCTGTATCCTGTTATCCTGATTGAAATATTATGTTATGGTTTGGTTTGGAATGGTCTATGGATATACTATTGTAGTTAACTATTTAGGATAGCTTCACTAAATTATATTGTCTGTATGAATAATTCAAACTGTAAAATTGCACATTTCACTGAATGTTTTTATTATTAGTTTGTTTGCTTTTAAGTGCACAAGAGACATCACCCACAGTACTTCCAGACAGAAGGCCAGGACAAAGTGACACCACACCACCTACTGTGCCTGCTTCCACTTGTGCAACTAAGTGCCAACTGACAGAGCTTGTAGATGGCCCCAAAGAAAGGTGTTCCTTCCAAGAAAGTGGCCATTGAGGCAGAGAAAACAAAGCAGATTATTACCACTGGGTGCCGCCATCCATCATTTACAGGAAACTGGTGTACTTGCCACACCATCCTCCAGGCAACTAGCTGGGAGCAGCACTCCTGTATCACTGACGGCACCACCCCAACCTACGTCTAAGCCCTTGTCTCTCAGAAAAGCACTCACTGCAATCATGGCAATGATCAGTGAGTCTGAATTGGATTTGTCTCACCTGATAGTCACAAGAAACTGGGCAAAGTAAACAACAGGAGCCACAGCCAGCAATAGCTCTTCCTGAAGTAGGAGCAGAACAGGAGGTTGAGCTTCCTATTGAACAAGATGTAGCTCTTGATGAATCATTGATTTCACGATCTCCAGCAAGAAAAAGAAAGGCTACTCCATTCCTTCTCCAAGCTCCTTTTCTGATGACTTGGCCATGGATTAGACCCCAGCTGAATATGATACCCACAACGAGAGACAGGAGAAAAGGAAGGTTCCTTAAAGCTTTAGAATTATGGAAAGGGACAGTGATATGGATGACCCAGTGATTGTAAGTATGGAAGCAGGCTCAGAAGACACAGAGATTACTCCCCATTCAACACGCTCAGAGAGATGTGGCACCCGTTCTACCACCAACATGACCAGCTTCCATATTTGTAAGGCCCCTGCTGAGAGCTGCATACACCACTAGCTCAGTCAAACTACGCACTACAGTAAGGCAATTGACACATACACCTACCTCCAGTTAAGGCATTGGCAGTGGCACACTACAAAAGTTCTCCTCTCCAGTTTGGGACTGTTTTTACGATTAGCAAGTAGGATGATAACATTGCAATATGCTCCATTAGCCACGCTAATGTTTGTGGAGGTAAGCCTAGTTCACACTATGGTACTGGAGACCAAATGACTCAAATGAAAAAACATCATGCAATCCAGTGGGAGGAGCACTTTTAAAAAATAGCTGGTGGTGATGACAGAGGAGAATCAGTTCCGATCACGGTGACAGGAGCTGATGAGGAAGAAGAGGATAACAGCTCTACACCAAATAGCCCTGTCCTGAGCAGTGTGCCAGCATCACTTTCTGCAGCAACCTTGAAATGGCACACGATGCAAACAACTCCAAGTTGCGTATGGAGTCTACCATTGCCTGGTTCTCTCCAGAAGTCGACTGCGTCAGTAGTACCACAAAAGAAAACAATTCAAGCTACTATTATGGGCAAGTTTAAGCACCATTCACCCAATGGCATGTTTGTCAATAGGATGCTGGCTAAAATATTAGTGCTGGCCCTTCTCACTTTTCCATTTGTGGAAGGAGTGGAATTTTTTTAATTTGTGGTGGCCATCTGCCTGAAATGGAAGGATCCCACCTGGACCTATCTTGCAACAGTTACTGATCGAGCGCTCCATCACGATGTGCTGCAGTTGGTTGGACAAGCTTGGCAGCGTAGTAGTACTCACACTATCCACCTGACGACAAATATGTAGACCAGTTGTCAAGCAACTGATAACATGTATATCATTGCTCACTGGATATATTTTGTGGGGGTTAGGCAACAGCTATCTACAGGTCTCAGCACTGAAGAAACTTTTAAGGGAATGCAGCAACATGCAACAGTAGCAATGTTCACCATGGAGAAACTCCATACATCTTGGAAGACTTTAACAGTCGCATGTTTGAATGGCTGCAACCCAGAGGTCTCATAATCTGATTTGTTGTCATGGACAATGGCAATAATATAGTCAAGGCCATGACAGATGGGGGCTATTCCGGGGTCCAGTGTTTGGCACATTGCATCAACCTGATTATGCAGGACTTTCTAAAAAAAAGAAGACATAATCAGCAACATACTAGCCATCAGCAGAAGAATCTGCATTCATTTCAGTCATTCTTTTAAAACCCAGAAGCAGTTGAGGTGCTAATTGAGTACTGGTTGAAGCTGTCATACAGGTGGTGCCTTTGGAACACAACCTACTAGATGTTGCAACATCTGTGTGAGCAGTACAGACTGATCACTAAGTCCTTCAAAGAGGAGGGGATGCAACTGGGTAAAGCATAAACATGGAAACGGACAAATGGGTCCTAGTCAAATGCCGGACTCAAATGCTGCTTCCGTTTAAGGTTTTCAATGTGAAGTCAGCATGAAGGAATGTAGGATGAGCCAAGCTATCCTGTTGTTCCATCTGCTACAGGACTAGTTAAAAAAAGGAGTTGCAAAGGTTCACAGGTGTGAATGAAAAGGTATTGTTGCAAAGGTTTGTCCGTGTCAATGAAGAGGTATATGAGATGGTTGAGAGCTTAATCCATCAATTGGCTGTTATTCCAGAGGCTACAAAGAGAGATTGTGTTCTCCAAAGAGTACATTTGTGTCATAATAATTGACCCATGGTACAAAAAGATACTGGCCACTTTCATTCCTTTTTCAGATGACAATGTTTCACTATATAAGATGTGGGTTGTCGAGCAAGCAAGAGACCTGGAAGAAGAATGCCTGAAAGTTAGAGGCCCAGGCAGAATTTCTGGCATGCAGTTTGCATGCTCCAGAGAGGTCAGTGCTTTTGTCTCACAGCAGCCAACACCAGCAGCATCAGTGACATCAGCAACGACAAAACAACATCAGCAACAGATGAATTGGATGCAACCTCTGCAATGGCTTGGCTTCAAATGGCAGGACTTAAGTGAAGGGCAGAGGTCAAGACAACATAAGTCAAGCAAGTGGTAGCACCAATGACCATTCAGAGGATGGTCTACGACTACCTGCAAAACCCAAAAGAGGTCTATGTGGATCAAAACCCATTGTTCTATTGGTATGGGAAGGTGTGCTAATGGCCAGAGCTCTGCAGACTGGCAATAAAGTATCTGGTTTGTCCAGTAGTCATTGTGTCTGCACAGCATATGCTCAGTTCAGCTCCTGCAGTTGTCACAGTCAGAAGGACCAGTCTCTTGCCTCAAAACGTGGAGAGATTGACCATGATTAAAATGAATCAACACTTCATATCACAAGACTACACTATTCCTGAAATGGCATAGGAGGAGGTTGAGGGCAATTTTTGTTCAGTTCAGTTTGAGGATGAACTCTACTTCCCTGACCAAACAGACCACAATAGAACTTTCACATTATTGTCGGACTGCTGGGACAAAAAGCACAAAAAAAAGTAAATAATTAGAGGACAATTTAAGTATTTGGTGTCTAACTTATGCACCCTGCCATTTAATCACATGTATGGCCAGATTGGAGTTGGACCAGCGTGCATAGATTCTGATCCTTCTTTTTTTTCATTCCCTAGCTGGGCTGCCTCAGTAAAGATCATTAATTTACAAGACTGCCATTGTGTTGTTTCCATGGGAAAAGAGGAGATACAATAGAGAAATGTGTACTACAATTCTTGGATTGGAAAGATAATTGAATGATATATTATTGGGTGAGTGTGAGTGGTGATGATTGATGTGATGAAAGACATTTGTAAACTTGATTTTGACGATTTGCAATGTTTGGAGGTTGATGGGTGATTCTGCCTCAAGGTGATTGACCCTTGCACGCTTAGCTAGATTTACTTGCATGGTCCAATCATTGCAGTACTTTTTGGGGGGTTTTCCAGAGACCCGTCATTGTAGTTAACAAATATAGGGCCTCATTCCGACCCTGGCGGTAAAAACCGCCAGGGTCGCGGACCACGGAAAGCACCGCCAACAGGCTGGCGGTGCTTCCTGGGCCATTCTGACCGCGGCGGTAAAGCCGTGGTCAGAAAACTGGGTCCGGCTGTTTCCCGACGGATTAACCCCGGTTGGCCCAATCCTCCATGGCGGTGCTGCAAGCAGCGCCGCCATGGGAATCCGACCCCCTTCCCGCCAGCAGTACTGCATAGCAGACAGTGAAAAGTGCGACGGGTGCTACTGCACCCGTCGCACACCTGCAACACCGCCGGCTCCATTCGGAGCCGGCTTCAGTGTTGCAGGCCCTTTCCCGCTGGGCCGGCCGGCGCTCCCTTGGTGGGCGCCCACCGGCCCAGCGGGAAAGTCTGAATGGCCCCGGCGGTCTTCTGACCGCAGAGCGGCCAATTGGCGGTTCCCGTTTGGCGGGCGGCAACCGCCGCCCGCCAAACTTAGAATGACCCCCATAATCTCCACAAAATGCTCAAATTCTTTTGCTCTTTTAATTCATTAACAGCAACGCACTACAGGTCTATCCTTCTCAATCTCATTTGGGTCAGGAGGACTCATGAGTCACACAGAGTTGAGACTCACAGTCAGACTCAGGACGCATGGAGGGACTTCCTCAACAGCCAGAGGAAGGAAGTTATCTACTTCAAGTTCAAAGGGAATCCAAAGTGACTCAAAAAGGCCTTCTCATCTAAGTAAATTGGAGAGAGGTGCTTTGATTTGGGAAATGCTAAATAGTGTGCTGGCTCAAATGTCAAACTCCTCTAACGAACGGATTGTTGTTGGGGGGGCTATAACTGGAGACAGACATGTCATAACATAGTCGCACTCAACCAAATGTTATGACAGTTGTGAGATTGATCAGTCAGGTATATGCAGGCACTTGTCTGGGATAGGTTGTAAAATTGTTCTCACTTTGTAGTTAATTACACAAGTCATTATGCGATTGCACGGCACAGCCTATGCTCTTGTTCTGCCTCTTGGTCAATTTCTCATGAAGCTTATTTTTAACTTGACTGTATAATACCAACATTTACTGTTTAAACATCCACAGGCCTTCTCTTCTTCTGCACGAAAGCTCCAACACTCCTCCTCATCCTACTGGATCGGTTCAGCAATGCACCCAAGACAGACATTGCAAGAAAAATGCAGATGCATTTCCCAATTTGCCATTTATATACATTATAATTTTTGCTTTTAACAATCATAATTTTTAGACCTCTGTGGGGTCAATCCTCCCTTATCTGTATTTTTGAAACCTAGATGACAGAACAATTACATAATAATTTGAGTCTCTGGGACTGAAGGGCTGTTTGCAGTGCATGAACTGAACTGTATCATTCCTTAATTTCCTTCGACAGCAGATTTGATGATGATGATGTGTGCTTCATTGACCTGATTTGTTGGTGTGCAGTGTTTGTGTTTGTCACACCTTTTCCCAACTCCCTGTCCCCATCCATTCATCAAACCCCAACCCTCTTTCCCAGACTCTGTCATACATTGAAATATGACTTACAAGGGTACACATAAATGGATTACACAATTGGTGGCATGGGTGTGATGAAAACAGCACCAACTCACTGTGGGATCTTCTTAGTACTCGCAAAGTTACTACTCATAATGTTACTGATGGAAATGTTGCTAGTTGTAAGCTTACACTAGAAGAGTCAGTAAAGTAACACCCAAATTATAACTTTACCATTGTGAATCAGTCCCTCCCTGTGCTACTTACAGAATCTATGAAACATGGATTAAGCAAACCTTCTCCTCCTGAGTTCTGACTCGAGGATTTTGTAAGCTTAGTTTTATTCTCTTATATATATTACTTGCTCAGGAGTAACAACTGCTAGTTTTGTAACACAAGATTTTTGTCATGGTGGTCTTTAATAACCCACTAACTTTGTGTTTTCTTTCAGTTGCTTGTGATGAATCTTTCTGAATAATCTGACAGTTGGAGTTCACCTCATTTGGAATAGGTGGGAGCGGGAGCTCATTTTGCAATGTCTTCCATGTTATCACAAGAACACTAATAAGGATTGGGAAGATCGTGACAGGTACCATCACTTAATCAATTTAGGTAAGAAGTAAACTTGAAGAACTAGTTGAAGACTTAGGCCCTCATTACAACCAGGGCGGTCGGTGATAAAGCGGTGGTAATACCGCCAACAGACCGGCGGTAAAAAAAATTGAATCACGACCATGGCGGAAACCGCCAACACAGACAGGCACTTAACACTCCGACCGCCACGGTGGTAGAAACAAACACTGCGGTGGTAACCACCAACAGACAGGCGGAAGACAATACTGTATACCTGCCCACCCCATTACAAGGCACCAATCCGCCAGCTTTTCCGGAGCAGTATCAACGCCATCATAAGCACGGCAGAAACAGTCTTTGGAATGGAAACCACTCACCTCACGACACCCAACAAGGAACCAGGATGCCATGGAGCCCGAGTTACAGGTCCTGCCCATGTTGGTCTACCTCCTCATCTACCAGGAACATCAAAGGTGGTGGCGACGATCACGGTGAGTACTGCACCTAGAACACAGGGGAGGGGGGGAGGAAAAAGAGAGTGACACACACAAACACAATACGCAACACTCCCACCCCCACCCTCAACCACAACACCATACACTCAAACACATCCAATTACATCACAGATACACCACCTGGAAGAACGCAAGGACCAAATGAAATGATTTTAACGAGTGTAATAATCGAGAATTCAGATAGGCCAAGGTAACTTTAAATGATCAGTATATACAAATATTTACAGCAAGTACACAAGTCTGTATACTATTCCATTAAATCTCCGTGGACGAGTGGTCACAAAAAGCATGGGCGAAGCCCACACATGACACCTGCCTCAAAATGGAGAGAACACTGCAGGGGCATCAGGTCGAAAAAAACACAGGCACCTCAACAGGAAGGGGAGGGGGGCACCTCAGCTGGATGATGGGACGATGCCACTGCTCCTCGAGAGGGTTCCATGCCCACTGCTTTGTCCTGGGGAGTACAAAGCCACAGTCTTTCAAGTGGGTGGTTTGCCCACTGCTTGGTCCTGGGGAGTGCAAGGTCATGGTCTCTCAAGTGGGTGGTTTGCCCACTGCTTTGACCTGGGGAGTACAAAGCCACAGTCTCTCAAGTGGGTGGTTTGCCCACTGCTTGCTCCTGGGCAGTGCACAGCCACAGTCTCTCTAGCGGATGCTGTTCTCCACTGGTTCTGGAGGGGGCTTTGTGCCCGGAGTGCTTCATACTGCCAAGGACTGGGGTAGTAGATGCTGTTCTCCACTGGTTCTGGAGGGGGCTTTGTGCCCAGAGTGCTTCATCCTGCCAAGGACCGGAGTAGTGAATGCTTTTCTCCACTGGTTCTGGAGGAGGCATGGTGCCCAGAGTGCTTCATCCTGCCAAGGACTGGAGTAGTGGATGCTGTTCTCCACTGGTTCTGGAGGGGGCTTTGTGCCCAGAGTGCTTCATCCTGCCAAGGACTGGGGTAGTGGATGCTGTTCTCAACTGGTTCTGGAGGGAGCATGATGCCCAGTGATGCTGCACCTGGGGTGTGGCAGTTCCAATTCCCTCACCTGGGTGACTGAGCCACGAGATTTTCAGGGAACAGGTAGCATGATACTCCATGGAGGCAGAGCCAGACTCCACTCTGCGGTGACTTAGCCTGCAAACTGCTGGTAGTGCCAGTGCTGGTTGTGGTGCCTGATGTAGTGTGTGCAGGGTCCAGGACATCTCCTGCAGCCTCGGATGGCTGCCCAGTGGGGATGATGCTGATGTCCGCTGTAGTGGCACTGGCTGGGCACGTCATGGGGCAGGTGGCGTTGGCTGCGGTGGTGTCTGCGGCAGAGATGCTGCCGGTGGTGCAGGTGTCTGCACTTGTGGAGGGAGACACCGGCCGTCTCCTGCAGTCTCGGAAGGGTGCCCACTGAGGATGATGCTGGTGCCTGTAGTAGAGGCAGCAGACATGCAGGTGGCAGCCGCTGCGGTGGTGGCCACTGCCGTACAGGTTGCTGGTCTGACTTGCAGAAGGGGTGACACCAGTCCCTCACCCGGAGGCTCCGTGCCCTGAGCTGACTTCCCTTTGCCCTTGTGTCCCTTCCCCACCTTGGAAGTCGCTGCTGGGACCTTGGCACTGTCCTCTTTGGTTCTGGAAGAGGCCTTGCTGGGTGGTTGGTGCGGCTTTTCTCTTCGGCATGCTGGTCCCTTCTTTACCTTGGCAGGTGGCGGAATAGGGTGGTCCTTGGCCCACTAGGTGGCACACTGGCAGCCCTGATGGGTGCCGCCTTCGATGTTCCTGATCTTGCAGGGACCACACTGGACGAGGATTTGGTGGCTGAGGTGCTGGGCTGGGATCTAGACATCCTAGCCCTAGGGGAAGGACGGGGAGGTGTAGGGAAGAGGTCAATGGAAGCTAGGAAAGGTTTTTTAGACACACTGGGATGGGAAGATGGAGGGGGTTTGTGAGTGGAGGAAGAGGTAGTGGTTGTAAGAGGTGTATGTCTGCTGAGTTTGGGTGAGGGTGCATGGGCTGGAGGCTGTTGTGAGGTGGATGGCTGTTGAGTGGGTGTGTGCCTGCGTTTGTGTAGTTTGGGAGGAGGGCTCACAGACAAACTGGGAGAGGACACAGGGGACGTGTGCATAGTAGTGGGGGTGGTGATTGCACATGAGCGGTGTGTGGTGATGGGCGTGCTGGTGATGGAGGTAGTGGCTGAGGATGTAGTGCATGCAGGTGTGAGTGGAGACGAGACTGGGAGGGAGGAGGAGAATGTGGAGGAGGGGGACACAGTGGAGGCAGTGGATGTTGGTGTGTCAGCATGGGGATGGTGCTTGTGTGAGTGCCTGTGGGATGTGTGGTGCTTATGTTTGCCATGTCCACTCTTGTGTGTTGATGAGTGTGCATGCTGGACTGATGGTGTGCTTGGGATAGGCCGAGGTAGAGGGGATTGGGTCTGGGTGGTGGAAGTTGGAGAGAGGAAGCTGAACACAGGGACAAGGGCTGCCATCAGTTCTGAGGCCAGAGCCTGAAATGCTCTCTATTGGGCTGCCACGCCACAATGAATGCACTCCAGGTATGCATTTGTTTGTTGCAAATGCCTCTCGATACCCTGGATGGCATTCAGAATGGTTGATTGCCCAACAGTGAGGGATCTCAGGAGGTCAATAGCCTCCTCACTGAGGGCAGCAGGGCTGACTGGGGCAGGGCCTGAGGTGCCTGGGGCGAAGGAGATGCACACCCTCCTGGGTGAGTGGGCACGGGAAACACGCTATGGGGCTGCTGGGAGGGTGGTGCTGGTAGGGGGGTGGCGGCTGTACCTGTTGATGCGGTGGGCACAAATCTGCCTGCCACCGCAAGGGAGCTCCCATCAGAGGAGGAGTCGCTGTCGCTGGTGTCCCCTTCTGTCCCCGTTGTGGAGCTTTCCTCGCCCTCGGTCCCACTGGTGACTTCAGACTCCGTACATTCACCCTCCTGGGCCATGTGGGTTCAGCTCCCTCCTTCTCTGGTGCCACTGCTCCTCCGCCAGATGATGCTAATGCACACAAGGACAGTGTGACAAAACAAAAAGGGGGGGGGAGACAGAGGAGACACATGGTCAATGCCAGCAACACCACTACTGTTGGCGGACACCACACACAGGGAGTAGCCCTATGCACTAGGCCATGCACTAACAGTTCTTAGGAAAATCACCTGCCCATGGGGGACTATGCCTAAGCCCATTTGCTGCACACCTGGAATCCACAGGAGCCTGACTAGGTGTAGATGGCCACTACCACTATTGGGGTTGGAGTGCCACAGAGCCTGCCTAACAAAGGACCTACCCTAGCAAGTTTGCCCTGGCTTAGGGGAACCCACAGCCCACTTCCCCCACCCAGACACCTCGTAAAGCATGCAGAGTCAGCCGAATGAGACTGTACTCACCCCCTTGTGGCTGCTGTGGTGCCCTCAAGCGTCCATCCAACTCCGGATATGCCACCGTCATGATCCGGAACACCAGGGGGGGGTCATGATGGGATGAGCACCCCTACCACGTTGGGAGGCCATCCCCAGCTGGGCCTCTGCCGTCTTCTTGCTCAAGCGGCACAGGTCCTCCCATCTCTTGCGGCAGTGGGTGCTCTGTCTATGATAGACCCCCAGGGTCCTCACTTCATTTGTGATGGCACACCAAATATTCTTCTTCTGGTGGGCGCTGACCTACAGGAAAGGTAAAGTAAGAATGGATTTCACTTCCCCGTCCGGTTATTCTTACTTATTAGCCACAGCTTCCTAACCATGCCCTGAAGCACATACACTGACCATCCTCACATGCAGGTCACAGCTCCCCCCCATGTATCTTCCATCCACGCCACTCCATACATTAATGTCCCATCCACCATGCACACAGTGTACTCACCTGTTTGTCTTGAGTTCCATAGAGTTGCGTGTACTGGAGGAGGGCCCCATCCACCAGGTTACCCAACTCCTCTGCGATGAAGGCAGGGCCCTTTCCCCAGACACTGTAGCCATTGTCGCTTCCAGACTCAGGTTACAGCAGCACTTGCAGTGTAGGTCCTCTCCTGTTGAAGGTCAGATATCAAGTGAGTGAAGAGATAGAAAATGGCGGTCACGTCCACGGAGGTGCGTACCGTCACCGCCGGCGTACATCGTCATTCGCTCCTGGAACCCATAGGGCCCAATGATAACCAATGCTGAATTGCGCAGTGGTCTTCATCCGCCTACCGCGACGCTGCACAACGCCAGCACAGTTACCTCATTTTCCCTTGTCCCTCGTTACTGGTCAGGCAGCTGCCATTTCAGGGGGGGACATGGCAGGGCACCTAATTGCGTCACAGCACTTTTGGACAGGAATACAGACACACAGCGCCACACACCGATGAAATCACAATAGTGCAAAACACCCTTGTGCAACCTATGTGGTACATGACCCTCTGCTCACCATTCTCCTCCATAGGGCACATCCGCTGGGGCAGATGATGAGATGGCATCATCCTCCTGTGTACAGACCGCTGGTGGACCTGTCGACAATGGAAGACAGACACATCATTATCACCTACAGACTTGATCGTGCCACAATCCATGAACTGTGTGCCCAGTTGGAGCCAGATCTGATGTCAGCTATCCGCCATTCCACAGGAATTCCCCCCTCTAGTGCAAGTCCTTTCAGTACTCCATTTCCTGGCCAGTGGTTCCTTTCAAACAACAGTGGCCATGGCATCAGGGATGTCTCAGCCAATGTTCTCTAACGTGTTGTCCAGAGTGTTGACTGCCCTACTGAAACTCATGCGCAGCTACATCGTTTTCCCCCAGGTGGAGGATTTGCCCACAGTGAAAGGTGACTTCTATGCCTTGGGACATATCCCCAACATAATTGGTGCCATTGATGGTACACATGTGGCATTTGTCCCACCCGCAGGAATGAACAGGTGTATAGAAACCGCAAAAGCTATAATTCCATGAATGTGCAGATGGTGTGTTTGGCAGACAGTACATCTCCCATGTGAATGCCAAGTATCCTGGCTCAGTGCATGACGCTTACATTTTGAGGAATAGCAGCATCCCTTATGTGATGGGCCAACTCCAGAGGCACCGTGTGTGGCTGATAGGTGAGCCCAAGGTCCCCACACAGTTTGAATCGGTGTCTGGGTAAGGGTTTGTGTATGTCTAACATATACTCCTCGATATTTGCAGGTGACTCTGGTTACCCCAACCTGTCATGGCTACTGACCCGAGTGAGGAATCCCAGGACAAGGGCAGAGGAACGCTATAATGAGGCACATGGGCAAACTAGGAGGATTATAGAGCGGACTTTCGGCCTCCTGAAGGCCAGGTTCCGGTGCCTCCATCTGACAGGTGGCTCCCTGTACTAGTCACCGAAGAAGGTGTGCCAGATAATCGTGGCATGCTGTAAGTTGCACAACCTGGCTTTGCGACGCCAGGTGCCTTTTCTGCAGGAGGATGGGCCTGATGTTGGTTTTGTGGCAGCTGTGGAGCCTCTTGACAGTGAAGAAGAGGAGGCAGAAGAAGAAGATGTAGACAAACGAAACAACATCATCATGCAATACTTCCAGTGAGACACAGGTAAGAGACTGGCACTGCTCCTCTCATATCATATTACCATAGGACATCACATGATTCTGCCTTTTTACCTCTGTGTATGGACCCTGATATTTCACTTTGGCTTTCCATTTCACAGATCTGGGTATCACTTTCTGCCTTCTGCTAGGTTTACTGATGCCCAACAACTGTTGAACATTCGTATGTGAAAATGAACATTGACATTGCTATTTTTCTGAGAGGTTGCAATTACACATTTGTGAAAGTACAGACTGACCCCAGATTGATTTGTGATTCAAGGGTGTTTATTTCTGTGCTAATAAGTGGAGGGGGCTGTGCAATGGGCTGGGGTGATGGTGGAGGAATGTCCATGGTAGAGTCCAGTCTATTGGTATCACAGGTGCATTGTCCAAGGGGGCATAGGAAGTGGAGTAATGGCAGGTCAAGGTTGTCAGGGTGACATAGTGGGACAGAAGGGTGACAATCAGGAGATTCTTATTTCCTGGCGGGGGTCTTGGCAATGTTCGCTGTCTTGTTCCTGGATCTCAGGGACCGTTTGCGGTCTGGTTCTCCTTCTGTAGGCGGTGGGGTGCTGGTGGCCTGTTGTTCCTGTGGCGGGGCCTCCTGTCCACTAGCGCCGGCAGAGGTGGATGGCTGTTCATCGTTCAGGCTAGTGTCAGGGGCCCATTGGTGTGCCATTGTGTCCCTCATGGTGTTGGCCATGTCTGCCAGCACCCCTGCAATGGTGACCAGGGTGGTATTAATGGACTTCAAATCTTCCCTGATCCCCAGGTACTGTTCCTCCTGCAGCCGCTGGGTCTCCTGAAACTTGGTCAGTACCGTGCCCATGGTCTCCTGGGAATGATGGTATGCTCCCATGATGTTGGAGAGTGCCTCGTGGAGAGTGGGTTCCCTGGGCCTGTCCTCCCCCAGTTGCACAGCAGTCCTCCCAGTTTCCCTGTTATCCTGTGCCTCTGTCCCCTGAACTGTGTGCCCACTGCCACTGATCCCAGGTTCCTGATTGTCTTGGGTTGGTGGGTTTGCCTGGGGTCCCTGTAATGGTGTAGGTTTTGCTATCGCCAGTTTATCACTGACCTTTGGTGTGGCGGACTTGGCTCTAACCTTTCAAAGATACTCGCTAAGCTTTGTAGCTAACAAAAACTTTGTACATCAGTAGTAATAACTAAATATTGCTTTTAGGGGCGAAAGAAGTTGACTTGGCAGTTGAGAAATGTAACACTCAGGGATAGATTTGCTACTATATCATGCAACAAAAAAGTTACTCTACTTCTTTACGTGCGAGGCTGAAAGCAGGACAGTGCCATATAAAATGAGATGTCATGCTCTTACTCTCTACCCTAGTGCTAGTGCATAATCGGGCTACTTAATCTAGCTTCACACAAAGCGCATACACAAGCAAGGTTCATTTGAACCACCCTGCACCTGGTCATTGAGACATTCTTCCTATAGCAAAATAGAGGGATCAGTTGTAGGTGCCATAACATCTTGTGGAGAATAGTGCCTCCCCCAATGCATGCACAGTTTCCTGGTTTCCAATGTTAGAATGCAAAGTGTTTCAAATGTTCACCATTTAAATAGTATGTAAGAGTTTCTTCCTGATTTCCCATTCCTCATTGTAGGAGGCTGGCCTGGCTTATAGTGGGTACCTGATGGTACTTACACCTTGTGCCAGGTACTTTATTTTAGTGACAATGTGCCAAAAATATCTCAGAGGATATACTCCCTTAGGAGGTAAGTAAAATACACAAAATATACACACAAACCAAAATCAGGTAAGTAGACAGTTAGGAAAGTAGTGCAAACACTGTAGAATACAATAGGATGCAATAGGCCTAGGGGCAACACAAACCATATACTAAGAAAGTGGAAAGCGAACCACTTAGGGACCCCAGGCCTAGTGCAGTGTGTAGAGGGTCACTGGAAGTGTAAGAAAACACTAAGAGTGTCCAAGATACCCCAGCCAAAGACCCTTCTCCTACCTGGCGGCCAAGACATGGAATTCCCTCCCCACCAACCTCAGGTCCACCCAGGGCCACCTCGCATTCCGGAGGCAACTCAAGACCTGGCTCTTCAAGCAGCAGTAACCCCCTCCCCCTAGCGCCTTGAGACCCTCACGGGTGAGTAGCGCGCTTTATAAATCTTTTTGATTTGATTTTGAAAAGTAGGAGTAAAGTTACCCTACTTCCCCAGAAACATACTAAAGTCATGATAGGAGATTCTGCAAAGACCACAACTGACTGCAAAGCACTGTAGATGTATTCCTGGACCTGAGGACCTTCAAAGGAAGGGGACTGAATCCAAGAGTCACGAAAGTGTCCAGGGGGGCAGGAGCCCACTAAACCCCGGATGAAGGTGCAAAATGGCTGCCTTTGGGTGGGAAAAGCTGAAGATTCTGCAACAACAGAAGATGCAAGGAACCTCTCCTTTGCACAGAAGATGTCCCACGGTGTTCTGGAGGATGCAGAGTTGTTTTCATGCAGAAAGACCACAAACAAGCCTTGCTAGCTGCAAAGGTCACGGTTGAAGAAAATGGGTGCTGCCCGGGCCCAGGAAGGACCTCGAGGTTGCCCCTTGGAAAAGGAGACAGAGGGGCTCTCAGCAATACAGAGAGCCCATGCAGAAGAATGCAGCACCCGCAGAAGTACTTGAACATGGGTTCAAGAAAACTGAGCACAGCAGTCGTCTCAACACTACAAAGGAGGGTCCCACGAAGCCGGTGGTCAACTCAGTGAGCTGAGCAGTGCAGGAGGGAGTGCGGGGGACCTGGGCTGTGCTGCGCATGAAGGATTCCTTGCAAAAGTACACAGAAGCCCTAGCAGCTGCAGTTCACGGAGTACACAGGATTACTGTCTGGCATGGGGAGGCAAGGACTTACCTCCACCAAATTTGGACAGATGGACCACTGGACTGTCAGGGTCATTTGGATCCAGCTCCTGTGTTCCAAGGACCACGCTCGTCACGATGAGAGGGGACCTAGAGGTCTGGTGAAGCAGAAGTTTGGTGCCTGCATTAGCAGGGGGAAGATTCCGTCGACCCACTGGAGATTTTTTCTTGGCTTTCAGTGCAGGGTGAAGGCAGACAGCCCCCAGAGCATGCACCACCAGGAAACAGTCGAGAAAGCCGGCAGGATTAGGAGCTACAATGTCGCTGGTAGTCTTCTTGCTACTTTGTTGCAGTTTTGCAGGCATCATGGAGCAGTCAGCTGTCGATCCTTGGCAGAAGTCGTAGAGGGAGATGCAGAGAAACTCTGGTGAGCTCTTGCATTCGTTATCTGAAGAGAAGTCCACAGGAGAGGAGGATTGGCCACCTAGTCAGGTAAGCACCTATCAGGAGGGGTCTCTGACATCACCTGCTGGCATTGGCCACTCAGAGGCCTCCACTGTGCCCTCACACCTCCGCATTCGAGATGGCAGAGGTCTGTGACACACTGGAGGAGCTCTGGGCACCACCGCTGGGGTGGTGATGGACAGGGGAGTGGTCAATCCCCTTTCCTTTGTCCAGTTTCATGCCAGAGCAGGGGCTGGGGGATCCCTGAACTGGTGTAGACTGGTTTATGCAAGGAGGGCACCATCTTTGCCCTTCAAAGCATTTCCAGAGACCAGGAGAGGCTACTCCTCTACGGCCCTTAACACCTATTTCCAAAGGAAGAGGGGGTAACACCCTCTCTCAGAGGAAATCCTTTGTTCTGCCTTCCTGGGACTGGGCTGCCCATACCCCAGAAGGGCAGAAGCCTGTCTGTGGGTAGGTAGCAGCGGTAGCTGCAGTGAAAACCCCAGAGAGCTAGTTTGGCAGTACCCGGGGTCCATGCTGGAGCCCTGGGGATGCATGGAATTGGCATCCCAATACCAGATTTGGCATGGGGGGGCAATTCCATGATCTTAGACATGTTACATGGCCATATTCGGAGTTACCATTGTGAAGCTACATATAGGTATTGACCTATATGTAGTGCACATGTGCAATGGTGTCCCCGCACTCACAAAGTCCGGGGAAATTGCCCTGAACAATGTGGGGGTACCTTGGCTAGTGCTAGGGTGCCCTCACACTTAGTAACTTTGCACCTAACCTTCACCAAGTGAGGGTTAGACTTATAGGTGACTTATAAGTTACTTAAGTGCAGTGTAAAATGGCTGTGAAATAACGTGGACGTTATTTCACTCAGGCTGCAGTGGCAGTCTGAGAATTGTGTGAGGTCCCTATGGGTGGCAAAAGAAATGCTGTAGCCCATAGGGATCTCTTGGAACCCCAATACCCTGGGTACCAAGGTACCATATACTAGGGAATTATAAGGGTGTTCCAGTGTGCCAATCAGAATTGGTAAAAATTGTCACTAGCCTGCAGTGACAATTTTAAAGGCAGAGAGAGCATAAGCACTGGGTTTCTGATTAGCAGAGCCTCAGTGACACAGTTAGGCACCCACACAGGGAACACATTCAGGCTACAGCTATGAGCACTGGGGTCCTGCCTGGCTAGCAGGATCCCAGTGAGACAGGCAAAAACAAACTGACACACAAGTAAAAAATGGGGATAACATGCCAGGCAAGATGGTACTTTCCTACACTCATCACTTAATTACAATTGCTAACGCTTCACAAGACTTTTACTCTCTGACTGCTGTGTGTTTTTCGAATTGTACTCATTTGAAGACACTCACATTCTAAAATGTTATGTTGCAAATACTGACACCACTGCTGCCTAGTTATCAGAAGAGAACGAACTCTAAATGTAATGGATTCTCTTCCATGTCTGGCATGTACGTAGATTGCATGGTGCTTTTCTAGGCAGATCTGTTCAATATTTGGTGGTCTTGCTTGCGAAACACACAGCTGCCTGTGAGTGGAGTTTTGGAAGTCAAACTGATGTATGTATTTGAACAATAGGAAAGCAACCCACACAGCATTAGCATGGTGCCAACACTCGTGCAGTGAAAAGCAGAGAAAATACAAGGCGGTTGTCAGCAGAGAAGAAGCTGAGCACTGAATGTCAAAGGAGAACAGTAGGCGGGCCCTGGGTTATGCTGAACACAGAGTTAAAGACCGAATTCCTACACAGAAGGTATGATTGCTAGATTCCGAAAGCTGATGTACCACACATTGAGAACACTAGCCCCCCATTTCCTTGGCAGCCAGTGTCAGGGATTAAGACAATGTTCGCAACAATGCAGAGATCCACGGCTGAATCCAGGATTTATTTGCTTTACATTTCACTAACCCATGCCTACAACATTGGGGAGTCGCTAGATGTTGATGGCACTGTTAAAGTTATTCCTTTCAATTGTGAGGGTGAAACCCTGCTTCAATACCTAGGTATGTGATAAGAATGTAATCCATGAAAGGGCTGCAGTACGGATTTACAGTGAAAAGTGAGTGAGGTTTTATTGGGCCCTGCTGTGACAAGCAACCAATGGTGTGAAACTAGGAATGTTTCCTCTCTGTTTGTGTCCTAGCTGTTCTTGAAGACTCCACAGGAAGTAATGCACTTGACCAGCAATATATGGAGTAAGGTTACTAATAAACTCTTTGCACTGTGGACTAATGGTTGAGGGTTTCTTAAGCTGCAAAGTTTCATTGTTGATCTGGGAAGACAAAGAGTCTGATTTAAAACTCGGCGGACAGGTTATTCCGTCACAATGGTGACGAACATCCTGTCTGCCAAAATCTAAATCCCATTATATCCAATGGGATTTAGATTTCAGTGAATGGGATATCCGTCTGCCCAGTTCTAAATCGGGTTCAAAGTGTTTACAGAAATATTGAGCTTCATAAATATATCTTCACATCTCCATATGGCCTTGGAAGAGAAGGGAACCACACCACACAGTACATCACAGCTACTGACACCTCAATGCTCAGACATATGTATCCTTTTAAAGCACCACATCGTCCTTGTACATAATGCTTGCAGCATCCTACTTCATGTTTCTATGAAAGGAAGGAGGCAGTAACCAATCCTGTACTGTTTGCTGCTGGATACAAGCTTTTAGAGAGGGGTGAAGGTAAAGTGAGAATTTAGAGGGGCTTGGCTAACTTCTGAGAGATGCATTCACAGGTAAGGTTTTTTTTATATAAAGGTTGCTGGTGGCGAATGGCAGTCCATCAAACATCCATCTTTGTCTGTTTGGCCTCCAGCATAAAGTAAACATTATTGCGTTATAACCCACTGTGAATGCTAGTAACCACCAGAGATTGCTCCTTGTGGTTAAGGACATGACAGAATACAACATTCTCTTTCCAGTGCACAAAGATGCTGGAAGACACATATTCCTTGGGAACAAATACAGACGCACATGCACTTTCTGGACCGTTCTCTAGACATCTATGAAATAAAGGTGGAGATACACATGGAGAAGGTGAAGAGGATATATCCATCCTGGGAGAAAAATATACTTTGCCTGCTCATCTATTATTATAGATAAAAATGCATTTATGGAGTTGATGAATTAGACATGCATTTTCCTTGATAAATAAATTAGGAGCTATGCTGATGTGTTTAGTTTCCTCAAGGGTCCTGAGACACTGCAAGATTACACACAATAAAAAATAGCTAGGTACTACCTCCTATTTATCCTCTTCATCTTAGGCATTACTATTGATATGGGTTCAACTTCTGACCTATTCGTTTTCTTGTTCCCTTCAAGAGAGAGGGAGCTTCACTTAAGGTCATGTTTTACTACTCACCTAAATCACTATCTTCTATGTGCTCTCCTTTGCCTGGTTGAGAGGGGAGCAGAAATGCACAGCAGGACCAGCAGTTTAGAGAGATTTTTAGATAGGTTCCTTTGAATCAACCTCTTTTCTAGCAGAAATGACAGGTGGAGTGAAAAGAAGAAATGAATTTTTGTTCTCCAGTAGGAAAATCATTGAGAGAATATGACTCTATTACAAGAACCTGGAAAAGTCAGTTGTTGTATATGAAACCTCCTGTTTGTGGTACATCAGACTGGGATGCAAAAAGAGTCTCTAACAAATGTGCACACAAGGGTAATGCACAGCCGTGGTGCACAATCCAACACACACAGTTATAATTTTGGTTGCTTTTTCGATATATGATGGGGTAGTAGGATTATCTTGTTTAGCCATTGATATATTCTATTCTACACACAATGAATTGTGTTTTGAAAATATCTCTTTTTGAAAAATCGACCACTTGTGATAGGGAGGTAGATGGATGTAGAGATCAGACTTCCCCTTTTTGGTATATTTGCCGTGTGATGCATGAGAGGGTACATGTAATGCATCTACAGATCCTGTTTGTATTTTTTATATTAAAGCTGGGTGCGTCATTCTGTTTCTTGAGGCAGGCATCAGACCTGGCGTTATAGTTGGACACTGCAACGTGTCCATCACAACCACGTGTAGAAATACCGTCTTTCTACGTTTTAACACATGGAAAGGTTAATGCTGAAGTAGTTGGGCACTATCTATCAGACAGAGTTAGTGTAAATGCCCAACAAAATCTATTTAAAATTTGATAGTCGACAGAAAAGAACATTTGTAAAGACCGTACCTAAATAATGCTCGTTGCTGAGGTTGGGTAAAAACTCAAAGACATAGCATCCAAATGTAATCAATAGTTTTTAATGCATTTATTGCAGATAGTTTGCTGATGGTAATGCCTCTTTGGCAGCCTAATATTTTGCACAATTAAATAGCAACGATGACACTGTCTTCCTTTTAAAAAAGGAATGAAGAATAACTTGGCAAAGAATTGAGAGAATACGCACTTTAAAATGTAAATCCTGCAGCAGCCCTCAGGAAATGAATGCTAGCTCTGCAATCCCTGGAAGCTTATTTCCATTTTTTATCAGCACCATCCTCAGGATCATCTCAGATTTTCATTACGAGTGTGCACTTTGACACATGCCCCCTGGCGCAAAGGTGGCGATTCAAGTAACTCAAACAGAAAACTGAAACCATCAAAAAACAGGATTCCATAGTGCCGCTATCTGCCTCGTAATGAAGCAGATTGACTAATAACAAAGACACGGAGCTGCTCGATTTCTTAAACCAGTGTGTATAAACACGTCTTTCAACAGACACTCAAAAACTCTTTTCCCTCCCAGCGAGAAATATGATCTGATGGCACAGACCAGGAAACTGCCACATGCTCGGACAGCAGGACAGTAGCTCAACTGAGCCGGACGTTCATAGGCTCTTCAAGTGAGAATGAAACGAGTAAACCCAGCCTTGCCTTCCAAAATGTTACCAGAGTACCAATTTCAATTCAGAGTTCTGTGATTTGTGTTGAAATCTATCCCTCGAATATCTGCAAACGTATTAACCCCAAGTGTAGCACTTATCTCTGCATACATTGCTTCTCTGTTCGGTGCTCCATGTGCCCGATTCTTATTGTGGTTTTGAGTTATGGGACACTCAATAGCAAGCGGGTTTACAGTGACGAGCCGACTCCATCTTCAATCACTTATAGACTATGGCCCTCATTACAACTTTGGGGGTCTTCTCAGAAGGTATGACGGTATGAGTGGAGATGTGCCAACCCACCACACTCATAATGTGGCAGTCTTCACCACCAGCCTGTTGGCAGTGGGACTGCCACATTTACCCTGGTGGTCAGAAGACCATCGGGGTCAAAATGACCACCTATATGTATACATACTGCTCACCATTCAGCCACTTAATTCTGGTCACCAACAGTTTATGAATCCAAATTTGATGACAGTCCCTACTACCAGCTCCTGTAGGTTGTAGTTAAATATTAAATAGGATAGAAGCAAAGAGCAGATCCTTGATAAATAGCACAGGAAACAGCCAACCTCTTGCTTTGAAATAGAGGTGCAGTAATTATAGGATCTTAGCTGATACTAAGGAGCAGTTCTTTAAATGGAAATATAAAAGTGCTTGTACTGTTTAGAGTACTTGTTTGTTCCTGATAAGTACCAGTCTTTAGACCGCCAGCCTCATAATAAAGCTCTCTGTTAACCAGTCCCTGGTGCATGTGCTCTGAACCGTAAAACATGGTGAAACTGGCTATATTTCTAATTAACATATTTAATCACTCTATATGTCCTTCGTATATGGTACAAAGTGCATCTGAGGCCTGTCAGTCTAGTGTCTCTAGTGAACCTCAGCACCTATTGTGCCACCACTAAAGCAACAATACAAAATATGACTGCAGGCCTTCCACCAGTAGCCTAGCTGTGCAAGTTTAAAGTGCAGATTCAACCTGTCACAATTTCCCATTTTGACAGGCCTAAACCCTCCTTTTAGATATTAATAGGTCACCCCTTTATAAGCCTTAATTCTCACTAAAGCTGGGCGCATTATATAAAAGTGGGGCATTTATAAGTATGATGTACAACCTGTTCTTACAGTAAGATAGGTGCCAAAAGCTATTTTTATTCCAGCAGGGTTAGGGTCCTGTTTCATAGGACTGTATTGGGAGATAACAGCAAAATTAAATAATTTATCTGTGCTTAGGAAAAGTTACAACGTTAATTATTAGACTTTTTAAAATGTTTATTACAAACACAATTCTTCAGTGAAGTCTGATTTGTACTAAATGTTTTACAAAAGATACTTTTAAAACGTTACCTTTTACCTACCCGAAGCCTCCAGAAGCTTGTATCCTGGGAGCTGTATAGCATCTTGATGAGGTGTGAATTGGCTGCCAGACCTCAGACAAAGGCCTTGGGTGTGGGGAGATGCTCTGTTGCTCTGACAGGATGACCATCTGGGCATTGCCCAGGAACTTAATTATCTACACAGAGGCCTACATTGTCACAGGCAGATGTAGCTAACACCTGAGTTTGCTATCTCTTTTTTCCTGTATGCCAGCCAGACATCAGTCTGATATTAAAAAGCTATCATGAGCAGCTTGAGATAGCTGGCAAAGAATACCTCTTGGCCACTATTCCTAATGCAAGGTGCTCAATTGAAGAACTATATAGCATTTTGAATAGTTTTATAAAACCCTGCCCTTGCACCCAGTCTATCCTGGCCTCTCAACAATTGTGTGATTCATTGGCAGACTTCTTTGAATATAAAATAAACCTGTTTACAAAATAATTCCAATGGTTCCAGAATTGTCTATGAAAGAATATGACATAAATCAAGCCCCTTCTAATGTCTCTAATACATTAAGTAATTTTGAGCTTTGCTTCCTGGAGCAGGTACAAAGGATGCTATCACTATCCAAATCCGGATCTCCCCTGGATCCATGTCCCCTTAGGATTATGGCTAGTTTGAATCTGGTGATAGTTCTCATTCTAATGGACCTATTTAATCTCTATTTAACCTCAACCAAGATTGTGGCAAGTTGGAAATGTGCATAAGTTCCACCCATCCTTAAGAAACCATTAGCTAACCCAGAGGTTCTTTCCATCTTTCGCCCTATCTCCTTGTTACCATCATTTGCCAATATTTTAGAAGGATATGTCAACTCCCAATTGTGATTCTTGGAGAACATAAAATCCTAGACAGTTCACAGTCATGTTTAAGAGCACCCCACAGCACAGAGACAGCTCTGCTGGCAGCCTCTGACAACATCAGACTATCCTTAGATACTGGAACTGTGATTATGCTGCTCCTACTAGACTTGCCTATGACCTTTGATATGGTCTCTCATCCCGTTTTTTATTCATAAACTGTATGAGGCTTGTGTATGTGGCAAGGCCCTGCTTTGGCTCAGGGATTTTTAGGCAACCTAACCCAAAATATCTGTCTTGACTCTTTTAGGCCCCAAACCTTAAGAATCAACAAAGGAGTTCAACAGGTTTTGTTCTTAAGCCCGACTCGTTTTAATATTTACATGGTGCCATTAGTGAGAATTTATGGATTTGACATCATATCCTTGTCACAGTTTCCTCGGGATCTGCACCCTACTGAACAAGAAAGCCCACCTCCCAGCGCCATCAACTCAGAAAGCTTTAATAGCACAGAGTTATGATGAAGCAAGGCGGGGGAATGGAATTATAGTAGGGAACAGCTGGGAGGCAGATCTGAAAAGGAAAAGGTTAGAACAAACATGCATATACTCATTAATGACAATCTAATTCACCATTAGAGCGTTTGCGTACATGCATCTCCATAACACCAGATTGAATCTCTTTGTGATTGGGCAATAGCCCCTTCTGTAAATCACAACACCAGAATGAACTGAGACCTCCGAGTCCCAAGGAGACCAGAGTTTTAGACCACGGACACTCTCTTAAATATCAATCGTAGAACCACTTATGCATTGATAAAACTCTAAACATTAGATCTCAGTTTAGAAGATTTGTAAACACTTAAAGAGGTCTTTTTACATAATATAAAACACCTTAATATGTATCTCACATATCATGCATCCTAAAACAATGAAACTGTGATTTCTTTATCTTAGAAACCCTTTTTCGATAAATGTTCTCCTGTACATGAAAAGTGCTTTAAGTATTGAGAGTAAAACACCATGCTCGTTATTCTAGAGGAATGCTGAAAGTTAGGGAGAAAACAACTCCATTCTAACTTGGGCTCTTCACGACCTTACCGCCCACGAGTACGACCTACTCATGTCTGAATTCCAAATGGAATAACAGGAACCTTCGAGTTTCTGCCAAGCTGCCTTTGAAGAAATTCTGCTTTGCTCCAGAGGAAAATCCCTTGAGGTCTGACTGCATCAACGTCTTCAAAATAGTGAGCTACGAGCTTGGGTGTGGCTGGGCTTTATAGGCCAGCCACACCCCAAGATGGCAGCTGCCTCTAAAACATGGGAAATGTAGTCCCTTCATAAAATAGCACTGAAAAGTGCATCCTGACCACCAGTGACCTGAACATGCAGCTATGTGAGCTTTACCACAGGGCAAACAATGCTGCTGGCCATTCTTGGAACAAGCAGGGATGATCAGTGGTGCGCATAAAGCGCCGCAAATCCTCGCAGCGGATCTTCGGGTGGAACCTGGACCGCACACAACCTTTTTCCTGATAATCCTATGTGGATGACATGCAATTGCTGAAACTGACTTTATGAAAGGACAGACACAGTTTTCCCACTGTATCCATGAAATTGAGACATGGATGACCAATAATTGTCTCCAGTTGTATGGAGATAAAACAGAGATCCTACTCTTTGGCAAGGCACTGGAAACTTGGTCAGCCAATTGGTGGTCACCTGAGCTAGTCCCAGCTCCAGCTCCTAAACAGATAGTAAAAAATCTAGGGGTGAAAATCGATCAATATCTATTGATGAAAGCCCAGGTTGACTCTATCTGTGGTACCTGCTATGCCACCAGGTGGCTCCTAAGGAAGACTTTTCAGTGGCTTCCCCCAAGATATAGAAAATCGGTAGTCCAGACTCTTATTCCTAGTCACCTAAATTACGGTAATGAATTCTAGGAGCAGCTAACTACACCTTCGTATCACAACTCCAGGTGTTGCAGAATACTGCTGCCCAGCTAATTTGTAGCTTCCCCCATCGTACTTCCATGGCTCCCATTTTAAGGGACCCTCATTGGCTGCCCATAAAAAAACGCATATTCTTCAAGATATATTGCCTGAAACAGAAAGTGTTAATTAATGCCTTGCTCAAATATTTTCATTCAAAGCTTTGCTTGTATCAGCCCTTAGGTTTTGAGATCTTCCAACATGTCCTATCTAAAAATAGCTTGCATCCGCACAGCCAGATTTGACAATAGATCAATATCCTACTTGGCACCATCTTATTGGAATAAAGTTTCCCTATCTATTTGACTATGTGAAGATCATGTGAAATTCAAAAAGATATCACAAACATGCCTGTTTAATGCTTCTAAGTCTTTGGTGACTGGATTAGCCAACCTGCTGTGCCTAGCACCTAGAGGCTCCTCAGGGAGTGTGCTGTGCAAAATAGCAAGTTTATATATAATAAGGTAACGTTGTAGTGGGAGAGCAGCTGCCCTAGAACTGGTTTTGAGTGACCACATAGGAGGAGTTGCTAATTTCCTTGGCCACAAATCTAGGGTAGGCACAGATGCTCTGCCCAAGAGAAGAAAGATTCTGCCATATTGGTTTTAGATAGAGAGGGGCACAGTGGGATTGTTTGCAGTAGGACACTCAAACACAAAGTGCACAGGTTTACCCCTGGGAACTGTTTCCCTTTTGGGTAGGGAAGGACAAGGAGCCACCCACACCCACAAGCAAGTATGAGGTATAAAGGTGGCACCCCAGCAAATCCTCTTCAAAACATGTCTGGGTCTGTGGAAGAAACACAAAGACAACTGTTGAGGCCCATGAAGAGAACCCTATGGGCTAGACCTGATCCTGCATTTACCAAGGATTAAGAAGTGGACTCCAATGGTCAATTTGCTGACCTCTTGTTGAGCTACAGGGAGACAAAAGATGCAAGACATCAACTTTCTTGGAAGAGCCAGCAGACCAGTTTCAACTGGATCTGCCCTGGAACCTGCAGGTGGTTTCTGTTGGAGTGAGTCCTGACCCGCAAATCCTGTTCCATGGGCCCTGGAAGCTTCGGCTGGGGTCAAAGTGTAATCTTTGTGCCCACTGATAAAAGCTAGTACTTAGAAACTGGTTCAAGACTTTTTAATTGTGAAACTGATAGAATACTGGGACCAGCCTTGCAGCTTATCCACACAGGGTGTATCGCAGGTGGGCCTGGATTCCCTGTAGCTCATGCGATGTTCTTTGCTCAGTGCCAGAAGCTGTCAATGCTAAGACTCTTCAACTCCATCCCGCAGCTTCCTTGACACCACCATCAACAAGGCCCCAATCAACGCTAAAGATCTCCACGGTGCGAAAACCTGAACTTCTTCAACTTTCATACTGGGACCCCATCCACCTGAAAAATGTTTCTGTTGAGTCCTGCTTGACACTCTGCCTGTTGCCTTCAACACAGATGAAGCCATCGACTACATGTCAACGTCCAGTATTGTTTCTAAGAAAAAAAGGTAACAGTTTGACTGGGACAAACCTAGTCCCTGTACGCAATTAGTGATCAACCTCAGTGAGATCCAACTTTAGAATTTGCCACAGTCTAATGTGATCATTTGCCTGAGGTTGGAGCTTTGTGCCTTTTTGTTCTATTTTTATCCAAAATGTTGAAAATTCATAACTTTGGTTCCCCTTATTGGATTTTTGTCATCTTCATGTCGTTTGGTTTAGATAGTCTCTATTTTTATAAAGTGGAATGGAATTTTGTGTAGCACTTCCGACTTTTTCACTGTTTTGGTACTTATAAATGCTGTATGCTTTTTCTTAAACTAAGCCCATCTACTCTATGCCATTGCCACCAAGGGTTGAGCTTAGGGATAAATGGGTGAAAACTTTACTGAACCTAACAAGACTAGTGTCATTATTTCTTGTGATGGACTACCATCCACCTCAACTTGTAATACATTTTCTCAAAATCATACATTAAAGAGCCCTGCATACAAAGTAGCATTGCACAATAAGAGTAACGATGCAAATGTTCTTAAGTATATCCCATACTTTATTATGCTAAATGATGTATCTGGGTGACAATCAGTACAGACAAAAATAAATACCATCAACCAAGGCAGTTTATTTAAGTAGATTATTGGATGGGAGATTAATCAAGTTTGGATTTTCTCTAAATAAAAGCAGATAGTTCTAGATTCACTGTGCCTGGAGATATCCACACTGCAGGCTCCAGGACTTACATCACGTGCAATTAATATCACACAATACATTCCAGAATAAAACACGATTTTCATGTTAACCGTTTCCTAATTTAGCGAACAATGATTTATCCCAGAGCTTAGTTCTCAGTTGAACAAAGGATCAATTTCCGGCAGTTCGGGTGGCTTAAAAGAATCCATTGTTTACGGCTTGAAGCCTGGTGTCTGGTACCACACTATAAAGATCCCTTGCATTGGGAATCCCAACCACGGGGGATACTAATGGGCCTCTGGGAGAACGTGGTACGCATCAGTCAGGAAGATTCAGCCTCGTGGTCAGTTCCGTTTCTTGATAGTTGATTAAATTCCAGCCGATACTCTCGCAGTCCAACTCTCTTAATTTCAACAAACTAGACTTTTATGGAGCAACAGCTCACAAAAGTCTTCGGTTTCACGGATGACACTCTTCCAGCCAACTGCAATCGAAACCGTATGGTCCCCTTTTGAAAAGTGAAAGCAAGAGCTTAGCTGCTTGCCATCCGCTCCTGCCATCCAAGAGTTTTACTAGAGAACTATAAACATCAAATAGATCGTTTTCGTGTTGCGTTCTAGCCCATTACCATGGTGCGACCTGTGACTTCTGTAAAAACTCCTCTGGGGGTGACAAATTTTTTCTGCAGAGCTCAATGTGTTTTTGGGGAGCAAACAATTTCCATATGAAAGAAAATATGTTGCACTTCATCACTTAGAAGCGTTGTGAAATCTGGCTTTACTTAAAGGTCTGTACTATTTCTACAGATTAGGTATAGTTATCAATATTATAAGTGTTAGCCTGCAAGTCCCAGTATCCGTTGTGTAACAAGGGTACTATAGACCCTAACGAATCACGGAAAGTGTCCATCTATGCAGCCTGTAGGATACTAAAAGACTTCCACACTTGGATGGGCCTACACGGTGCTTAGGTCCTGTGCCATTGCACCACCTGCACTACTGATTGCTACCACTCTGACTACCATGCCTAATCTAGATATTTCCTTCGTAGTGTTTTGAAAATAGGAGGTAATTTACACATGTTCCCAAGACGTTTGCCAATTAGCCAAGCATTCAGATACTTATGAAATAGCCTTTAGTCTTTTGGCAGGCCAATAATGATACGCTTGTGCTTAGAAATCTTTCCCCAAGTACATTTAAATGGAGGGTGGCCAAGGTACCACAGTACCCCCACAGGAGGAGCTCATAGACAGAAACCAAATCCTCAATTGCATCCTTGTCTCACGGTGAGACAGAGAGAGAGGGCAGATATAAAGAAAGTGCTGTTGGGTGGATGGATTACCTCATGCAAAAAATCTGATTAAAATAAGAAGGAAAGTTCCAAAACAAGGTCATATGTTTATCGAACTGCCTACAAGAAAGTAGTAGAAATCTAATGAAGCATGCTAGAAGCCAAGGGGCGTGTCCATGAAAATGGAATTTTATGGAAACGAATCATGTCATACAGAGAATTGTTGCAAAATTAGAGTAAAGGTTAGAAGGACTAGTGTGCATATGGTCCAGGAGGAACTGACCATTCAGCTCAGTGAGCAAGGTTATTTCTAACTGTATCTGAATTCTTTATTCAAACAGGACTATATTTGGTTTATTTTTTATTTTACGGCTTTTTGAGCACTGCAAGCCACCTTTACACGTGTAAGAGTAATATGCGAACGAGAGAGAGTGCATTTGATTGTACAGCCATGCAGTAGTAATCAACAGAGTGAATGTCTAACAAAAGTTGCTTTAACATAGCTTGGTCCCAGCAACTGTTCATCTTTACAATGGGAAGATGTAATTTCAGACAGCACTGATATTATCAGCTTTGATATCATCAGTGTAGATTTAATACAGTAGAAGGGTCCATGAGGGCTGAGGCAACATTGTAAGCCAGATGTGGTGGGCAAAAACAAGGTGCAGCAAAACTAACAAGCATTTACAATGCAATGGCTCTCGCATTTGCAAGAGTAAGAGATATCGGTGTTGTAAATTACATCTTTTACCCATGTGTTTTGGTTTGGAGTGGAATGGATTATGTGGAGTGAAGTGGAATTATGTGGGTTGTATTGGAATTGTGGTATTGTGTGGTGTGGAGTGTATTTGTGTAGTAGAGTTACATGGCATGGTTAATAGATAGGTGCGAGAGCTGCACACAATAGATAACAAGCATTTGCAATGCAATAGGTCTCGCACTTGCTCGAGTTAGCGCTATTAGCAGTGTAAACTCCTAACCGGACTTTTCTTGCCACACAAATTGGAGAAAAACAATCAAAAGTGACGGCACTATATAAAATGCAGGGCACAAATCTGCTGTTCGAAGCTTTAATCATTACTGTTTTTTGGACAACAATGTTGCATGAAGGAGCCCACTCCCGGACTTCAGAATACAATGCTCCACTAGTTCAGACAATCAAAAAAAAAAAAAAAAAAAAATTACACGGTAGAGCCATGAGCGATCCAATTGACTTATGGCATCTTGTTGGCTGCGTTTTTTATGTCTTAAAAATATACACACTTTCCCACAGTGGACAGGTGACTTCGGCAAATAGGTAGTACACATCCGCCTATCCTTAAAGGCCTGTAACAAACACTTTTAGGGCTATTCATAGTGGCATGTACCGCTGTACAGATTTCCAACCCAGGGTCTTTTTTTGGGGGGGGGCGTAGGGAGGAAACACATTCTTGTCAACCCAGGCAGGGGTTGGAGATTCAGGTGAAACTTCCCCTCCCCGGGGAATCTACACTCCTACTGGGTAGGAAGAGAGGACATTTAGGCCTTCTCAGCCATCGCCATTGCCCAGATGGCCAAAAGAAGGCCCAGCTGCTCTGGGAAACTGCAGTAACTTTAGCTCACGGTTCTGCAGCCAATAGCTCTTATGTTCAGCTCACCATAAGAAATTAAAACCTTATGTTTGAGAGCATTAATACTGGTTGTATACCAAAATTGAAGTGTATTTTGGATATGAAAGTGGTTTTTCAGAGCCCATAATTTCCAAAATATATTTAAAGCGGACATTTAAATGCTAAATCACGGGCACTGGGACACTTATTACCGATATTACCTTTACACCAGGGTTATTGCAGCAGTGGTTATTATGTATCACCCTTGTACAGGCATGTCAAACACATTAGGGCTGGCAGTTCTACACCGAGGTGATCACAGCTGGTAATCTTGTCTAATGTATAAAACATTTATAATATTATTAGCTAATGGTGATTTTCATTGAACATACGGAGCTTATTAGCGAGAACGCTTGGAGAGCCAAGCTTTAGTGCCCCAAATACCCCGCACACCTGCGCTGCGGGAAGCAGCATCCATGGATAGTGGAAAAATCGTAACAGGACACCCACAGCTTTTAACCCTTTAACCCAAGCATTGCTCTGGCACACAATTTAAATGTTACTTCATTGGAATATTAACCCCTGCCCCCGCATTCTGGCTGGGACTCAAAATATAGCTCATAATTCACAGACCACAAACTACCCGTTTACCCAAGTGGCTGACCATCTGATTAAAACAGCAATGTGGAGCACCTATGTTGACAGGCATTTGGTCACAGAACAGAGTTGAAACGTAAAACCACTGATTGTAAACCAATAGGTTTGGAGGGAAGGCGGGGGCACCTGGGGCAGTACGGAATTACATTATCTAAAAATTTGATTTTCAGTGCACCCGTAACATTGTGTTTTTTGGAATACGATTTTGGGTGCCCATCCATCGAACCGCCTGCCAAAGGAAATGCTTTGCACTGGCCCCCTAGAGGCGGACTCACCGGGTGGTAGGATTTGCCGTGCCATGTTTTCCACAGTTCCCAGTGGGAATCGAGGGCAGGGTCCGTTCTTGGGGCTGCAAAGGCAGCGGAGAGGCACAAGCAGATACAGATGTACAGCTCATGGTTATGGCACCCCTGGACCTGAAGGCAAAGAAACAGATGAAACACATAGAACAGGGGAGATACAAATAGGGAAATAAGCGAGGGGCATCCCAACCCAGGAAAAGGACCAAGAACATGCAGGAAGGTTAAATCAAGATAACAATCTGGAACCTGGGCTAAAGGGGGTTCTTCCCCAGAGTAATAAATTGTTTTAGTGTGGATCCCTCAGCGCCAACGAACTATACAAGAAAATATAAACAAATAAAGTAACCCACACGTAACACAGCCACCAAACCAGTTCTCAATCATAACCACCCAACTCTACTTGTACGTTTTAAAAGCGGACCACATTCCTCGCTCTAATTCACCACCATACTTTGAGTGTGCATCTGGGCCACCGTAGAGGCAGACATCCGTCAGGCAGAAGCCCGGGTTTCAACATTTAATCAATGTCAAAGTCACACCCCATCCTGGGCCAGCCATGCAGGCATAGCTCTGCTTTCCAGCGCTGACCTATGCAGACAGAGTGGTGAGAAGAGGGCTGGGTGGTCAGTGCTTCTCAGGGGGGAGTGAGTATCTTAGCAGCACAAACCGTAGCCCTGAGCACCGCTCCTTGAGAAATAAACCAACCCCCGGAGGAATGAGGCATGGGTCCGCCCTACAGCTGCCGCCACCGCAAGAACGCCTCTGGACCCGAGGAAGCCTGGCCACCGCCTGTATCAAGTGGTGGGTCACGAGCAGAAACGACTGGAGCCCTGTGAACCAGCAGCACCCCAACACACACCGTGCCCCAGAGACATCCACGCCGGGGTCTCGTGTTTCCTCGAGTTAGAGCACATGGCGTTGTAAATTACTGACTGGACTTTTATTGTCACACAGAGTGAAAATAACAAGAGGAAGAGAGCGAGGGTGAGATGGCCTTGGAAAAGCCGCTCTCTGATGTTGGTTTATGTTTACAAAGGGAGCTGGTGGGGAGGAGGGACTGAACACACACCCACAGTGCAAGGCAAACAGGGCAATACTGAAAGAAAAAGTCCCCTTCAGAAGAGATAAACAGGACATAGCGTAATTACACAGTACTTTGTGCTGCACCCAAAGTAAAAAAGGCAGGACAAAGAGGCAGAACTGACCACTAGCAAGCAAGGATTTTTGAAAGACACTGCAACTAACAAATCAGAATGCTGGAACTCACTCTATTGTACTCTTTAGTATACAGCAGGCAGGACGCTAACGCTCGACCTAAAAAGGAAGATAGAGAGGGATAGATAGTTTGTTCAGAAAGTGGTGAATGAACTTGAGACAGAAGAGCAGAAAGAGTATGTGGGAGAAGAAAAAGGGGAGAGCAGACTACCTATGAATAAAGAGGTAGCACTTATGTGTATAGAAGACACCCTTAGAGGAGTAGAGTGTGGGTTTGAGGGACAGAAACCCTGGTGGATAGCCCAACCGCTTATATTTAACTTAAGTCCTAAGCTTGAGATATAGAGTATTGCTCAGCCAGTACTGCTTAATGAAATATTTCTATTTGAAGTAGACCCTCCAGTACATATTCAACATGAGGACCTGTGCCCATGGATAAGCCGCCTAAAACGTGTAATTTTGTGTAGAGCTAATATGCAATGTTATTCTTGCCCCTTGTTTGCTTCAGGAATAGAATCTCATACAATGCCAGGTCATCCTGTTTCATTTAGAGGTGGCTTTGGGTGAAAACATATGGGTATTTTTGCAGTTACAGCCTTGCACAAAACTGTCTTTTGAGACTTATTCCTCTTTGTATATGTGCAGCTAAATACAGCACATATGCAAAAAGGAAGTAACAAGGGGAAATAAAGACATTTCTCTGGATTACGCCAGCCTCGAGGAGGCACACCGTTTTAGCAAAAACCCATGCTTACAACTCTTTATGAATATGGATTTCCTTCAAAATACATGGGTGGATGCAAGGGAACAGTAATGCTTACCTCAGACAAGGCACTGCAAGACAGCACTTCACAGAGTTGAGTTATTATTATGATTTTTTTAACAAAGCCATACAAATTGGGCTTTTTATGGCTTTGCAATTTCCAAAATAGATATTGTATTGGGCCTGCACCAAAAAAGCCAAAGCAAAATCTTAGTTAATCTTGGCCTCAGTGAATATAAGACTATATGAACTACACTGCACTCTGCAGTCAGGCACACCCTCCCTTTGACAGCGTCAGCTGATATCATCTATCTCATGCATGATCAATCAAAATGGATGAAGATGCCCTGAGATTCAAGATCAGGAATTAAAATCAAATGAATGGAGTACGGGGTGGAGGAACATTTCATTTTTTTTATTTTTTTATTTTTTTTTCATAGGAGCTCCACTTTAAAAGAACTAAGTATGGGAACAGACAGAGTTATTTAAATTACACATGTAACCACATTCCTTCATGATTGTTTTATTTAAAAAAGACAATATAAACAAAACTTTGTAGCAAACTGCCTGGTGCAGTGAAACCGTTTTTTTACCAAGACGTGTCTAGGACAGGACAGGATTTGGGAGGTCAGCCATGTCACCTGTCCCTGGGACTGATGGGATGTTAATGCCACAAGAAACAGAGCGAGCAATAGGAACAATTTGGAAAGCTGATGCTTTTCTGACAAGCAGTGATATCAAGCTGTTTGTGTGGCATGGCTGTGAATTACTTCCTTTCCCATTTGAACCAGGCCAGAGACCCCTAGCACTTTCTCTGCAGGATTCCTTGCTGATCACGGGGGCGCATGCTGGCGATGTAGGATAAACAGAGCACTGGTTCACAAGTGTGGAACATTTCTCACAAGATGACACAAGGCAGTATTCCTCTAGATTTACATAGCTTTAGAAGCTTACACCAGCTCCCAATATTTCGTTAACAATTCTAGTCGAAAAACAACACTGCAGGTCTCCTGCTAAGAGAACGAAAATACGAGGGCACTCAAAGCTTCTTCATCCTGCCTTCCCAGCAGAGGCTGATCAGTGTAAGTGCAAAGCTAATCAGTGGAAGGACCCTCTTAAGCAGAGGGCCAGGGACGACAGACGACGAAAGGAAAGGAGAGACAGTGCTACGTGATGGATTGCAACTACCCTTTTAACCCCAAGTGTTAAAAATGCAAAGGCAGTGCTCAATTGGCACTAACACCTTTATCAAAGTTGTCTTGGAGCAACGCAAACAAGATAAGTGTCATCTTCTGACAATAGCCAATAAGAAGAAACTGTAAAAAGAGGATTTGGCAAAATAATAGAAGTGATCTTTGTAGGGGCTGGCCTGGCCTAAGGTACTTACACCTTATACCAGGTCCAGTTATCCCTTATTAGTGAAATGTAGGCAGTGTCTAGAAGCCAGGCTCTATAGAGGTAGCAGTAGCTGAGCAGCCAAGACTTATCTAGGAAACATGCAAAGCTCATGCAATACCACTGTAGTCACACAGTACTCACACACATGAAAGAAAATACTCAGTGTTACAAACATAAAGGTACTTTATTTTGGTGACACAAATGCCAAAAATACCATAGAGACTATACTCCCTTAGGAGGAAAGTAATATACAAATTAAATACACTAATTTGCAAAAACAGGTGTAAAACAGTTAGAAAACAGTGCAATCAATGAAAATCACTATAGCTAGAAATGGGCCTGGGGGAACACAAACCATATACTAAGAAAATGTAATGGGAATGTTGGTTTCCCACATAGGCAAGTCTAGTGTGTAGGGGAGCGCTGGGAGTATTAGAAAACACTTAAGGTAAGTAATAGAACCCACCCTAGAGCCCAGGAAAGCAGGAGTAAAATATAGTAACTTTCCTAGAACACACAAGAACACGAGAAATAGGATTATGCAAGAACCAGAAGACACTGCAAGACACCAACAGTGGATTCCTGCAGCTGAAGACCTGTGGAAGAAGCGACCCGGTCCAAGAAGCAGAGAAGAGTCCAGGGAGAACATGAGCCCCTGCTAACCTGGATGAAGGTGCAAAAGAAGAAACACCGGTGAAGAACAACAGTCAGTACTGCACCCAAGAAGATGGATGTGGGTTCCTGGTTGGTGCAGATGATTTTCCATGCCAGATGGAAGATTGCAATGTGGTTTGTGTCACTGGATTCCTCCAACAAGCCTTGGCACACGCAAAGCTCGCAGTTGGTGGAAAATGGCACTGCCCTGGACTAGGAGGGACCTGGTGGACTCTAGCCAGGAGGGGGAGTCAGAGGGGCTCTCAACAACTCCGAGAGCCCACAGAAGACTGTGGGTGCACAAAAGTCCCACAGCATTGGGACAAAGAAGGTGCAAAAGGAGGCCCACGCAGCATGACAACAAAGGATCCCACGCCGCAGGAGAATCACTCAGGAGCTAGGTGTGTGGCAGGATAGAGTGTTGGGGGCCGAAACTGCACATTGCCGAAGAACTTTGTAGAAGGATGCCAACAAGTCTTGGCAACTGCAAAAAATGCAATGCATGAGGGTACTCTCTTGTATGGGGAGGTAAGCTCTTACCTCAACCAAAGATGGATAGCAGTACGTCAGAACCGTCGGGACCACTTCAGTCCACCAACTGTGATGCAGAATACATGCAACTTGTCAGGAGAGGGTACCCACGCAGCTGGTCATCGTTGCAGAAAGGTGCCTGCCGAAGCAGGGAAGTGACTCCTTCACTCCAAGGGAAATTCCTTCGCTCTTCTGATGTAGGCTGAAGACAGGCTGTCCTCTGAGGATGCACAACCGGGAAACAGTTGCAGTTGCTGGCAGAAGCTGAAGATGCAATGTTGCAGAAGTTGTCTTTGCTTCTGTGTGGCAGTTTGTAGAGTTCCCGGAGGGTCCAGATGCAGTTTCTTCAGTGAGAAGGTGAAGTAGAGGATGCAGAGGATTCATGCTGGAGTACTGCAATCCAAATCTGAAGCACCATCCAAGAGAGAGACCCTAAATAGCCCTGAAAGGGGGATTGGTCAGCTAAACAGGTAAGCACCTATCAGGCTACCCCTCCCAAGCCTGTAACACCTATTTCCAAAGCGAGAGGGTGTAACTCCCCTCTCCCAAAGAAATCCTTTGTTCTACCTTCCTGGGCTTGAGCTGCTCAAGCAACAGGAGGGCAGAACAAAGGAAATCCTTTGTTTTGACTTCACTGGCTTGGGCTGCTCAAGCAACAGGAGGGCAGAACAAAGGAAATCCTTTGTTTTGACTTCCCTGGCTTGGGCTGCTCAAGCAACAGAAGAGCAGAAACCTGTCTGAGAGGTGGCAGCAGCTGGGGCTGCCTGGAAAACTTCAGAAGGCGTAATGGCAGTACCGGGGGTCCTCTAAAGAGTCCCCAGAGTTCATGGAATCTTCCAACCAATGCTCACAAAAGCATGGGGATATGATTCCTACATATTTGATACCAAACATGCCTATGTTAAGAGTTATCATTATGTAGCTGGACATAGGTAGTGACCTATGTCCATTACTCGCGTAAAATGGTGTCCCCCGCACTCACAAAGTCTGGGAAAAAGAGCCTGGAGGTTGTGGGGGCACCTCTGCTAGAGCAGGGGTGCCCTCACGCACAGGTACTCTGCACCCTGCCCTCTGGGCTGGAGGGCCTTCTATAGGGGTGACTGATAAGTGACCTGGTGCAGTGTAAATGGCAGTCAAAGGTACATGCACCTTTTCACGCAGGCTGCAATTGCAGTCCTGTGGAAGCCTTTGTATGGGCTCCCTGTGGGTGGCAAAAGATATGCTGCAGCCCATAGGGATCCCTTGGAACCCCAATGCACTGGGTACCTCAGGGGGCACCAGTATTTGTAATTGTGGGTGAAATACTGGTTAACAGTGCGCAACAACCATATTTAGAGGGGAGAGAGCATAATCATTGGTGACCTGGTTAACAGGATCCCAGTGAACACAGGAAAGCACAGTGACATCAGGCAGAAAATGGGGGTAACCATGGCAAAAATAAGTTGCTTTCCTACACAACCCTCCCCCCCAAACGATGGACAATAAGGCTAACCTTGCCCAGATGAGTCTTCATTGTCTAAGTGGAAATATCTGGAGCGACCATCTGCAGTGGAATGGGTACTCCCAGTTCTATGTTCCACTGTAAAGTCCATCCCCTGTAAGTAAATGGACCACCTCAACAATTTAGGGGTTTCTCCTTTCATTTGCTTTAGCCATAAGAGAGGTTTGTGGTCTGTCTGAACAATGAAATTAATACCAAAGAGGTATGGTCTCAACTTCTTCAAGGTCCAGGCCACAGCAAAGACCTCCCTCTCTATGGCTGACCAACACTTTTCTCTAGGGGTCAACCTTCTGCTGATTAAAGCTACTGGTTGATCCTGGCCCTCTGTATGGAGTTGTGATAAAACTGCACCAACCCCTACCTCTGAAGCATCAGTCTGAACTATGAACTTCTTGGAGTAGTTTGGGCTTTTTAAGACATGTGCAGTGCACATGGCCTGCTTTAGCTCTTCAAAAGCTTTCTGACAGCTAGCTGTCCATAATACCTTTTTAGGTATCTTCTTTGAGGTGAGGTCATTAAGAGGGGCAACAATGGAGCCATAGTTCTTAATGAACCTCCTGTAATACCCAGTGAGACCAAGAAAGGCTCCGACCTGGGTCTGTGTTGTAGGGGGAGCCCAGTCTAAAATAGTCTGGATCTTCCCCTGTAGTGGTTCAGTCTGTTCTCCACCTACCAGGTGTCCCAGATAGACCACCTTCCCCTGCCCTCTCTGACATTTTGAAGCCTTGATAGTAAGACCTGCCTTTTGCAGAACCCCACAAACATTCCAAAGGTGGACCAGGTGGTCATCCCTGGTGGTGCTAAAGACAGCAACATCATCAAGATATGCTGCACCAAAAGCTTCCAGACCTTGGAGGACTGTATTCACCAACCTCTGAAAAGTGGCAGTTGCAGTCTTCAAACCAAAGGGCATAGCTGTAAACTGATAATGCCCTCCAATGGGTGAGAAAGCTGCCTTAGGTTCAGCATCTTCTGATAGTTTGATCTGCGAATACCCTGAAGTCAAATCAAACATGCTTAGATACTTGGCAGTGGCCAGCGTATTTATCAGCTCATATGCCCTGGGTAGAGGATGAGCATCAGTCTTTGTGACTGCGTTGAACCCTCTGTAATCTACACAGAACCTCATCTCCCTTTTACCATTCTGAGAGTGAGGTTTGGGTAGCAGCACCACTGGGCTAGCCCAGGGGCTGTCAGAGTGCTCCATCAGTCCTAGGTCAAGCATTTTATGAACCTCAGCTTTAATGCAATCTCTGAAGTCAGGTAGCCTATAAATCTTACTCTTGACAGGCAAATTGTCTCCTGTATCAATGTTGTGCTCACACCATGTAGCCTGACCAAGTGTCAAAGAAAAGAGTTCAGAAAATTGGCCTAAGGGGTTCCTGCAGTCCTCCTTCTGAGAGTCAGTAAGGCAGTCTGCTAGGACTACTCCAACCAATGAGCCATCAGCTGCAGTCTTGGAGAAGAGGTCAGGGAGAGGGTCACTGTTAGACCTGACAGCCTTAGGGTGGTCACTCCTAACTTTTTGCCTGCCTCCCTCAACTTTTTGCCACTGTTTTTGCTCATTTTCTGGACTGGCCCATTCGAAGTCGAAGAGCAAAGTGGGGAGGCCACTTACCTAGTGGACCTCACGACCCCCAGAAACTCCCGAAGGGTTCTCCACCATAATCGACGGAAGCCTCATTTTGAGAGGTCTGAGGTCAGCATGCTTCTTGTGACAGATGAGGGCATGGAAGAGGAGAGTGAGCCTCTTCCCGACCTTCTCTCTGCCAAGGAAGGTGATGGGTCAGTGGAGGGTGTTAATCTCTATGACTCCCTGTTTCTAGATCAGAGAGGAGACTGCTATGAGTTGTTGGAGCAGTTCTCTTACCTGTTCTCCCTCACGCCTGGGCTCACACAATAGTGTATCCATGATATTGACACAGGAGACAGTCTACCAGTAAATAATACAATTTACAGGGTGTTACATAAAGTGAGGTCCAGCATCAAGGATGAAGTTGCCAAGATTCTGGCTCTTGGTGTGATAGAGAAGTCCAGCAGTCCCTGGTCCAGCCCTATGGAGTTGGTTGCCAAGGCTGCTGCTCCTGGTGCCAAGCCAGAACTTGGGTTCTGCGTGGACTACCGGGGTCTCAGCTCTGTCACAAAGACAGATGCTCACCCCATCCCCTAAGCTGATGAGCTCATAGACAGGCTAGGTGCTGCCAAGTTCCTTAGTACCTTTGACCTCATGTCAGGGTACTGGCAGATCGCCTTGACTAAAGGGGCTCAAGAGATGTAGGAGGCTGTCCTGGCTTATAGTGGGTACCTAATGGTACACCTTGTGCCAGGTCCAGTTATCCCTTATTAGTAGATTAGTAGTGTTCTATCAGCTTAGGCTGATAGAGGTAGCTATAGCAGAGCAGCTTAGGCTGAACTAGGAGATATGCAAAGCTCCTACTATACCACTTATATCGTATAGTACTATATCATAAGAAACACAGTACTCAAAGTTACTAAAAATAAAGGTACTTTATTTTAGTGACAATGGCCCTCATTACAACATTGGCGGTAAATCCCACTTACCGCCGTGCAGAAGACCGTCATCACACCGCTGCGGATGACCCACAGCCCGGAATCTGCCAAAATCCAGACACCCGCACAAGTCCGCCACACCAAAGGTCAGTGATAAACTGGCGATAACAAAACCTCCACCGTCACGCCAACAGGAATGCGCCCACACAATCACGACCCACAAATCCACGCGGCTGTCTTTCAACCGTGGTATTCCATTTGCGGTAGACACCGCTGCGCTCAAAATACACACACATATACAAAACACAACCACATTGGACAATTCGAAATACACACACCTGATACACATACACACACCACTCCCACACACTCAATCCAATATAAAACACACACCCACATCACCCACAAACCCTTACGACCAAAATTGAGAAAGAAGCCCAGAGAGAGACACCACTAGCATCCACAGGCACACAACACCATCACACACACAACATCCACGCACCTCAGACAACACACACAAACACATCCCCTCAAACATCACAACTGACACCACCTCACACATAACCCACACCACATCATGGCACCTCAACGACACCCCAGGTTCTCTGAGGAGGAGCACAGGGTCATGGTGGAGGAAATCGTCCGGGTAGAGCCCAGCTATTCGGATCACAGGTGCAGCACACCTCCATTGCAAGGAAGATGGAGCTATGGCGCAGAATCGTAGACAGGGTCAACGCAGTGGGACAGCATCCAAGAACACGGGATGACATCAGGAAGAAGTGGAACGATCTACTGGGGAAGGTGCGTTCCGTGGTCTCAAGACATCAGATTGCAGTACAGAGGACTGGCGGTGGACCCCCGCCTCCTCCCCCACAAGTAACAACATGGGAGGAGCAAGTCTTCTCTATACTGCATCCTGAGGGCCTCGCAGGAGTAGCAGGAGGAATGGACTTTAGTAAGTCAAATCTTAACTATTACATCCCCCACCCTACCTGCATGCTATCACATACCCCACGCTCACCCTCACCCCAATCACTCCAACACCTCACAAATGTCCCACTATCACAACCCACACATCCCAACACCAATCCCTGCATGCAACACCAAAGCATGGACACCCACCACCAAAGCATGTCCACTACAGATACCCACACAGACCCCAAACCAAATATCACACAAGGTCCTAGACAAGAATGCACGCACTGGAGTACAGGGTCACTCACCCATTGCACACAATGGCACACACAGATGCAATAATCATGCCTTTACACCCCTGCAGGACCCCTACCCAACGTCACTGGACAGGAGGTTCCAGACATGTCCACTCCCCCCATAGAAGAAGCCCACAGTGATGACAGCAGCTCTGTCCAACTGTATCAAGATGACCAGCCCGGCCCATCAGGTACCTCGGGACAGTCGGTTCCCCTGACACTGGCACATGCCACCACAGAGCCTCCCCCCTCAGGAAACACCAGCATAGCACCCACCCAGTGGGCCCATCCCTCTGTCCCCAGGACACGTCAAGCAGCAGTGTGTTCACCACTACAGGGAACCCAGGCAAACCCACCACCCCAAGAAAATCAGGGACCTGGGGTCAGTGGCAGCGGGCACACGGTTCAGGGGACAGAGGTACAGGAAAACTGGGGAACTGGGAGGACTGCTGTGCATCAGGGGGAGGACAGGCCCAGGGATCCCACTCTCCACGAGGCCCTCTCCAACATCATGGGAGCGTACCATCATTCCCAGGAGACAATGGCAACAGTACTGGCCAACTTTTAGGACACCCAGCGGCTGCAGGAGGAACACTATCTGGTGATCAGGGAGGAACTTAAGTCCATCAACACCACCCTGGTCACCATTGTAGGGGTGCTGAAGGACCTTGTCAACACCAGGAGGGACACTGTGGCACTACAAGGGGCCCCTGACACTAGCCTGGATGATGAACAGCCCACCACCTCAGCCGGCGCTAGTGGACAGGAGGCACCGCAACAGGACCATGACGCCAGCACCCCGCCCCCTGCAGATGGAGAACCACCCCGCAAATGGTCCCTGAGATCCAGGACAAAGACAGAGAACAATTCCAAGACCCCCGCCAAGAAATGAGACCCCACTGAATGTCATCCTTCTGTCCCACTTTGTAACCCTGTCCATCCTTAAACTGCCATTGCTTCACTTCCTGTGCCACTTTGGACAATGCACCTGTGAAACAAATAGACTGGGCTCTGCCATGGACATTCCTCCACCATCACCCCTGCCCATTTTACAACCCCCTCCACTAATTAGCACTGAAATAAAAACCCTTGAATCTCAAAACAATCTGGAGTCAGTCTGTGCTTTCACAAATGTGTATTTGCAATAACTATGGAATATAGCAATGTCAATTGTATTGTCAACATACCGATGTAACTCAGCTGTAGTCCATGAGGTAATATAGCAGAGGTCACACAGTGGGACCCATATCTGTGAAATGGAAAGGCAAAGTGACAATTCAGGGTCCATACAGTGGGTGAAAGTGATAAACGTATGCTAGCTCCAACATTAGTATGAGATGTGTCAGGCAGTGACATCTTCTTACCTGTGTCTCACTGGAAGTATTGCTGGATAACGTTGTTTCTGTTGTCGATATCCTCTTCTTCTGCCTCCTCTTCTTCACTGTCCACAGGCTCCACAGCTGCCACAAGACCTCCTTCTGGATCATCCTCCTGCAGAAAAGGCACCTGTCATCGCAAAGCAAGGTTGTGCAGCATACAGCAGGCCACGATGATCTGGCACACCTTCTTTGGTGTGTAGTAGAGAGAACCACTTGTCATATGGAGGCACCGGAACCTGGCCTTCAGGACGCCGAAGGCCCTTTCAATCACTCTCCTAGTTCACCCATGTGACTCATTGTAGCGTTCCTCTGCCCTTGTCCTGGGATTTCTCACTGGGGTCAGTAGCCATGACAGGTTGGGGTACCCAGAGTCACCTGCAAATGTCGAGGGACAACTGTTAGACACACACAAACCCTTAGGGACAACCCCAGACCCAGACAACTATTCACAGGTAATGGGCTCCTTGTCCTCACCTATTAGCCACACACGGTGCCTCTGGAGTTACCCCATCACATAAGGGATGCTGCTATTCCTCAGAATGTAAGCGTCATGCACTGATCCAAGAAACTTGGCATTCACATGGGAGATGTACTGGTCGGCCAAACACACCATCTGCACATTCATAGAATGGTAGCTGTTCCGGTTTCTGTACACCTGTTCACTCCTGCGGGGGTACCAAGGCAACATGTGTCCCATCAATGGCACCAATGATGTTGGGGATATGTCCCAGGGCATAGAAGTCACCTTTCACTGTAGGCGAATCCTCCACCTGAGGGAACACGATTTAGCTGTGCATGTGTTTCAGCAGGGCAGACATCACTCTGGACAACACGTTTGAGAACATAGGCTGGGACATCCCTGATGCAATGGTCACTGTAGTTTGAAAATACCCTCTTGCCAGGAAAACGAGTACTGACAGGACCTGCACTAGAGGGGGGATCCCTGTGGGATGGCAGTTTGCTGACATCAAGTCTGGCTCCAACTGGGCACACAGTTCCAGGATTGTTGCACGATCAAGTCTGTAGGTGACTATTACGTGTCTCTCTTCCATTGTCGACAGGTCCACCAGCAGTCTGTACACCGGAGGATGCCGCCACCTCATCACCTGCCACAGCAGACGTGCCCTATGGATGAGAACAGTGAGCAGAGAGTCAGCCAACACTGAGTTATTACAAAAGGTTTTTAGCACACATTTGTCAGTCCGCAATGTGCCTGTTACTGCGTGTATGCAAGGCCTAGATAGGTGTTGCGCAGTTATTATTAATGCCATGTGGGCCCCTGAAATGGCGGCTGTCTGACCTGTAAGGTGGGCCAAGGGGATATGATGTAACTGCGCTGGTGTTCTACACCGTCGCGGTAGGCTGTCAAAGACCGCAGCGCAATCTTGCATTGGTTAACATTAGACCCTATGGGTCTGAGGAGCCAATGACGATGTACGCCGGCGGTGACGGTACGAACCGCCGCGGACGTGACTGCCATTTTCTGTCTGTTCACTCACTTGATACCTGACCTTCGACAGGAGAGGACCTACACTGCAAGTGCTGCTGTGACATCAGTCTGGAAGTGATGATGGCTCATGTGTCTGGGGGAAGGGCCCCTGCCTTCACTTCAGAGGAGTTGGAGAAGTTAGTGGATGGGGTCCTCCACCAGTGCACGCTACTCTACGGTCCTCCAGACAAACAGGTGAGTACACTGTGACCACGCTGCATGGGCAATGCCTGTTTGGAGTGGTGTGTGTGGAAGATTCATGGGGGGGTGGGGACTGAGCCCTGCATGAGCGGAAGGTGAGTGTATGTGCGTCAGGGAAAGGAAGGGAACGTGGGCCAATGACTGTGACAGTCCGGATGGTTAAAGTTTTCCTTTTCCCCTCTACTATTCCTCTAGGTCAGTGCCCACCAGAAGAAGGATATTTGACATGCCAGCGCCAAGGACGTCCGGACCCTGGGGGTCCACCATAGATAGAGCACCCACTGCCGGAAAAGATGGGAGGACCTTCGCCGCTGGAGCAAGAAGACGGCGGAGGCCCAGCTGGGGATGGCCTCCCAATGTGGGAGGGGTGCCCGTCACACTATGATCCCCCTGATGTTCTGGATCCTGGCAGTGTTAGATGGGCGCTTGAGGGCATCACAGCAGCCACAAGGGGGTGAGTACCGCCACATCCATCTGACTCTGAGCGCATTATGAGGTGTCTTGGTGGGGGAGGTGGGCAGTGGGTTCCCCTAGGCCGGGGCGAGCTTTGTAGGCAAAGTCGCTTTGTGAGGCAGGCTATGTGGCACCCCAACCCCACCAGTGGTAAGAGCCATCTACACCTAGTCAGGCTCCTATGACTTCCATGTGTGCAGCTATCGGGCATAGGCCTTGTACCCCATGGCCCTGTGAATAATCTAGGAACTATAAGTGCATGGCGTAGTGCAGAGGGCTGCTGTGTCTGTACTGTCCACCAACGGTAGAGGTATTGTATGCACTGAACATGTCTTTCTTCTGTCTTCCCCCCCCTTTTTGTGATCTCCCTGTTCTTGTGTGAAATAGCATCATCAGGCGGCAGAGCAGTGGCACCGGAGCAGGAGGGAGCTGCATCCCACTTGGCCCTGGAGGGCGAGACAACGGAGTCTGAAGCCACCAGTGGGATTGAGGGCGAGGGTAGCTCCAGGGCGGGGACAGGAGCAGAGACCAGTGACAGCAACTCCTCTTCTGATGGGAGCTCCCTTGCGGTGGCGGGCCCCTCTGTGCACCCCGCATCAACAGGTACAGCCGCCACCCCACCCTACCAGCACCGCCCTCCCAGCAGCCCCTCAGCGTGTGTCCCGTGGCCGCTCACCCAGGAGGGTCGGCATCTCCTTCGCCCCAGGCACCTCAGGCCCTGCCCCAGTCAGCCCTGCTGCCCTCAGTGAGGAGGCTATTGACCTCCTGAGATCCCTCACTGTTGGGCAATCAACCATTCTGAATGCCATCCAGGGTATCAAGAGGCATTTGCAACAAACAAATGCATGCCTGGAGGGCATTCATTCAGGCGTGGCGGCCCAACAGAGAGCATTTCAGGCTCTGGCCTCAGCACTGATGGCAGCCATTGTCCCTATGTCCAGCCTCCCCCCTCCAACCTCCTCCACCCAGACCCAATCCCCTGTACCTCCGCCTATCCCAAGCACACCATCAGACCAGCATGCACACACCTCAACACACAAGGGTGGCTCAGGCAAACATAAGCACCACACATCCGACAGGCACTCACACAAGCATCATACCCATGCAGACATACCAACATCCACTGCCTCCACTGTGTCCCCCTCCTCCACATCCTCCCTCCCTGTCTCGTCTCCACTCACACCTGCATGCACTACATCTTCAGCCACTACCTCCATCACCAGCATGCCCATCACCACACAACGCTCACATGCACTCACCACCCCACTACCATTCACACATCCCCTGTGTCCTCTCCCAATGTGTCAGTGAGCCCTCCTCCCAAAGTACACAAACACAGGCACACACCCACCCAACAGCCATCCACCTCACAGCAGCCTCCAGCCCATGCACCTTCACCTAAATTCAGCAAACGTACACCTCCTACAACCACTACCTCTTCCTCCACTCCCAAACCCCCTCCATCTACTTGCCCCAGTGTGTCTAAAAAAAATGTCCTGGCTAATACTGACCTCTTACCTACACCTCCCCCCCGTCCGTCCCCTAGGGCCAGGCTATCCAGGTCCCAACCCAGCACCTCAGCTACCACATCACCAGGCACAGTGGTGCCAGCAACTGCGTGCTATTGGAGTGTGCCAACCAACAGGGCTGCCAGTGTGCCACGGAGCGAGAGCAAGGACATTCCGCCACCTGCAAAAGTTAAGAACTTGCCCACATCCCGGAGGGAGAAGCCGAAAAGACCTGCCACCAAGGGCTCAGGGAAAATGAAAGGGGATGGTGGCAAGACAGCAGCGCCACCATCCAAGGTGGGGAAGGGCCAGAAAATAAAGGGCAGGTCAGGAGAGGGCATGGTGGCACCGACAATTGGACCAGTGTCACACCTTCAGTCCACGCCGGTGCCAACCTGTAGGGTGGAGAAGACCGCCACCTGCACCGCCACCTGCACCGCCACCTGCACCACCACCAGCACCACTGTCATTGAGCCCGCCACCAGCACCGCTGTCATTGAGCCCGCCACCAGCACTGCAGTCACTGAGCCCGCCACCAGCACCGGAGCCACTTAGGCCGCCACCAACAACGCCGCCACAGAGGCCGCCACCAGCACTGCCGCCACAGAGGCCGCCGCAAGCACTGCCGCCACAGAGCCCACCGCCAGCCACGATGCCACAGAAGCCATCACAAGCACTGCCGCCACAGAGCCCGCGGCCAGCCACGGTGCCACAGAGGCCGCCGCAAGCACCACCGCCACAGAGCCCGCTGCCAGCATCGATGACACAGAGGCCACCGCAAGCACCACCGCCACCAAGCCCCGCCGCCACAGAGCCCGCAGACAGCACCGCTGCCACAGAGGCCGCCGCCAGCACCACCTCAACTGACCCCGCCGCAAACACCGCCAGCGGCCCCGCGACATCCTGAGCCTGTGACACCACCACAGAGCTCAAGATGGCGCCCGCGAGTTGCCGGCAATTTGGAATCGACACTTTAACAAGTCGCGCACCTTTTTCTTTTCTGTTTTGCAAAACGCGCGCCGGCCAATGGGGGTTATTTAAGGAGTTATCTTAATGGAGTCAGGTTTCTTCTACGGCCGGTGCGATCGGAACTGCAATTTTCGGTTCCGGTCTTTCATATGTATTTTGTAAGAAGATTTGGTAAGATACTAATACTGGTTATAGTTACATGGGTGCTTGTTAACATTGATAATCACTTTAAATACGATATTGTTCTAATCACTTTTTCGGTAATATTTTCGACAGTAAGACGTTGTGGACATTCTTTTTCATCTTAACGTTGATATGGCTGGATGGCCTTAGGCGGGTAGGTGCTCGATATTGATATTAGGGAAAGCACTTGACCATTATAGTTCTTTAGCTACCTGTCATACCTCGTATTGTATTTTATTTTCAGCATTTGATGAGATATATGCTTATTACGATGATAGCAGCACAAAGTCTTCTCGCATTATTATTGATTGAGGTATGACAATTTCACTGGGGTTTTATATTTTCTCGACACTTTGCACACTGGTTATTGTCACTTTATTGGAGGGTTTTTTGATGGGTCATTTGTAAACATTGTTCACACTGGCTATAATTTTGAACTTAGTTCACTTTTTCACTATGAGAGTTGGTCAACTGTGGGTGTTGCCTTGGTCTCCTTTTCTCGTTTGTCACACTGGGCTGTGATGGTTGTTACCTTCAAAAAATATATATTCATATGTTATGGCATGTATTACATGATTAGTTTTTGAATTTGTTTCTAATTGTATTATAATGAAGAGCTGGCTATTGCCGTTCTGTTGTAAGCTTTATTTCCTGCTTTGACAACTAATATTGGTAATTGAATACGTGTAAACATGCATTGTTATTTATAATTTCAATCTAAATATATATTGTATATTGGGTTCTTTACAGCCTTGATAAAGTCACGGGGAGTACTTACTCCCATGACGAAACACGTGTTGGCTGGTTCATTGTCACAATAAGGGATGGATTCGTCAATCAACTTGAAGTCTATTGGATTGTGTTAAATGTCATTTTTCCAATGAATGCTCCATTCATTAGTGAATTATACTACACTGCATGTTAGAGCTTTATTTAATACTATATTGATATATAATATGAGTGCCTAGGTCTCCAATATTTAGTTTGCTTATCTGTGTTATCACAGGTGTGGGGGTAGGGGAGATTCCTCCGAGGCCGGGAGCACCAACTTTTTATAATACTTAGTACTTCTCTTACTCTTGCTTGGTACGGTTGTGAGCGCTTTTTTCCCCCTTACATTTCTCCCCGATAGCAATAGTCACCACCACAGACATGGCTGCCATCCCCAGTGGTCAGTCGTCCAAGGCTGGTGGTCAGTTCCAGGAGCCTAGCCAGCTTCCATGATACACAACTTTCAGTGGAGAAAGGCATCCACTACCTGAGTCCTTGGCAGGATGAAGCACTCTGGGCACAGAGCCCCCTCCAGAACCAGTGGAGATAGGCATCCACTACCTGAGTCCTTGGCAGGATGAAGCACTCTGGGCACCAAGCCCCTCCAGAACCAGTGGAGAAATGCATCCACTACCTCAGTCCTTGGCAGGATGAAACACTCTGGGCACAAAGCCCCCTACAGAACCAGTGGAGAAAGGCATCCACTACCTGAGTACTTGGCAGGATGAAGCACTCTGGGCACCAAGCCCCCTCCAGAACCAGTGGAGAAAGGCATCCACCACCTGAGTCCTTGGCAGGATGAAGCACTCTGGGCACAAAGCCCCCTCCAGAACCAGTGGAGAAAGGCATCCACTACCTCAGCCCTTGGCAGGATGAAGCACTCTGGGTACCAAGCCCCCTCTAGAACCAGTGGAGAATCACATCCACTACCTCAGTCCTTGGCGGTATGAAGCACTCCGGGCACAAAGCCCCCTCCAGAACTAGTGGAGAAAGGCATCCACTACCTCAGACCTTGGCAGGATGAAGTACTCTGGGCACAAAGCCCCCTCCAGAACCAGTGGAGTATCTCATCCACTACCTCAGTCCTTGTCAGGATGAAGCACTCTTGGCACAATGCCCCCTCCAGAACCAGTGGAGTGCGTTATCCACTTGAGAGACTGCGGCTTTGCACTCCCCAGTGTAAAGCAGTGGTCAAACCACCCACTGGAGAGACTTGAGAGACTGTGGCTTTGCACTCCCCAGGATAAAGCAGTGGGCAACCCACCCACTGGAGAGACTTGAGAGACTGTGGCTTTGCACTCCCCAGGATAAAGTACTGGGCAAACCACCCACTGGAGAGACTCGAGACTCTGTGGCTTTACACTCCCCAGGATAAAGCAGTGGAAAACCCACCCACTGGAGAGACTGGAGAGACTGTGGCTTTGCCCTCCCCAGGATAAAGCAGTGGGCAACCTACCCACTGGAGAGACTTGAGATACTGTGGCTTTGCACTCCCCAGGATAAAGCAATGGGCAAACCTCCCACTGGAGAGACTTGAGAGACTGTGGCTTTGCACTCCCCAGGATACAGCAGTGGGCATGGAGCCACCTCGTGGAGCAGTGGCGTCGTGCATTCATCAGGCTGAGGTGCCCCCCTCCCCCTGAGGTGCCTGTTTCATTTCGATCTGATGCCCCTTCAGTGTTCTCTCCGTTTGAAGTCTGGTGTCATGTGTGGGCCTCGCCTATGCCTTTTAGGACTCTAATCCACAGTCAATGTTTGAGTAATATCCGGACTTGTGTACTTGGTGTACATATTTGTATTTACAGAATTCTGAAATTTCACTATCTGATTTTAATTGATTACATTCGTTCACATAAATTCCTTTTGTCCTTGCGTTATTGAAGGGGGGTGGTGGTGATATGTAATGTTGCTGCATGTATTTGTGAGTATGGTGTTGTGGGTGAGGGTGGGGATGTTGCATGTGTGTGTGTCACTCTCTTTTCCCTCCCCCCTCCCCTGTGTTCTAGGTGCAGTACTCACCGTGGTCGTCACCGCCGTCTTTGGTGCTCCTGATAGAGGAGCAGGAATACCATTGCAGGGAGTATCTGGATTTCTGGCTCCATGGCGTCCTGGTTCCTTGTGGGGTATGGAGAGGTGAGTGTTTTCCCTTCCAAGTCCTGTTTCCGCCATGTTTTTGTTCACGTTGTTTCCGCACCAGAAAAGGTGGCGGATAACCGGGTTGTGATAGGGTGGGCGGTACTTTGTCTTCCGCCTGTCTGTTGGCGGTGACCGCTGTGCTGTTTGTTTGTACTGCCATGGCGGTCGGAGTGTTAAAGTGGCTGTCTATGTTGGCGTTTTCCGCCATGGTCGTGATTCAATTTTTTTTTCTGCCGGCGTGTTGGTGGTATTACCACTGCTTTAACATCGACCGCCAGGGTTGTAATGAGGGCCAATGTGCCAAAAATATCTCACAGGATATATTCCCTTAGGTGGTAAGTAAAATACACAAAATATACACACAAACCAAAATCAGGTAAGTAAAACATCAGAAAGTAGTGCAAACACTGTAGAACACAAAAGGATGCAATAGGCCTAGGGGAAACACAAACCATATACTAAGAAAGTGGAATGCGAACACACAAATGGACCCCTAGGCTAGTGTAATGTGTAGAGGGTCTCTGGGAGTGTAAGAAAACACTAAGGGTGTCCAAGATACCCCACCCCAAGATCCTGAAAAGTAGGAGTAAAGTGCTACTACTTCTCCAGAAACACACTAAACTCATGGTAGAGGATTCTGCAAAGGCCACAACAGACTGCGAAGCACTGAAGACAGATTCCTGGACCTGAGGGCCTGCAAAGGAAGGGGACCAAGTCCAAGAGTTGTGAAAGTGTCCAGGGGTTGCAGGACCACACTAAAGCTCGGATGAAGGTGCAAAATGGCTGCCACCAGATGCAAGAAGCTAAAGAGTCTGCAACAAGGAAAGGTGCTACGAACTTCTCCTTTGTGCAGAAGATGTCCCAGGGTGTGCTGGAGGATACAGAGTAGTTTCCTTGGAGAAAGACCGCAAACAAGCCTTGCTAGCTGCAAAGGTCGCAGTTGAAGAAAAAGGGTGCTGCCCAGGCCCAGGAAGGACCAGGATGTCGCCACTTGGGAGAGGAGAGAGGGGGCCCTCAGAAACACAGAGAGCCCATGTACAAAAAGGCAGCAACCGCATAAGTCCTTGAACATGGGTTCAAGATGACTGACCATGGCAGTCATCTCAACACTACAAAAGAGAGTCCCATGAAGCCGGAGGTCAACTCAGCAAGTTGAGCAATGCAGGACGGAGTGCTGGGGACCTATGCTAGGCTGTGCACGAAGGATTCCTTGCAAAAGTGCACAGAAGCCCTAGCAGCTGCAGTTCATGCAGTGCACAGGATTACTGTCTGGAGAGGGGAGGCAAAGACTTACCTCCTCCAAATTTGGACAGTTAGACCACTGGACAGTCTGGGTCACTTGGGTCCACCACCTGTGTTCCAGGGGCCACGCTCGTCAGGATGAGAGGGGTCCCAGACTACCAGTGATGCTGAAGTTTGGTGCCTGCTGGAGCAAGGGGAAGATTCTGTTGACCTACGGGAGATTTCTTCATGGCTTCCAGTGCAGGATGAAGGCAGGCAGCCCCCAAAGCATGCACCACCAGGAAACAGCAGAGAAAGCTGGCAGGATTAGGCGCTACAATGTCACTGATAGTCTTCTTGCTACTTTGTTGCAGTTTTGCAGGTGTCCTGGAGCAGTCAGTGGTCTATCCTTGGCAGAAGTTGAACAGAGAGGTGCAGAGGAACTCTGGTGAATTATTGCAAGTTGTTATCTGAGGAAACGTCCACTGGAGAGACCCTTAATAGCCCTCAGAGGAGGATTGGCCACCTATGTGAGGTAAGCACCTATCAGGAGGGGTCTCTGATGTCACCTGCTGGCACTGGCCACTCAGAGGCCTCCATTGTGCCCTCACACCTCTGGATTCAAGATGGCAGAGGTCTGGGACACACTGGAGGAGCTCTGGGCACCACCCCTGGGGTGGTGATGGACAGGGGAGTGGTGACTCCCCTTTACTTTGTCCAGTTTCACGTCAGAGCAGGGACTGGGGGTTCCCTGAACCGGTGTAGACTGGCTTATGCAAGGAGGGCACCATCTGTGCCCTTCAAAGCATTTCCAGTGGATGGGGGAGGCTACTCCTCCCCAGCCCTTAACAACTATTTCCAAAGGGAGAGAGTGTAACACCCTGCATCCTCTACTTCACCTTCTCACTGAAGAAACTGCATCTGGACCCTCCAGGAACTCTACAAACTGCAACAAAGAAAAAAAGATGACTTCTGCAACATTGTATCTTCAACTCCTGCCACCAACTGCAACTGTTTCCTGGTCATGCATGCTAAGAGGACAGCCTGTCTTCAGTCTTCACCAGAAGAGTGAAGGAATCTCCTTTGGAGTAAAGGAGTCACTACCCTGCTTCAGCAGGTACCACTCTGGAACGACGACCGACTAAGTGGGTCCCCTCTCTTGATGCGTTGTTTGTATCCTGCATCACAGGTCATAGACTTAAGCGGTCCTGATGGTCCTGATGTCTTGCTGTCCAACTTTGTTGGAGGTAATAGCTTGACTCCCCATGCAAGATAATACCCCTGTGCACTGCATGTTTTGTAGTTGCCAAGGCTTGTTGGCATCCTTCCACAAAGTTCTTTATGCACCGTGCAGCTCTGGCTCCCACCACTTTATCCTGCAACGCACAGCTTCCTGGGTGGTTCTCCAGCTGCGTGGGATCTTTTGTTGTGCTGCATGGGCCTCCTTTTGCACCTCCTTTGTCCCCGTGCTGTGGGACTCCTGTGTATGCTGCATGGTCTTCTGTGGGCTCTCTGAGTTGTTGAGAACCCCTTCTGTCTCCCCCTTCTGGCTAGAGTCCACCAGGACCCTCCTGATCCCGGGCAGCGACATTTTCCACCAACCGTGAGCTTTGCGTGTGTCAAGGCTTGTTGGAGGAATCCAGCAACACAAACCAGACTGAAAATTTCCATCTGGCATGGGACATCATCTGCACCAACCAGGAACGTGCATCTGTCTTCTTGGGTGCAGTACTCACTGTTGTTCTTTAATGTTTAATGATTGTTCTTCTTTTGCATCTTCATCCAGGTTAGCAGGGGCTCCTGTTCTCAGTGGATTCTTCTCTTCCTCTTTATAATTGGTCCCCTTCTTCCACAGGTCTTCAGGTCCAGGAATCCACTGTTGGTGGCTTGCAGTCTCTTCTGGTTCTTGCATAATCTTCTTTCTCATGTACTTGTGTGTTCTAGGAAAGTTACTGTGTTTTACTCCTGCTTTCCTGGGCTCTGGGATGGGTTCTATTACTTACCTCAGGTGTTTTCTAATACTCCCAGTGCCCCTCTATACACTACACTTGCCTAGGTGGGAAATCGACATTTGCATTCCACTTTCTTAGTATATGGTTTGTGTTTCCCCTACGCCCATTTCTAACTATTGCGATTTTCACTGATTGCACTGTTTTCTAACTGTTTTTACACCTGTTTTTGCCTACTAGTGTATATAATTTGTGTATTACTTACCTTCTAAGGGAGGATAGTCTCTATGGTACTTTTGGCATTTGTGTCACCAAAATAAAGTAACTTTATTTTTGCAACGCTGAGTATTTTTTTCATGTGTGTGAGTTCTGTGTAACTACTGTGGTATAGCATGAACTTTGCAAGTCTCCTAGATAAGCCTTGGCTGCTCAGCTCTAGCTACCTCTAGAGAGCCTGTCTTCTAGACACTGCCCTCATTTAAAAAATAAGGGATAGCTGGACCTGGTAAGTACCTTAGGTACCCACTACAACCAGGCCAGCCTCCCCCATTAATGGTGCAGCAGTGTGATAAGTACTTGCAATTGCCTTATTACTCTTTCACATGGTGGTTCCCACAGGAAATATTACTGTATACCTAGAGCTAAACAAATATGCATAGTATAAGGGTCTAGTCTCTCACTTTCCTTTCTTATGAGACTAGAGATTAGGTAGGTTAGGTTTTCCTACACTACACTGACCCACACATCATGTCCACTGCTGGGCCTAGGTTGGGATTGGGGGTTAGGACCCCAAAGTGGCAGCAGCAGCAGTTTCAGGGATTACAGAGTCAGGGAGGACTCCATTAATTACAGGAACCTGCACAACATATTCCACCATACAAGGTGGAGGATGACATTTACAAGTGGTTTGCTGCATTTGATAGGGCCTGTAAAGTTCAGAGAGTCTCTCATAGGCAGTGAGCTGCTACTCTGTGATTGTCCTTCTCTGACAAGGGAGGGGATAGACTTCTCACTGTCAGAGAAGAAGACCCAGACAACTAAAGTGTTCTTAAGACTGAACTCTTAGATGATTTTGGTCTAATCACTGAACAATTTAGAATCAAGTTCAGGGAGACCAGAAAAGAGGCCTCACAGGATTGGGTTGACTTTGTGGACTGTTCTGTTAAGGCTTTAGAAGGCTGGTTACATGGCAGCAAAGTGTCTGACTATGAGGGCATATCTAATCTTCTGTTGAGAGAGCATATTTTGAAATACTGTGTGTCTGACTTGTTACACTAGTACTTGGTAGACTCAGATCTGACTTCTCCCCAAGAATTGGGAAAGAATGCAGACAAATGGGTCAGAACAAGAGTGAGCATAAAAGCTCATACAAGGGGTGACAAGGACAAGAAGTGCTGCTCAAGCAACAGGTGGGCAGAAACCTGTCTGAGGTGGCAGCACCTGGGGTTGCCTGGAAACCTCAGAAGGCTGTAGAGGTAGTACTATGGAGACCCCAGAGTGCATCAAATCATACAACCAATGCTTGCAAAAGCATGGGGGTATGATTCCTACATGTTTGATACCAAACATGCCTATGTTCGGAGTTCAAATTCTGTAGCTGGACATAGGTAGTGACCTATGTCCAGTACACACATAAAATGGCGTACCCGCACTCACAAAGTCCTGGAAAATGGTCCTGGAGGTCATGGAGGCACCTCTGCTAATGCAGGGGTGCCCTCACACACAGGTACTCTCCACCTTGCCCTCGAGGCCAGAGGGCCAGCTATAGGGGTGACTTATATGTGAACTGGTGCAGTGTAAATGGCAGTGAAAGAGTGCTTGCACTTTTTTCACGCAGGCTGCAATGGCAAGTCCTGCAGAAGCCGTTGTATGGACTTCTTATGGGTTGCAAAAGATATTCTGCATCCCATAGCCCTGGGCACCTCAGTACCATATACTAGGGACTTATAAGAGGGCACCAGCATGCCAATTGTGGATGAAATACTGGGTTACCAGTATGCAACAACCAAATTTAGAGGGGAGGGAGCATATTCACTGGGGTCCTGGTTGGGGGTAACCATGGCAAAAAGAGGGTACTTTCCAACAAGCTTTAAAAAATAAAACTTTGCAATTTTGTTTGTCGTGTGGGCATGTTTGTGCCAGTCACACTCCTTCTGTTTGTGGGGAACTAGAAGGTACAAAGAACAAATAGTACCTCGATCACGTCCGCAGCACCAGACGGGTACTGATTAAGTTGTATCAATTAGTGCTTGATCTGTGCACCACACCGAAAAACGAAAATGATGCCAGGCATGCCTTAACGAATTATGATGCTTTAAAGAAGAGTGTAACGCAAACCAATAAATGATGGGAGACAGGCGGACTAAAAGCCCCTTGCTGAACACAACAGTCTTGCATGTGCCAGTGCATGCACTTACAGGCTTGGCCCTAAAAAAGTAAATGTGCAAAGGGCATATTGTTATGATCACTAATTCCTGCACCCAAGCATTTACCTTATCTTCTGCAATGCATTGCTTAGTAAATCATCTAGCTGCTCCTCAATCTCACACACTGTAGATTAAGGCCCTCATTACAACCCTGGGGGTAAATGCCACCTACCGCTGTGCCGACGGCCGCCAAGATACCGTGACCACTGCGGTAATCCACCATGGGTATTATGACCCACACAGAGAATCCCGCACAATACAGACACCCGCATCAAAGGTCTGTGATAAATTTGGGATAGCAAAACCCACACCGTTACGCCATCAGGAATACGCTCACAGTATCACAACCCATGAATCAACGCGGCGGTCATTCAACCGCTGTAATCCATTGGCGGTACACACCGCTGCGCTCAAAATGCACACACACTTACAAAACCACACCACATTGGACAAATCAAAATGCACACACCTGACACACATACACACCCACACCCTCACACTCATACCACTATAAAACACAAACCCACATTACCCACAACCCCTTACAACGAAAAAAAAGAGACCAAGCACAAAGAGACAAGCAGAGAGCATCCACTCCATCAGAGGCACAGAACCCCATCAGCCATGCACCATCCACGCACATCACAGTATACACCCCAACACATCACCCCACACATCACCTCACACATCCTCACACATATCACTCACACCACATCCATGGCACCCCAAAGACACCCCAGGTTTTCAGAAGAGGAACTAAGGATCATGGTGAAGGAAATCATCCGGATATAGCCACAGCTATTCGGATCACAGGTGCAGCAGACACCCATTGCAAGGAAGATGGAGCTATGGCGGAGAATCGTGGACAGGGTCAACGCCGTGGGACAGCACCCAAGAACAAGGGATGACATCAGGAAGAGGTGGAACGACCTACAGGGGAAGGTACGTTCCGTGGTTTCAAGACACCAGATTGCTGTACAGAGGACTGGCGGTGGACCCCCACCTCTTCCCCAACAACTAACAACATGGGAGGAGCAAGTCTTTGCAATAATGGATCCTGAGGGACTCGCAGGAGTAGCAGGAGGACTGGACTCTGGTAAGTCATATCTTTACTACTATATCCCCCACCGTACCTGCATGCCATCACTTACCCCCACCCTTTCCCTCACTCCCATCACTCCACCATCTCACATATATCACACTATCACCACCCACCCATCCCGATTCCGAGCCCTGCATGCAACAACAATGCACGGACCCCCATCACAGACCTGCATGGACACCCATCACCCCAGCATGCCCAGTAGAGAGACTCACCCAGCCCACAAAATCACCACTAACCAGGCCAAGCCGACAGGGAAAGCACAATCATACAGGGAAACACACCCATTGCACAAGATGGGACACATAGATACATTAACAATGCATTTGCATCCCAACAGGACCCCTACCCAACATCACCTGAGAGGAGGTGCCAGCTACATCCACCCCCCCAACAGAGGCCCACAGTGATGACAGCAGCTCTGCACGCCTGGATCACGATGACCAACCTGGCCCATCAGGGACCTTTGGACAGTCAGTTACCCTGACACACTCCCAAACCACCACAGAGCCTCCCCCCTCAGGAAAAACCAACACAGCACCCACCCAGCAGGCCCATACCTCTGTTCCCAGGACACGTCAATCAGCAGTGTGTCCACCACTACAGGGACCCCAGGCAACACCACAAACACAGGATGATCAGGGACCTGGGGTCAGTGGCAGTGGGCACTCGGTTCAGGGGACATAGGCACAGGATAACAGGGAAGCTGGGAGGACTGCTGCGTGACAGGGGGAGGACTGGCCCAGGGAACCGACCCTCCACGAGGCACTCTCAAACATCATGGGAGCATACCACCATCCCCAGGAGACCATGGGCCATCTACTGGCCAAGTTACAGGAGATCCAGCGGCTGCAGGAGGGACAGTACCTGGGGATCAGGGAGGACCTAACTAAAATATACTCCATCCTCGGTCACCATTACAGAGGTGCTGGCTGACATGGGCAAGACCATGAGGGACGCAGTGGCACAACAAAGGGCCCCTGACACTAGCCAAACCGAGGAACAGCCTTCCACCTCCGCCGGCACTAGTGGATAGGAGGCACCGCCACAGTACCAACAGGCCACCAGCACCCCACCCACTGCAGAAGGAGAACCACCCCACATACGGTCCCTGCGATCCAGGCAGAAGACAGAGAACATTGCCAAGACCCCCACCAGGAAATAAGACTCTCCTGATTGTCACCCTTCTGTCCCACTATGTCACCCTGTCCACCATGAACTGCCATTGCTACACTTCCAATGCCCCATTGGACAATGCACCTGTGATGCCAATAGACTGGACTCTAACTGGACATTCCTCCACCATCAACCCAGCCCCTTGCACTTACCCCCATACTAATTTTCACAAAAAATAAACACCCTTGAAACAGAAACCATACTGGAGTCAGTGTAGTGATTAGAAAGATGTATTATTACAACATTATCAAAGCATTGCATCGTCTATGTTCAGTGAAATATACCACAGGATGACCTTTGGGGGGCAGCAGTACATATAGCAGTAGCCAGAATGGGGTACACAGATCAGAAAATAGAGAAACCAAAGGGACCAGTCAGTGTCCATAGAGGGTAAGAGGCTGCCATGTACAATGTCCAAACGTTTACTGTAATGTAAATTTGAGTTACAGGTGGTCATTCTGACCTCGGCGGTAAAAGGCGCCTACCGCCGGTCAGAAATCCTCCATAATCCCGCCGCGGTCGCGGAAACCCGCCACGGTCATTCTGACCCGCAGAAGGCAAACCTCCGAAAATCCGACCGCCACAACAGACCGCCAGACCAGCGGTCGGCGGAAAGGTGGAGGTGACAAAACCTCCACCGCCACGCCAACAGAAATACGCCCATGCCATTACGACCCACGAATCCACGCGGCGGTCATTCAAACGCGGTATTCCATTGGCGGGACACACCGCCGCGGTCAGAATACACACAAACGAACAAAACTCAGCCACATTGGACGATTTGAATCCCACACACCTGATACACATACACACACCACTCCCACACACACAATACAATATAAAACACCCACCCACATCACCCACAAACCCCTACGCTAAAAAATTCGTAAAGAAGGCAAGAGCGAGACACCAGCATCCAAAAAATAACAGCCACAGCCACTCAACACCATCACCCACACACTATCCACACACAAAACAACACACACCACCACACTCACCTCACTTAAATACACATACTCCACCCCACACATCATACACACCACCCCATGGCACCCCAAAGACAACCCCGCTTCACAGACGAAGAACTCAGGGTCATGGTGGAGGAAATCGTTCGGGTAGAGCCCCAGCTGTTCGGCACACAGATACAATACACCAGCATTGCCCGGAGGACGGAGCTATGGCAGAGGATTGTCGACAGGGTGAACGCAGTGGGACAGCACCCCAGAAATCGGGAAGACATCAGGAAGCGATGGAACGACCTACGGGGGAAGGTGCGTTCCATGGTATCCAGGCACAACATCGCCGTGCAGAAGACTGGCGGAGGACCCCCACCTCAACCCCCACAATTCACATCATGGGAGGAGGAAGTCTTGAACATCCTGCATCCTGACGGCCTCGCAGGAGTCGGCGGAGGAATGGATACTGGTAAGTTGAAGCTTCAATACTGCTTCCCCCCCACCTGCATGCCAAATCAGACCCCAACCCTCACCCCCATCCTCGAACCCCACCCTCACCCCCACCCCCATCCTCACCCCCACCCTCACCCCCACCACCATCCTCACCCCCACCACCATCCTCACCCCCACCACCATCCTCACCCCCACCCCCAGCACACCTATTCCCCGCCAATGTCTCACCATCACAACCCACACATCCCAAAACCTAGGCCTGCATGCGTCCACTAAGCATGGACACCCATCACCAAAGCATGCCCAATGCATATACACATCCCCCCCACAAGCCACCCTCACCAAAGCCCCCACACACGAATGCCAGCACTTGGGGACACGAGAACCCACAGATACACCCATATGCCACTCATTGAAACTATAACCATACCTCTATACCCCTGCAGGACCCGACCGTCAACACACCGCGGCGGAGGGGCCAGAATTCTCCACACCCCCCACCCAAGAGGCCGTCAGCGATGACAGCAGCTCTGTCGACCTGGACACCGATGACCAGCCCGGACCATCGGGGACCTCTGGACAGTCGGTTCCCCTCACACAGGCCCAGGCCACTACAGACCCTAACCCCTCTGGGAACACCAGCACAGCTCCCACCCAGCGGGCCCATGCCTCTGTCTCCAGGGCGCGTCAATCTGCGGTGTGTCTACCACTACAGGGCACCCAGGATAACCCACCACCCCAACAACAACAGGGACCTGGGGGCAGTGGTAGTGGGCACACCGGCCAGGGGGCAGAGGCCCAGGGAAACAGGGGAACTCGGAGGGCAGCTGTGCGACAGGGGGGGGAGGAGAGGCCCAGGGAACCCACTCTCCACGAGGTCCTCACCACCATCATGGGAGCATACAACCGCTCCCAGGAGACGATGGCGACGGTACTGGCCCGGTTCCAGGAGATCCAGGCACTGCAGGAGGAACACTATCGGGGGTACAGGGAGGACATCAGAGCCATCAACACCACCCTGGTTACCATGGTAGGGCTGCTGCAGGACCTCGTAAACACCAGGGCGGACACTGAACAACACCCAAGGGCCCCTGCCACTAGCCTGGACCAAGAACAGCCAACCACCTCCGCCGGCGCTAGTGGACAGGAGGCCCCCGCACAGCAGCAGCCCACCAGACCCCCACCTCCTGCAGGAGAAGAACCACCCCGCAAGAGGGCACTGAGATCTCGCAAGAAGACAGAGTAGGATGTCAAGACCCCCGCCAGCAATGGATACCACCTGATGTCATCCCACTGTCCCACATTGTCACCCTGTCCATCCTTGAACTGCCCATGCTCCATCTCTCCACAGGCCTCTGGACAATGCACCTGTGTGTCTGTTACTCTGGACTCTGCCATGGACATTCCTTCACCATAGCCCCCACCCACTTGAAACCACCCATCCCATTTTGAGCACTTAAATAAACACCTATTTTGCACCAAAATATCTGGAGTCTGGCTGTGATTTCAATAGATTGTAATTGACATGACAGTGCAAATATATCCTTGTACATGGTGAAGTCAACAAACAGCTGCCACAAAGCTGTAGTCCATGGGGAAACGAAGCACAGGACTCGTAGTGGGGACCCCAGATCTGAAATAGGGAGGGAAAAGCCACAACTCAGTCATCATACACTGGGGCAAATAGACAGGCAGCAGAGATGCTGGAGAGTAGTTAACATTTACTAAATTATCTTTGAAATGTTACCTGTGTCCTATTGGAAGTACTGTTCAATGATTCTGTCCCTGTTGTCTGTTTCAGCCCCGTCGTCTTCCTCCTCGTCACTCTCCTCAGGTTCCACCGCTGCCACAACACCACGTCTCGACCATCCTCCTGCAGGAAAGGCACCTGGCGGCGCAAAGCCAGGTTGTGAAGCATGCAGCAGGCCACGATGATGTGACACACCTTCTTAGGTGAGTACATTAGGGATCCACCTGTCATATGCAGGCACCTAAACCTGGCCTTTAGGAGGCCAAAGGTGCGTTCGATCACCCTCCTAGTACGCCCATGGGCCTCATTGTACCGTTCCTCTGCCCTGGTCCGGGGATTCCTTACTGGGGTCAGTAGCCACGACAGGTTGGGGTACCCAGAGTCCCCCACTAGCCATACACGGTGTCTCTGTAGCTGTTCCATCACGTAAGGGATGCTGCTATTCCTTAGGATGTAGGCGTCATGCACTGACCCTGGGAATTTGGCATTTACATGCGAGATGTACTGGTCAGCCAAACACACCACCTGGATGTTCATTGAATGGTAATTTTTTCTGTTCCTGTACACCTGCTCCCTGTCTCTTGGGGGAACCAAAGCCACATGGGTCCCATCAATGGCACCAATTACGTTGGGAATATGTCCAAGGGCGTAGAAATCACCCTTCACTGTAGCCAATTCGCCCACCTCAGGGAAAATGATGTAGCTCCTCACGGATTTCATCAGGGCAGACAACACTCTGGATAACACCTTTGAAAACATGGGCTGAGACATCCCAGAAGCAATTCCCACGGTTGTCTGAAATGACCCACTTGCCAAGAAATGGAGTACTGACATGACCTGCACCAGAGGGGGAATCCCTGTGGGTTGGCGGATGGGGGACATCAGGTCGGGCTCCAGCTGGGCACACAGTTCATGGATAGTGGCACGGTTAAGACGGTGGTCAGGATAATGTGGCGTTCTTCCATTGTCGACAGGTCCACCAGCGGTCGGTACACGGGAGGATTCATCCGTCTCCTCGCCCAACCCAGCGGACGGTGCCTAGGAAGGACAACATGGAGCACACAGTCAAGCAACCCACAGGTACGTACTCACAGCTAGCACAGTATACGATTCTCTATGCAGTGAATGGCGTGTCTGAGTGGCTATGCAAGGCCTAGGCCTGTGTGACGCAGTTGAAATTAAGCCATGTGGGACCTGGAAATGGCGGCTGCCTGACCTGTGAAGTGTGACAATGGGATGTGAGGTCAATGCGCTGGCGTGGCACACCGCGGCGGGCGGCGGGCGAAGACCGCGGCGCAAAGCCGCATTGGTTAACATTGAAGCCTATGGGTTTCAGGAGCCAATGGCGAAGGGCGCCGGCGGTGGCGGGATGCACCGCCGCGGTACGCACCGCCGCGGACGTGACCGCCATTTTCTATCTACTTATCCACTTGCGACTTGAACTTTCACAGGAGAGGACCTATACTGCAAGTGTTGCTGTGACCTCGGTCTGGAAGGGACAATGGCTGCTGCACATGGGGAAAGGGCCCCTGCCTTCACTGGAGAGGAGTTGGAGAAACTCGTGGATGGGGTCCTCCCCCAGTATGCGCTACTCTACGGTCCTCCAGACCAACAAGTGATTTTAATTCAATCTGGATTTGGGGCCACTGGCTGGCTTGGGGGCCTGGCGGGGGGCCTGGCGGGGATGGGGGGCATGTTGGGCCTGTCGGGGGGCATGGCGGGGGGCCTGGCGGGGATGGGGGGCATGTTGGGCCTGGCGGGGGGCATGGCGGGGGGCCTGGCGGGGATGGGGGGCATGTTGGGCCTGGCGGGGGGCATGGCGGGGGGCCTGGCGGGGATGGGGGGCATGTTGGGCCTGGCGGGGGCATGGCGGGGGGCCTGGCGGGGATGGGGGGCATGTTGGGCCTGGCGGGGGGCATGGCGGGGGGCCTGGCGGGGATGGGGGGCATGTTGGGCCTGGCGGGGGCATGGCGGGGGGCCTGGCGGGGATGGGGGGCATTGGGACACTGGAAAGGAAAATGCTGACAAACTTGAACGTGGTATTTCTCCCTCCCTGTACGTGTCACATAGGTCCGCGCCCATGAGAAGATCGGGATTTGGCGTGCCATCGCCAAGGAAGTCCGGACCCTGGGGGTCCACCATCGACGGGGCACCCACTGCCGCAAGAGGTGGGAGGACATCCGCCGCGGGACCAAGAAGACCGCCGAGTCTCTGCTGGGGATGGCCTCCCAACGTAGGCGGGGTGCCTGCCGTCAACTGAGCCCCCTGATGTTCCGGATCCTGGCAGTGGCCTACCCTGATTTGGATGGGCGCGTGAGGGCAGCACAGCAGACACAAGGGGGTGAGTACAAGCATTATCTACTCTGTTGTCGCGCAGTGGAGGTGTCTGGGTGGGGGAGGAGGGCTGGGGGTCCCCCTAGGCCAGGGCGATATCTATAGGCTGGGCACCCCCGTAAGCCCCTGTGTCCCCAGCCACCACCCTCAGTAGTTTGTCAGTACAGCCATCCCTGGGCCGTGTCATCCATGGGTGCAGTTGTCAACTCTAGGCGTGTAGGGCATGTTCCACGGAATGCGTAGCGGACCCCAAGTGCGCAACTTAGTGCAGGGGGCATCTGTGTCTGTCATGTCCGCTAACTGTACCGGAGATCCATGTAATCAATATCCCTTTATTTCTCTCTCCCCCCCCCTTTTTGTTTGTCTTTCTGTGCTTGTGTGCATCAGCATCATCAGGCGGAGGAGAAGTGGCATCGGGGCAGGAGGGAGCTGCATCTCACATGGCCCAGGAGGGCCATGCCACAGAGTCAGACTGGACCAGTGAGACGGAGGGCGAGGGGAGCTCCACGACGGGGACCACTGGACCCTGCAGCGACACGGACACGTCCTCGGATGGGGGCTCCCTTGCGGGGGTGGCACCATCCGTGCCCCCCGCCATTACAGGTACAGCCGCCACCCAGCGCACCATCACCGCCCTCCCAGCAGCCCCTCAGCGTTCGCCCCGTGCCCGCTCTGCCAGGAAGCCGGGCATCTCCTTCGCCCCAGGCACCTCAGGCCCTGCCCCTGTTACCCCCGCTGCCCTCAGTGAGGAGGTCATTGACCTCCTCCGAACACTCATTGTTGGGCAGACTACCCTTTTGAATGCCATCCAGGGGGTGGAGAGGGAGGTTCATCGCAGCAATGCGTACCTGGAGGGCATTCATTCGGGTCAGGCTGCCCATCAGCGATCGTTCCAGGCTCTGGCCTCAGCACTGACGGCAGCCATTGTCCCTGTCTCCTGCCTGCCTCTACTAACTCCCTCCTCCCAGTCTCCTGTTCCTCTGCCTGTCCCACCCACACCATCAGACCAGCCTGCACACACCTCAACACCCAAGAGAAGCTCATCCAAACATAAGCACCACAGATCACGCAGACATTCACACACGCAACATTCCGATGCAGACATGCCAACAGTCACTACCACCTCTGTGACCCCCACCTCCTCGTCTCCCTCCTCCCTCCCTGTGACATCTACACTCACACCTCCATTCACCTCACCATCAGCCAGTGTTTCCATCACCAGCACACCCTCCACTCCAGTCCGCACACGTGCAGTCACCACCCCCACTGCCATTTACACGTCCCCTGTGTCCTCTCCCACTGTGTCTGTCACCCCCTCTTCCACACCACACAAACGCAGCCACCCACCCACCCAACAGCCATCCACCTCACGACAGCCTATCCCTCCTGCACCTGCACCCAAAGACAGCAAACGTGACTCACCTACAACCACATCCTCTCCCTCCACTCCCATTCCCACTGTACCTACCACTCTCCATTGTCCCAAGAAGCTCTTCCTCGCCACTACTAACTTCTTTCCTGACCCTGAGCCCCCCCTCCTTCTCGTCGGGGTAAGAAGAGCACCTCAGCCACCACCAGCCCTGCAGCCCCCTTGACAAGGGTGCAGGGGTATTGGAGCCCGCCAGCCCGCATGTCTGGATCTTCGCCCAGCATCAAGGGGACAGCCAGCCCACCCCCTGGGAAGAGGAGCAGAAGGCGGAAGGGGCGCCGCAGGAGCCCGCCTTCTACATCCCCCCCGGACACCACCCAGAGACAGTCACCAGCCACAGCTCCAAAGGGAGGGAAGGGCCACAGGCCCACGACTAAGGAGGGCAAGGGCAGCAAGTCGGAGAGGTCAGGCAGCAGGCCTGCTGCCCAGGAGGAGCCCACAACCCCCATAGCCGCTGCCCCGGGAGGAACCGGCACAGCTGCCCCGGGAGAGCCCACCACCCCCATAGCCGCTGCCCAGGGAGGACCCAGCCCAGCTGGCCAGGAGGGCCCCACCACCCACAGCCCAGGTGGGCAGTGAAGGAGCACCATCCCCGCTGCCCAGGAGGGCACCACCAGGCAATTAGCAGTTGGCCATAGACCGTCCGCCGTCTCAAGAACCGCTGAACTGGGCCCTTCAAGGCAAGGAGCGCTGAACTGGGCCCCGCCGTCTCAAGAACCGCTGAACTGGGCCCCGCCGTCTCAAGCACCGCTCCGCTGGGCCCCGCCGTCTCAAGAACCGCTGAACTGGGCCCCGCCGTCTCAAGAACCGCTGAACTGGGCCCCGCCGTCTCAAGCACCGCTCCGCTGGGCCCCGCCGTCTCAAGAACCGCTTAACTGGGCCCCGCCGTCTCAAGAACCGCTGAACTGGGCCCCGCCGTCTCAAGCACTGCTCCGCTGGGCCCCGCCGTCTCAAGAACCGCTTAACTGGGCCCCGCCGTCTCAAGAACCGCTGAACTGGGCCCCGCCGTCTCAAGCACCGCTCCGCTGGGCCCCGCCGTCTCAAGAACCGCTTAACTGGGCCCCGCCGTCTCAAGATCCGCTGAACTGGGCCCCGCCGTCTCAAGCACCGCTCCGCTGGGCCCCGCCGTCTCAAGAACCGCTGAACTGGGCCCTTCAAGGCAAGGAGCGCTGAACTGGGCCCGCCGTCTCAAGAACCGCTGAACTGGGCCCTTCAGGGCAAGGACCGCTGAACTGGGCCCCGCCGTCTCAAGCACCGCTCCGCTGGGCCCCGCCGTCTCAAGAACCGCTGAACTGGGCCCTGCCGTCTCAAGAACCGCTGAACTGGGCCCCGCCGTCTCAAGCACCGCTCCGCTGGGCCCCGCCGTCTCAAGAACCGCTTAACTGGGCCCCGCCGTCTCAAGAACCACTGAACTGGGCCCCGCCGTCTCAAGCACCGCTCCGCTGGGCCCCGCCGTCTCAAGAACCGCTTAACTGGGCCCCGCCATCTCAAGAACCGCTGAACTGGGCCCCGCCGTCTCAAGCACTGCTGAACTGGGCCCCGCCGTCTCAAGAACCGCTGAACTGGGCCCTTCAGGGCAAGGACCGCTGAACTGGGCCCCGCCGTCTCAAGCACCGCTCCGCTGGGCCCCGCCGTCTCAGGAACCGCTGAACTGGGCCCTTCAAGGCAAGAACCGCTGGCCCTTTGGCAGACGTGGCAGGGCAGGATCTATCTCGGGCAGGGCTGCAGGATGTCCTCTGGCCAACTTGCCTCCTCCAGTGGCAGTGGGGTCTGTTATGGACTGTATGGACTGTGGCTTTGCTCTCCCCAGGATGGCCCAGTGGGCAGGCCACCCACTGTATGGACTGTGGCTTTGCTCTCCCCAGGATGGCCCAGTGGGCAGGCCACCCACTGTATGGACTGTATGGACTGTGGCTTTGCTCTCCCCAGGATGGCCCAGTGGGCAGGCCACCCACTGTATGGACTGTATGGACTGTGGCTTTGCTCTCCCCAGGATGGCCCAGTGGGCAGGCCACCCACTGTATGGACTGTTTGGACTGTGGCTTTGCTCTCCCCAGGATGGCCCAGTGGTCATGGAGTCCCCTCGTGGATCTGGCGTCGTGTACTCAAGTGGCTGAGGTGCCCCCCCTTCCCTTCCCCCTGAGGTGCCTGTCCTATTTTCTTTCTGATGCCCCTGCAGTGTTCTCTCCGTGGAGTTCTTGTCGTGGGACTGGGCCTTGCCCCTATGCACCGGACCCCTGTGATCCACGGACAGTGGTTGGACTACATTTAGTAGCTGTATATATTTTGTACATAGTTTATTTATTTATTGGGATTACTGGTGTACATATTTCAATATATCTGCCCGTTTATGATCTCTTCTTTTGGTCTTTGCATTATTTCGGAGGGGGGTGGTTTGTGGGTTGTGACAGTGATCTGTGGGAATGCATTGATGTGTGTGTTGTAGTGGGTGTGGGTGGGTGGGTGTGTGCCGGTAATCTTTTCCCTCCCCTGTGTCGTAGGTGCAGTACTCACCGATTTCTTCCGCGCCGCCGGGCGTGCTCCTGGTATATGAGCAGGAATAGGAGTGCGGGGATGACCTGCAACTCTGGTTCCATACTGCCGGAATCTCGCGTGGAGTGCGTAGAGGTGAGCGTTTTCCCGTTCGTAGTCTGTTTCCGCCGTGTTCTTATCGGCGGTGCTCCCGCCCCGGAAAAGGTGGCAGATTGGTGGGTCGTAATAGGGTGGGCGGTACATTGTCTGCCGCCTGGCTGTTGGCGGGAACCGCCGCGCTGTTTGTTTGTACCGCTGTGGCGGGCGGAGTGTTAAGTTGGCGGGCTGTGTTGGCGGTTCCCGCCAGGGTCAGAATTGCATATTTTAGACCGCCGGCCTGTTGGCGGCTTGGCCGCCGCTTTATCACCGACCGCCAGGGTCAGAATGAGGGCCACAGTCTCTTACCTGTGTGTCACTAGAAGTACTGCTGGATAATGTTTATTCTGTTGTCCACATCTTCTTCATCTGCCTCCTCTTCCTCACTGTCCACAGGCTCCACCGCTGCCACAAGACCATCTCCAGCCTCATCTGCCTGCAGAAAAGGCACCTGCCGTCTCAAGGCCATGTTGTGCAACATACAGCATGCCAGGATAATCTGGCACACCTTCTTGGGTGGGTAGTGCAGGGATCCACCTGTCAGATGGAGGCACCGGAACCTGGCATTCTGGAGGCTGAAGATTCTCTCAATTATCCTCCTTGTACGCCCATGTGACTCATTGTAACGTTCCTCTGCCCTTGTCCTGGCATTCCTCACTGGGGTCAGTAGCCACGAGAGGTTGGGGTAACCAGAGTCACCTGCAAATATCGAGGGACAACTGTTAGACATACACTACCCCTTAGGGACAACCCCATACTCAGACCCCAATTTATACTGTGTGGGGTCCTTGGGCTCACCTATTAGCCACACCCGGTGTCTCTGGAGTTGGCCCATCACTTAAAGGATGCTACTATTCCTCAAGAGATAGGCGTCATGCACTGAGCCAGGATATTTGGCATTCACATGGGAGAAGTACTGGTCCACCAAACACACCATCTGCACATTAATGAGTGATAGCTTTTTCTATTCCTGTAGACCTGTATGGGGGGACAAATGCCTCATCTGTACTATCAATGGCACCAATGATGTTGGGGATATGTCCCAGGTCATAGAAGTCAGCTTTCACTGTGGCCAAATCATCCACCTGGAGGAAAACGATGTAGCTGCACATGTGCTTCAGCGGGGCAGACAACACTCTGGTCAACACGTTGGAGAACATTGGCTGAGACATCCCTGATGCCATGGCCACTGTAGTTTGAAAGGAACCACTTGCCAGAAAATGGAGCACTGACAGAACCTGCACTAGAGGGGGTATTCCTGTGGGCTGACGGATAGCTGACATCAGGTCTGACTCCAATTGGGCACACAGTTCTTGGATTGTGGCATGATCAAGCCTGTATGTGATGATAATGTGTCTGTCCTCCATTGTCGACAGGTCCACCAGGGGTCTGTACACCGGAGGATGCCGCCATCTCATCATCTGCCTCACCGGTTATAGCCTATGGAGGAGAACGGTGAGCAGAAGGTCATTTTCCACATAGATGGCACAACTGTTTTTGAATTAATGTCACAGAAGCAGTGTGTGAATTTGAGAGTCAGTAGATGTGCTAGTATGTGCTGTGTCACAGCTAGGTGCAATGCCATGTGCCCCCCTGAAATGGCGGCTGCCTGACCTGTAAGGGGGGACAAGGGGAAATGAGTTAAGTGCGCTGACGTGTTGCATCGCAGCAGACGGTCGATGACCACCACGCAATTTTGCATTGGTTATCATTGGGCCCTATGGGTCCCAGGAGCCAGTGGCGATGTATGCCAGCGGTGACGGTACGAACCGCCGCGGACGTCACCACCATTTTCTAGCTATTCACTCACTTGCTACCTGACCATCAACAGGAGGGGACCTGCACTGCAAGTGCTACTGTGACCTAATTCTGGAAGCAACAATGGCTCGAGTGTCTGGGGAAAGGGCCCCTGCTTTCACTGTGTTGGAGTTGGAGAAACTGATGGATGGGGTCCTACCCCAGTACACGTTACTCTACGGTCCTCAAGACAAACAGGTGAGTACACTGTGAGTATGATGTGTGGGCAATGCCTGTTTGGAGTGGTGTGGATGTTAGCCACATGTTGGGGGGTGCTAAGGCGTCCTGGCCTGATTGCTGCATGAGAGGTGGTCAGTGTATGTGCATCAGAGCATGGGTGGGAACTGGTGGGCAATGAGTATGACAGTCCGGACGGGTGAGTAATTACATTTTCCGCTGTCTTTTCCCTCTACGTCAGCGCCCACCAGAAAAAGGGTATTTGGCGTGCCATCGCCAAGGAGGTGCGGACCCTGGGGATCTATCACAGGCGGAGCACCCACTGCTGCAAGAAATGGGAGGACCTGCGTCGCTGGACCAAGAAAATGGCAGCGGCCCAGTTGGGGCAGACCTCCCAATGTGGAAGAGGTGCCCTTCGCACCATGACCCCCCTGATGTTCCGCATCATGACAGTGGCCAACTGGAGTTGGATGGGTGGGGGAGCAGGGCAGTGGGTACCACTAGGCCAGGGTGATCGTGGCAGGGTAGGTCCCTTGTGTGCAGGATCTTAAGCATGCCTACCCCAATGGTACAAGTGGCCAACTACTACTGGGCAGGGTCCTGTGGGTATCAGGTGTGCAGATGCTGGCATTAGGCATTGTATCCGATGGGCTGGTGACTACCTTAGTGACTGGTTGGGCATGGCCTAGTGCATAGGGCTGCTCCCTGTGTGCTGTGTCCGCCAACGGTAGTGTTGTTGCTGGCATTGACCAAGTGTATCCTCTGTCTCTCCCCCCCTTTTTGTTTTGTCACCCTGTCCTTGTGTGCATTAGCATCATCTGGCGCAGGAGCAGAGGCACCGGCGACGGAGGGAGCTGCATCCCACATGGGCCTGGAGGCTGAATCCACCAAGGGTGAAGGCACCACTGAGATGGAGGGCGAGGGGAGCTCCGCGACAGGAGGGGACACCAGTGACAGTGATTCCTCCTCCGATGGAAGCTCCCTGGCAGTGGCGGACACCTCTGTGCCCACCCCAACAACAGGTACAGCTGCCACCCACCCTCCCAGCACCACCCTCCCAGCAGCCCTTCAGCTTGTTTCCCGTGCCTGCTCACCCAGGAGGGTGGGCATCTCCTTCGCCCCAGGCACCTCAGTCCCTGCCCCAGTCAGCCTTGCAGCCCTCAGTGAGGAAGCTATTGACCTCCTGAGATCCCTCTCTGTTGGGCAGTCAACCATTCTGAATTCCATCCAGGGTGTCGAGAGGCATTTGCAACAAACAAATGCATACCTGGAGTGCATTCATTTTGGCATGGTGGCCCAACAGAGGGCATTTCAGGCTCTGGCCCCAGCACTGATGGCAGCCATTGTCCCTGTGTCCAGCCTCCCCATCCCCCCTCCAACTTCCACTACCCAGACCCAATCCCCTCTACCTCAACCTGTCCCAAGCAAACCATCAGACCAGCATGCACACAAATCAACACACAAAAGTGGCTCAGGAAAAAATCAGCACCACACATCATCTCACAGGCACTCACACAAGCACCATACCCATGCAAACATACCAACATCCACTTCTTCCACTGTGTCCCCTCCTCCCCTTTGTCCACCTCCCTCCCAGTAGCGTCTCCACTCACACCTGCATGCACTACGTCATCAGCCTCTACCTCCATCACTAGCACGCCCATCAATACACACCCCTCACGGCCAGTCACCACCCCCACAACCATGCACACGTCCCCTGTGTCCTCTCCCAGTGTGTCTGTGAGCCCTCCTCCCAAAGTACACAAACACAGACACACACCCACTCAACAGCCATCCACCTCACAACACCATCCAGCCCATGCACCTTCACCCAAACTCAGCAGACGTACGCCTCCTACAACCACTCCCTCTTCCTCCACTTCCAAATCCACTCCATCTTCCCGTCCCAGTGTGTCTAAAAAACTTTTCCTGGCTAACATTGACCTCTTCCCTACGCCTCCCCCCGTCCTTCCCCTAGGGCCAGGGTGTCAAGATCCCAGGCCAGCACCTCAGCCACCAACTCGGTCTCCGCTGTGGTACCTGCAAGTCCCAGGGGATCAAAGTGGGCACCCGTCGGGGCTGGCAATGTGCCACCGAACAATGCAAAGGACCAACTGATTCTTCCATCTGCCAAGGTGAAGAAGGGGCCAGCATGCAGCATGGACAAGACGCACGTCCCACCCAGCAAGGCCTCATCCAAAGCTTAAGAGGACAGTGCCAAGTTCCCAGCAGCGTCTGCCAAGGTGGGGAAGGGCAAAAAAAACAAAGGCAAGGCACTTCAGGGCTCGGAGCCTCCAGGTGAGGGACTGGTGACCAACATTAGTCCTGACAGCCCAGCGGTCGGAGTGTTAAAGTGGCTGTCTATGATGGCCGTTTCCGCCGTGGTCGTGATTCCATTTTTTTTACTGCTGGCCTGTTGGTGGTATTACCTCCGCTTTAACACAGACCCCCAGGGTTGCAATGAGGGCCTTTGTGTTGTTTAAGGTGTTTTTCCAGCTTTTATTAATCATTGATTAATCTTCCCTGAAATTTATTGCTGCATTGGGCAGTATCCAACGTTTAAAAACTATTTAATTAGTAAGTGTAGTGTCATCTGATTTCCAACTACTCACTGATGAGTTTGTGTTATGTGCCAACTATGTTCTGCCCATGCAGTCTTCTGCTTCATCAACATCCCCCATTACTAGTTTTGTGGATTCACTTCTTAAGTACCTCCCACAGTAGTCCAGTAGTAAATCTTTCTACTCTAAAAAACCTTCATAACTTTATTTCCCTATTGTCCATCTCACTCAACACTCTAGTCATGGCTTCCAAACATGCAAACATGAGCAAACATATTCTCATAAACATTGCTGCAATATCACAGCTATCTCACCTGCACCATGTTCAAAGTTTCACAAAGTCAAATTTGTCATTGGCCATCACACTACACTGACATTGTCAATCTAACTAACACACATAATCCAGGCATATTATGGGTTACATAATTTTGTCTCAATGCTTACTCATGTTCAGTGTTGGGCTCACTTTTCTCACAGCACTGTGATATCTTTCAAGAAGGCCAACATCTATGACAAGGGGCTGGTGTGGTCATCACTTTCAATAACTTTCCCAAGCATCTTAAAACTCGACCTACTTTCATTTAATTTATCATCCATCAAAACTCAAAAACAACTTCATCAACCAGTGAGCCAAATACATTACATTCAATAAAATGTTCACTTTTGGGGAGGTGGAGGTACAGTGCCAGACGCCAAGGAGCACGGCAGAATCTAACTAGAGATCCCTGGCTGCTCAGACCCTGGCTGTCTCTTTATGGACCTATGTCTGAGTGTCCAGCATAGAACTGTGGTGACACAGCTAGAGGAACACCCTGACACCAGTCAGGACCTCCTGTGGTGGAATGGGCCACCTTTACAGGTTGACCAGTGATTACAACTATGACCATGAGTGAAGGTGAGGGGAGGAGGTCATGAGATGCTACGTGCCAGGGTCCTGCATTGCTATTAATCTGCTGAGCAGTGCTGTCGCACTGCTCCTACTTGGCACACCATGATCTGCCTCCATATTTGGCCCATTCACCATGACACGGACAGGCTGTCCCTTTTAAGACATTTGGAGGCCGAAGCACAGTTAGCCATGCAGTCCATAATTCAACTTGGTCCTGCCTCCTCATTTTGTCATTTCTGCTGCCCCAGCTGGGGGCCTCAGACCATCACACTGTTTACCAGGAGCACCGGTGATTACAGTCATCACAATAGAAAGAGTACTGCATTTCTTGTGTTGGTGGTGGCCATCTTTGTTAAGCGTAGACTGCATATCCTTTATCCTTCCTGACGCGGCCTAGGTATATTCTGAAAAGAAGACAGGAACACCCATTCTTACTGTAGACATCTTGGAAGGGCTACACCGTGGACCCATCACCCTCCAGGGTGTACCTTTACATCCCTCACCGTATTTGGCCCCTCCATTGGGACTTTCAGTCCTTTTCTGCCCACATATTGCACATTATATGCTTCTTTGGCTGCATCATTTCCTTTTGTACATGGCAGGGAGCACCTAACTTACCCAAATCAGACGAGTGCAGCACAAGGCTTACCTATCCTCTCCACTATTTGCCTTCATTGTCCCTGGCAACCCTTAATGGCTCATGTCTAAGTCAAAGACCACTCGTCAGCTTCACTTGCCTGAGCCTGTCTCCAATTTTAAGTCTCCTACCATGCCTCATTCAGAAGACATAGCAGGTGAATTGTCATACATTTCTCCCTTCACCTCAAACACATTACTGCAAGAACTGTCAAACTTCAAAGTCTTAATGAGCTCCATCACTGATACTATATAAAAATGGCATTGAAGATGCAATTCCTCAGAACTGATATTGCCTCCTTTCACCATTAATTGGACACTGCAGATGCCACAGTGAAAGACATAGAATCCTGGCTCAATGGATTGTTGGAGTGCTCATCACAGATCTGAGCTCTAAAATGTAAGATGATGGATCCAGACGACTGGAACCAGGAAAAATTATCCACATTGCAGGCATCCCTGAAAAGCTTGAGGTGGCAAATATGATAGCATTCCTTGGCTCCTTCCTTCGTCATCTCCTGGGATCATCATTTGTTCTCTCACTGGAAATACAGATCGCCTACAGGGTTAAAACCCATGTCCCTTCCAGATCCCAGGCACCACGGCCTATCTTGACTTGTTTACTGTGACATCAACAGATGTGACAGATCATTCTGGCTGCATGGTCCGTATCAGTTTAAAAACGACTCCATATTCCTCTCACAGATATTTTTCCATGATACTAACCATAAAAGGAAACAGTTCCTGGCATTGTGGCCACACCTGCTGAAGCAAAACATATGCTACAGCCTTTTGTAACCAACCAGGATGCTAACACCTATTGATGGCACAAGGGATTCTGAAAAGCTGGAAGACTAGGATAAATATCTGGATGCCCTGGAGACCTCGCAAATGGATACCCAAAACCCACACCTGCATTGCCCAACAGGGCAGAGTCTCAAATAGTCCATGACCTGGATGAACACCAGAGATTGGACAGTCATCCAAAGGTGGTCATTTGGGAGGGAGAGGGATCACTCATGTAAAGGCCATGGAGCACCAAGAGACAAGTCCCGGTCACCGTTCAAATCTCAAACAAGGACAATGACAGTTCCAAGGCCTAGCCCATCTGCCCCATCCTGGCCTCACTCTCTTCTTGGATCAGTAGGGCCAGCCTGTGGCACTTTCTTTCTGTAGAGGGATCTGTCATATGCCCTGTTTGGTGATCTCCTGACTGAGAGGTGGAACTCAGTGACCCACTAGTCAGGGTCTGCCAACTACTGTACACTGCACTAACTCTACATTTGCAATGTACCACTTTCTCTGCTCCTGCTTTGCATGTAATGCATGATGGTCCAATATGTTTGTAGCTTGCTACTTAAACTTTTGGGAGGGTAGGGGTACTTGATGGGTTTGAGATCGCCTCTTAGTGGGGTTAGATTATCACTTCAACATCTGGATGACCCACCCCCACAGGTAGGTACCTCTTCCACAGGTAGACTAATTCACTTCCTCCAGATCGGGAAGGAAGCAACCAACCCCACACCCCCTCCCTAACAATATAGGGTTAGTATGTTTCTTTCACTTTCAAATCCCTACTATTTTCCCAGTGGTAGGTATACATCTTGATTTCACTACCTTTGTACGCCCAGATACATCTCCCCTTCCCTCATCTGTGTCTCTATTGGAAGGCCCTCCCACCCGATCCTTTGCTTCTCCTGTGGATGGTGTCTCTCAATTTGAATGGCCTGAAGCATTTTAGTAAGCTAAAAAAATGCTTCCATATTTCAACTCTGAACACCTCAACGTTGCATTGATCCAAGAAACCCACCTGACAGATATTAAATGCAACAAACTGCAAAGGGAATGTGTGGACACAGTGATACATGCTTTCAGGGTGTAACACAGCAATATACACTCCACCAATCCTTCACAATGGGAAGATATGTTTTTGCTAAACTCAAGATACAACTTGAAGCACTGATTATCGACTGCATATATTCAGTGAGAGACAAATCTGATCTTTGTACCATCTTATACACACTCCTCCATTCCTTTGGTAAGATCTAGCTTGTGATGGGAGGGGACTGGACTCTGTCTCTTGAACCACACCTTGATAAATCTAGAAAACCAGATACTAGAGTATGTGGGGATAGATTTATATTATCTGACATTCTAAACAACCTTGCACTGGTAGAACCACGGTACCTAATGCATCTCCTACAATGGGACTACACTTTAAAATCTTGTGCTCATGGCACCCTCTCCCGCTTATACTATTTTCTGATGGTAGTGCACTGTCTTGCAACTCGGCAGAGACCTCAATAACCCTGAATAGCACATCTGACAACGACATGATTTGATTACTCTGGATCATGAAACCCTCCTGTGTCACATTGGTGCTTATATATATCCCAATATAGGAATTCAGAGGACAAGCTCTGCTTCAACTCCCCATTGTGCCAGTACTTGGTAGAAAATGATGGTTTAGTCTCTTTCAGACAAGTGCTGTGTGCAGCTTGGAAGGCATGTATTATAGACAGCATGATGCGGGACTCTGTGGCCCTAAGAAGCACCATGAAGGACCGCTGTAGACTGACTGATTTCATGCACTAGTTGACAACAGCATATAACACTACCCCAACTGTTGCATTCCTCAGGGAACTCCTCAAGGCAAAGAGCATCCTGAATCTGCTCTCTTCAGGCTCAGGTGGAGGCTTTATGAGCGGGGGAGTAGCCTGGGAGACTACTCAAAGCTGTACCATACTAGCGATCCGCGAATGCCAACAACATGTTTGTTACAGGCTCTCATGACACGTTATACGTGTTTTCCGGCTTTTATGGATGTCTGTACTTTTCAGAAACGTGATGCTTCACAGGATGTGGCAGACTTCTGGGACCACCTTATCTTAACAACTCTTACACAGGACTAGGTTACTGCCCTTGGGGTTACATTGGCGATGATAAAGTTGTACAAGCTATTGATATCATGACAGTGAAGGCACCAGGAGAGGATGGACTAAAGATAAAATTCTATAAAACAATGAATCCCCTAGTAGTGCCACTGTTAGGTAAACTATTCCTTGAAATTACTGCTACCAACTTACATTTGCTTGAAGTCAATAGGGCCATATTGTTCCTAATACCCAAACCTGGAAGGGACCAGTTACGCTGCACCAACTACAGGCCAATATCCCTCATTAACAGGGATATGAAGATCTTGGCAAAGATCTTGCAACCTGTATCCATTCTTTAATCCATCTCTCCTAGGTAGGGATTGTATCGGGCTATTTGTTGGCAAATCATTTCATGTGGCAAGCTTAACAGGACAGGGTTGGAAAGAGTCTTATTTCCTTTGAAGTCAAAAAAGAGTTTGACTACATTTGTTGGCCATACCTGTTCACAGTAATGCCTGACATAGCTCCGGGACCTTCATTTCTTGACACATCAACTGTCACCTCAGGGACCTGTGGTGGCTTATTCTCCCATTTCTTCAATATTGGCCTGGGCACCAGACAAGGCTGTTCATTGTCCTTCCCTACTGTTCCTGAGCCCCTAGCGGCAACCATATGTACCAAGCACACTATTCCAGGAGTGTGAACAGCTGTAGGCGAACAGAAAGTGTTTTATTATGGTGATAAAATATGAGTTACGTTGTCCAAGCCTCTGGATTCTATACTAATGCTCAGGCTGTTATTGAGTTCTTTTCTGTGTTCTCAGGCTATAGAATTAACTGGTCTAAGTGTGAAGTAATGCCATTAATGCCTACTTCTACCAAAGCATCCCTGGTGACCTTTCCATTTACATGGTAACTCAGTCACCTTAAATATCTAGGTGTATACTTAAATACAGGCCTTATTAGCATGGTCAGAGACAATAGCTCCTGTATCTCTCACTACTGTAGGAGAATACTCTGTTCACTGTATTATGATCCCTTTAGATTCTATGGGGGGGTCATAATATGGCAGACAGTATATCAGTCTCTTTTGTGATGGAGCATTCCCTCCATCAAGATCTAAATCAGGCCTAAAGTCATTACAGATTTCACTAACTGGTCTATGCGCCGACTGTCCTCATGGGGAAAAGTGCAGATTGAAAAAATGAATGTGCTACCGAGATTTAATTACTTTTACTGCATGCTATTATGAACGATTACACAAACTACTGCAGGAGACTTCATATGGAGTGGGTCCAGGCCTTATCTCGAAGCTTCCATGCTCTGTGCTGAAATCACTGTGGGGAACCTGCGTCTCCTGCACACAGAATCATACTTGATGGCTTCCCAGATGGCTCATACTGTATATATGTTGAAGACCCACAGAGAGATACTCATGTGGGCCCACCTAGAAAAACACATTGTACAGTCAAAAGACAACCTCACAGTCTATTACTGCAACTGTGCTCAAATTTCCACCAAAGCTAATCCTTTATTGTACGCCTACTACTTAAATCCCACCACACTCTTCATCTGCATGTACTTTTAATGGAGGAATAGGACCATTACTTTTGGAGGGGTCGAAATTGAATAGTCAGTGTGGAGGGATTATGGCATGATTTTTGTAGAGAAACTGCTGCATGAGGGTGACTTGCTCCCATTTGCCTCACGTGTATAAATATGGGCACCCACCCTCACAACACTGGAAATATCTCCATCTTATTCACAGTTTGCAAACAAACATGAGTGCTGCACCTTAAACCCTGGAGACAGACCCGCTACTTCAATACATCAGGGCATGGAAGAACTTTAAAGGGACTATGTAGAGGCTTTATACCATACTGACAGATATTCTTGTCTCACAGCCAATCGTACATAGCCTACACCAATTGTGGAAAACCAGACTAGGCCGCTTCATTCCAGATGATGAGTGACATGCACTTTTGGACCATGCCAAAACATTACAAGAAGCCAGACTAAAATGTAGTCCTTTAAGATCCTACACAGACGGCACTGGATACCAGCTAAGCTCCATAGAGCACACATGCTTCGAGACTGCAAATGCTGGAGATGCTTGGACACTGACTGTAAAATAATACATATCCTGAGGGAATGCACAAGCCCTTCTCATTACTGGTGATCTGTCTGGGAACTGCTACAAGGTGAATTGCTGGATTTAACACCATTGGCAAGCCGGATAGCAATACTTACATGACACATCAACCCTGCCACCAATGCCCCAACATAATAATCAATGGCTAAAATTGATGGCTTTGGCAGTTGCTAAGGCAGACATTCTTTGCCATTGGAAAACAGCTACGGTGCCCACCTGCCGCACCTGGCTATCAGACATGCATGCTTGGCCTTGTACAAAACTATTATTTACAAAATCATTTATTAATTATAGAAATTTGAAGAACTATGAGGTACATTCCCCCATTTTTAAATATTCATGACTGATTCAGGTTCTTGGCACCTATCCTCTGTGCAATGGGATGACTTAGCTCAGTCATCACTTCAATTATTCTGATTATCTGGGCATATATGCAATTTGGTAGACACCAGCCGCCACCTCCATACTTGGGGAAACATTGGAATAATTGGGATTATATTAATACACTAGATCAAGCAGTGTAGGTCACGCTACACTCACATGACCTCCAAGGGAAGGGAAACAATGTGAGAGAAATAACAGGCCACTGTCTATGTTATTTATCATGTTTCTCATACAACAATGCTTATTGTCATTGTTATTACCCTTGTGGATGGGATGGGGGAGCATGTTTTGATTATCACTCCGTTTTCTCTCTCCTCTGGAAGATTTCTTACACTTCTCCTTATCTTTGCATCTTATGGAACAATGTTTTGGGACAATATACGCTGTTCTTTCTGTGCACGTGGTGCAATACATTTTTTATTTTGTGTGAAAACTAAAAAACAATTGTGATACAGAAAGAAATGAGGAAAGAAAATTCATAATGAATGGGGCAATTCCATATTCAAATCATATTTTATCCTCAACAATCTCCTCTAATTACACAATCTTCACCAGCTCTCCTCACTCCCAACATGCAGGAGCAAAATTCTCGACCTTTGCATTGTAGTGCACTCAACTTTAAAGTACCCATTGACATTTGAAGCTTGTAGGTCTGACCATTTACTTGCCACTTCTCTCTGTTCCATCCCCTAAAATCCAACATTTTACCTATGGAATCCATTATGCAGCTCATAAAATGAATCATGAAAAATCTTTGGCAGGCATCCTTTGACTTAAACTCTACAATATACATTTTTTAGTCCATTGCTTCACTTAAACATCCATAAACCAAACCATGCTAACAATGATTCAAAGACTCATTAATTAAAATGGGAAGCAGTGTTCGCAACTTTTAAAAGACCTGACAGAGTTTATGTCCATCAGTTCCCCTTACCAAGAAGGTGCTGCCTGGCCCTGTCTGTTTGCCTTATCTGTGCCAATCCTCTCTTCAGGCCCTGCACATTGGTGCCCCATTCCACTCAACTTCATTGAATTGAGGCCACCTAACCTCCTGCCTTTCTGCTTCCCTCTCCAATATTTTTGCTCTTTTCCGTATTTCACCTTCTGCCTTTCTGGCCCTCATTTCCATCTTCCCTCTGCTTTTACTAATTTTGCTTTTTGCACCTTTTACCACTTTCTTGCCCATTTTTCTCAATACAAGTAGAAAACAGGGCCCCTAAATCAATACAGAGAGAGATGAAGGGTAATTTACCAAAGGTATAAGGACATCCCTCTCTTTCATGGTAATATGGTAATATGCACATCAACAGATGAACCAAAGATAATACTATCAAAACAAAAGTCAAATTTATTTATGCTGAGCAAAAATGATATGGCATTTTTAGTACAGAAGGAAACTTAACAATAAATACAAAATAAAAAAATAAAAAACTTAAACAATTAATAACACAATCATGATGAACTAGAAGGAGAACACGCCATATAGAAAAACAACATTGATAACACACATAGACTCAGACACATCCAAAGATCGAAAGACAAGACAGAAAGAGACAAAAAGCAAGTAAACGTCTTCGCAAAAGCACATTATTTATATTAACCTAAATGTTGACAAATAGTATCAAAATAGATACATAAGGAAAAAACATACAGTTTATAACTATATATACACAATTATTTTATTAACTCATAAATGGAAAAGCAAACTGTTCATTGGCTTAAATGTCCATATATTCCACAATATTATTCCTCCTTTCTCGCACATCCAATAATCATATTCAAGAAAAAAATAGCAACAGAGATCATTCTGTATTCTTCCTAGTCCAAAATGTTTTCATCCAGTCTGTCGTGCAAGAAGTAGTTCACCAAATTATATCATCCAATCTGGTATGTAGGAAAAAAATGTAGTTGACGCGCGTTTCGGTTGATGTACACCAACAATATATTTGATTAAATGACTCCACCTTCCTCAGGGCGTTTGAAATTCCAAATCTCATAGAGTCTCCTTCATACCAAGTAAATCTAGTATAAGTACCTTCAAAAGGATATAATCACAAATAATGCAAGTGTCACGGTTTACACTGGGCTTACCGTCGAAGTTGATGAGAGTTGGGGAACGACCCCGATTGTGGCAGGTTCTGCTCTGGCCGAGGTAGGGGTGACCCCTTCCGGTAGCCACGGTGCTGTTTGACAATAGCAAGCCACTACAGTCCGTGCCGTCCAGAAGGAGTCCCAGAGGAAAAACCCCAAAAGGGTAAAAAACCTCCAATAGGAACTCCCTGAAACAGAAGGAGGACACAAGGACGTTAGAACTGAAGATCCAGGAGTACAGGAAAACTGGAGACGAAGACAGGTCAAGAATAACTGGATCCAGAAGAGGAAACCAGCCGGAGCGTGATTACCACCAAAGGAGTGTTGCAACGCAATGAGCTAGAAGCTGAATTCCCCTTATATACCCCTAGACAGGAAGTAGAAAACAGGAAGTAGAAACAATACCATCATGGATTGGGGAAGAGGTTATATCAATGAAAAAGAACATGCGTCTAAACAAAGAGAAACAATGCATGCTGGGAAGATAGGAAATGAGCAGCATGCTGGGAAAGAGAAGGGCATGCATAAAAGGGAATCATGTGCAAAAATCCGGTTTTTGCTTGTGTGGCCGGTAAGTGGTGGAAAAAGAGGGTATCTTAATACACCGAATGTACCAGAATGTAAAGCGCACTAAGGGGGTGATTCTGACCGCGGCGGACGGCGGTCGCCGCCCGCCGCCCGCCAAGCGGTTCCCGCCGAAAGACCGCTCCGCGTTCAAAAGACCGCGGCAGACATTCTGGCTTTCCCACTGGGCTGGCGGGTGACCGCCGAAAGTCCGCCCGCCAGCCCAGCGGGAAACACCCTTCCCACGAGGAAGCCGGCTCAGAATGGAGCCGGCGGAGTGGGAAGGTGCGACGGGTGCAGTTGCACCCGTCGCGAATTTCAGTGTCTGCAAAGCAGACACTGAAATTCTTTGTGGGGCCCTCTTACGGGGGCCCCTGCAGTGCCCATGCCATTGGCATGGGCACTGCAGGGGCCCCCAGGAGCCCCACAACACCCCATACCGCCATCCTGTTCCTGGCGGGTGAACCGCCAGGAACAGGATGGCGGTATGGGCTGTCAGAATCCCCATGGCGGCGCAGCAAGCTGCGCCGCCATGGCGGATTCCCATGGGCAGCGGAAAGTCGGCGGTACACCGCCGGCTTTCCGCTTCTGGCCGTGGCTGTACCGCCGCGGTCAGAATGCCCGGCGGAGCACCGCCAGCCTGTTGGCGGTGCTACCGCCAACCTCCGCCATGGCGGTAATTACCGCCAGGGTCAGAATGACCCCCTAAATGCGCTATCCGGGGCAGGTTCGAGACCTAGCTTGGAGTCTCATCTCCTGCTGCGTCTGCCCTTGCAGAAAAAACGAAAGAAGGGGGTGCGGCGAGTGCCGCAACCCCTGGCCTGATTCGCGGCTTCCCCCGCGGCCTGCTCGCAAGCCGCGGCTTCCCCCGCGGCTTGCCTGCTGGCCGCGGTGTTTATTGAATGCCGTGCCACGGCGGCCCGTGCTTGCGGCGCATCAGTAGGTCCCCCCCGAGGCCCCAGGTTTGTGAGGGAAAAGCCGAAAAAAGCGACGGACCAAAAGAGGGGCATGAACCGAATGGGCATCCTCCCAGGAACAGTCACAGTGATAGGGTAGCCCTTCCAATGAACAAGATATTGAAGGCGTCCATGGAAAAACCGAGAGTCACAGATTTCCTGTTTATAGCCTGCAGCTGATCGGAGATCACGATCAGCTTGAAACAACAGTAAACCTAAAGAAAGGACCATAAGAGGGCCAGATCTTTGAATTGCGGCGGCCATCTTAGAGGAACAACTTGAACAACAGTAAACATAAAGAAAGGACCATAAGAGGGCCAGATCTTTGAATTGCGGTGGCCATCTTAGAGGAATCAAGCTTGAACGCGGTTATCACGTTTACAGATTATTGGATCAATACCTACGGGTTATGAAAACTCAGTAAAGAGTGAAAGGTAAGGGAAGACCCAAATAATGTTAAAGCACCACGGCAGCCATCAAGGATGGTTAAAATAGAGCACAAGGATTCCAAAAGAGATTAGTTGAATCCCACAAGATGGACTGGGGAATTGAATAAGGAATGGACAAGAAAAAAGGACAAGAGGGACGAGGGATATAAATCAAATCAGTGGCAGCCATTTTAAAATAATAGACCAAAGGAGAAAAGGAGAAAAATAAGAGACAACGCAAATTACACCTTGCCTAAATGAGCTATGTACTAACACTAATTTAGAGGAGATAACAAAGCAATAAGAGAAGAGATCTTAACAAACAAAACATGCTATAAAAAGATCATGAAGAAAATATGAAAATATATAAGAAACTTATATAAGGAAGTCTAACTCATCATACCTCAAATAAAAAAAGATGAAGAAACAAAGAAAAAAAAAAGGAAGAATCCACAGTAGGGTCATATTGCAAATTGCTGTTATCTCATATGGCATTATGCCACAGAAGTTCTTCATTAAGTCCCTTTTTGTATGTATCAAGCAAAAACATCCCAAAAAACTCTTTTTTCTTTCTCAATCCTTCAAAGTCCTGTGTGTTCCTGATAATAATTCTTTCTAAAATCACCCATCTCATTTCGTTCTCCTGATGATTTTTAAGTGCCCAATGTATAACTATAGGGGCATTCGGTTTCCGGGTTCTAATGGATGATTTATGTTCTGAGAGGCGAATTCTGAGCTCTCTAGCAGTTTCTCCTACATAGCCTAGCCCACATGGACACAAGATAAGATAAATCAAATTCTTAGATCTACAATTAGTCATTTCAGTAAGTTGCACGTTCTTACCATTGTGCGTAATTTCTTTGGTCACCAGAGCAGTCTCACACGCATGGCAACTACCACATTTGAAGTTTCCTTTGATCTTGTCTGCTCCAAACAGGGAGCTTTGAACCTGAGAAGGGGGCGACCCTACTGATGCTCTTACCAATATATTTCGTAGGTTCCTGTTCCTTTTAAAGGCAAATAAAGGTCTGTCTAAATGTTTGTCCTCAAGACCAGCATTAAGAATGTGCCATTCATTATTGATAATTTTTCTTACTCTATCATTTAACGATGAGTGTTGAACCACAAAGACAAGCTTCTTCATATTTTTACCTTCTTTTGCTTGGAACAGAGCGTCACAGTTGTAATATCTCGCTCTTTTTAATGCGTCCTTGATAACTTTTTTTGGATAGCCCCTCTGACTCAATTTTTCTGAGATCACATCTGCATGTTTAAGAAACTCATCCGTTTCTGTACAATTTCTTCTCAGTCTTAGAAATTGTGAAAAGGGAATGGCTTTTTTTCTGGCTACTAGGATGAAAGCTATTGAAATGTAGGAGGGTGTTTCTTGCCGTCGGTTTCGTAAAGATAGTCATCACCAAATTGCCATTAAGATGTTTGACATATACATCTAAAAACTCCACCATTTCATTGTTATAGTTGATAGTAAATGTTAAATTTCTGTTGCAAAGATTTAGCCAAGTAAAGAACTCATTGAGTTCAACCTCATTCCCTTTCCAGATAAACAATACATCATCGATATACCTACACTAAAGGTGTATGTTCTCAAAAAATGGTGCCATTTCATTGTATATATCAGTTTCTTCAAAGGTACCAACATATAAGTTGGCTACACTGGGAGCGCAGGCCGCTCCCATACTTACAGCTTTGATCTGTTGGTAAATATTACCATCAAACTCAAAGAAGTTGTTAAACATGATCAACTCTAGATAGTTCATGATTAAGTTGTGGAGAGGATCGTCACCCATTTTCTGTAAATATCTCTCAACACACCTTAGAGCCTCAATCTGCGGGATATTGGAATAGAGAGACTCAGTGTCCATTGTAACTAAAAATTCCTGTTCAGGGTTAAATTGTAGACCTTCCAGCTTTTTTATGAAATCACCTGCATCTCGAATATATGATGGCAATTGAGTGACTAAAGTTTTCAAAAAGGTGTCAACATATTTCGATAAAGGCTCTAAAGCTGACCCACACATGGATACAATAGGTCGTAAGGGAGGATCCATCCCGTCTTTGTGTATCTTCGGTACACCATATATGATGGGAAATCTAGTATATTCTGGTGTCAAAAATTAAAATTCTTTTTGGCAAATTAAATCTCCTTCTAAGGCAATAGTATTCATGTCTATGATGTGTTTCTTAATCTTTCCTTCCGGATTTCCTGATATAGGTCCATAGAATTCAGCACAATGAAGCATGGTATATATAATATAATATATTGTCGGTGTACATCCACCGAAACGCGCGTCTGCAAAATTTCTTTCCTACATACCAGATTGGATGATATAATTTGGTAAACTAGTTCTTGCACAACAGACTGGATGAAAACATTTTGGACTAGGAAAAATACAGAATGAACTCTCTTGTTATTTTTTTCTTGAATATGATTATTGGATGTGCGAGAAAGGAGGTATAATATTGTGGAATATATGGACATTTAAGCTAATGAACAGTTTGCTTTTCCATTCATGAGTTATTAAAATAATTGTGTATATATAGTTATAAACTGTATGTTTTTTCCTTATGTATCTATTTTGATACTATTTGTCAACATTTAGGTTAATGTAAATAATGTGTTTTTGTGAAGACGTTTACTTGCTTTTTGTCTCTTTCTGTCCTGTCTTTCGATCTTTTGGATGTGTCTGACTCTATGTGTGTTATCAATGTTGTTTTTCTATATGGCATGTTCTCCTTCTAGTTTATCATGATTGTGTTATTAATTGTTTATAGGTGTTTTCGTTTGTTTTGTATTTATTGTTAAGTTTCCTTCTGTACTAAAAAGGCCATATCATTTTTGCTCAGCATAAATAAATTTGACTTTTGTTTTGATAGTATTATCTTTGGTTCATCTGTTGATGTGCATATTACCATGAAAGAGAGGGATGTCCTTATACCTTTGCTCATTTTTCTCTCCACTCTCCAGTCATCTTTTGCCTCCTTTGGACAGCTTTTCCACTCAGCTCACACTCTCTTGTCTCTTACTTACACTTTGCGCTATTTTGTCCTTGTCATTCTGATCCATTTTTCCAGCTTTTTCCTTTTTCACTGTGCTCTACTTTGCTCCCCGTAGCCTTCTTGTTTTCTTTATTTTTTTACTTTTGCTTTTTCCCCTTTTCCCCTTTTTCACCTTTTTCCCCCTTTTCCCCTTCTTCTACCTTTGTATTTCATTTGCTGCCTTTTTGTTGTCTTTGCCAGCTTTTTGACCCACATGCTCACCTACTGAGTCCTGCATCTCCACTACCCATGCCTGGCAGGCTTACTGTGCTGTGGAGCCACCTCCAGCATGCCAAAGGTGCACTAGAGGTAACCCCTAGTCTGGCACCTACCCACCAAAGAGCGATACGCTACTCAACTAAAGCCATCCATAATATGAACACCAGGCACCAATCGCTGCGCTGCACCTTGGCCACCCCACCTGCATAGAGGATGTGTTCTTCTGCAATATGAACCACTTCTCTTGTGCATCTCTCAGCAAACTCCTGCAGTCCCTTTTCCCTGCCTGTCATTATGCACATACAACACTCACCCAACCCCGCGCTCTCCTGAATACCCACTTGCTTGTCAAACACACGATCGAAGTCTGGGACCTCATGCACAATCTCTCCTCGGACCTAATCTTCCTCACAAGACATGTCTCAAACCATCAAATGGGCCACATATCACTCTAGTCATCCCCTGTCCACAAAGTTGGAGGACAGGACAGAATCAGCAAACACAGAGGAGGAATCGCCTTCATCCACAAATAAAACCCCAACTGCTCTATTTCACCAGCTAATTACAATGTCCACCACAAGCACATTGCCTTCAAGATCAGCACCTATAGAAACAGCACCCTGAGAGGAGCTCTACTATCAACTACCCAAACCGAGATTACAGTTTTCACTGCCAGATCCTCCATCCTCCCCTGAGGCCTCCACTTTAAACAAAGGAACTCACTTACACAAACATCATCAACCTCCTGGAAGACATGAGCCTATTTGGATTCACTCAATGAGTGAGCGAACACACCCTTGTAGTCAGACACCTCCTCGATCCTGTCTCCAACATCTTCCCAATCATCATGGAAGACAAACCGGCCTCCCTCACTTGGATCAATCTGCTTCAGCTTACATATACTCAACCAACACAGAACCACTCTCAACAATTACTCCCTGCACAACTGGTACAAGAACCCTAAGAAAATCTAGAACCCTGAACTTCTGCCTTGACAACTGCCACACCACAAGACCTTACCCACTCTCTCGAGGTTTAACATCTGGATCACCTCCTGTGCATATACACAGGCCTCACTCAATACCAGCCCCACTGCTTGAACCAAGCCATAAATAAACTGGCCCAAGGAAGACCTCAAACATTCCAAATGCCACTGAAAATAGCTGGAACACTGTTGGAGACACTCCCACAATAACAATAACAGAGATACGTACAAATCAGCCCTCCATATCTACCACCAATGACCCAGGGTCACCAAGTGTACTGCAACCACCAAACAGATTAAAAACAGCTCCAATAGCTCAAAACTAAATTTTCACTATATTAGAGGATCTCACATCACCTGCCACCAGCTCCACAACCATAGGTCCACCACAGGAACTCCTAATACGTCAGCAACAAAATCACCACCATTAACAACCACTTTGCATTCCAACTTCACCGCTCCACTTCTGTCATTCTATTAACTGACGAGAAGTATGCACTAAATCAACTATCTGGGAACTGCCACCACCATGCATCCAATGTACTTGGGAACCACCTTGAATCTGTGACACATTTCATCTGCCACAAAGGATTCAACACCATCTACACTGCCCTCACTCCAGTCCTCAATAAATCTCTTGCCACATCCATTTTAACATACTCCAGAAAACATGCCACCATCTTACTACTCCTAAAATAACATTCAGCAGATCCAAAGACAACACTGAACTACACACCCATCTCCCTGTTTCCCTACCGGGCCTCAGTCCTGGAAAATCTCATCAACAACTGACTGGCTGACCACATCTTGTACTCATCTCGATTAGGATACAAACCACACTACAGCACCAAGACAGGCCTCTGTGCCTCCACAGAGCATGGCTAAGGGAGACACAGCATCACTCATCCTTCTTGATAGCTTGGCTGCTTTTGATGCCATCACCAGCCCCATCCTCGTTCAATGCCCTCACACCACTGGAATAAGTGGACCTGCACTTAGTTGGATCAGTTCCCTTCTCACTGTACACAACAGAACAGTTAGGCTGTCCCAGTACTCTTCCTCTTCCAGCAACCTGATCAGAGATATCTCTAAAGTCTCCTCTCTAAGCCCTATGATCTTCAACATTTACATGTTGATCTACATCTCAAGAACATCCTCTGTTCCTACTGACTCAACATCATCTTCTTCACTGATGACACCCAACTTATTCTCTCCCTCTCCATTGGCACCACCAATACCAAGATGTAGTTCACCTACTGCGCGTCCGAAGTCCCAACCTGGACAAAATTAAAGTGACCATATTTGATAAAGACACTGCTCCCTGGTCTGGAGCTTAGTGGCCCTCAGACGTAGGACCAACATCAACTTTGCTGCACTCAGCAAGGAACCTAGGGATTATGATCAACAATGACATTTTGATGTCTAACCAGGTCAACACAGTCACCTCCACATGCTTCTAAAAGGTCAAACTCCTCAAGAACATTTTTAGATAGCTCCTGTTAAACACCTGAGGATCCGTCACTCAAGCATTGAGATATATCTCGCCAGTAGGTTTTACAGTTAGGATCAAGCTTCCATAGAAAAAGCGTTTTTTGACTTGCCTATATCTTAAGCACTGCTAGATGAATCTTAATGGCATTTTCCAAAAATCTAGAATCTTGTTGATGGTGGAGTGGGATCCTTCACTGGCTTGCCACCACAACTAGGTGGTGCCACCACTGTCCGTGTGGACTGTTTGGCTGAGGTGCTGAGCTGGGCCGTTGGGACCCTGCTCTTACGGGCAGGACAGGGGAGGGGGAGGGAAGAGGTCAAGTTGGGCAAGGAAAATCTTCTTAGGGATGGTGGGGCGGGATGAGGGAGGAGGGATGGGAGTGGCAGTTGAGGGAGTGGTTGTTGGAGGTGCATGTCTGCTAGAATTGGGTGCAGGTGCATGGCAGTGTGCTGATTTGGGGTGGATGGCTGTTGGGTGTCTGAATGCTTGTGTTTGTGTCCTTTTGGAGGGGGGACAGACAAGGTGGGAGAGGACACAGGGGACGCGTGCATGGATGTTGTGGAGGTGTCTGCTCATGAGGTGTATATGCTGCTTGGTGTTTGTGATGCTGGTGGCGGATGTTGATGCAGTGCATACAAGTGTGAGTGTGGACGTGACTGTGAGGGAGTTGGAGGAGGAGGGAGAGACAGTGGAGGTAGTGGATGTGGTTGTGTCTGCAACTCTCTGGGGTTTTACGTGAGTGCTTGTGGGATGAAGTGTGGTGCCTGTGTTTGACTGTGCCACTCTTGTGTGTTGTCTTGTGTGCATGCTTGTCTGGATGTGTTCATGGGATGGGTTGGGGTTGAGGAGACTGGTACTGGGAAGTAGTAGTTGGAGGGGGGACAGTAGGAACAGTGACAATGGCTGCCATCAGAGAGGAGGCCAGAGCCTGAATCGATCTCCGTTGGGCCGCCATACTACAGTGGATGCCCTCCAGCAATGCACTGCATTTCTGCATCTGGGATGCCAGCCCCTGGATGGCATTCACAATGGTTGACTGCCCTACAGAGATGGATCTCAGGAGGTCAATAGCCTCCTCACTCAGGACAGCAGGGCTCACTGGGGCAGGGCCTGAGGTGCCTGAGGCAAAGGAGATGCCCGCCCTCCTGGGTGAGCGGGCACAGGCAACTCACTGAGGGGCTACTGGGAGGGCAGTGCTGGTACAGGGGTGGCGGCTGTACCTATACTGGGGTGGTCACAGAGGTGTCCGCCACCACCAGGGAGCTTCAATCGGAGGAGGTATGTGAGTCTGTGTTGTCACCTCCTGTCTCCGCCGTGGTGCTCACCTTGCCCTCCGTCCCACTGGTTCTCTCGGCGTCAGTGGACTCTGCCTCCAGGGTCCAGTAGGATGCAGCTCCCTCTGTCGGCAGTGCCCCTGCTCCGTCACCAGATGGTGCTAATGCACACATTGACAGGATGACAGAATAAGAAAAAAGGGGGGAGAGAAAGGAAACACTGGGTCAATTACTGCACCAACATCACAGTTGGCATACACAGCACCGTCACATACAGGGATCAGGAATGAGCACTATGCATTGCACTGCCATTGATTTGGCTAAATGCTACTCCAAGATGAGGGCCGCACAATGCCAACTGCTCCCCTCCTGGGACCCACAAAGCCCTGACTGACAAGGAATGCTAACAAGCTAGGTTACCTACATTTGCCATACACCCATTACTCTTGAGCTGGATCACGCTGCAATGTCTGTCCTGGCATTAAGGGGCACCCACTAACTCACACCCACCACCCGGATCCCATGCCACCTACCAATTATTGTAGTAATGCCCACTGTACTCACCCCCTTGTGACTGCTGTGATGCCCTTAAGCACCCATCTAACTCTGGGTAGGCCACCGCCAGTATGCGGGCCATCAGGGGGGTCAAGTTCCTCTGGGCACCCCTTCCTCGTTGGGAGGCCATCCCCAGCTGGGCCTCCGTGGTCTTCCGTGCCTAGCGTCTCAGATCCTCCCACCGTTTCCGACAGTGGGTGCTCCGCAAGCCATAGACCCTCAGGGTCCGCACGTACTTGGCAATGACACGCCATAATCCCCTCTTTTGATGGGTGCTGACCTGCAGAGGTAATACAGACAGGAGGACACCATTGCACATACAATCCAGCCTGTCACACGTATGGCCCACCAGTCCTGTTTCCATCACCATTGGCACCGACGTCACCCGGCGCACACCATGTACACCACCACAAGACATTCCCCCCAATGACACGATGCTTGCACACACATCTCATGTATCCTTCACAGATGCATCGTGCCCAAGGTGTACTCACCTGTTGGTCTGGAGGCCCATACAGCAGTTTGTACTGGGGTAGGACCCTATCCACCAATCGCTCCAACTCCTTTGCAGTGAAGGCAGGGGCCATTTCCCCGGTCACACAGGCCATGGTAGGTTCCAGACACAGGTCACAGCAGCACACACAGTGTAGGTGTTCTGCTGTTGAAGGTCAGAAAACAAGTGAGGAATCTGATGGAAAATGGCGGTCACGTCCGCGGCGGTGTACATCATCACCGCTGGCGCTTATTCCTATTGCCCACTGTACTCCATAAAGCCCCATATATTATTCAATGAGGAATTGCACAGCGGTGCTAGACCGCCTTCCGCCACAACGTCCAATGTCGGTGGAGTTAACTCACTTCCACCTGTCCCTAGATACAGGACAGGCGGACGCCATTTCATGGTGGTGAACACCAATCATATCAAACTTAATTGGGTGACAGCCTAGATTAGCACATACTTCGCCATTCCCACTGTCCCATCATATAAATGCACTGTGTACACTGAGGTTGTGGTTCCATTGTTCAAATTGTGACAGCATACTCACTCTTGTGTCCCTTAGATACCTACCGCTGCGGATGAATTGGAGGAGGAGACAAAACACCATGTACAGACCCCTTGTGGACTTGGCTACACTGGAGGACAGGCACATTATACTCACCTATAGACTGGGCAGGGCCACAATCACAGAGCAGTGTGCCCAATTGGAGCCTGACCTGATTTTTGCGATAGTTGCTATAGTTGGTGAGATGTGCAAGTGCTATCAGTGCTCCATTTCCTGGCAACTGGTCCTTTCCATGTGACAGTGGGCTTGGCAGCAGAAGTTTCACAGCCAATGTTTTCAATTGTGCTGGCATAAGTTTTGTCTGCCCTGGTGAAACACATGTGCAGCTACATAGCTTTCTCGCAGGTGGAAGATCTGGCCACAGTGAAGGCTGGATTCTATGCAATGGGACATATCCCCAATATTGTTGGGGTGATTGATGGGACACATATTGCGTTAGTCCTTCCCCTTGGCAGAATGAACAGGTGTTCAGGAATCGGAAGAGTTTCTACTCATTAAATGTGCAAATGGTGTGTTTGGAGGACTAGTACATCTCCCACGCCAACGCAAAGTATCCTAGGTCTGTGCATGATACCTTTATCCTGAAGAATAGCAGCATCCCAAATGTCATGGCTCAACTCCAGAGGCACAGGATGTGGCTAATAGGTGAGCCCTGGTTCCCATCCAGTATATGTTGGTGTATGCGTATGGTGTGGCCCCTAAGGGTTAGTGTGTGGCTAACAGTTGTCCCTCGATATTTGCAGGTGACTCAGGTTACCCCAACCTCTCATGGCTACTGACCCCTGTGAGGAATCCCAGGACAAGGGCAGAGGAACGTTACAATGAGGCACATGGGTGAGCAAGAAGAATTCCACGTCCCTGCTAAGTATTCTAGGTCAGATTATGCCGTTGTCCTGAGTAATAGCAGTATCCCAAATGTGATGGCCCAACTACAGAGGTACAGGGTGTGGCAGGACAGAGGCTGAGGAATATTATAATGAGGCACATGGATGAACCAGAAGGATCATCAAGAGGACCTATGGGCTCCTGAAGGCCAGGTTCGGGTGCGTCCATCTAACAGGTGGATCCCTGTGCTACTCACCCGGGACGGTCTACCAGATAGTAGTGGCATGCTGCGTGTTGCACAACCTGGCCCTCAAACAGCATGTCTCTTTTCTGCACGAGGAGGAGACTGGAAATGCCCCTGTGGCTGCAGTGGACCCTGAGGACAGTGAGGATGAGGAGGATGAAGATGAGGACAACCGAACCTCAGTTATACGTCAATACTTGCAATGACACACAGGTCAGACAGTGCAACTGACCATTTCTCTGACTATTGATGTTTTATGTGTGGCTGTAGCATGATGGCATTAACTTCCATTGCATCTCAACTTACTGTCACCTATGGATTGTCATTTTACAGATGTTGGTGAGATAACAACTGTGTACTGATGTGATGACTACAGACAGCTACAGGTCATTATTTCTATGCCCTCACAGTGTTCAGGTCATTTGTACTACTGTAGATGCGACTGTTTCCATAAATGCACATTTTCAACACATAAAATACTAGTAGTCAAGTTGTGTTCAAGGGTGTTTATTGTAGTGCTATGAAATTGAGGGAAAAGTGCAATGGAATGGGGTGATGATGGCGGAAAGTCCAGGCTATTGTTCCAGTCTGTTTGTAGCACAGGTCCAGTATCCAAGGGGCCAGAGGAAGGGGAGCAAAGACAGTTCAAAGTGGACAAGGTGACAGTGTGGGGCCCTAGGGGGACAATCAGGAGAGTCCCATTTCCTGGTGGTGGTCTTGGCAAGTGCCTCTGGCTTCTGTCTTGGTCACAGGGAACATTTGCAGGGTACTTCACCTTCTGCAGGGGGAGGGGTGCTGGTGGCCTGTGGGTCTGTGGCAGGGCCTCCTGCCCACTAGCTGCAGTGGACGCAGAGGGTTGGTCAATGGGCTGGCTTGTGGTAGGGGCCCTCTGGTGTGCTGTTGCTTCCCTCATGATGTTGGCCATGTCTGCCAGCACCCCTGCTATGGATATAAAGATGGTGTTGATGGCCTGCAAGTCCTCCCTGATCCCCTGATCCCCTGATCCCCTGATCCCCTGATACAGTTCCTCCTGCAGCTACCTGTTCTCCTGAACGTTGTCAAGGATCTGGCCCATCGTGTCCTGGGAATGTGGTTAGGCTCCCAGTATCTCGGTGAGTGCCTCCTGGAGAGTCGGTTCCCTGGGCCTATCCTCCCCCTGGTACACAGCGGTCCTCCCAGTGTCCCTGTTGCCCTATGCCTCTGTCCCTTGAATGGTGTGCCCACTGCCACTTACCCCAGGTCCCTGATTGTCTTGGGGGTGAGGTATGGACTGGGGTCCCTGTACAGGTGGGCAGACTGCTGATTGACATGTCCTGGGGACAAAGGTTTGGGTATGCTGTGTGGGTGCTGTGGTGTTGGATACTGATGGGAGAGGCTCTGTAGTGGACTGTGAGTGGGCTAGGTGACCGACTGTCCAGTGGTCCCTGATGGGCCAGGTTGTTGGTCCAGATCCTGAAGTCCGGAGTTACTCTCATGACTGGGGGCATTCATCTGTTGGGGGACTGGATAGTCGTGGCACCTCCTCTCCGCTGACATCGGCTAGGGCACCTGTGGGGATGTAACTGATGTATTATGCTTCATGTCTGTGACATATTGTAAATCCCTGGCTTCCCCTCTATGGTTGCTGTTGCCTTGCCACCTTTGTTTGTGTATGGTGATATATTGTGGGATTTCCCTATGATGTGCGTGCTTTAGCGATTGGTGTCCATGCAGGGCTGGGAGGGCTGTTCATGCATTGGTATGCCATGCAGGATTTGGCAGTTGGGTTTGTCATATGTAGGTGCAGTGTGTGGGATGGTGTGGAGTGATGGGAGTGAGGGTGAGGGGTGTGATGGCATGCAGGTATAGGGGGTATTAAGTAGTAAATACTGACTTCCCAGTGTTCAGTCCTCCGGCTACTCCAGTAAGTCCCTCAGGATGCAGTAATGCCAAGATTTGTTTTTCCCATGCGTTGAGCTGTGTTGGAGGGGGTGGAGGTCCACCGCCAGTCCCCTGTATGGCGAGCTGGGGCCTTGCTGCCACAAAATGTACCTTCCCCAGTGGGTCATTCCACCTCTTCCTGATGTCGTCCCTTGTTCTTCGATGCTGTCCCACGACGTTCACCCTGTCCACGATTCTCCACCATAGCTCAATTTTCCTGGCAATGGATATCTGTTGTACCTGTGCTCCAAACAGCTGTGGCTCTACCCTGACTATTTCCTCCACCATGACCCTTAACTCCTCATCAGTGAAATGGGGCTGCCTTAGTGGGGCCAAGGGTGTTGTGTGGTGTGTGTTGGTGAGATTGTGTTGAGTAATGTGGTGGGGTGTGTGATGTGGGTGTGTGAGGGATATATGGGTGTATGTTGTGTGTGGGTCTAGTTGTCTCTGTGCTCTTCGTCTCAATCTCCTGACAGTAACTGTTGTTCGTAAAGGATTGTGGGTAATGTGGGTGTGTGTTTTATAGTGTTGTGTGTGTGTGTGGTGTGTGTATGAGTGCCCAGTGTGTGTTTTCAGTATTGGCCAATGTGGTGTTGTTTTGTATGTGGGTGTTCATTCTGAGCGCAGCGGTATGTACCGCCAATGGTTTACCGGCATTGAATGTCTGCTGTGGTGATTCATAGGTCATGATGTGGTGGGTGTTGTTTTGTTGGCGTAACGGTATGGGTGTTGGTATCGCCACTGTAGCACTGACCTTTGGGCTGGCGGATTTGTGTATTTGACAGTATTCCATCGGATTGGTGTGTGTGTGTGTCATAGTATGGGGAACAGATATTCGCCACCGCGGCCGTCACCATGGCGGTAAGCGGGATTTACTGCCAATGTCACACTGAAGGCCTAAATGTAACGTGGGCATCCCCAGTAAATAATATTCTTCACATAAACTGAACATGGAATGGTGCCCAAGTGGGCCTAAAGAACACATGCAGCCGGAGGTCAACAGTAACGTGAACCCAAGAGTGAGGTCGCAGTAAGCTCTGCTATCACTTGTCAAGCAGTCAGGTAACATCTCCACAGAGATCCCCAATACCACCGGTGTAAACAATAAAACAACAATTAACACCAAAGATTGCAAGAAAAGAAGGTCAGAAGAGTTTAAAACTGTTACACAGTTGTAATTTAACCCAAGGGTGCAGACAACTCCTCATTCATATTCAATCCTGAAGGATGGAGTGTGTTGAACCTAATGGTATATTTAGATTCCAAACCTTGGCAGAGATAACACTCTGTCACCACCACAGATGTTGGGGGTAACCTGATCCAATACAATACATTTTAAGACTACTACTGTCACTAGAATAGTGTTCCTCAAAGTGTCTCACCAATAGATACTGCCTATCCTGGTGGGTGATGACTCACATGTGCTTTGAAATATGCTTTTTAGCTTTATCGACAGAACTGTCAAAATATAACAAATTGCACCGACATCTCAATGCATATGCACAGAAATCTGTGTTACATGACAGACCCTTCATGATCTTAAACTCACGTTTAGTATCTGGCGTGGTAAAGGACTGTCCCTTTTTACTGGATTTACAAGCCTTCTAATTGGTGCATGGTACAAAGCCAGGTGTATCTATCCTACTAAATGGCTTGTGCATTTTAGTAATCAGATTACTGCACAGCTTGTCTTTCAATTTTTTTTTCTTCTGAAGGTGATGTTGTGTTGGGTAGAAACTTACTTGGGTAAAGTATCCTCTGCATGCAGAACATACCAGTGGTTTCGAAGGATACCACTACCCTGTTGACCTGACTATTGTAGGTAATGATAAATCTGATGTGGTCTGCTCACTTAAGTGATCCCCTCGGGCTACAAGTGTATTTGCTCTTTTAATCAAATCTACTTTCCTCATAACAGCAGGAGATAGGGTTTTGGTATACCTTCTCTGGTGAAATCTATCCAGCATCACTGCCTTTTCTTGCTCAAATGCAATATCATTGCTGCAATTGCATCTAGCGCTGATAAGTTCCCCATTTGTGATTCTGTGAATAAGACTTCTGGGGTGGCTGCTAGTGGCAGCCAATATACTATTGCCCGCAGTATTCTTGCCAAACAATTTGGTTGCAATTGTGTAATTGCAGACCTCCACCAGTTGGAGGTCAAGAAACTCAAGTGAGTATTTGTAAATGTGATATATATCTCTCTATATATACATATATATATATATATATATATATATATATATAAATACATATATATATATATATATATATATATATATATGTATATATACATGTATTTATATATATATATATATATATATATATTTATACTGTGTGTTTCCTTGTGCCTGGACAAAGTTAAACCTCAACGAAGACCTATAATGATTATGAAACACGTGTCAGGGGTTGCTTTTATTCATTCCAGGTTGGCTTGGATGGCTTTTTTCCAATTCAGAGCTGTAATACTGTGCCTGAGTGGTAAAAGGCTTTTATCAACTTACAGCTCAGCATGGCTGGCACTATGCTAATTCTATGCTTTAAAACTTTGATTAAAAAACAGACATTTGAGGTGAGCAGATTCAGCTGCTGAATGCTAAAGAGGAGCTCCTCTCCACCTAAGCTTGAGAACTACTCAGAGTCCTCTACTTCCTTTTTTAAATATGTTTATATATATGTATATAAATATATGTATATGGAAGGAAATGTGCAGTGCAGGGGCTGGATTGTTATTAGGGTTGGCCACAGGGCAAGCCCTGAGGGCAACCCTGCTGTGCATGAGCGAAGTCTGTGCACAGCATGGGGTATGGTTGTTATAGGGGTTGGCTGCAGGGCAGGCCCTGCTGCAAACCCCTGCTGCAAACGGATGAAGGCTGTGCAGGCTGTACACAGCAAGGGGTTGGGTTGTTATAGGGTTTGGCTGCAGGACAGGCCCAAGGCCATGTGCAGCGCAGGTTTGGGTTGTTATAGGAGTTGGCTGCTGGAGTGTGGCTACCAAGCTACTGTGGTTGTGCATGGTGGTGGTTGGATTAACGTATAGCAATAAAACTACTTTACATTAAAAAACATTTGAAATGTACTAAAAAAACAAAGGTTACAGGGATGGTATATTCAGGAAGTAGAATTAAAAAAACATAGAAATTCACCTAAAAAACAAAAAGGGTACAGGGACGTTATAGTTAGGCTCACATTTTACGCATACGAAACCATCAAAATTCACCTGTTGTAGTTAGTTATTTCAAGTACCTATAACTTGCGCCCTAAGGTAACTATAATTTGCCCCCTCGCCAAATACCAACAAATTGCAGCAATCATGACATCTTTGATAACATCATTGATAATGTCACTGGAACATGTGCTGTAAAATTATTGATCAGATAACTGTGTATGGTGGGGGCGCAAGTTACAATTACCTGAGGGTGCAAGTTATAGTTACTTGAAAATACTCTAACTATAACAGGTCCATTTCTATGGTTTTGTATGTTTAAAATGTGAGCCTGACTATAATGTCCCTGTATCTTTTGATTTTTTAAGTGAATATATATATATATATACACACTCATATATATATATACATATATATATATGTATATACAAAAAGTTGAAATAAAATAATTTTAACATTATTTCCTATGCGGTTCTATATTAAGTCAATGCCATCATTATTTTCTGTGGGAAATTGCTGCAGTAAGATATCCGTGGTTGCCCATGTGTGATGCTGAACTTACTCCAGGTCTGAGTTGGAGTACATTTACTACTTTTTTGTGCCCTCTCTGGCTGAAATAACTTTAGAAGTGCAGTTTATACATAGGAATGAGCTTACTCTTCTGTGCATAAGTCTATATCCCTCTATAAACTCCTTCATAACTTTCACTTAACCCTTATCCTTATTTCCCCCTATACCACTCCCATTTAGTAGTCAGCCACTTCCACATCCCTCCCACATTTACTAGTGAAAGATAGACATACATGTGCAAAGATATCTGCAGTTAAGGTGGAGATCTCCTCACAGACAAGATAGGAGAGGCGGGGTGGATGCAAAGTCATGTAGGTGTGTGAATGGCAGTTTGTAGTATGAGAATAGTATTATTGTAGTACTACTAAACATAGTACAAAATACAATCTGTAAGTAGGTCCCTAAGTATACAATCTATTTTGAAATCCTTGAGCTTCTTCTTAAACACTGAAGTTTGTTAAGAATTTCCTGGAAATATGTTAGCAACAAAGTGTACATTTATTGTTTAGTTGTGTGATATATTTTTTCCAAAATATAGTTTTGTTTTTTTAAATAAATAGAAGTTTTAATGTTTTCAAATTTGCTTATAATGTCATACTTTTCAATTGCAATGTCACCTTTCAGCTTTAATAAGAAATTCCAGTGAAGTAAAACCCCCAACTCAGATAAACGTAGATGTAATAATACACCTTAACTTACTAATTAGCTAAACCATTTAATGTAAAATCTTTATTTTCTTATATCATAGCTATCAAACAGGCAATGTGAAAGGGGCAAGTTTGATAAATTGTTTCCATCAGAGATTATTTCATTGTTTGTTTGGATACATAAATAACTAGAAAATGTAATCATATTATATCTAATTTGCAAAATTTAGCATATCCATGACTCATTCATTTAGGGTGCTAAGAATTTTATACAGTAGTTATTTATATTTTATGACGGTTTCTTAGAGCTATTGTGTAAGAATGCAATACAAAATCTGGCATTCATTTTTCAATGAGACCTTCTTTACTTTGATGGTAATTATCCAGTACAATCGAAAAGTACTTGCAGGTTGCTGACTATTAATTGATTGAGATTCTTTGGAGAAGGGTCATACAGCATTGCCCTGGTAGCATTAGATGTCCGCCATCTTATAACAGGTTCTGCTTTACTCCATGTCCATTCCTTTTCAAAATGATTTGTCCATTTTATGTTTTACCTTGGATTAAAAAGCTTAAAGGTTGCTTGCATTTTATTTATTTCCTCTCCATCATGGTGGAATTCTGCTTTGTAATTTCTGTTGGTTTTCTTCCAGGTTTAATGTATAAAGGGAGACTGCTTTATTACTTTAGCTGGTGGCAACTTCACATGTTCAAACATGTTGCTCATTGCAAAGAATTTTCTGGTTCATGCACTCTGCCTCAATCTTCAGAAGGTTTTTTTCTCTTCAAAAGTCTTTACATTTCCTTCAGTTTGATTCCTTTATTTTCTCTTGATCCATTTCCCAATCTTGACTAGAGCTGGAAAAGAGAAGCTGCAAGCCATATCTTCACTTATGAAAGTCTACACCTGGAGCAAAATAAAGTCCTGCCATAGTCCTGCCATAGTCAGGAGGACAGCAACTAATGTTCTTCAGCCATGGCACTTGTACATGTAGCTCATTTTCCGGCAAGTCACAAATCATTTTTTAAGCTTTTTCAAGCACACATATTGGGTCTGTCCTCAATTCTGGGCTCTTAGCATTGCCCAGCCAGAGCCACTGTGCTCCCACAGCACTGCCTTGTTTTTTTCAGCATTTTGAAATTTCTTTGAGTGACCAGATGTGGAGTTGCTGAATTCCGGATCCTCTTCCATTTGTAATGAGGAACTAGTTTCTTAAGATGTCTTAACATTTACCCTAACAGCAATTGTGTGCAGTTAGCATAGTGCAGAACATTTGGTTGCTCAGTTTTAATGCTTTTGCAGTCTGTCAGTGAGTCTCTCTATCTATTTCCCCTGCTTGTATTCAGTCCTCAAATTGGTCTCCCAGGCTATTTTCAATTTGTCAAAATACCAAATCCCTTGTGATTTACATTTTCAGAGACATATGTATGGTTCTTTAGGAGAGTATACAGTTCCCTTACAACTTAATGTACAATATATTCTCAATGTCTTAAGTCTCTGGATGTACATGTGAAGTGTATGGAAAACAACATAGATGCATTTTATGCACACATGCATGTATAATATTCCAAAATAGAAACATTAATGACAAAGAATGCAATGACTAATCATTGACTCATAAAATCGAATTGGAACCTGGTAATATTGTATTCTAGTACTGGGAATTGTACACATGCAACTAGAAAACTGCATACTATGCAGACTAACCTAACTTTAGATACTTTTGATCATACACTATCAGAAAGGAGAGGAATGTCTAAACATTTTTTAATTTAAAGAGGCTGTTGCAATTTCAGTTATCCACAAATCAAAACGTATGTATTCATGTTGATTTTAAGTCATGATCATCAATTTTTTAAATGTTAAAATACGATTCATGCAGGAGTTGTTTCAGTGGTGATGTTTGTGGCTTCTGAAATGCTGTCATTCCAGTATACATATTACTCATATGAGACTGGGTCTGTGGGTCTTTAAAACCTAACCTGTATGATGAAGCTGCTCTCACATATATACATTTCTGTTTATATTTTCACCCTGCCTGACATAATGTGTTCCAGCAATGGAATTCAATTTTGTATTGTTTGTGAAACACTGCTGAAAATGTGGCTTCCAAAATCAATGAAAGAAAGAATGTGGTTACACACAACAACATTTGACAATAAGGCAAAAAAGGTATGCATTACATATATTAGTTATAGAGGTTTTACACTTTAAAAGTGGTGTATATGTATAATGTATGAATGATTAGTGCAATGGTTTTATTTGTAGTTGCATGTTAACATGTCTCATAATAATGTTGTGAAATATAATTGAGTAGGAAATGTTTGTTTAATATGTTCAGCCACTTGCCTGCCAGGTTCAACCCCCACCCTCCAATATTCTTCTCAAAATGACATAAATGAAAAGTTTCTTGTGCTAGTATCATGATCCTCCCAGTTTTCAGGAACAGGTTGCATCAACAAACTGTTTTTGTTCCCCACAGCGTTTCTATTTTTATAGGAGCCAGTTCAATTTTCATAATTTTTGTGGCTTCACCATACTGGTAGTTTGTGGTGGAGAAATGTGTGCAATCCATGAGTGTTTCCAGAAGGCTCTATATTCCTGAAAAGTAGACAGAATGTTGAACTCAAGAGGTCCTTTATGTAGATCCCTAAATGTTTTCATAACAAAGCTAATTTTTTTAAATAAAACAATAATGAAAACAAGTAGACAAAACAGCAATTGGTTACAGAATTAATCTGTATTTTCCTATCACCAAGGGCAATTTACAGGGCAATTTACAAAAGCAATTTCTGTATGTCTGTACAACTCTTCTGGTGATAAGGATGTATATGGTTTTGTAAATTTTCTAAAAACATGCATGCCAACAACTGAGCTACAGCTTATAATGACTTTTTCTTGTGTATCGACCATGCAACAACTCATATGGTAAAATCTTATGCAGGGATCTCCAACCTTTTCTGTATTGAGAGCTACATACATCTCATGCATGTTTCCCAGAGACCTCCACACCCAGTTTCCTTGACTTGTAGCCTAATTTCCAAGGAGCCAGATACTATGGTCCTGATTTATACTTTTTGGCGCTGAATTTGCATCTTTTTTTGATGCAAAAGTGGCGCAAACTTACAAAATACAATTGTATTTTGTAAGTTTGTGCCACTTTTGCATCCAAAAATTATGCTAATGCGGCGCAAAAAAGGTATAAATCAGGGCCTATGTTTGAATGGAATACTTAGAGGTCTCTAGCTAGAAACAATGATAAGTATGACACCAGATGTATTGTCTTCGTGCTTCAAGACTTTTCAACTAACCAGTGTCATAGAAATGGTCATTATAATGCAGCTCAAGTAAAATACAAATAAGAAAATCAAACTTACCTTCAATGTGGTACTGAATGGTGTCCTCTAATGCATTGTAATCTGGTAGTTTGAGAGGGCATTTCTGAAGAAGTCATTAGTAGTCGCAGTATATGCCAAAACTTTGCTGAATCGCAAGTATATAGATTCAAAAGGATGTTACTCTTCTATTGCAGCTCTGAAAAGATCCCTATCTTAGTTAATATATAGATGAGCTCAGCTTCAATCTTGTTTTATGCATCTAGAAGGTGCATGAAAGAAAGTGCTGCATCTGCCTTCCACAATGCATTCTCTGAGAAGGTTACATTACATTTCACTTTAAAGTTTTTATTGCACTTGTTATGTTGGTAATTTCATTTTCATTGCTTCTTTTACTTTTGCTTTGTGCCAGTAAGCATTGCTTTGTACTACAACTAATACAAAAGTTTGAATGATGCTGAGGATTCTTCTCTCCAGATTCATATTTCTTGGTGTCAGTAAACAATGCTTTGTTCTAGCTCAACCAAAACAAATCTCTGAAAGATGTTGAAGATTATTCTCTCCGGCTTCATTTTGCTTGGTGCCATGAAATCTTGCTTTGTTCTTGTTCACTCAATACAAAACTTCAAGAGATACTCTTCAGCCAATAAAGACATTGAAACATGCATAAAAAAACATTTCTACCAAATCAATGAAACATTTGACACTGCCTGGCTTCTACCAATCCTCTGTTATCTGGGGTATGCCTGATTTAAATGATCATCAGTCAGGTGTGTTCAAAACTTAGATTTGACATAGTTCATATCAGAGAAGACTGATTCACAAACATAAGTGGATCCCAACATGAGTAAACATGTCATCACAGCTAAAAGAATGTTCTTTACAGAATTCACAAGGCTAAAAATGATGCCAGATTGAATTGCTTTCGATTCAAAGTCATTTTGAAGAATGACCATCTCAATCTCCATATTGGTAGAGTCAAGGTTAAGAACCACACTAATTTGTTCAGAAATGTCACTAATGTGCAGTTACATAAAATGATTTAAAGCATATATCACACAGGTATCCAGTTGCTCACAATCACTAAATTAGTTATTGAACTATTGATTAAACCTCATCTGGAGGCTGCTGTATTTCTCATTGTCCAGGAGGTCAGCCTCAGCTTATTTTTCTGAAATGTTTGGGAACACAGATGGAAAGTGCTGCATCTTCGTTTTCTGCAAATGCTGTGTGAAAAGTTTAAGTTTAATTTTTAATGTTTTCACAGAACTAAACATGTTGGATATTGTCTTGTTTTTACTGTGTAATTCACAGTTAATTTTTCTATCACATTTGTCAAAAATGCAAAATCAAGCAACCACTCAGTTCTTGATAACTGGTGATATCTTCATTTCTAGACTTTATGAAATGTTTCACTACTGGCAATAGTGAAAGTTTTCACTTCATGGTAAGCAATCGGATCTGAGTGTGCAGTAAAAGGTCACCATACTCGGAATAACGTGAAGCTTTGGTGCTGCTTGGCCTTTGCCCAAATTGAATTAATAATTTTAACAACAGGAGTTATTACATGACCAAACCCTGTTACCTTGGTGCATATTCTCTGTTGATGTATAAAGCAATGTAAGTTCAATAATGGAGGGAAATCCAGTTCTGCTTTACAATTAACAATGAAACAATTATGACACCATATCTTTGCAGTCGCACCATCAGTTGTTATTGTCACAAAACTTTCAAATGGGGTATTTTGTTTAGCAAAATATTTCTTCACCTTATTAGAGATGCAGCTCTGCTAGTTGTGGTTTTAAGTGGCAATAATATAAACATTCTTCTTCATCTATGAAATTTTCAGAAACCATCCTAACAAACATTGCAAACTGGGCAATATTGCCTGCTTCAAGGGATTCATCACACTGAATAGAAACATTTTTGTATGCCTTTACATTCCACCCTACCTAGTGTACTATGTTGGCCGATAATGCAGATACCCTATTTGCAATAGTATTGATGCCTAACTACACATCTAAAATGGGACACATCATTTGAGAGCTATTTTTTGAATATTTGAATAAGGACAACAACATTAGAGTCATTGTATCTTTCAAAATAGCTCCATCTGAAATTGTTGCTTTGTTCTTTATGAAGGGCCTTATTATGAGTATGGCTGTCCATGGATTGCTGTACCTGCAGTGGGGGTAGGACCACCGCAACCTTGGCTGTCCGACCTCCACATTACAATGCGGTGGTCAGACCACCCGCACTCCACTGCCACTACCAGGATCAGGGATCCTGACAGGTTGGCGGCGGCACAAGTCATGGTCAACCACTGCAGTGTTGAGTTCGGTATGGCCATATTGACTTGCAGGGAACCCACCATGGAAAGATGGGCAGAAAGACAGGGGTGCAGCTACAGGGGGCCTTTGCACTGCCCATGCCCCTGGGCCGTGCCCGCATCTGAAAGCCTAGTATAGAAAAGCATGATGTTGATCTGTGTGATGCTAATTGCATCTAGTGCACTTGCTAGGAAAAGATAATAAGAATTATTAATTTGGCGTGAGTCATAATATAGTAGCATTCATATGCCCAAGACCTAATCACATTTGTAATGAAGGCATGGCTATGGAGTCCAAATACAGTTAAAATCAGGATGACTTTCCCCACTGGGGAAAGAAGTCACTTGATTAAAGTTCTGCCCAGCTTCCTGGAGCTCAATGACAGAATTCTGACAGGAGTCAGACTGTCCTGTGTGCCTCTAACAGACACAGCACCAGAGCCCCAGGCCTCGGAAAAGCAGCAAGCCAGGACCCAAAGCAAGTTTTTGCTGTATGGATGTGCAGTGTCCCTAAGCAGGGCTCTGTGCAGCATAAGACAGGTGGCACAGCTTCCATTATGATGGAATTTGGTGGTCTTAGACAAAAATTTAATGATCTTTACCTTCTAAAGAACAGCATTATACATTTAAATTTTCAACAAAGCATTTAATGATTGTAATTCTTTTTCCCAAAACAAGGTTGCCAGCAACTCAGAAGTTGTGTGAAGGCTACAAGGAACTCATGAATGACCAATTGGAGACAGCTGATCTAATGAATGACAAATGGGTATGAAAGAAGCCTATACATTTCTCAAATGCTGCATAAATTACTTCTTTTGTGGATCCCTTAAAGTTTTCCTGACCATACATCCTTGCAAATCTCAAACTTTGGCTAAATAAAATGCACTTACTTACCTAATCGTGTGAGGGAAAGTTATGGAAACTGTGGTGACGCACAGAATTCAAACATGCAGCATTTACACACTTATTCCAATAAAAACAGTATTCTACTTTTTTGGTGGTCCCTGCATGAGCAACACAAAAGGCACCAAAACACAATGTGGAGGCATCAACATTTCATGTAAAAAAATGAACTGATATGGCAATGCGGGTAGCTGTATTATTTGGACCCAGGATCAGCCGCCACCTAGCAAAACCTATCAAATTCAGATAGTTCTAAAAACTACACACCCAGGGAGTTCCAGGGGATATGCTGTGCATGGATCCCTTGATGTTCTTTTACCCACAATGACCTGCAAACCTCAACTTTGCCTAAAATCATGCATTTTCCTCACATTTCAGTATTTAAATCTTCCAGAATCTGCAAGGATCCACAAATTTACTATTATGCAGCATTCCAACTCTTGTCCTGATACAAATGTTACGCCACTTGTCTGGCTGTGTCTAGTGCCCACAACATGTACAAATCAAACAAAGGACAATGCAAGTCCTTCTTGAGGACCCACATTGTCTATCTTGGGCATTCTGAAAATGTTGGAATCGAGTTAGACTTCATTTTTGCAATATTGATAATCCAGCAACAAGCATGTAAACATATATCAGTTTGTGAAACGTAAATGATAATCCCAATAAAAAGGAATACCTCTGACAATAATCATCAAAGGGAGTGAATTCCATCTAGATACCAGAGATTTAACTTTGTAAAGTAATGGTTTATAATTTAAATCCTAAAGACCAGCTAAATGTGATGCTATGATGCTTTGACTAGAGCACCTGGAACACAGTTGCTTAATATAACATCACTCTTCGATTATTAATTTTATAGTCAAATAGTTTTTAAAGCTCAGAAATATTATTTAAAAAAACTCTGTCCTGTATTTTATTGTTAGACTTCAACAGAAGCATTATATCATTCATGTATAGATTGATTGTAGCCATTTTCTGTATAGGAACATTGACGGCTTTATCAGTACAAATTGCAGAAGTGAGCGGTATAAAATGCAAATAAAATTGGAGATAAAGGACTGCTTTGTCTAGTTTCGTCATTAACCCTAAAAGTTCTAATAGCTAAAGAAATTAAAATTAATCTGGACTTAGCATCTGTTAAGATTTTTTAAAGCCTTCATGAGGAGGGAGGGAAAACCAAACATTTTTAGATACAAAAAAGTCCCTCCCAGCACACCAGGACAAAAGCCTTCTCTGCATTTATTAAAATACCATTGTAGGAATATGTTTGGCATTAAAATCTTCTAATGATTCTCTTAAGTAATTTGTAATAGCATATTGACAGGCCAGAATAAAACCATCTTAATCCTTATAGAGCAATTTATCGATAACTTTATTCATTTTTTAATTCGGTTGGTTATTGTTTTATAGCTATATTAAATAGACTAGTTGGTTGGCAGGAATTCACACCTTGGGGATTCTTGCCATTTTTTCAAAGTAAGCTAACTGCTGCCATGCCAGAAACCTCCCTGAATATCCACTTTCTTCATACGTTTTATAAAATAAGCTCCTGTTTGGATAAGCTTTCTCATAATAATATTCACAAACGGTCTTGCTATGCTTTCTTTATGCAAACACGATTTAAATCAGATTTTTATTTAGGTATTTATCACATGTGTATATAACCTGCGTCTTTATATTTTTATAGGACCTACTTTAAGTCACTCACGTCTATCCTGGACTAATATATGTGCTCTTAGGTATACCTGAAAAGCGTTCCAATAATAGGGCCAATGGCTTTCCCTTCATTCTGGAAAAAAAATATTTTCTGAAATGCATGCCTTACCTTACAATTAGATCTCCACCGCTATATTGAATAAGGGTTCTTAAAGCCTGAAGCAGTTAATTGTAGCGCTGAATTGTTTGAAAATTCATTTGGATAGTTCAAAAGTTGTGCAAAGTCAAAAACTGATGATATAAAAGAAATCAAAACATGCAGCGGGATTATCTCTCGCTGAAGCATAAGTGTATTCTGTTTTAGTTTTAAACCTTGACCTCAACGTATAACTTAACCTAGGCTGTCTGCTGCAGGAAATTAAGATCTCACAAAATGTTTATTGATGTGCACGATGGACTAGGGTTCGACAGGGGTCGCTCCTGCAACCCCTGGCTTGTCCCTTGCAACCCCTGATAATTCCTTTACGACCGTTGACCTCAGAGGCTGCAAAGGAAGCAACAGGAAGAGACAAACATGGCACTTTATGTTTCTCTCTATAAAAACAGCTTCCATTGACAGCTGGGCACAGAGCAAAGCTTAGACATTTAAATGTTTCAACTTGTCCAAGCACCTACATTGCTAGACTGTTTCTCGACTGCCGACTTGTGATGCTTCCCAGTGTTCCTGGATCCCAGCTTTCTTGTAGTTTGTGACCTGCATTTTTGCAGAATGGAGCATTTTGCAACCTGCCAGGAATCACAGCAATGCAGTCCCAGTAGGTGCTTCCATTTTACGTTTTGCATTCAAAATAAGGTGTGGTTATCTTGGGCAACTTTCAACTTCAACTTGTCCAAGCAACTACGTTGTTGCCTGGCAACACCTTTTGATGACCCCAGACCACATTGCAAGTCTGCTTGGCCTGCAGACTGTGGATTTTGGTGTGTGTCTTGCTGGCCTGTGATGCTTCCCAGTGTTCCTGGATCCCTGCTTTCTTGTAGTTTGTGACCTACACTTTTGCCGAATGAAGCATTTTTGCAACCTGCCAGGAATCACAGCAGTGCAGTCTCAGTAAGAGGTTCCATTTTACTTTTTGCATTTAAATCAGTGTGCACGTATGTTGTTCCTGCAACATTACATAGATGTCAAGGGATGATAGCTAAATTGTGTATAAGGGTGACATTTAATTGCAATATTTCTGGCACTCTAGCTCTCAGTTGTATGATATTGGTGGGGTGCAAACTCTGCACGCGTATATTACGTTATCCTACGGTAACGCTCACTCCACCAGTACCATCAAATATGAGTTAAACCTCTGTAATTGGGAATAATTGTGCACACTAGGAATTGCATTTACTTAACAGTTGTTCTGAGCAGCTAGTATATGCACAGGGGATTCAGTATGGAATGCTGCGGTGATGGGAATGGTGGAAGGGGAAAAGTTAGATGTTGGCTGGTGGGAGACCTCTACTTGCTTCTGCCAAACGTTGCAGTCCTTTCCTATTGCGGTTTTACCAACAAGATTTTCCACCTGGTAAAATATGGTCTGTTGTCACAGCAAGTGATAAATCCGGGTGCCGGAGCAACAGCCTACTCATAATTGTGTGGAGTGAATTCCAAACAGGAAATCTGCTCAACCCAACACACAATCAGGGCCTTTGAGTGACACTTTATTCCTGTGGTTTGAGATGTTCTGAGGATGAGGTTTTAAAAACTTCATAATGTTTTTAAACTTGTGGCAGCTTCATGAACTGAAAAACCAGTGGGCATTGTTTACAAAATTAAAGGGAGAAGAAAAACAGAACCTCCAAAACAGTCAGAGACATTTGTGTGGCCTCAGCCTGCAGCCTTCAGTAAATTAGTTATATAACACAAAAGGTATGCCCTAAGACTTCATGTTGCTAAAACAATGCTCCGGTTTTCCTGCAACTGGAAATCCCACCCTTGCAAGTCAGGCCTTTTGGTGTTGGGAATACTAATGGAGCTACTTGTAAGCAGGATTTCTTTTAACCTCATAAGACTTGTTTTGATTTGAAGCAGTTAATTGTGAGTCCAAAATAGAGATGACAAAGCAACATGGAAGACTACTGTGAGGTCAGGAAGACTTTCCATGGATGTCAGTGAAGGTCACCAATGACAGCAGCTTCTATCCGTTGCTTGTACCTTGCAATCCCTGGCACTCCCCCTGTAGCCCCTCACATGTAAAAGTAGTCCCAAAAACAAAAAGAAAATGGGGCGCTAATGAGACCTGTCTACTTTCTACTGCCCCACCCAAACCGGAACGTTTTAATTTATTAGACTGTGCAACAAAACCTCTAAACTTATTTATTTTTCAAAATATGCATTCTGAAAAGTAATACACAAGTTAATGAATTAAAATTATGATATACTGCAGAAGTGTACCAACATCACCAAAGCTTCCCCCAAAGTAATGGTTACCACTGTTCAGTGTTGCCCTTTTATGCAAAAGCAAAAGACACTTTCAAATGCAGGAGGCAAGGAGCACTGGATAGACCACCATGTTTTGCATGGCCGTACGCAGACGGTATTGAGTGTGACAACCCATCTGCATGAACAGTGCAAGTTCACTTTCTCTGCTGGCTGAAGATAACATAAATTCCAGCAACACAAATCTCTGAGGGTCTCATTGCAAGTCCCAAAATAATCCTAATGGGGCCACTAACAACGGTCACCAGATTAATTGTCGATACAAGAGCCAAGGAAACTCCGTGAAGCCAGTGCATTTGGCTCAGAAATTTCAGCAAATGATACCTTAAATGAAATGACTGGGTGAAAGTTTGTACAGAAACAGGGAATCCCCACAGGAATAGGGTGCAATATTCCTGATTGCCTGAGTAATTCCTCATTTCTGAAGGTACCATCAGTCTACACGCTCATAATGCCCAGTAGTTACACCTAACTCACCGAGTTCACTATGCCTTTGCAATTCTGATGTGCAGGGAGCCACTGTCATAATGCTCTGAGTCTATGACTTGCCTTTGATGCATATGGGGGTGCATTGAGTGCAACATACCCAGATCCTGAAGCACTGTGTCCCTGAGATGATGAGGCATCCTGGCTCACATCTTTCCCCAGACCACAGTGCCTTTTGCAGATATCAAACTTTTGATTTCTTAGAGTAGTGAGATGTGAAACAGGAGCAAGAGTCAGCTGAGATAGAAACTAGGAAAGGTGGAGAGGGGGTGAACCAAAAATGATCTATATTTATTTGTCGAAGAAGAGACAGAACCCACCTGATAGAGATATGAGAGAATTAAAGGGAGAAATGAAAAGAAATATGTGGACAATAGTAATGGGAAGTGGTAGTGGGAGGGAACAGGTAATAGTAACTGTGAGAATAAGAGAGAGGGAGAAATTGGTTATAACAAAGGTGTGACTAAGAGGTGAACTGGAAGAAGAGATGGCAACACAATCAATCAATCAATCAAGAAATTTGTATAGCGAGCTACTCACCCGGAGGCTCTCAAGGCGCTGGGGGACCGCTACTGCTCGAACAGCCAGGTCTTGAGTTGCTTCCTGAAGGAGAGATGGTCTTGGGTCAGACGGAGGTGGATGGGGAGGGAGTTCCAAGTCTTGGCTGCCAGGTAGGAGAAGGATCTTCCTCCCATGGTGGCTTTTCTAATGCGTGGCACGGCGGCGAGGGCGCGGCTGGTCGATCGTAGCTGTCGGGTGGGAGTGTAGAAGGTCAGGCGGTTGTTGAGGTACCTGGGGCCCAGGTTGTGGAGGGCCTTGTGTGCGAGGGTGAGGAGGCGGAACGTGATTCTCTTGCTGACGGGGAGCCAGTGCAAGTCTCTCAGGTGTCCGGAGATGTGGCTGTGTCGGGGATGTCAAGGATGAGGCATGCGGAGGCGTTCTGGATGCGTTGGAGTCTTTTCTGTAGTTTGGCCGTGGTTCCGGTGTAGAGGGTGTTACCGTAGTCCAGTCGGCTGGTGACGAGTGCCTGGGTGACCGTCTTCCTGGTTTCGGTGGGGATCCATCGGAAGATCTTTCGGAGCATGCGTAGGATGTTGAAGCATGATGATGAGACGGCGTTGACTTGTCTGGTCATCGAGAGGGAGGAGTCCAGGATGAAGCCCAGGTTGCGTGCGTGGTCCGTTGGTTTGGGTGCGCTGCCCAGGGCAGGGGGCCACCAGGAGTCGTCCCAGGCAGAGGGTGATGATCCAAGGATGAGGACTTCCGTCTTGTCTGAGTTCAGTTTCAGGCGCCTGTTCATCATCCACTCGGCTACGTCTTTCATCCCTTCGTGCAGGTTGGTTCTGGCGGTGGCTGGGTCGTTGGTGAGGGAGAGGATCAGCTGGGTGTCGTCGGCGTAGGAGATGATGTTGAGGTTGTGATGGCGTGCGATGGCTGCGAGGGGGCTCATGTAGACGTTGAAGAGGGTGGGGCTGAGTGATGATCCTTGTGGTAAGCCGCAGATGACTTCGGTGGCCTCGGATCTGAACGGGGGGAGGCGGACACTCTGGGTTCTTCCGGCGAGGAACGAGATGATCCACTCTAGTGCCTTCTCTTGAATTCCGATGTTGCTGAGGCGCTGCACTAGGGTGCAGTGGCAGACAGTGTCGAACGCTGAGGAGAGGTCCAGGAGGATGAGGGCCGCTGTTTCCCCGTTGTCGAGCAGGGCTCGGATGTCGTCAGTGGCTGCGATGAGGGCGGTCTCGGTGCTGTGGTTGGCTCGGAAGCCGGACTGTGAGTGGTCGAGGGATCCATTAGTCTCGAGGAAGGCGGCAAGCTGTCTGTTGACGGTCTTCTCGATGACTTTGGCAGGAAACAGGAGGAGCGAGATGGGGCGGTAGTTCTTGAGGTCGGTGGGGTCTGCTGATGGTTTCTTCAGGAGGGCGCTGAGTTCGGCATGCTTCCAGCTCTCCGGGTAGGTGGCGGTGTTGAAGGAGCAATTGATGATGTCCCGGAGATGGGGTGGGATGACGGAGTCGGCCTTGTTGAAGACGTGGTGGGGGCATGGGTCGGTTAGTGATCCGGAATGGATGGTGTTCATCGTATGGATGGTGTCTTCGGTGCTGACCGGGGTCCAGGCGCGGAGGGTGGTGTTGGGGGCGTCGGTTTGGTGGTTGGGTGCGTGGTCTGTGCGCCGAAGCTGTTGTGTATGTCGGCGATCTTGCGGTGAAAGAACGAGGCGAGTGAGTCGCAGAGGTCTTGTGAGGGGGTGATGTCGTTGTTTCCGGCGCTGGGGTTGGAGAGCACTTTGACGATGCTGAAGAGTTCCTTGCTGTTGTGTGCGTTGTTGTCTAGTCGTTCTTTGAATGCTGTCTTCTTGGTGGTGTGGATCAGCTGGTGGTGTTTACGGGAGGCGTACTTGAGGGCGGTCATGTTGTCTGTAGTATGTTTTTTCGCCAGGCTTTTTCGAGGGTGTGGCAGTTCTTCTTGGAGTTCTTGAGGTCGTTGTTGAACCAGGAGGCTTTCTTGCTGTTGGGCCTGATGGGAACACAGGGTGATGTAGAAAAACTATTAATGTGATGAGTATGAAATGAGAAGCTGGTGGTTAGGGGAAGATGGGGAAAGAAGGCAATAAAAAGAAAACAGCTATGTATGTGAAAGGGATCGTGAGGCAGAGCTGTGAGAGGTAGAGGTGGTTAATGGAAGAGACATGGGATAATATGATAAAGGTATAAAAGATATCTCTATTTTATAATTGTGGGGTTTATATCTTTACTGATGTACTTTCTGTGACATCTTGAGGGTCAAAGGTCACCTGGCATCATTGCTGGGAAGACATCAACAGTCATGTGATGTCACTTCCTGTGATGTCACTGGGGTCAATGAGAATGTGATGTCACTTCCTCTACCCCTGGCATTCAGGTGAATTGACATCCATGCTGTGTACTGCTGTAAGTCTTTGAAAAAGGCTAGTTAATGAATCCTAGTTATCTTCTACGGAAGCATAAACAGATGACAATGTTGTTAAATCACAGCCAATTGAAACATTTTCGATTTGCAGACCTTTAGCTGTGACTATGGCTACCGCTCTATGGTTTGCACATGTTGAAGAAAAACATTGAAATCCTGGCAATTTATTAGGCATGGCACAATTTAAAAGTCTGCATGTTTGGAAATGGGTCAACTGCGGAAGAATGATTGATGTATTGTGCATAAAGAGCCACATTTCAGTTGCCAGCAATTGATGCCTAATATTGAGCTTGTTTACATTAAATACATATATTTTTAGATTATCTATTACCATGATAAAAGCCCTTTCTTAAATAAATAAATACATTATTATTACCAGAATAAATGAAAATCCAACAATAAATTGTTAATACTTAATGCATTGAAATATTGGCAAGCATGCTAAACAGCTTTTGTAAAGTAATTTACATATCCACATAATGTGGCATATCAGCGAATACAGTGATCCAGTTTTGTAAAGTGGTACGTTCATATTCCCCACTAATTGAAAAGTGCTGATATACCCCTTCCAATACATACCAACCCTCTCGTATAAAACATTATTGAAATGCAGTACCAATCTTCATTAAAAAGCACATTAACACTCCGAGAAATCTGTATATTGACCCATTGACCCCAGAACAGAACTTAAGAGTCCAACTGGCACCATGACTTAGTGTCATTGCCCCCTGTGAAGTACCGGGTTTTTCAGAACCCAGTGGTGCCAGGGAACACACCCTAAGACTTCGAGTCCTTCCTGTTTCAGACTACAGAAACACAGAGTCTTCTTGGTGAAGTCAAAGATCTTGTTTATTGGCTGCAGCCAGTAACAGGTATCCTAGAAGTACAACACGGTGTATATTCTCAGGAGACTGCTGCTCTTGCAAAGCTAACCTTCTCTTTTATACAAAATATTATGCTTTGGGCAAACATTCCTTATTTTACAGTTGACCATTCACATATTTTCACTACAAAGAAATAGCAGGGTTATGATGACAAGCCCATATTTCAGTTTGTCCAGCCCTCAATCAATTACCCGGCAAGGCTCAGTACTTTCATCAGATATCAACGGACCCCCAATATAAACAGGCACCTCCTCCTTGTAAAGCAAGTCATAAAGAAAGGAACAGGGACAGGTGCGTGTAAGATTAGGCATGGTTTGTGTGTGATGAAAGGTTTTATGATGTGTTGTGCCTTTATACTAATCTCATTCGGCCACTGGGAAAGAAACTGGCCGAACAGGTTTTGGCTTCAGGCAGTGGAGTCAGCTTGCCCAGGTCACAGAGGAGTCAGCAAAGATGTACGTGTCCTTCAGACTCGTTTTCAGCATTAGTCATTGGCCTATGTAAGGGCAATCACAAAATGGCCGTCGTTTAAATGGAACACGAGGGTTCAGGACGGAAACTCGGTGATTTCGTTACCCGAAAATGAATACAATGCTTGTGCATACTATTCTAATCATTCCCGGTCTGCTGATACCAAAATCGTTGTGATACGACGACGTTTATAACACGGGTCCAGAATTTTCAGTACCACACCTGTACTCACTGTAAGTCTCTCTCCACCGTTAGACATACATGTAAGATTGTAATCATCATGCACCTGGTGTGACACATTATTCAACCAGGTCTGTGCTCCTTTAACCCAATAAACCAAACAAAATTGCCTCTTGTGTAGAGCCTGAGCACTATGGAGGCTTGATCACCAATCACACAAAATTGCAATAACATTCTTAAAACACCTGTGCCTAACGGGCAGTTTCTACAGTCATAGCTAAAAAAACTTCTTAATGAATACTCATTTTGGGTTTCACAGGCCCTTTCTATAATTGCTTTGATGAGTTTCAATTCTTTGACAAGGACTAAAAAACAAACTGTAAATGTAGCACATATTACAATTTCTGAGGGGACTCTGTGTGCCTGCATTATTGTAGGATCACAAGTGGATACTGGAAGAACCTGTGCCTTTATAAATGTCTCAACAAAATATTTGACACCAATGTTATTCTCTTTATGGTCTGGAATGCCTGCGATTCCCAGACTGGAACATCTCAAATACATTTTCAGCTCTTCTTGCTTATTCTGAACAAAATGAATTATTTCTGAAGCTGTCCAGCTTTATCTGTTACTTTAAGCAGTTTGTCCTCACATTCTTAGATATTCAGCCTATTCCCTCAACCTTATCCAATATTTTTGTTATCTTATCATCCATTTTATGTAAGCACTTCTTCACCTGTACTGCAATGTCTAAGCAATATTTGTTTAATCGCTCCCATCTCAATGTATCTTCTAATATTGAAATAAACATTGGTTCTATATTTTCAGCTTTCTTAAAGCCAAGTACTGACTAAATGATCTGTGCAGTAGTTTCTGCCAGATTTTCAGTTGGACCTTCCTCACTCAATGTCTGCAAATGTGACGATAACTGAGATACATCTATGATCAAAAAGAGCAAAGCTGGACAAATAAAATCTGTTGTCTGGTCCTTTTTATTTAATTCAACTTTTTAGAAACTTTTGCAAGAAGGAAACAGAGGAAACGTTTCACTTGGAGGTTTAAAATACATACTCAGATCATCTTGGATCATCGATAATTGGAGGTTGCTAGCATCCTCACTCATATCATGAAGTAAAAAGCAGTCAGCATTCTGATTGAGAACGTGTACAGGGGAGCTACAAACTTAAATTAAACCTAGTGCCTCTGAGCAATCTGATACATTTGCTCATATTACCCCCACCTCTGGTTCTGAAAAGATCTTCCCTTCCACTGTTAAGGATCCAAGTCTGGGGTCACAAAAGACTAGTGTTAGGTTCCTTTGTGTGTGCAAAAAGCAAGACCCCTTTAAAATGTAAGTGCTGCATACATCTCCACTCTCAACCATCCTAGCACGAGGCCCATCCTGTCTTCACCTAATCCCCCTTTGTGTCACTGTATGGAAGGAAAACCAAAAACACAGGGCCTCATTACGACCGCTGCAGGCAAAAGACCGCTAGTAACGGAGGTCTTTTGCCAGCCATATTAGGAGTGTTCCGCTGGGCCAGCGGAACACTCACCACAAGATTGACGCTGGCTCAGAATTGAGCCGGCGGCAATGCTGTGGTGCTTCGGCTGCGACAGCACCTGTCTCACATTTCACTGCCCGTAATTCTGACTGTGAAATGCGTGAAGTGGCTGTGCATGGTGTGCACTGCCCATGCCATGGGGGTCCCAACACCCCCATTCCGCCAGCCTTTTACATGGCAGTTTTTACTTCTGGAAACAATCATCCTGGGACCAGTTTCAGGGTATCACCCTTCCTCAGCCAGGCTAGCTTGATTCCAGTTGTGCAGTGAGCATGGGACCTCTAACTGAACACAAATGATGAAATAAAAATATTGATGCTATTACAACAAAGTTGGAAAGTATGTGACATGTTTTCACTGGTAAAGTGCACAGAGTTCTAATGCCAACTGAAACAGATTCAGTAACATAAGGCACAAACCCAGGGAAGACGCTGCAAAAAAGTGCAGAATCAACAGGGACATACACCACTATTTTTGTAAGCAGCAACCAAAAACATTTTAATCCTTTAAACCTATTATCTTTGAGATATGACCATAAAGCAGAGTAGATGTAGATATGCACTGTGGCATTATGAAATTATTATTTGCTGTCTCAGGTATGGTTCAATTAAGGGTAAAGGACTAAGGGGGTCATTCCGACCGTGGCGGTAAAAACCGCCAGGGTCGCGGATGACGGAAGCACGGCCAACAGGCTGGCGGTGCTTCCTGGGCCATTCTGACCGCGGCGGTAAAGCCGCGGTCAGAAAACCGGGTCCGGCGGTTTCCCGCCGGATTTCCCCCGGTTGCCCAAATCCACCATGGCGGTGCTGCAAGCAGCGCCGCCATGGGGATTCTGACCCCCTTCCCACCACCCTGTTTCTGGCGGTTTTTACCGCCAGGAACAGGATGGCGGGAACGGGTGTCCAGGGGCCCCCTAACAGGGCCCCAACCTGCTTTTCACTGTCTGCCTAGCAGACAGTGAAAAGCGCGACTGTGCTACTGCACCCGTCGCACACCTGCAACACCGCCGGCTCCATTCGGAGCCGGCTTCAGTGTTGCAGGCCCCTTTCCCGCTGGGCCGGCGGGCGCTAACTTGGCTAGCGCCCGCCGGCCCAGCAGGAAAGTTGAAATGGCCCCAGCGGTCTTTTGACCGTGGAGCGGCCATATGGCGGTTACCGCATGGCGGGCGGCGGCCGCGGTTAGAATGAGGGCCTAAGTCCTTATTTCCAATATATTTTTGACTTGAATGAACAACAAGGGAAAAAGTGTACATTCAATTGGTCACAAAGGGAAATGAAAAATGTGTCTAACACACTTAAAACATGCAAGGCTTCCAGAATTGGAATGTGGGAGAGGACATGGTTGTGCCAAGAATAAGTTTTAAAGCATTACAGATACATAGACGGATGCACTCCAGTAGGCACTCCCCCTACAATAGCATTCTTCAACTTTCAGTGTATCCAGACCAGATGCATTGAAATGCACATGAACACAGAGGTAATCTATTACCACTGCCTGCAGTCTAGCACCTCATGCAGGCTTGATTAGCAAACCATTAAAACTGCTGTATAGTCTCATTTCTACTTGTTCATTAGGCTGTTTAAAATCCATCCGCTGTGTTCTGCTCCAATCAATTATGTAGTGGGGGTACAAAGCCTACTGCTATTAGCAAGTTCACGTTTCTCCATTCCTACTGGTGATAGCAGCTTTACCACACTTCGGCCCAGGTTTACTATATATACATTTGTGGTGCAGCCCTGACACAAAAACATTTTTGGCAAAGCCATTTTCCGTGGCTTATAAGTACAAAGTAACAGACAGCAGCCCATAGTGCTGCTTTGCATTGCTGCCATGGGTAGAGCATGGGTGTTCCAATGCCTCCATCCATGTATTTTGATACAAACCCAGATTTACAAATGTGTTTGCACCAAAATGGTGTGTCTATCTGACAGAGGTGTAACAAGGAGAAATGTATTCATTCCTCCTAGTTTCTTCCACTTTCCATGTGTGCTGCCCATAGAAAGAGGAATATACTTAGTTGGATTGCATTCATGGAGAATGGTGTCCTTTCCTGAACAATAACAATCCTGCCAGTAACACAGACACCCTTATGACAAGGAGCAAGTGTGCCTGGATTGCCAGTAGGCAGCACACAGAGCGCCAGAACAAGGAGAGAGCAGAAATGATCCATATCTTGGTAAATATTGACCATTTCTGCTGTCTCCCTTTCCTGCAGCACCGCAAGTTCCATTGTGCCGCACGTTGCATGAAATAATAATAAATATGCCTCTAAATATTGGACTTTCACACACTATGCATGTTATTAAAGAGAGGCCAACAGTGCTGACCTTGCACCTTCATTGTCACCCTCTCACAATGGGAAACAGAGACCTTCATTTTGTACTAAATGAATACCATTTGCAGTGGGTGACTACCCAATTTTTAGAACCTGGTCCTAGGTGTAAATTATAGTGCTTTTTATATTATGAGTGATTGATTCACCAAAATAAAGCCAGACATGCATGTGAACATACTGATGCTATTACAACAAAGTTGGAAACGATGTGACTTGTGCTATGTGCCTTAGCCTAAAAAAAGCAAGTCATCTTTATTGTTACATTATTTAAAATTGTTAAAATATGCACGAGAAGCAGGTTAAAACACTGTATAAGAATGAAAGTGCAAGATGGATCACAAAGTGCAGGTGCAGTATAAAAAAGTAAAAGATAATTCATTGAATGTGCTAACAACTGGTAGCTAAGAATAGGCAGTCTTTAAGAGATGCGTGGAACTAAGATCAAAGTGTTCAGTGACTACAATTACATCACAGAAGGAGAGGTAAAATAGTACATAACTAGCTAACAATTATTTTTTTTGCTTGCTGTAGGGCTCTCTCTACTCCTAGGAGGTATATAACAGTTAACGAGATTGTTCTTGGGTCTATTGAATATAAACTTGCCAAAATAGCTTGCCTATATAGACGCATTCCTAAATGGTTCCAGAGGGGGTGCAGCCATTTCTGTTGAATGTTTATGGTAGAGCTGCAGAGGCAGATGGAGTGCATCAGCTCTTCAGTCACAAGACCATATAGCTGACAATTCTTTGCCCTTTCTGTCCTCAGCGGGGGCCATTGTGCATATAAAATGACAAAACCCCAAAGCAACAGTGCAGAAATCTGCTCCTAATCCTGTAATATAAAGATGCCCCAAGGTATTGCTGTGGTCTTAAGGCTTTGTAGATGTTAAAAATAACCCAGGAATGAGAGCGATTTTCAAGAGTTGCCCTACTGTCTAGTGAAGAAAATATCTTCATGGTTTTGTTGATGGCTTTTTTTAAAGTGCCATGGTTTACAGCAGCCGACCAAAGGTCAGCCAACAAGAAAAGAGCAATTGGTTCATCAAGATAGTCTTGTGCTGATGAACGTGACCTTTTCATAATGTCCTCCTATATGTGATGGTGTATGTGCCTCTGCGGTTTTGAGCTTGTGGAAAAAAGGACAAACGCTGCATGCCTGGTGTGGGACTGTTTTGCCAACACTAACTCTAGCCTAATCTGGACTGGTGATGTATAACTGGGGAGCTGAACAATTTGTGTGTATATATTATTTGCTCCCACTTACGCAAACCTTTATATGGGCTGGTGGGAGAAGGAGATAGCTTGGTCTGACTCCAATAGTAAATACATGGAACAAGTGATACTATGGGTCAGATATTGATGATCTCTTTCTCATTTGGGATGGTGATGAAGGTTCTCTTGTACAATATGTCAACATATTGAACAATAACGAGCTTAATATCCATTTAGATTTAAAATATAGTGCCCAAACTATAGAATTTCTTGATGTCCAGATTTCTGTACAAAAGGGCAGTTTACAGACAACTATATTTCGCAAACCTACGGCTTGTAATTCAATTCTGCATGGCAATAGCGGTCACCCGAAAGCTTTGAAATGGAGCATTCCATATAGTCAATTTCTACGGGCTCGTAGAATTTGTTCCAATGATGAATGTTTCAATACTGAAATTGTCACCATGACACAGAGATTTCTGGAGAGAGGTTATTCTTTAAAGATCCTTAAATATGCACATTTGAGGGTGTTGAACATGTCCAGAGAAAAACTTCTCTTTAAATCTGGAGGCACTAACAATCAGGATCAAAATGATGGATCTCCACCTAGACTGTTTCTCGAATTCAATTCTCAACATTCTCAACTAAATAACATCATACAAAAAAATTGGCATGTTCTGAGACATGATTCTGCCATAAAGGACAGTATAGGTCCTCATCCACATATAACATATCGTAAAACTCAATCATTGGGTGACCATCTCACCAGAAGTCTATTTAGCTCCAAAGCTAATTCATCTTGGTTAGCTAAGAAAAGCCTTGGCTTTTGGAAGTGTGGGCATTGTAAATCTTGTTTATATGCACAAAACACTCACACATATACCACATTTGAAGGTAAAATCTGTGATATAACTGACCGTATCACTTGTGAAACTGAATATGTCGTATATGTTATTGAATGTGGCTGCCATAAAAAATATGTATACTATCAACACAAGAGGGACTGGGAGGTTAATGGTCCAGTGTACTTTCTCCCTGTGCATGAACCTATAATAGAAATGAGTACACTGTTCCAGAGTAAATTGTCAATGAGGACGAAAGGTAGATTGAAACAAGGTATTGTAGGAGTGCCCTCAAGCATCACAGTAGGATGCTAGGCATCATCATCGGGCTGACTCCTCGTCAGACCGGCACTGCAACGTCTGACGGGCCACCATACAAGGGGTGGTGGCACTTCAACCGAAAAGTTGTTTAGCAGATCAAGTTGAGTCTGCAGAACGTTCTGACAGAGGAGAAAAGGAGAGTGAGGGATATAAAATTGGCTCTGAACACCTAATGCCTCAATTTAATGTTTTTAAGTAAGGGTCAGGCCAAGATTAAAAGAAAAAGTAGGAGTTTTAAGGGAAATAATGTTGCCTATACTCCTGAAAAAAGGAAAGGAGGAAACAGTGTTCACTCCTAACACTTGGTCGACATGTTTCGCGCCTACACGGTCAGAGATTGATCCAATGGCGCTTCATCAGGACCGTAAATTGTAACCGAATGGAGCCGGCGGAGTTGCAGGGGTGCTACGGGTGCAGTAGCACCCGTCGCGATTTTCACTGTCTGCAAAGCAGACAGTGAAAATCCTAATGGGGCCCTGTTAGGGGGCCCCACGACACCCGTTCCCGCCATCGTGGTTCTGGCGGTGTAAACTGCCAGAAACAGGCTGGCGGGAAGGGGGTCGGAATCCCCATGGCGGCGCTGCAAGCAGCGCCGCCATGGAGGATTCTCTGGGCCAGGGGTAATCCAGCGGGAAACCACTGGATCCCCTTTTCTGACCGCGGCGGTCAGAATAGCCCTGGAAGCACCGCCAGCCTGTTGGCGGTGCTTCCGTTGCCCTCCGCCCTGGCGGTCATAGACCGCCAGGGTTGGAATGAGGGCCTGAGTGTTCTGGACGTGATAATGTAATCTCTAAAATCAAAGCCCTTTCCACTACCTCAGTATGCCATGACTTTGGCAAAAACAATAAAAAAATGACATCATTCATGCTGAAGCACTAGTATGGGCTAAAATATACTGGTCTTCTCGAAGTTGATTCAGGAATCTAAAGTATGGATAAAGTAGAACCGGATGGTGCTTTATAGAATTCATTTTAATGGATCTCATATGTGGTAAAAATTCTCCGGAATCCGTAACATTTTATTGATGTTTTAAAAAATTTAAACGCGTACTTATTTGGTTACCATATGAGCAAGTACATGCAAACATTTAGCTTGGTCTATTATAAATGTGTGTTGTGAAATAAAAGAACGAAAAGAGCAATACCTATGACGTTAAGTACTGCAGTTTGTTACCTAAAAATGCGGGGCCAGGTTTTCCCAAGTCATTTATGCTAAATATTTTTTGATCCCTAAAAAATAGCGTATTTTATTCCCTTAGACACTCAACTACAGGCGAGAAACTTATGTCCACAGGTTTGGTGTTGGATTTGAAAGTCTATTGTATGCCTTAAACTAGGAATCATTTAGTATTGTAAACTGCTCTCTGACAATCCATCAAATGTGTGAAACACAGGCTGTGCTACGAAAAAAGGTGCGAAAGTTTATTCAAATGAAACATCGGCGTCTTTTGTGGGTGCCCTTGTGATTAGTAAAATAGCACACGTAAAACATTTCCCGCTTTACCAGCCAACCATGGCAATAGTCCTGCAAGAAGTCAGCCGCTGACCGAATTCTCAAAAGTTCATGTTTTTCAATGTATGTGACATGAGGGACATTGTGGAACCTGAACAAATAAATTACAGATCCTGAAATACAAAGCCTGGATCTGATAATGTGTATGTATACGGGTGTCACGAACAAAGACATCTTTCAATTGAGCGTGTGTGTTCACATTGCATTGGGGTAAGGTAAAATGATGGGGCCCTCCCTACAGAATAAGAGTGCCCCTGAGTCTCCCATATCTCACATATATTATTTGGTCTTGGGCGAAAAGGCCTCTTCTGAAGTTTTTGGGAGCCTCTGTGCAAAAGGGGCTGCAGGGGCCTGCGTTCCCTCTTGGTTCACAGAACAATTTCAGGTGAATAGAAAATGCAAATGCTGTAAATACCAACATTGTTCTAGCTTTGTGGATATTCACAAACAATTGTAAAAGATTTTCCACATTTAAGGGCACTTGAAAACACGTCTGGTAGAATCGGGCCCAAATGGTTGCTGATTGTGGGAAAGAGCTTAGAATACCCATTAGTTTATGGGGCTACAGGGAAAGGGGATGGTTCATTTGGAAAGTTACTTTTGTTGTGAGGTAAAAAAAGGACATGACATTTCAAAGCAACACATATCCTATGGCTAAATATGTATTGTATTGTATTGTATTGTAATAGTATTTATATAGCGATTACTACCCCTGACGAGGCGTAGAAACGCTTTTCGGCGAGTAGCACGCTACTCCAGAACCCAAAAGGAATTAGTGGTGGATTAGTATAGGGAAATATGAGTACAGTTTTAGTATTATTATGAGTTAGTTTGAAGCGCGGATATGTGAGTTTGTTAGTTGGATTGACTGGAGTAATGGAGGGGTGGAGGAGGGAAGAATCCAGAAGTGTTAATTGGGAGTTTATGGTAATAGGATTTAGGCTTGGGATGAGTAAAGGGGGAATAGCGGAGGGAAGAACCTATGGAAAGGGTTAGGGAGATCATAGTAGCAGGGTGAGATAAATGAGGAAGAATTTAGTAGGGTTGTTTGGGAGATCATGGTAGTAAAGTGAGTTTTGGGTGAGTTAGATGTGGAAGAGGAGGGAAGAGCTTAGGCAGGGTTATTTAGGAGATGAAAGTAGTAGAATGGATTTGGGATGAGTCAGTGTGGGAATGGAGGATAGACTGATAGAGATATGGCATATGGTGATGGGTAGACAAAGTGTGATATAAAATGAAAGCAGGGATTCATAAGTATCTAGTATAACAACTTATCTAGGAGTTATGCAATGACATATGAACATGTTAAGCATAGAATAACATACACACACATATATATATATATATAGAGAGAGAGAGAGAGAGATATGTATATATATATATATATACACACATACAAACACACATACACACATGAATACACACACATATGTACACATATATGTACATACATATACATATTTAAACCATGAGTAAAATAGGTTTAGAGTATGAGTGTAGTTTATTGTTATGACATAGTAGCTATACATATTTTCTAAAGAACTATATATAACTAGAATAATCACATAATCAGATAAAAAATATTTATCAACATAGGCATATGCAGTCCATAGCTGTTTGAATATGGTGGTTATGAAGGAAAGAGCCAACTCTTGAGTAGTTTTCTGAAGACAAGATAGTTATCTGTGGCTCTTATAGTTGGGGGTAATGAATTCCATAGTTTGGCTGCTTGAACGGAGAAGTATGTACCACCTATAGTCTTTTTCTTGTATGGTGGTGTTCTAAGGCGGGGTGCCAATCTTGAGCGGAGGTTTCTTTGTTGAATGTATTTGTTTTTTTTGTTTCTGATAAAAAGCGGCCCTGTTCCATGTAGAGCTTTGTGGGTGATACAAAGCAGCTTGAAGGTGCATCTTCTGGCAACGGGTAACCAGTGTAGTGCCCTCAAGGCAGGGGAGATGTGGGCTTGTGGCTTTACATGTAATAGTAGCCTGGCTTCGGAGTTCTGAATATGTTGTAGTTTTTTCATAATAGATAGAGATGATCCATGGTAGAGGCCATTGGCATAATCCAGTTTGGATAGTACAAGCAAGATAGTAGCTTGCACCTCGTGTGAAAATCCAAGGTGGGGGAAGATACGTCGTAGAATCTTCAAGGTGATGAAGCTTGTTCGTGCTAATTTGTCCATTTGGGCCTTCATAGTTAACTTGGAGTCCATGGTGATTCCAAGGTTTTTTATCTTCCTTGGATAATTGAGGAGGTGGTCCGAGATCTTCAGGCCAGGCGCACAGTGGGTCATAATTTTTCCAGTCACCACATATGAGTATTTCTGTTTTGGAGGCATTTAGTTTGAGATGACTTCAAGTCATCCACTGATCATGAGTGTGCAACCAATGCAACGGCATGAATGTAGAGCATACATGCCAACATTTCAAACCTGTAAAGTGGGAGATTTTGAAACACAGTTGGAGGGTGTATTTTCTCACAGACTTCTACAGGGGCATAGGCAATTTTAGGCAAAATCCCGGCTATGAAAGAACACAGTGAGGCAATTCATGGTCTACAGTACACAGAGAAGATAAGAAAAGCACTGCTTATTTGAACTTTTGGTGATGCAAATATGTTATCTGCAAATCCACTGGAAACGGCCTTATGCCATGAAGCAACTTGTGACATCAGACTGACTGCAATTTGGAATCCAGAGGTGTAGCTACCAAACTTTAATTTGTACATGCTCAGACTGATCATGATTCACAGGAACAAACTGGAATTGTAAGTGCCTTCTACCTATGAACAACTTCCCAAACATATGCACACATTATGCACATAGAATTTCCGAATGGTGAGGAAAGCTGAACTCCTCCACTTAGCATATATCCACCTTCATTCAAGCACTTAGCACATATAAAGTACAACAGAGTGCTAAAAGTTGTGCAGTGAAAGGCAAATAAATGGCATGTAAGGGCAAAATAATAATCGTAAGTACCATAATTCCTTTGGCCGCAGGTCTGGATTTTGTGGGGTGGAGTTGGGGTGTTTGTCGTGTTCGCACATTATGTCCGGTTCTTTGTGTAAATCAGAGGAATGGGCAGGGGCAGCCCTTCCACTACGGCAGAGCATCCCCCCGCTGCTGAAAGCAGAAAAATAAAGTGACAACAAAAGTGTTTTATTATCACTCTATTTTCTGCCTCAAACTGGCATGCGCACCCAGAATTCTCCACCTGGCTGTGCTACACAGCCAGGTGGAGACCAAGCCCAAAGACTCACCGCCTCCCTGAGTGGCATTTCTGGTAACAGCATGAGAGAAGCGTCAGGTCTGGGTGGGGAAGGAGGAAAAAGACGAGAGGAACCAAGGTAGCTGGAGCGGCAGAACACGGAGTTGGCAGGTGTGTTTATTTTATTTATTTATTTTATTGCCACCCACGCCCCCTTCTCTTCGCGCTGGTCCCTGAACCCTGCACTGCCCCTGCCTCTTCCTGGCTGCAGAAGCTACTGGGAATGGGCGTGCCCCTGCTGCTCTAATATACGTTGGCTCCCTTGAGGCTTTGAGGCATGAGGGTAAAGGAACAGGACATGCTGTTGTCGGAAGGCTCCCATCCATGGCCCCATAGCACACATGAAAGAAGCATTGACATGCATGGACTTTATTGACCTATATGGGGTAGAAATGCAGCATTCTACTCCACTGATCATGACGTGCTAGCGCGCCCGGTCCTTAGTAAGTAAACTTACAAGGGTACGCGTATAGGTCGATGAATATTTTGAATCACATGGAGTATCCTAGTTCATGCAGTGACCACTGAATCAATAATCAACATCAATGAGACAAAATATACCACCTTAAGTAACCTCAAGAAAAACCACCTTAATCAGAAATAACCATCACTCATGAAAAAGGTTAACAGTTTTTATTCCCTATTGATTACAATTCTAATCAAAGGTTAATTTTGCCTATCTTAATCGATCTTTATTAGTTCATCAAGGAAAACAATTTTCTCCAAAGAAAACATAAGCAACAATGCAAATCATAAGACAGTGAACATCAGCATTAATGAAGCAATTCAACAAATCAATTTGTCAGTCATTTGTCACTATCAACGTTTTCCCCTGTCAGCCTACCTAACCAAGATTAGCATTAGCATGTGGGTCTTCATGCAAAAACAATTTAGATAAAAACATTAAATCTAACCAGAAACAGCGCAGTTGGCACCTAGAAGAAAAGGCACAAATTGTCATTCACATTTTCATAGCTACCTATCCAGGATGGATCAACAACTAGTCAGTCTTCATCCCCAGGTCATCAATGGTCAGCTATGTATCAGGCTCTCATTGTATAAGCCCAATTGTCAGTACATCGGACAGTGTCTCCTGACATCATCAACTTTCTCCTCGCAGTTCTGATTTTGCTCCCTTTTTCATGAATTTTTATTAGGGTCTCCCAGCCCATCCCATTAATTGCTAATTGGTCAGTCTTGTCGGAAGTTATGACTCTAACCTATAGTTTTTGTTTACCAAATCTTAAATTTTGTGTAGGCCTAGTGTCCCATAAAACTGATTGGTCCTTCTTGCGATGAGAACATCATCCGGCTCTTAAGGTAACGAAATTGTTGCATACAAGTCTTTAGTCAGTGCCTCTATTGTTCAAGTCCTTGGAAAGTACATTTAGCCTACACTACACATAATTGTATCCAATTGTCTTCCTTATCTCCTGTCCGTTGGTACATTTGCAGAATGTTCTAGCTGAGTGGCTTGAACTCTGAGAGGTTCAGGGTTGCCATCCCCGGTTACCAGTCCTGTGCAAGACACTCAAATTCTTCAATGTTCAGGGCAAGCAAGGCCCAGCGAAACCAGGCCTTTAGTCCAGCTAATTTAAGAATATGAATTAATATAAAACATAGGTTATACATCCAGTTATGATATATTAGCGTGTTTTCTTATACATTTTTCCATTATTTAGCATCTGTTAATACACATGATGACCACTCTCCGAGGGCACATTTTCGATTATATACATTATTTTCTAATATTAATTTCTCTATGCATTTTCCTCATCAATAAACACACGTTAATCATTAGAAATTTCTTTAATTAGCATATCTGCTCCATCAGTCCCTCCTCTGATGACTAAATATGTCATCACACCTTTCTTGTCAATACTTTACAAATTAGTCTCAGATGTATTTTGCCTTCTTCTTGAATTTTCCCTGTAAATTTGTCTCCTAGGTGGTTCTTCCCTCCTCTGATCATTTTTAGTTTTCCTTAATTTGACCCTTTGGCATAATTTGCATGTACCCCATAATCCTAATATGGAAACCATCACAATTATTATTCCCTGGACAATTTTCCATAATATCACATTCCAAATTTGACTAAACCAATTTCCCACAGAGGCAAATCCATTTCCAACCTTCTCCCAAACCCCTGTTTCCTTCAATTCTTTCAAATCCTTGCTTGAATTAGTTAAATTAGTAAGTAATTCCCTTATCTCTTTATCATTCTCAGGTATGAACGAACAACAATGCCTAGCATGAATCATTTTACAGACTCTGCCATCTTTCTCCTAAATTATGTCTAAAGCAAGCCTATTTTGAAGTGTCATAGCTCTATCCGCAGCCAATTCAATATTTAACAGGAGCATATTATCCACAATAGTAGACAATTTTCGTATCTTGTTTGCATTCAAAACAACTCCTATGGAAGGAATTATTGCCCCCAAAATATCTCCCACAATTGCAGAAGAGGTTTCCCTCCTCATGATGTAATTCAGTCACTTTCGGTATTTTCTTTAGATCATCTATCTGATAAATCTTAGGGAAAACTATCCCTAAATAGCATGTCCCATACCATTCTCTAGGAAGACGGTAATAAGCAATAAGTCCACAAATATAATAAATTCCAGGAATCACAGGGTCCTGACCATTCAGCATAAAAGTCCATTTACTCTGAAACAAAAACACATGCCTACATTCACTCGTTCCCACAAATAAAGTGTCAACGTGTGATTTTGGCCTACATATACAAAGCTTCCCCACATGTGATGCATCTAAAGCTAATCTCCTTTGTGTTTTAATAGCAGTGTAAGCATAGTCATTTTTATCAGTCCTTTTCTCCAGCCCTTTCTCTAATTTCTCCTTTAATGCCTTCCTTCTATCATCAGTATGTCCTATAAAGCTCTTTTCTAGCGGGGTTAATAAGCAGGTTAAATTATTACGGTGAGCATAAGCAGTTCCAAATGTTAGTGTTGGCTCAAAGAATCCTCTAATTAATACTATATCAGGCTTCTTAGCTATTTTACTCAAATATCTAATAATAGGAACAAAGGAAAAGACAATGTCATGATATGAATAGAAATACTGAATGTACTCTTGGTTATAGAATCTGGTTAGTAGCCGACTACATGTTATGCCATAAGTTAAAGGCAAGCTATAATACGTGACCCCTTCTTCCACAGAGGAAGGAATTTGCATACACACAAGACAATTCTTTGCATCCATCGTCTCCACATACTCACTCAACAACCGATAGAAAACATTAGAAGAAAACTCTCCTTGTGCATTAGTATAGTCATGCAAATATTTTTCATATAGCTTGAAGCTCTCTAAAGCTGGTAGTGTAGTAGTTGACACAATGTGAGGCCCCCCTTGCCCAAATTATCTAATCACAAATTAAATAAGTCAAAATTCAAGTGAGTAGAGTTGCAGATCAAGTAAGTCAAAATCCAAGTGAGTAAATTTCAAAGGAATACAGTCCAAGAATTTCACACCAATCAATAAAAAGTCCAATTTAATCCTGAGATTTATTAGATCACATCTTCAAATTTACAGCATCATCCATGGAAATACACTCCAAGCCAACACGTGTTTCGTCATGGGGCAGTCGTCTAGTCCCCAACGACTTCTTCAGGGCTCTATATTATAAGTAAATAATTAATATTAGAAACCAAAATGCTCAAACTGTATGATGTAAATTAAATTATATAAAAATAATCCCCTTAAAGTTAAAAGAAGGAAATTTCCCAATAGCGATAGAGGAAAGGTGATCCTATTAATTGTGATAAACCCAACATAAAAGAGTCAAACCTAACAATGAACCACCAAGTCACCACGTAAAAATAGTCAAAATGTTACCAAACACCAGATGAAATGCATATTAACAAGCATTAGCATGTGTCACTGTGACCCACTCCTTGTTCACCAGTGAAATAACTCAATATTAATATCAGCACCCAACGAACCAACATTTGCTAATTGTTTCATTTAACGTTAACTAGTGGGCATTATTTGGTTACTTTAGATTTGGATGTACAAGATGTGATCCTTAATATATTATATTGTATATAAATTGCCTCATTTAAAAATACGGATGTTCTAAACATATCGATAATTTTTAGGTTTCATCTTTCATTAACCATTAGTCTATTTAATTTGTAGATTTTGCTATTTCACGTCCCGTAATTCTATATTTAGTCACCGTGCTTCTAAGTTGTGATTAATTAACGCACAGTATGGCACTGCACCTCGCGACCTAAATCTGTTGTAGTAACGGACTACAGTCCGTCATCAATGTCGACTATGCGCGATGATCTCACACTCCCGTAAGTGTATTTACTTTCCGGTGAATGCGAGGCGCGTTTATGCGCACTCGCAACATGGCGTTCTCTTAATATGTAGACGCCGTACTTTGATCAATTGCTGCATATTAGGTAAGAACATAGCGGACTCTACGTATAGACTATTTTAGCCTTATGAACTTTAGAGGGTTGACAACATTATTTACGAACCCGGTACTTTTATTTATTATATTTTCTAGCCTGGAACGGAACGGCTTATCAAACATTAATATTCGATCTGTAAGGAATCTAACGTAAGATATAGTATTTCTACTTATTGGAGTGTTTTCGGATTGGGGAGTAGTCGCAATATATTCAATTGATTGTTATGCTCTTCTCTGTCCAATCAGGTATTTGGTTTTTCATTAAACAGTCATTACGGGACATTACCTACCTTGTGAAGCATCTTATAATTGCTTGGGATTGGAAAATATATAAGGTATGATGAGGTGTTAGTCCATTTTAGTACAGATTATTTATGGTATTCACTATTACTTTACTTTATTTATTGTTGAATGTTGGGTCGTTGGGTGCTGATATTAATATTGAGTTATTTCACTGGTGAACAAGGAGTGGGTCACAGTGACACATGCTAATGCTTGTTAATATGCATTTCATCTGGTGTTTGGTAACATTTTGACTATTTTTACGTGGTGACTTGGTGGTTCATTGTTAGGTTTGACTCTTTTATGTTGGGTTTATCACAATTAATAGGATCACCTTTCCTCTATCGCTATTGGGAAATTTCCTTCTTTTAACTTTAATCTGTCCATGAGAATCTTGTGGGGTGACTGTCCTGTCTTTCTGTCAGGTATATTTCGCATCAACATCAACACCAAAGGTAATGCATCTGGCCATTTCAGATTTGCTGCAGCACACATTTTGTCAATTCTTGATTTCAGTGTACCATTCATTTGCTCTACAAGTCCTGATGCTTCTAGGCGATAGCTGCAATGCAGTTTCTGCTCAATGTTTAATGCTGCACATAAGAGTTTGATCACTTCATTATTGAAGTGTGTTCCCCTATCTGATTCTAAAGAGATCGGAAATCCGAACCACGGTATTAACTCTCTAAGCAACAGCTTTGCAACTGTGAGACTATCATTCCTACGTGTGGGGTATGCTTCAATCCAATGACTAAACCCACACACAATCACCAACACGTACTTCAATACACCACATGCAGGCATCTCAATGAAATCCAAATGCATTCTGCTGAATGGTCCTCCTGCTCTTCCAATGAGGCTTAAATTCAACACTGTCCCTTTTCCCTCATTTAGTTGCTGACAGATTACACATCTATGACATACTGCCTCTGCTGCTTGTCTGAACTTTGGATTAAACCAATCAACTTTAAACAATCTAACCATGGCATCCCTTCCAATATGTGCTTGGCCATGATAATACCTGGCTATCTGAGTCAACAAACTATTTGGAAGCACCATCCCACCCTCCTCAGAAACCCAAATATCATCTGGTCTTTGAATACATTTAAGTTTCAACCAAAGATTTTTCTCTTCCTGGTCTGCATTTTCCTGAAACATTTTCAATTCCTCTAGAGTGTCAATTATTTTCAATGCAAAACTTGCACAATTAGTTTCTTCTTCAGGCATTAGTTCCCACTTGTCTTTAAATGATATACAGTTCAATGCGCAAAACCTTGCGACTTGATCTGAATATCCATTTTCCAAGGAAATGTAATCCTGTGTCTTTTGGTGTGCACTGCATTTTACCACAGCAATTTCTTCAGGTAACTGAATTGCTGGTGTTCCAGTCAAGGCCATAAAACCTCGCTGCGACCACAACTGGCCAAAATCATGAACAATTCCAAATCCATATTGACTATCAGTATAGATTGTGACTCTTAACCTTGCAGAGACATAGCAAGCCCTAGTAAGAGCTACTAGTTCTGCCACTTGTGCAGAATACACACATTTGAAGCCATGAAGTTTCTAATGTGCCTGCAATTGTGCACACATCATATCCTGCTCTCAATGTGCCTGTTCCATCTCTGAGACACTAACCATCAACAAAGACAATTTGGTCATTATCCTCTAAACGCATGTCTCTAATGCCATGCCTCGATTTTGTACATAGCTCAGTTACCTCAAGACAATCATGTTCAATATCTTCCTCCTTTTCAATTTCAACAGTGTCACTTGGAAGTAATGTTGCTGGATTCAACGCTGTGCATCTTTTCAATGTTACGTTTGGAGCACCCAATATGCTCGTCTTATACCTTGTCAGTCTTGCTCCCATCAAATATTGTGTTTTTGTCCTTGTCAGTAAAATCTCAACAGAATGTGGTACCATTACCGTCAAAGGGTATCCCAAGACTATCCCCTCACATTGGGAAAGACTTTGACCAACTGTGGCTACAGGACGCAGACAACCTGGTAAAGCTGCTGCAACTGGGTCCAAGGTAGCTAAAAAATAAGCTACTGGGTGATAAGCACCTCCATGGACCTGTGTCAAGACAGACAAAGAATAAGCATCACGTTCATGACAAAACAATGTGAAAGGTTTTGTGTAATCAGGCATTCCCAATGCTGGAGCTCTGCACAAACTCTCTCTCAATTTGGTGAATGCTTTCATCTGGTCCTCATCTAGGGTAATAGGATTTGTAACTCCCTTATGTGTCAACTGCTGTAAGTGTTTGGCTATTTCAGCAAAATTTGGAATCCACTGTCTACAGTTCCCAGAAACCTTCTGACGTCTCTGTGTGAAGTCGGGGGACTTCTCTGTAGAATCATAGTAATCCTCTCCCTGGAAATTCTTCTCAATCCTTTCTCAATCTGATGTCCCAAATATTTCACTGATGTTTGGCAAGACTGTAATTTCACAGGTGAGACTTTGGGGGTCATTCTGACCTCAGCGGTAAAAGCCGCTTACCGCCGGTCAGAAGACCACCACAATACCGCCGCGACCGCGGTCAGCCGCCACGGTCATTCTGACCCACAACTGCCAAACCTCCAAAAATCCGACATCCATTGCAGTCCGCCACATCAGCGTCCAGCGATAAACTGGAGATGACTAAACCTCCACCGCCACGCCAACAGAAATACGCCCATGCCATTACGATCCACAAATCCACGTGGCGGTCTTTCAAACGCGGTAGTCTATTGGCGGTACACACCGCCGCGGTCAAAATACACACACCTTTACAAAACACTACCACATTGGACAATTTGAAATACACACACCTGATACACATACAAACAACACTCCCACACATCCAATCAACTATAAAACACACCCACATCACCCACAAACCCCTACAACCAAAAATCAGAGACAAAGGATAGAGAGACACATCAGATAATAGAGAGCCAGACACACAGAGGCACACTACAACATCACACACACCACATAGTAGCACAAAGCACCACACACCAACACACTCATCACCACATACACCACCCCACACCTCATCCACACCACCCCATGGCACCACAAAGACACCCACGCTTTACGGACCAAGAACTCAGGGTGATGGTGGAGGAAATCATCAGAGTGGAACCCCAGCTCTTCGGCTCACAGGTTCAGCACACCACCATAGCAAGGAAGGCGGAGCTATGGCAGCGGATCGTGGACAGGGTCAACGCGGTGGGACAGCACCCCAGAAATAGGGACGACATCCGCAAACGATGGAACGACCTACGGGGGAAGGTGCGCTCGATGGTGTCGCGACACAACATCTCGGTGCAGAAGACTGGCGGAGGACCCCCACCCACCCCACCAGAATTCACAGCATGGGAGCAAGAAGTATTAAACATCCTGCATCCTGAGGGCCTCGCTGGAGTACCCGGAGGAATGGACTCAGGTAAGTCCTATCTCATATACTTCATCCCCCCCACCCCACCAGCATGCCAACCCACACCCCCACCCTCACCCCCAACCCACCATCACACATCATCCCTGAGAATGTTTCCCTAGCACAACCCACCCAACCCCTCACCAACCCTTGCATGCCACCACAAACATTGGACACCCATTACCTAAGCATGACCACTGCACATACCCATCCCCCCCCACAAACCACCCTCACAACACCACCCACAAGGGAATGCCTGCACTGGGGGACAAGGGCACCCATAAATCGCACGCTATTTCACACACAAAAACAATAACCATACTCTCTCACCCCATGCAGGACCCGAACGCCAACACACCGGTCAGGAGGGTCCTCAAATGTCCATCCCACCCCCGGAACAGGCCCCCAGTGAGGACAGCAGCTCGGTCGACCTGGAACCTGATGACCAGCCCGGACCATCGGGGACCTCTGGGCAGTGGGTTCCCCAAACACAGACACAGGCCACAGCAGACCCGAACCCCCCTGGGAACAACAGCACAGCTCCCACCCAGCAGGCCCATGCCTCTGTCTCTAGGACAGGTCAAGCAGCGGTGTGTCTGCCACTACAGGGCACCCAGGCCAACCCAACACCCCAACAACAACAGGGACCTGGGGGCAGTGGGAGTGGGCACACCGTCCAGGGGACAGAGGCCCAGGCAAACAGGGCAACTCGGAGGGCTGCCGTGCGACGGGGGGGGAGGAGAGGCCTAGGGAACCCACTCTCCAAGAGGCCCTCACTACCATCATGGGAGCATACCACCACTCCCAAGAGACGATGGCGACGGTACTGGCCAGGTTCACCGAGATACAGGCACAGCAGGAAGAACTCTACATGGGGTTCAGCAACCAACTCACCACCATCGCTACCGCCATGGGGAGCATGGTCCAGGCCCTCAACAGGATAGAAGACACGTTGCGGGACCATGTGGCACCACACAGGGCCCCTGTCACTAGCCAGGAACAGCCTACCACCTCCGCCGGCGCTAGTGGACAGGAGGCCCACACACAACGACAGGCCACAAGAACCCCACCTCCTGCTGAAGAACAACCACCCCGCAAGAGGAGCCTAAGACCCAAAAAAAACCCAGAGTAGCATGCCAAGACCACCGCCAGCATGAGATACCCCCAGAAGTCATCCCACTGTCCCACCTTGCCACCCTGTCCAAACTCAAACAGCCCCTGCTCCATCCTTCCACAGGCATATGGACAATAGACCTGTCAGACTGAGAACTGGACTCTGCCATGGACATCACTCCACCCCCACCCATCACTGTTTTACCATAATGTACCATTATCTAAGCACACAAAATAAAACAATTATTGCACCGAAAACCGTTTTGAGTCATGCTGTATTCTCAAAAAATTGCACAACCCATAACAGTTCACAATATGTGATGTCAGTTAGTGATGACAACATACCAATGTCAATACGCTGTAGTACATGGCCAAACCAAGCAGAAGTCGGGCTATGAGTCATTAAGCACTGGAAAGGGAAGGGAAAAAGAAATGTTATTTAAAAGAGCTGGGGGGAAATACATAAAGTTGAGATGCATGAGGCTCTAAGTAAATGGGAAATGGCGTGGCTGAACCTTACCTGTGTGCTACTGAAAATACTGTGACAGCTTCCCTGTTGTCTGTTTCCTCACCGTCGTCTTCCTTTTCTTCACTCTCCACAGGCTCCACGGCTTCTACGACACCACCATCTGGACCATCCTCCTGCAGGAAAGGCACCTGGCGTCGCAAAGCAAGGTTGTGAAGCATACAGCAGGCCACGATGATGTGGCACACCTTCTTTGGTGAGTACATTAGGGATCCACCTGTCATATGCAGGCACCTAAACCTGGCCTTCAGGAGGCCGAAGGTCCTTTCTATGACCCTCCTAGTACGCCCATGGGCCTCATTGTACCGTTCCTCTGCCCTGGTCCTGGGATTTCTCACTGGGGTCAATAGCCACGGCAGGTTGGGGTAACCAGAGTCACCTATTAGCCACACACGCTGTCTCTGTAGCTGTTCCATCACATAGGGGACGCTGCTATTACGCATAACATACGCATCATGCACTGACCCAGGGAACATGGCATTCACATTGGAGATGTACTGGTCTGCCAAACAGACAACAAGCACATTCATAGAATGGTAATTTTTCCTATTTCTGTACACCTGTTCATCGTCATTTGGGGGTACTAATGCCACATGGGTCCCATCAATGGCACCAATGATGTTGGGGATATGTCCAAGGGCATAGAAATCACCCTTCACTGTGGCCAAATCAGCCTCTTCTGGGAATATGATGTAGCTCCTCATGAGTTTCATCAGGGCAGACAACACTCTGGACAGAATCTTTGAAAACATAGGCTGAGACATTCCAGATGACATGGCCACTGTTGTCTGGAATGAGGCACTTGCAAAAAAATGGAGGACTGATAGAACCTGCACTAGAGGGGGAATTCCTGTGGGTTGGCGGATGGGTGACATCAGGTCTGGCTCCAGCTGGGCACACAGTTCATGTATAGTGGCTCGGTCAAGTCGGTATCGGAGTATTTTATGGCGCTCTTCCATTGTCGACAGGTCAACCAGCGGCCGGTACACGGGAGGATTCCTCCTTCTCCTCGCAAGTCCCTGCAGACGGTGCCTAGGAAGGACAACATGGAGCACTGAGTCAATCAACTCACAGGTACGTACAACACAGCTTGCACAGTACACGAAAATGTATTGACTGCTATGTTTGTATGTGTGCAAATGCAAGGCCTAGGCCTGTGTGACGCAGTAGAATTTAAGCCATGTGGGCCCTTGAAATGGCGGCTGCCTGACCTCTAAACTGGGACAATGGGATGTGAGGTCAATGCGCTGGCGTGGCACACCGTGGCGGTAGGCGCTCGAAGACCGCGGTGCAAAGCCGCATTGGTTAACATTGCACCCTATGGGATTCAGGAGCCAATGACGATGTGCGCCGGCGGTCGCGGTACGCACCGCCGCGGGCGTGACCGCCATTTTCTATCTGCTTAATCACTCGAGACCTGATCATCCACAGGAGAGGACCTATACTGCAAGTGCTGCTGTGAACTCTGGAAGTGACAATGGCTGCTGCGACTGGGGAAAGGGCCCCTGCCTTCACGTCTGAAGAGTTGGAGAAACTTGTGGACGGGGTCCTCCCCCAGTATGCGCTACTCTACGGTCCTCCAGACCAACAGGTGAGTACACTGACTGCACATTGAATGGGTAATGCCTGTGTGGAGTGGGGTGGCTGTCAGTTGGTGGGGTGGGGAGAAAATGAGGAATGCAACGCACGACTGATGAGAGTATGGGCCACATGGCAAGGGTGGGGAGGGGGGTCATGTACTCCAAACATGCAGAAATTTTACGTTTTCTCTTTCCCACCCTGTACATGTCAAACAGGTGAGCGCCCATCAGAAAATCGATATTTGGCGTGCCATCGCCAAGGAAGTCCGGGCCCTGGGGGTCTACACCAGACGGGGCACCCACTGTCGGAAGAGGTGGGAGGACATCCGCCGCGGAACCCGAAAGACCGCCGAGTCACTGCTGGGGATGGCCTCCTGACCTAGGAGGGGTGCCAGTCGTACCCTGACCCCCCTGATGTCCCGGATCCTGGCGGTGGCCTACCCTGATTTGGATGGGCGCTTGAGGACATCACAGCAGACACAAGGGGGTGAGTATCAGCACATTCTCCTATCTATACGCGCAGTGGAGGCGTCTGGGTGGGGGAGGAGGGCTGTGGGTGACAGTAGGCCAGGGCGCTTTCTGTAGTGTAGTCCCCTCCCTTAGACATGGCCCTGTGCCCCCGCCCACCACCTCTGTAGGGTGCCAAGTGCAGCTATCCATGGTCCAACATCACCCATGAGCGCGTCTGTTGTCCCTAGACCTGTTGGCCTAGTCAGAAGTACAGAGTAGTGTACCCCAAGTTCGCGGCTTAGTGCATGAGGCACCTGTGTCTGTCCTCTCCGCCAAGGCTATTGACAAGGCATGCACTCAACTTTGTTTTATTTCTCCCCCCACCCTTATTCTTTGTTTCTTGTGCATTAGCATCATCAGGCGGAGGAGAATTGGCGTCGGAGCACGAGGGAGCTGCAGGTCACCAGGCCCCGGTGGGCACTGACACAGACACCGAGGGCACCAGTGATCCGGAGGGCGAGGGGAGCACCACAACGGGGGCCGGTGGAGACACCAGCGACACGGACACGTCCTCGTTTGGGAGCTCCCTAGCGGGGGCGGCAACATCTGTGCCCCCCCAACAACAGGTACAGCCGCCACCCAGCGCACCAGCACCGCCCTCCCAGCAGCCCCTCAGGCTCCGTGCCCGTTCGCCCAGGAAGGCGCGCGTCTCCTTCGCCCCAGGCACCTCAGCCCCTGCCTCTGTTACCCCTGCTGCCCTCAGTGCGGAGCTCATTGACCTCGTGAGGACGCTCATTGTTGTGCAGACTACCCTTTTGAATGCCATCCAGGGGGTGCAAAGGGAGATGCAACAGAGCAATGCCTACCTGGAGGGCATTCATTCGGGTCAGGCTGCCCATCAACGAGCATTCACTTCTCTGGCCTCAGCACTGACGGCAGCCATTGTCCCTGTCTCCAGTCTCCCTCTTCTAACTGCCTCCAGCCTTTCTCTGTCTCCTGTTCCTCAGCCTATCCCATCCACACCATCTGACCAGCCTGCACACACCTCAACACCCAAGGCCAGCTCATCCAAACATAAGCACCACAGAACACACAAGCATTCACCCAAGCAACACCCAGTTGCAGACATACCAACAGTCACTACCACCTCTGTGTCCCCCTCCTCCTCGTCTCCCTCCTCCCTCCCTGTGACGTCTACACTCACACCTGCATGCACACCAACATCAGCCAGTTCTTAAATCACCAGCACACCCTCCACTACAGTCCTCACACGTGCAGTCACCACCCCCACTGTCATGTACACGTCCCCTGTGTCCTCTCCCACTGTGTCTGTCACCCCCTCTTCCAAGCCACATAAACGCAGGCAGACACCCAAACAACAGCCAACCACCTCACGACAGCCTACGTCTCAGTCACCTGCACCCAAGGACAGCACACCTGACTCTCCTACAACCACATCCTCTTCCTCCACTTCTATCTCCACTACTCCTACCCTTTACCTTGGTCGAAAGAAATATTACCTCTCAAATGTTGACCTCTTTCCCTCCCCTGACCCACCCCCTCCATCTGGGAAAAGTCCCAAAGGCACCTCAGCCACCACCAGCCCAGCTTCCAAGGTACAAGTGGTGCATGGAATATGGAGTCCACCCTTTGGCGGCAGTGACACTTCGCTGAGCAGCAAGGGGACTGGCAGCCCCCCCCAGGCAAGAGGACCCGGAAAGTGAAGGGCCGCCGTGAGCGGACTGAGACGGATGCCCCCAAGGAGGTGACTCCGGCCACTTCACCTGCCACAACAGCCAGGGGAGGCAAGGGCCCGAGAGCCCCTCTAAGGAGCGGAAGGGCAGCAGGGCGGAGAGGCCAGCCAGCAGGAGCGTGGAGCAGGAGGGCCCCACACGCCCCATCCCGGCTGCAAGGGACGACACCAAAGGGCCCAGGACTCCATCTCCGAAGGGGCCTGACACTGCACGTTCGGAGGGCGAGTGAGCAGGTTGTCCAGGCCAGGTCTGACTCCCTACACTGACTGGAAGAGCACCGCTGAAGAGGGCCTCGCCGTGAAGACAAGCACCGCTGAACAGGGCCCCGCCGTGAAGACAAGCACCGCTGAAGGGTGCCCCGCCGTGCCGAAGTGCACCACTGAAGAGGGCCCCGCCGTGCAGAAGAGCACCGCTGAAGAGGGCCCCGCCGTGCAGAAGAGCACCGCTGAAGAGGGCCCCGCCGTGCAGAAGAGCACAGCTGAACAGGGCCCCGCCGTGAAGACAAGCACCGCTGAAGGGGGCCCCGCCGTGCAGAAGTGCACCGCTGAAGAGGGCCCCGCCGTGAAGACAAGCACCGCTGAACAGGGCCCCGCCGTGAAGACAAGCACCGCTGAACAGGGCCCCGCCGTGAAGACAAGCACCGCTGAAGAGGGCCCCGCCGTGAAGACAAGCACCGCTGAAGGGGGCCCCGCCGTGCCGAAGTGCACCGCTGAAGAGGGCCCCGCCGTGCAGAAGAGCACCGCTGAAGAGGGCCCGCCGTGCAGAAGAGCACCACTGAAGAGGGCCCCGCCGTGAAGACAAGCACCGCTGAACAGGGCCCTGCCGTGAAGACAAGCACAGCTGAAGGGGGCCCCGCCGTGCCGAAGTGCACCGCTGAAGAGGGCCCCGCCGTGCAGAAGAGCACCGCTGAGGAGGGCCCCGCCGTGCAGAAGAGCACCGCTGAAGAGGGCCCCGCCGTGCAGAAGAGCACAGCTGAACAGGGCCCCGCCGTGAAGACAAGCACCGCAGAAGGGGCACCGCCGTGCAGAAGTGCACCGCTGAAGAGGGCCCCGCCGTGAAGACAAGCACCGCTGAACAGGGCCCCGCCGTGAAGACAAGCACCGCTGAAGAGGGCCCCGCCGTAAAGACAAGCACCGCTGAAGGGGGCCCCGCCGTGCCGAAGTGCACCGCTGAAGAGGGCCCCGCCGTGCAGAAGAGCACCGCTGAAGAGGGCCCCGCCGTGCAGAAGAGCACCGCTGAAGAGGGCCCCGCCGTGCAGAAGAGCACCGCTGAACAGGGCCCCGCCGTGAAGACAAGCACCGCTGAAGGGGGCCCCGCCGTGCAGAAGTGCACCGCTGAACAGGGCCCGCCGTGCAGAAGAGCACCGCTGAACAGGGTCCCGCCGTCTCAAGCACCGCTCCGCTGGGCCCCGCCGTCTCAAGCACCGCTCCGCTGGGCCCTTCCTGTCAAGCACCGCTCCGCTGGGCACCGTCTCAAGCACCTTCCTGTCAAGCACCGCTCCGCTGGGCCCTTCCTGTCAAGCACCGCTCCGCTGGGCCCCGCCGTCTCGAGCACCGCTCCGCTGGCCACCGCCGTCTCAAGCACCGCTCCGCTGGGCCCTTCCTGTCAAGCACCGCTCCGCTGGGCCCCGCCGTCTCAAGCACCGCTCCGCTGGGCCCCGCCGTCTTAAGCACCGCTCTGCTGGGCCCTTCCTGTCAACCACCGCTCCGCTGGGCACCGCCGTCTCAAGCACCGCTCCGCTGAGCCCTTCCTGTCAAGCACCGCTCTGCTGGGCACAGTCTCAAGCACCTTCCTGTCAAGCACCGCTCCGCTGGGCCCCGCCGTCTCGAGCACCGCTCCGCTGGGCACCACCGTCTCAAGCACCGCTCCGCTGGGCCCTTCCTGTCACGCACCGCTCCGCTGGGCACCGCCGTCTCAAGCACCGCTCCGCTGGGCCCTTCCTGTCATGCACCGCTCCGCTGGGCACCGCCGTCTCAAGCACCGCTCCGCTGGGCCCTTCCTGTCACGCACCGCTCCGCTGGGCACCGCCGTCTCAAGCACCGCTCCGCTGGGCCCTTCCTGTCAAGCACCGCTCCGCTGGGCACCGTCTCAAGCACCTTCCTGTCAAGCACCGCTCCGCTGGGCCCTTCCTGTCAAGCACCGCTCCGCTGGGCCCCGCCGTCTCGAGCACCGCTCCGCTGGCCACCGCCGTCTCAAGCACCGCTCCGCTGGGCCCCGCCGTCTCAAGCTCCGCTCCGCTGGGCCCTTCCTGTCAACCACCGCTCCGCTGGGCACCGCCGTCTCAAGCACCGCTCCGCTGAGCCCTTCCTGTCAAGCACCGCTCCGCTGGGCACAGTCTCAAGCACCTTCCTGTCAAGCACCGCTCCGCTGGGCCCCGCCGTCTCGAGCACCGCTCCGCTGGGCACCGCCGTCTCAAGCACCGCTCCGCTGGGCCCTTCCTGTCACGCACCGCTCCACTGGGCACCGCCGTCTCAAGCACCGCTCCGCTGGGCCCTTCCTGTCATGCACCGCTCCGCTGGGCACCGCCGTCTCAAGCACCGCTCCGCTGGGCCCTTCCTGTCACGCACCGCTCCGCTGGGCACCGCCGTCTCAAGCACCGCTCCGCTGGGCCCTTCCTGTCAAGCACCGCTCCGCTGGGCACCGTCTCAAGCACCTTCCTGTCAAGCACCGCTCCGCTGGGCCCTTCCTGTCAAGCACCGCTCCGCTGGGCCCCGCCGTCTCGAGCACCGCTCTGCTGGCCACCGCCGTCTCAAGCACCGCTCCGCTGGGCCCTTCCTGTCAAGCACCGCTCCGCTGGGCCCCGCCGTCTCAAGCACCGCTCCGCTGGGCCCCGCCGTCTCAAGCACCGCTCCGCTGGGCCCTTCCTGTCAACCACCGCTCCGCTGGGCACCGCCGTCTCAAGCACCGCTCCGCTGGGCCCTTCCTGTCAAGCACCGCTCCGCTGGGCACCGTCTCAAGCACCTTCCTGTCAAGCACCGCTCCGCTGGGCCCTTCCTGTCAAGCACCGCTCCGCTGGGCCCCGCCGTCTCGAGCACCGCTCCGCTGGGCACCGCCGTCTCAAGCACCGCTCCGCTGGGCCCTTCCTGTCACGCACCGCTCCGCTGGGCACCGTCGTCTCAAGCACCGCTCCGCTGGGCCCTTCCTGTCACGCACCGCTCCGCTGGGCACCGCCGTCTCAAGCACCGCTCCGCTGGGCCCTTCCTGTCACGCACCGCTCCGCTGGGCACCGCCGTCTCAAGCACCGCTCCGCTGGGCCCTTCCTGTCAGGCACTGTTCAGGGTTCACTGTGCCCACCATGCATCCTCCTTGTCCAGTGGGGACATTTATCCACCTGATGGACTGTGGCTTTGCACACCCCAGGATGGCACAGTGGGCAATCCACCCACTGTAGAGACTTTGCGAGACTGTGGCTTTGCACTCCCCAGGATGGCACAGTGGGCAATCCACCCACTGTAGAGACTTGAGAGACTGTGGCTTTGCACTCCCCAGGATGGCACAGTGGCCAATCCACCCACTGTAGAGACTTGTGAGACTGTGGCTTTGCACTCCCCAGGATGGCACAGTGGGCAACCCACCCACTGGAGAGACTTGAGAGACTGTGGCTTTGCACTCCCCAGGATGGCACAGTGGGCATGGTGGGCCCTTCGTGGATCTGGCTTCGTGGACTCATGTGGCTGTGGTGCCCCCCCCTTCCCTTCCCCCTGAGGTGCCTGTGGTTTTGTCACCAGATGCCCCTGCAGTGTTCTCTCCAAAGGACTCAGGTCTCCTGTGTGGGCTTTGCCCTTGTTTCGCTACACTTTGGCCCACGGACATGATGGATTCGTAAGATGTGCAGGACTACTTGCTTCAGTTATCCACTGCTGTGTAAATAATTTGTTTATCAGAAGAAAGTTTTGATGGTTGATAAATACTTTCCTGAGACTATTTTGTTCATAAATATTTATTCTCAATTTGGTTATGTGATTGTATTTTTTACGGGTGTTTGGGTGGTGTCACTGTGACTTGTTGCTCTGCATTGGTTTGTACATCTTGGGGGGGTGGTGGGGGTCGCATATGTGTGTGCTCGTAACCTTTCCTCCTCCCCCCTCCCGTGTGTCGTAGGTGCAGTACTCACCGTTGACGTCTGCGGCGGAGTTCGTACTCGTGGTAGATGAGCAGGTAGACGAGTGCAGGTATGATGTTCAATTCGGGTTCCATGCTGTCCTCCGTCCTCGTGGAGTGCGTAGAGGTGAGCGTTTTCCCGTTCGTAGTCTGTTTCCGCCGTGTTTTTATCGGCGGTGCTCCCGCCCCGGAAAAGGTGGCGGATTGGTGAGTTGTGATAGGGTGGGTGATACATTGTCTGCCGCCTGCCTGTTGGCGGTGACCGCCGCGCTGTTTGTTTGTCCCGCCGTGGCGGTCGGAGTGTTACAGTGGCGGTCTCTGTTGGCGGTTCCCGCCAGGGTCAGAATTCCATTTTTCGGACCGCCAGCCTGTTGGCGGGTTGGCCGCCGCTTTATCACCGACCGCCAGGGTCAGAATCACCCCCTTTATGTCCAAACTCTCCCAAATGATTCAACAGGGCAATTAAGTCATGTTACACTCGTCCCTTGTTTTGGATGCTATTAGCAAATCATCAATGTACTGTACAAGAGTCGATTGGCATGGCAATTCCAACAACTCCAGATTATTTTTCAGGATCTGATTAAACAGGGATGGTGACTCCGTATACCCTTGTAGAAGCCTGCACCAGCTGTAGACTCTGTCTAGGAATTTGAAACTAAAAAGAAACTGACTATCCTCATGAAGAGGCACAGAAAAGAAAGCTTGTGACAGATCTACCACTGTGAACCACTCTGCATCGCAAGGAATCTGAAACAGTATCACAGCTGGATTGGGCACTATCGGACAACATTTAACCACCATGTCATTCACTTTCCATAAGTCCTGTACAACTCGTACTTTTCCACATGGCTTTTTCAAACCCATTATCAGTGAATTGTATGGGCTGCTCAGCACTTCTTTCAAAACTCCTTGTTTTAAAAAGTCTCCGATTATTTGTGCCACCTTCAACATCCGGTGGCATGATATACTGTGGAAGCTGCTGGAATACTGCATTTGGTTTCAAAGTGATTTTAATCGGCTCCACTCCCTTAATCAGACCTACTTCCTTTACCGTCAGATCCCAGACTTCTTCCTTCACAGTTCCCTGTAAATCTGCATGCAATTCTTTCACAGTGAACATTGGGGAAAATTCAATCAATGGGTATTCTTCACAGGCATTGCTAACTATCATTGCAGTTGCCTGCTCTTCTTCATCATCACTATTTGTCTGGACTTCTATCCCTGTATCTGAACAGTTGATGGAACATTTGGTCTTGCACAGTAAGGGGGTTATTCTAACTTTGGAGGAGTGTTAATCCGTCCCAAAAGTGACGGTAAAGTGACGGATATACCACCAGCCGTATTACGAGTTCCATAGGATATAATGGACTCGTAATACGGCTGGTGGTAAATCCGTCACTTTTCCGTCACTTTTGGGACGGATTAATACCTCCTCCAAAGTTAGAATAACCCCCTAAGTCTCTACCCAGTAAGGATACGGAACTTGAGTCACACACCACAAATCTATGCATTCCCAAATAATTTCCAATTTCAACCTGCACTGGCTCCGTGATTGGGTTTGTCAACTGTCTATTTTCCACTCCCACAACTTGAACTGTTGTGCCTGAAAGACGTAAATTTGGGACTTCTATGCTTCTTACTGTAGAGCGCGTAGCTTCCATACCAACCAGGAATGAGACCTTGTAAAGGGATGCGGCAAGCAGACAGTCTCCTTCATCCAAACTATCACTCATCCATTTTTCATTTATTTCATCCTCACTGTAAAATGGAAACTGATGCACTGTGTTATTACTATTGTCTTGTCTTTGACCTGTGACCTGCTGAGTAAGCATCACCTGGTGCTGTTCCATTGGGGCTTGAGGTATTTGCATTTGCTGTCTAGGTACCATGGGGACCTGCTGCTGTACTGGCGGTAATGGAGCAAATTGTGCACGCAGCACCTGTATTTGCTGAACTGGTAGGAAATTCTGTCCTCAATTCTGAGCATTAGGAAGAAATACTTTCATTCTTGGGACTTTCACAGTTTGAAATGTAGTGACGTCACCTTGCTGAACCACACCATCCTGCACCATCAACGGACACTCCTGCTTCCAGTGTCCCACGTTTCCGCACAAATGACACAGTAACATATTTTTCGTACCTTGCATGTCATTTTGAACAACCACAGTTCCTAAATCCGGACCACACATCATGTCCGTTCCATGCCCTCTATCCCTCACTTGAGGTTGGAACATGACAGCTCTCTGTTGCAGCGGTATAGGCGGTACTAAAGCTCCCTGCACTCCTGTTTGAGCTGCCTTGATTTGCAGCACCATCGCCTTTTCTTTCAATTTCTTCTGTTTCAATTCAATTTCATCACTACAGTATTTTGCGTATTGCAACACCTCATCAATTGGCTTTGCTTGCCAGCAAATTAAATGATTCTTAATCATCTGCCCTACCTCCGGTCTTAGACCTTCGACAAACCTGAACAAGAAATGCAACATGTCTTTGGGCTCAATTGCTTTCTTACCACTGTACTCCTTGAATGCTTTCAACAATCTTTCATAGTAGCTATGTATTGATTCTTTAGACTCTTGGACCGTTCTATCAATCCGCTGCCAATCAATGTTTTTGGGAGAAATCCTTGTCTTCAGGAACTCAATCACCTTATAATAATTTTTCATTACCTCAGGTGAAGACGCACCTGTTATTTTATCCCTTTCCGGTTCACTTGTTGGCCAGTCTACTACTCTCTTACACTCAACCCATAAATCTGCCGGCACCACTATTTCTAATAGCGTGTTCAAGTCTTCCCACAAACATTTGGAAAGCTTCACAAATCTCTGTGTCTATTGATACCACTCCACTGGCTTCTCTCTCAATTTTGGATAATCATTTGTAAATGACAATATGTCATTCCTGTGCCCTGGAACAAAAACAAACTACCCTCCTAGAATTTCTCTCATTGGAAGCATCTTGACTGATTCCCCTTTGTCAATACCTTCCGCACCTTCTTGGGAATCCCGTTTTTATTTATCTTTTTTCTTTGTCCATCTACCTTCCCACTTCTCTAATGCTCCCCAAATCTGTGCACTCTGCAGCAGTTCTCTCAAGTGTGCCTTAATTCCTGCTGATCTCATGTGTTCGAAATCCTTTGCTTCAAAATCGAATCTGTAGCTGCGTTTCAAATGCTTCGGTTTCTCAATGTCAATGTGAAGTTTTTCTGCTAACTCTGCCAGCTTCTGATATATTTTACTCACTTCTCTTGTGATTTTAGGGCATAAGTACCTCAGCTCTTCTTCTGTGTAAGATTCTAATCTGTTCACACACACTGTTCCCTCAACTAATTCGGTAGCCCCTATATTCAACCTCACTTGATTTATCTGATCCTCACCCTGGGATGTATTCTGAGGTGTATTTAGACTGTCCAACCACTCACTTAATTGCTGAGCTGACAATCCCTGTAATGAAATGTTACTTGCATTCGGCACTGGTAACTGTTGTACTACTGCACCTGAAGTTTGTGGTGTCAGAAGTCTCAAACTCTGACTCACATTCGTGCCATTCACTGCATCTGAAAGTGCTACAGGTGGACTAAGATCCATTCGAGGTCTAGATCCATTTAAAGTTTGTCCTGCAGACGACATTAGCTGCGCAGGATCGCTCACTCCCCTCCTTACGAGGCTCTATGATACTTCATACTGCTCCCCTGCATCTAACTTCTTTTGTGCAAATAAAGGTACCGCTGGACCAACAGTAGTTGGTAGCGATATTGCATCTGGAACTGCTCTAGCACCTGCACCTTTGTGGGAATGTTACCCCCCTTGCCTGATTCATAACTGGTGTGAGATCTAACTGCATTCCTGTCAGTGGTGTAAACTTCGGTAGACCCTGTGCTTAAGCTGAAGGCAACAACATTGGTGTCGGATCTGTCTGAATCAGCATTGGCTGTGGAAGCACCTGCTTCCTTGGCACCATGATGCTCGAGACTGTCTCAAGAACTGGCATATCTGGATAAATTCTCTGCACCGAATGTGGATGTATCTGCGCTTGAACTACCGTAGTAGTTCCTGCATTAGGTATACTCTGTACTGCCCTTGGTATTTGTCCCCCGTCTGCCTGTACAGCTCCCTCGGCCCCCTGGACTTGTGCCGGATTAGCTGTAGGGGCAGTAGTATTAGTGCCTGGACCCCCGTATAGGTTGTTGAAGGTGGAGGTCTATCTCTCAACAACTACATAATGAGATCCTCAACATCAGAATCATCATCATCTAAATAGGACTTTCTCTTTTTCTTTTTCCCTCCACTCTCGTCCTCTTTGGCACTATCTTCCTTCTCTGCCTCATCTTCCTCCGCAATAGCAGGGAACAATTTAACCTCCTGTAGTGTCGCCATTCTTGGTCTCTTTTGCTCTTAATCCCATCTAGCTTCAGCTACAGACTTTTCTACTAGCTTCATCCTCCTCTTAAACTTCCTCTCTTGTTGCTGTCTTGCCACTAGCTCCCAAATTGCTAAAGCTTCAAACTGTGCTGGTCTTGTTAATGTCTTCATGTCGTACAATGACATTCACAATTGACTCAAAATTCTCAAATTAAACGTTCCATGCTCCGGAAACGCTAACGACCCCTGATTCTTTGTTAACTTACACCATTGCTTTAACCACAAACACGTGCTACACCTTGCTCCGCCATCACAACAAAAGCCGGAAAATCCTCTGGGGGGGTGGCTCCCCCACTGATGCTTTAATGTAAGAATCACCCTTCATCGCACTCTTAAATGCCTTGAAAAACTTCATCTTGCCTGTTTTGTTTGCTTTTAATTCAATAATGAAATTACTTTTACTCCCAAGATTCCCTTCACCTGCTTACTCAACCAATTGCCTTTTACGGACTGCTGCCAATCTGGTCACGGCTCTTCTCACTAACCAACCTATCCCAGCAAGCCACACTCTGACGCCACGCTCACACACAGCGGCTGACAAAGTCTTGCGTCTCGTCCTCCTTAACTCGATTCACACAACTAATGCAAATTAGTGCGAGCACTTACCAAAAACCAAATACCTAAAACAAACCTACTGGTTTACTACAGGAAGGGACACAATCGCTTCAGAGAACTTACGGATTTTCACAAATGGCTCTCTTGGCTCATATAGCTATTCCTCTTTCTCAGTCCCCCACATTTGCAAGCAAAATTTGACCCACAAATATCACTCTCAACTGATCAATGGGTCTGTTCTGGTGCACACAGAACTCGCCAAATCTCAGTCAAAATTTTCTTCCACCCAATTATCACACTCACCGACTCGTTGACCACGCCCGATCAACCTACTAAACCAGACAGATTACAACATATAACCAAGTGTCTCCTACACTTGTCAATATACTCTGGAGTCTTAGACCACGCAGCGTCTGTATATCATCAACAACCACGTGGATAATTTTTGAAAATCAAAACACCACACACATGTGAAGTACGACAACTTCCCTACTATCATACTATAGAGTACGCACACTCCTACTAACCTCTATTGGAGCACAGAGGCTCCCTACTATACCTCACATACTTCACAATTCACCTGCAATTTGTTTAAGCCTGTGCAAGCGCAACCTGCCACTTTCGTACCATCTCAAAAACACGCAGAGAACATACCCAACTTTACTAGCAGGATCTGGGAAAGTCATTTCTGGGATTAAGGGGACATCATCTTTGTTACCATTGCCAATTCAGAAAAATAAAATTAAAATCTCATAAAATATGAACAACTAACCCTAACATGAACTACTACCATAACCAGTAATCACCACATAACTAGTTCTCCAAGGAAACTAACCTTCAAGCTGCTACCAAAAACTGCTAGCGCGCCCGGTCCTTAGTAAGTAAACTCATAAGGGGACGCGTATAGGACGATGAATCTTTTGAATCGCATGGAGTATCCTAGTTCATGCAGTGACCACTGAATCAATAATCAACATCAATGAGACAAAATATACCACCTTAAGAAACCACAAAAAAAAAACCTTAATCAGAAATAACCATCACTCATGAAAAAGGTTAACAATTTTTATTCCCTATTGATTGCAATTCTAATCAAAGGTTAATTTTGCCTTTATTAATCGATCTTTATTAGTTCATCAAGGAAAACAGTTTTCTCCAAAGAAACATAAGCAACAATGCAAATCATAAGTCAGTGTACATCAGCATTAATGAAGCAATTCAGCAAATCAATTTGTCAGTCATTTGTCACCGTCAACGTCTCCCCTGTCAGCCTACCTAACCAAGATTAGCATCAGTATGTGGGTCTTCATGCGAAAACAATTTAGATAAAAACATTAATTTGAAAAAAATCTATATAAAGAGAAAAATCTAATCAGAAACAGCGCAGTTGGCACCTAGAAGAAAAGACACAAATTATCAGTCACATTTTCAAAGCTACCTATACAGGATGGATCAGCAACGAGTCAGTCTTCGTACCCAATCAATCAATCAGCCTATTTCTAAAGCGCACTACTTACCCGTGAGGGTTTCAAGGCGCTGGGGGGGAGGGGGTGCTGCTACTGCTCGAAGAGCCAGGTCTTGAGTTGTCTTCTGAAGGTGAGCAGGTCCTGGATCTGTCTTAGGTCAGATGGGAGGGTGTTCCAGGTCTTGGCGGCGAGGTAAGAGAAAGATCTGCCGCCGGAGGATCTGCGCCGGATGCGGGGGATGGAGGCGAGGGCAAGGTTGGCGGAGCGGAGTTGCCGGGAGGGGGTGTAGAAGCTGAGTCTGCTGTTTAGGTAGGTTGGTCCGGTGTTGTGAAGTGCTTTGTGTGCGTGGGTGAGGAGCTTGAAGGTGATCCTCTTGTCGACGGGGAGCCAGTGGAGGTCTCTTAGGTGGGGGGTGATGTGACTGTGGCGAGGGATGTTGAGGATGAGTCGGGCGGAGGTGTTTTGGATGCGTTGGAGGCATTGCAGGTGTTTGGACGGGATGCCAGCGTAGAGTACGTTGCCGTAGTCAAGCCTGCTGCTGACGAGGGCCTGCGTTACTGTTTTTCTTGTTTCGGTTGGGATCCATTTGTAGATTCTGCGAAGCATGCCGAGGATGTTGTAGCAGGAAGAGGAGACGGCGTTGACTTGTTTTGACATGGAGAGGGATGAGTTGAGGATGAAGCCGAGGTTTCGTGCGTGGTCGGTTGGTGTCGGTGGGGTACCCAGCGATGCTGGCCACCACGAGTCGTCCTAAGCGGAGGGGGTGGGCCCAAGGAAGAACCTCTGTTTTGTCCGAGTTTAGTTTCAGCCTGCTGCTTCTCATCAAGTCAGCAATTTTGTCATTTAGCAGATGTGTAAAATGTGTTGCATCTGCACTTGACCCAATTGGAAACTATGACTGTGCTTTTTAGTGTAAGTCACTCCTTTTCTCTGTTACCGGTTTGAATCATGCTCTTTGTTTCTGACGCTGATGCAGCCATAGTGCAACACAACTATCTTTTTTGCTTTTCTGATTTGTATCCGTATACCGCTCTTTGTTATTTTACACAGCTACATTCTAATATGGCACGGGGAACTAAATCTGTGCATAGGGGGGAGAGAAAACAGAACCCTGGCACAGTTCTTCTACCTGCTCGTAAAACATCTTGAAACAATGTAATTTATTCCAAACTTGACTTTATAAATCTGGCAAGTAATCTATTTCCCCTGATACTACCACAAACATTGCCTGCAACAAACACAAATGTATATAGTCTCCTTGCCTTGCAGCATACCGATACAGCGTGTCTTTACTACTGCAAAAGTAACCTGTTTTACAAATGTGGGCCACTTTTTGGGCTCTCTGGGTCGCTAATGGGCCCACTTTTATTTTGATTCCCAGACCAATTTTCTGTCCCCCAAAATTGACCCTGCTTGTTGGAGTAAGTGCAAGGGTTCCTGGACACACTGAGGGGCACATTTATAAGCCCCTAGCGCCACAGGAGCGCCACTTTTCATGATGCTCCGGTGGCCCTATGCTGTGCATTCTGCAGCACGCATAGAAAGAGCAAAATGTCAGACATGATTGTTTGTGTGCAGGAAGGTGTCCCTTCCTGCACACAAACAATCATTTGAAAATGACGCTTTGGCACTTCTGTGTGTGTTGCATTCTGCAGCACACACAGAAGTGTCAAATCGCCATTAGTGATTGTTTATGTTCAGGAAGGCATACCTCAACGCAAACATTCTTTGCACGATGGTGCAAGGATGCCTGCATTGGTGCTGGCAGCTAAATTTAGCGCCAGCACAGGGGACAACACAGGGGTGTGCCATATTCAGTTAATTACGGCACATCCCTGCATTGTGAAAATGACAGAGCGCGGCGCTACCAATTTTGGTGCAGCGTCACGCTCTGTCATTTTCATATAAATATGGGCCCTAATACTACACCGCCAGCTGTGACCATCGATTACACAATCACGTTATCAAGAGCTTTGCTCATATACATATACACAAAAGTGAGAGACCCAATAATGTAGCGTACACCAATGGAGCACTCAGGTGATATGCAATCATTTAGAAAACTAAGCAAATGGAATAGTGCCAGTGGTGCAAGTGTAATATATTCAAGAGAGACTTTATGTGAACAGGTATGAAAATATAATCTGTGAAGGGAAACACTCATTAACTTATTCGAAATTGATTTTATTTTGTGCCTAGAATATTCTATACAAAAAAGTTCATAAATATAGCCGCAGGATTCAAAATATGAGAGGTGTTTACATGTTCTCTAAAACAGTAGTAAACACTAATTGTACCTAATGCCACATTACTTAAAATAGGCATTTCAAAAAAGCAAGAAAAAAAGCAGAGCAAAGGCCAATATGTCTGGCTTAACATTTTATTTTTACGCTAAACTCATTGAATTCATTAAATTTGTCAATGCTTGTCAAAAATGCATTTGATTTGTTAAATTAATGTGATGTAATGGTACTGCATTTTAATTTGACAGTTTTTAACTGGCACAATAAGCAATCACGCTAGTATGTGTGAGATGGTGTTTTGCAGACTGTGTACTGAATACCACATGCACTCCCTTAATAATATGCACTCAAATACTCATTGTTTCACCGAGTACAAACTCACAGCACCTCTGACAAGACCGTCTCTTATGCACTCACTCACATAAACACACAGTGACTCACTGTACTCGCAACAATATGATCTCACACATGTTCTTCATTCATTTACTCTCGTCATCACACTTGTACACTCACTCATTCCTATGGGAAGCCGTTCATGTCAAAATTACAGCTCCCTATATAGGACACCTCATGGAATGCATAGTGTGTTGCAAAATGAATATGACATACACCAGAATGAATGTACTATGTGTCAAAATAAATATGATACCTGGCAGAGTGAATCTGCTACTTAGTGATTATTATGAATAACGCACACTCAGAATTGAATAAGAGATATACTGAAATATATAACAATCATACTGAAATAAATATGGCCCTCACTGTAAATAACAAAGCAATCACTGAAACACATACAATATTTGTCAAATGAGACATTTCTTGAAATGACTGACATATGCCAAGAGGAATATGACACACATTGGAATGAATATGACAGCTTGAAATGAATATAAGGTACTGAAATGAAAATGCATTATTCTGAAAGGAATATAATGTGCAATGAACATTACATTTATAAAAAAAATGAATATGGTTTGCATTGAAAGTAATATGATACACATTGACATGATTATAACATGTGTTGCAATTGGTATGAGTCATGTTAAAATCAATATCATGCGTTAATGTGAATGAGACATCTATTGAAAGGAATATGACACATGCTAAGATGGATATGACATGAAATGAATATGAGCCCTTTTGAAATTAATTGAACATGCCTTAAACTGAATATGACCCATGCTGACATTAAAATGAAACTTGTCAAAATGAATGTTATGCTTTGAAATCAATATGATACACAGCAACATGATATTGCATATATTGAAATGAATTTGACTTATGTTGAAATGGATATGACCCATATTAAAATGATAATGTCAGGTGTTAAGATGAATATGACATCCACTGACACGAATATGCCATTCATTTAAAGCAATATGACACCTGTTAAGATGTGTATGAACCATTTTCAAATTAATATATCTGACGAAGTTGATATGACCCATATCAAAATTAATATGACATTCATTAAAAATAATATGACACTTATTGAAATGGATATGAAACTATATGAGATAAATATAGCATGCTTTGAAATTAATAAAGCACATATCGAAATGAACACAAGCCATGTGTAAATTAAGATGCTCATTGTTTAAATATTGCTTGCCTTGAATCTATGTTGATTTACTTTAAAATTAACAAAACATATTGAAATTAATATTAGATATTCTGAAAGGATATGCTATGAACACAAATTAATCAACTAAAATAAATATATTTTTTCGACTATGTGCTACATTTAGTTTTTGCCGGCTTTTGGACTCTGAGCACTTTACCACTGCTGACCAGTGCTAAAGTGCAAGTGCTCTCTGTCTAAATTGACCTGATGATTGGTTTATCCATGACTGGCATAGTTGTTTTACCCGTGAGTCCCTAGTATAGTGCAGCATGTGTGCCCAGGACCTGTAAATCAACTGCTACTATTGGGCCTGCAGCACTGATTGTGCCACCCACATGAGTAGCCCTGTAAACATGTTTCAGACCTGCTACTGCAGTGTCTGTGTGTGTAGTTTTAAACTGCCATTTAAACCTGGCAAGTGCACCCACTTGCCAGACCCAAACCTTCCCTTTTACTACATGCAAGGTACCCCTAAGGTAGGCCCAAGGCAGCCCCATGGGCAAGGTGCAATGTATTTTAAAGGTAGGACATATACTGGGGTATTTTACATGTCCTGATAATGAAATACTGCTGTAGGAAAGTACCATCTTCCTTGGCATGTTACCCCCCATTTTTATCTGTATGTCAGTATGTTTTGCCTGTCTTACTGGGATCCTGCTGGTCAGGACCCCAGTTCTCATAGTGTATGGCCTAATGTGTGTGTCTGTATAGTGCTTGACTGTGTCACTGAGGCTGTGCTAACCAGAACCTCAGTGCTTATGCTCTCTCTGCTTTTAACTTTGTCACTGTAGGCTAGTGACTTCATTTACCAATTTCAATTGGCACACTGGACCCCCACTTATAAGTCCCTAGTATATGGTACCTAGGTACCCAGGGCACTGGGGTTCCCGGAGATCCATATGGGCTGCAGCATTTCTTTTGCCACCCACAGGGAGCTCAGACAAACCCTTGCACAGGCCTGCCATTGCAGCCTGCGTGAAATAGGGCACACACTATTTCACAGCCATTTACACTGCACTTAAGTAACTTATAAGTCACCTATATGTCTAACCTTCACTTGCTGAAGGTTAGCTGCAAAGTTACTAAGTGTGAGGGCACCCTTGTACTAGCAAAGGTGTCCCCACATAGTTCAGGGCCATTTCTTGGGACTTTGTGAGTGCGGGGACGCCATTACACAAGTGCACTACCTATAGGTCAATACCTATGTGTAGCATCACAATGGTAACTCCGACTAAGGCCATGTAACATGTTGAAGATCATGGAATTGTCCTCCCATTCCAAATTTGGTATTGGGGAGCCAATTTCATGCATCCTGGGGGCTCTAGCATGGACCCCCAGGTCTGCCAAACCAGCTATCTGAGGCTTGCACTACAGCTACAGCTGTTGGCACCTCACAGACAGGGTTCTTCCCTCCTGGGGTCTGAGCAGCTCAGTCCCAGGAAGGCAGAACAAAGCCTTTCCTCTGAGAGCAGGGTGTTACACCCTCTCCCTTTGGAGATGTTACAGGCTGGGGAGGGGTAGCCTCCCCCAGCCTCTGGAAATGCTTTGAAGGGCACAGATGGTGCCCTCCTTGCATAAACCAGTCTACACCAGTTCAGGGACCCCTTGTCCCCTGCTCTGGCATGAAACTGGAAAAAGGAAAGGGGAGTGACCACTCCTCGGTCCATCACCACCCCAGGGGTAGTGCCTAGAGCTCCTCCAGTGTGTCCCAGACTTCAGCCATCTTGCTTTGCAAGGTGTGGGGGCACTCTGGAGGGCTCTGAGTGGCCAGTGACAGCAGGTGACGTCAGAGACCCCTCCCGATAGGTCCTTACCTGATAAGGTAGCCAACCCACCTCTCAGGGCTATTTAGTGTCTCTCCTGTGGGTTCTCTACAGATTCTGCTTGCAAGTTTCCTTCAGGAATCCTCTACAACTACTACTTCTTCCTCTGACCTCGGATCAACCGCAGCCTGCTCCAGGAACCGCTGTAACAGCAACAAAGTATCCACAAGGGATACTTTTCTTCTGCAACTTCAGCTCCAGCCAGCAACTGCAACAGTTTCCACAGTGTGCACACTCTGGGGACTCCCTGTCTTCATCCTGCACCAGAAGGACAGAAGAAATCTCCCGTGGGGTGACAGAGTCACTCCCCTGCTCATGCAGGCACCTTCCAAGACGACGACTGGTACCCTTGGACTCCTCTCACAGCGACGAGTGTGCTCCTAAGGACACATAGGGTGGACCCATCGACATAGGCTGTCCTGAGGTCCTGCTGATGCAATTTGGAGGAGGTAAGACCTTGCCTTCCCTGAGATCGATGGTACCCCTGTGTACTGCATCTTCTTCACCTCCTGAGGCCTCTGTGCACTATTCGCAAAATTCCTTCATGCACAGACAGCCTGGCCTAGGTCTCCAGCACTCCATCCTGCAACGCTCAACTCACTGAGTTGTGCTGCACCAACTGCGTATTGCTCCTCCTTTGTCCCCATGTCCTGGGACGTCCGTGGGTGCTGCCTGGCATCCTGAGGGCTCTCTAAAGTACTGAGAGCCCCCTTTTCCTCCTCACTTGGGTCCAGCCAGCACCATTTTGATGCAAAATGCATAATTGTCGTAACTAAGGCTTGTTGGTGACTTTTGAGACTAAATCATGTCTGCATCCATCTTCACGTCGTGGGACATCCTTTGCATCATGCTGGAACCTGCTGGCATCTTCCTAGGTTGCATTCCTGCAGTCTTCATCCAACTGGGGACGTTTCTTTTGCACCCTCATCTGGGTTGGCAGGGGCTCCTGTCCTTCCTGGAAGTTCTTTCGACTTCTGGACTTGGTCCTAGCCTTTTGCAGGTCTTCAGGTCCAGGAATCCAGCAGTTGTTGTTTGCAGACTTGGTTGATTACTGCAATAATTCATATCACGAGGTGTAGTGTGTCCAAAGGAAACTTGCAGTACTTTACTCCTGCTTTCCTGTCTCTGGGGTGGGGTAATTTACTTACCTTTACTGTATTCTTACTCCCCCAGCAATTCTGCACACACTACACTTGTCTAGAGGGGAATTCATGATTCACATTCCACTTTCTTAGCATATGGTTTGTGTTGCCCCTAGACCTATTTTCTTCCATTGCATTCTATAGCATTTCCTATTGTTTGCACTATCCTATATCTAATATCTTACCTTATTTTGGTGTCTGGTTTATATACTGTGTGTAATACTTACTTCCAGAAGGAGTATTGCCTCTAAGATATTTTTAGTACTGTGTCACCCAAATAAATACCTTTATTTTTGGTAACACTGAGTATTGTCTTTACTTGGGTATAGGTACTGTGTAACTATAAGTGGTATTGCATGAGCTTTGCATGTCTCCTAGTTCAGCCTAAGCTGCTCTGCTATAGTTACCTCTATCAGCCTAAGCTGTTGGAACACTACTAATTCACTAATAAGGGATGACTGACCTGGTATAAGGTGTAAGTACTCAAGGTACCCACTACAAACCAGGCCAGCCTCCAACATTGGTGGTGCAGCAGTGGGATAAGTACTTGCAATTGCTTTATCACTTTGTTACCTGTGCTTTTCACAAGAAAAGCTTGCTCCAATACTTAGAGCATATATAATATATACCTAGAAGTAATTTTCTAACTTTCTAAAAGTTCTGTTTAGCTTTGAAAAAGTTTTTACAAAGTTCTGAAAAGTTTTCTTCTTTTCTCTAAAAAGTCAGCTCTGTTATTCTACTGACTTTTTTACTCACTTTTCCTAAACTTTTTTCTTTCAATATGTCTTCTATAGATGCTGCCCCTAGAGTTGTGAAAACAACATATGAAAATCTTAACTTTAAATGTTTGACGGGTCTCTGTATTGAAAGAAGTTTGGGGATTGGGAAGAACCCCAATAAGGAGTTCCTCTTAAATCTTCTGCTCCAATATGACCAGGGACTCAGCACTGGTCCAGATCAGACAGGGGAAGAGGTAGAGGATGATTCCAACCAGGAAGGCTCGAAGGAGCAAACTGGCAATCCTGGGGAGGGTACTTCCACAGATCTATCTGTCAATAGATCACTTAGTACAACTGGTAGTGGGAAGGGTTCACCCACAAGTAGGGTTCCCTTCACCCCTATAGGCCAGGTCACTAGAGTGGCCCCTGTTAGAGATAGATCTACCTCTGCACACTCTCACGTTACCTCTGTCACAGAGGCATCCCACAATTCTAACCTTGCGAACCAGTACCTAGATAGAGAACTCAGAAAGCTGAGGTCAGAGGAGGCCCGACTGAGGCTAATGAAGCAACAGTTGGCCTTAGACAGGGAATCCCTGGCTGTGGAGAAAGAGAGGCAGGGCTTGGTGTTAGTTCCCCATGGTGGCAGCAGCAGTTTTAGAAATTCAAATGTTAGGGAACCTTCATTTGACTCTAGAAATCTGCACAAAGTGTCCCTCCTTACAAGGATGGTGATGACATCTACAAGTGGTTTGCTGCACTTGAGAGGGCCTGTAAAGTTCAGAGGGTCCCTCATGTACAGTGGTTATCCTTCTCTGGCAAGGGGAGAGACAGACTTCTTATTGTCAAAGAGGATGATGCAGATAACTATACAATTCTGAAAAAAATGCCCTCTTGGATGTTCTGGGCTTAACCACTGATCAGTACAGACTTAAGTTCAGAGAGACCAGAAAAGAATCATCACAGGACTGGACAGACTTTGTAGACTGTTCTGTGAAGGCCCTAGAAGGTTGTTTAAATGGCAGAAAGGTGACAGACTATGAAAGTCTGTATAACTTGATTCTGAGAGAGCATATTTTGAATAATTGTGTGTCTAACTTGTTACATCAGTATCTTGTGGACTCAGATCTGACCTCTCCCTAATAATTGGGAAGTAAGGCAGACAAATGGGCCAGACCAAAGGTGAGCACAAAACCTCATACAGGGGGTGACAAGGATGGCAAGAAGAAGGATAGTAAGTCACATGACAAGGGTGGGGACAAAGATAAAAAATCATCAGAGGCTTCATCAGGCCCACAAAAATCCTCTGGGGTGGTGGGTCCAAATCCTCTTCTCACAAAGATAAGAAACCTTGGTGTTATATGTGTAAAGCCAAAGGCCATTGGGCAACTGACAGTCATTGTCCAAAACGAAACACTAAACATCCTACCACCACAACCCAAACTGCAACCACTAGTGCCCCTAGTAATAGCAGTGGTGGTGGGAAAACACTACTAATAGCCAATCAAAGGGTGTAGCTGGGCTCACCATTGGTAATTTAGTTGGGATTGGTCTAGTTAGGGAGATCACTGTGTTTTAGTCTCTGAAGGTGGCATTGACCTAGCCACTTTAGTTGCTTGTCCCATTAATTTGGATAAGTACAACCAGCTACCCCTGAATAATGGTGTTCAGGTTGAGGCCTACAGTGACACAGGTGCCAGTATCACCGTGGTGATGGAAAAAGTGGTTGCCCCTGGGCAGCATCTACTTGGTCACCAGTACCAATTGAAAGCCGCCCATAGCAACACTGTAAGCCACCCCATGGCTGTTGTGAATCTCACCTGGGGGGGGGGGTTACTGGTCCAAAGAAAGTTGTTGTAGCCACTGATTTACCTGTAGAATGTCTGCTAGGCAATGATTTAGAGACTTCAGCTTGGGCTGAAGTGGAGTTGGTGGCCCATGCAGCAATGCTGGGCATTCCTGCGCATATCTTTGCTCTTACCAGGGCTCATGCCAAGAAGCAAATTGGACAGGGAAACCTGGATCCTGGAATAATGGACCAAGTGCTCCCAAAAACTAGGGGTAAGAAGGGCAAACCCTTGTCCACTACCCCTCGCTCCACAGATGATTCCCCTTTTGAGGAAGAGGAATTCTCTCCTTGTGCAGAACCTACACCAGAGGAGCTGGAAGCTGATACAGCTGAGCTTTTGGATGCAGGGGGGCCTACCAGGGAAGAGCTGAGTATGGCACAGCAAACCTATCCCACATTGGAGGGCTGCAGCCAGCAAGCTCTCAAGCAGCAAAACGGTGATGTCACTGACACACACAGAGTTTATTGGGAGAATTTTCTCCTTTATACTGAAGCAAGGGACCCTAAAGCTGGTGCCACCAGGAGAATGGTCATTCCCCTTCAGTACAGGGTATTCCTCCTAACTCTGGCTCATGACATCCCTTTGCTAGGCATTTAGGCCAGAGTAAAACATAGGACAGATTTGTTCCACATTTTCACTGGCCCCATATGTCAGAAGACACAAAGAAGTTTTGTCGCTCCTGTGTCACCTCCCAAGCCAGTGGCAAGACTGGTGGCACCCCAAAGGCCCCCTTGATCCTACTGCCAGTGGTTGGGGTGCCCTTTGAAAGGGTAGGGGTTGATATTGTTTGCCCCCTTGACCCTCCAACAGCTTCTGGCAATAGATTTATCCTTCTGGTTGTGGACCATGCCATAGGTACCCAGAAGTTATCCCCTTAAGGACCATTACAGCTCCTGCAGTGGCAAAGGCCCTCCTGGGAATCTTTTCCAGGGTGGGCTTCCCTAAGGAAGTGGTGTCAGACAGAGGTAGTAACTTCATGTCTGCATACCTAAAAGCAATGTGGAAGGAGTGTGGTGTTACCCACAAGTTCACCACCCTTATCATCCACAAACTAATGGACTGGTTGAGAGGTTTAATAAAACTCTCAAAGGTATGATTATGGAACTCTCTGAAAAACTCAGAACGAGATGGGATGTCCTATTACCATGCCTCCTTTTCACCTACAGGGAAGTACCCCAAAAAGGAGTGGGCTCCAGCCTCTTTGAACTCCTATTTGGTCACCCTGTTAAAGGTCCCCTTGCTCTTGTTAAGGAGGGTTGGGAACAACCTTTAAAAACTCCAAAACAAGACATTGTGGACTATATACTCGGCCTGAGAAGTAGAATGGCTGAGTACATGAAAAAGGCCAGCAAAAACATTCAGGCCAGCCAAGAGCTCCAGTATCAATGGTTTGACCAGAAGGCTGTCCTGACAGAGTACCACCCAGGACAGAAGGTGTGGGTATTGGAGCCTGTGGCCCCAAGAGCACCCTAGGACAAATGGAGTGGACCCCATCTAATTGTAGAAAAGAAGGGTGAGGTCACTTACCTGGTAGACCTGGGCACTGTGGTGCTTGTCCCCAAACCGCATAGCAAAGAAGTAAAGAGAGAAATGCGTTTTGTGTTGACTGTAGGGGTCTCAATACAGTAACCAAAACAGATGTTCACCCTATACCCAGGGCAAATGAGCTAATAGATACACTGGCATCTGCCAAGTATCTACACACTTTTGATTTGACTGCAGGGTATTGGCCGATCAAAATGTCAGAAGATGCTAAAGCAAAAACTGAATTTTCTACCAAAGGAGGGCATTATCAATTCACAGTTATGCCCTTTGGTTTGAAAAATGCACCTGCCACTTTTCAGAGGCTGGTGGATACAGTCCTCAAAGGTTTGGAAGCTTTTAGTGCAACATATTTGGATGATTTTGTTGTCTTTAGCTCCATCTGGGATGATCACCTGGTCCACCTCAGGAAAGTTTTGGAGGGCCTGCAAAAGGCAGGCCTAGCTATCAAGACTTCAAAGTGCCAGATAGGGCAGGGGAAAGTGGTTTATCTGGGCCACTTGGTAGGTGGAGAACAGATTGCACCACTACAGGGGAAGATTCAGACCATTATGGACTGGCTCCCCCTACTATTCAGACCCAGGTCAGAGCCTTCTTAGGTCTCACTGGGTATTACAGGAGGTTCATTAAGAACTATGGCTCCATTGCAGCCCCTCCTAATGACCTCACCAGCAAAAAGATGCCTAAAAAGGTATTGTGGACAGCTAGCACCTGTCTTAAAGAGCCCAAACTACTTCCAACTATTTGTTGTTCAAACAGATGCTTCTGAATTAGGGGTAGGGGATGTACTATCACAGCTGAACTCAGAGGGCCAGGATCAACCTGTTGCTTTTATTAGCAGAATGTTGATCCCTAGAAAAAAGCGTTGGTCTGCCATAGAGAGGGAGGCCTTTGCTGTGGTCTGGGCACTGAAGAAGCAGAAACCCTACTTGTTTGGGACTCACTTCATTGTACAGACAGACCACAAACCTCTATTATGGCTTAAACAAATGAAAGGTGAAAACCCTAAATTGTCGAGGTGGTCCATTTCCCACTCCAATGCAGATGGACTCTCCAGATATTTCCACTTAGACAATGAAGACTCATCTGGTCAAGGTTAGCCTTATTGTCCCTCGTTTGGGGGGTGGGGGGTTGTGTAGGAAAGTACCATCTTCTTTGGCATGTTACCCCCATTTTTACCTGTATGTCAGTATGTTTTTGCCTGTCTCACTGGGATTCTGCTGGTCGGGACCCCAGTGCTCATAGTTTATGGCCTAATGTGTGTGTCTGTATAGTGCTTAACTGTGTCACTGAAGTTCTGCTAACCAGAACCTCAGTGCTTATGCTCTCTCTGCTTTTAAATCTGTCACTGTAGGCTAGTGACTTCATATACCAATTCCAATTGGCACACTGGGCCCCCCCTTATCAGTCCCAAGTGTATGGTACCTAGGTACCCAGGGCATTGGGGTTCCAGGATATCCTTATGGGCAGCAGCATTTCTTTTGCCACCCATAAGGAGCTCAGACAAACCATTTCACAGGACTGCCACTGCAGCCTGAATGAAATAGTGCACACACTATTTCACAGCCATTTTCACTTCACTTTAGTAACTTTTAAGTCAAGTATACCTCTAACCTTCATTTACTGAAGGCTAGGTGCAAAGTTACTAAGTGTAAGTGCACCCTTGCGCTAGCAAAGGTGCCCCCACACAGTCCAGGGCCAAACCCCCAGACTTTGTGAGTGCAGGGCCACCATTACACATGTGCACTACTTATCAATCAATCAATCAAAATATTTATAAAGCGTTCTACATACCCGTGAGGGTTTCAAGGCTCTGGGGGGGTGCTGCTACTGATCGAAAAGCCAGGTCTTGATGAGTCTTCTGAAGGTGAGTAGGTCTTGGGTCTGCCGTAGGTTGGTCGGGAGGGTGTTCCAGGTCTTGGCGGCGAGGTAGGAGAAAGATCTGCTGCTGGAGGTCTTTCGTTGGATGCGGGGAACGACGGCGAGGGCGAGGTTTGTGGAGCGAAGCTGACGGGTGGGGGTGTAGAAGCTGAGTCTGTTGTTCAGGTAGGCTGGTCCGGTGTCGTGGAGTGCCTTGTGTGCGTGGGTGAGGAGCTTGAATGTGATCCTCTTGTCTACCGGAAGCCAGTGAAGGTCTCTCAGGTGGTGGGAGGTGTGGCAGCGGCGGGGTACGTTGAGGATCAGCCGGGCGGAGGCGTTCTGGATGCGTTGGAGGCATTGCAGGTTTTTGGCCGGGATACCTGTGTAAAGTGCGTTTCCGTAGTCTAGCCTGCTGCTGACGAGGGCCTGAGTCCCCGTTCTTCTTGCTTCTGTCGGGATCCACTTGTAGATCCTTCGGAGCATGCAGAGGGTGTTGTAGCAGGAGGAGGAGGCTGAGTTGACCTGTTTTGACATGGAGAGGGAGTAGTTGAGGACAAAGCCCAGGTTGCGTGCGTGGTTGGTTGGGGTCGGTGGGGTTCCCAGTGAGGTTGGCCACTACGAGTCATCCCAGGCAGAGGGGGTGGGTCCGAGGATGAGGACATCTGTCTTGTCCGAATTAGGTTTCAGACGGCTGCTTCTCATCCATTGGGCTATGGCCTTCATTCCCTAGTGAAGGTTGTTTTTGGCGGTGAGCGGGTCCTTGGTGAGGGAGAGTATGAGCTGGGTGTCGTCGGCGTAGGAGATGATGTTGAGGTCGTGTTGGTGGGCCACTTGTGCGAGGGGGGCCATGTAGACATTGAACAGCGTCGGGCTGAAGGATGAGCCCTGGGGTACACCGCAGATGATGTTGGTGGCTTTGGAATGGAAGGAAGGGAGGCGGACTCTCTGGGTTCTGCCAGAGAGGAAGGAGGTGATCCAGTCGAGTCAATACCTATATGTAGCTTCACAACGGTAACTCCGAATATGGCCATGTAAGGTGTCTAGGATCATAGAATTGTCCCCCCATTCCAAATCTGGTTTTGGGGGGCCAATCCCATGCATCCTGTGGGCTCCACCATAGATCCCCAGTACTACCAAACCAGGTCGCTGAGGCTTGCACTGCAGCTACAGCTGCTGCGACCTCACAGACAGGGTTCTGCCCTCCTGGGGTCTGAGAAGCCCAGTCCCAGGAAGGCAGAACAGAGCATTTCCTTTGGGAGGAGAGTGTTACGCCCTCTTCCTTTGGAAATAGGTGTTACAGGCTTGGGAGGGGTAGCCTTCCAGAGCCTCTGGAAATGCTTAACAGGGCCCAGATGGTGCCCTCCTTACATAATCCAGTCTACACCGGTTCAGGGACCCCATGTCCCTGCTCTGGCGCGAAACTGGACAATGGGAAGGGGAGTGACCACTCCCCTGTCAATCACCACTCCAGGGGTGGTGCCTAGAGCTCCTGCATTGTGTCCCTTGCATTAGCCATCTTGTTTTCCAAGGTGTGGGGACACTCTGGACATCTCTGAGTGGCCAGTGCCAACAGGTGACGTCAGAGACCCCTCCTGATAGGTGCATACCTGGGTAGGTAGCCATTCCCCCTCTCAGGGCTACTTAGGGTCTCTCCTGTGGGTTCCTCTTCAGATGTGGCTTGCAAGTTTCCACCAGGAATCCTCTGCAACTCCTGCTTCATCCTCTGACCTCGGATCAACCGCAGGCTGCTCCAGGAACCGCTGTAACTGCAACAAAGTATCCAGAAAGGCTACTGAGTCTCTACAACTTCAGTTCCAGCCAGCAACTAAAACAGTTTCCATGGTGTGCACACTCTGGGGACTCCCTGTCTTCACCCTGCACCCGAAGGACCACAGAAATCTCCCGTGGAGTGACAGAGTCACTTCCCTGCTCCAGCAGGCACCTTTTAAGATGACAACAGGTTCCCTGGGACTCCTCTCCTGATGACAAGCGTGCTCCTTGGAACACAGGTGGTGGATCCCTTTGACACAGACTGTCCTAAGGTCCAGCTGTCCAAATTTGGAGGAGGTAAGAGCTTGCCTTCCCCATTTGTGACAGTACCCCTGTGCACCACGTCATCTTCACCTCCTGAAGCCTCTGTGCACTATGTGCAAGAATCGTTCATGCACAACCTGGCCCAGGTCCCCAGCACTCTATCCTGTGACACTCAACTCGCTGAGTTGTTCTCCGGCAGCGTGGGACCTTCTTTTGTAGTGCTGCAGCAACCGGAGTTTGCACCTTCTTTGTCCCTGTGTCCTGGGACCTCTGTGGGTGCTGCCTGGTCATCTGTGGGTTCCCTCCAGTGTTGGGAACCTCCTCTGCCTCCTCAGTCTGAGTTTAGGCCCCCAGGTCCCTCCTGGATCCACGCAGCGCCATTTTGACACAATCCGCAACATTTCTTGAACCAAGGCTTATGGACTAATCCAGCGCTACAACTCGCATGCATCCAACATCTCCATGTGGGACATCCTTTGCATCATGCAGGTACCCACAGCCATCTTCTTTGGTACTCTTCTGCAGACTTCTTCCTACCGGAGAATCCTCTTTTGCACCATCTTCTAGGTTGGCAGGGGCTCCTGTCCTTCCTGGAATCTTCTGCGACTTCTGGACTTGGTCTCCTCTTTTTACAGGTCTTCAGGTCCAGGAATCCACCATTTGTTGCTTGCAGTCTTGCTTGGTTCTTGCAATAACTCTATTCACGACTTTTAGTGTGTTCTAAGGAAACTTGCAGTATTTTACTCCTACTTTCCTGGGCTCTGGGGTGGGGTATTTTACCAACCTTTGTGGTTTTCTTACACTCCCAGTGCCCCTCTACACACTACACTTGCCTAGGGGGAATTTGTGATTCGCATTCCACTTTCTTAGTATATGGTTTGTGTTGCCCCAAGGCCTATTTCTTCCTATTGCATACTATGGTATTTTCTATTGTTTGCACTATCCTATGACTATTTACTTACCTGATTTTGGTGTCTAGTGTATATATTGTGTATAATACTTACCTCCAGAAGGAGTATTGCCTCTAAGATAATTTTGGTCTTGTGTCACTAAAATAAAGTACCTTTATTTTTGGTAACTCTGAGTATTGTCTTTTATTGTGTATACGTACTGTGTAACTATAAGTAGTATTGCTGAAGCTTTGCATGTCTCCTAGTTCAGCCTAAGCTGCTCTGCTTCAGCTACTTCTATCAGCCTAAGCTGCTAGAACACTACTACATCTCACTAATAAGGGATAACTGGACCTGGTATAAGGTGTAAGTACCTAAGGTACCCACTACAAGCCAGGCCAGCCTCCTACAACAGCTCACAGCCTCACACACCTCAGTCACCATACCCCCAGACACAACCACAACACCAACAGGCACATCCACCACATTTGCTGTTGTTTTTTAATATCTGCATTTGTGGGAAGTGTTGGTCACCCAAGACAAGGGTAGATGTTCACTGTATGGATTTGTGGGTGTTGATCCAATTGGGGTGTCATTGCATTGTGTTATGCTTGTTGGCTAAGTATTTAATCTTGTGTTGGACAATGTCAGCATGTATGGTGTAGATTTATCCCCTGATATGGATTGTACTTTTGTCTCATGTGCGGGAGCTAGAGTTTTGTTTGTCCACACATGGAGGGTGTTAAATTGTGGTAGCTTCCTTTGGATTTGACTGACCATGTGTCCACTTTGATGTGTGTACCTTACTGCTACATCATCTAGATGTCTGGACCATGTTGTTGCCGTTGTGTGTGCTTTCTTGACTTGCACTTACACATTTGGCAGCTAGGCATATCACCTGGGTCAAATATTGTTTGTCCCTGAGATACATGAAGGGTCAGTTCCTATGCAAATGCTGTTTTAGAGGCATGTGCAAAGTGAAATGTGTCCATGAATGCTCCTGATGTTGCCATCACTATTATGCAGGTATTGTTTGCATTGTGAGCTTTGGATATTCGTTTTACAACCTATTGTGCATCCCATTGACCTTCCATTGTTTTGCAATGTGGGTGCTGTGTGGGTCCATCGATGAGCAGCACCTGCGGCAGGACGTGCATGTGACGGGCTCCATAGCGGCACAGGTCATGTAACACGGCCTGCAGGTGAGTTGTTCCTTTATGCTTTCCATTTCCACCTGCTGGGATGTGATGGTTAGACTGCCACGGTCACGCTGGCGATAGGCAACATCATAATGTTTCCATCCGAAACAACGGCTCCGTCGGCCTTTTTGGCCTGCCTCACCACCGTGGTGGTCTGTGCTGCCTGGTGGTGCTGGCAGGACTGCGGCAGTCTTTCCCTATGGGACTGCCAGCATCGTAATACTGTGGTCTGACTGCCAAGCAGATGGCGGTCACACCACCGCCATGGTGGTGCACAAACCGCCAAACTCGTAATGCGACCCTTTGAGAATATGTAACATTAATTTCAATATGTAATATTCATTTTAAAGCAAATCCACATAAGTTCAGAGCAAGCCATATTCATTTAAACAGCAGTCATATTAATTTAAACATGGCTTGTGTTAATTTCAATATTTGCCTAATTCATTTCAAAGTATGTTACATTTATCTCACAGTTTCATTTTTATTTCAGAAAGTGTGATATTCATGTTACAGAGTGTCATATAACTTTTGATGTGGGCCATATTAATTTAATCAGGTGTCATATTAATTTCAAAGTGGCTCATATTCATCTTAACATGTGTCATATTCCTTTCTATGAGTGTCATTCATTTCAATGGATGTCATATTCATCTTAACACCTGTCATAATAATTTTAACAAGGGTCATATCCATTTCAACTTAGGTCATATTAATTTCAAAGCACAACATATTCATTTTGACAAGTTTCATTTTAATTTCAGCATTGGTCATATTCAGTTTAAGACATGTTGAATTCATTTCGGTGGAGCTCATATTTGTTTCAATGCATGTCATATTCATCTTAGCATGTGTCATATTTCTTTCAATGGATGCTTCATTCATATTAACACATCTTAATTTTAACATGAATCATATCCATTGCAACATATATTGTAATCATGTCAATCTATATCATATCACTTTCAATGCAAGCCATATTCATTGTGATAAATGTCATGATAATTTTAACGTTACTCGTATTAATTTTAAAACATGTCAAATTCATTTCAATGAAGGTCATATTCATTTCAACGTAGGTCATATTCATTTTAACATGTGTTATATTCTTTTCAATCAATGTTAAGTTTAGTTCAATGGATGTCATATTCATATTAACACTTGTCACATACATTTTATGATGCAACTTATCAATTTTAACATATATCATATTAATCTGAATATGTATCATATTAGTTTGAATATATGTCATATTAGAACATTGGAATGCTGGGGGCTCCATTGAAAACAATAGAGTGCTGCGGGCTTTTACTGGCCGGTAAAAGCCCGCAGCGCCAACATTCCAATGTTTGCTTTGTTCACAGCAACAGGTGTGAACAAAGCCTCACAGAGCCCGAGGGGATTTTAATCCCCTCGGGCTCCGTGAACATTTTATTTTTAATAGAACATTCTGCCCTGAGTGGCAGAATGTTCTAATAGCCTTAGAACCCGCCATAGCGGGCTCTACCGGCTATTAAAGTCCCTCTCCCTTGTTAAATGCCCTCGCCTTCGGCTCGGGCATTTAACGCGGGGAGCGGGCCTTTAATAGCCGGTAGAGCCCGCTACGGCGGGTTCTAAGGCTATATTAATTTCAAGGCGTGCCATGTTCATTTTAACAAATCTCATGTGAATTTCAGCTGTGGTCATACTCATTTGAAGACGTCAACTTCAATTCACTGGGGTTGCATTAATTTTAACACAAGCCATATTAATTTTCAATCATCTCCTGTTCTTTTCTGTGTGTCTCATATTCATTGCCATCTCGGTAATATTCATTTCAACACAATTCAGATTCATTGCAACATGTTTAATGTTCATTTCAATGTACATTGTGTTAGTTTCGATGTACATTGTTTTCTTTTCAGAATATCATATATACATTTCAGTACTTTATATTATTTTCAATCTGCTATATTAATTTCAATGTGTGTAATATTTCTCTTGGCATAAGTCAATCATTTCAAGAAATGCCCCATTCTTTTTTGTGAATATTGTACTCGTTTCAGTGATTGTTTTATTGTTTACAGTGAGGGCCATATTAATTTCAGTATGATTTATATATATTTCAGTATATTTCTTATTCAATTTGGTGTGTGTGTTAGTCATATTAATCACTAAGTAGCATATTCATTCTGCCAGGTTTCATACTTGTTTTGGTTCAATTCAGATTCACTCTGCAAGGTATCATAATTATTTTGTCACATAGTACATTCATACTGGTGTGTGTCATATTCATTTTTCAGCATGCTGTGCATTTCAGGAGGTGTCCAATATGGGGAGCTGTAATTTTGACATGAACGGCTTCCCATACACTCCTGCCAAAGCTAATAGAACAGAATTGGTGTATGCAGTCAAATGATCCTTTCATTGATTAGCAATTTTGCACGTGTCCTCATGTGGATGTATGAGTGGATGAATGAGAATGAGTCACTACCTCGATGTAGTGCATGAACGGTTGAGAGTGTATAGACATGAGTGGATTAGTGGATGGGTAGATGGGAGGACATAACAGTTTGAGGTGGATCAAAGACAGTGTGCAGTCATGCAGAGGCAGTGTGCATCAGTGCAGTTGTGGTACTGTGTGAGGCAAGCTCAGTTACTAAAAACATGGACAGTGTGAAGGGACAGCTTGTTTGGGAGAGGCACTGTGTATTGTGGGAACAGCCTATTACATAAACTACAGCAAGATTCATATAAAATAGCAGAGGTGCTCCACATAGGTTTGGGATAGATAAACCCACGCCACATTTTCAGCATAATCTCAACTGTAAGAAATTGTGTATCAGTTGCAAAGGATGTGAGTTCTTCATAAGAAATAAGTTTGCTTTTTTTATTTTCAGGTAACCAAGTACCACACTGTAGCACTTGACTCTTTCAGGGAAGTGAAGTAGAGCAATCAAATCCCTACTCAAGAAAGGTGGTGTAGGCTACTATCCCCAGCTCACTGGTAAACAATAACAACACTCACTAAATCATTGTCCAGTCAATGTTTATTCTCATAAAAAGAAACCATACTTTATAATATACAATACTAAATACCAAACATTAATTAAAATGTAGACAATCAGGTAGATGGAAATATATTTGGCGATACCCTCAGAAAATTTCACCGTCCTGGCAATCCCTCCACCCATAATCACCCCCTCCCATCAATATGAAATAGAATATCACAATGTAAGGGATAGTTATTATTGATAAGACAGGCTTATTGGCTTTGTCAGGATGCCACCATATTAGTAAAAGCAGAAGCATGTTATAATTCACTATTGCAATTAACTGGAATAGTGCTAGTATTTAATACTATAAATTGTATTTTAAAAGCTTGTATTGTCAATTATTAACATGGTCAATAAAGCGTTATATTGAATAACGTTCCATAGTCTTATTTCTGCATTGACACTACTGCCACTGCTGCTTTAGCACTGATCAGCCAACAGAGATCCCCACAGTGTAGAGTCCATCTACAAAAGAACATGTTCAGTAAGGGCTAACAGGAGAAATCTCTCATGGGGCCTAAATATAACCCTCGATAACAGCAACTTTTGGGAGCAACTTCTGGAGGACTCTGGCACTTCCTGTAGCCCCCTCCAACACACTCTCAGAAACATTGATGGTGCCCCTTTCCACTCTTGAGGTACCAAAGAAAGTACTCTCTGACAAGGAGAAATGGGGCACCCCGGTTCACAATGTACAACCCATTGTGGCAGCATTTGGCAAAGTTTTGTGCATCGGTCCCATGGCAGGGGTGGGTGGAATTTTGTCAACCTCTGGGCCCACTCTACTCCAGGGAATTTGCTGAATTTGAAAAAGGGCACTAGGCGCTCAGCTTTTTGCCTGGTCCCTCTGAGGGAACAAAACTTCTCAGACTGCTTTCTCATTCCCAATAGGGCAGATATTCATGACTTTAGTCTTGTTGTCTTTGTGTTGGCCAGCTCCAGCTACCAGGAGCATTTGCATCAGGCCTCCTGGCTTCCAAAGTTTCTTTTTGTTGAAGGATTTGATTTTTGAAGCTCCCTTCACCAGACCTGTCCTTTGCCTGAGCACCTGATGCTGGCTGTCACTTGATTCGGGGGGTGGGAATCTTCCACAGCCACTCCACAGCTAAGAATCAGAACACCATCACAGCCACACTCCCCTTGCTGCATGGCTTTGGTCATTTTGCAGAGCAACTTTTATGTCAGCTGCGAAGTTAAGACCCAGTCCACAGAAGTCTCAGTGAAACCATCCTGGGTCTTCCCCAGCAGGTCCATTCCCCTATAATTTTTTAGGGGGCCAGGGGAAGCCAGCATCACTGGCCCTAGTGAGGCCCCTCCTAGTCCTGTATGTCAGCTTAAGTTTCACAGTCCCAAGAGCCACTCTTGTAGAGGTTCAGGGGTCTTTTTCCTTCCAGCTAGGTATTTTCCTAGTGTTGTAGCCCCAGGTTCAGTGTCATATCAAGTGCCTCTACCTTGCGCAAGGGTTTTTTAAGTTGGGTAGAAAGTTCTGGAAGGTAGGCACACCTATCAAATCCTAGGGTGCCACATCATCTGTATACTGTAGAGGCACTTAGGAGAAATAGGCAGCAGGGTTTTGATCTTTCCCTGGACAATGCCCAATTGTGTAGTTGTACTCTTGTAATCGTAGATTCCAACATTCAATGTGAGGAGGCATCTTAGTCTTTGGATTGCCAAAAATGGTCAGCAATGCTTGATGATCTGTCACAAGCTTAAAAGGCTTTCCATATAGGATTATGTGGAAATGTTCACAAGCCCACACCACTGCTGAACTTTCTTTTTCAGATGGTGAATAAACACACTCAATTTGGGGCATATGCTGCAATATGTCTTCGAGCATATGGGGGTCCACTGAGCTGTGCAAGGATTGTGCCTAACCCGACAGGTCTAGCCTCAACAAAAACTTCTGTCTGCAACTTTGGATCAAAATATGCCATTTCAGTAGCGTTCTACATAGCTTGTTTGATTTTGATTTTCTTAAAGCTTTGCTTGTATTCATGTGACCAAAGAAATGAAACATTTTTTTTTTAGCTCTCTATCAATGGAGCATTCAAAGTGGCAAAGTCTCTGATGTGTCTGGAACAGTAACTGACCATGTCAAACAATGAACATAACATGGAAACATATTGTGGGGGACTGGTAGTTGACAATGCTTGCACTTTAGCTGGATCTGGTGTCATGCCCCATCAGAAAAGGTATGGCCAAATAATTTTAGCTTTGTCTTATAGAATTCACATTTCCCAGCGTTAAGCTCAGGCTCATCCTGTGTAGCTCCCAAAACCAATATGTCATTGGTATAGTTGAAGGCATTCATGACAGGCTGTATGATACGTTGAATTACATCTTGAAAAATCCTTGCAGCTGCTGATACATTGAAACCTAGTCATTTGTATGAAAACAGACCAATATGTGTAAAAAAGGTTGTGATGTACCTGCAATTCTCCTTCAGTGCCAAATGATTATATACTTTTTATTAAGTAAAGATGAGACAAGAACTTTGCACCATTCAATTGTGTTATCATGTCAGTAATGTGTGAACCTGGATTTTGTTCTCTTTTAATTGCCTTGTTCACTTGATGCATATCCACACATATGCATGCAGTTCCTCCACTGTTCTTTTTAGTTACTACTACTATGTGAGAAATTCATATTGCAGTTCACTGAGATCAGTCCCACATCAGCAACTGTGCTGAAACTGAATAAGCAGGCACTTGATCCCATAATTTGAAGAATTTGAATGGGTGCCTGCACTTTTCTTGTGTTTCCTCATTGCTACAAATGAACCTATACTTTTGAATGGTATTGATGCAGATCATGTGTACACGTTCATTTTCAATGGTGTCAGTCATGGCAATAGAGATAGTTCATTTATATTTCTCTTCAGACATAATATTTATCGATGCACCACTATCGATAATGAAAGGTATTGAACAACCTTTTATTTTCCATGTAATCTTCGAAAAATGTTTGAATGACTTTGGTCCTTTTTCATGTCGACTTTCTTTGACTGGAATTTTTCTTCACATGTGACCAGTCCAACATGCACACATTTGTCTGAGGTAAACATCAACAGTGCATAATCATCTTCTTCACTTTCAGTTGATATTGATACTGACAAACTTTTTGGTGTCGATTTGTCTCTGCTCATGTTGCTGCTTGGCCATGTGGCAGTGTGTCGAACGTCACTTTTGGAACGTTTGGGCAGCCGTTTTGTCTTCTTGTCATGACACACTTACTTTTACCTTTATCTTGCATGTCATAACAAAATAGTTCTCCTTCCCACAGCCTTTGCATATCTGTCCTACCTTCGTGTACAAATGACAGTCCACACCTGAAACACTACTTCTTTTTCCATGAAGACATCACCTTGTATCCTTCAGCTTTGTGTTTCTGCTTGCCTTTCATGTTCATGACTAACTACTTTTGGGCACCTCTGGCCTCCAAGTCAGCAGCTTGTCAATCAGCACACTCATCAGCATTGGCAGTCATGAGAACTCACTCCAGTCTGAGAGGGTCTCTCAACATTTGTCATCTGCATATATCTGTCAGGCATCCACCAATACATCTGAGACATATTGCTTCCTCATTAGTAAATTCATTAAACCAACAGTGTTTATGTTTGTGGTTTCCCAAACTCTTTGGTGTTCTTGACTGAGAATGCACCCTTTCATTACCCACATTTGGCATTGGGTTGAATTTGAGAATCAAGGCTTCTTAAATTTGACAGTACATAACCTAATCAGGTAGTGGCATTTTCTTCATGACTTCTTTTGCACCATCACCAGCAAGATTCTTGAGGTATTTAATAATCTTCCTGTTATCCATTTCTTCTAGCACACCAATGAAATCATCAAATGTCTCTATCAAAGCAGTCCATCTGTTGCCAGCATTTTGCTTTTTGGCGGTATCGAATGGTCATGGTGGATTCAAGAAGGTGGCAGCCATTTGTGGAACTTACTGACATTGATATCGGAGTTCTCTCCAGCTTCATCTGCTATCACTCAGGACCTGTTCCATGCAATCCATCAGCCAAGCCCTGTGACATTCTGGCCTTTGGGGGATCTTTGATAACTGTGGGAAGTGTGGCCTCTTTATTGTCCCCTTTGGAACAACAACCTTCTACTGTTCCGATTGCCACTTCAAGTATGGACAGCTCTGTAATTCTTTGTAGTTCTTTATTATATCAGTGTGCGCCTTTATGTATGTTAGTTTTTTTCATTTTTTGTGTGTTTTTTGTGACTTTTGATTTTCCCTTTACTTCTTTAGTTTTTCCTTTCCTTTCTTCCTTCCTTCTCCTGTTTATTCCCTTTTTCTTCCACCCAGCACAGGGCAAAAGAGAGAGCAGTGGTGCCACTCCTCTGTCCTGTCACTAAGATACTGGTGGTGGTAGTAAGTAATATCAGTGAGTTAGCAATCTCTGTAACTTTCTTTATGTAGCTCGTATAGTCCCAATTGCAATCTCCAACTGTAGTATGCATCTCTGCTTTGAAAAGGGAGACTGAGCTGACCCATCAAAGGTAGTTTAGAAGAAAAGATCATTTGTTGCAATGCATTATTAGTTCCAAATGTAATTTAGCTTTAGGAAATTTGGAATGGGGTTTAGGTTTTGGAAATTGATAGGTCAAATCAATACAAGTACTATAAGTGATCTAACTTATAAAAGTACAATGTTACTGCGTTTGCCTTTGCCTGTCAACATTTTTTGGGGAGATTAACTGTACCACAGATCTATTTTTTCATCTTCTTTATTACCTAACTCACCACCCAAGGGCAAAAACAGGGTTCAGAGACAGGTCAGAGAGAAGGGGATGCGATCACCTTTATGGCAGCTGACGGATCTGCTGGCCCTAAGAAGGTCTCCTGTTACATTGTTAACATGCTCCTAACTTTTACCTCTCCCCATTTAGAATACTTTTTCCTTATTGTAGTGTGCCAGTCTCCTTTTTTCCTATTCATCTTTGATCTATGTAAGGTCTCTTAAGTTCTTGGTATACCTGCATCTTCCTGTTTTGTCCTATATTTCCTGTTTCTGTAGCTGACTTTCTCCTGCCTGTACTGGTCTGTAGCTTTCTTCTACTTTGTTAATAAGCTTTTGCTCTTCATTATATATCTTGTGGACTGATACTGTAAGACTGAGAGAACGGATTTTAGGACAGATACTCTATCATGAAGATTTGATGCCCAAGTAAGCTTTTCTACAAATGTGTGTTAAGAAGGCTTTACTTTTCTTGCTCCTGCTCAAACAATAAAATGCGAAAGTGGCCATGGTCATGGTGGACCAACCCCAATGTTGTGTTGCATGTATTATTCACTTATGCAACAGCATACAATATCAGCAGTTTTTTGTGACAGTGCAGAATGGCTGGAAAGTAGCATAAGGACGATACCATTGCATTTGCCAACCAAGACCTCACCATATGTCTTTCATTGACCAATTATTCCACCCGTTCATTGCACTTCAGTGACTTAGTTCTGCACCTCCATTATGAAACAGTTACGGTTGGCTTGACTGGACTTCTTGGCTTTTCTAACATAGTTAACCAGTAAAATTCCTAAAATGAATCATAGAAAAAGATAGAACTGTAGTGATCTATTGTGGTTATATTTTACTGAATTTGTTCTTAAAAAAATAACAAAGGGAGGCATATCTGGCATCTAAACTGTGTAATATTTTTTCCAGTCACACTGACCACCAGTGTGGGTCAGCAGCATCAGTGAACCAGATGTGGCAGCTGTTGGAGGGGGGACTGGCGGCAACAGGTACGGGTATTGGTAAGTCATATTGCTTGCTTATAGACAATTACTAGTATACTTGCTGGAATGGTGTTGCTTGTGAACCACCACTTTAGCAGCTACAGTGGGGGTTGATTTCTTAATGGCCTCTTCTCTCTGCAAATCAGAAGTCAAAAACTCCCAATGAATGCTACTCATGATGCGCTTATAGAAAAGGGAAAGAAGGATGAAATGGTATATGAGTGAAAGGATGTGTGGGTGATTGAAATGATGTATAGGTGGGTGATAGGAGATGCATTGGTGGGTGAAAGGATGGATGAAAGGGAATATGGGTAAAAGGATGGCTGGGTGGTTGAATGTTGGATGGGTTCAAGGATGCGCGGGTGGGTTAAAGTATGGGTAATATGCATGGATAAGTGGATGGATGGGTAAAAGGATGGTTGAAATGCTGGACAGGGGAATGCATGGATGGATGGGTGGCTATATGGATGGATTGGAATGGTGAAAGACTGGATGAGAGAGAATGCAATGCTTAACTGGTAGTATCAAAGGGTAAATAGAAGAATGCAAGGTTAAATGGATAATTGCTTGGATGAGGAAATACGGGAGCTCATCTGGAGAGACACGTGTTCAGATACTTTGCTTAGTATCAACGCTTCGGTTGAAAGCGGGGGGTATTTTCATTTTCTGTCTACTCCCTTAACTCACTAAATTTGTGAAGCAAGGCAGATATGTATCTTCCCACCACCATCATTCATTACCTCCCTGCCCGTGGCATTTAGTCACCCATGCCATGACCTGACTGCAGCTGGTTCAATTCAGCAGTAAAATATTGTTGTCTGTGCAATGTGCATCTGCTTTAGTCAATGCAGCATTTACAAAGTATTCAATGCATTGCAAACTGAAAACAATGTGTGTTTCCCTTCCCTTCTAGTGCCCACTCAGTCTCCTCCTAGTGTTTCAGTCCTTTATTTTTTCCTAACATCTGTCCCAACCACCCAAAAAAATTGAAAAATCTCTTTTTGCCATGTGCCACATTTTTCTGGACAAGTGATTTATATTTCATGACTTCCATAATGGATTTATAACTGTTCAAATTTTCACTTTCGAAATTCATCAACTACGGTGGGGCATGTGTGAGTAAAAATATGGCCCTGTGACTTGAAATCAGCCACATCAAATTCCAAAGGCCTAAGGAACCAGCACTGCTACTGTGCCACTTTAATTTTAAACAAGTGTTTGCACCTTGCACTATTTACAATGTGTCTATTTGTTTCTTTCCTGCTATAGCTACTCCTGGTGGACCACCTACATATTAGGAGATAACAGCTTAGCAATGGCGGCAGAAGCTGGAGGCCATCTGTTCAGAGTACCAGCAGCTGGTGGCTCTGCAGAAGGTGGAGGCAGCTGCCTTGACTGTGGGTCCAAGCTCCCCAGCCAGCTGCCAGCTCCTCCAACCTCTCAGCAGCAACATCAGCAGTGCCACTGCCAGCTCTCTGTCTGCGTGGGACCAAATATTCCAGTGCCACGTCCTACAACATCTAGAGTGCCTGGACCACAAGGTGGCACACGTAGAGGAATCCTTCGACGATCTTTGGACTCACGTGGATAATGCCCTCTTTTTGCACTTTTTTTAAATTTTGGTTTTGGTGGGCGGGAATTAGTATGTGGGTGGGGAGGGTGGGAAAGGGAGTGGGACTAGAGTTTAACTCTGGACTAGTAGTTTGGACACACACTTTTTCTTTGGACATTGCTGGTTTGGGATGGGGTGATTTGTCAAAAATAAAAGGGGAATAACATTTTTTGCTTTATTTATTCCTCAATTCTTTATTTTGGTGTTTTACTTTGCACTGCTGTCTTTTAGCGCTGCCTGTTTTCAAATCTGCTTAAAAAGGTGCATGCCAGTTAGTTATACCCTCGTCCTTCTACCCCTTAACTATTTTGACAACTAGGGGATGATTGTCGTTGCCTATACTGCCTACAACAACCTAGATTCACACAAGCAACATCTTCAGCAGAAGATAGCTACTAACTAAACTATTTCACTTCACTCCATAGTTCTTTTACCTGAATAGATGAAGCAAGGCTGCTACCTCTCTCAGTCTGCTTACTACAGGGTTTCCCAAGATACCATCTTATGGTGGTGGTAGTAGTAGGAGGCTAGCGCACTAACAGGTAAAACATCACAAGTGAGGTCCCACTCCAAACCAAGGTGAATTCCAACTGTAGGATTAATCAAAAGATTATCCATCACAGGCAGCTAGATTGAAAGAATACACAGAGTTAGTGGGTTATATCATTTATATCATACCTTAAAAAAGACTGAGGTCAGACTAACACCATGACACAACAAAGAAGATATGATGTGATATAACAAAAACTATCAGTAGCAATTTTTTCTGAGCAATGGGGAGCTAGTATTTAATTACAGCTAAACTTACAAAATAAGTGTGTTGGTGGGTAGATGGGGGCGGCGTGGGCTATTGCTCAGGAAATAGAAGATCCCACAGTGTGTTGGTGTCACTTTCACCACATCCCCTACCAAGTTTGTGATCCATTTATGTTGTATAAAAGGAAAGGCATGTGAGAGATGTAGGCATTTTCTTCAATGTCCTGAGGTGAATGTGGAAGCTTCTTCAAAGCACACTGGTCCAATTCCAATCCAGCCATTCAAGTGACTAAAATGGTGGGAAAGCTTGATCAGACACACATTTAATGTTCCGCTAGCCATATCTTGTGTTGGGTAGAGAAAGAAGTTTGACAATAAACAATTCAAGATGTACTATGGTGGTATATTCAGTCAGGGAAGTCATACAGTTCATCTGCAAACTCAGGTGGCTGGCCCGAAGTCGCTAAGCTAACCCACTTGATTCGGACAAATCCTCCTCCTCCTCCTCCTGTGCTGTTTCAGCAACGGTTTATTCGTGTGGTATGAAATGTTGGTTCATTGTGATCATGGTCAATTTCTCCACATTTTGAGGTGAGAGACTGGTCCTTCTCACTGTGACAACTGCTACAGCTGCACTGAACTACACTGGCTATTGGTGTATCTTCGCATACCAATAGACCAATGGGTTTCGATCCACATAGACCTCTTTTGGGTTATTCAGATACTCCTGAAACATCCTCTCAATGGTTATTGGTGCTGCCACTTGCTCGACCTCTTTTGCCTTTGTCTTGGCCCTGGACTTAAGACCTGCCACTTGAAACCAAGCCAATGAAGAAGATGGGGTCAATTCTTCTGTTCTTGTAGTTGTGGTTTTTGCTGGTTTTCTTGTTGCTGGTTTTAGCTGTTGTGTGATAAGACTGCCCTCTCTGGAAGTTGAAGGCAGCACCACAGAACTTCTGCCCAGGAGGTGGGACTCTAGTAATTTCCAGCAGTTCTTCTTCCAGGTCTCCAGTTTGCTCAACAATCCACCTCTTGTATTTTGAAACATCCTCTTCAGAAAAAGGATTGAAAGTGGCAAGACCTTTTTATACTCTGGATCAAGTAGATTCACCCAGATATACTCTTTGGACAACATGATGTCATTTTGCAGCCTTGCATTACAAGCCAAGTGAAGGATTAGGCTATCAACCAAGGTATGTGCTTCTCCGTTTTCATTCATACCTGCAACTGCAAACCTTTGGAACCTCTTCTTTAGCTGGTCCCGTAGCAGATGCAACAACAGGATATGGCTTGGCCCATTGGCCTGTCCTCCTTGCTAACTCCCCATGTGGAAACTTCGAAAGGGAGTAGCATCTTTGTCAGACACATGGCTGTGCCCCATTTGTCCACATCTATGGTTATAGCTTTCCCAATTGCATGCCCTTCTCTTTGGATGACAGTCATTGATCTATCTGTATTGATCAAACAGACTTTGCAAAATATAATGGGTCAAGTTCAAGCCAGTTGGCACCTCCTGCGTTAGAGCTTTAACTAGTACTCTATTAGCACGCTGAATAATCCTCAACTGCTTCTGGACTTTAAAATAATGGCTAAAATGTGTTCAGATTATTTTGTAGTTGGTCAGTATGTTGCTGACTATGTCTTCTTTTTTGAGAAACTCCTGTACCCCTAAGTTGATGAAATGTGGCAAACACAGTACCCTGAAATAGCCACCATCTGTCATGGCCTTGACTGCTATACTGCCATTGCCCATGGCAACAAATCCAATTCTGAGACCTCTGGGTCCTAGTGATTCACACATCTTGCAGTTAAATTCACCCAAGGTGTTTGCAGCTGTGTGTGATTTTTCCATGGTGAACATGGCTACTGTTGCATGCCGCCAAACGCCCTTAAAAATATTTTTAGTGCTGAGAGCTGTAGATAACTGTTGCCTAACGCTTGCAAAATAGATCCAGTATGCAGTCATACACATGTGCTCAGTTGCTTCACAACTGGTACAGGTGTATAGTGTGAACAAAACTTTGCTGCAAAGTTTGTACAATCAATTGCAATAGATTGTGATGGAGCACTGGAACAGCAACTCTAGCAAAATAGCACCAAATTGGAACATTCTATTTTGAGCAGATAGCCGCCACAAATTCTACAAATCCCACTCCTTCCACAAAAGAAAAAGGGAGGAGGTTCAGCGCTAACATTTTAGCCAGGGTCCCATTCTACAAATGTGCCATTGGGTGGTTGCAGTTGTAGGGCCCCTCCTACCTGAACAATGACCTATTGGCAGCCTAGATTTTCTTCTTTTGTGGGGCCACAGATGCAGGCAGCGTCTGAGAAGTAGGAGGTGGTAGACTTAATGTGCATCTTGGGGCAATCACTATATGCCGTAGTGTCTCTATCTGACTCTGAGTCTTGTGTCATTTTGAGGTCACCTAGGTGGGTGACGCTGGTGCGCTGCTGAGGACAGGGCTGCTTTGCATAAAGGTGTCACCCTCTTCTTCATCATGACCTTCCATCATGATTGGAGCTGATGCGTCCTGTCTCTTCTCACCTTCACCACCACTACATTCAGCAATTTTTTTAAGGTGCTCCTCCCATTTTTTTTATATGGGTGGTTTTGCTTTCAGTACCATAGTGTGAACCAAGCTTACCTCAATGAACACTTGCATGGCAAATGGAGAATATTGCAATGTTCTTCTCCTGCTTGCTAATTGTAAAAAAAGTCCCAAACTGGGGAGTAGTACTTTCTTAGTGTGCCAGTACCAATGCCTGAAGAAGAACTGGAGGTAGGTGGGTGTGTTGTTGATTACGTTTCTGTAGTACTGAGGTAGGGGTTGGTGCAGGTTCCAGATGGGGCATTACAAACATTGAAGCTGGTAGTGGTACTTGTGTCACATCCCTTGGAGGAGGTTCAAAAGGAGGGCCAATGTCAAACTCATCTGTGCCAGCTTCCATAACAATGACTGGTTCGTCATCATCCTCTTTATCATTCCCTTCCACAATTCCAAGACTTTCAGGAACGTGTCTTTTTCCTTGCCTTTTCTGGTGTCTCTCAGACTATGCTGGGGTCCAATCCATGACCAGATCATTATCATCAGAAAGGAAGCTTGAAGAAGATAGTGAAGTAGTACTCTACCATTTTCTTGCTGGTGATCTGGGAGCCAATGATTCTCAAAGAGGAAGTTCTTGTTCACCAGGAAGCTCAACCTCCTGTTCTGCTCCAACTTCAGGAAGATCTACTAATGCAGGCTGTGGCTGCTGTACACTTTGCTCTGTTTTCTGAAATTATTGGGTGCTACTTTGCGAAAGAAACAAATCCATTTCAACTTCCCTGCTTGTCAGCATTGCCATGATTGCTGTGACTGCCACACTGACAATCATGGGCTTGGGCTTAAGTTGGGTGGTCCTGTTTATGCAGGAGTGCTGATCACTGGTTCCTCCCCTGAGGCCGGTGCAGCAGGCACATGTCTTCTGAAATCGGTGTGGTCGGCACACTGGTGGAAGAAAGCTACTTTTTCTCACTGTCACTGGACACTTTCTTGGCAGAACCTTTCTTTGGGGCCTATTTAAAGCTGTCAGTTGACAGTGGCACTAAGCTGCACAAGTGGATGAGACTGGAGGATTGTTGTCACATGTTTTTTGTACAGGTATTCTGTTGGGTAGTGCTGTGGGTGATGTCTCTTCTTGTCTTGTGCACCTAATAGCAAACAAGCAAGAAAAACATTTAGTGAAATGGTGTATTGTTGTGGTTTGAATTAATACAGACAAAGACAATATAATTCAATATGGTACGTTACTTATGTAATAATTAACTGCTTCTGAAATTTAAAAGAATGGCTTTTAAAGTCAAGCCACACCACCATAAAATAAAATTTAATTTCCAATCAGAATAACACAACATACAGATATAGCTCTTCGCTTTACATGCATCTATTCTAAAGGCGACACCTGTGGCAGTCATGGGGGGTCATGGGTAAATGGAACAATTCTTAAAAAATGAAGGCACGTGTGCTCTTATGGCAGGCAAGGTGGTCCAAAGGGAAATGGAATAATCATAAAAAAATGAATGATGCTGGTGTGTGTGCAGTGCTCATACTCCTTGGCAGGCAGGGGGCCTGGGAAAAATGGAATAATACAAAAAAATGAATGCTGTTGTGTGGCTGTGCCCCTATGGTAGTCAGAGGAGTAGATGGATAGATTCGAAGGAAAATGCAAAAAAATAAAATAAAAAAAATTACAAATTGAAAAATTGAAAACAAAAAAAAGAAAAAAAGAAAATCATTTGTTGACATTTGTACAATAAGAGTATGAGGAAGCTACTGGAAGATAAGGAGGTGAGGATGAAAAATGCAAAAAAAGTGCCTGTAATATATAGCGCTGTTCATCATAATCATATTCATAATATACATATACTACAATGATCCTCAAGCATAGTATTAAACTGATATCACATGCAAGCCTATGGCAAAAGCACACTGGCTGGCTGCACAAAGTGGCCAAAATCCACATGGTCAAATAACAACAACAGGCAAGCAAGGAGGCCTGGAGAACAATGAACACATGTAAGCCTATTTCAAATGCACACTGGCTAGCTGTACAAAATGGCAACTGGCCACATGGTCAAAAAGCAACAGCAAGCAAGAAGGCATAGATAACAAAGAACAATGGCAAGACTATGAAAAAGCACACTGGCTGGCTGTACAGCATGGACACCAGCCACATGGTCAAACAACAACAACGAGCAAGGAGGCATAGAGAACAAATTACACATTCAAGCCTACGGACACAGACTACACAAAATGGCCCATGGCCATAATGGCATGGTGAACAAAGACAAATGTTAGCCAGACAAAGGAAGCATGGTAATACTGAAGAAAATACTACCATTAGTTCAGCAATGACAAACACAAAAATTAACTTAGCTAAAAAAAGTTTACAACAAGACACATCCTTCTATGGCATCAAATATTACCCCACATATACACCTTTTGCAGAAGAAAGCATGAAATGAAAACAATAACTAATATTTGTAATTTAATCCAATGCCATCCTTACCCTAAACCATGTTTTAGTTAAACAACATATACCACAGAAACCGTTATTTCATGCACTGATGACTAGTACTGAGCCTACTGGCTAGATGGCGCATTGGCAAACTAGGCCACATACTAAAATAAATGAATATTGCAAGTATAACAAACATGGAGAAATGTTACTGAAATATGCAACATTTTTCCTTCGCAAAAGGTGAAAAATGAAATTCAAAAAAATAACAAGGCCTCTACTGAAAGTCCAGGCCACCAACCACAATGAAATTTTAAAATCAAATAAAAGTACAAAGAAATACTAGTGCATACCCAAGCAAACAATCAACACCTTTATACAATAGTTTTGTTTAACTTACTTGCAGGATATTACAAAAACAAAGTCCTTAAATCAAAGGTATATATTCAGCAAACAGACTGATACTTCCTCCTCAAAATCAAAATGAAAAGTGACCAGGAAATGGAAAACGCCCTGGAAGTAGCCTGCTGCACAGGAACAGGAAGTTGGAATTTCTGGGGCACTTATTTTCAGTTGGAAAAAAAAGTTTAAAAAAGGTTTCTTGCACTAAAAAACAACTTTTGTTGGAGTAAAAAATCCACTTGAAAACATCTTTTCAAGTAGATTTAGCTGCTTTTCGAGTAAAAAAATCAGCTCAAGGTGCAGCTGCTGTCACTCATGAGCTGCACAAGTGGGTGTGAAATCTCACAGGTTGTTGCTAGCAACCTGAATATTGTGGTGCTTATGAGTGCCACAAACAATTCTCAGGTATGCTAATGGTAAACAAAAATTTTGCCACGTTCCGGATGGTGGATTTTGGGAACTCTCCATTGCTCTGCATAGGGGGAAGTGCCCAAATTCCACAAACTCCATGAGCAGAGTGGATTTTACCAACAGGGCTTACTAATTTGCTATGAGTTTTTTCTGCACTTTCAAAAGCTGGTTGTAGCCGCCTTCATCATTAGCACTCCCTATACAGTATAACTTTGTGTTGCTTAGTAGCGTGGTACCACCTTGTATGGCCTTGCCAACAGGTTCTTGGGCAACGGTGCATAGCCTACGCAGTAAAGATTTCTTTATCTTCAAACACTTCACACCAGCTGGAGCTGTGCTTTGACCCTACATACGCCAAACATTGTCTCTGCACTTTGACTGAGGCACACGTGGCATGCATGAAAAGTTTACTTGGACCATGGCAAATTTTCTGGGAGGGGCACGGTCAACCTTTGAGTTACTTATCTCTTATCTTGCTGCCAGTTGTAATGTCTTCCCCAGCAAGGGTACCCACCAATGACCTATCTTGTTGTCACTTGTAATGTCTTTCCCAGCCAGGGTACCCACCAATGACCATGCCACACAGAGAGCTATGTAGCACATGTCTTTATTTGTCTGACTGTAAGCGCAAACTCAGCATTCTAAACCTGTATTCACTTCACCACGTTCTAACACTTACGACTTAGCTCTACGGAGTCGTCCAGGAGCCAAAAGGGATCTGTCATTCATACTCATTCATACTCACATGACACTACAACTGAGTGATAACATTTCCTGGTACCACCTCCTTTGTCCTCAGGCCACAAAACAGCTTTACTCCTCTGAGAATGTGAGGCTTGTTATCACATGTGGAGGGTGCCTAGAAGTCTAGTCCCAAGGCCACCTTCAGCACACCTTAACTTGCCTGTCTCTCCCTCATCTGGGCAGCCCTGGATCACAGGAGTATCCACACATGTCTATGTGGCCCCCGTTTGACCCACTTTCTGGAGCCAATTGGGCCACAGTCCAATGTTCATGCCCGTGTTTTCCCAGGCCTGCTGCGGGGGAGCCACAACAAAGGGAGCCTACCAGTGTTCGCCTGGATGGGCAACTTCTACAGGCCCCTCCACAAGACCCAACATCTGCATCATCTTCCCAGGGCTACACAATTGCTCATTGCTCAAGGGGGAGGAGTCGCAACCATCACCTTGTGGTTGCTGACAGTGGTAGCACCATGTCCTCCTTAGAACTACACAGGAGCGTCCAGAAAAAGCACCCCCGTACAGCACCAACACAGTCCCCTCAGGTGCCCTCACAGAAGGGGAATGTGGACTGATGCAGCAGGATAACTTCAAACGGTGGGATGGAGCTCGCATTTCTGTGGCCACCCCAGTCGCTATCTTCAACACAACCCCAAGGAAGATATACAGTTATCATAAAAGTGACAGTGGATCTAATTTCAAGTATGTGTTTCTCCTAAGATTTGCCACCAGAATCTCTAAACTTATTTATGGCAAAACTGTGTGGTGATGCAGATGTCACCCATAAGCCGTAATGCAGTGAGCACACAGCCTTTTCAGTAAAGAACTACAGACCTATACTATGAATGTCCACTCATGTACTGAGGCCTCCACCAGGTCTCCACCAATACCTGAAGTGTCCCTTCTGTAACAAATTACATGTACACAGATACTGGCATGAGTTAGACAGTAGTCTCACATGCTCAGCCTGCTTACATGTGCACATGCAAGTGCTTACATGTTTGTGTGTAACCAGCCCAGAGCCTCTTATCCAGCTGCACAGCAGCAAACATTATCTTAAAAGGAAGACATTGGTGATTAGCACCATTAGTCAATTTGCACAGAATTTACTGTGAGTGAGATTCAGTTGGTGAGATTCACTGAGTAAAAGTAAAAAAAAAAAAAAGGGCAACCAAAGAGCTCAAAATCCAGGGGCATTAAAAGGGCAAACACCATTTCCCATACCAACTATGTAAATTAAGTTCATATATACATTTATTGTTTTAGATGTATATCTTAAAACTCTGGTGAGGATCCAGTCCTACACAGTAAATCCTACATTATGAAGGTATTCGTGCAGTTACAGTACATCTACATCAAACCAAATTACAACTTGCTCTGGGCTACATATAGAACAGATGTCTTCAAACTGGTGGGCAGGCCCCCCTGGGGGGGACCATAATTGATCCTATAGGGGCACCAGGCTCGGGTCAAGAAAAGCATCATGCTAAGAGAAGAGAAAAAAATGAGTGTCAGTAATCCACTCTGTAGTGGGCCATTACTAACATCTTCAGTCATTTATATCCGTGCTGGGGGTAGGTGTCAAAAGGGGAAGGGACTCCAAATATTCCTCAAACCTCTCTCCTACCTCCATTTCTGATAATTACACTCTGGATACATTTACACTTCAGTAAGACCTAGCTGACCAGAATAGTTTGTTTGACAATCATGTATTTTATTGCAATTTTAAAAGGTATAACAGAAGTTAGGATGTTTCAATATGTTTAGACATATTTAAACATTGCCAATTTAACAGAATAATTATTCAAAATTGTGTGGGTTGTATCGTTTGCTGTTTTTAAATGGGAACATGGCATTAAAACATTTGAAGACCACTGATATAGAATTATAGATGGGTAAAAGTGGATTACAGGGGTGTCTTGCACTGCGGGGTTCTGAGTTACACCAAATAGACAATGAGAGCCAAGCTTGAGTTGTCTACAATGGCATTCAGCACCCTGACATAAAAAACATTCCTGTCATTCACTTTTTATCCATCTGTATGTTATGTATGGCACCGTAAATAATTTGATCCTGCTTTCAATTACTACACAGGGATAGAGAAGAAATAGGGGAGCCTTACATAGGATGATCTCTCTCCTAGTCCAAAATGTGAAAAGCAATACCTGGCCTCCTGCTACCGCCCCACCACTTTCAGTGCCCTTTCCTCCAGAAGCTGTGCTCTCTGGTTTCTAGTACTACACTTACAGGCTCTCAGTTAGTCCAGCCAGAACAGCCTGGAATTTCTTTATGACATAGCAACAGAGGCTAACAGCTTTGTTAATAACTGTTACATAGCAGTGAGTAACTGGATTTGATTCCAATTATTCACTCTAGTGGTTCTCTACTAGAGCTAAACATAACAATGAAACAATCGGGCATACATGCATCCTCCAATAACATAAAATCATACAATAAAGGACATCAATATGAAAATATCACACAGAAATGAAGCCTGGACTTCCATCATGACACATATACCACTGCCAAGCAGAGATACTGACGAGTACAAGCTCACAACTAGCCTACTATTTAGTCAATGAAGCTTCAGATACTATTGACAAGGTATACATTTTAATCCATTTACATAGGAGAATACAATCAAGACCATTGAGGACTACACAGGGACAAAGATACAAACTATGCAAGGTACATTGTGAGTAAGAAACCTCATATTATTCGGTGTTCGTATGATTAGTTTATCCAGTTCACACTTATTCATCACATTCTCACAGTTGTAGTCCTTAGTCGATAGTTGAAACTTTAAGTACCAGATTGCAAAGGTAAGTGTATCAGAGTGACACAAGACATGAGACAGTTTACACTGTAGCTCTTCAGTACAACAAAGCACATTTCAATACTGAATTCAGTGAAGGTTTTTATTATGCGAAGCACTAAAAATGTGGTTTGTTAAATTTATTTTAAAAATAAATCAGTTGCAAGTATTTCCTAAAACATGTTAAAATATATACGGTTGGCTTGACACATATTTTTTTAAGTGTTATCATATTATTTTCTTCTTTCCACTTAATAATTGTGTATTTATTAAGCAAATGCCTATGATAATTATAATACCAATGATTTAGACAGTAATAATGCTATGATTCCAATACCAGTCACAAACTGTCTTTGCAGTACTTTTACTAATACTACAGCAGTACTACTAAGGTAGCGCAAAATACCATCCACATACCTACACAAGGAGGTCTCCATGTCTCCTATCTTTTCTATGCAGAGATCTCTGCCCCCGGTTTGGAGATCTCTACACATGTAAGTTTACATTTTAGTAGTAAATCTGGAGAACTGAAGGGAGTGTCTTGAGAATGGTGGCTACTCATTACTAAAGAGGAGGGTTTATGGAGGAGTAAGAAGGGAACAAGGGAGAGTTGGAGAGGCCTTAAGCGGCACATGCACTCATTCACAAAAAGTTAAGCCCATTGTTATTTACAAACTTCCCTTCTATAGATACTACAGCCAAACATGATCCAAAACAGTTATAAAAGTGCTCCTAAAGTAAGTTGAGGACTGCACACGACCAATCATTGATACTGAAAGACCCTCCATAGAAACGAATATAGGTAAGGACCTTAAATAAAACCCCATTGGAACTAATGCTCAAATCCAATGATTTTATTAAATTATTTAAAAATATTAAGACATTTTTTAATGTAAAAAGTCTATAAATAAAACATATTATTTAACTATAAAATATTTTTTAGTTTTTTGTTAAATTTAAAACGTAATTTAACTTTAATATTTATTAAAAAAACTAAACATGTTTAATAAATTCTAAAAACCACTTTTATTTTATTTTATGCTGGATTTTTTTTCAAGTGATACGTTAAACATAATTGTCTTTTAATTTAATATATTCTAAATAATTACATTCTTGAATTTACCCTGAATAGATCTTAACTTGTCTATTGCCCCGTCCATAAAGACAGAGGTATCCAAGAACCAGAGGCAGTTGTTCAGTTGTTCTATAAGCCAATGTTAAGCCTATGTTTGTTCCATCTATTTTTGGTATTCTAATTCCACAAGGTCTCCTTACTTCCTAAAATAGTTACCCTTTTTACAGAAAAGGTAGAGGCACTTGCTGCCCAAAGGTAAAGGTGTAAAACTCTGAAGGCCGTATGTCCAAAGCATTTTTGTGGCCAGTAACAGCCCTATTGGGTTGTTTCTGACTGCAAAAATGCTTTTAAATATGTACAAAACATAAATTGTGATCAGGTTACTTAATCACAGTTTGTGTTTGAGATTCAGTATTTGGCAGGGCGTGTATAGGGCATCCCTTCGAAATACTGAATCTGAATGGGATGTTTAAAATGTTTTGCGACTAAATTACAGTTGCAAAATATTCATATTTTACCAGCTCTGGGATGGAGGTGGTAACCCATTCGCAAATGGGAAGGGGTCCTCAAGAGACCCCTTCAAGATTGGGAAACAAATATCTTTTAAGAGGAGGCAGTGGTCCCACGGACCACTGGCTACTCATAAAAAATGAAAACAAAAAATTAAAATTTCTTTTCTTTTCTTTTTAAACACATCAAACTCTCCTTTAAATAAAACAGATTTGTATATTTAAAAGCAATCACAGAGATGGCAGTCTGCTGACCCCATCAGGCCACCATTCGTGTGACGGCTGCGATTCCTAATGGATCACAAATTGCGACCTACCACATTAATATTCTTAAGGTTGGTCTATTTGCGACCAACTAGGAATCACAAATGAAACTCAAAGGAGTTTCATACATTTTAAATAGTACTTTCCTAATTGAGATTCACAGGAAATCAAAATTTGAAAATGCACCACAGGAAGGGACATTAAGTGGGCATCGTCTTTGGGGGTCGGGGTCAGATTTGGGTGGGATGGGGTTGGGAGGGGTGGACCCCTTTTTAGGAGGGGTGGGGTTCATCTTGGGTGGAGGGTTATGGGTGCTTGCAGGGGGCAGCTGTGACAGGGGAGAACTTGGAGGGGGAAGCGATGGGTTACGAGGTGGGTTTGGGCCTCTTGGGTTTGGGACAGGGTTTGGAGAGAACAAGGGAAAGCTCAAGGTCAAATAAAAAAACGTTCTTAGGAACACAGGGGCGATCAGCAGAAGGGGGTGAGGATTGGGAGGTCGAGGGAGTAGTTGTCTTCTGTGTTTGTGTGGATGTCATGGGTGTGTGCCTGTGGGAGGAATGCTTGTGTTTGGGTGGTGTCTGTTGCATGTGTGAGTGTGTACATTTGTGTGTCTCTTGGGTGACTGGGAAGTGCTAGGGGATGGAGTGGTAGATGTGTGTGTCTATTGGGGTGGTGTCTGCAGGTATGCTAGAAGCGGTGGATGTCTATGTGTCTGTTTTGGTGGTATCTGGGGGTATGGTGGTTTTGGTGGATGTCTGTGTGTTTGTTGGGGTTGTGTTTGTGGGTATGCTGAGTGTGGTAGGTGTGTCACTGACTGTTGTGGTTGTGCCTGTGGATATGCTTGATTTCATGTGTGGGCCGGTGTGCTGGTGTGTTTTGTGGTGCTTGTGTCTGTGTATGAGCTGGTGGGGGTGGTGGAGGTGTCTGGGGAAGTAGTGAATGTTGTTGTGTGTGTGGGTGACTGTTGTTTGCTTGTGTGCTGGTGTGTTTTGTGGTGCATGTGTCTGTGTGTGCTGCTCTTGTGTGATGAGGTGGGTGCTTGTGGATCGGTATGTGTGCTTGGGGTAGGTCATGGATGGGGGATTTTGATTGGGAAGAGGGATGTGGAGGTGGGATGGAAGGTGGTGGGTGACTGGCTGCTGTCAGTGAGGAGGCCAGAACCTGAAAAGATCTCTGTAGGGCAGACATTGCACCATGAAGGCCTTCCAGGAATGCATTTGTCTGCTGCAGTTAGGTTGACAATCCCTTGATGGGATTCACAATGGCTGCCTGACCCACAGAGATACTTCTCAGGAAGTCAATAGTCTCCTCACTGTGGGGAGCAGGGCTAACAGGGGATGGGATGGAGGTGCCTGCGGCAAATGAGACACCCACCCTCTTGGGTGAGTGGGCATAGCCAACTAGGTGGAGAGCATCAGGGTGGGTGGTGATAGAACAGGGGGTGGTGGACAAAGATAGTACAGGGGTATGCCCTGATGGGTCCCCCACCACTAGCGAGTGTCCACTGGAGGAAGATTCCGATGATGAAGGTGATGTTCCGGTTTTCCCCATGGCACTCTCCTCACCCTCCACCCTTCAGACCTCTGCGTCTGTGGTGTCTTAAAATAAGGTCCGATGGCTGATGCATCCCCACTTGGCTGTGCCCTGTTTCCTTGGTTTCCCTGGGCTGATGCTGCAAATAATAAGACAAATAGGGTCATCACATGTCCATGATCACACTTGAACAACAGCTCTGATTAGCAAACATTACCATGAAATCAAGTAGGCCCAAGCAACAAACTCCACCTAAGTGGCCCATACATGAGCCATACCATATGCATGCATGGCATCTGAACTGTCAACAGTTGCCCACAGGAAAATCAGGATCTTAGACAACTACAATTGCATGGCTGAAGATGTGCAATCACAGTAACCATTGAACTAGTAGGAGACCTCATCACCCTCAAAGCTTTGCCCCATGGAGCAGTCCTTAGTTATCTGTTGTCATACAATAGTAGGTCAATGCCTACTGCATTCACACAGATCCCACACAAGGTCATGCACACATCTGTTTGTCATATACATAATGACCCAACAATAAGAAATTATGCTCCAAAATCGTGCCATGTTGCTGACAAAAGTACAATAGCCTGGAGAAGATAACATGGAAATACACATGCCATACTGGAAGCAGTTCTACAATGCACACTTCACAAAGTGATATTTGTCCCAATGGAGTCATGGAGTAGTACTAATGTTGTGCAGATATGCCACATGTGTGGCATGGAAATGGGCATTGTAGAGATCATGTGCAATATGTCAGAGAGAAATGTCCCTAAAATCCACAGCGCAATGAATCAGCAAGCCCCAAGGAAATCACTGCTATTGTCTAGCACCCCTTACAATGGCATACACTGAGAGCATCAGTAGACACCATTAGTCCCTTGGATGTTGGAGGTTCCCAGAGATGTGCAAGTACATGTAAAAGGCCCTCAACGTGTTGCGATGTTTGACTCATTGTCTCCATAATGGTCATGCAGACCCAGATGTCTGTGGATGAATGGTTGTATCCAAACACAAGTGATTTCAACATAACTGCAAGTCACTCTACGATGCATGCCAACAGAAAGGTTACAAACCTTACCCATTTCACAGTGCACTTTGCTACATGATGCCAGATCAATGGCATAGAAATGCTCATTGTGGCTCAAAACACTAGGTCTACCTGTTACTGCAGTTGTACATACCAAATGACATGCTATGATGCACGAGGGTATGGGACAGCCAATAAACAACGGTGACACATTCCTGTATGTGCACAACATGAAATGTACCCCCATTGTAAATGTCTTATTCCACACACAGGTTGCCATGCAGATATATGTGAGGGGATACAGACATCATCCCATCAATACAGGTAGGCCATGGATGAAACACAGCTTTAAAATGTTTTTCTAATGAGAAAGGGACACATGCTAACATATAGGCACAAGGTATGTTGGCAACAATTTTGGCACACAAATCATGTCAATGGACAGTATTGATCTGTAGCTGCACCCAAAGTACAACTTATGCTCTGTCACACGTATGATGGTCACTTTCAAATTACAGACTGTAGTGAAGCACTAACATCCATCATGTGCTGAAGACAAGTAGCCTCTGGGTGGCAGATGCCAAAATACTCATTTAACAAAACACATGGCTAAGGACAATGATCCATCACTTTCTTTCCTTTGGCCTGTAGCACTGAGGAGTAGTGGTCTATTGCATAGAATTTACACTCACTACAACAACAAGTAGTACTTGATTGATCACTGTACACAGCCATATGTTGTCCCTGGAGAGTGAGTTGTTTGTGGAATGTACACAGTTGTGTCCTAGGTCACTGGGTCAATAGGTGAGGATCATCAGTATACAACACATGACATGTCTAGACAAGCTGGACCTCTGCGATCTTTCGGGCCCAGTGCCTCTTATCCCCCAACTTTTCCTGCAGTGGGTGCTCAGCTGCCTGTGGACCTCCAGGGTCTTCACCTTCTTGGCAATGGCTCTCGATAGTCCCTTTTTCTGATGGGCATTGACCTGCATGGATGCAAAAGACAAATTAAGAGATTACAATCACTAGTTTCATCACAATTGGTTGAGTCACATACAGTGGCACCAAGCTAGGACTTTTCTATTTGTTTCTATTTGTTGTTATTCCTCAAGTGTGAAACACAAAAACAAATAAGTACAAGAACCTGACTACAGACATATGTATTTAAATCTTAAGACTAACCCGCTATCCTGCTCATGGCCTACAGTGACTAAGCAAGCTTACTGACATCAGGTAGCCCATGCTCTAGCAACCTGTAGTGTGATGTGAGCCACAAGGAAACACTACAGACCTATGTGGCATCTGAAAGATAAACCCCTTGCATACAGTCCCTACAGGCAACTGTCAGAGTACAAACTTCGACATTACACATGAGTGTCTTCCTTGTGCATATGTGGATATGTGGCCTACCAACTGCAGACTCATGCCACTTCAGGTCGTAGGGTTCTGTGTTTTGTACCTGTACCACAGAACACTTCTTTGGACATATGTGTCTATCTTACGGAGGCGGCATCCAACAAACAAAGGCATGCATTCTACAGTTTCTACTATGTGACCAAGCTACTGTGTCACATATTATGGCCTCCCAGGAATCAACGCACTGTCTGCACTATGGGGATGTTATTTATGCTTTATAACTGTACACTACAAATATGACCTGTGTGAAAGTGATAACAGAGCTGTGCGAATAAGGGACCTGTCATGTGTCTAAGACACACATTGACAATGATGCTAAATGCACATATGGACTAGATTAATGATTTACCTCTAAACCCATTCCTAATCTAGTGAAAAGTATGAGGCATTCAGAGCACGTTTTGCCACTAGAGCCTCATATTGGCCACATGACAGGATCTGCTGTGGTATAGGGAGTGTGCACAGTTCCACAGTTCCATAGCCACAGTGACTCTACCACAGCATAGACAAGGTCCCATCCTGGGAGATACATTTGACAGGCCCTGGTCTCTGTAGGCTGAGCTGAAGGAACCTACATGACACTCCATTCTCATCACTACCATGCATGACAGTACATCATATAGCCAACAGCAATTTGGCATGTGGTGTGTGTGGCAACCTGAAGGGCAGAGTGATTCATGATATGCTTTCTACACAACAGTTTAGCAAAGGCAGATGTGGTTTGAAAGATCTGTGCCACTATACACATTGCTTGCATGACTCTCAGCTGACTTATACAACATGCACACACAGCTCATGCTGTCATGCACATACATGTAGTCTGACATTTACAACAATAATGAGGAAAGAGATGTCAGTGGATGACAGAAATGTCTCCCTACCTAGTTATGTGCATCCAACTCAAGGAGGATCTAGGACCCCAAAACCCTCACACAACACAATGTGACTGAACCTAACACATGGCACTGTCCACCAATACCTGCACCTTGTCCATCCCATTGATGCCACACAGACTGCAACAACAGGCACATGAGTAGTCTAACTGGCACATATGGGCACATTGTAGCCTGTGAGGAGGGAAAGGATGAAGTACAGAGAAAATTGTGCACATGAGGTACTTACCTGCTCATCTGGTGATCACTTTGGTATGGTATGTGAAAAGGTTGTAGCTGCTGAAATAATCCACTTTTATGTTTGCGTATTCTACAGTACAATGTCTGAAAATCCCTCCTTTCTGTGGTCTGGGGGTCTGTACCTTAGAATATGTACTTTGATTCAGTATGTGTCACACATTCTGATGTCAAAAATGTCAAGACAGAGGGACAGCCTATGTGCTGTAGCGTGGAATAAACTGTTTGGTGTGACAAGACACATTTCATTCTACTCTTTGCAGATGGACAAAAATTACCCAATTGATAAACCATTTGGGAGGTGCCAACTCCTAAACCCTGATAGTGTTGGCAAAGACATTTTGTGAGTTTTGTCCCTATTAAATATTCAATTGTGGCACAATTTCTTCTTGGCATTCACACAGTGGCAACTCAGCAACCTGTGATGACAGGATACTTCAGCCAGTAGGTTTCCAAACACTGAATCATCACTGGGGGCTGTGGTCCACATATCTATGTCTCATCTTTGAACTCACTAAATGTCACATTTTTACAGTATCCTCTTGTCATAGACATGTTCTTGCAAGATTGGTCACATTTACACTTGTCTTTCTTTTGTCATGAGTTCCTGGTGCCTGGCTCAGATTCATAGAAGGCTGTGGGTTATCAGATATTCCACCCTCTTAATTCTGGTACTCCTCAACATAGCATGTTAAACTAATTCTGCAATTATTTCAAATATGGCCTTACAGTAAATCCCTATTATGGCTTAACTAACCTCACTAATCTGCTTGATTTCCTTTTGAAAGTGACTCAAATGATATATGGTATTCTCCTTCAAGAGTGTTCTTATCTGTTACCAGCTGAATGAAGAACAACATTCACTAGTGGTGAGTATCCATATTTTTCTTGTCCTTCAAAGTTGTGTTTATTGGCTTTAAAAATTATGAATTTTCCACTACTGTTTTAGGAACATCCTCTCCTCACTGCCTAATCTTTCTAAAAATGAAAAGCATGCTCCTGTTTATTCTACTTTATCTAGATGAGCAATGGCTATATATTTGCTGAGAAAAGTTATAAAACCCTTTGGGGCTTATTTTCATGACTTTCAGAGCCGGTGTGGCTGATGCAAGGCTAGAAGAGATTCTTAGATCTACAGATTGGGCCAGAGCTAGTCTTAAACATTCAGGATGTTTTATTACAAACAATGTGCTCGTGCCTATTTGGTAGTAGTGAGCAGGCCTTAAAAATCGGAATGTGAGCCCCAGAATCTGTAATAAAATGCAGATAGAAAAATGAAGGAACGTCCTGACTTTATTAAAGCAATTGATGTGTTTTGTGCTCTCACGTTAAATTTTCTGTACGAAAATGTTCTTGATTCTTTATTTCAACTTCAATTGCTACAATTCCTTATTCTTTCTAATGCTTCCTGTCATCAGTACACACAAAAAGCTCAAGCATTCAGACTTGTGGATATTCTTTATGAACTGTCTACAGATTCAAAAGAAATGTTCGATTGTTTCTGTTGGGTTTCTTCTGATAATGATCTTCTTTTTCCTTCATAGAGTTCAATTTGCCTTCTCACGCATAAAAGCGGCTGTTACTTCCTCTGCGTCTTTAATGAAATCATGACATTCCTTCACTATTTTAGCTAATAAAATCTACATTATCAGGACCTTTCCAGTTTCATTGTTTAAAAGGGCAATATATTTCCACTTGAAAATGGAGTGTGTGCATCAATATAAAAATTATACAGGAAATAAACGTTTTTGGTCAGTAGCAAAATAAGGGGAAAAATGTACTTGCATGAGAGTGACTGCAAGCATGAGACACTTACTGTATACACTCCAACTGTACTACATCCTAGAGCATCTTGTATGACACAGAAAGAGGATAAAGCATTAGCGGTTTGAATACTCCTATGAACTCACAATTTCCCACACAGATTGCGTTCATTGCTAGAATCCCCATGAAAAAACAGAAAATTATTGTATGAGCTACTCAGGCATGGTAGCATTTGTATTTTCTACAAGGTTTAAGTAAAATTTCAATCCATGAATGGATGAGTTTAATGTAAGTTGGTACCACGAGGAAGATGCGAGAAAGGATAGATAAAGATTTAAAGTAAGAGTGGCATGTGTAATGGGTATTTGTTACTCACCAGGGAAATGTCCATTTACTCAGTAAAGGAATGCAGGGACTTTGAGGAGGAGTAAAAATGAATTTTATAACAAAGAACACTAGCATGATCAGTCTGAAATGACAGTCTTGCAGATCTAATTTGACAGGACATAGAAAAGGCAGCTTTATCTGTGTGTTTACAGCTTTTTCTCGACATCCTCTCATGCCCAACTACATAATCTATCCTTGTCCTGTTATGGAATTTTGGCTTACAAAAATGGAAAACCATACAATCTTGGACCAGGGTGAGGCAGCAAATCTATCCAACTGGTAAGGCACCCTAAGCAGCCATGAAATCCAGTTTTGTATGTTTGGACATTTTGGGGGTTATTCCAACTTTGGAGGAGGTGTTAATCCGTCCCAAAAGTGACGGAAAAGTGACGGATTTACCACCAGCCGTATTACGAGTCCATTATATCCTATGGAACTCGTAATACGGCTGGTGGTATATCCGTCACTTTACCGTCACTTTTGGGACGGATTAACACTCCTCCAAAGTTGGAATAACCCCCTTTGTCTGCTGGACATTTTGGTTCCAAAACAAACGGTTTCAGCGGTAGCTTGACAAACATTTATCAGCCATAATGACATAACAACCTTGGTCCTTACCATCTGGAATATTTTCACTTCCACATCAGTGACTAAAGGCCTGATTTAGGTCTTGGCGGAGGGAATATTCCATCACAAATCTGATGGATATCCAATCTGACACATTACTATCCCCATAGGAGAAAATTGGATCACAATATGGTGGAGGAGTTATCTATCACTTTGGTGATGGAGTATTTCCTTTTGCCAAGACCTAACTTAGGTTCTAAGTCCGAACTTTGACAGGGTGTATCTGACCTCCACTCCATCATGGTAAGCCTGAAATCATTACGAGGTCCTGATCAACTGAAAAATGTTATTTGTTCATAATACTTTACTTTATGTAGATGGCTTTTGCCTTAAAACTTCGTTAGTTATATGTTGCGGGCGGGATAGATAATGGGTCTGCTGCTTATAATGTTGCCTTCGTGCACAAAGTAGATCAGGAGGGTTGAAGAAAGCATATGCCTATCCAGTCGAGGGACACCTTATTGACAATGGAAGTATCTGAATAGGTTCAACTCCAGACTTTAATTCAGTAATATTCGTTATGAAACTGCTGACAAGATGGCATTATAGGTAGCTGTTCAAACGTTCCAAAGAAAATTTGAGGAACTCAGTTGTTTACACAACCCAATAAAGCACGATATGTAGCTGTACAATATGAATGTTAACTGAAACAACAGTAGTGGGACAGTAGGTGTGGAAATTCAAAGGAGTTAAATTGTTTTCCTACTCAACATTTCCATTCAAGAATGGACATAAAGATCCGAAAAAAATGATTCAGTGCATTCATTTTCACAGCAGTGTTTCCCATACCCCTTAGCATCAGCAGTTCCTAAACAATGACTATTTATGTGCACTGAAATCTCAGTTATGAGTGACCTTTCTTAAGGTAGTTAGTAGTTAAATATTTGGGAAACAATTTTCATTCTACTTTGGTTAAAGCATTTTAGCAAAACTTGTAATGTACTGACAATTACGTGCACAGATTTATCTGATAGAAATTACTTCTTGGACTCTAAATAAAAAAAATATGAGTCACAATGCATATGTTTAACAGGATGACATCCAGAAGTGTATTTCCATGCTTTGTTGCCCTGAATAGTTTGGGAACAATCACATGTACAATGACCGCAATTATGCATCATTTTACAATGTATTCTTTGAACATTGTCCAAAAATATGCATTTAGGAACTTTCTCTTCCAGGGAAAAATATGGAATTGATAAAATATTTACAATATTATGCTTGGGAAATTGTAACAGTCACGGTTTCCGGGGTTACAGCCATGCGAGTATGTAGATCTGCACTTGTAGAATTACGATTTTATGTTGTTTTCAATTTTCATCTGTGAAACGAGCCCCTATTTTAAAGTTCATAAACTTGTTTCAGCCAGTTTAGTTTGATTTTCTTCACGTTTCGAGGTCTTGGTTAAGCTGTGATTTTGTCTGTGTACTGTTTGTCCCATTGTATGGAACAACTTGTTTTGCTTATGAACATTTTAGCTTTTAATTTAATTAATGTGAAAACATTTTATAATTTGGAACTGCAGTTCATTTGTTTGTTCAGAGAAAACAAACCCTTCAAATAAGACAATGTCAGTTGACACAAGTTCAGTTCCTTATACAGAGAAAACTAACACTGCACAGAAACATAAAAAACAAATCCTTCAAATAAGACAATGTCAGTTGACACAAGTTCAGTTCCTTATACAGAGAAAACTAACACTGCACAGAAACATAATAATAAATGTATTAATAAATTACAACAGATCTCTACGTCTAAAATCTCTAACTATGGTCTGTTGGTTAAATCATCATGATGGCAAACACAAATTTGTTTGAGCATGGTAAGGCAAATAAATCACCTCTACCCGCAAACGAGAATGTTTTATTCTGTATTCTATTGATGTGAGCAAGTGATATTGTAAAAACCCTTAAAACTAGTGTAACAATGCAGAAAGAGAATAAAGAATTACATGCACAAATAGCTTCTTTTAGGAGTGAAAAGCAAGATTTGTAAGTCCCAAACATAATTTCTGCACTTATAAAACAGATTTGTCAGAGAAAAGTATGTACCCCGTTATATCAACTACTTTGAAAGGGCAATAGGCGTTCAAAGGGGGAAACTCACTCACAGTTCAAGGACTATATCAAGTTTATATGTTTGCGATTATTTGAAAAATCCTCCCTGCACCATTCCCACTCTGGAAGCGGTTGGTGATTTACTGCAGATAATCGCAGAAGCGAATCATTATCCAATGTATCAAGGGAGAGGAAATCCCCCAGAACTGGTGGGGCACACGGTGAAGACTATTTTTTATAGAGGGAAAATAAACCCAAAAAGCATCTGCACTTGTCCTGTTTTTTCTTGTGGAAAAATTATATGCAGGCATATTTTCGCTTGAGGAAATGTAATTATCAAAACATTTGCCAAATGTTTTGATTATTCTAAACAGTCATAAATATGTAACTGCACAGCATTAACAAAAATCACACATGTGACCGATACTGCATTACAAACTTTAGTAGATTCACTCACATTACAAGGAGACTGACACAAACAAAGCAGATCATCAAGGTTGCATCATTTCCGAGCCTGATTTTGCAAGCAAACCTTGGGTGCACACTGCCTACACTGCCTACACTGCCTAGCTTCACATCCCCTGTCAATAGGAAACAAATAACCTACTCAACACATCACCATACAGTAACAGTAATAACATAACATGATATAGGTACACTCAAGTAAAGTGGTGATTGAAGAGATCTGACCGCAAGTCTTCACCTTACTCTTCATCACTGTCATCCTCACTTGGCATTTCAAGATTCTTACCCGTTGGTACTGCTATCTCCCCCTCATCTGGAATACATGGGATATCTCTCCTGAGGACAATGTTGTGGAGCATGCAGCAGCCTACAATGATCTTACAAACTTTTTAGAGTCTTGTCCAGACTGAGAAATCTGGCTTTCAGGAGCCCAAACTTACACTCCAAGACATGTTCTATTCTTCCATGGGCATCGTTGAAGCAGACTTCCGCTGGTGTAGTTGGGCTCCTCACCGGTGTCAACAACCATGGACAGTTTGAGTATATAGAGTCCCCTGTAATGGAATGGGACATATGTGCAACTATGAGTCCCTCTCTTCTGAATGTTTGCTGCAGAGATTGCATACAAACAAACAAAGCATATGTGACTTACCAACCAGCCAGGGACTCTCTGTTAACAGTCATGACAATGGCTCAGGTAGTGCGCTGTTCCACATGATGAAGGCATCATAGACTGAACCTGTATAACAGGCACAGGCCTATGAAATGTAGAGGTCTGCTAGACAACCAACTTGGACATTGATGGAATGGAAGTTCTTCCTGTTATGATGGACTTGTTCATTGCCATGCGGTGAAACCAAGGCAACATGTGTACCATCAATGGCTCCAACAACATGTGGGGTGTGTGCCAAACCATAGAACTCTGCCATCACATGGATGAAATCCTCAAGTTGTGGAAACTGGATGTAGCTGTCCAGGTGTTTTAACATTGCTGAGTGTACATCCTTCAATATTAGACTGAACAAAGGCTGGGACATCCCAGCAGATAGGGCCATTGTATTTTCGAAGGACACTGTGGTTAGGAAGTGAAAAAGGGCAGTGACTTGTGCAATGGGTGGTATGCTGTATGGATGACAAATGGCAGGCATCAGATCTGGCTGCAGCTGACAACAGAGATTCATAATTGTTTGCCGATTCAGGTGGTAGATCTGGATAATGTGTCTTTCTTCCATGGCCTGAAGGTCTGGCAGTGGACGGTATACAGGAGGATTTCTGATCCTTCCCCTCCTTGGATACCTATGTAAGACAAGAAATGAGTTTAGCCATCACTCTACTTGTCCCTTGCAACATACATTAGGCATGTCAATGAAATCTGTGACAAGGCATGTCATAAGTTGAGGATTGAATACACACTACACACCAATCCTGCCTATGACACACAATCAACATGCTTCACTCTTTCTTTTCTCAAATGTATACAGCTCATCTATCTTGACATAAAGGATTTATGCATAATAGTTGCCACTCGGACTGTTACTTGATGTCCCAAAACTTGATTTACCGGTGGGGGGGGGGGGGCTGTGTCACAAAGAACGTTGCCACACGTGTCGTCAATGTGCAAAAGTGGTGTCCAAGTAGAGATCGATCCCACATTACAGGACAGGACAAGCACTTATCATTGGTATTAACAAAATTTTCAGAGTTGTGATGCATTTTAATTAGCCATATAACAAATTTCATGCCTATAAAATGACGACTGCCTGACCTACTCCACTGGACATTAAAAACCTCTTGCGACCGCTAGAAGAAGTTGTCATGGTGGTAGGCAGTTGCTACGGCAGCAGACACAGCCATAGGCTAACCTAATTGCCAGTGGTGGTGCAGGCCAATAAATGGCTGTGTCCGCCGGCAGTGACACCTTCATATGTGGTGGACGTGACTGCCATGTTCTGAAATATCCCTCACTTGATTGCTGACACTGCTGCCAGCAAGCCCTCCATGACCTGAGCTGCTGTGTACAACCTCTGGGAGCAATCATGCCACTTTCAGAAGGTGATAGGGCCCCTTCCTTCTCCCCAGAGGACCTTGAGAAGCCAGGGGAGGCAGTTCTGTGACGCACCAGAGGAGCAGGTAAGTACGAAGGACCCTGTTGTCAGGAAGTGCAAAAGGACCGTGACTTGTGTAATGGGTGGTATGCTGTATGGATGAAAAATGACAGGCATCAGATCTGGCTCCAACTGACAACAGAGATTCACAATTGTTTGCTGATTCAGATGGTAGATCTGGATAATGTGTCTTTCTTCCATGGCATGAAGGTCTCGCAGTGGACGGTATACAGGAGGAGTTCTGATCCTTTCCCTCCTTGGGTACCTATGTAAGACAAGAAATGTGTTTAGCCATCACTCTATTTGTCCCTTGCAACATACATTAGGCATGTCAATGAAAGCTGTCACAAGGCATGTCATATGTTGAGCATTTAGTACACACTACACATCAACCCTACCAATGACACAAAATCAACATGCTTCACCCTTGCTTTGCTACAGATGTGTACAGCTCATCTATCTTGACATCAAGGATTTGTGCATAATAATTGCCACGCAGACTGTTACTTGATGTCCCAAAACTTTACTTACCGGTGGGGGGGGGGGCTGTGTCACAAAGCACGTTGCCACATGTGTCGGCAATGTACAAAAGTGGTGTCCAAGTAGAGATCCCACATTACAGGACAGGACAGGCACTTATCATTGGTATTAACAACATTTTCAGAGTTGTGATGCATTTTAATTAGCCACATAACAAATGTCATGCCTCTAAAATGGCGATTGCCTGACCTACCCCACTGGACACTATAAACCACCTGCAACCGCTGTTAGAAGTTGTCATGGTGGTAGGCAGTTGCAACGGTGGCAGACACAGTCATAGGATAACCTAATTGCCAGTAGTGGTGCAGGTTAATAAATGGCTGTGTCCGCCAGCAGTGATGACTTCATACGTGGTGGATGTGACTGCCATGTTCTGAAATATCCCTCACTTGATTCCTGACACTGCTGCCAGCAAGACCACCACGACCTGAGCTGCTGTGTACCACCTCTGGGAGCAATCATGGCACTTCCAGAAGGTGATAGGGCCTCTGCCTTCTTCCCAGAGGACCTTGAGAAGCCAGTGGAGGAGGTTCTACCCATGTATGGCAGTTCTATGACGCACCAGAGGAGCAGGTAAGTACCTCATGTCTATTTCTTAACAATGTACTTCACCATATTTTGCCTCCTCACAGGCTAGATTGTGCCCATGAGTTGTTGTGGCGTCAAAGGGATAGTCAATGTTCATGTAACTGTGTTAAGTGCCAGATGTTGGGTCCTTAAACTTTGGTGTGTGTGCCTGTTTCGAGTGTACTCAGTGATACCTGATGTTGGATGCACAAAACTAGGTGAGGTGACATCACAGCCATCCCCATACATCACTTGACACATGGATGTTGTCAATGTCAGATAACATGTATTTGCATGACAGCATGAGCTGTGTATGCATGTTGTATCTGTCAGGTGTGTGTCAAGTGAGCTAAGAGTATGTTGCCTGTGAGATTTCAACCCACATCTGATCTTACTAAACTGTTATTCTGAAGGCATATCATGACTCACTCTGCCCTTTAGGTTACTACACACACACACCACATGCCACTATTTTGTTGGCTACATGATGTACTGTCATGCATGGAAAGTGAAGGGAATGAGCATCATGTAGGTTATGTCTGCTTAGCCTGCAGAGACCAGGCCACGTAAAAGTATATCTTCTGGTATGGGTCCAAGTTTAGGCTGGTGTAGAGTCGTTTGGACAATGCAATTAAGGCACTATGCCCTCTCCCTGTATCCAAGTATGTCCTGTCAGGTGAACCAATCTAGGCTCTGTTAAGAAATTCAGCTTATTGAGGTTATTTTCTGGATGAGTATATAAACTATTTTATTAGGCAGACAATGGTCTGTGTATTATGTTCACTAGGCATCACTGTCAATGTGTGTCTCTGACCCCTGACAGGTCACTTACACCCACAGCCCTGTTGAAATCATCACACTGGTAATATTTGTCCTGTGCAGGCTCATTGCACAAATGATAGTCCCATTGTGCAGAGAGTGTGATGAATCCTGGGAACCCATGATATGTGACTCATTGCTTTGCTCACATAGCCGATGATGGGCAATGCATGCCCTTGTTGGATGCCATCTCTGAAGGATGGACACATATATCCAGAAGCAGTTTCAGTCAGACCACATGTGAACACATGGACAGGGTGGATACCTTCTATATCTTTTTATTGTTGTAGTGGGTGTAATTTCTGACCCACAGATTACTTCCCCTGAAAGTCACAGACAAAAGGTAGTGGGTTATGGATCACTGTCCTCTGCCATGTGATTAGGTGTATGTGTACGTAGATATCTGTGCTGGTGCCTCACTGAGGTCTGTAATGTGTTTGTGACCAGCATAGATGTGACATGGCTTACATGGTTAATGGGTTGCAGATGTAGCAAACTACTTTCCCTTGGTAAGTAGGGAATGTCCATTGAGTAGAATTATGTCCCATGACATCCCTTGTGTCTACATGTCAGCATGTGTTGTTTTCCCTTCTCGAAACATCCTTAACATGCAATTTAATGCATATTCTACTTCTTGTATATGGGGTGATGTCTGTATTCCCTCACATACATGTACATGGATAACTCTTAGTGGAATAGCACTTTTACAATGTTGATCCATTTCATGTTGTGCCACAGACAGCAGTGTAGCAGCATTGTTTATTGTCTGACAGATACCTTCATGCGCCGTAGTATGTCATTTATCATGTAGGACTGCAATGAGGGACATGATAGTTCGGCCGATATTGTGGAACCACTCTGTGTTTGACTATGCCCTTGATGTGGAATCTTGTTGAAAAGTGCACTGCGCAGGTCAAATGATTGAGGATTGTTCCCTGACTATTGTCATGCATCATGGAGTGACTTGCAGTGATTATGACATTTGTATGTCTAGCTCGCAGGTTGTGACCCCTGATCAAATGGCTTCTGATCAAATATTGAATGGCCTGGCTCTAACCCCACATCTGCTGGGCTTGTTGGAAGACCAGGAGGGGGACCACCGGTAAGGCGTCAAACGCATAAAAAGGGCTGTTCGGCAAAAGCAAGGCATCCACACTATCACCACCAAACCTAACAAATCCCCACTTAACGCTCATCCGCCTGAAAACTGTGCAGCTGATATTTCATACAATGCACAGCCATGTTGGGCAACTCTTTTGATGGAAGAACTGGTGGGTAGGGTTGAAGAGGTTTGGAAATTGGAAATTACATCCTTTTTGGCTCGGTTGACAGCAAATGAACATTCTCTTAAGGTTATTACCAAGCCTCTGCCGTTGTTAACTCCACTGTTACCTCTACCAACTCATCTGACCCAGATCATTCAGTCTACTCAGTCAGCTCAGCCTCAGAATACCCAGGACTTAGAGATCTCAGAGGCAGCTTGCAATAATGACAGCACCTTCTCACAGATGTCGGATGAAGCTGGGCTGATAAGAGGTGCAATAGGGGGTTATAGACAATTAGCGGGAAGGTCCCAGCATCAACCCATCAACTGGGGGATAGTGGGAGGGTACTCCTGCAAGAAACCAGGAACCTCCCTGTCATCGATCTCCCTCCTGTGTCATGGCCTTATGTAGCAGTTCTGACAGGAGTACCGGGCTTGGACGAAGAACAGTTAGACTCACGTTACAATCTGGTCAATAAGTGTTTGCACTGGCTTATGAAGTATAAGAACTTTCCTACCTCCCTGACCATGATATACTCCTTATGCACAGACTACGGTGGATGAGGAGGAGGAGAAAGGATTGCCCGGAGGACTGTGTTATAGTTTATTTTAAAGTCCCCGGGCTGGTCCAAAAGTTGCTAGTCGCCACTAAGGATTTCTGTGAAGGTCATACTAATCTCCACCTTTTTCCTTTAGGGCATTTTTATAAACCACCACACGGCCTTGTCAGGACCTGCCAGACTCTCCCACCAGTACAACTCCCTAAACATCCTTGTTTTTTAGATACCAGTGTCCCACGGACAGAGGGGTCATGCAATGTTCCGGTGTCAACCATTTTGATATTCTTGATGAGGTATATTGACTAGTTAATAAGGCATCCCCCCTAGTGCTCTAATAGTAATAAGAATGACACGGATGGCCCCCTTAATGGTGGGTATTCAAAAATGGGGGTTGATAGTGGGCTAGCCTGCCTTTTATCAAGGGAGTTTGACCATATGTTGGTAGCTGTGGATGGTAGAGTCACCTTAGAGGCTAGTAATAGTCTTGGTCCTCTTACAATGAGGTCCCATTACACTGATCACTCGAATCAAGGTGGAACTATAAACCTTCGGAAAAGCCTCCCCTCTTCTTCTGGGGCTAATGTAACCCTATACAACTTTTGGGCCTTTATGGTAAGTGGGGATCAACTCTATCGCTTCATGGAATGGGGAGCATAGATCTGGAGTCTGAGGTAATTAGAGATTCTAAGTCCTGGTCACAGAGGGTGACAGTAGCAACTTGGAACATTTCAGGCACCTGCCACAAGTTGAAGATTCCAGAATGGCAAAAGTTGGTTGCGTTTTTTTTATATTCTCTGTGTTCAAGAAACGTGGATGTTAGATCCCTTCTATATGGATGGTTTCACATCTCTGTTTCAACCTGCTCTTGCTTCCCTTTCAGGAAGGACACGCGGCAGCCTTGCTACTTTTGTTGCTGTCAAAATTTCAAATGCATATGTTGCTCACAAATGGTCTTCCCCACAGTTTTTGGTATCATTGATTTCATGGTCAGATAAATGTTACATTTTGTTGATACATTTTTATATTCATTTTCTCCACCATGAAGTAGATAAAGGGATGAGTGAGTGTGATGATTTTATAAATACGTGTTTTCCTCATCAGAGGGAAATATAATCCTAACATGGGTAAGGGATTTTAATATCACCTTGTGCCATATTGGAAATAATCATGTTTGTGGTTTCTTACTCGGTGAATGTGAGAATAAGGATCATTTCAAACATACTAACCTGGGGGTCATTTTGAGTGGGCTAAAATTGAAATATGACCTTATTATTCTTGGCGAGGCACAGTAAAATAATATGGACCAGATCCCAACTTTCATAGAGAGTGCTACAAGGATTTCAATAGATTTTACATTAAAATTTGCAACTGCTGTGTCTCTATCTTTGAATTTCAATATAGTGGCAAATTGTCTCAGTGATCAGAACCCTGTATGTGATCAGAACCCTGTATGTGTCACTTTGGAGTAAAAAACGTCTCAAAAATCCCACATTGGCGGAATGCAAATTGGGCCTATTCAAGAAAAAAGGACACCAGATTAACTGGGCAAAGGTTGATCCTGTTAGCTTTACCAAGAAAATCATCTATGATAATATAGAGTCCATTTTTGCATGTTTGGATGAGGATTGTACTGATAGTTCATGTGGATGTTTAAAAGGCTAGGTGTGATTACCAGTGTGCCGTGGAGGAAAGGGAGAGGTCTATGAGGGAAAAGGCCTGAGAAGAGCTGGCCCTGTCCTCATCATTCAGGGATAATGCGAAGTTGTGGGCCATTGTAAATTATCCTTACTGTCACTCCGGTGACATGTCCAAACTGGAAGCTATAATTCTGGAGGCCCAGTGAACGACACTTTTCAAGTGTATCTTTCAACCAACTGAAAGTGGCCATCCTGCTTATGGGGCCTCTAATCGTAACCCTCAACCAGAGCCAGTCTCGGTAACTACTGACTTTCCCATAGAAATTAGTGAGGTACTTTTTGCACTTGGAAAATCCACCTTTGGGAAAGCCCCAGGTCCAGACTGGGTCCCTTTTGATAAATCAAATACAGATTTATGGGCCCTAGTTGTGACAAATGTTTTAAGAAGTGCTGTGGTGGAGGAAATCCTTGAGTCATGGAAAACGGCCATCATTGTCCCCGTTTTAAAAAAGGGAGATAAATCGTGCTCAGCCTGTCATAGGCCAATATCTCTAATAGATGCAACAGCAAAAATCCTAGGAAGGGTGATTTTCGTCTGACTCGAGACATGGGCTGCAGAGAATATGTCCAGTACAGGTTCAGGCTGGACATAGGGACTGTGGAGCAAATGTTACATTTGAGTTTGATTACCAGCAAATAAGTGAAGGCTAAGGGGAGCACCATTCATACGGCATTCATTGACCTGTCAAGTGCCTTTGATCTGGATAATTGGGACAAATTATGGGAGGCCATGCAGACAACAGGGCTGGATTCAAATCTGCTCATTTTATTGAGATGCCTGCACCACGATCTTAAAGTATCAGTCCGGTATGGCCCACAAGGGGAATTATCATCTCTAATAAAGTCCATGAAAGGCATTAGACAGGATTGTATTTTAGCACCTTTTTTGTTCTTAATATATATTAATGGTATTACAGTACATTTATCTTGGGAAGGCGTGGACTTTCCAAAGTTGTGGGATCATTCCATGGCAATAGTTTTGTACACGGATGATACACTTTTGATTGCACGCACCCCAATTGCACTGAAGAAGCTATTAGATCTTTTTACGAAATACATAGAAGGTCTGGACCTGAAAGTAAACCATTTAAAATCATACACCATGACTTGCGGGCTTTTACGCACAAAATCTATGCACTTTAGAATGGGGGTACCATTTTAAAATGAACAAAGGATTTTAAATATTTAGGTATTGTTTTTATCTCATCCCTAGGGTGAAAACCACACACTCTTGTGAAAGCCAAACAATTGGAAAGGATTGTGGAGGGCATCTTTCGATTTGCTAGGTCATTAGGCCACAAACCTCTGGCAGATAATGATCGTCAAATGTATTGCTAAAGCTATCTATGGGGCAGGTGTCTGGGGTTACCAAAAATCAGATAATCTCCATCACACTGAGAATGCCTTTACCCGTAAGTTGCTTGCAGTAAAAAAATACAGCACATTTTATATGCCATGAGGAGGTGGGCCTTCCCTACATAGCCGATCACATAAAAATATCACCACTCCTACTGTGGATTAAGTGTTGGCAAAACTCAGAAGCAGCATTGGTCGGAGCCTGTATGTCAGATTGCCTACCTCTAGAAAATGTGAATAAGATCTGTGGATTATTATTTGCAGATTGTCACTGTTAAATCCCTTGAACCATATTTAGGATGGGTAGAGCATGCAAACCATCGACTTCTTCTAACATATTTTAGACTTAATTTTATTCATTTTAAAGTGGCTTTCCTGTTACAATGTTTTTGGCAGCGGGTCCTACCTACATGTCATTCTGACCATTCCACCAAACAAAACTTCTTTATGCAGATCAAAGAAGGACCTTTCCAATTTCATTGATGCGTCTGAGGGAGCTTAGACAAAATTGTCCTACAATGTAATTTTTCAAGAAATTAACTACATTGTCCATTGTGACATGAGTATTTCCATGTCAACTACTCCAGAATGTTTCACTTTTGTATCTGCGATATATGGATTTCATTGGCATCATCTCAAAATCCTGGTATCTCATGTATGTGCAAAATAGATGTGTGCATAAACTTGTGTGTGAAATATGGGAAGTTACTTTATCAAGGGATTGTATTGTTAGCTACAAGTGAACTGAGGTCTGCTGAATGTGGCACAGCTGTGAGGATGGAGAGGTCACCTAGTTGTTGTATGGTCATTGTGGTTGCAGGACTTCAACAATACAGTTGTAGTTGTCTGGGATCCTGATTTGCCTGTGGGTAATTTTGGTAAGTTCAGATGGCATGCATACATATGGTATGGCACCTAAAAGTGCCGCTTGGATGAAATGTTTTTATTGAGCATACTTGACATGATGGTACGACTTATCAATCAGGTTTGTGATTGAGGTATTATCATGTATTTATTATGACCCTATATCTCATTCTTTCTGCAAAATCAGCACAGGCAGGCAAAGAAGACGGGGCATAGCCGAGAGGGGAGGCATCTGGCCATGGGACCTCAGGTCAAGATTCCATTGACACAGAGAGATTCAGCGGCTTGGAGGGTGAGGGAGTGCCACGGGGTTGATGGGATGAACATACTTATCATCTGACCCTTCCTCCAGTAGCCACTCCCTAGTGGTGGCAAACCCATCGGGGACCCCCCCACCATCCTTGTCTACCCACATTCTAACACCACTCTCCCTGTTGCTCCCCACCCAGTTGGCCGTGCCCACTCACCCAAGAGAGTGGGCATCTCCTTTGATGTAGGTACCTCCGCCCCAGCCCCTGCTACCCCTGCTGCCCTCAGTGAGGTGGCAATTGACCTCCAGAGAACGATCTCTGTTGTTCAGACTGCCATTATGAAAGTCATCCATGGACTGGCAAGTCAGATAAAACAAACAAATGCATTTCTGGAAGGCATTCTTGGTGCAATGTCTGGCCTGCAGAGATATTTTCAGGCTCTGGCCTCCACACTGACAGCAGACAGTCATACCCCGGCTCCCATCCCACTTCGACCTCCCTCTTCCCAATCCAAATCCCCCTTTCCCCTACCTACCCAAAGCAGAGAAACAGCTCCTAATGCATCCACATCAACAGACAAAGGTAGCATGCACAAACACAAGCACCACAAGACACATTGGTATGCACACAAACAACATCCACCCACAGACATAGCAACACTCACACCTGCCCCTAACACCCCCACTACCTGCAGGATCAAAGACACACAACATCAATCCTACCTACATACACTACCTCAACAGTCACTGACACAGCCACCACACCCATCTTACCTACAGACACAACCCCAGCAGACTGTCAGATATCTACCACGAGCACAACACCCACAGACAACACAACTACAAATACCCACCTATCCACCACGGCATCCGCTAGCACCCCACCCCCCTAAACCCAAGACACATAAATGCCCTCACTCACCCACCCACTAGACACCCACTACACACAAGCATAACTCACATAAGCACACACCCAAGACATCCACCCCTACACAGCCTACAACCACTCCCTCAATCTCCAAATCCCATCCCCTTGTGATGACTTTCCCTGTGTTTCCAAAAAACTATTCCTGTGTGACCTTGGTGTTTCCTGTGTTCTACCTCTGAATCATACCCAGATGGACCCTACCCAGCTCCCAGTCTCCAGCTCCCAGTCTGTCCCTTCCACCACCAAGGCCTAATCTGCCCCCACTGCTAGTAGCCATTCCTCCCCCAAGGAAGCCCACCTCTCCTAATAAGAAGTCCCCAACACAAATCCCAAGCCAAAAAACACTCCCTGCAAAATCTGATCTTCCCCAGATAATCCCTGAGGTGCCTTGCTGCCCCCTTGGTGCCCATTTCTGTGGAGAATACATGGCAGCCATGAGTCAAGTTTGGGCACTACAGTGTCCCATCATTGGCATTTGTTATGGCTTCACTGGCCAATGACCTTTGGACAATTGTGAGAGTTTTAAATAATAAACTCAACAGTTGTTTTGTTTTGGGTACACCCTTGTCCTGCACTTCCTTTCTTGCTTTCTGTTGTCCCTGAGTGACTTTGGTTGTGTGTCTGCAGTTGTGTGTGTTTGAGCTTGCTTGCTGCTCCAGTTGCTGTAGTAAGCAGTATGTGAGCTTGTGTGCAGTGCTGTTGCCCCCCATGTGAAGGGTATATGTTGTGTGTATATGTACGTGTGTGTGAATGCAGTGGTGGTGTCATGGCATTGTGCACTGTCTGGTATGGTAAGTATTTCTTATTGTGATGTTCAATGTGATCATGTATGGTATGAGACATGACCCTCAATCTGGCCTATGAATTCATGAGATGTGTGCCATCTTGAGTTGTGTATGTGCAGACATGGAGTATGTTGAATTGTGCTAGCTGTGTTTTCATTTGCCTGTCCGTGGATCAATCGGCACCGATCCGCCCCACTGTGGCGGGCGGTAAATGTTTGATCATTTTTCCGTGGCCCGCTTGTCACACAATGGGACAAGCGGGCCACGGAAAAATTATCAAACATTTACCGGTCCGCGGCGATAAAAAGGTTGGACAACACTGCTGTAGAGGTATGTCCCATGCAGTGGAAATTGTATATGCTTTGTTGACTTTCCCTTCCCCATTGTTTAGATGTGCATGGCAATTGGTTTTGGCATTGTTTGTCCCAGAGGCCCACAAAGGCCCATTTCCTTTGGAAATTTTGTTTGAGTGTCCTTTTCAAAGTGTTTTATGTCCCAGTGTAGTCTCCTTTCATGTGTGTCCCAGATGGCCCCAGCCCAATTGTGTGGGCATAGTTGTTATGTTGTTCTTGGTGTATTTGTCCGTCTGGGTTTTATGCATGCGATTCTGTGATGTGTGTCCATTGCAGGGCTGTTTTCTTGTGGCGTTGTTTGTGTTGCCTGACACATCAATAGGTACATGTGTTGTATGTGTGGGCAGTCCTTGGTCAGTGTGGAATTTGAGTTTGTGAGCTCTAATTGTATATGTGCTGTAGGTGTGCTGTTATTGCTGTGTGTGACAATGTTGTGTAGCCTTCAGTGTCCCTGTTTTCGGGCTGCGTGTATTTGTGTAGTGCTGCAATGCAGTATGAATGTGCTGGTCAAAGTGTGCATATTGTGTGTGTGCACAAGTCTGTGTTGTTGTATGTTAGTGAGTATGTATTGTATGAGACTTGTGCCTGTTGCCCATGGTATCCCCCCCATGATGTGTTTGCCAGTGCTACAACCTGTTTTGAAATGTTGATGATAAAGGTAGGTGTGTGTACTTACTGGTGTTGGTGTCCATGTTGGTGTTGATTTTGTAGTCTCTCAATGAGCAGCACCAGCATGATGTTTGCGAATGGCTTCATGGCAGACCCAGACATGTGAGGCTTCCTGCAGGTGACTGTCTCCCTTTATACCATCCATTACTGCCAGCTTGTATATGGTGATTGGACTGCCAAGGTCACATTGGTGGTTTAAAATCTTGTAACAGGTCTGGTGGAAACTGTGTCTCCGCCGGCCTGTTTATGCTTCTTTGTGACTGTGGCGTTCTGTGCTGCCTGGAGGTGCAAGTGGAGGTCATCTGTTTCTATGACCTCCAAAATAGTAATATGGCAGTCAGCTCAGCCAACCTGTTGATGGTTGGACCCCCACCACCAACATGGTACCGCCAAACTCGTAATGAGGCCCAAAGACAACAAAATTAACATTCTAAATTCACCACAAAAAAAGTCAAACAAATTTTACACTTTGAAAAAATACATTTACATGTATCAGGATACAGTAGTAGCAAATGTATTGCACTTTAGAAAGACAAAGAGGGTCATTATGACCCCGGCGCTGAGTGTTAATGTGGTGGTAGTACCGCTAACAGGCTGGCGGTACATACCGACACATTATGAGAATGGCGGGTTGGCACTTCTCCATTCATACTGCCATGCCGGTATCAGCTGCATTATGAGCCTGCCTACTACTACCATGGTTTTCGTGCCGTTAGCAGCACCACAAAAACCAGGGCGGTAGGCCCTACCGGTGACAGGGAATTCCTTCCCTGTGACCAGTAGATAGCTCCCCCACCCCAACACACACCTGACATCACCCACCCCTCCTCCATCCAAATCCCCCCACCCCCATACACACACTAACACCCCCACCCCTAACATTCAAACACACCCCACCCCGAACCAAATACCCCCCCCACTACTCCTCTGTCTACAGCCCCTCCACCCCCATACACACACTAAACCTCTACCCTGACATTCAAATACACCCCCTGCCCCTATCCAAACACACATACCCCCACCTCTCCGATCATCACGCACAAACCCCCACCCCCTCTGATCATCACACCCCGATCCAAACACACATCCCAAACCCCCTCCAATCATCACAAACACCACCCCACCCCCTCGATCATCACACACACCACCCCAGCCCCTCCGATCATCACACCCCCTCGTACATGCACACACCCACAGACATGCACCGCGCATACACCCAATCACTCACACTGGCACACACGCATACTTCCAGACATGCTCGCACACATTCTTACACACAAGCACACTGCCATGCAGACATGCACTCACTTCACCATTCTTACACACATTCACTCACATGCATACAACCACGCAAACAACACAACACACAGACACATTCACACACTCACTCACACATTCATGCACACACTCAGACACAAACAAACAAAACCACCCACCCTCCTCTGTCGGAAGCCTGACTTACCTTGAGTCTTCGGGCAAGGAAGGGTCACTGATACCGCGAGCAGCACCCGGCCAGCAGAGCACCGCCAAGGCCGTATTACTTGTCATAATATGGCTGGCGGCGTTCTACTGGCATGGCGGTGCTGGTGGTAGCAGTGCCACCTTACCACCGTCCGCCACCATGAACACTGCCGGATTTCTGCCCTTCTTGTGGAGGACGTCTGGCAGTGCTCATAATATGGCAGATGGATGGAAGCCGCAGTGGCGGTATTTTGGCGGTGTCAACGCGGCTGTTGGCCACCAAAATGTACTATTCCATCCAAGCCTACGAAAGGATTGGCCTTAGCAGGGGGCCAGATTTTCTACTCCCACTCCAATCTAAGCAACAGTAGAGGAAATATTTTGCATGGCTTGCTCAGGTTTACTTCTTTCATTTCAATCTGATGAACAGTAGAGAAAGATTTGGACTTTATGGGTGGCATTTGCTATTCTGTCTCCGACCTAAACACAGTAAACTAAATGTTGGAATTTGATGGGAGCAGATTTAGTATTTCTACTCCAACCTAAGCAATTGTTGGCCTTTGGAAGAGTCTGATTTCCTAGTCGCATTAAAAAAAGAGCAACAGTAGGGAAAGAGTTGAACTGTGATGGAGTCAAATTTGCAAATCCCATTCTAAACTAAAGAAGAGGAAGAAAGCTGCTGTAAATTAGAGGTATCAGATTTACTATTCCCACTCCAACTTAAGTAACAGTAAACCAAACGGTTGACTTTGAAGGGGTTAGATTAACTATACCCACTCCAACATAAGCAACAAAAGAAATGTTTTGAAAAAAGTTATTGTAGACATGTCTAACATCATATTGGAGTTTTCACATTTTTTAGATGTGTCACCATACCTTGCATTAATGAGATGCAAGGTAGATGTTCCCATCTAAAAAATGGTGCCATCCCCAAAGCCCCATATTTTTCCCGTGCTAAAATGATGCACAGGTGGGAGGAGGGGCCAAATAATGGTGCAAAGCTTGATGACTGGGTCAGACAAGGCGTTAGGGGACCTGTGGACCCATTTCCACGGTCAGGCACCATGGAATGGGTCCTCAGGTGCTCTCAGCAAGCCCCAGGAACACTCCCACCCACACCAGAGGGACACCAGAGGATGTGGGATCCCATCCCATGTAAGTAGGGTAAGTATAGGTAAGTATTTTCTGAAGCTTTTTTTAAGTGCTATTGGGGGCCCTAAAATAAGCCCCCCTACATGGCACTGGGTGCAATGGCCATGACCAGGAAACCCTTGTCCCCTGTGCTGGCCATTGGGGTGGTGGGCATGACTCCTATCTTGTATAAGACAGGAGTCATGTGGTATGGATGGTTTTGCATCAGGAAATGACAATGGGCTGGTTAAAGGCATTTTTTCCCTCTAACCGGCCTAGCATTATTTTTTGGTACAAAACCCCCTTTCCCCATACCGCCTCCCCACCCGGAAAACGTCATTTTTTCAGACACTAGCCCACCCTTTGCGCCGGCTTGCGTGATTCCATAAAGTTGGCGTTCAGCTGGCAACCTGGAATGACGCAAGCCGGCGCTGTACTTTTTTGCGCAAAACTGTGTTTGCACAGTTTTGCATCAAAAAGTATCAATATGGGTCTAAATTGCATAAAAAATACATCTAAAAAATTGACTTACAGAACAAATAACGATTTAAAAATGATTTCCAAATTTGAAGAACTTCCCACGCAACAAACCACAGAAAAGTAAACTGATAACACCAAAAATAAATCACAACAAAAAATAAAAATGTAAATGTTTGAAAAACAACAAGCCACATACAAAATCAAGTCTTTAATTAATAAAATAATAACATTATTACTTTAATTATGTAATTAAAATTAAAAACAAATTAACAATTTCAAATACATGCTTGACATAAATATTAATGTAATAAACCAATTACATTATACTAATTGTGCAATTGTTTTAAAAAATCAGTATATATTTAAGTATCTTGCCACCCTACTCCCTAACTATAAAAAAAGTTAAAGTAAATTCAAAAACCACACTTCACTTTAAAAATATTATTAAAACAATTAAACAGAGACTTCAAACAATTGCAAACATCTACAATTGATTTACAATGCACAAATTCATAAATCATTAGAAAATAATATAAAACCAATGTTATATACAACTAAATTTAAAAAAGTAATAGTAAACACTTAAGAAATGACATTCTTACAGGTGATATGCTGTACAACGATATTTCTGCAATCACAATGTTTTTTATGATATTTGTGTCTGGCAATATTTCTGAAACAATCTCACCATTGTGTATCCTGTCAAGAAAATTGACACATCAAGCAGCACTTTTGGAATTGCCTGACTTCTTTCCTTCATTCACAAACATTATGAGCAAATAAAAAAGGTATGTGGTATTGTCTTGGACTGCCACAGATGCACAAATCATAGCAAGGGATTGTTTGCCATTCTGCATCTGAAGCTGCCACTTTTAATACATCAATTCGGAATTTCAGGTATATAACCAAAAGCGATTTTGAGTCATTTAGATAGCTTGACACCACCCTATTATTGTGATTCAAAAGGATTAGAAATACAGAAATTCATCTTGCTTAAAAGATGTTTCCCTTTACTCAGGTCCAGCTAACATGGCAGTTAAAATGTTTATGTTTTGTCAATTTTGAAGCACACTGATAGTCCTTCAAACCAGTTTCCACTGGGTCTTTTATAATTGGTTAACTAAGGGAATAGATGAGCTCTTTTCAAAGTCACAGCCATTTTAAATCCTTTTTATGGATAATGTTTGGCTCATGTGGCCAAACTGTCTGACCATGTTATTGCAGCTTCAGACCTCCAGACACATAGTAACAAAGTATTTTGGAAGGATTGTAAGAAATATAGGAAGAAAATTCAATTGAGTCCAACAACTATGAAACACAAGAGCTCAATATTGTTGCACCCCTCTACAACACTCTGGATAGGTCTTCTTGGGCCAGAGCAATAGCTGTCCCTACAAATCCTTTGTAAATTTTCAGCAAAGAAATGTCAGAATGCAAAAGGAATAAGGAACTCTTTTCAATCTGCTAATTATCTACAGAATAATATGTTCCCAGGTATTGGACACACTTGATATTGTCTAGGAAAACATTGTTCCTCACGGAAAAAAACCTGTGTTTTCTCCTACCACCTAAGAACACACATTCTGTTTCATAAATATTGTTTCATTGTGTGACTAGTTTGGCAAACCCATGCAATAATATGCCTAAAGTGATCTTAGTGGGCAATATTAGTCCAATAAACATCAAATTATGGAATTTGTTTGTCAAACACCACCTAAAGATTCAAACCTATCAAGGTAATCACACATACATTGCTCAATAACTCTGGGGTAAGCCACAATCTTTAACTTCCTTTTGAGTAGAGGGGGTAGGTCTTCCACATGTTAGGGCCCTGTTAATTAGTATCTCTGATGCACTTAGAAGAAGCTAAGTAAACATATCAGGGACTATCAAAAATACATTAAATTGTGTGTCTTATCTCAACTTCCTAACACGTAGGCATTTAAGATGTCAACTGCACTTCTTTCTGAGGGCATCGGTGTGGCCTTAAATGTCAAATAACCGATACACATAACAATTGAGGGCCTGACTTACAAGCCAAAATCTACACAAACTCCTCCTGCATGCAAGTTCCTGCCTAGTTGCATAGTTGCAATTCAGCATCTCCAAGCAGATATAGGCCCAGTGGCATGAGTATGTGTCTCCACCCCCTCACAGGGTGTGAGTGAGAAAACATACAACTTAATAGTACAATAGTAAATTTACTGTTAGCAAATTCACAAGTGTATTTTAGGCATACCCTGATAAATGTATTTCAGGGCAGCAAAGGCATGATGTCTGCCTATGTTACCTAGAACTCTGGATTAAAAAGAACAGGAAAATATCTGTCACTTGAGAACAATCACACAAACCTGATAAACATTAACAATGAAAGCAAAAAAATACAACCCTCACCCTGGGCTCTGCTCTTTCCTTTTTGTGCTATTCAATATTGCCATTTCTCACTGGGGTAAAGGCTATTAGGCCTTGGTGAAATTCACATTACACCAGTATAATTTGCATACTTTGGGGAATTCATGTTCTGAATGTGAGGCGTAATTCACAAAATTATGCAATTATGCAGAGTTTCGTAATTAAACAGTATTTGAGGTAATAATTCACAGCAAATGTTCCATTCACTATAACAATTTACAGCAAAAGTACAGGAACAACGGAACTTGGGTAGAATGAATGACTAATTTGCATAAATGCATCCTAGCACTAAAAAGTGATGCAACGAGACATTTTGTACTAAAATACAGCACGGAAGGACATTTCTATTTTGAGTAACTATGCATAGTATCAATGAAGTACTGCAGAACTCTACAAAAGCAAATTACTTACATTTTGCAGGGCCTTAGTGCCTTAATATAAAAACAGCAGCTATTGCACACAGTTCTACACATAAACCTTTTGTCAGAGATCCACATATACAAACCATCACCGGGGATAGCTCTACTTTGCAAAGATCATGTCAGAAAGTAGCTACTGGAGATTTACGCTAGCTGTCACCATGGCAGTCACTGTAGTGGGAAGAGTCAGGTTCAAAAGAGCTTTGCATTGGCAATTGGCACAGGTTAGAAGATCTTGGTGCAAACAGGTCCAAACGTGGTTGCAAAGAGGCTAATACTTCAGGATTTCTCCTTTTCTTCAAGGAGGAGTTCAACTGATGCAACAACAAGGTGTCAGGACATGAAGAACACCTCTTGGGGATCAGGAAATCACTCCAGCAGAGGTCATTAGGGCTCATGCAGGTCCAGTTAGTTACAGGCAACACAAAAGGATGATGGACGGAGTGCTGAACAATGCAAACACTCACCCCCAGTCACAGATCTGGGTTTAATCCATCGTTCTTCTGCTCACCATGCCACCCCAGTTTGGACCCAGCCATATGCAAATCAGTCTTGACCCTGTCCCTCATGGGAACATTCCAGCCCGAACTGCCAAGCTAGGTCCTCACTGGACCAGAAACAAGCATCCTGGGACCGGTTTCAGGGTTTCACCCTTCATCAGCCGGGCTAGCTTGAATCCAGTGGCACAGTGAGCAAGGGACCCACGTCTGGGCATACCCTTCCCACTTGGGGCAACTTTAGCAACACAAAAGGATGATGGACGGAGTGCTGAACAATGCAAACACTCACCCCCAGTCACAGATCTGGGTTTAATCCATCGTTCTTCTGCTCACCATACCACCCCAGTTTGGACCCAGCCATATGCAAATCAGTCTTGACCCTGTCCCTCATGGGAACAGTCCAGCCCGAACTGCCAAGCTAGGTCCTCACTGGACCGGAAACAAGCATCCTGGGACCGGTTTCAGGGTTTCACCCTTCATCAGCCAGGCTAGCTTGAATCCAGTGGTACAGTGAGCAAGGGACCCACGTCTGGGCATACCCTTCCCTCTTGGGGCAACTTTAGCAACACAAAAGGATGATGGACGGAGTGCTGAACAATGCAAACACTCACCTCCAGTCACAGATCTGGGTTTAATCCATCGTTCTTCTGCTCACCATGCCACCCCAGTTTGGACCCAGCCATATGCAAATCAGTCTTGACCCTGTCCCTCATGGGAACAGTCCAGCCCGAACTGCCAAGCTAGGTCCTCACTGGACTGGAAACAAGCATTCTGGGACCGGTTTCAGGGTTTCATCCTTCATCAGCCAGGCTAGCTTGAATCCAGTGGCACAGTGAGCAAGGGACCCACGTCTGGGCATACCCTTCCCACTTGGGGCAACTTTAGCAACACAAAAGGATGATGGACGGAGTGCTGAACAATGCAAACACTCACCCCCAGTCACAGATCTGGGTTTAATCCATCGTTCTTCTGCTCACCATGCCACCCCAGTTTGGACCCAGCCATATGCAAATCAGTCTTGACCCTGTCCCTCATGGGAACAGTCCAGCCCGAACTGCCAAGCTAGGTCCTCACTGGACCGGAAACAAGCATCCTGGGACCGGTTTCAGGGTTTCACCCTTCATCAGCCAGGCTAGCTTGAATCCAGTGGCACAGTGAGCAAGGGACCCACGTCTGGGCATACACTTCCCTCTTGGGGCAACTTTAGCAACACAAAAGGATGATGGACGGAGTGCTGAACAATGCAAACACTCACCTCCAGTCACAGATCTGGGTTTAATCCATCGTTCTTCTGCTCACCATGCCACCCCAGTTTGGACCCAGCCATATGCAAATCAGTCTTGACCCTGTCCCTCATGGGAACAGTCCAGCCCGAACTGCCAGGCTAGGTCCTCACTGGACCGGAAACAAGCATCCTGGGACCGGTTTCAGAGTTTCACCCTTCATCAACCAGGCTAGCTTGAATCCAGTGGCACAGTGAGCAAGGGACCCACGTCTGGGCATACCCTTCCCACTTGGGGCAACTTTAGCAACACAAAAGGATGATGGACGGAGTGCTGAACAATGCAAACACTCACCCCCAGTCACAGATCTGGGTTTAATCCATTGTTCTTCTGCTCACCATGCCACCCCAGTTTGGACCCAGCCATATGCAAATCAGTCTTGACCCTGTCCCTCATGGGAACAGTCCAGCCCGAACTGCCAAGCTAGGTCCTCACTGGACTGTAAACAAGCATCCTGGGACCGATTTCAGGGTTTCACCCTTCATCAGCCAGGCTAGCTTGAATCCAGTGGCACAGTGAACAAGGGACCCACGTCTGGGCATACCCTTCCTTCTTGGGGCAACTTTAGCAACACAAAAGGATGATGGACGGAGTGCTGAACAATGCAAACACTCACCCCAGTCACAGATATGGGTTTAGTCCATCGTTCTTCTGCTCACCATACCACCCCAGTTTGGACCCAGCCATATGCAAATCAGTTTTGACCCTGTGCCTCATGGGAACAGTCCAGCCCGAACTGCCTAGCTAGGTCCTCACTGGACCGGAAACAAGCATCCTGGGACCGGTTTCAGGGTTTCATCCTTCATCAGCCAGGCTAGCTTGAATACAGTGGCAACTTATTTACAGGGTCAGGCAGGTTTAGAGCAGCAGGTGAGCTGGGCAGTTGCAGGGATTCCTCTGACGCTTGCTGTGTCCCTCTGGTTCAGTCAGCTAGTCCTTGGAGTGGAGGCACTTCAGCTTGGGATGATGAGTGCAGGTCCAATCCTCCTTCAGAGCAAGCCGGGTAGGCCTCAGGCAGCAGGGCAACAGGATGTCCTTTTTCTGTGGTATCCAGAGATGGGCTGTTTAGGATCTACCGTGTGGGTGACTCATATGTATTAAAAAGGAAAATCTAGGCTTGCCAAATGTTTATTTTTGTTTGGTTGAAACAGCAGTTTACAACTGAACACATGCTGCAATGGCAGGCGGTAGGTATGTTTGAAGGGGAACTTAAGTGGTAGGCACAATGAGTACTGCAGGCACACTAATAGCATGGAGCAACATGGAGTACCACTTTTCTAGGGATTTATAGGTAAATTACATGTGCTTATTAGGTGTAAGCCAATATAAGCATGCTTAAAGGAGAGAGCATAAGCACTTTAGCACTGGTATCACCATGCTTAAATGAGAGAGCATAACCACTGTAGCACTGGTTATCGGTGGTGAGTGTAGAGTGCTAAGGCCAGCAAAAACAAATTCAGCAAAAACAGGAGGAATAAGGAAAACAGTTGGGGATGGCCCTGCAGTAGATGGGCATGAGACTTGGCCGGGCAGATCCATGGGGAACAGGGTAAAGACTGATTTGCATATGGATGGGTCCAAACTGGTGTGATATTGTGAGCAAAAGAAATGTAGATTAAACCCAGATCTGTGACAGGGGCTGAGTGTTTGAAAAGCTTCAGCACTCCATTCATCATCCTTTTGTGTTGCCGAAGTGTAATGTGCCCCAGTGCAGCATCCTTCCCTGAGTGCTCCTGATGCCGCCATCCCTACTGTGAAAGTATTTTTTGCGCAATGAGCTTTGTATATTTGTCTCTCAAACTATTATGCATCCGATTGTCCTTCCATTATGTTGCAATGTTGGTGATGTGTGGGTCCATTGCAGGGCTGTTTCGTGGGAGGGGTGTTTGTGTTCAATGACACATCCATATATTTGTGATCAATTGGACAACAGTCCATGGCATGTGCGCAACGTGAGGGTCTTAGTTGCATTGCTAGATGTGATGTTGCTGTGTTGTTGCTGTTGGGTGACACTATGTTGTGTACACTTCAGTGTACCTGTGCCTCCGATAGGCAGACGTGTTTTGTGTAGTGTTGCAGCACAGTGTCAGTGATCTGCCCAAAGGAGGCATTTAGTGGCTATGAATGGGTTATTCTTTGTGAATGACTCAGTCTGAATACACATTACACGTGCACTTCGTGCCCGTAGCGTTAGCCCCATATCATGTGGATGGCAGCAAGACAATCAGTTGTTGTGCTTAATGACATAATGATGGTGTGTGCCCTTACCATCGGTTGAGCTTTGGATTTTGTGTACATTCGATGAGCAGCAGCAGGGCATGTGTGATGGGCTGCCTGGCAGCATTGGACGTGTCATGCTATGTGCAGGTGTCTCTGTTTCCACCAGCTGGGACGTCGTGGATGGACCACCATGGGGACATTGGTAATGTGCAACATACTAATGAGTCAGGTGGAAACACAGGTTCCGCCAGCCTGTTTGTCTTTCCTCATCACAACAACGGCCTGTGTTCCATGGCAGTGCTGGCGGGACTGCAGGGTATTTGCTCTATAGGCCCACCAGCATTTTAATACAATGGATCCAACTGCCAATCCGATGGAAGTCGGACCACCTCCACCGCCAAGGCAGTGCACGGACCGCCAAACTTGCAATCACGCCCTTAGACATTGTGCTAATATTGTGCTATCATTGTCACTATTATTGGAGTTAATATTCCAAGGATATAAGCTCTAACCTTTTCCTTATTCTTACACAAAACAAATGATATGAAACCTTACCTCGTACAGATTTTGTTTATATATCACTTTCATCACATATGGTATTAAGGTATTATCAATGGTATCAGTGCTTGCTGGCTTGTTGTCCAGGGTATAGTACCATACCAGTGTGCAGTGATTATGTCACATCTTATCATATTGAGCTGTTACCTTGAGGGTTGCATTAAATTACCATCTTTTGTGAGTTTTGCCCCATATTTTTACCCTATTGACTTTTTAAGGCTGCAGAAATTCACCCCTACTAGCCAGTAGTCATGGGCCTGTGCTCGCCCTTTAAGCAAGGCTGAATTTCTATAACCCTATGAGGACAATTTCACTTGCCTATAAGTCCGTTGCATATGATACAGAGAGTACGGAGGGCCTATAAGTTAAATTCTACTAGTGGACTGTAGCACCTTTTGTTCCATCCATTACAGTGTTAGTGCAAACATGGCTATTCGCTTGCCATTGTAGCCTGTTTGTCCCAGTTTAAAAACTGCCAAAATAAACATTTTCATCTGTCTAAACTTAACTTCAGAATATTAATGTCACCCCTAAGTTGGCCTTATAGCCCAAAAGGCAGGATGCATGGTACTTAAAAGTCGAACATGTAAAAAGCTAATGTTAAACATGTCCTTACAGTGACAACCATGTGAAAGCAATTTTCACTGTTGCAAGGTGGGCTGTTCCATAGAGAAATACTAGGATGGACTATTACATTTAATATCACTTTCTACAACTAGGAAACACCTGGAATTTTAAATATTGGACTATTTGTAATACTTATTAAAAACTTAATTCAGTAGTGAAGTCAGATTTCTAATAAATGTTAAGGAAAATGTGCTTTTAAAAGTTTATACTCCACCTTTGTAAGCTAATTTGCATTAATTTCCAGCTGCAGACCTCTGAGTGCTGAAGCCCTGAATGAGTTGTGAAAACTACCCCCAGAGCAGAGACAAAGGCCTGGGCATGTGAAAGTGTTTCTTTTTCTCTGGTGTGATTTGAGGAAGAGATTGAAAGCCTGGGACTTGTGGACATTCACTTGAAAATCTACAGCTTGTCCAAAAAGACTCCAGATAAGTTAGGTAAGCCAGTAGTGAACCAGAGATTCCTCCAGCGCAACCAAGACATTATCAGCATAAAGGATGATAATGTATTCCTCCCATCTGAAGGGAGTCCCCTTAATATTCAGATTATCACAAATTCTCTGGGCCAAGGGCTCCATTTAGAGCATGAATAGCAGGGAAAGATGGAGCACCCCTGATGTGTACCTCTATGGATGGGGAACGGAGCCAATGTCTGTCCGCTCACCCTAACAGTAGATACTGGATAGGTGTTATTACTTAAGATCCATGAGCGGAGTAGTTCTCCGAAAACGAAGCGATTGAGTGTAGCATCGAGGTATGGCCAGTCGACCCAGACTAATGGCTTTTTGGCATCAACCACTAACAGCATTCGCTCATGGTCTGAGTGTTGCGCTTTATCTAGAAAAGGCAGAATTATTCTCATTTTGATGCTGCATTAGCGATGCAGAAAACAAAAGTCCACCTGGTCCGGGGCAATGAGAGGTGGTAGAAAGGGGCCTTAACGGGGACGCAAGATTACCTGTATAAGGTTTAACGTAAACTTTCAGGAGTTATATTGTCTGTCAGGAAGTGCAAAGGCGTTTATCTTTACCTGGCTTTGTGAGAATGAGGACAGACGCCTTTATCATAGAGGACAAAACTGAGGTAGGATCTTTGAGTTGAACAGTCTGGTAAGCAAGGGAGCTAGAGTGGTGCAGATGTTTTTTTTTAGTGGTTGAGCAGCTTTTCGGGCCTGGTGATTTGAGAAACTTCTGCTTAGAGATGACAGAGATCACCTCTTCAGTTCTAATCAGCCGATCTAGTTTGGCTGCTTGTACCGTAGTCAGTTTGGAGGTGAGAGCCCCTTTGAGAAAGCAATCTGGTGCTTCTTTGGGTAAGTCCTGCTTAGCACAGAGGTCTGAATAGAAGTCCTGAAAAGCAGAGGCAATTTGGCTGTCTGTAATGTGTTCCATACGGTTCTTGGCTACAATCATCTGAATACTTGCAGACTGACATTGTACCCACAGCCTATTTGCCAAAAGGTAGCCGCACCAATCACTGCCAATATAAAAGGAGAGAGGGAGTCGAAGAGTGGCATATTCAGCTCTATCGAGATTGATGCTGGCCAATTGTTTCCTCGTTGCCTCTAACTTATGCCACACCCGAGGAGCTCCAGTGAGTTTGTGGATGGGCTCGAGTTCCATGACCTGGCTCAACATTTGTTTTCTCTTATCCTTGAGTATTTTAATGTCAACCACAGATATCTCAATGAGTTCACCTCTAACCATTGCTTTCAAGGTTTCCCAGAGTATTGCTATCATGACCTCAGGGGTGTCATTTATAGCCAAAAAAGTATATTATTGTTTGATTGACTTGTGTGACAACTTCTGGGCAATAGAGGAGGGTTTCCCGTAGTCGCCAGGCTTGTGGTGAGGGTCACAGCACAGGTAGAGTCAGAGTGAGGGATACAACAGCATGATTTGGCAGGGCCCGAGGTTCAATTGTACACGATGTAATCAGGGATTTAATGCCTGAAATGCTCAAGAAGTAGTTGATTCTGGTGCATTTTTTATGTGCATGTGAGAAAAATGTGTGTACCCAAGAATGGGGTTGTAAGGTGCACCAGAGGTTCCTCATGCCCATTTTCTCAAGACAAGATTGTTCCTCCTGTTAGAGGGCCCTGGAGTCGCCCTGCTGCTGTGCTGATCTGTCTATCCCATTGGCAAAGACTAGATTTAGATGCCCCCAAAGAATGATCTTGGGTTGCTGCAATCTTTCCTACTGTCCGGTGGAGGAAGGGTTCCTGCCCCTCATTAGGGGTGTAAAAGGTTCCTAGAGTAAAGGTGTGATCACCAGTGGAGACCGAGTAAGTGAGTAGCCTGCTCTTGATCTCAGCCAGATTATGGCCAATCTTGCCCCGGAAAGAGATAGATACCAGAATTGCTACCCCTGCCATCTTAGAGGAACTGAAAGAGAAGAATTGGTGCAGAAAGGCTTGGGAAGGCATTCTATACCAGTTGCCCGCCAATAAGTGTGTCTCCTGAAGTAGGCAGGTGTGTGCCCCAGAGTGTTCCAAATATGAGATTATGGTCCGGCATATGACAGGTTTATTGGGACCCTTCACATTTAGAGCTAGGATCTGTAGATCATGGTGCATGTGGTTGTAGGGTGAAACTACTTGTGGTCGCATTAGAGGTGAAGGGTTGGAACTGCAAATAACTTGGGGAGTCTAAGAAGAAATTACCTAGAGGGTGTGACTATAGGAATGTTTGACCACTGTGTGTATGTTCTCCCCATATAAACAAAAAACCTTAAACAACAACATTGAAAATACAAAGTAAATATTAAGGCCCTCATTTTGACCCTGGCGGTACGAAGACCGCCAAGACCATGGTGGCGGTGTCACTGCAGACAGTCCGGCGGTGAAGACCGCCACATTAAGAGGGTGGCAGGTTGGCCTCTGCCAACCTGCCACATCCCTGGTTGTACCAGGCCGGTTGCAGAGCTGGGCTGGAGATTAGCATCTCCGACCCGCGGTCCACTGAAGACTGCCGGCGGTATAAGAAGTCGGCTTTCTGCGGAGGTAGCACTGCCATGAAAACACTGGTGGAACCGCTACCGGTGACAGGAAATTTCTTTCCTGTCACTGTCATTGGTAGTTGACTTCCCCCATACCCCCTGCAAACCCAATACCCCCTCCCCCCGTTCCATACCAGCACTGCCCTCCCCCTTTCATACTAGCACCCCTCTCCATACCAGCACCCCCTCCTTGACCCCCTTCCATACTAGCACCCCCTCCCTGCATACACGCATATGCACACCCACACCCACAAGCTCCCCGCCTACACTCATTCACCTACACTTACATACACACATTCACTCGCACACATCCATACACGCATTCACTTACACGCAACCATACACACATTCGCTCACATGCATCCATACACACATTCGCTCACACGCATCCATACATACATTCACTCACACACATCCATACATGCATTCATTCACACGCATTCAGATAATCATTCCAACACGCACTCACTTCAGCAATCTTACACGCATTCAAACACCCATACCCACACATAGGCATTCAGATAATCATTCCAACATGCACTCACTTCAGCAATCTTACACGCATTCAAACACCCATACCCACACATAGACACACTTACATGCACACACCCAGACAACACCCGCTAACACAAGCACATACAACATCCCCCACCCTGCCACCCACCTCCCCTGTCGGACGATCGATTTACAATGTCCGGCGAGGAGATCATCTGGCAGGGAATGGGAACAGTCCTTTTGCAGGGCCAGTGGTGGAACCTCCCCTGTGCCTCCGACCACCAGCACGACTACTGGAGGATTTCCACCCAAATTGTGGCAGAAATCTTCCAGTACTTGTAATTTGGTGGTCGTAAGACCGCCAGCACTGACAGTCTTCTGGTGCCCGTGGCTACGGCGGTCTTCTGAAAAGACCTCCAAAGTCCTAATGAGGGCCTGAGTGTGTCATTGTCCAGTCTAGTGAGTGGCTAGGGCAAAACATACAATTAAAAAAGGATGGCAATGAGCACGGAGCAGCCTTAACACCCCACAATGTGCTGACCGCCCACGCTCCACAGCTTCATTCATGGGGTGGTACTGCCCGGCGAGTCCCCAGAGAGAGTTTCTAATATCGGCCGTCGATGGGTCTGGTCAGAGGTCCAAGGACCAGATCCCTGCTGGTTGTCATCATTGATGCCTGCAGGCCCCTCAATCACGTTGACTTATCTGGGACTATTTGGGTGGATCATCTTTTATACCTAGGATTTGGCGGGCTTCCTCAAGAGCTGCTGGAGTTCGCCTTACCATCTAAAAATGAACATAAAGGGGTGGCTCCATGAATACAAAATTCCTTCCTCTCGTAGGCAGGTTGTGACTGGGCAAAATGTGCTGCATTTCTGAAGTGTGGAAGCTGACAAATATTGATACAGCATGGGTTTGAGTCCATTGATTTGTAGTGGGTGTCTATCTCTGGCAGTACAGAGAACACATTCCTTCAGTTGGAAATTTTGGACACACACTAGGATGTCCACCGGAGTAGCATTGTCCTGTATCTGGGGGCCCACTCTATATGCCCTATCCTGCTTGATGTTGAAATCGGGAGATTCTTCTAAGATCTATCAAAAAAGATCTGTAAGAAACTGACGCATATCAGTTTGTTCAGCCACAGATCGTACTACTTTGGTCTGTACATTATTATTTCTTCAGTGATTTTCTAAATCTTTGGTGTGGGCTTGTAGATCTAGATGCTGATCCTGCAGATGGAAGATTTCTTTCTGCAACTGTTTGATCTGTTCATCCTGGGTACTCTTGCGATCTTCCATGAAGGAAACTCTGTGACCCAAGCCATCAAGCTCACGGCAGACTTCTTTGAGATCATTGGAGAAGTCCTTTTTCAGGGTCGGAAGGTCATCTCTCAGGGAAGTGGTCAGAACTTCTAGAAAAGGCCGAGTGACCTGCGTATCTATCTCCCCAGGGGCTGATGAATGTCTGCACTTGAGGGTGGCATTGTTTCAGTAGTTTGAAACCCTGGGGGCTTGAAGAGCATCTCTTTCAGTGTTCAATCTTTCTTGCCTCCCCTAGTAGCCATACCTCTCTTCTTCTTCAGAGCAAACCCCGCAGAGGGAGGGGAACCTCAACCACCGAGTGTTCAGAAGGTATGCCTGGTGACGTGAGAGAATGCCGGGCAGAGCAAGTGGGGTGGTATGTGAGTCCCTGGAGGACTGAACCACTGGGGAGCATCTCTTTCAATCCACTACCAGCATCTTAATCACCCCAAGTGTGGTCCAGGGAGTGAGCACCTCAGTTCAAGTGTCATGTCCCTCTAGCACTGTCAATGCAGCGTTGTAGCTCAAAAGTGAGCCATGCAGGGGGGCAGGATCTCCAGTGCTCGTGGAGCAGGTCATGGACAGATTGTTCACTTCAGGTAAGGGTGCATCAACCATCCATACCCCCAAGGTGAGTCGCTCTGGTCCACCCACATCAGAAGGCCAGTATTAGGGCCCAGCTCCAGTGGCCTCCACCAGGACCCTGCAATCTATTTCTGGCGTGTGGATAGAGTGTGATTCAAAAAGCTGTGAGGCACTCAGGTATCCCAATGAAAGTGAGGGAGGGCACTCAAGGTGCTCAGCTGGTTTGTCTTCCACTGGTCCCAGGGCAACTGGCAAGAACTTGTGATGATCACTGGTAGTAGCCCCGGGCCTCCTGCTTGTTGGGCCACCTCCTGCTAAATTCTGACACAAACCCTAAAACGAGCCTCTCACTGTCTATACAACCCAATTGGGACCTTTAATGCCATTGAGGTCCGAATCTGGTGTGCTGAGTGGTCACCAAAGTCACTCAAGGGAGAGCCGATGGGCATAGAGCAGGGACTCACGAAAGCAAGCTTCCCATGCGGGACATCAAGGCCTCCTTGTGTGGTGTTGTTGTGAGGGTCTCTGGGACTCCCAGTGCCAGTCAGCATGGGGAATGTCACCAGCCAGCTCTGTGACTCTCAGTTTCTGTGATCTGATCCCCACCTCAGTGCCTATTGTGACCCTTCGTTATCCGGTGTGGGTGCAGCCTCCCAATCTAGGCTGTGGTCTGTCAGACATGCATAAAACCTACCTCTCAGGACCCCGTTTCCAGCACTGGTCTTGATTCTTCTTGTTTGGGCATCGGAAGAAGGGGCTGCTCTACTACCCCATGTACTCCTTGTTATTCAGATCATTAAAAATGGACTGCAGCGGATCAGGGCAGAGTAGTCGGGGTTGGACATACAGAAAAATGTGTGCCTCCCATCCTCCATTTTAACCATGCCCCCTTATTTAAGACATTAGAAATTCATATTTCCTGATCCTGGATGTTTGTTGCTTTGGTGTCATTCAATTTATTGAAATATTTTCTGTTTCTGTTTATATAAATTGCTTAGGGTTTTTTATTGTGTACTTCGACTTTATCACTGTTTTGCAAATACATTGAAAATTGCCTGTAAGTTAACTCTGCCTGCTTTGTGCCATGGCTAGCAGAGGCTGAGCTTTGGTTAATTTAGTGGCTTTAGTGGTTTACTTTGACAAGAACTTTGCTCATTACTTAAGGTGGTTAGTCACCCCTGCGTAAATAATAACCCAATGTATTCTGCGTCATGGTTTTTAATTACACATTAAATTTGAATTAATATACAACTTTTGGAGTGGGTGTGTTTGTTTATTATTGTTTATTAAATGTGGTATTTTAGATTATGAAGCGTTTTCTCTAACTGAGGTGCTGTATATGTAGGCTAAGTAGCCCAATGGCGGGACACAAGTAAAGACAATACTCAGTGTTACCAAAAATAAAGGTATTTATTTGGATGACAAGGTACCAAAAATATCTTAGAGACAATATTCCTTCTGGAGGTAAGTATTATACACAATATATGCACTAGACATAAAAATTAGACAAGTAAATAGTCAAAGAACAATGCAAACAGTAGGAAATCCTATAGAATGCAATGGAAGAAAATAGGTTTAGGGGAAACACAAACCATATACTAAAAAAGTGGAATGTGAATCACGAATTCCCCCCTACACAAGTGTAGTGTGTGCAGAATTGCTGGGAGAGTAAGAATACAGTAAAGGTAAGTAAATTACCCCACTCCAGAGCCCAGAAAAGCAGGAGTAAAGTACTGCAAGTTTCCTTACGACACACTACACCTCGTTTTGGGGATTTTGCAGCAGCCAACTAAGTCTGCAAAGAACAACTGCTGGATTATTGGACCTGAAGACCTGCAAAGGAAGGGGACCAGGTCCAGAAGGCAAAAGAAGTTAAAGGAAGGACAGGAGCCCCTGCCAATCCAGAAGAGGGTGCAAAAGAAGAGTCCCCAGTTAGTTGAAGACTGCAGAAATGCACCCTAGGAAGATGCCGGCGGGTTCCTGCATAATGCAAAAGATGTCCCATGGCGTGAAGATTGATGCATATGAGATTTCATGTTGGAAGGTGCTAACAAGCCTTGGCTATGGCAAAAGTGTGTTTTTCATCATGGACCCAGGAGGGACCTGGGGGCCTCAACTCTGTGTAAGGAGGAAGAGTAGACTCTCAGCACTTTAGAGAGCCGTCAGGATGCCAACCAGCACCCCCAGAAGCTGCAGGATCTGGGTTCAAAGGAGGTGCAAAACATGGTTCATGCAGCACAACAAAAGAAGGTCCCACGCTGCTGGAGAACAACTCAGTAAGTTGAGCGTCACAGGGTGGAGTGCTCGGGACCAGGGTCAGGCTGTGCATGAAGGAATTTTGCAAAGAGTGCACAGAGGCCTAATGAGGTGAAGAAGACACAATACACAGGGGTGCCATCGTTCTCGGGGAAGGCAACGTCTTTCCTCCTCCAAACTGCGTCAGCAGGACCTCAGGACAGTCTATGTTGATGATGTCCACCCTCTGTGTCCTTAGGAGCATGCTCATTGCCTTAAGAGGAGTCTCAAGGTACCGGTCTTTGCCTTGGAAGGTGCCTGCTTGGAGCAGGGGAGTGACCCCGTCATTCCACAGGAGATTTCTTTGGTCCTTCTGGTGCAGTATGAAGACAGGGAGTCCCCAGAGCATGCACACTGTGGAAACTGTTGCAGTTGCTGACTTGGAGCTGAGGTTGCTGAAGAAAAGTGTCACTTGTAGACACTTTGTTGCAGCTACAGCGTTTCTTGGAGCAGGCTGCGGTTGATCCGAGGTCAGAAGAGTCTGAAGTTGTTGCAGAGGATTCCTGAAGGAAACTTGCAAGCAGAATCTGAAGAGAACCCACAGGAGAGACTCTAGCCCTGAGAGGGGGATTGGCTACCTTATCAGGTATAGACCTATCAGGAGGGGTCTCTGACGTCACCTGCTGGCACTGGCCACTCAGAGCCCTCCAGAGTGCCCCCACACCTTTCAAAGTAAGATGGCGGAAGTCTGGGACACACTGGAGGAGCTCTGGGCACCACCCCTGGGGTGGTGATGGACAGGGGAGTGGTCACTCCCATTTTCTTTGTCCAGTTTCCCACCAGAGCAGGGGAGAAGGGGTCCCTGAACCAGTGTAGGCTGGTTTATGCAAGGAGGGCACCATCTGCGCCCTTCAAAGCATTTCTAGAGGCTGGGAGAGGCTACCCCTCCCCAGCCTGTAACACCTCTTTCCAAAGGGAGAGGGTGTAACACCCTGTTCTCAGAGGAAATGCTTTGTTCTGCCTTCCTGGGACTGGGCTGCCAGACCCCAGGAGGGCAGAACCCTGTCTGTGAGGTGGCAGCAGCTGTAGTTGCAGTGCAAGCCTCAGAGAGCTGGTTTGACATTACAAGGGGTCCATGGTGGAGCCCCCAGGATGCATGCAATTGGCTCCCCAATACCAGATTTGGAATGGCGGGGACAATTCCATGATCTTAGACATGTTAGTCCCAATTGGAGTTACCATTGTGAAGCTACATATAGGTATTGACCGATTTGTAGTGCACGCCTGTAATGGCGTCCCCACACTCACAAGTTCCCAGGAAATGGCCCTGAACTATGTGGGGGCACCTTTGCTAGTGCAAGAGTGCCCTCACACTTAGAAATTTTGCACCTAACCTTCAGAAGGTTGGACATATAGGTGACTAATAAGTTACTTAAGTGCTGTGAAAATGGCTGTGAAATAGTGTGTGCACTATTTCACGCAGGCTGCAGTGGCAGTCCTGTGTAAGGGTTTGTCTGAGCTCCTCATGGGTGGCAAAAGAAATGCTGCAGCCCATATGGATATCCTGGAACCCCAATGCCCTGGATAGCTAGGTACCATATACTAGGGACTTATAAGGGGTGTCCGGTATGCCAATAGAAATTGGTAAATGAAGTCACTGGCCTACAGTATTTCAAATGAATTGAAATGACACAGTATTGTTTTAATACAATTTTCATGCATTCATATAATGTTGAGAATGTGTGCTCATATGTGATTATTTGCACCTTACAAGATGGGAGCCCTGTAACTGAGCAAAGATGTGAATTTTATGATGACCACATAATACATTTTGGGTATTTTTTTCTCTATTTATGTTGTAAAAACAATATGGCACATGATTGTGACCAAAGTTGTTTCTGGCATCCAAAACATGTAGATTGTCCTTGTGCCTAAAAGTACACAGATTACTTGAAAACTCAGCCTGGACTGCCGATTTCATATTCATATTGGGAGACGAGACGTGTGTGTGTGTGCGTGTGTGTATATATATATATATATATTTATATATATATATATATATACATGTTGACTATACATGTATATATATATGTACATATTTATATAAATTCACTGAACAAAACAAGGATTACAGAGACACTATAGTTAGGTTCTGAATTTACTCATACAAAACCATACAAATTCAGCAGTTTTAGTTAGAGTTCTTCAAGTAACTAAAACTGGCACCCTAAGGTAACTATAACTCGCACTCTCGCCATGCACAGTTGTCTGATCAATAAGTTTATTGCAAATGTTGCAGTGAGAGTATGAAAGATGGCATAGAATATGTCATCAGTGATATAATATGTGGAGTAATTAACTGTGTATGGTGAAGGAGTGAGTTATAGTTACTTTATGGCGCGAGTTTTAGTTACTTGCCATAACTCTAACTAGCAGGAGCTGGCCCTGTGGGAGGTGGCAGTCCCCAGGGCCATCAGTGGCTTTATGATGGGACCCACGTGGCCCACGTCCAACTGGACATAGTCCCAGGAGGTGGTGGTCTTCAGGGCGTGGGGGAGCCGTTGACTCTCCACATGCATTTAATTAGAAGCCCTGGGGGTTGAGGTTTGGGGAGGCCACTGGCCCCCCATATGTAAAAATTGAAGCCTTGGGGAGGTGGCGGTCCCTAGCGCAGCGGGTAGTCAACCCCCTTCCAAATATTAAAAAATGAAAGGTCCAGGGAGGCTCCCCCACAACCACAAACAATTTTTCATTACCCCTGGGACCTGGCCCACCTGGGGGGCCCATAAAAAATAAACACGTGTGGGAGCCTGCACTTGTTTGTTTTTCTTGTTTTTTTTCTGTGAATTTGTGAATATCACAAACTGGTGGCAAAGAAATACTTTAAAAAATGTTTTTTTGTTCTGTGGGGTACCTGTGGGTGCTAAGGGGTCAGGGTGTACCTACCCTGGCACCTTTTATTTTATTTTAACTTTTTTTATGGGACTTCACTGAAGCCGAGTCCCAAGATGGCTGCCAACGTTTCCTGGTTTGAAGTGTTAGCAGCCAATCAGAGCTGTGCATTTCCCTGCACAAGCTTGTCTTTGTTCACGCCCACAGATATACAGTTTTGAATCTCCCTAAATATCTAAAAAAAATACTGAACAGATTTACTCCAAATAAGTGAAAGTGCAATCTGTGTACTGACAACTAGCTTTCTGCCAAATTTGGTATAATTCCGTCCAGTGGTTCAGCCTTAAGAATCCTTTGGAAATTAACACGGGCAATGCAATGTTTTTTGAGCCCCCTTTTCTTTGGCCCCCGTTTGACGGATCAACGCGAAACTTTCCATGTGCACCAAGAATCACCACTACACTTTTTTGGGAAAATTTTGTGAAGATTCTTCAAACGGCACCAAAGATATAGGCCAGTCGAAAAATGCTTTTCCTATGGAAACATGGTCCTAACTATAACTACCATACTGGCGATCGCCCGACCATCGGTAGGTTATTATATATATATATATATATATATATATATATATATATATATATATACATATATCTACATACATATACATATATATACATGCTACTTGCCATTAGGTAGTTATATCTAGCTTCCATCAAAAAGCATTTTTTGACTTGCCTGTATCTTTGACTCCATTTGATCAATCGTCACAAAAGTTTCCAAACAAAAGTGTGCCCAAGAATCTTCTTGTGCATGGGAAGTTTTGGGGTGATCCATCAAGCAGGGGCCGAGAAAAAGGATGGTCAAAAAAAGTGTGTTTCTCATTTTAATTCCAATGGGGATTTTGAATATGACTACAGCCCGAACGGCGAGAAAGAATTACACCAAATATGGTAGGAAGGTAGCATTTGGTCTAGAAAGCCGCCTTTTCATTATTTGGTGTAAATCCATTTAGCAGTTTTTAAAATATGTAAAAAAACAAAACTGTATGTCTAGAGGTATGGATGCTTCACAAATACTCCCAATCTTGAGCAGAGATCTGATTGGCTGCCAATACCTCAACCAGGAAGTGCAGTCATTTTGAGACTCAGCTTCAGTGGCGTCTCAAAGATAAGTAAAAAAAAAAAGGAAAGGGGCTAGAGTACTGTTAACCTAACACCCTAGCCTTGGTGCAGTAGTCCTCCAGGGCCTCCCACAAGGCCTAAAAGTATTTTTTTCAAATCATGACAAATATGCAAATTTTGCCATGATTTTTTTTTTTTTTAAAGCAAGCATGGTCTCCAATACTTGATTTTATTTTTGCTCCTGGTTGGGCTGTGTCCTGGGAGCATAGCACAAAAATAGAAGGGAAGCGCATGGGGCCCCTCATCAGGTTTATGATTTGTGCTTTTTTAATCATTCAGGCGGAGCCCACGCTCAACCCTGCACAACAGGGATCACCACCTCTCCAGGATAAATGTTTATAAATTAATGTGGGCAGCCTGGGTGGAACTGCTTGTGCCCCAGGGACCGCCACCTCCTTGGGACAAAACATGTTAAATTAATGCAGGGGTACTGCACAGCTCCCCAGCATCCCAGGGACTGGAACCTCCCAGGGAAAAGTTATATAATTTTTAGGGGTATGAATGGCCCCCTGCACCCTGGGGACCACCACCTCCCTTAGGCAATTCATATAAATTATGGGGGCTGCCCCCTCGCAGCCCCAGGAACCGCCACCTTCCAGGGTCAACTGTTTATAATTAATGCAGGGGGGCCCACGAGGCCCAAGGATCACCACCTCCGTGGGCCACTGTAAAGTATGTAAATCGTCAGGCCCGCTTGGCCCACCTGTACCCCAGGAACCACCACCTCCCAAAGCAAAACATGTTAAATTAATGTGGGCGGGGCCACACAGCCTCCCCAGCCACGGGGACTGCCACCTCCCCAGGACACTGTATAATATTTATGTTACATAAATTTGGGGGCCGAATGGCTCTCCCAAAGCCCCGGGGACCGCCACCTCCCCTGGGCAATTTATATAATTCCCGGGGTGCCAGCAGCCACCCCTGTGCCCTGGGAACTGCGACCTCCGTGGGTAAATTCATGAAAATGATTTGGGAGCTGCATGCAGGAAATTAATGAAGGTTGTCTGTCACTGATCCCCAACCCAGGGGACCACCACCTCCCTGGGGCTAAAATAATTCTTGGAGGGGGCGTGCAGCTCCCCTCATGGAGCCCAGATGGCCCTGGGGACCTCCACCCCCGAGGGCCACCTCCTGCTACCTCCTGAGGTGCCCATACTCAGAAGGTAGCTATTTGCTTTTGTTTGGTGGGGGCTGACAGCTCACACCAAGCAAAAGCAAATATGACTCCGCTTTCTGCAAGCAGGAACTGTCAAACAGCTTCTGCTTGCAGAAAGCAGAGTTTTGATTTATTTCCCTGCACACAGATATGCATGCAGGAAAACAGGTGAAAACATTGCTCACTCAAGCAGGGAGTTGCTATTTCAAGCACCCCCCTGCTTGCAGGAGCAATGCTGGCTCTAGCAGGAGTAGGGAGCCAGCTGGGGGCAGGGAGGACGTAAGGCTCACGCTGCACTTCTCACCCAAATTAAAAAGAATAGGGTGGAACTGCTGATTTGCAGTTCCACCTTGAAAATTATTTAATGAAGATGCTCAAGGAACAATCACATTGACAAAGTTACAAACACACAAGGTCAATGGAGACATTTCCTTGCTGTCCTTTGTGCTGTAGTGTAGGAGATTCACTATACATATACCCAAAAAGGTAGAGCTTACTAATAAGCCAGTAGAAAGCACTCCAGTTGAGTGAACATTTTGCACAAAACGGGGGTTTCTTCTTGGATACATACACATGATAGGATTCATTCTGTTGCAATGGTAATTTTACAGAAATAAAACCTCAGTGGCAAGTATTTGCAAATACAAACAAAACAAGTGCCTTCGTTGAAGCTCCACTTCTGTAAAGTACTGATCAACCGAACTTTGTGTTCATCGTCAAGGCAAAGCAAGTCTGTTTTCTCTGCATTTCCACCTTGAAAAGATATCTGTAATCATTGATGGAGGTGTTTGCATCCTTGCCTTTTCTCGAGAGCAATATCTCATGTGGTGACTATGATGAGTGGGTTCTTTCTTGCCAACAACTGTTGTGACCCAACCCCATGTCATGCATGACTGAAGGCCCTGCATGATACAGGGTTTGGTGGTTATATGGGGTTGGCTGCTGGGACTGGCCTCAGGCTAGGCCAGGCCTTGCTGCCAACCCCTGCTGCTCCCGGCTTTCAGCCGTGAGTAGTGAGAGTTTGGGTGGTTATGGGGGCCAAAGGTTGGGTGTCTATAGGAGGTTGACTGCATGGCCTGGACACAGGGCAGGTCCTGCCACCAACCCCTGCCATTCATGGCCAAAGGCTGTGCATGGCAGAGGGTTGGGTGGTTATGGGGCTTAGCTGCAGTGCTTAGCCACAGGCCAGGCCCATCTGCCAACTCCCACAAAGCTATTGTTGTTTTTGTTAGAAGTTCTCCATTTTAAAAGCAAAAAAGCACCCCCCAAAACATTAGTTAGAATGTCCAAAGTTCCCAAAAATCAAAAACCAACCAAAAGGTTCTTGTTAGAATCACCTTATCTGGTTAAAAGGAAGAATAACTATACGTTTTTTGTATTTATGTCAATGTATGCACCTGTAAGTGTGTGCGTTGATATATGTTTGTTAAAAGATTGTTAAAGTAACAAGTTAAGTGTAACTAAAAGCACATGTAATGGTTTGTTTCTCTAACTGATTGGGTATGTATATATTTGAAGAGTGTGTTCTTGGGTTTGTCCTAGTGTGCATGAGTATGTGGTTGCTTGTGTCAGCTTACCCATTAGGGTGTGCCTGGGTGTGTGAGCCTATGCATCAGTGTGTGGTAGTGTATGCATTAATGTGTACCTCTGTATGACATTATGGGCCTGATTACAACTTTGGAGGAGGGTGTTAATCCGTCCCAAATGTGACGGATATACCGCCCGCTGTATTACGAGTCCATTATAGCCTATGGAACTCGTAATACGGCGGGCAGGATATCCGTCACATTTGGGACGGATTAACACCATCCTCCAAAGTTGTAATCAGGCCCAATATGTATTGGTGTCTGGCTGGGTGTGTCAGTCTATGCATCCACGTGTGACTGGGAGTGTTTGTGTATAGATCAGTGTGACTGGGTGTGTAAGTATATGTATCAGTCTGTGCCTGGGTGTGTTAGTGTATGAATGAATCTAGATCTGGGTGTGTCAGTGTATGCGTCAGTGTGTGCCTAGGTATGGTAGTGTATGCATTAATGTGTGCCTTGGTTTCACAGTGTAAGCATAGGTAATGGTTTGTTTCTCTGATTGAGTCGGTTTGTATGTGTATGGAAGAGTGAGTACTTGGGTGTGTTAGTGTGTGTGTGAGCATGTGCCTGTGTGTGTCAGCAGACACATTCATGTGTGCCTAGATGTGTGAGCTTATGCATGAGTGTGTGTTGGGGTGTGGTAGTGTATGCATTATTGTGTGCTGGTGTACAACAGTGTATGTAGCGGTGTCTGGCTGTAGTGTATGCATCAGAGAGTGCCTGGGGGTCTGAGTATATCTATCAGTTCATACTTGTGTGTGCCAGTGCATAATAATAAGTGTGGAATTGGGTCTCTCAGTGTATTTATCAGTGTGTGCGTGGGTGTGTCAGCATATGCATCACAGTGTGCCTGGGTGTGTCAGCATATGTGTCAGTGTATGCCTGGGTGTGTCAATATATCTATTAGTGTGGAGCTAGGTATGTCAATGTGTGCATTAGTGTATCCCTGTGTGTGTGTCATTGTATGTATCAGTGTGTATCTGGGGGTTTCAGTATATGCATCAGTGTGTTCCTGGGAGTGTGAGTGAATGCATCAGTATGTGTCTGGATGTGTTAGTGTGTGCATCAGTGTGTATCTGTGTGTTTTAGTGCATGCATGAGTGCATGCCTGGGTGTACAGTAGTATGTACTTGGGGTGTCAGTATATGTGTCGGTATGTAGCTGGGTGTGTCAGTGTATGCACCAGTGTGTCCCTGAGTGTGTCAGTGTGTGCATCAGTGTGTACTTGAGGGTGTGAGTGTATACATCAATGTGTTACTGGGGGTGGAAGTGTATGCATCAGTGTGTGCTTGAATGTGTCAGTGTATGTATGAGTGTGTGCATGGTTGTCTCAACGTATGTGTCAGTGTGTTCCTGGGTGTGTCAGGATATGCATCAGTGTGTGTCTGGGTATAACAATGTACATATTGGTGTCTGGTGGGTGTGTCAGTGTATGCATTAGGAAAAACAGATATTTTTCCAGCACAAGATAATGCAACGTATGACCTATCTTCTTTGACTACTGTACTTCCAATATTAATGAGTGAGTGCATGAATCGTTTTATACCTGGGTAGGTGAGTGTATTTATAAATGCTTACCTGGGTCTCTCAGTGTACGGATCAGTGTGTGCCTGGGTTTATCAGCATATGCGTCAATGTGTGACTGGGTGTGCCAGCATATGCGTCAGTGTGTGCCTGAGTGTGTCAATGCATGCATCAGTGTGTGGGTGGGTGTGTCAGTATATGCATCAGTGTGTGTCTGAGTGTGTTAGCGCATGCATCAGTGTGTGATTGGGTGTGTTAATGTATGCATTAGTGTGTGCCTGGGTGTCTCAATTTATTCATCAGTGTATGCCTGGATGTTTCAGTCTATGTGTGCCTGGGTGTCTCAGTGTATGAATGAGTGTATTCCTTGATACGTTAGTATATATACAAGTGAACATGTGGATATATCAGTATTTCCTTTTGTGTGTGTTAGTGTATCAGTATAATTATCTATACTTAATTGGAAAGTTTATAGATACTCCATGAATGGCAAAGGATGTTACTAGTTCCCTACATTACTGCAATATATAGGTGCATTACGCTGTGTAAATAGAAAGAAAACATAAATATTCTTCACTGTTCTCAGCTTCCATACTTTTTCACATCATAAAATGCTGTATAGATACTGATCATCGAACAGTGCAAGGAAAGAACAATCGTATAGACTGTCAAAAAAAATCATTAGTGCATAGTATGTTATTTTAAATTAACATTAGTATGCGTCACACTCACTCCAAATTTTTAACTAACTGTTTTACCTAGACGTATTAAGTAGTGTAATAGATATAAGCTTCATATAAGCATTTTCGTATCTGAAGACTGTTATAATGTAATAATAGTAGATAAAAAAGTTATAAAAACACTCTTGGCAGGCCACATGAAATCGTAGAATATGGTAATTCTTTAAGAAGGACTAGAGTATGGTAGTATCATAATAATGATCCTTTGTTAATTTAAGGTGTTCTTTACACATCTTTTGGATTGTCATGGTCTTCTTATCATATTTTGTCCATGTAGTTTTACTTTTTTTAAACTACTTGGGTATCCAATGATGTGTTTAATTTGAATTACTTTGTTACTATTTGTTTTTCTATAAACTAGTTGTTTGCACTGGTTTGTAGTTTCTAATCTATTTTCAGTTTAGTGGTATTGTTGTTCTTTAATTATGGCAGTAAGTCCATTTCAATATTTGAAACCCATTATGAAGATATCACTGATGGTAGGCCGTATGATGTCTTAACTTATTGTATTTGAAGTCCCAGAGGTAAACTGTTCCATTTTTTTGTAGATTTTTGATTTTATAAAAGGCCAGTTTTCAATTTGGTAGTTTCTAATTAAATCTCTACTTCATTGTAAGTAGTGCCCTGATGTTATTTCATCTTCTTTGTGGATAATACAAGGGGCCTCATTTACATGGCCTTTGCGTCATTGCTGCATCATTTTTTTTCGATGCAGCAGTGATTCTAGGTGTGTTCTACACTGCTCCAGATTTACAAACTGATGCATTGGGCCCAATGCGTTAGTTTGTAAACCCTTGCTTCATATTATACTTGCACCGAGGGGGCACCAGAGAGCCGATGAGCAAGATGGACGCACTGCTGTGAGGCTCCCGCGGTCTGGGTCATAAATCCCACATAATCCTGCTCTGGGAGCCTGCTGATACACCCTGTATTGCTTCCAGAGTCACCCAGGCACAGCAAGGAGACTGTTACTGTGACCGATTCCATTGGGGATCAGAGGTGTGAGCTTGGCCGTGGCACATGGTGCACTGGACCCAAGATGGAAGGCGGGGCATGCGTGGGCTAGACGGTGGCCTCCCCACACACAAAAGGTGATTGCTGGTGACTTGTGCTGGCCTGTACTGCCAATGGGAGAAACCCCAGTTGCAAGAGCTGGCCCACGGGGACCACAACAACAATCATAAATAGGAGACAGATCAGAGAGGACTATGCCACTGACTGCTGGTGAGGGTTTGTGGGGAGGCTTGCGATGTGGCTAAGGTGCTTGAACACTACTGGATGACACCACTACAATGGTGGCTGGAGGCCTTGGGAGGGGTGCTTGGCACACAGGTGTTGCCTGTGGCTGGGCTCATGGTTGGGGAGCGTGTGGAGACCAGGGTCCGGAGGGGGACCACTGGGGCTTCTGTTGGGACAGCCGTAGGCATGCTGCTGGCTGGGTGCCTGGGTTGTGGGGGGTGGCACTGCAGGCACCTAAACCTCCAGCTGCCTGCTCTGACAGTGCAGCTTTCTTCTATTTGCTGCATAAAACTTGAGGAACAACATTGCAGATGGCGTGGTAGATCCTCCTGGTGCAGCGGACTCAGAGCTCTTCCAAACACCTGTACTCACTCCCAAAAAAAATTCTGGCTGATTACCGCACAGAGCACCATTGACATAATATAGCAGTGGCCTGGAACAGCACTTCTGTCACCATTGTCTGCTCGCTGAGAACTGGGGCCTTACTTGATTCCTAAGAATGCAGCCCTGATAGAGACAGGCAGTGGACAAACAACATGCCCTGGACTCTATCGCGCCCACCATTAGAAGAGTACAACAAACTTAATTGGTACTCCCCTCGTTGCGGGGCACTAGGCCTGGCATATACGGCACCCACCCCCCAGTGATCGCTGTTGGAGACTAAAGGGGTCTGGTCATGCCCCCGGCATATAGGAGGCTCAGCACCTACTTGGCCCCTAATAGTCTGCAAGCACAGTTGAACTTCCTGGCTTTACAGTGCAGCCTGCAGCAGGCCGGCTGAGTGCGCCGGCTGTCTACCATCTATTGGGCAGCTGCCATTACCGTCTGACAACATGGGTAAAATGGAAGGTTGACAGACAAAATTCCAGTTTGTAGCACAATGGTCTACCCAAATGCAGGGAGGTGGCTCAGATCAAGAAGTGCTAGAACCCAATACACCAGGAGGGTACTCAGACACTGGAGATATGAGGTCCCTCCTGGTGTCTATACAACATAGCATGGCCTCTATTGACCGTAATATGGACAACATGTATGCACAAATCGATGCCCTCACGAACAAAATGGAGAAACAGGATGGACATCTCACGGAAGCTGAACATAGACTCTCAGCTGGAGGGGACACAGTGACTGCCAAAACCGAGCAACTTTTGAACATAGAGAAAGTCCTGCAGATTATGTCAGCTAAGAACACAGATCTTGAGGCCAGGTCAAGAAAAAATAACTTAAACATACTGGGAGTACCTGAGTCCACCGACACGGGCTGCAGGGTGATGTCTGTTGAGCACCTCTTATCGACACTGTTTGGTTCAGACTCATTCTCCAACTTATTGGTGGTTGAGAGAGCTCACAGGTCACTGACTACTAGATCCCCACAGGGAGCTCCCCTGTGCTCCATTATCGCTCAACTCCTGAACTATTGTGACAGGGATGTTGCCTTGCAGTTAGCTATCGAAATGCAAAAACTGTAAGGAAGGGCAATGTGATATCTATATACTCGGATACCACTATGGCAGTGCAGGATACCCATAAAAAATTCACTAACATCCAAAAAGAAATTGTGACAGGCCAACATACCCTATGCAATGCTTTATCCAGCATGCCTGCTAATCACCCATCGGGGCTAAGACCATATCTTCACTTCTCCACAGCAGGATGGAGAGTATCTGAAATGAAATGCCCTACAACATCGTCGGTGGATCATGACTCGCCACGTTCAAGACCTTCTTCCCCCATGTCAGAACCAGAATGGTCAGACTGCGTCAGATATCATCATCCTCAATCAATTCCTATTCTTGTTTTCATACCCAGCGTGGACTGACTTGGTGCTATAGAACAGGCTCAGACCAACTGAACTGACTGAAACTTTAAATGCACATGACCACAACACAGCTAGATTCATTTCAGGATGAAAGCAGCACCAGCTGCGCTAGTAAAGTAAGGAGACTATCTATGCCAAACATCCCAGAGATGACTATGAAATACCCCAGACAACCATGCATGGACAAAGGGCTCCCACACAGCTCTCTAGATAACCCCCCTAGAGGATACGCCTATGTTTGCTGAATTTTTGCCCTTTTAAGGTTGGATTCAAATTATTCCAGTCAGGTCACTTATTCTATTTAATGTGTTTAACTTGGGAGGGTGAAGGGTGGGGAATTCCTGATGGGTTTGGGACATCAGTGTTTGGTGTTGAATTGTTTGTACTTCTGCACAAACTTCCATGCAACACACCTAATGTTATGGTGTGATAGACCAAACCCCCACCCCGCACCAACCACCTCTAGCAGACTATGATACCCTGTTATGACTAACATGATCTGCAGACAAACTACCTATTTCAACACAGATCTTAATTGTCTAACATGGAACATCAGGGTCTTGACAAACTTCATAAGAGAAGACATATCATTGCAAATCTGGATAGACACAATATCAACCTGGCACTCTCAGTAGAGAAACATTTTCATGCTAATGCACATGTGTCGTTTGCTAAATGATAGGCTTCATATCGTCAATTCACTACATATTCCTCATATGCACAAGGAACAGCCATCATTGTATGCAAAGGTACACCGTGCCTGAACTGAACCACTGCGTCGATACACTATTGCTTGGGGCAAACTGGCAAAGTCCTCAATCATTATTGTTAATTGCTTTGGCCCCAACATGGACAAACCTTCCTTTTTTGATAGGATATGGGGTCAAATAGCAGATCTTAGCTCAACACATACAGTCTGGGGAGGAGACTTCAACTTAACCCTCAATGTTGCACTATATAAGATGACTAATTCTTCTATCACCCATGGTTCTGTGGCCTGTCACCTTTGCAACATAATGCCATAACATGAACTCCTAGACAGCTGGCGCTGGCCTTACCACAGGGAAAGTAGGGACATTTTATTCTGGAGCTAATGTAAGCTGGTTCAGACTGGACTATTTGCCACTATCTTGCGCTACCGTTCCATGGATATGTAATGTCACTCATTTAGAACATACCTACTAGGATCATACCCCAGTTCTCCTATGGCTGAACCCGCCAACCCCCACCATGCCCTTTCATGCGTGGAGACTCTCCCAACACTTATGCTAGACCCGCCCTTTTGGAAGGAATTGCGACAAGACATCACTGAATTCTTTGAAAAAAATCAAGACACAGTGCTTAGGGTGGGGATAATGTGGGAGGCTTTTAAGGATATGATATGGGGCATCTGCCAGACTAACAGTGGAGAAATGCTCAGAGCCACACGGGACACACTGCAAAAACTGGAAGGTCAAATCCACACTTTTGGAGAAGACCATAGCGACCCCTCATGACTCGGGGACTACCCAAAAAATGTTGTGCGAACCCGGGAATACGGGGAAGAAAAACACCCCAGACCCACTCTGGCCACCATGTGCTCTACTAACACTAGTCTTGAAATAATTGATGTTAATGGCACCCATTTGAAGGACACTGTAGACATACTTCTGGTGTATAAGGCACATTACACACAGCTTTACACCCCGAATAGACAACAGGCAGTGGATGTTGATGCTTATCTAGAAAATGTTGCATGGAGTTGGCTGAGTGATGCACAGAGGGAATTTCTGGCAGCGGATATTGAGGGGGATGAGATCAGAGGAGCAGTAATGCAGCTGCAGTCTTGGAAAGCCCCAGGACCAGGCGGCCTACCAGTGGAGATTTATAAAACATACATAGGTATTATGGAGCTGATGCTGAGGGTAGTCTATTCGTAGGAAAAGCAAGATGGTATCCTTCCACTGTCAATGAGAGAAGCTGCTTTTATCACCTTTCTTAAGCCCAACAAACTAACTCATAGTTGTGACTCATATAGACCACTGTTCCTACTTAACTGTGATGTTAAAATACTAGCAAAAGTGTCTGCCAACCACCTCAGCCTTTTGCTGCCCTTTCTGGTGAGGCCTGATCAGTCAGGATTCATCCCTGGAAGATCCACTTCACATAACCTGCAAGCACTTTTTACATTAGTGCAGAGTATAAAACCAGACCTCTGTGTCGCCATTTTTCTAGATGCCATAAAGGCTTTTGATTTGTCGGAGTGGGACTATTTGATGGTCATAATCCAATGGATGAGGTTTCCACCAGCATTTATATCATGGGTTATGCTGCTTTATACTGAGCCCATGGCTCGGGGTCAAGTAAATAGAGAGAGTTGGGCGATCTTCCACATCACTTAAGGGACAAGACAGGGGAGCCCTCTGTCCCCTCTACTATTTGAGATCACAATGGAGTCTGTAGCTGCCAAAACTGTGTCATTTTCACCAACATTATGCAATTCAAACCCCCACCAGGAATATCTTAATATCCTTGTATGTGAATGACATCACACTTTGTCTTAGAGACCTTAAGGACAGCCTACATGCAGTGCTGCACAAATGTGTCAAATTTGGAGGCCTCTCAGGAATCCAATTTAGCTGGGAAAAGTCTAACATTTTTCCATTAACCTCCAACACACAGAAATTTCAACCAGCTTTTCCTTCAAAATAGTGTGACCCAAGTCTCTGGTATTTGGAAATAGAGATATTGCAAAATAGAGATGAGCTGATATGCGCTAATTATGGCACAGCATTGACACACATCACTCACAGCGTAACTCAATGGATTTCTTTACCTCTACAGTATAGCTAACTCATGAAGATGATCATACTGCTGAAATTGCCGTATCTATTCCTTAATATTCTGTACTCTCAAGGCCATATTTTAATCTGTGTGCTTAAGACACAGCTGATGTGACTTGCTTGGGCTGGCAATTAACCACTATTGAAATGAGAAATACTTACCCAGCCTTTTGAATAAGGAGGTTTCGAAGCTACATACATGGACTAATACCGTGTATACGCTCAAGCACACTATGCTGTATATTGTACCAACCCCTTCCATTCATACCTCCTTAGCTCTAGAACAGGGTTACATGGCCCCAACCCCCCTGCTCAACTTATCTAGGCCCTGTAACACATCACACAACACCCCCTGACTCCACTGTCGCTTGCACACAAGAGGCATGGAAATGGGCAGGTAAATAACTGCTCTATTTGCCTGCAATACCAATTCACCACCAATCTGCCATCCCGGTCACATGTGAAAAGACATGCCAGGATATGCTGATGGGGGCTGGGGTTAGCACATGGGGTAACGTCTATGCGAAGGCTCAATTTATAGATCACTCCACACTACTGCCTGAGAAGCCACAGGCACCATTAGATGTATTTCTTTTCACCTGCTTATAACATGATGTAAAAGCTATTACACCTGAGAACTCTAAAGAGCCCCCTAAGTTTAACACGTTACACAAAATACTCACATCGGAAGGGTCACACCATTAAGTGTCAATCCTCTATCAGGCAGCCCAACAGGAACAACTAGGACCAGGAGCTGGGGCCCAGGAGGTTTGGGAGACAGAATTAGACACCCCTCTAACTCTACTGCTGTCAACAAATGGGGTGCATCACCTCAAATAACAGACTGTGCATTATCCATTATAAGTTTCTCCACAGATTGCATTACACGCCGGTGAGACTGCATAAAATCAGACTGTGCCCCAATGACAGATCCTCAAGATGTGGATTGGACGGGGCGATTTTTCCTCCACTTGGCATGGGAATGCCCCCCGGTTCAGAGCTATTGGGATGAAGTTGAAACAGCATTGTCACAAATAATCTCTTTATCACTTACCTTTACTCCCCTGAGCAGTATTGGGTCACACTGGGGACATTGAAACAAGCTTCCGTCAATTTATCACACTCAGGGGGTCATTCTGACCGCGGTGGGCGGCGGTTGCCGCCCGCCATGCGGTCACTGCCGAATGACCGCCCCGCGGTCAAAAGACCGCGGCGGCCATTCAAACTTTCCCGCTGGGCCGGCGGGCGCCCGCCAAAAGAGCGCCCGCCTGCCCAGCGGGAAAGCCCCTGCAACAATGAAGCCGGCTCCGAATGGAGCCGGCGGAGTTGCAGGGGTGCGACGGGTGCAGTGGCACCCGTCGCGATTTTCACTGTCTGCTAAGCAGACAGTGAAAATCTTTGTGGGGCCCTGTTAGGGGGCCCCTGCACTGACCATGCCAGTGGCATGGGCAGTGCAGGGGCCCCCTGGGGCCCCACGACACCCGTTCCCGCCATCCTGGTTCTGGCGGTGAAAACCGCCAGAAACAGGCTGGCGGGAAGGGGGTCGGAATCCCCATGGTGGCGCTGCTTGCAGCGCCGCCATGGAGGATTCCCTGGGCCAGGGGAAAACCGGCGGGAAACCGCCGGTTCCCCTTTTCTGACCGCGGCTTTACCGCCGCGGTCAGAATAGCCCAGGAACCACCGCCAGCCTGTTGGCGGTGCTTCCGCTGCCCTCCGCCCTGGCGGTCAGAGACCGCCAAGGTTGGAATGAGGGCCTCAGTCTTTTACTTGCTGAGAGAAGGATATCCTGTAAAAGGGCAGGGTCCATGCCTCTGAGTATTTGATATTTTGTAAAGGTCAGCTCAAAGTATATAATGAACTATTACCATTCAGCTCCAGACCTATAGATATTTGGGTACCAGTAGAGGCCTTTCTACTTAGCCACCGTACAGCTCTTGAAGTAGGCGCTACCTGATCCCTTGCTGATGTTTATGTAAATTTTGGCAACATTCACTGACTAGCTGAGCTCCCTTCCCTACCTGAAATGGTATCCACCTACCTCTATAAGAACAAATTAGTCTTTATTGAGGAAGAATCAGACACACAAGTAACTGCTTAGGATGTCTTGGGACTTTTTATTACTTGGGCACTGGGACAAGAAAATAATGGAGTGATACCGGGGGGGATGGTAGGATGAGGAGGGCGGGTCTTGTCTGTCAGATCATGAAACATGTTACTGTAATGGAAAAATAAAAAAAATAAAAAAAAAATGCAGGAATAAGTCATTGTTGCTACCTATTTGTACTACCTGAAATTGTGCAGAAATATGAATCTGCTCATTTTAAATACCTTAAAAAAATATCCATCCCAGGTATGATATATGCAGAGTATGCATTCCCACGAGAAAAGCCACGCAGTACTGACGCAGTGAAATTTACAACATTTCACTGCTTCATTCTGTGACTTCACTGCATCAGAATTTTACTGCCTGCTCAGAGCAGGTACAAAATTGATGCAGGGCTTTTCTCTATGAGGGCCTCCTCAAATTGCTGGAGCAGCATAATTGTTTTACACTAGCCCAATAATGCATGAGTTTAGTGCCACAAATGCATCAGAATTTCTGATGCATGTGTGAAAATGTACACCATGGAGCTCCATATCATAAATGCAGTACATCCATTACATTGTTAAAGAATGATAGAGCAGCGCAAGAAATTTGATGCATCAGGGCAGATGTGTCAGATTCTTGTAAATGAGACCCAAGGTTTTTAAAAAATGTTGAAAAGGTTTTAATGCCATCAAACCCCGTGGGCTGAATGATGTCTAAAAGACTGCATAGAAGAAATATTATAGATTATTTTGTTTCCCATAAATAAATAAATTTTGGTTGACGAAACAAAGGGTAAGAAGGTAGTTTTGCTCTATAAGGCTACTGTCATTGCATTTTGTCTATCCATTCGCAGTCTTTGAAAAGACAGTGTAGGGTCCACATGTGAAAAATGATAGTTACAGTGGTGTAATTTTTTCCAGAAATTGAAATTTGTCCAGTTTTGGAGTTTGTAAGTTTGGTTTCCAATTTAGATCTATATGCTCCTCATTGTTGTAACATCAGTATAAGATTTTTTCCTGTTCTTTGTAAACACAAAATAGACAAAATAGACATAACATCTGATCTACAATTTGGGCAGGTCATATTTCAGTTTGAGTTTTTAATCAACCAGTCAAAATACACAGTTTTTGAATCCGGTAATGTTAAGTAGAGAAATCTCAGAATTTATTTGAGTGGAAGATGTAAAAGAACAATCTTCACACTAATTGTCCCATTTCTATGTCAGTCCAAATAAATCATCAATATTTACTTGTTCATCTTCTAATACTCATAGGATGACCATTATAAATGCTTGTGCATCTTGTTGAGTGTTGAGAGTAGCTACTACTGATCCACTACATGCATCTACGAGGTCTCAAATGGCTGAAGCAGACTGTATTACTGGCTTTTCGCTCAGTAAATGCTGTAACAAATTATACAGTGCAGAAGACACCCTCTTATCTGTCTTTTGTTGAATACCACTTACAACATATGCTAAATGAAACAGTACATTGAGAGCAACATTTGTACAGTAGGTGACACCTGAACTGTTTCCCAACTGGTAGCTTACAATATCTTTTTTATTTTCCAAGTTCTTCTTAACACTTTCGAGATTGTCGTTCTTTTCACTTTTTCTTTAACATCCATTGACTCTTTCAAGAGTTTCTGCTTTGGACATAACATGCATTTTTCATATATAGGGTATTGACCTACATGAGGAGTGTATAAACTTCTTAACCAAGTCAACTCTCTTACACAGCTTACATCAGCACTAACTTTCTTATCATCAAAATCAACTAAAAGCAAACCAGACAATGGGCCTCATTACGAGTGTAGTGGTCTTCAGGCCACCACACTTGAGGTGGCAGTCAGGACCGCCGCTGTTGCTGTGGTCTGACCACCACATTACAATCCTGGTGGTCAGACTACCAGGGAACCTCCAACACTGCCAGGAACCATTATCCCAGCAGCCTGGAAGTGGTGGAGATCATAATCTGCCATGGCACCACCACATGCAGCGCTGCTCTGCGGATTACAACCTTGTTCTCCGCCAGCCAGGAGACAGGAGAGGGCCTGCACTGCCTATGCACTTGCTTTGCAGACAGTGAACATTGCGAGGGTGCTGGTGCACCCCGCGGGCTACAGCACTTTCGCTGGCTCGATTACGAGCCAGAGACAATGCTGTAGCCTGTTTCCTGCTTGGTCAGCGGGCAGAAATCGAGGTTCCACCTGCCAAACTAGCCAGAAACTTTAATAACTCCGGCGGGGTGGATGCTACAAAAGCCACAGCCACCCGGTCAGGAGTTTGGAGGACGGCTTTCCCGTCCGCCAAACTCATAATGAGAGGCAATGTTCTAACATGAGATAATGTCAACATATCACATACCTTCTTTGAATATTGTACGTACAGTATTAATAAAAGCTGTATCTACAATCAAACCCTGTGATTTATGGATATTGCTAGCATATACTAGAGTTAATAGAAACTGTTTTCACTGGACATTCTTTTCAAGTAAAAACGTACAATACATCGGCCAATCTGCTTTATGTTATCAATCTGATTACATTTTATGGCAAACTTTTCAACCTCATCTCTATTTGGAAAACGAATGAAATCAAAAACCTTACCCGTTTCATCATTTACTAACCCTTCCTCAACACTTAACTTACTCCACAATGTTTGCACATGGATAAACATCTTTCTAATCCTGAAGTCTTTGATACAGACTTCTCCAAAGAATCATATTTTGCTTGTAGTTTTTATGTTAGTAGTATAGCAAATCCATGATGTTCCATTTTATCAATAGCTGTGATTTAAAAAATATCTTCTTTTATCAGTTTTAATAATTGGTCATTGAAGTTGGAACAGCCTTGAAGTGCAAGCATAAATAGAGTACAGATTGTTCTACTTGCATTAATTTGTACATTAATTGTGTTCATGTACTGTTTGATTAAAATAATTTGTTGAGGGGATAACTTTGTAAAGCACGTTTACCATCCTTTGCCAAAACCTCTACTCTTCTGTCTTTCAGAAAATTTCTATATTCTATATCAGATGCTTGGCACATATTATTCACTATTTCCTTGTATTCAAAGTTTAGCCAAATATTTACATTGCCAATACTTCCCAAAGAATTTCTTGTTTCATTGTGAAGAAGTGTTTTGAAAACAGGATGCCCTTTCACAGGAGTTATTTGCAGTGGACCACTAAAGACAATTAAACTCTTATGTCATACTCTCTTCCTAAACCTTGCTGCATTATTAAGTGTATAAAGGCAAGTACTAAGTTTGACACCATGCTCACCTCATAAATAATTAAAAGCTTCTGTTTCTTCAATGCTCTTGACACCTCATGACAAGCTTCACCAGATAACTTCTAGTATTCCAGTTTATTATCATTTTCAACATGCAACGTAAGTAGCCGATGCAGAGTAAGTCCTTTAATGTTGTGGGCAGGTAATTCTGTTGGTGCTGTTAGTACACATGATACTTTTGAATCTGCAGTTTTCTGGAGATAAGCAGAGAGAACTTTAATTAGAAAGCTTCTCCTGGTGCCAGCCTGACCACTGATGTATAGTAGTAGTGGTTTAAATGAAGAGCATAAACATTCTTTCTTTTCATATAAAAATCCATGCTCTGTTTTACCTTTCACTTTGTCATAGATTTGTCATAGATGTCTTTCTGTTTGTTGTTTAGTTGTGGTACTAACTGTTCCAAATCCAGAACTTCTTATCTTGCGTTCTGTATTGCAGTCTCTACCTAATTCATTGCTGTAGCTGCTTTATTTTGAATAACTGGTTCTTCAGGAGGATCTTGAAACACTGGTCCAGAACTTTGGCTGCTTTGTGAACTCCCCTTTGCAATCTCAGCAGAAAACATCTCTTCCTGTTCAATTTAATCTCTCGTAACTAAATATAGGTACACTGTTCCAATAAGAGTAATCAAACAGGGAGACCTCGGGGTGCCCACTAGGCATTGCAGAGCCGGCCTGGTGAGGAGCAATTCCCGATGATGATGCTAGTCAATCAATGTGATGCTTGAGGGTTCCAGCTCCTGAGATCACAGGTCTCCCGGTTTGATTACTCTTATTGGAACAGTGTACCTATATTTAGTTACTATTGATGGGAGATTGTACACTGGACCACTAACACTCCCGGTCCCTCCCCTCCTTGTTGATTCAATTTAATCTCTCAACATTTGCAAATAGTTAGGAAAGACAGAACTTTGAGGCCCTCATTACGAGTCTGGCAGTCCTAGGACCGCCAGATTTGCGGTGGCTGTCTGACCGCTGCCAAAGTGGTGGTCCGACTGCTTTGGCAGGGGTCAGACCGCCACATTATGACCATGGCGAAAGCACCATAGTTGGACAACCAGCATTGCCAGTTTCCCTCCTCTGGAGGGGCTGGCGGTTCCGGCAGTCGTAATCTGCCAGGCAGCGATGCATGCACTTGGCATGGGCAGTGCAGGGGCCCCCATGGACATCTCTGTTGCGCTTTTCACTGACTGCTGAGCAGACAGTGAAAAGCGCTGTGGGTGCGTTGTACCCTACACACCACAATATTGCAGCCGGCTTGATTACGAGCTGGTGTCAATGTTGTGGGCTGTTTCCCCCTAGGCCAGCAGGCAGAAACTCTGTTTTCACCCACTGACCCAGCAGGAAACTCATAATAGGGGCAGCAGGAAGGTCATCGCACTGGCGGTGACCTGACCGAGGGAGTTTGCCTGGCAGCCTTTTCCACCCACCAAACTCAAAATGAGGGCCTAAACGTTGTCTTTCACAGCATTGAAAGAGTCTTCGTAGGAGTCATAGTCTCCAAGTAATTAAGATTCATCATGCCATGGCTTGAACAGATGCAAAAGTGCTAAGTAGAAAAACTCTCTTCTCACTGCAGTCTGGCAACCAAGTTTTCTGTGGTTAATTAGATTTTCTTTGGTGTGTCTCACTAAACAACCATCACATCCAACAATCTCATATCTTCCTTGTTCTATGTTTTTTATTACATTATTTTTATACCTATAGTACTGAAGTACTTCATACAGGCACACATTTCCTAAATGTGGATTCCTTCTTGGGTATTATGTGGCTAACATGTTTTTTTTACAATTCCTCTACTTTCTGGTTCAAAGTCTGCGGTATACTGAAATTTTGAAAAATACATTAAGACTCTATTTCATTGGTTTACAAGCCCTAGACTTACCCAAACTATTTCTCTAGACTTCAAGATCAAACTAGATGAGCTCAGCCTATCTGCACAGTCGTAAGATTCAATTTCACTCTTGGGAAAGCATTTTCAAGCTAAAACTGTACAATGTTTTAGTAATTGTTTTGCAGAAATATCCTCACACATCTCATTCAATTCTGTCTTCTCAGATTTTGTGATATATTATGTCACGTATTGAGCAACAGCAATAGAGTTATCTGCAAAAAAATGTGTGTTCATGTTTGCATTGCTCATCTTTAAAATGACTGGATCATTAATGTACTTCAAGGCCTCTGTTCTTTTCAGGTTGTAGGTATTTTTCGGTGTATTTTGTGTCAAATTATGTCTTACTGCAGACAGAACGCTGTTTACTCTTCCTTCTAAAATCACAGGTCAAGGGAATCCAAACTGAAATCTTGTCTAAAATTTACTTTTGGTTTTGTATTTTCACCGGCAGCACTTCCCACATCTGTGATTTTAGAAGTGCAGAAATTGTTTACTTGTTGACGTAAACCTTTTTCACCAGTATCTTTTAGGGTGGTGCATGTGACATACTGTTCAATGAAAGACAGGACAGACTCATGACTGTCTGTTCCAAATTTAGGTGCATCTTTTATCCATAACAGCATGTGATTATGAGGAGCACTTCTTGCTTGGTACTCCAAGCCAAAACAAATCAGTTACATCTCCAACATGATGGTTTGTCTTGTTGGAGGTGAAAGACATCATAGTTTGAAATGGATTGGTAAAGTACCTGCAAACATCATTGGGATCCAAGGAACAGATTTCTCCTGCTGTTTTCAGTCAAATGTCTTTGATATTAGAGTGCTTTTCTCAAAAATGCAAACAGATCATCCCATGGGGCTGTCATTATAGCGTCCACCTTCTCCAGTGGGAAAGAGTTGTGGAAAAAACAGCGAGCCTCTCACTTTTCTCTTGGACACTCATAGGGGAAAAATAGCTTGGAAAAGATGTACACATTGTATAAGATTTGAGTCCTAATAATTTAAATGCTGAAGTTCTTTTGGTGTTGCAACTTATTTTTACTCCTTATGCACTGTTCTAGGTTGCATTTGATTATCCTCTAACACATTATAGCAGTACTTACATACATTGTGGCCAAATCAAACTGTTCCTCTACAAACAGATAAGTAACCAAACTTTGCAACTTATCTATTTTTTCTTCTTCAGTTTTTGAGTACAGATCAATGTTAACAGTTTGATTTTTGTAGTGAATGTGTCAACAATATATACAAATACAGTTTGGTCTCAGAAGAAACTGTGCTAAACTTCCTAATTTGTTCTGTAAAGTTATCAACACTAATCACTGTCTCCTGTTCATCCACACCTCCACATAGAATGCCCTCATTTCCCCTGCACTCTTGTTCAGGACCAATAATCAAAACTCAACAGCCTCACAAACTCTTTTCACATCTGATACTGTGCCATGCAAAATAACTCTATTCATTTCATTTCAACATAGAGCAGGAATTTTCACATAGTAAAGCCTCCAAACAAAAGTTTTCATTTTTGAGTGTTATAAAGCTAACATTCTAAAATGATGAAAGGTGCTCTAGAGTACTTTCTTTGACAGATATGCTAGTGAATGTCCTTGTAGATGAATGTACTTCCTTACTTTAAATGGATCTAATCCTTGGAATATACCTCTTTTGTTCTTTAAACTTTTTACATGGAAATGCATGTAGGAAACATCTGAATAAATCAATTTATGCCTGCCTTATGCTGTATGTATTGCTACAGTTCCGTTTATAGACCGGTCCCTGTCAACGCCTTCCCTGTACCTCTTCAGCTATCACTTTCTCTACATTTCCATCTCCTCATTTGGAATAGGACTACAGTCCTTCTTCTTATAACAGTGTCCAGATGTTTCAACTGCATGCACTAATGCGTTCTCTTGGAAGTAGCTTTCGTCATTAAAGAAAGGCCTAGTTCTGACAAATATGTTTCCATTCACCACTAACAATTTTGCAGAAGTTATTTCTATTTACAAATCTTTTCCATTTACTTTTCTTCTTCATAGTCAATACTGTTTTATCCAGTGTTCTCATTCTACTCAGAATCAAAATATTTTCCTCTTGAGGGAAAAGGTCTTATCAACTACAGTTTCAATGTGTTTCTTTTGTTTGATTACCTCTCTTCTTTTATACTTCTTCATAGTTTTTACAAGATTCTGAATTACTCTGCTGCCAAACATCCTAATCCTTATTTCCTTAAGCTGCATCTGTATTTTGGTTAAAGTATCTGCTTTATTCTCTGATGTTTTACTCCTAATATCATGCACTTTGCCTCCTTTCTCAGATAGTTTAAAACTTTCCTTTCTATTTGCTTGCTTTTTCTCACTTTGCAGTTTTCCACATACTATTTTCAGAACATTTTTTAATGTCTTACCAGCAGCACTTTTCTCTTTCATTCCAGTTTCTGCATTTTGTCCCTTTTGTTTCTTGTTTTTGAGGGGATATTAAACTTTTCCCTGTTACCTTATTTTTAAAATTTTTGATGGCATTGTGATTGTCTTCTTTTAAGTGTAAGTAGATATCTGCAATGAGAAAACATGAGTACATTTAGCTTTTCTCTAGATACTCAAATTATATTTGTAATCATTTAACTGATATTACAAAAAGTTATATTATTATGATATAGCCACTCTAACTTTGTTTGTTAGCATATTTATATTTCTGACGGTATGAATTTGTTACCATATCCATCAGTGTTTACATGGGTATACTAATCAGAAAGGGCCATGTTCCATCCCTTCCTAGAAACTAGGTAAGTACTGAGTTTTCTATGGTAAAGTGACAGTTTAACAGTTGTTAAGCCTGTTTTTAACTTGCAATTCAAGTTGAGGTTTATAAGGAAGACAGTCAGTATCAAGGGTTCTAGGCCTGACCCATGTTTAAAGGACTACTTTTCTGGATTGGAGGCTAGGTTGCCTCAGCAGTTGCCTACATATGTGGTTGATTATATCTGTTAGCAACTGGTTCTGATATTGTAGTATGCACAGCTTCTGTTTAGATGCATGCATGAATGTATGAGTGGCTCATTTAGTGTCTGACTGTGTGTCTGAGTGTTTCTATCCTTTTATAGGTAGGTACAAAATTTGCAGTATGAGTAGAACACCACATATGTAACTGGGCATAGGGGTCTGCCAGTGCACATCTAAGACAGTGAAACTCTGAAAGACATAACTCACCTTTTAATCAGAAATGGCAATGATCCATCGCCTACCTACAGCCTAGCTGATGGGTCTATTTTGTGTAGTAAGATATGAATTTAAAACTTGTCAGGCAAGTTGTCTACTATCCACTCAAGCTCACATATCATTCTAGTATACAGTTAGGTTGATCATTATAGTATACAGTCAGGCTCAGCAATAGTAGGGTAGTAGGCCTCACCCATGTTTAAAGCACTACGGGCCATATTTATACTTTTTGACACAAAACTGCGCTAACACAGTTTTGCGCCCAAAAGATTAGCGCCGGCTAACGCCATTCTGAAGCGCCATGCGGGCGCCGTATTTATTGAATGGCGTTAGCCGACCGGCACTGCCTGGTGTGCGTGAAAAAAAACCACGTACACCAGGCAGCGCCGGCGTAGGGAAAAATGGCGTTTGGGCGTCCAAAAATGGGGCAAGTCAGGCTGAGGCAAAAAAATCGTCTTAACCCGATTTGCGCCATTTTTCTTTGGCGCCCAGACGCCATTAACATGACTCCTGTCTTAGCAAAGACAGGAGTCATGCCCCCTTGCCCAATGGCCATGCCCAGGGGACTTTGGGCATAGTGGCATGTAGGGGGGCACAAATCAGGCCCCCCTATGCCACAATTTTTTTTTTTTTTTTAAACTTACCACAACTTACCTTTTCTTCCCTGGGATGAGTCCCTCCAGCCTTGGGTGTCCTCCTGGGGTGGGCAAGGGTGGCAGGGGGTGTCCCTGGGGGCTTGGGAGGGCACCTCTGGGCTAAAAAAACTACGCAAATTCGGCGCAAACGGAGTATAAATATGCCCCTATGTCTCTAACATACCTTCACTGTGACTAAAGGGTATCTAGTACAGAGCTCAGAACCTTTACATGTAAATGTGTGATATAGTGCTGCAGTCTACTATTTTTATTATAAATTCTGGGACTTGAAGTATTCATGCACAATGAAAAGGAGTCTACAAGTGCCAACATTTAAACAAAAATCTCTCTGTACATAAGGACATCACCGATATGTTTGTGAAAAATATAATAACAGACACAAATGCATGAAATACTTTTGCACTCTGCTATTGCTACTATGAATGCTGGGACTTATAGTGTGGATTTACAATGGCATTAATGAGTCTGCAACTGTCAAGATTTAAACAAAAATCGTTTTTGTACATATATACATCACACATTTGTCAAATATATGACAAGAGTCACACAACGACTCACACTTTCCTATATTTTACAGAAATTGTTGCAAACCTGAGATATACATATACTTTGTAAAATGCAATATTTTTATATTTTAATTTAATGTAAATACCTGTAAATTGAGTTTGTTGGTCAAATTCTTTTATTTCTTGCTCTTATTAGGTAGTTTCAAATCTCTCAGAAAATTTTAAAACTCAGCGTAAGAATGGTATACCACTCTCAAACAAAGCAACCGTTAATGGCAACTTTTTGAACCCTGCACTCCCTGATACTGGTAAAGGCAACAAATCAAAATATGACTTTCATTTTAATCTTTGTGTACTGCACTTGTGGATGGCTATTGTTTCTTAACCCTTTCTTCACTTCTGTAAAGGTCTTAAAATGAAAGACTATTTGTCATTATTTGTGAAATCTTTGTGACCTTCAGCGAGGCGCCTGTCTCACTGTGCAATGAATTCGTGAATATTTAAGGGGGTCTAAAAACATATCAAGCTTCTGTGTTTTTTAAAACTTTACAGGTCGAATACACTTCAAATACAACTCCTCATTAGGAAAACGCTTGATCATTCTAGTATAAAAACTGAAAAGACATCTAATTTCAGTTAACTATTGTACTATCTCTTTAATAGTTTTTCCCCAAGAATCCTTTGGCATGGTTTACATAGCAACCCATGAGAACCAGTAGATCAAAAGAGTAGCTTATGTTTTGCAAACTACAAATTATTATGCAACTGAAATTAACAGGTGTGCCTGACTCCTTTAAAAAATAATTATATCCAAAAATACATAGTTTTTTTTTATTTAAAGCATAGCGAACCAGAGACATACTTTCTTATGTTAAAACATTAATGCCTAATTTTAAGTTTCTGCACATTAAAACCATTCAATGGAATGTGTCCTTTTTTTCAAACTATCGCTGCTCTCCATTGTAACTGCCTTCCATTTTCTCAATATCTCATTCTTATGCAGCCTTCTCTCATAATCTAAAAACTTTGTGTTTTGGGCAAGTGAGTATGCTAGAAAGAGTGGCATTTCCAGTGACCTGTGTTTGTCAAATGTTGGGAATAAGATGGATTGGCCAGAGAGATTTAAAGTGGCATCAATTACCGCCTTTGGTTAAAAGCATTAGAGATTCCCAATCTACTCACCTCATGATTGTGCACTGTGGTGATAATGACTGGGCACATCTATTGGGGCAGGACAGGAAATCCTAATGAAAAATACCTTTGCACAATTGCTGACTTTTTTTCCTCACACTGCTTTGGCATTCTCCAAGATATGCCAAAGGCAGAAATGGAAATGGCCAACCTAATTCTGTCCACAGATAGACGAAGCCTGGAAACATGTTGATAAAACTATTTCAGCATTCCTCAAAGACCATAACATTGGCTCTATGTACAATAACAGCCTCTACTTTGACACAATGGAATTTATAGAAGTGATGGTGTTTACTTCACAGACAAGGGCAAGAGGGTGTTTCTCATCAATTTGAAACACTGCATCCTATATTATGTGTAGTTATCATCCACTAAACAATAAACAAAAAGGCTCTTCTCAGAGCGACCCTATTTCCCAAACACTTGTTCATTTTATTCTAACATCTTTTTTTGTAGACGTTTTCCAAAAATTGCACATCTTTTGTGAATATACAAAACAAAAGCACACATTCAATGCACACCACCATAATAATAATCTACTAATGCCTAAATAATTCTGTACTCCACAATCAGTGTATTAATGTAAGTCAGTATTTAGGCACCTCTGTCAGTGCTAGTGTGACTAGGTGTGTGATTGTCAGAGTGTGTCTGTGAATAGAGGCATGAGTGTTTGAGTGGGTCTGTGAATGGGTGTGTGAGTGAGTGGTTCTGTGAGCGGGTGCATGATTATCTGAATTGGTCTGTGAGTGGGTGCATCAAAGTCTGACCTGGTCTGTGAGTGTGTGCATGAGTGTCTGAGTGGGTCTGTGAGTGGGTGTATGAGTGTCTGAGTGGGTCTGTGTGCATGAGGGTCTTTGAGTGGGTGTGTGAGTGTCTGAGTGGGTCTGTGACTGGGTGCATGAGTGTCTGAGTTGGTCTGTTAGTGGATGTGTGAGTGTCTGACTAGGCTTGTGAGTGTTTCGGTGAGTGTTTGACTGGGTCTGTGAGTTGGTGTTTGAGTGACTGAGTGAGTCTGTTATTGGGTGCATGAGTCACTGACTGGGTCAGTGAGTGGGTGCATGACTGTCTGAGTGGGTCTGTGAGTAGGTGTGAGTGTCTGAGTGGGTCTGAGAGTGTGTGCATGAGTCTCAGAGTGGGTCTTTGAGTGGGTGCATGAGTGTCTGAGGGAGTCTATGAGTGGGTGTGTTATTGTCTGAATGGGTCTGTGAGTGGCTGCATGAGTGTCTGAGTCGGTGTGTGAGTGTGTGCACGAGGGTATGTGTGAGTCTGTGAGTGGGTGCCTGAGGGTGTGAGTGGGTTTCCAAGGGCATTTGTGAGTGTCTCAGTGTGTCTGTCAGTGTGTACACGAGCCTTTGAGTGGGTCTGTGAGTGGGTGTATGAGTGGGTGATTGAGTGTGCATATAGGGGGCAGATTTAAGGAAAGTGGCGCTTCCTTGCACCTCTTAGCTCCCCCTGGTGCAGGGTAGGGGGCAATAGTGTCAACATTTTGTGACGCTATTAATCTACTCTTCAGGGTTAGCGCTAACTCTGAACAATACATAGGGGCACATTGAAAAGAATGAGTTTTCCCCTTTGTAAATATGGTGTGGGGAAAAGGCCACCTTAGTGCTTCCTTAGCATCTAAAAAATTATGCTAGGGTGGCGCTAAAGTGGCACTAGGCCCTCTTAAATCTGGGCCTACATTTTTTTTCTGATATTCATAAATTTGCTGTGATGCTACACAGGAGGGGCTTTGCTGGGCATTGCAGCAGATTAGCGTATATCTAAGTCATTAAAAAAGAAAAAAATGAGTGGAGCATGATTGTCTGAGTAGGTCTTTACGTGGGTGCATGAGTGTCTGAGTGGGTCTGTGAGTGGTTGTGTGAGTGTCTGAGTGACTCTGTGAATGTATACAAGAGTGTCTAAGTGGGTCTGTGAGTGGGTGCATACGTGTATGAGTAAGTCTGTGAGTGGGTGCGTGAGTGTCCTAATGGGTCTGTGTGTGGGTGTTTGAGTGTCCGGACCCACCTACATCAGCACCCGCCTCAACTTTCACTGATTGACCAGAGAACTCCACTCAGCCACCATCACCCAGGCCCATGTCCTCCCCACCTGTCCATTTTGGAGGTCACTCCTTCTCCCACCTCGCTGCCAAGTCCTGAACCCACCTCCCCTTACACCAGCGCACCTTCCCTTCTCTGAAGGACCCAAGATGTGGCTCTTCGACTGCTATCACCAGTGGGATGAGGCATGCAGCATCCCTCCTGCACATGGAGACCACCTGGGTTGACAAGCCATGCTCTACAAGACCCCCTTGATTGAAGGATTGATTGAGTGTCTTAGTGGGTCTGTGAGTGGGTGTGTGAGTGTCTGAAAGGGTCTGAGTGTGTGTATGACTGAATGGATGTGTGAGTGAGTGGGTCTAAGAGTGTCTGTATGAGTGTCTGTGACTGGGTGCATGAGTATCTGAGTGGGTCCATGACTGGGTGCTTGAGTATTTAAGTGAGTCTGTGAGTGGGTTTGTGAGTGTCTGAGTGGGCCTGTGCGTGTCTGACTAGGTCTGTGAGTGGGTGCATGAGTCAGACAGGGTCTGTGAGTGGGTGCATGAATGACTAGGTAACTCAATGCAGTATATGGGTGTCTGAATGGGTCTGTGAGTGGGTGTGAGAGTGTCTGAGTGGGTCTGAGAGTGCATGAATCTGAGTGGGTGCGTGAGTGTCTGAGTGGATCTGTGAGTGGCTGTATGAGTGTCTGAGTGAGTCTGTGTGTGTGCATGAGGATCTGAGTGGGTCTGTGAGTATGTGCATAAGGGTATGAGTGGGTTTCTGAGTGTGTGTGTGAGTGTCTTAGTGTGTCTGTCTGTGTATGTGCAAGAGGCTCTGAGTGAGTGAGTGTCAAAGTGTATGATTGAGTGTGCAAATAATTTACACTACATGGGGGGCTGTGCTGGGCATTGCAATATATTAGTACATATCTACATCATTAAAAAAACACACAAAAAAACTAGTGGGTGCATGATTGTCCTAGTGGGTCCGTGAATGGGTGCATGAGTACCTTACTGGGTCTGTGAGTGGGTGTGTGAATGTCTGAGTGGGTCTGTGAGTGGGTGTGTGAGTGTCTGAGAGAAACTGTGAGTGGGTGCATAAGGGTGTGAGTGGGTCTGAAAGTAGCTGTGTGAGTCTGAGTGGGTCTGAGTGGGTACATGAGTGTCTGAGTGGGTATGTGAGTGGGCTCATGAATGAGTTTGTGGATTTTTTTTCATTTATTTTCATATTCATGGAAATCTGTGAAACTTCGTTAATCTTCGTGAATATCATGCATGGTGACCCATAATTTTCCCCTAAGACACACTTATATTACACCCCTGAGTCAGGGTACCTTTATCCTGACCACTTATGCACTTTCAATTAGGATTTTCACCCCCGGGGACCATGTCCCACGAAATAAAATGGCAGTCACGATGTTCTAGTCAGGTTGCGGTCAGCCAATTAGACCTCTTCTTTTCTCATGCACATTCACAAAAATTTGCGGGATCAACCCGAAACTTTCTGTGCAGGAAGAATCACAGCAACACTTTAAAAAAAACAACTTTTGTGAAGATTCATCAAACGGCATGGGCTTAAAGAGGAGCTGTTGATGTTGTGGATGTGTATACATACGTAGATAGATAGATAGATAGATAGATAGATAGATAGATAGATAGATAGATAGATAGATAGATAGATAGATAGATAGATAGATGTATACCATGATATACATAGTTAAAATTTAAAATTTACTTAAATAAAATTAAAGAATTAATTTACAAATAATAATCAAGAGGTCATGTATCATTACTTAATTAACTTCCCATCCAGTACCCTTACAAACTTAGCAACTGTTAATTAGTTATTACTTATGTTTCCACCCTACACTCCTACAGACCTAGCAGCCCACACCTAAAATATGAGTAAAATAAATAAGTATTCCATAAATTACACAAATAAAAATAAATTAACTAATTATTTAAAATTTAACATTTAATTGTTAAATATTTATTATTGAAATAACTTCTCAACATTTACCCCTACAATCCTAACAGCTAGCAAATAATATATCACAAAATCAAATCAGTATCACAGAACTTACATAATAAAATCAATCATATAACTAAATAAAACATTTTAAATAATTCTTGTTTAATTGTTACCTAATTACCTTCCCACCTTACCTCCCTACAAACCCAACAACCTACCAATACTCTTTAATTTATTATTAGAAATTAATAAATCATTCTAAATCACTTTAAATTACAAGCTATATTTTAAAAACAATATAATTTATATAAACAATAGTAACACATAAAATGTATATATCAAGTTAAACACATCAAAATAATTAAGAAACTATGGCGCTCATTACAACCCTGGCGGTTGGTGTTAAAGAGGCGGTAATGCCACCAATAGGCCGGCAGTAAAAAAAATGTAATCACGACCACAGCGGAAACCACCACAACATACAGCCACTTTCACACTCCGACCACCACCGTGGTAGCAACAAACACCGCGGCGGTTACTGTCAGCAGACAGGCGGAGGTAGATGTCCAGCCACCCCATCACAACCTTCCCATATGCCAGCTTTTCGCGGGGCGGTACCAACGCCATCAAAAGCACGGAAGAAGCAGTACACAGAAAGGAAACCACTCACTTCTCGACACTCAATGAAGAACCAGGACACCAAGGAGCCCAAGCTGCACGTCCTGCTTATGCTGGTGTATCTTCTCATCTAACAGGAGTACGAACGGCGGCGGCGACGACCACGGTGTGTACTGCACGTAGCACACAGGGGAGGGGGGGAGGAAAAAGAGAGTGACACACACACGCAAAACCCCCAACCCCACCCCCACCCTCACCCACAACATCATACACACAAACACATGCTTCATCATTACATTTACACCTCATAACCCTCTGTAAGAACGCAAGGACAAAAGGAATTGAGTCAAATTAGTGATACATTAGAAATAGTCAGATATACGTAATAACTTGAAAAACGGTATTTACATAAATATACGATATGTACATAAGGCAGTACATTGTCCACTCAAAATGTCCGTGGGCCACTGGGCCAAAACTCAGAGGCCAAGCCCACACTTGACTCCTGCCTCAATACAGAGAGAACATTGCAAGGGCATCAGGTCGAAAACACACAGACACCTCAGGGGGAAGGGGAATGGGGGGGCACCCCAGCCGGAAGATGGGACAATGCCACTGCTCCTCGAGGGGGTTCCATGCCCACAGCAATGTCCTGGGGAGTGCAAGGCCACAGTCTCTCAAGTCTCTCAAGTGGGTGGGTTGCCCACTGCTTGGTCCTGGGGAGTACAAAGCCACAGTCTCTCAAGTCTCTCAAGTGGGTGAGTTGCCCACTGCTTGGTCCTGGGGAGTGCAAAGCCACAGTCTATCAAGTCTCTCAAGTGGGTGGCTTGCCCACTGCTTGGTCCTAGGGAGTGCAATGCCACAGTCGTTCTAGTGGATGCCTTTTTCCACTGGTTCTGGAGGGGGGTTTGTGCCCAGTGTGCTTCATCCTGCCAAGGGTAGGGTAGGTGGATGCATATTCCCACTGCTTCTGGAGGGGGCTTTTTGCCCATTGTGTTTCATCCTGGCAAGGATTGGGTGAGTGGATGCATATTTCCACTGGTTCTGGAGGGGGCTTTGTGCCCAGTGTGCTTCATCCTGGCAAGGAGGGGCTGAGTGGATGCATATCTCCACTGGTTCCGGAGGGGGCTTTGTGCCCAGTGATACAACACTTGTGGTGTGGCAGTTCACAGTCCCTCACATGGGTGTTTGAGGCACGAGATTTGCATGGACCAGGATGCATGATAGTCCATGGAGGCAGGGCTAGAGTCCATCCGACGGCGGCTATGGCTGTAAACTGGTAGTAGTGCCAGTGCTGGTGGGGGTGCTGCCAGTGGTGGAGGGAGGCTCCAGCCCTTCTCCTGCAGCCTCGGACGGCTGCCCACTGGGGCTGCTGGTAGTGGTACTACTGTCAGTGATGCAGGTGGCGGTGCTTGCGGCGGTGCCTGCGGCGGTGCAGGTGGCGGTGCTGCCCGCGGTGCAGGTGCCGGTGCTGCCAGTGGCGGGGAGAGGCTCCACCCCTTCTCCTGCAGCCTCGGGCGGCTGCCCCATGGGGCTGCTGCTGCTGACAGTAGTGGTGCTAGCGGCGGTGAAGGTGGCGGTGCAGGTGGCAGTGCTAACGGCGATGATGGTGGCGGTGCTGGCCGCGGTGCAGGTGGCGGTTCTGGCGGTTGTGCTGGTAGCCACCAGGCCTTCACCTGCAGCCTGGGACAGCTGAAGTGCCTTGCCTGGTGTTTTGTGCCCCTTCCTCACCTTGGCAGATGGTGATGTCACTTTGGGTCTGGAAGCTGGACTCTTTGAGTTGGCCTTGCTGGGTGGTTGTGGCTCCTTCCCCTTGCTGGATGCCGTTCCCTTCTTCACCTTGCCAGTTAGCGGAATGGTTTTGGCCTTGGCAGGGGTTAGTGGCACACTGGCTGGGTTGATGGGTGCCCCCTTTGAGCCTCTGACAGCTGCAGGAACCACAGCGGACATGGACTTGGTGGCTGAGGTGCTGGGCTGGGTTTTGGCCACCCTGGCCCTAGGGGCAGGACGGGGGGAAGGGGTAGGGAAGAGGTCAATGTTTGCCAGGAAAAGCTTCTTAGGGACACTGGGGCGGGAAGAGGGAGAAGGTTTGGGAGTGGAGGAAGAGGGAGTGGTTGTAGGAGGTGTCTGTCTGCTGAGTTTGGGTGCAGGTGCATGGGCTGGATGCTGTTGTGAGGTGGATGGCTGTTGGGTGGGTGGGTGTTTGCATTTGTGTACTTTGGGAGGAGGGGTCACAGACACAGTGGGAGAGGACAGAGGGGACATGTGCATGGATGTGGGGGTGGTGACTGCCAGTGAAGGGTGTGTAGTGATGGGCGTGCTGGTGATGGAGGTAGTGGATGAGGATGTAGTGTATGCAGGTGTGAGTGGAGATGCTACTGGGACAGAGGTGGACGAGGAGGAGGAGGGGGACACAGTGGAGGCAGTGGATGTTGGTGTGTTTGCATGGGGATGGTGCTTGTGTGAGTGCCTGTGGGATGATGGGTGGTGCTTGTGTTTGCCTGAGCCACTTCTGTGTGTTAATTTGGGTGAATGCTGGTCCGAAGGTGTGCTTGGGATAAGCTGGGGTTGAGGGATCTCAGGAGGTCAATAGCCTCCTCACTGTCTGGGCTGACTGGGGCAGGGCCTGAGGTGCCTGGGGCAAAGGAGTGCCCACCCTCCTGGTTGAGCAGGCACAGGAAACACGCTGAGGGGCTGCTGGGACGGCGGTGCTGGTAGGGGGTGTGGCGGCTGTAGCTGTTGTTGGGGTGGGCCCAGAGGTGTCCGCCACCACCAGAGAGCTTCCATCGGAGGTGAAGTCGCTGTCTTTAGTGCCCTCTCCTGTCCCCATCGTGGTGCTCCCTTCACCCTCCGTCCCACTGGTGCCCTCACCATCGGTGGATTGGGCCTCCAGGCCCATGTGGGATGCAGCCCCCTCTGTCGACTCTGCTTCTCCGCCAGATGATGCTAATGCACACAAGGACAGGGTTACAAAACAAAAAGGAGGGAGACAGAGGATACACTTGGTCAATGCCAGCAACAACACTACCGTTGGCGTATACAACTAACAGGGAACAGCCCTATGCACTATTCCATGCACTACCAGTTAGAATGCTAGTCACCAGCCCATGGGGTACAGTGCCTAACGCCATCAGCTGCACACCTGAAACAAACAGGGCCCTGACCAGTAGTCGATGCCCACTAACACTATTGGGGTTGGAGTGCTTCAGAGCCTGGCCAACAAGGGACCTACCCTGCCATGTTTGCCCTGGCCTAGGGGCACCCACAGTCCATCCTTGTGGCTGCTGTGATGCCCTCAAGGACCCATCCAACTCTGGATAGGCCACCGCCAGGATGCGGAACATCAGGGCGGTCAGGGTACGCCGGCATCCCTTCCTCGTTGGGAGGCCATCCCCAGCTGGGCCTCTGCAGTTTTCCTTGCCCAGCAGCACAGGTCCTCCCACCGTTTGTGGCAGTGGATGCTCCGCCTGTCAAAGACCCCCAGAGTGCGCACCTCCTTGGCGATGGCACGCCAAATACCCTTTTTCTGATGGACGCTGACCTGCAGGAAAAAGACAGCAGAAAAGGGAATTAGTTAACCATCTAGACTGTCAAACTCATGGCCCACCAGATCCCTCCCATCCCCTGACGCACATACATTGACCCCCATACATGCAGCACTCTGCCCAGGACGCCTCAGCCCCCCCCCTACATGTGGCTTACACACACAGCATTCCAAACATTCATGGCCCACGCTTCATGCACACAGTGTACTCACCTGTTTGTCTGGAGGACCGTAGAGTAACGTGTACTGGGGTAGGACCCTATCCACCAGTCTCTCCAAATCCTCCGCAGTGAAAGCAGTGGCCCTTTACCCAGACACATGAGCCATTGTCGCTTCCAGACACAGGTCACAGCAGCACTTGCAGTGTAGGTCCTCTCCTGTTGAAGGTCAGGTAGCAAGTGAGTGAATAGATAGAAAATGGCGGTCACATCCGCGGCGGTGCATACCGTCACCGCTGGCGTACATCAACATTGGCTCCTGGAACCCATAGGGCCCAATGATAACCAATGCGAAGTTGCGCGGCGGTCATCGACCGCCTACCGCAACAGCACACAACGCCAGCAGAATTACCTAATTTCCACTGGTCCCCCCTCACTGGTCATGCAGCCGCCATTTCAGGGGGGCACAGGCCATGGCACCTTACTGCGTCACAGCCGACATTGGCACATCAACTGACTCTTGGATTCACATACTGGTTCTGTAAAGGTAAAGATGCATCATTATTTCAATTGATGTGTGAATATGACCCTCTGCTCACCGGTTTCCTCCATAGGCTTCAACCTCTGAGGATGAATATGAGATGGAGACATCCTCCAGTTTACAGACCCCTGGTGGACCTTGCGATAATGGAGAACAAACACATTATCCTAACATACAGACTTGATCGGGCCACAATCCTGGAACTGTGTGCCCAATTGGAGCCAGACCTGATGTCAGCTATCCTCCAGCCCACAGGTATCCCCCCTCTAGTGCAGCTCCTGTCAGTGCTCCATTTCCTGGCAAGTGGTTCCTTCCATGCAACAGTGGCCATGGCATCAGGGATGTCTCAGCCAATGTTCTCCAACATGTAGACAAGAGTGTTGTCAGCACAGATACATTGTATTCCCACATGTGTAGGATTTGGCCACAGTGAAAGCTGACTTTTATGCCCTGGGACACATCCCCAACATCATTGGTGCCATTGATGGTACACATGTAGCATTTGCCCCCCCCCAGAGAAATGAACAAGTATTCAGGAATAGAAAACGCTATCACTCTATGAATGTGCAGATGGTGTGTTTGGCGGACCAATACATCGCCCATGTAAATGTAAATTAGCACTTGTATAGCGCACTACTCACCCGTTAGGGTCTCAAGGCACTGTACTCATACCGCTATGGAACTCCTCCTGGCTTTTCCCTGTGAGGCGCCCACTCCTTAGCACACCCCCAGGGTGAAGCCAGGCATCCAAGCGCTGTTGGGGCCGTTGTGGAGATTAAGCAAGCTATTGCCCAGAGTTGCAGAGTGGGACCCATGAATTAGATTAGGCACCGAGGCGAGAATTATCTGGTCAAGGGGAATTGAGCCCAAGACCTGCCGAAGCAGGACTTGAACCCTGGTCTTGAGCCAGATCTCTGCTTCAGGGTCTGCCGCGCTAACCATTGAGCCACACTTCTCCACATGTGAATGCCAAATATCCAGGCTCTATGCATGATACATTTATCTTGAGGAATAGCAGCATCCCATATGTGATGGGCCAACTCCAGAGGCACCGGGTGTGGCTAATAGGTGAGCCCAAGGTCCCCACCCAGTATAAGTTGGTGTCTGGGTATAGGGCTGTCCCTAAGGGTTAGTGTGTGTCTAACAGTTATCCCTCGATGTTTTCAGGTGACTCTGGTTACCCCAACCTCTCATGGCTACTGACCCCAGTGAGGAATGCCAGGACAAGAGCAGAGGAACATAACAATGAGGCACATGGGCGAACAAGGAGGATAATTGAAAGAACCTTTGGCCTCCTGAAGGCCAGGTTCCGGTGCCTCCATCTGACAGGTGGATCCCTGTACTACTCACCCAAGAAGGTGTGCCAGATCATCATTGCATGTTGCATGATGCACAACCTGGCCTTGAGAAGCCAGGTGCCTTTTCTGAAGGAGGATGAGCCTGGACATGGTCTTGTGGCAGAGGTGGAGCCAGTGGACAGTGAGGAAGAAGAGGCAGTAGAATAAGATGTGGACAACAGAGGTAATATTACACAGCAGTACTTCCAGTGACACACAGGTAGGACATTGTAACTTCACTCAACATTTCAGTTTTCTGTTTGACATTGAACATGGCAGCCTGATTTCCCTATATCGATGGCCACTTACTGTACCCTTTGGCATCTCTATTTTCAGATCTCTGTGGCCCACTCTGGCTCCTGGTATGTATACTGCTGCCCACTAAAGGACATTCCAATGTAAATATAACTGTACATATGACTTGCAATGTTTTCATAATGTTGTACTAATACATATTTGAATCATTTGACAGACTCCAGATTAGTATTTGTTCCAAGGGTGTTTATTTAAGTGCTCATAAGAAGAGGGGGATGTGCAATGGGCTGGGGTGATGGTGGAGGAATGTCCAGTTAGAGTTCAGTCTCTTGGTATCACAGGTGCATTGTCCAATGGGGCATAGGAAGGGGAGTAATTGTAGTTCAGGTGGACAGGGTGACAGAGTGGGATAGAAGGGTGACAATCAGGACAGTCTTATTTCCTGGCGGGGTCTTGTCAATGTTCTCCGGCTTCTGCCTGTATCGCAGGGACCATTTGCAGGGTGGTTCTCCATCTGCAGGGGGTGGGGTGCTGGTGACCTGTTGTTCCTGTGGCGGGCCTCCTGTCTACCAGCGCCATCAGAGGTGGAGGGCTGTTCTTCGGTGTGGCTAGTGTCAAGGGCTCATTGGTGTGCCACTGCCTCCCTCATGCTGTTGGCCATGTCAGCCAGCACCCCTGCAATGGTGACCAGGATGGTGTAGATGTGTTTGAGGTCCTCCCTGATCCCCAGGTACTGTCCCTCCTGCAGCCGCTGGGTCTCCTGCAACTTGGCCAGTATCTGGCCCATCATCTCCTGGGATTGGTGGTATGCTCCCAGGATGTTGGTCAGTGCCTCCTGGAGAGTGGGTTCCCTGGGCCTGTCCTCCCCTGTCGCACAGCAGTCCTCCCAGCTTCTCTGTTGTACTGTGCCTCTGTCCCCTGAACCGTGTGCCCAATGCCACTGACCCCAGGTCCCTGATCGTCCTGGGTTTATGGGGTTGCCTGGGGTCCCTGTAGTGGTGCACACACTGCTGATTGACGTGTCCTGAGGACAGTGGCATGGGCCTGCTTGGTGGGTGCTGTGGTGGTGTTTCCTTAGGGGGGAGGCTCTGTGGTGGGTTGGGACTGTGGCAGAGAAACCGACTGACCAGAGGTCCCTAATGGGCCAGGTTGGTCATCGTGATCCAGGTGTGCAGAGATACTGTCATCACTGTGGACCTCTTCTGGTGGGGGACTGGATGTTGCTGGCAACTCCTCTCCGATTACATTGAGTAGGGGTCCTCTGGGGATGCAAATGCAGTGTTACTGTATCTGCTTGTCCCATCTTGTGCATGGGTGTGTTTCCCTGTATAGTTGTGATTGCCCTGTCAGCTTTGCCTTGTGTGCGTGGTGATTTTGTGGGCTAGGTGATTCTCTCTAAGGGGCATGCTGTGGTGATGGGTGTCCATGCAGGTCTGTGATGGGAATTCATGGATTGTTGTGGCATGCAGGGCTTGGTATTGGGATGAGTGGGTTGTGATAGTGGGGTATGTGTGAGGTGGTGGGTTGATAAGGGTGTGGGTAGGGGTGGGAGTTTGTGATGGCATACAGATAGAGTGGGGAATAAAGTAGTGAACATTTGACTTACCAGGGTCCAGTCCTCCTGGGGCTCCTGTGAGGCCCTCAGGATGCATAATTGCCAAGACTTGCTCCTCTCATGTTGTTTGTTGGGGGGGCAGGAGGTGAGGGTCCACCGCCAGTCCTCTGTACAGCTACCTGGTGTCTTGCAACCACCGAACGCATCTTCCCCCATATGTCATTCCACCTCTTCTTGATGTTATCCCTTGTTCTGGGGTACTGTCCCATGGCATTGACCCTGTCCACGATTCTCTGCCATAGCTCCATCTTCCTAGCAATGGACATCTGCTGCACCTATGATCCGAAAAGCTGTGGCTCTACCCGGATGATTTCCTCCACCATGAACCTTAGCTCCTCCTCTGAAAACCTGGGGTGTCTTTGGGGTGCCCTCGATGTGGTGTGAGTGCTATGTGTGATGGTGTGTAGGGTGATGTGTTTGGGTGTGTGGTGTGAGGTGCGTGGATGGTGTATGGGTGATGGTGTTCTGTTGCTCAGATTGAGTGGATGCTCCTGGCTTGTGTCTCTCTCTTTTGGCTATCCTTTTTTTCATTTAAATGGTTGTGGGTAATGTGGGTGTGTTTTTTTATATTGGATTGGGTGTGTGGGTGTGGTGTGTGTCAGGTGTGTATAGTCTGAATTGTCCAATGAGGTGTAGTTTTGTAAGTGTGTGTGTATTTTGAGCGCTACGGTGTGTACTGCCAATGTTTTACCGTGGTTGAAAGACCGCGGCAGTGATTGTTGGGTCCTGATACCGTTGGTGTATTCCTGTTGGGTTTTGGTACCGCCAGTTTATCACTGACCTTTGGTGTGGTGGACTTGTGAGGTGTCTGTATAGTAGCAGATTTCTCTGTGTGGGTCATAATACCCGTAGCGGAATACCGCCATGATCACGGTATGTTGGTGGCTGTCAGCACAGCGGTAGGCGGCATTTACCGCCAGGGTTGTGATGAGGGCCTATGGAGGCACACTGCGCCACAGGAGCTTCATTTCTTTTGATGCTTTGGTTGCACTGTGTTCCAGCCCAGATTTACAAGGCGATGCAAAGCCACCTTTTGGTGTTCCCACGCAACACCCATGGAACCTAAAGTTATCTGACGCATTCCCAGATTTACAAGTCTGGTACTGATGCAGATTCCTACACCACCTCAAGGGTGACATAAGAATGATGCAATGGGGATAAATATTTTTATTCATTTCAGCAGCACACATAGAAAGAGGAAAACACCTCTTGCGATTTTTCCCAATCCTTGCGTGTGTAAGGGTGCCTGCGTTGACGATAGGCACCAGTTTGTGTGCCAGCAGTGGGGGAGAGTACAGAAATGTGCTGTATCTTGTAGTTGCTGCTTGTTATTTTCTAGACTTTACTATCACTTTTTTCAAATTAAATTACATTGAGAGAAATTAAATGAATATCAAAATAAATGCAGGTTGCGTTTTCTGAAGACAATTAAGAATAACACGCATTTCAAAACTTGATCTTCTGTGCAAACAGCTTTCTGGGGTTCTTGTACAGAAGGTGCTGTAAGGCACATTTTGTAATATCAAAAGTGATCTGCTCACTTAGCAGCACACATATATGTTAACTGATTTGAGTGGTAACATGCTGCTTTGCAACTAAAGAAATCCCTCTTTCTATGTCAACACCTATGCACAGCCAGAGACTCTGCAATTACTCATTAAACGTGCTCCACCGTGGAGGCAGAGAACATTGTGTGTTCCTGAAACACTTAGGGAGGGATTACAGATGACTTAGAGACACTTAGAGAGAACCCTTTGGAAATGTACACTGGGGTCTCCCTAGAGCCTTTCCAACTGAAAGCTGTTAGACCGGGCATCCTTGGCATAGTTTCCCCTGTCTTTCTGCCTCTGCTTCCTATTTGTTGACTGTGTGCTGAACTTTGTTTTTGCTGTTTTTGGTACTCTGGGCACTCTACCACTGCTGACCAGTGCTAAAGTGCAAGTGTGCCCTGTGTAAATAGTATGTGTAATTGGCTTGTCCATGATTGGCATATTTGATGTACTAGTAAGTCTCTAGTAAAGTGTACTAGAGGTGCCCAGGGCCTGTAAAGCAAGTGCAACTAGTGGGCCTGCAGCACTGATTGTGCCACCCACACGAGTAGCCCTGTAAAAATGGCTCAGACCAGCCACTGCAGTGTCTGTGTGTGCAGTTTTAAACTGACAATTCGACCTGGCAAGATCACCCACTTGCCAGGCCCAAACCTTTCCTTTGTTACATATAAGGCACTGCTAATGTAGGCCATAGGTAGCCCAATGGGCAGGGTGCATTGTATGTTAAAGGTAGGACATGTAGTCATGTGTTTTACATGTCCTGAACGTGAAATATTGCCAAAAGCGGTTTTCACTGTTGCAAGGCCTAACTCTCTCATAGGTTAACATGGGGACTACCTTCAAATACCTTTTACGTGTGGTTTCCCATTGGAAGCAGTTAGAGATATGGAGTTTGGGGTCTCTGAACTCACAATTTAGAAATACATCCTTTGGTAAAGTTCGTTTTTAGATTGTCAGTTTGAAAATGCCACTTTTAGAAAGTGGGCATGTTCTTGCTTAAACCATTATGTGACTCTGCCTGCTTGTGTATTCCCTGTCTGGGTCAGACTGACAGTTGGGCTATTTTTGAATCTCCACTAGACAGCAACACAAAGGGATCTGCGGTATAACCTGACGGGGCTAGAATGGAGGGAGGAGCTCACACTTACACCTGAATGGTCTGTGTTCGCCCTCATACAATGCAGTCTCCAAACCCCTGGTGTGTGTCTGGGGCCAGACCTGGGCAAGGCAGGATCTTGTGAAGTTTACCTCTTCAAAGGCAGAATGGGGTATAAGAAGTGGACCCAAAACGCCAGATTTTTAGATTACTTCCGGATTCAAGAGGAACCTCTGCCAAGGAGAAGAGTTGAGCTGGAGGAGGAGTACTGCCCCTTTGCCTGTGACTGTGCTTTGCTGGGTTGGCTTGCAGTTGCAGCTTCTGCCAGAAAGAGGACAAAAACCGGACTTTGTGGTATATTCCTACTTGCGAAGTGTCTCCAAGGGCTTGGACTGAGCTTGCCTCCTGTTTTGTAGTCTCAGGGCTATCAAAGACTTCCTCGGCCAGCACCTGGGCTCTCTGCTGAGACTCCTACCCTGCCAAGTGGTGCCCTATCCAGTCCCTTAGCCCTTGAAAGCTAAAGTTGATGAAACCAAGATGGAAATCCACATACAGAAGACATGCGGGGAAAATTTTGGTGCACCACCTGCAAAGCGGCTGTAAAAATGACGCTCCGTCTGCATCACAGCTGAGAAATCCACTCACCACCTGCGTTGCAGCTGGGAAATCGATGCATCACCTGCATCGCAGCTGGAGGAATAACTCAACACCCACTTTCAGCTGCTGAAATCAACGCAAGCCCCAGGCAGCGCGGTTCCTCATCACTGTGTGGCCGGATTTCGCATGCATTGTCACTGTGCGTCAAAACGAACGTGAACCTGCATGGGCCCAAGGTGCACGTCTGGAAATCAACACATCGCTCTCCTCCGGGAGGGAAAAACAAAGCATTGCCTTCCCAACTGGAAAAGAAATGATGCACGCCCTCACTTGCGAGTATGGAATCGATGCATCACTGACATTTCCGATGAATGCTCACCCGTCCAGCTTTATTTTTTGATGCAAACCAGGTACTTTGTGTAACATCAATGAATCCATTGTTTTCTATGGAATAAGACTCTTTTTAATTTAAAATTCATAACTTTACTTGTGTATGTTGGATTTTTGTCGTTTTGGTCTTGTTTAATTTAGATAAATATTGGCTATTTTTCTAAACTGGTGGGGTGTCCATTTTGTAGTGTTTTCACTGTATTACTGTGTGTTTTGCTACAAATACTTTACACATTGCCTTTGAGATAAGCCTGACTGGCTGTGCTGAGCTACCATGGAGATGAGCAGCGGTTAGCTTAAGTGTATATTTCCGTTGCCCTGATTAGAGTGAGGGTCCTTGCTTGGACAGAGTGCAAACTAACTGCCACCCAGAGACCCAATTCTCTAAACATGCACTCCCAACATCTGACCCTTGAGTGTGGCCATGTAAGCCCCATGGGAAGGTTTGAGAAGTTAAAAACTGTCCCCACCCTGGTGTATCCAAAAGTGGTTCCTTCCAAAGGGCCATCTTCAAAGAGAGAGATCAGCAGTTTAATACGCTACTTTATGACCTATGGCACGCACTCCTGCACAACGCGTAATTATCAAAAAGGGCTTCCTTTTTAGTACAACCGTGCAGACAGCAATGTTGTGTGCATGGCACATATGCAGTCCTGCGTGCTTTAATGAAACAAGGATGTTTGCAAGGATATCTTACCAAGATTAGTTATATATAGTTTCTTTCTCCACAAATTACATTGCACAAGGTCATTTGCCTGGTTAGGTTAATTTCAAATAAAATGTGCGTCATTTTCACCCCCTGTACATCTGTGAGCCCTTCATGCCAAAACAGCAACATTCGCATTTATTTAACTGTTTAAAGAATTATTAGCAGCTCCACCTAGAACTCTACAATTAGCAAACATAAATTTTAGTTGTGAAATTAGACATATTATTTTTGTGTTAGCATCTTTGGGCACTCATGTAAGCATATTTTCACAATTCCTAAACACCTTTTCAATGAATATATTTCGAAGTAGAGCATTGCTGTGAAAAATATTTGTAGCTATTTTTCCAACAGAGGTATTTTGTTTAGGATAGTTCTCCTTAACCCATTCAAATTTGTAGTAGATTAGGATGTTGAGAAACAATGTAAAAATATTCAGAGCATGCCTTGGGCAGTTGATCAGAATTTGTTACAAGCTAAACAAGGCATCACATTTTCAAAGAAGTGCACACTTTCTGTAGTTCTGTTAAAAAACAAAAAAAACAACGTGTTGAGCTTTTCATCCACCCCTCCCCCCCCAGCGCAGTTCAAGCTATGTGACAAGAATTTCACTAATAGCTCGTAAAACGTGCTTCTTACATGGAACTAAATCAATGTACAAGAGTTTATGCACGCTAAATAATAAATGATCTCAGGCTGGCAAGGATGTCTTCTCCTGAGATCTGTTCCCAATTTACTGTATATTTTTGTGTTCCATTCCATTGTATAACGCCAGCTGGCATGCATTATAGAGAAATTACTTTTTGCAAACATATTTTTGCCTCAAAAGTGAAGACAGTTGAATTTTTTTCACAGATGCTGTAATGTTCCTCACTCTTCCACATACAACATTAAATCGACAAGCAGTCAGTGAAATGCCTTGTGGGCAAGAATGTATGTCTTTACAACACATGCAATTACCATGCATGGCTTTTCCTCGCAGCCTTTACCATGCAGAATTCTTTACCATGTATGCTTTTACCATGCATCGCATTACCACACATAGAAAGTATATATTAGGTATGTATCATTTTTTTCTTTTGATTACTTAATTTATATTTTTTTAAGGGAAACCTCTCACGCTCCCCATGTTTTTAATTTACTCCTATCCTCACTTTAACACTACCCACCACTAATCCCTAAAATTACTTTACCTCCCCTTTCATCTACCCACCCCAAACCATAATATTACTCTTACTTTCCTTTACCACTACCCACCCCTAAACCCTTAAATTTCCTTTATCTCCCTTTACCACTTCCCACCCCTAAAATCTAAAATTACCCTTAACTGTCTGTACCACTACCCACACCTAAACCCTTTTTTTAAATTATATATAAATTATGTCACTCAAATAAAAATGTACTTATCTGCATTGTAATGGCATGTGTGGTAAATACTTCGTTGTGGAGGCTGTTTACTATTGGTAACATAACTTAGGGGCAAATTCACAGTTCGACGGACAGGTTACTTCACCACAAACGTGAAAAATAGCCTATCCGCAGTATTACAAGTGCCATTGGATATAATACCTTTGTAATAGTGCGAAAAGATTATTTGCCACGCTTGTGATGGAGAAGCATGTCCGCCAAACTCTAAATCAGGCCCTTAGTGGGAAATTATGACAGCCTTTTTTTTTTTTTTACATATTCTTTGATCGTGAATGTCTGTTAAACACACATTTTCTACAACATTTAACAAATAACATGCTCTTTTAAGGATACAACTAATTTGAACATACAGACATCATTCATAGATCAATGGCATGCACTTAATAACAGGTGCCAGGCTCATCAAAATGTCCAGCCGGTTTGGCTTCTCTTCTGAACTATTTCGTGGTCGCCCTCATGTTCAGACTGGGCAGGTAGGGACTCTGTGACATTTCAAGAATAGGTTTATAAAAAAAAAGAATATTATATCATAGAACTGCTTTGAAAACAATCTATGGTTTGTGGTTTGGAACATCACAAAGAATTAGAAATGGTTTGGCTTTCCCTGTCTGGGATAGGATGGCCAAAAAAAGTCTCAAAGTCTCCCGAACGACAACTATAGATCAAAGTAGGTTTCCATAGTTTACACACACAGAACAGATTTACTGTGCGGACCAGAGAGCAGTGCACCGCAGTGAATTATGATGTGTGGAGAGGCAGCAGGAGAGGCATTTTGTATGTATTTTGGCCTCCGGGGGTGGACAATTAACCCAACGTTTTTCAGATTAAAAAAAAAAATAACTACTCCCTCATATTTTTTGTCCACAAATAAGCATTTTATCCCTGCAGAGGTGTACCACAAATCACCACTGAAAGCTGATTGTATTCAGAAGGCACAATAACTTCTGCCGTCACTCAGGGTGATTGGGCAATGGAGGATGCCAAAGAGTTCTAGCAAAACCCATTGAAAGACAGAGGATTTGGGCATAGGGAGTGGCTAAAATTTTATTCTCTCAGACTCTTCCACAAGCTAATTCTCCAATGTGTTGCTGAAGAGGGAGAGAGAGAGAGCAAGAGAGAGAGTGACAAATAGTCTGAAAAGCATTGCAGCTGGCCTTCCTGCTAACCCCTCCTCTTCCTACAACCAAAAAAGGGAGGATCGGGAGATGGAGTCTAGCTATTCCAACTTCCTGATCCCACCTTCTTGTTTGGATGGGATAGTTTTTGGGGATGGGCAATTGAAGGTAGGTCAACCTGGAGAAAGAAAGAAAGAAAGAAAGAAAGAAAGAAAGAAAGAAAGAAAGAAAGAAAGAAAGAAAGAAAGAAAGAAAGAAAGAAAGAAATAAGATGTTAGAAATGGGATCTTTGGCTGGCAGTCAGGTTACCCCCTGTCCATGCAAGAACCCTCACTCTAGTCAGGGTAAGTCACACACAATCCAAATTATCCTGTGCCCACCCTCTGGTAGCTTGGCACTGAGCAGTCAGGCTTAAGTTAGAAGGCAATGTGTAAAGTATTTGTGCAATAAATCATACAATAACACAATAAAGCACCACAAAAATACACCACACAGTGTTTAGAAAAATATATAACATTTCTCTGGATATTTGCAGGTCAAAACGATAAAAGATGTAATAAGAAATTGTAGAGATATCACTGAAAAGTGATATGAAGTGCCTTTAGTCTCAAAAAAGTAAACAAAGTCTCTTTCAAGCACAAAGTACCTGGTTGGAGTGAAAAATCTCCGCAAAGGGCCTCAGAGGAAGAGATGTGTGGAAAATGGTGTGTGCGTCGGTTTCGCCCCTTCACACACGGACTTGCGTCGTTATTTTTCACGCGGGGAAGACGTTGCATTGATTTCCGGCACGCGGACAGGTCTCCTCTGTGGGTCGCGGGGTTGTCAGATGCCCCAGGGTCTGTGCGTGGAATCCTGGGATTGTTGTCCGGCTGCGTGTCGTTCCGGTTGGCTGTGTGTGGACTTTTCTTCCTCACGGCAGGTGCTGTGTCGATTTCCCCTCTGGAAGTCGGGCGGCGTTGTCCAGGCGGGCCGTGCGTCGAAGTTCCAGTTGCACCGCAGGCGCTGCGTCGATCATTTCCTCGCGAAGTCGAGCGGTGTCTTTCGGGTCCGGCGTGCGGTGAATATTTCGCCGCACAAGGAGTACAGTTGGAAGAAAGAAGTATTTTTGGTCCTGAGACTTCAGGGAACAGGAGGCAAGCTCTATCCAAGCCCTTGGGAGCACTTCTGCAGCAAGGCAAGAAGTCAGCAAGGCAGCAGGGCAACAGCAAGGCAGCAGTCCTCTGTAGAAAGCAGTCAGGTGAGTCCTTTGGCCAGCCAGGCAGTTCTTCTTGGCAGGATGCAGGTTCTGGTTCAGGTTTCTTCTCCAGCAAGTGTCTGAGGTTGTAGGGCTGAGGCCCTGTTTTATACCCAAATGTGCCTTTGGAGTGGGGGAGACTTCAAAGAGTGGCTTAGAAGTGCACCAGGTCCCCTTTCAGTTCAATCCTGTCTGCCAGCGTCCCAGTAGGGGGTGTGGCAGTCCTTTGTGTGAGAGCAGGCCCTCCACCCTCCCAGCCCAGGAAGACCCATTTAAAATGCAGATGTATGCAAGTGAGGCTGTGTACCCTGTGTTTGGGGTGTGTCTGAGTGAATGCACAAGGAGCTGTCAACTAAACCCAGCCAGATGTGGATTGTAAGGCACAGAAAGATTTAAGTGCAGAGAAATGCTCACTTTCTAGAAGTAGCATTTCTAAAATAGTAATATTAAATCCAACTTCACTAGTCAGCAGGATTTTGTATTACCATTCTGACCATGCTAAATATGACCTTCCTACTCCTTTCAGATCAGCAGCTACCACTTCAACAATGTATGAGTGCAGCCCCAATGCTAGCCTATGAAGGGAGCAGGCCTCACAGTAGTGTAAAAACGAATTTAGGAGTTGTACACTACCAGGACATGTAAACTAAACAGGTCCATGTCCTTCCTTTTACCCACACAGCACCCTGCTCTACGGGTTACCTAGGGCACACATCAGGGGTGACTTATATGTAGAAAAAGGGGAGTTTTAGGCTTGGCAAGTACTTTTAAATGCCAAGCCAAAGTGACAGTGAAACTGCACACACAGGCCTTGCAATGGCAGGCCTGAGACGAGGTAAAGGGGCTACTAAAGTGGGTGGCACTACCAGTGCTGCAGGCCCACTAGTAGCATTTAATTTACAGGCCCTGGGCACATATAGTGCACTCTACTAGGGTCTTACAAGTAAATCAAATAGCCAATCATGGATAAACCAATCAACAGTACAATTTACACAGAGAGCATATGCACTTTAGCAGTGGTTAAGTGCCCAGAGTTCAAAAGCCAACCAACAACAACAGGTCAGGAAAAATAGGAGGAAGGAGACAAAAAGTTTGGGGATGACCCTGTAAAAAGGGCCAGGTCCAACAGAAGACTTCTCCAGTTTCACACACAGAAGGCAGTCCATGAATTGCTCACTATATATAGGCATCCTCCTTAAATGTGTTTGGTATGTATCTAATATACACATGGTTGTCAAGGTTCTACCTACTGAGTGGTTCAATGTCTGTTTAAGAGGACAGATGACAATGCAAATCTTTGCAGGGCTTGACAGGAGATGTTCTCAGAAAGGTAAGATGCTAGTTTTTAAATTTTAAGTCTGAGACAACAGGAAGGGAATGGCTCAGTCAGAGCTCCAGTGGTTACCTGTAGGTAGTTACGAATTACCATGTGAACTTCTATATTGGAAGTCAATAAGAGGTCAAGGGGAATCAAAGTATAAATTTGGTCCAGGTAATAGAACATCTTTGCCCTAATATTGTTTATGGTAATTTAAATTGGTCTGTTAAATATAGTCAGTGAGTTGTACATTCACTGATGTATTCACCATCACAGCCATTACAGAGAGGCTGGGGATCGGCCCAAAGTTAGTCATTGGCTTAATGTCGGCTTTACATGTCCTGACTTGAAGATGAGTTCTGATGGACTTCCCCAAGGATGAGAGAGGTGGTAATGGACTGTGTGAGGAGAAAGGTAGGACTGCCTGACATAGGGGGTTATTACAACTTTGGAGGAGGTGTTAATCCGTCCCAAAAGTGACGGTAAAGTGACAGATATACCACCAGCCGTATTACGAGTCCATTACATCCTATGGAACTCGTAATACTGCTGGTGGTATATCCGTCACATTTGGGACGGATTCACATCTCCTACAAAGTTGTCATAACCCCCATGATTTGATTACATTGAGATTTAGATTTTTGGGATCTGTCAGTACAGCCATTGGCTTGATTAGGTTTATTAACGTGGTTACTGTTGATTTCAGGATCAAGGTGAAATTGCACAAGGTAATAGTAGGGCAGGGAACTTCCCCCAGGCTGAGGCACATGGTTTGAGATAAAGTTGGGCTAGTGCTTGTGCATTCCTTTTGGAATAAGGTCATGAGTTAACTGAAACTTTGTGAAGACCAAACCCACTTGGGAATTTACAGAATGGCAATTGCCAGCTCATGGTGACTCCTAATTATCTTATAGACCGCAGCCTACATGTCCTCAGCTTTTAAGGAGGAGAATGTCATCATGCTGGTAGCTCTAAAGGTAGAGGAGTCCATTTTTGCCTGAGGCAGGTTTCAGTGAATCTAAAGAATGGAGGGACATAGTCTGTGACACTGTTGTACATGTTGCAGTCACTCTTTAATATTAGTGTACCACTGATAACATTCCCTTTGAGGGCAAACATCAAGGGAATGAATTGAGATGTGACAATGTATTCTGTGGGTTTGGTAACATTCAGTTTGGTGAGTCACGGTTTGGCAGTGGTTCCTCTTTAAGGCTGGTCAGTAAATGGGGAAATAGGGTTTCTACATTAATGTCTGCCTGCCTCTATGAAAAGAAATGAATGTGGTCATGCTCACTCCAGGGAAGGTTGCACAGGAAATGTTGCTTTATTGACTGCAAAGGACCTTTATCATTGTGTTCTTTTTTAACTTTTTTCATTTCCCCCATATTGTTTTGCAGCTGATGTTTTTTAAAGACTACAAAGTTGGCATACATTTGAGTTCTACTTTGTCAATGCGGTTTGTGTTGAGGTCTATATTTAAACACAACTACCATAAACATTTTTCATTCTGATCATCATACATATGTGTATGTGTTTTCCATGTGCAATTGTACATGAAGCATGAGGGGCACTCAACGCCTCATTCTTTTTATATATTTATGTGGGTGCATCATTAATAGAGGAACAATGGGTACTATTTACTTTATACACAAAACTGACATGACAAATATCTTGTTCACAATGGGCCCTTTATATGCATGATTGAGAGTATATTTGGAGTACTAGTGAAAGCCTATTCACAGTTAAGAAAGGAATAACAATGATATACATACAAGGATGTTCTGAGATTCAGATAGATGTTTGAGTAAATTGTGTCATAGGAAGGTGAGTCAACGTGAATTTTCAAGAACTACAATTTGTGCTACATTGGTGGTCTACACCATCAAGAACAGTGGCTCTCTACTTGTCTTTGTAAGACAGGACTAGGGTTTTTCAAAAAGGGTCAGCCTCTTCACATGATGTATAGATGGGACATGGATCCATCCAGGGAAGTATTCTTGGACCAGATGATCTGACATGTGATGTATGCCTACAGCTCGTACATGCAATCTTTCAGCTCACATTTATAAAAAGCTATAGGACATCAGTTTGCAATTTTTTATTCTCTTCACTCATCATCAGGTGTTTGCATTGCAATTCCATTGTACTACATAAGATGTAATTTTACTCTTGATTTATGTTGCCAACTCTGGCTCTTAATGAGTGTATGCTGCTGAAGGACTGATGCAAAGACAACTGGTCACATGTCACTGTCTCCTTTTGTTTGTAAAATGTAGCCTACGCTCAAACAGATATACCTTGGTGACATCCACTACTCATAGGTGGTGAGGTGCCCTGGATGAAACAGGGGATTGAGGTGGTGGGGAGATAAAGAGGGTGAAGGTGAGGAAAACAGACCACTTGTGATGGTCAGATATGTAGAAAACAGAATGCGATAGAATGGCATTCAAAGGAAGCAGGAGAGAAATCTGGTGTCATTTAGCATTATCAGGTGAGGTCCTATGTAGTTTGGATGCAGATCTGTGTCATGCGTTTTGGTATCTGTGCATTAACCATCTGAAAGAGATTCACAGAGGAAGTGTGAATAATGTCCCTGTACTGGAGGCCTTAGCTTTTAGAACCAGCAGATGGCTAGACCCTCACTTGAGGCCTGAGAATGGGCCACAATCGACTCCTCTTGGCTTGTATGGCTTAAATTGATTATTTCTTGAATTGAAACTGGATTCTCCACTCAATTAGTGAAGTGACCCCCAATTGTGGATGGTGTAAAGGAGCAGAAAAGTTGGGCCAAAGGTACAGTGAAATAGTTGCAGCTACATGTAAATATGGTGTAAACCTTTTTTAATCACATGGGTTAGTGGCCAACACATGTGAAATAGCTGGGGAACTGTTTCCACATAGGATCATGGTGTAAATAGATTCCACCTCTATCTGTGCTAACTAATGCCTTTTGATCATACAACACCACCTGAGGTGACCACAGTCACAGAATCACCTTTTTTGCCTCCAGTGGTTCTTGCATGTTTCCAGGATCAGAGAGCTGATAGACAGATGGCTTTATCCATAAATAGTCTGCCAAGATGATTCTTGTATTAATGTCTTAAAACAGTTGTCACTGTTACTATATCTTTCTTTTCAATCAGCACAGTGACTTTCAAGGCACAGCTTACCAAGTCTTGATAACACATCCCATAGGAGGGGGGCTGCAATGTCCCAGGGACAGGCCTTGGGTGCACATCCCCTTAGAGGTTGATCACAGCTCATGAATGCAGTGGCTGTCCAGCAGAATTAGGGAGCATTCAAAACTGTAGTCACACTGGTGGAATGCCAAGTGCCAGGATGGGGGGGAGAGTGCTGCAGCTGTTCCATCCCATTGTCTTTTGTACACCTGAGATGACACACATAAGGGACCACTTGTCTTCTAAACAGTGTCTGTCTGAGTTTGTGATCCTGTCTGATACATTGGTAGGCAGAATATCCACCAGTTGTTTATGCTTCTAGCTTGGATTAAAGTTGTATGTATAAAAATGTACCAAAGAAAGAACAATGTCATTTTATCTGGTATGGTGGAGAATGGATCACCTATGGTACACAATTGAAAATCTGAAATGATTATCTCTGCATTGCGTGTTGCTCATCCTCTGCAAGAGACAGATAACAGATAGTGTTCAATTTACTAATTGAATGTCACATTTGGCACCAGTACATTAAAATAAACACCAGTGCCACTAAACATAGCAAGCACCACCTACACATGATGTTAGAGATTTTACCCTTGTTCCAGTGAAATACTTACATGCTTAAAATGTCATAGAAGGACACCAGGGAACACTTGATACTCCTTCAATGTCTTCCATGTAACTAAAACATCCCAGCACCTGTATGTACAGCTAAATGATCCAGAGAAACATGGCCTCTTATTAGGGCGAACACATCACATGCACATGAAGGGAATGGGAGGCTGCTACGATGTAGTGGAACTTCAATAGAAAAAAGCTCTATTTGCAAATATCACTGTGTAAAACAACTCGGGCTGACTCTAAAAGCTTCATTTCATAGGCTTATTCTCAGATGACCTGTAGCTGGCATTCATTTTGTCAACAATATTCTTCCAAAAGCACTAACAAGAGGTTCCAGTGAATGGGATCCCTTTTGGTTTTCAGGTCTGTGCTTCCTAGGTAAGACTATGTAAACACTTACTGTTGTCAGGGTAGCATGGTTAGAATCACAAGCTGTAACAGTCTAGTCTACAAAGTCATAATGTCTTGCAAAGGGTAACCTAGGACTGCAAATATGTTGACCAGCTAACGTGTACTCTATGGGCCAGCGAAACAAACCTGCCCCTTGGCCCTGACATGCACGTAGTACTTACACTCTTGCTAACACCATGGAGATGAATTACCTAAATGGTAGCACACAGTAAACATAGACTTCACAAAGGCCAGGCTGGAAGTTGTATGCATACACAGCGGAGTGGCAGCTCACCATAGGAGAATTTATTCTCCGGGCATGAAGCAACTGTCCAGCAGGATTAGCTAAAAACAAACGCATTTGCTTCTGGCAACAAACAATATAAAGAGTAGCCCCAAAAGCTGCAGCTTGGGGAAGAAATAGGATTAGGCATAAAAGCAATTGCTATGATAGTTTAGCCCATGATGCAAATCACAGGAGGGGTCTCATATATTCCCTTGCAAACTTGAAAATAGCTAAAGGGCAAAGTATACCTCTACCAGAAAAAAAGTGTTACAAACGTTCCACAGTCAGCATTTAATTCACCTTAGGAACATCACTTCTGGGAGAAGGTAAAATATGAGCCAATTTATCTACCTCTAATTTCACCTGCAAACAATTAGTTTTTAATGGCTGATGTTGGTGGATTCTACAGGATTCTGAGACCTTATCACTAGGCTGAGTCCGATGTCATCCGTGGGTAAAGAGTATTCCTGCTCTTTATGACAGCAGTATGGTAAATAAATATCGACTCCTGAAAACTTTGTATCAAAATATTTTTGTAACAATATTGTGGGCTATACTTTTGCATATATATGTTTTTTGTGTCCAATAATATTAGAGCTAGAATATAGTCCACTAAATTCTGTAATATAGGATATAGTTTGCTTTCTTAATTTGTGCCTATGATGATAAATATATGTATATAGAAGTGCATTTGATTTGGTATTTAATATTTTGTTGTCATTATTTAATGGTATGTATTTGTGGGCTATTTTCTTTAGTTGGATGAGTGTTGTTTTATTTTTTAATTATAAAAAATAAGCTTCTAACTATTTTTGCTATTTTCCATTTAGATTTTTCATTTATTTTAATTTCATTTTATTTTGTGTCATATTTGTAAATATTGGGGTTCCTATAGACATAAAAGGGGGTCTGTATATTTTGTTTTGTTTTAATACAATATGTGGCATATTTATACTCTGTCTGCACTGAATTAGCGTAATTTTTTTAAGCAAATTCAGCGTAAACCTAACTCCATATTTATAATTTGACGTTAGACACGTCTAACGTCAAAATATAGGAGTTTGCACCGTTTTTTGGATGTGTGCACCTTCTTTGTGTCAATGAGATGCAAGGAAGGTGTTCCAATCTAAAAAATTGTGCTATCCTCATAGTCCCATATTTATCTCCCCGTGCACGCACAGGTGGGAGGAGAGGCCAAATAATGGTGCAAAGCTTTCTTTGTGCCATTATTCAACGCCTGGGTCAGACCAGGCGTTAGGGGACCTGTGGACCCATTTCCATGGTTGAACACCATGAAATGGGTCCACAGGTGCCCTCCTCAAGCCCCAGGAACACCCCCATCAGAGGGACACTGGAGAATTGGGGACCTCATCCCAGGTAATTCTGGGTAAGTATTTTTTTTTGCCATCGGGGGCCCTAACTTGGGGCCCCCTGCATGGCACACGGTGCAATGGCCATGCCCGGGGGACGCTTGTCCCCTGTGCTGGCCATTGGGGTAGTGGGCTTGACACCTGTCTTTCCTAAGACAGTAGTCCTGTTTTTGGTGGTTGCGCACCAGGGAATGGTGCTAGTCTGATTAGAGGCATATTTTTGCCTCTAACCAGGCTAGCATCATTTTCTGTTGCACTGCCCCCTCCTTCTCTACTCCCCCATTCCTCCCCCGGCTAGTGTCTTTTTTGAAGACGGTAGCCCAAGTTTAGCGCTGGCTTGCGCCACTGAATAAATACGGCTCCCGGCTGGCGTTGTTAAGTGACGCAAGCCAGCGCTAAACTTTTTGCCGCAAAACTGCATTAGTGCAGTTTTGCAGCAAAAAGCATAAATCTGGCCCTTTGTCTTTTCATGTTATGAGACATCAGGGGTTGGTGGATTTAATATTTGTTTGGAGATTCATGTACAATTAATGTGTTTGCTGTTTAAACTACTTTTTATGCCCCTGTTTGGGACTTAGTAGGGCCTATGGCCCTTTATTTAGTCTTATTTGGAAAGAAGATAGAGGCTCAGTAGCCCTTTTCCGTAAAATGTATAATTTGCAGTGCATTCCCAACAGCAATTTAAAGGACTGGGGTGTGGGATTATCATAATGTAAAGCCCATCGGATGGAGGAGAGACAGATCTGCAGGTGGCTTTTTAATTCACCTCAAATGATATCTTGCAAGTAGAGCTTAGTCAACGCCGCATTTCCGATACAATTCTGCTCACGCAACTTTTATTATGGGCAAAAATTTGGACCACCTTGGAATCCAGTTTTAATGGGAACTCACCTTGTATTTTATTAGCCTCAAAAAGGGCATGTCAATACCCTGGGTGATTTATATTAAGAAGTAATTAACAGAAAAGTGAACTCTTTTCCAACCCAGCAAATCTGAAAGAGTTGGATAGGCTGCTAGTCAAGGCTAGATTTGTTGAGTATAGCACTACATTAAGCATAGAATGTGCTTATAGTAAGCCTTGCTCCAAAGACTATTGTATTTTCTTAGCCACAGGTGAAATGGTCTCTGACTTCGCCTTGGAACTTTCATGTTAGGAAAGGTCACTCAGTTTCAGGGTTAGATCGGGCACAGTTTGGCACCTGAAGTGTCAAACTCCTAGGTTGCCCATTTGCCACCGTTGCCCTGTGAGGGTTTGGCAACATGGTCCTTGATGCATTTTATGTGTTTTTTTGTGCAAATCATATAATCTTTTTTTCTCTAACTACCTCAAAAGCATTCTGAAGCCTTGGGATTTTAACACATCTTCTGATGCCTTCTCCTATCTGAAGCAGCTGGACAGCCCGTTCGTTTGCTACAGTGTCAGCCTCTTCCTTAAACTCTGTCAAAAATAGGAAAATGATGGATGGTTATGCAGCATTGTTCAGTAGATGGATGATAAGTTATCTGTTTTTTAAGGGGATGGTGTTTACATGACAGCTGAGAGAGGATCATTTGCCTCATTTTAGCACATTGTATTTGTTCCTACTTGGATTCAATTAGCTGTTGTGTAGTCTGATTTTATGGTTTTTATGTTCTTTTATGATTTTACTGGTAAAATCGAATAAAGACTCTTTTGACTTTGTCTACTCCTATTTCATTTTCCATATAACTTTGGGTGTTTTTGAAATTCAGGTTTTACTTTCTTATACCTTTATATGTTTATGCGATTCACAGTTTTATAATATATTTTGTGGTTCTGCTTTCGCTTGGAAGAGAATATCTGAACCCACCATTTTTTTGTATTTCCAAAATGTATTAAGATTTTGAATTAGAGTAATACATTCCCTCTTCCACACTTTATACAATTTATCACATGTTTTAAAGGGATTGAATTATAACAGTAGTCCCCTCCCCTCTTGTATTCACTTTCTCCAGTGCTGGACTAGATTCAGAAAAGTAAATCTATCCTCCCTTAAAGTTCATGCACTTTCCCCAAAGTTCATGGCACTAGAGTTACAATGTTTTTTATGTCCAGATATTGCACTTTCCCAATGTTTGGAGAATAGGAGTGAAAACAGTTTACTTCTCCTCGCCTTCTCCCCACCCATCCCAATTAAACTCTTTCTCAATATTTGTTGGACTGGAGTTAGAAAAGTAATTGTCACCCTATCCGCCCCAATAATTTGATATTTTCCAGTGTTTGTGGAACTGGAGTTAGAATAGCATGTTTTATTTTCCAGTCCTAAAAATATTGTTAATAATTTTTAGCTTTGCGGATCCCTTTCATCTGGGATATAGGGATTTGTGGCTACTATCTTCCCAGAGCGTCTTGGAATTACCTACAAAAATCTCCATGTAGCTTAGAGCAGAATATGATTTAGCAACCCCACATTGAATGTTAGTCTCTAGCTGAAAGACAGCTATCTCTAGCTGCTCACCCCTAACAGCCTGCGTGATCTTGGATTGTCAAATTTACACTAGATGTGATTTGTTGTAACTTTAATCCTTGTGTTCACTTTGAAAACTTGGTTAGCAGTGCTGAGCACTAGAATTCATTGTAGTTGTCTTTTGAACTCCATTTTTGTGGGTCCTTTGAGAAAAGTATGCATTTTTCTATTGTTCCCTATGGGCAAAATTAACCTTCATCCTTGCTTTTGATGTGGCTATTTTTTTTAGCATTTTTAAAGATTAACATTTTTGTCTTTTCTGACTTTGGTTAAACCCTCTAGCATATGTTTTCTCAAGGGATTCAGCCTTACCAAGTCTCCTTATTGAGAGAGTGCAAAAGCACAACTATTAAACCATGTCACCTCTGGGCCTGGTGAACAAGCATCCTATTCTCTACCGGTATAATGGAAGGAGTGAAGAGGCACCAATCTGACATTTTATGGCTTTCAGTGATTCACCAGGAATCGAAAACTGTCCTATTTTATGGTCGATCAATGTGGTAACAAACCGTGTAATTTCACTCTGTGCCACAGTGCGCGCTCGCACACTGCTCGACTGCAGCCAGTTACTTATTTTATCTTGGTGCTGTAATATTAATGCAACCAACAAAATTAATATGATGCAATAAAATCAATATGATTCGGCCTTGACAACTACTTTATGCTATATCTCATTGCTACTGATATCTGATGTTTAATGCCGACATAATTGGGATATTTTGCCTTTTGCCCTTGAATCTGCTTACTGAACTTTAAATTTTGATTTTAGTTGAACATAGATTACACATTCCATTGCTCTAAATTCTATTTTAATATCCTTTTTTCCTTCAAATACTTATTGCTAAAAGTCATCCACTTGGTTAATGGCGTAAACCAAAAGTTATTTGCTTTGACTGAAGAATTGCTTGTGGAAAATACGTTTCACTTCACTGTCTTAATCATACTATTTTCAATGCAGGCATGGTATGTTTCTGGCATTTGCTGCATCCTACTGGCTTTCAGTCGTTTTTACAAGCTCAGCTGCAATCTAAGCTATTGCTACACACTGAAGCATATTCCCGTGAACGGAAAGTGAATTAGATGAAAGTAACATAAAAAGAACCAGGAATGTATGGGGTGGAGGTAAGGGGAAAGACCACCAATCCACTCACACAGTCACTCCACTCTACTTTATCCAATCCAGTAAATTCATGTGTCCATCTAAGCACCCACAACCCTATCTCCAGCAACCATCAGCTGTGCCTGCATCCACCTGTATACCTAGACCTATGCGTCCATTTATAATTAAAGATAAACTCATGTATTTATCTATCCACCCAACCCATACACGTATCTGCCTTGGCATCTGTGCAAGCACCATACATGCATTCATATTTCCACTCATCCACCCATCTTTCAAATACATGTATTCATTCATCAATCCTCCTACACTTGTGCATTCAGTTATCAAATCACTTACGATGCTACAGCCATAAATACATCCATAATTCCTTCTATGCACTCACCCTACATCTATTATAATCCATAACCATATATCAATTGTCAATGAATCATTCTACACCACACTCCTGCATCTATCCTTTCAAATACTCACACCCATACCCACATTGATCAATCCACTAATGTTTAAATCTACATGTTGTCTCTGAAGGACAAAGCCCTCTAAGGATGGTCTGTTTGCACACCTATAACAATATCTGTATTGTCTGTGTATACATCGGCACCTATATGTGTGTTTTCTTTACGTTCATGAGTACCTCTGCATTTCCATTGCTCTGTGCATGCATTTCTGCATGTGCATGTACGCCTTTATTCTTGATGGCATAATTGCTTGTGCACCTGAAGGCATCTAGGCGTATGTGCATAGAAACCTATATATGTGTGTGATCTGTATGTGGCTTGATGCTACCACATATGCTCCTCAGTGTTTGCATCTGTGCAGGCAAACGTGCTGAGTGCCTGTATGTATGTGTTTGTTTCTGCATGTACTTCCACCATAAAAAATATACCTGTTATCTTTGACAAGGCATTGTTTAAGCAATCCAAATGAAACCTGCTCCAGAAAGAACATATGTGGCTTCCTCAGTGGGCCTGGTTAACTGGCTTCCAAGATATCTGCATGTAGGCACCCCCTAGAAGTTTGTAGGCAGACATGAAGCAGCCTTGTCAACAGCCAACCTGCGGTTTTACCATTGTAATGTTAAGTGTATTTGCGCACTCTCACCCGCAACGGCATCCTTGTGTTGAGGAGGTGTGCGTGCCTAGGGCCATTGAGCAGGTGTGTGCTTAGCCCAGCCTCTGGTAGGTTGGTTAATTGAAAGCCAGGTCTTCAGCTTCTTGCAGAGTTCAAGACCAGCGGGCAATGATGTGGAGTTAGAGGTCGATCCGCGACATGCTACACCATTCATGATCCATTTTTGTGATAGGTTCTCCTTTGTCAGTGGCTTTTGCAAGTACAGACTTTGCACTCTAAGTAACAAAAGATATACCCATGAGGTCCGCTGCAGAAAAGAAGCACTAAACCCCAGTTCAGTAACAAGCGCGTGCACCGACTGGCTGCCGCAAGAAGTGTGTAGCTGCATGCACTTTATTGCCAGGCCTTTAAACAATGTGTAAGTGATGACAAATATAGAGACAACTGTCTTCACATGACATAATGGTAGTTGAAGAATGGCTGAACGTTGTTTGGCTTCACATTCTTGGACTAATTTTCAACATCCTTTTGTAGATGTATCATCTCCCGCTAAACTGGGAACGAGCGTCCTTAGAGACTTATTTGGCATATTTTACATAAACGATCTGTTTTAGATTTAGAATATTTACATAACTTCACAACCAAGCATTACCATGGGAACATATTTGCTGTGTCATTTAATTTTCCAGGCGGAGCTGATGTGCTGCAGGTTGCACTGTGGGAGTTTACCTGGCCGAGAAAACCTTCTTTTGCAACTGTATTTTTTTAGATTACAAAATATTTTCTTTCAGTGTATGTTGCTATATTTAAGTAGAATGGTATTACAAGAACACTATGGGGCATATTTACAAGAAAGTGGCGCACCACTTTTCTTGCGGCCCCCCTACCAGCACCTAAACACCATGATTGTGTTGCATTTGCAATATGGCACACCATGGTGGTCGTTAGCACAATAGCATAAAAATGTTGATGCTAGTGCAGCAAAGCACAGGGAGGCCCATTGAGCACAATGGGTGTGTCATTTTAACGTCTGCTCTGAGCAGGCGTTAAAAATCATGGAAAAAATGTAGCAGTGAAATCGTGTAAATTTCATTGCGACATTTTTTTGGGCCTCCCAGCTCCAGAATGCCCTCCTTGCATGCATTTTGCCTGGCACAGGCATAATGTGGCGCAAGGGGTTACAGCGTGACGCAATGCAAACATTACACCACTTTTTAAACATGGTGCGTCGAAAATGTCTACCTAACACCGCATTAGCAGAAAGAAATGACGCTAATGTGGCGTAAGGATGCGCAGGCGGCTTGCAAATATGCCCCTATGATTTTAGTATATGCGATTTGTCTGCAAATGAGTACTTAGTAATTATATCAGCTACTAGCATCCAAAGCACTCCTACCTATGTGCATTAAGTATTTTGTCTGCAAATGCTTAAATTATATTTATTTAGTTATTTGTGTATCTATTTTATTACAGGTGTCTGATGGGTCTTACGAATGAGGCCCAACATGGCAAAACGCACCTGGAGTTTTTTGTCTTTCCATGCAGTGGGCTGTGTGGCCTAGCAGTTCAGGTTGGACTGACCGTTTTGGGGCGAGATAAAGACCGATTTGAATGTGGTTGGTCCCTGTAGATAATGGAAAGGACATGATACAAAATGATGAAATGGAATAGAATGTGCCAGACATAATATCAATATTTCTATAATTTCACATGTGCAGTGTAGATGTTCTTTTTGCCATGTGAATGACTTCATTAATTGGCTTTATTCAAGGCAATCTAGCATTGGTGGCGAAAACTCTTGTGTATTTTTGTTTTTGTGCTGTGCACATAACAAAGGCATGTTTTATTGTGTGTTTGCTTTGGAGACGAGCCTTCTCTATACCCTAGACGTTCTTGTTTGGGATGTTGAACTGTTCACAAGATCAGTGTTGTCTCCTTGGTTTGGCTCATTTCGCCACAATTCTGTACAAATTAAGATCATTTTTCGTAGGAAACAATGTCATTCTTTGTATTTTAAGCCCAGCTGAACCACAGTGAGGCATGATATTTACTGAGGCATCCATTACATTTCATGAGGATTAAGGATATTTGAAGTTGGTGGTACTTTTGTCTATAATTAGTAATATAATCCCCTTTCTCCTACGTATACGTTGATCAACTTGAGGTACTCTTGAAGGCAACAGAAAATGAAGACACCAAATAAAATAATTCCCATTTCTACTGCAGAACATATTTTTTGCACAATTTTATGTTAGGATTGAAAGACAGTATGTGGCAGCGATAAGCAATAAAACACTTTTTACAAACTTTCTAAGCTATGTTCACCGTCTCTTCAGTTGTGTCACTGCAACAACCTATGATATTCTAACAGATAAAAGAAGCCTTGGACTCAAAATAAAAAAACAAGCATTGCAATGCAATGGGTCTTGCATGTGCTCGAGTCAGAACAATATGGGCCTCATTATGACCCTGGCGGGCGGTGGAGGCCGCCCGCCAGGATCGCGCCCTCCAAATTACCGCGCCGCGGTCAAAAGACCGCGGCGGGTATTACGAGTTTTCCCCTGGGCTGGCGGGCGGTTCCAGTTAAACCGCCCGCCAGCCCAGGGGAAAACGACCTTCCCACGAGGATGCCGGCTCGTAATCGAGCCGGCGGAGTGGGAAGGTGCGACGGGTGCTACTGCACCCGTCGCGTATTTCACTGTCTGCAAGGCAGACAGTGAAATACATTTTGGGGCCCTCTTACGGGGGCCCCTGCCGTGCCCATGCCATTGGCATGGGCACGGCAGGGGCCCCCAGGGGCCCCGCGACCCCCCCTACCGCCATCCTGTTCATGGCGGCTTTCCCGCCATGAACTGGATGGCGGTAGGGGGGGTCAGAATCCTCATGGCTGCGGAGCGCGCTCCGCAGCCATGGAGGATTCCAATGAGCAGCGGAAAGTCAGCGGGAGACCGCTGACTTTCCGCTTCTGACCGCGGCTGAACCGCCGCGGTCAGAATGCTCATTGGAGCACCGCCAGCCTGTCGGCGGTGCTCCCGTGGTCGGTGGCCCTGGCGGCCACCGGCCGCCAGGGTCAGAATGACCCTCTATGTGTTGTAAACTTCTAAACGGCCTTTTCTTGCCACATAAACTGAAAAGTGAAACAGTTTCACATAAGCGAGCCAACAGCTGCCATGAGCGTGAAGGAGACACACAAAAGGAAACAGAAGTTCGCTTGGAGTCAAACATATCGGCAAAAGTGCAATTTTCCATGTAACCAGCAAAAGTGCAATTATCCGTGTAACCAGCAAAAGTGCAATTATCCATGTAACAGGGTCGACGTCATGCAAAGCACTTGACTACTGCCCAGAGAGATCACGGTTTGTTGGAAATGAAAATAAAAAGTAGTCCAGAAGCCATGAGGAAAACAGGGAGCCTCGTATCTTTTCAGTAGTTTACCACGCTCTCAAGGAGGGCTAAACACCGGAAAAAGCATGACGTATGCATGCCTTTCATTAATGAAATCAAGTGAATTTTAAAAGGGAAGCCCACGAACCAACCAAACTGAGGAACATGACATGGGTGTGGTTAAAAGCCCAAAGAGAGATTACAACTGAAGCCAGTGCGCTTGCGTGCTCGACCCTAAAAACAGGGTTGCTGATAAGCATGAGTCAAGACTGAAGCTAGGTGGAGGCCTTGCATACATTTTGATCACATTCACATTAATCAATTCATTTATGCATTCCTGGATACTCATTTTTTACCTACAGAAATAGTGCAATTTTCCTTTGAAATTTCTTGAAATTCTCTACAATATTAATGAAAACACACTTTTAAATTGACATGTGTTTTACTGGTATCTCTTATGTTATTTTTATGCTGCTCTGCACATAATGCATACATATCTCACAAGATACCTTTGGAAGCTGTTTTGAGAAAGACATAGGGCCTGATTCTAACTTTGGAGGACGGTGTTAAACCGTCCCAAAAGTGGCGGATATACCACCTACCGTATTACGAGTCCATTCTATCCTATGGAACTCGTAATACGGTAGGTGGTATATCCGCCACTTTTGGGACGGTTTAACACCGTCCTCCAAAGTTAGAATCAGGCCCATATTCTTGGCAAGACAATTTTGGGTGAGGAAGTCTCCCGTAGGCAAAATTACACAAATCTCCCATAGGCAATATTACAGAATATTAGATAATGCAACATTTCTAATAATTGCATGAATTTCACCTAAGCTATCTATGTCAAACATACGTTCTTTTTCCCAAACATCCTGGGGATCCTAAGGGTACCCAGTGTTTGTGGATTACCAACAAAAAGTAACGGAGCACTCCATGAACAATGTCACATATTGGAACAGTATTCTTTTAAATTTTAAAGTACATTTAATTATGTATAATTATTGGATCAGAAAAACACAATCTAGTGGACTAAAAGGAAAGCATCATATTGCATGGAATCCAATTGTACATTTGATATGCTTCGTCAAGTGAACAACAATTTGTAATGTTGATGTATATGAAGGTTGTAGTAATATTTAAGACATATTCCTGGGTGAGTTGAAGAATCAGTGTGAGAAAACAGGGCTGATTGCAGAGGCCCCCTAACTTTTTGCCCCCATTTTCCACTTTTTGCTGGTGTTTTCCTGACTCTGATGGTGCCCTGGGTACTGCTAACCAGTCACAGGGCCTGTGCTCTGTATAAAATGGATATGCAAATTAGGCTAATTATAATTGGCTAAGTTAACCTACCTATAAGTCCCTAGTATATGGTAGGGCATGTAGGTTTAGGGACCACAGCATAGGTGGTGCACACATTGGTGCACTGCTGAGGTGCCCAGTGTCATTTTAAAGGCAGGCCTGCCTTGCTGGCTGCTTTTAAATTAAAGTTATATGCAAATTCGACTTTGGAATTAAAAGTAGTTCCAAAGTCTTAAACTACCTTATTTTTACATATAAGTCACCCCCAAGGTGTGCCCTATGTGCCCCTAGGGCTGGGTGCCATGTAACTATAAGCAGGGACTTTATAAAAATAGATTTATAAGCCCTGGTGAGGTAAAAACAGCCAAATTTGTTTTTCCCTCATTGAAGTAAATGGCCTTCATAGGCTAGAATGGGGAGACTTTATTTTAAATTTTAAAGTCTCCTTAAATGTTGCATACCAAGAATTTGGTATCAAATTAATTGTTGTAATAAATCCCACAACTTCCAGTTGTTGGATTTAATATAACTTGTTCAGGTAAAAAGTTTTAGACTTTACCTAAAAAGTTGCCAATTTCAGCCCTGCATTGTTTTTGCTGCTGTGCTCTGATTGGCCAGCCTGCAGCAGCTTAGCCAAGCTGCCTTGATGAGGTGTGAAGTGGCCTGGCTTCACACAAAGGAATGTGCCTGTGGGAGAGAATCTCCCCTCAGCAGATGGTGAGGCAGGAAGGGGGAGGGCTGCCAAACTGGTCTTCAAAGACAGAGAAGGACATTTGGAGCAACCAGCAACACCCCCACATCCTGCAACCCTAGGCAACTAGGTGCCCCCTTGATTAGATTAGGAGAGGGCAGGAGAGGGGTGTGTTTATGATTTTTAGCCACACCAGTGGGTGGGCTCAGCCAGATGTAACCTCCAAAAATCAGATTCAGCCATGATGGATTTTTAGAGAATGTTGCCTCCTGGGATTGATTTTTGCCACACTTCCCAAGAAGTGGTCATCACAGGGGGAAGGACCCTGCACCTGATTGGAGAACCAGGACCCCCCTGCTTTTCACCCAGGAGCAAGGATAAAACTGGCAGACCTGCACCCACACCTCAGTTCCCTACCACATCCAACAAGGAAGAACAACAGAAGAAGAAGGACTGCCCTGCTGGACCCCTGGCCTGCACCTGGAACCTGCACTCAGAAGGACTGCACCAGCTGCACACTTGGGCTTCACCACAAGAAGGACTTTGCCTGGCTTCAACTGGTTCAAGGAGGGACTCCCTGTTTGCTACAGGTGAAAAATTGCTAACCAGAGTCCCCTGCACCAACTCCTGAAGAAAGCGACCAGCTGACCACTGTCCAGTGGCCAAAAAGGAGTTTGCGCCAGGTGCATTCTGGGAGTTGTAGTCCGCACCCCCCAAGGACCATCTCAGAACTTCTAGACCCTTGGGGTGAGCTGTGCACCCCAAAAAAACCTTAAAAGGACATCTGGGTGAAGCCCCAGAAGTTTGGAGAAGATTTGAGAATTTTTGTAAAAAAGCTCCATAGAGGGACCGACCCGCCGCGGCAACTCTAGCCGGCTTGCCTCAACCGTGACCCGGCCTGATTTTCTGGTTCGTCCCGGTAAAGAAAAATCTCCGAAAAAGAGACTAAGTCCGAAGGTAAAAAGTTGACCGGGACCTCCCAGCCATCGTATCCGAGAAGGGCTCCATGGACGTCGGATCAAGATCCAGGTTTACCCCGGTCGAAGGATTTTCACCTCGAAAAAACGACTAAGTCCGAAGGTAAAAATCTCCACTGAGGATTCCAGCATCGCGTATCCGGAGAAGGGCTCCAGGAGGTCGGATAGGACTGGCAGGTTCGTCCCGCTGAAGAAAATCTTCAAAAAAAAGACTAAGGCCCTCATTCTGACCTTGGCGGGCGGCGGAGGCCGCCCGCCAAAGTCCCGCCGTCAGGTTACCGTTCCGCGGTCGAAAGACCGCGGCGGTAATTCTGACTTTCCCGCTGGGCTGGCGGGCGGTCGCCTTCAGACCGCCAGCCAGCCCAGCGGGAAAGAGGCTTCCACGATGAAGCCGGCTCGGAATCGAGCCGGCGGAGTGGAAGCTGTGCGACGGGTGCAGTTGCACCCGTCGCGTATTTCACTGTCTGCGCAGCAGACAGTGAAATACATGTAGGGGCCCTCTTACGGGGGCCCCTGCAATGCCCATGCCAGTGGCATGGGCACTGCAGGGGCCCCCAGGGGCCCCGCGACCCCCCCTACCGCCATCCGGATCCCGGCGGTCCGACCGCCGGGATCTGGATGGCGGTAGGGGGGGTCGGAATCCCCGCGGCGGTGCAGCAAGCTGCGCCGCCGCGGAGGATTCAATGGGGCGGCGGTACACTGGTGGGACCCCGCCAGTGGTGCCGGTCCGACCGCGGCTTTACCGCCGCGGTCGGAATCCCCATTGGAGCACCGCCGGCCTGTCGGCGGTGCTCCCGCGGTCCTCCGCCCTGGCGGTCAAAGACCGCCAGGGTCAGAATGACCACCTAAGTGTGAAGGTAAACTTTTAACCGAGGCCTCCCGCGACCTGTAGCCGAGCAGGGCTCCATCGCGGTCGGCCTGAAAGTTTGACTTTGCCCCGGTCGAGGTGCAACCAGATGACCCGATTGGCGCTTTTTGTTTCTAAGCGCTAGAAAAATAATAATTCTTTAAAAATTCATATCTCCGGTTCCCTTTATCCGATTTTATTTGTTTTTGTGTCATTTTAAAGATAAAAATATAAACTATTTTTATAAATTGGTTTTGGATTTTTAAACTGTTTCCTGTGTTTTATTTAATTACTGTTTTGTGATATTTGAATGCTTTACACACTGGTGGTCATTCTGACCCTGGCGGTCAAAGACCGCCAGGGCGGAGGACCGCGGGAGCACCGCCGACAGGCCGGCGGTGCTCCAATGGGGATTCCGACCGCGGCGGTAAAGCCGCGGTCGGACCGGCACCACTGGCGGGCTCCCGCCAGTGTACCGCCGCCCCATTGAATCCTCCACGGCGGCGCAGCTTGCTGCACCGCCGCGGGGATTCTGACCCCCCCTACCGCCATCCAGATCCCGGCGGTCCGACCGCCGGGATCCGGATGGCGGTAGGGGGGGTCGCGGGGCCCCTGGGGGCCCCTGCAGTGCCCATGCCACTGGCATGGGCATTGCAGGGGCCCCCGTAAGAGGGCCCCTACATGTATTTCACTGTCTGCTGCGCAGACAGTGAAATACGCGACGGGTGCAACTGCACCCGTCGCACAGCTTCCACTCCGCCGGCTCGATTCCGAGCCGGCTTCATCGTGGAAGCCTCTTTCCCGCTGGGCTGGCGGGCGGTCTGAAGGCGACCGCCCGCCAGCCCAGCGGGAAAGTCAGAATTACCGCCGCGGTCTTTCGACCGCGGAACGGTAACCTGACGGCGGGACTTTGGCGGGCGGCCTCCGCCGCCCGCCAAGGTCAGAATGAGGGCCACTGTCTCCTAAGTTAAGCCTTGACGCTCGTTGCCAAGCTACCAAGGGTTGAGCTGGGGTTAATTTACTGAGACCTAACTGGACCTAAGTGGAGGTTAGTGGCTTGTTGCTAGGTGTAGGTACCTACCTGCCCTTACCAATAACCCATTTTCCAACAATCAGCCTTACATGTGTTTCGTCCCAAGAATGAGACTTCTTCAGGGCTGATAATGGAAAAGCAGAAGATAAGTTTTTAAAACACAGGTGTTCATGAATTAAAATAATTATTTAGTCATTAATTCTGTGTGTTTACATGTAACATGATCAACTGATCACCATATTAAAAATAACAAAATTAGAACTTATAATTAAAGAAATGTATAACCTTTAGATGCAAGAATCACCTTTAGTGAGCTTTGAAGAACTTAGGAATCATAGGCCCTTAAGTGAGAGCGTATACATCACAGTGAAAAGTGTTATAAGTTATGAGTGAGGATAAGAGACAAAACATGCTAACTTGCTAAGAAAAATACCAAGAGCAAAAGTAGTCATATTATGTAGTGACTTAAAAGTCATGCACCCGATTGGAAGAAGTAATTTAAGAATAGAGAAATGTTTAGGAGTTGTTGTGAAAACAGAATTTTTTTAAAAAAAAAATGTAAAAAAGTAAAGAACTTGGACCTTACCAAAAGCCAATACACAATGTGTATCTCAGGAACTGAACGAGATATGCATCCTGAAACTCTATATACAGGCATGTGGACAAAAGCGAAATCAGATCAGAATAATTATGTATTAATGAAGCAACATCTCGTATTAAGCTTCAATACTTAAAACTGAATATTAAAAGGAGCTGACCTTTCACAAAAAGCCCCCCAAAAATATGGGTCACAATCGCTTCTGTAAGGGAGGTTTGATAAAGTCTTTTTGTAGACCGGGACTGCCCGTTCTATTCCATTTAGGTTGTTTTCACTATGTGAAATATCAGTCAAAAGCCTTGATTAAGTGGGTTAAATTGACAGTCTTGGTAAGGTTCCTGAAGCATGTTACTGTAAAGACGCATAAAAAGGAACATGAATTATGCTCTCTACCAAAAAATGTGGACCGAAGAAAATAAACATATTGTAGGCAAAAGCGTATAACGAAGAGTTAAAGTAAACTCAATTGAATGATAGTCAGTCACATAATGGTGGGTGTGTAATTGAGTTGCTTAAGGAGATTTAATATTAAGGTAGTTTGCGTAATTTCTCTTAAACTAAGTAAACAAATCACTTGTCGTGTGTAAGGGCTACCGGGTAAATTTAAATTATCTGTACAAGTAAGGACGCGACGGTGAAGAAAAAATTTCTTGATCTCACTCGACTTCAAATAAAGCTGACACCAAATATTAAAGTGAGTTGTTTTAAAAAGTCGAGTGTCTCCACTTTAGAAGGAAAACCAGTGTATAAAGATATAAAAATAAATCAAAAGAACTTATGTGAAGAGCCGTCATGTTCCTTGGCTGGTGTACGGTGCCCGATTATTATCAGAATCAATCAATGGGAGCGTGCATTGTTGGGGAGTAAAAAAGGACCTGGTTCCGCAAATGGCAACCTTACACGAATGTGTATATAGCTTCATCTGTCTTAAGTAAAGAAAAAAACTTTTGAGTGCCTAGGAATGACGTACAGGCGTCGTACGTCACAATGGTCCCTAACACAAACCGGAAATGAGATCTGAAATGATACGAGTATTCTTATGTGTATGATAAACGCTCTCAATGAAACATGAGGTAAACAGTTCCATTCAGTTAATGCGTCTGTCCACGGAAACATGTAAAGAAATCTAGGTTACTTCAACTGACTATACGCTAAAAAATTGTAGTAATGTAACAAAGATAAAAAATGGTTAAAAAATAGACCAATATGAGAGACCAATAAATATATGAGACTGAGACAGAGAAAGAGAGTTTTGAAACAACCAAAGGGAAATAAAACAAAGTAAAAGTTAGAGAAGAATTGGAAATGGAGAATATGTGAACGCCAAAAGCGTGTAAGTAGAAAAAAGAGTTAATGCATAAGGATGCAGTATGGAAAAACATTATATCATAGAATGACCAGTATAATATACAGCATGCGCAGGTAAAAAACAATCAACATGTTCTCAAGATTAGCATGACGTCAATGATTGTCATAACATAATTTACACAACTGATGCATAAGTATTAATGTGCATATAGATAACAATTGACAATTGATTAATCAGAAGGATTTAAATTACTGTTATGTGAAAACTTAATTTACAGAAAGTTTTGCAATTCACTATCCTGATTGATACCTTGGTCCAGAGTCCATAATTTTATAATCCACCAGCTTCATTTTTCCTCGAATCTGTTGCATGGTTCCCTCCTCTTTGGTGGGACCTGACATGATTTATTTCCAAAAAGTGATATTGGGCAGCTCAGATCTTGTGTGTTTTTATTCATGTGTCTAACCAAGGGAGAGGTTATGTGATTGTTCTGTAGTGATCTCGTATGTTCCTGAATACGTTCGAGTGCCCTAGCAGTGCTGCCAACATAGATTGCTATATATCCATAAGAGAACATACACCACAAATTTTGTGTTGCAATTTATGAAGGAATTGATCAAGTAGGATTTGCTTTGGTTGAAACTAAAGGTTTGGTGCATCGCTAAATTACACATGTTGCACATTCCACATTTGAAAAATCCCTTGGCTAGAGCTGGCAACCATTGTTTTTTTTGCAGTGGTTTCATGTAAAGTAGGCAAAAAGCTGTTGCATGTCAAATCCCTAATGGTTCGGCCCCTCTTGTGTATCATTTTGGGTTTGTTCGAAATAATCTGTGCCAATGTGGTATCAGTGGTAAGTGTGTGCCAATGTTTGCATAGTATTTTATAGATAGTATTGCTATCCCTGCTATATGGTGAGCAGAACAAAATGTTAGTTTTCTCTCTTAGTTGTTTTTTTTTCCTTGCGTTTTACCAGAAGAGATGAGCATGTAACTTTATCTATCTTGGTTCTAACTTGATGCATGATTTTGTTCAAATAACCTCTTTGTCTGAATCTTTGAGAAAGGTAGTCCAGTTCCAGATCACAAACTTTTCGATCACTACAATTTCTTTTGGTCCTTATCATTTCCCCAAAGGATATTGAGGATATCTGACATGCCGGATGAACACTGCTAACCTGTAATAAAGAATTGTATGCTGTGCGTTTGCGATACAGTCTAGTTTGTACTGTATTATTGTGGCTGGAAATTTCAATATCCAAAAAGTGGATGGAATTTCTATCAAATTTCATTGTCCTGTTGATATTACACTCATTGTTGTTCAAATATTTATGACAATCTAACAACAATGATTGAGTTCCTGACAAATGAGTAGTATATCGTCGATGTACCTGCACCAGAAGTATATCTGTTCAGTCAAGTGTGGGGGGCCCTTGGACCAAAGGTGTACTAGTTCAAAGTGGGCCAAATACAGATTGACATATGAAGGAGAAAAGCGCAAGCCCATAGATACTCCTTGGGCTCAATCAATCAATCAATGAAAGAAATTTGTAGAGCGCGCTACTCAGCCGTGAGGGTCTCAAGGCGCTGCAGGGGGGGAAGAAGGGGGGGCGGGCCAGGGAAGGCCACTGGTCGAACAGCCAAGTCGTGAGGTTCCTTCTGAAGACTAGAAGGTCTTTGGTTTTGCGAAGGTCAGTGGTGAGGGAGTTCCAGGTTTTGGGGGCGAGGAAGACCTGCCTCCTGTGGTGGTGTGCAGGATGCGGGGGACTGTGGCTAGGGGGAGGTCGGCTGATCGGAGGTTGCGTGTGGGAGTGTGGAAGTTTACTCTTTCATTGAGGTAGGTTGGGCCGATGTTGTGGAGGGATTTGTGTGCGTGGATGAGGATCTTGAATGTGATTCTCTTGTCTATGGGGAGCCAGTGTAGGGATTTGATGTGTGGTGAGATTCGTTCGTGTCGGGGGAGGCCAAGGACGAGGCGCACAGCTGTGTTCTGGATTCTTTGGAGTTTGCGTTTGAGTTTGAGTGTGGTGCCGGCGTAGAGGGCGTTGCCGTAGTCCAGTCTGCTGTTGATGAGTGCGTGGGTGACAGTCTTTCTGGTCTCTGAGGGGATCCATTTGAAGGATTTTTTTAGGGTGTGGAGTGTGTGGAAGCAGGAGGAGGTTAGAGCATTGCTTTGCTGTGTCATGGAGAGGGAGGGGTCGAGGATGATGTCGAGGTTGCGTGCTTGGGTTGCGGGGTGGGTGCGGGGCCTAGGGCGGTGGGCCACCAGGAGGCGTCCTATGTGGTTTTGTTGGGGCCGAAGATGATGACTTCGGTTTTGTTTGAGTTGAGTTTGAGATGGTTAGTGGTCATCCAGTTGGCGGTGTCTAGGAGAGCGGCATGTAGGTTGGTTTTGGCGGTGGTGGGGTTGCGGGTGAGGGAGAGGATGAGTTGGGTGTCATCTGCATATGAGAGGATGGTGATTCCGTGTGCTAGGGGGATCATGTAGATGTTGAAGAGTGTGGGGCTGAGAGAGGACCCTTGGGGGACTCCACAGGTGATCTTGGTAGTGTTGGAGGGGAAGGGCGGGAGGCGGACTTTCTGGGTTCGGTCTGTGAGGAAGGAGGAGAGCCAGTCTAGGGCTTTGTGGCGGATTCCTATGTTGTGGAGGCGTATGCGGAGTGTGTGGTGGCAGACGGTGTCAAAAGCTGCGGAGAGGTCTAGGAGGATGAGTGCGACGGTCTCGCCTTTGTCGACTTTGGTCCTGATGTCGTCAGTGCATGCGATGAGGGCAGTTTCTGTGCTGTGGTTCTTGCGGAACCCAGATTGTGAGGGGTCAAGGGTGTTGGTTTCTTCGAGGAAGTGGGATAGGCGAGTGTTGACTAATTTCTCTGCAACCTTGGCGGGGAACGGGAGGAGGGAGATGGGGCGGTAGTTGGAGAGGATTGGCTTGTTTTTTTTTTAGGACCACTGTGCTTCATGGATAAAATCATACTTTAAAAGAATACTGTTCTAATTTGTGACATTGTTCATGGAGTGCTCTGTTACTTTTTGTTGATATTAGTAATCTAAACAGTTTTTCTGGATAGATGTTAAACATTAGGGCAACAGGTGTGTTGTAACATAAGAGCACCTACAAACTTAATAGGAGGCTTTTTCGAGAATAACGGGATGTGCATTATCTGTTACCATTGTTGTCTTCCTTTTGAATCTATCTATTAGTGTTTGTGGATTACCCTGGTGTGTTTTCTTACCCAGAATCCTTTGCAAACCTCAAATTTAGCTAAAAAGTCACACTTTCCTGACATTTCTGTGCAGAAAAGGTCTGGGATGAGCACACCGGCACAAATTTCCTACCACCCTCCATTCCCCTTGGTATCCCAATAAAAATTATACCAACTTGTGTGGGTGCCCAAACTAGTCAGCCTAAAACATGTAAAATGAAAAATTGAGCGGGAACCAAAGTGGGTCCAAAAGGGCAAGCTCCCCGTTTTTGGACAATCTCTGTCATAGGCTCTTGACCCACCCTTGGCACATCACTTGTGTGGGTGGGCCAAGCGCCTGCAACAGGCAAGGCCAAAATCGTGTAGATTGCCCCTTTGGACCCCCTTTGGTTACCCCCTCAGATTTTCATTTTAAACGTTTTTAGGTTGACTCTGCTTTAGGCACTCACACAAGTGAGGTATCATTTTTATCGGGAGACTGAGGGGAATTCTGGGTGTTAGGAAATGTGTCCTCACACAGTGATCCCAGTACATGCAGACCGTCAGCCAAACTCCAGTTCACACACACAGAAATGTCCTGGCATCTAGGGGTTTTCCGAGCTTAAATATTGCTGATCTACCCACAAGGGGGGGAGGGGAGGGAGAAACAGCCAAAATGTTCACCTAACAAAAAGGGAGCAACCCTTGCCTATGGGGCCATTCCGTGACATGTCCATAAACATATCCCTGGTGCCTAGTGGGCTTTCTGCCCCCTAAGAGAGATTGGGGCATTACATGCCCATTTAGGGCAGGCACCCCTAGATGTATATAAAAAATAAATCCCTGGCTTCTAGTGGGATTTCTGTCCCCCATGGGGGAGGTCAGATTGGGGGCTACTCCCCTCACATGCACCCCAGGGGAGGCAGAAAGACTGTAAATGCACACAACCCAAAAAAATGCCCTTTCCAAGGGGCTGCTTACTACTCTCTGGTGCCTAGGGGGTGAATCCCGGCTGGGGATCACCCTCCCTGGGTGATACTCAAGGAGGGATCCACTAGGAAAGAATACCATTGGAAAAGGGAGACTGTCTCTTTTCCAATTATACCTCTCTCATCTGCCTCAATGCTCAGAGGGCTGGGATAGCCCCCTCAGCACTGAGACAGTGAAAGTGAAATTAGCTGATCAGCTCATTTCACTTTCAGTTTCAGTAAAATCATCATTTTACTGAAACAAAAGAAACAGCCTTGGGAGAAGGGAAGCTTTCCCCCTTCTCCCAAGGCTTTTTCTCTCTAAATTAAATTTTTCTGGTGCCTTCAGTGCTATGTGGTCGGACGACTGGGACATGCTCCCAGCCATCCAACGCATGTCTAGGGTTAAGGCAAGGAAACAATAACACTTGCACCTGAAACATAAATGTAACTCAGTGACAGCTGATTCTGCAACAGTCCCTTCATGCAAATTTGACAATAACTCCAGAATGTTAGCATTAACACATTAGAAGTGAGTGGAAAAGTAATATGTGCTGGTGAATAAACAAAAACTGATGTCTGATTGAGAGATTGGCCCCCTGCGCCCCGTCTCCACCAGCCGTATCATGGCAGTGCTACTGCCATGAAACCGCTGGTGGAAAAGAGAGTCGTAATTCCCAGGGCAGCGCTGCTTGCAGTGCTGCCCTGGCAGATTAGGACCACCAACACCACCACCACATTAAGTTAAATCGTAATCTGGCGGTGCTGGTGGTCCCACCTCAGCGCTGCCACCACATTCGTAATGTGGCAGTCATACCGCTGCATTAGCAGCTGTCTGACCACCACCATGACCCTGGTGGTCCAATGATCGCCAGGGTCATAATGAGGCCCTTAGTAAGCCCTACCCAGTGTCCAAACTTTGTAAACATAGAATAAAAACTATCTAATTATCTGAATTTAATTGAGCTGTCCAACCCACAAGCACAATTTTGTAAAGAGAGATCTTTGTGCACATTTCTTACCTGCGATGAAGGGGTGCAAGAATGGCCCAACTTATGAATGGTAGGGAATGATAGTTGGCAATAGGACTACGTTACGATGTGTAGGAAATGTTTAATGGCAAAGGTGATGATCTGAGACCCAGAAGTCTTTGGGTGGCATTTTCCATCCTAAAACACCGCTCTCTCCACTGAGAGCTTCAGATTATACACACACTCCAAGGATGAGTAGGCAAGGCAGATCACTTTCCTACTCCACTTCTTGTTCATGTGCACACTCGTCAGATTCAAGATCCTCATGTGCATCCACATCAACTCTGGATTCACCTTCAAACATTTCGCCCAGTAGATGACATCACCACATTTCATGATGTTTGGCATGTGGAATATCTAAATAAAACATCTAGAGATGAGGTTGAAGACCACCATGAATCGCAAGGAGTTATTTCAACTGCTTTAATTCTTTGAAAGTGAATATATATTGCCCCAGATTTCTGCACACTCTGCCAAATGATGTGTAAGGAAAAGCTTCATACCCTCATTTTTTGTACAGAAGCTAAAGAAAATATACAATGTGCCAACATGTCATTCTTCAAAAACCCACACAATTCATTAGTGGAACAGCTGGGAGAGAAGGAGTTGGGTAAACCAACACTGCATGGGATACTGGCCTTGCACCTTCATCAAGGTACCACCTAAATTAAATATCTGCTTACCTTTTTGCACTGCACTGAAGTTTCCCTTTTCCTATGATTACATATACTTGCTCAAGGATAGCTTTGGTTACTTCATCTGTTCTAAAAGTGATTGAGGGCCATTTTAACAAGATTACTCTGGTTTTAGCTACAGCACTTAGCAATCAAATTAAAAGCTACCAATTCCAAATAGAAGAACCTCAGAGTCTGAAACACTGGAGCAAAATGCACTATCTGCTAATCTCATAAATATTCTGCAGTCAGAAATTGGAAAGGAAATACCAGGGAATAAATTCTGATTTAGGATACGTTGTGTTACTTTGAGCTTAGCCAGTGCTCAACAATCCTTAGAATAAATGAATGCATATCTAATAGGTTAGCACATATCCTTATACTACACACAGGCGCACACACACACAATCCTGTGCCTTATATGACATATGACTAGAGTATCCAACTATTCACTTGAAATATTTGTATCCTCTTTTATGGCATGTTCTTTATGTTCTATGTCACAGTTCTTAAAAAATGGCACAAATGGTTGTCTACGTTTTATCACCTATAGGAGCTGAACAGAGATGACAATCTAACAACACCATATACATTCAGAGCTAAGGCGTTGTGGAGCATAGTCCCCTACATTGATCTCATAAACATGACTTTCCATAAAGGAACAATAGCTGCAGCACATTAAGATTAATGCTAATAATGCATTCTTCAGAGTCCATCAACCTTCTTCTGCTCAGCTGGTTCTGGATAGTACGAACAAGTCATGATCATTATGTGAGCAATTAAATTTGAATGGCTTGAAAGATGTGCTGCACTGCCATGCTAAGGGCCTGCACTGTGTATTTCCTCCAGTGAACTCGACAAATGGCCCAAATCACCTTTCGTGCTATTCAAGAGCAGAGCTATCTTCTGATGACAGGTACTATATCCACAAATATCTTCTAATATCTACTATCCCACCAAACCTTTGAGAGTGTAGCTAGTGCCTCCCACAACAAACTATTAGTTGAATGGAAGCGGCTGCAGTGGTCATAGTTTAGGCATACAGGCATTTTTATATCCTATCTCCACTCCTCCTGGGGTGGGGAGACTGTCTAAAAGCTTTTTCCTGTAAGTCCTCATCCAGCCCCCAATAACTTGGGCTCCTAGACATACCTAGCCTCATGAGCATGGCCTAAGTTGGAGGTTTATATATGGTGTGCATGGGTAATGTCTTATGAAGGTGAAAGAGATGTTCCTGTCTGGATGTATGTCACTACAGGAGCAACACAACTACTAATTTAGCTAACTTAGTCTTCACAATACATCCCTCATGAATGTAGTGGGTGGTGTCCACTAGAACCAAAGGTCAAAGGCAGTTGGACCAGAGAGGCACATTGCAATAAAACAGAACTGATGAAGACGAGAAAAGTGGATTACAGTAAATAAGGACATATGAGATTAATACATTTAACCAGCTGTGATTTAGCATAAGGCAGTGTCCTTCATGCCCACTATGCACTCTGCTATCCAGTGCATGATTAAAAATCAAGAAGATTATGAGTTAGGTAAGGACATTAAGTCCCTGGAGGATTTGGGTATTAACACTTTTCATGAGAGACATATAATTAAATTGTGAAAACACAAAAGGGAACTGAAATATGGAAAATTACAGTGTGAACAATTAAAATCTGTCTCTCTGAAGTCATAAGTAGATGAGTGAGAAAAAATGTAAAATTGTAAAGCACTAGCCTGTTTGTCCCATTGAGACACAATGTTGACCAAGCTGCTTAATCCCAGTTCCTCCTAGACGTTGTGTACCTCTCACTTTAATGCATGTGATCGGCACCGGAACGTCCCAGAGAAAAGGGAATGGGTGAAAAGAGAGAGAGACACTGGAGCGACAGGTCCGGATCCATATAAATATTGATGCTTCTCGAAGAGCCGGAATTTCCTTTGATAATTTACACATCAGTCAAACAACTCATCAGTCGTAACCCGTGTAAGTATTAGTCTCTAACTACTATGTGCAAGCTAGCTGTACCTGTTAGGGTCCACTTTCCAACTTTAGATGGCTCTCCCTCTCTAGCTAGGGATTTTCAGGAATAAGTTTGATTATCTGTAATTAAATGAGAACCTTGAACCTCCTAGAGTATTTATAACTACTCCCACTGTGCCCATAGATTGGTCTCAAGTCACCTCAACTAACTCCTACCTAAATGTTCTTGAAGTTCTGTGGATACCTTGCTTGATTCACCTTGTTGAGATTTCCCAAGATGCTGACTCACTGGATTTCACATACATTTAAATAGATAACAAATAATGATAACAAATTCTCAGGCAATTAGGGTTTCCAGACATTCATGGGTTACTTACCGCACTGTACTTAGAATTCCAAGGAACACAATTTGGTGCTTTTGATTACAGTGAAAACATAGGGTTAATATCAAAAGATCACAGTACAATGTTTGCATCACTCTGGGAACATACGGTTAATATCAACAGATCACAGTGCAATGTTTGCTTCATTCTGTGAACATAGGGTTAATATCAAAAGATCACAGTGCAATGTTTGCATCACTTTAGGAACATGGAGTTAATGTGAAAAACACAAGCGATCGGTTTTATCAGTGTTACATCACAACGTAAGTTGAGCAGAGCAGTGACAAACTTTCAGGCCGTACACTGAATGCTTTGTATCACCAGCATCAATTTAGAATTATGAAAATGTCATATTAAACTTAGCGATAACAAACCTATTCACAATACATCGTTTTTATAATGATTGCACAAAATAATTTATTTTCTGCAATTTATAGCAAGTAATGATGATAAGCGTTACTATGCAACAAGCAGCGAGCATTTCTCAGTGACCTTAAACACCACTGATGTGCCTTCTTAGGTGCATCGTGCTCCGAAACATCCGACTGTCAAATATCAGGTCAGCAAATGTCAGGTTTTCAGAAATAAATGTGTGTGCACAGCGCAATACAACCTTTTCAGTAAATTCTCTCGATCTCTTCCTCTCTCTGGAAGCAGCATCTAAGATACATGACCGAATGTGAAGATCAAATCTGGAGAAGCATAGACCCCTTCTCTGCAGCCGGTGCCCTTTGCAGCAAGCAATTCACTCAGGCCGGGTGTGGTTTAAATACCTGCTGCATCTAGCGACACCCAAGCTGAGTCATAGGGATGCTAAAGGCTTGAGCAACATGTGTCCCAAACAATTTCACTGACACATACTAATCGAAAGAGACATTGAAAATGTCCAAAAGTGAAATAATAAGGTAACCCAACAAGGTGGATGCATGTGCAGATAATAGTAAGGACTATTCATAAAAAACTGTCTTACCAGTTTCTCGCTTGCTGAGCTGAGAGACAAGATCATGGCAGGCCAATCTGATTATCTGTGGACGATGTTAACTGGAGAGGATTTACACCTTAACCTCACCTCAAAATAGCTAATGCAGGACATGTGTGGTGGCAAAAAATGTATCTACATCTAAAATTGTGGTGCTATCACTGAGAAATGAATAGGTAGTCTTTATACAAATAAATGGAAAAAAACTATTTGGCTAACTTTAAAATGTGTACATGGAAAACAAAAGCACCCTGCAAAGAGAGAATCACAATAGTGACTAAGAAATTAAAAATGTAACACAGGTGGGGGACAAAATCCAGCAAACTTCCATACTGGCTGGCAACTCAGAATGTGGTGGAAAGTGAGATCCTGGGCATTTTGGTCCAGAATGAGACGAGTTAGTGAAGCTAGTGAGAGTGCGCCTTTGTTTAAGGAATACTCTTGAGCCTTTTATCCCTTTATGTGAAATGTGGGAGAGCCACAAGGGAGGTCTCCATGCCACTGATTTGCCATTTCTTACCGTGCCTCCGTGAGAAACAGCTCACTTGGGACAACCTGTTACTCTTAAGGAGTTGGATGAGTCCTTCTCAAACAAAAACCTTGGCAAAACACCAGGACCAGACAGGTTTCAGATTGAATATTACTGGAAATTCTGCAGTCACTTCTACAACATTTGCGAGGCCTGTAAAATGAAGCAATAGCAGAAGGCCATTTTCTGGGAGGGCAGAATGTAGCAACAAAAGTGGTTCTACATGAGGCAGAGTGCCACCTTGAGGACTGCACACTCTACTGCTGGTCTCACTCATTATTAGAAACTTCAAACTATATCACAAGGTTCTGGTCAACCAGCTCCTCAAAGTCATACAGAAACGAATTCATTTATACCAGTGGAGTTTAATACCCAAAGGCAGCGTGCGGTGTGGTGTTTGCAAGGTACTTGCAGCCCTAGAGTATCAACTTCGACTGACAGGTCAGAGAGCTTTCCTACATGTTGAATTTGAGAAAACCTTTGATTCCCTTGACTGGGTTTTTTCGCAGGATGTACTCAGGCGCCTGGGTCTTGGGCCCTGCTTTGTGTAATATGTATGAACGTTATAAGCTGACCTCAAACACAAGTATGGGCTAATGGGGTCCTGTCTCTATGCTTTGCGAATAGAACATGGCACCAGACAGTGATCCCCACTGTTCTCTCTGCTCTTCACTTAAGCAACAGAGCAGCTGGCAATATGGATCCGATGCCACATGCAGATTCAGGGATTATAGTGGGGAAATGGCTTGGAAGACTGCATTGCCTTACATGTGGATGATATTTTACTTTTTGTCTTCTACCTGGAGACTAATACTGTTTCACATAATGGAACAGCTTGGACAGGCCTCTGGTTCATAAGTTAATGTGTCCAAATCTCTATTGGTCTGCTTAGCTGGAGTTGCAGAAAACGTTGTGCCAGACACAGGTGCCTGTACACAGACTGAGCTTTTTATACTTGGACAGTTATATCTCCAAGCTTCCTACACTGTCTTGGTCCCTTAATTGTATACTACAAGTCAGTAGATTGTGGAAGGACCTGGAGAACAGGAGCCAACTGCCTCTTAACATACTGTGAAAGGTGGCTCTTTTTAAAATTATGGGTCTTCTGCACTCCCTGTATGCCCCACAGAATTTCCTATTTCCACTCCCCAAGCAGTGGTTCACTGGAGTACAAGTTCTTGTGGAATGGCTGAGTACTGTGTGTAACCTTCTAGAAATACATACAAACAACCTTTGATGAGGGCACAGCAGAGACTTGTAGTCCTGAATGATTGGCTCAACAGGGTTAAGAGGACCCTACATATAGGGTGGAGATGATGAATATGGGTGCAACACTATTAAGGATCGGCTATACAATGGAACCATGGCCTGCTCACTTTCCAGATCTCACCAAGGTGGTGTTCTTGGTGTGGAGATTGGTCCTGCGCTGGGCCAGATGGGCTGGCAAGATCAAAGGCCCCTAGATCTGGGAGGCACTTCCAATGTGTATAGATCCCTAGTTATTAACCTGCCAGACTTATACACCCCCACTAAGGGAGCAGAGGGAGGTTTGGAAAGGCCCCCTGGAGGATAGCGACAGTAGGGAGGCTCATTTGGTGCCAAGAGAATGTGTAATTGCCTCTACGTTTTGCTACATAGAACTATAGAACTGAGATTCTTGCACGTGACATACCTAACGCATGTGGTGTTATGCAGGGTGGTCCAGCGAATATTGTCTGCATGCTCTTGATGTGGTGAGGAGGCTGGTGACTTCTTCAATGTGAGTTGGGCATGCCCGGTTATCCTGAGGTACTGGACACATTCTTTTGCTCCCTATCTCAAGTGCTGGGTGGATTTAGTGATCACTCTCCATTCATCACCCTCCTCTGCCTACTAGACAACCTGGGTGTGGACGTTCTCTTGTGGGCCTGGGGTTGAACTCAGTAAACCCACCTGCAGTGTTGGCCTTGTGCAAGGCAATAGACTGATGCTCAAAAAGGAAGGAGCTCATTTATATAACAAGAGTTTGCCCACATAAGCATAAGAGGATTTGAGGGAAATGGTAAGTTATTATTATGAGCTGTAATGACAAACATGAGGCAATGTATGAACTTGTTATTTTTTATATGTACTGGACCACTTGCATTATATGGTTTATGGCTTTACCTGAGAAAATTCAATAAAAATATGGTCATAAAAAAATTCAATATATGGCATACTGAATGGCGGTGTAGGTAGCTTCCATGTAGCATGTCACCAAAATGGGGGGCCTGTGGAACAGAGGGGACAATAACTTCTGTATGTAACATCTACAGAACCTCTCATCATGAATCTACTCAAGGGCATTCATATTATAAAGAAAAACATATATATAAAGGCAAGATATTTTTTTAATGCAAATTGTTCACATTATGATCAATAACGTATATAGATGCAAATTCTGGGCGTAAGAAAAAAACTATTTTTGCATGATCAACTCCATTTTTTTATTGCTGCTGCTGTTGTTTTCCACTCTGTTCAGGGTAACTCTGCTAACCAGGCCCCAGTACATGTGTTCTGACCACTAAAGAATGTTGATGGTGTATATGCTCTTAATTGGCATATTCAACTTAACAGTAAGTCCCTACTGCATTGTACATAGGGTACATAGGGCACCCAGGGCCTGAAATGCAAATGTCGCTATTGGGCTGCAAGGAATATTGTGCCACCACTGAAGTGAAAATGCAAAACATGACCACAGGCCTCCCACCAGTAACCTTGTTATGTAGGTTTAAACTGCAAATTCAGTCTGTCAAAATAACCCATTTTGCCAATCCTAAACCCTCCTTTTAAACTTAAATATTAATGTTACACCTACGTTAGCTTTAAGTGCCTCTAAGGCTGGGTGCATGCGATTTAACAGTAGAACATGTAACAGTTTAATGTTAAACATGTCCTTTCAATGAAAAGGCATAAAAAGCTATTGTCACAGTAGCAGGGATAGCTGCTCCCTAGGAAAGCATTGGCAGTTCTAAGGAAATAAAAGAATGTTGTCTCTGCTTAGGGATGAGTTTAAAAAGTGCATTCTTGAGCTTTTAACAATGTTCATTTCAAATTCAACACATTGGTAAATTCAAACATATAGTATATTTTACAAAATGTACTTTTAAAGAAAACATATTCTGTCTGTGAAAAGCCTCTAGAATCCCATTTGCTTTCAACTGACATTCAGGAGCTGAATGGTCCCTTCGTGAGGTGTTAAGTGGCTCCCAGAGTTGAGACAAAGACCTCAGGTGTGTGGAGGAATTTTATTCTCCTGACAGGACTGTGTCCAGGAACCTAATGAACTTCAAAGGATGCCTACCTTATGAAAGATAGGAGAAGGAATGAACCTCTGTTAAGACCTTCCAGGAGAACCCTCAGCGTAGGATTTACTCACACTTGTAACCAGGACTAAGAGGTAGACTTCCAGGGTAATTTAGCTGACCTCTCATTAAGCTACAGGGACACAAACGCTGCAAGTAGCCCACTTCCTTAAATACCCCAGCTGAAAATGTTTACTGTATCTGCCCTGGAACCTGCTAGTGGCTTCTAATGAAGTGAATCCTGACCCCCAAGTTCTGTTGCAGAGGTACTGGAACCCTTGGCTTGTGGCAGAGTGTGCTCTTCCTGTCTAACCCTAAAAGCTGCTACAGGAGAACACCTGTGGGTCTGGGGCCAAACTGCCAGTTGATCTACTGGAGGTGCATCGATGGTGGGAATGACTTCACCTTTACATTCTCAGCTCAACATCGGAATCTGTGGATGCAGAGGCAGCTTCTGCTCCACTCCACAGCTTCTGCAGCACCGCCATAGACAAGGACCCAATCAATGCCAAAGACCTCTCAGTCACAGAAACCCAGACTTCTCTTACCTATGTCGACAACTGCATTGGGCCTATCCTCCTGCAACTCGTCACCATTAGGCACTGCTTTGGCTTCCATCTGCTGCTTTTAACCCACTGAAAAACTGTTGAGGTCCAGAACTGTTTCTAAAGAAACAAGGTTACTCCTTAACTGGGAAAAACCCAGTCCCTGTATCTGACTGCAGTCAGTCTTAATTTTTGACTTTGCCCTGGCCTAGCACGACCAGTCGCCTGCAATTGGCGCTTTGCATCTTTTGGCCCTATTTTTATGTAAATGTCTGAAAATTCATATCTCCTGGTCCCCTTTTGGATTTCCTTTTGGATTTCTGCCTTTCTGGTGGCATATTGTTCATTAAAATATTTTAAATTTTTTAATATTGGGTGGTATTTTTATTCTGTTAGATTTTCAACTTTGTAACTGCTTTGGGTCTTGGAAATGCTTTACACATTTTCATAAGTTAAGCTTTGTACCATAGCAAGGGTGGAACTCAGGTTTAAATTACTGAAACCTTTACTGGACCTAATGAAAACAGTATCATTTTTACTTGTGGTTACCATCCACCCCAACTAATGATTCACTTTCTTACACTGGGTGTGTAGAAATCACGAAACATATTGAGACATCTGCCGTTATACTCATAAGGCAGGAATACTGGTGAATGGGCCGTTGGTTACTTCAACATAGTAAGTAATAGTCATTCTTAAAAGCACTGGCCTCCATATCAGTGATACATATAGTTGACAAAAAAGCAAAAAACTCTTATGGAGAACATTACTGTATGATAAATTGGTTCAAAAGTGAAGGTTAAAACAGATACATTAATAACGAAAAGTACACAGTTCGATACATAACTTTAGTACAAATAGAATCTGGTAATATGTGCATTGTCCAATGATACATTAAATCATAGCTTCCAGATATGTGAATGCCAAGAAGATATAATTACTGATGGGAGTGTGCAATTCATGGCAGTATCAAAGAGAACATCTCTTGCCAGTTGTGAGCATGTAATGTTAAAGTTGCCTGTTCCACTTGTATTCCACTGAGTTCTTGGCTGATGGGGTACAGTACAATTTGTCTATCCAAAGGCACGCCTTCCTAAAAAGAATAGCACTTATGTCACCAACCCTGATAGGTTTGTTAACAAAACCCAAAGCACCATCAGTGCCCAGTGGGGCTTACTTCCAGTGATAGGACACTTTAAATGAGGAAACTGCAGTGCCTGTCTATTGACTACGAACGCAAAATCCTTCACATATGGCAATGATCTTTGCTCTGGATTTCCAATGCAATTCAAGTAGTGTTATGTACTTCACATTGTGCCCCTACCATGTCAGCAATGTAAGCCAAATCACACAGAAAGTCAGGGTATGTATTTTACCCCACTGTCTTAGAGAAAGGTGTCAAACGACAACCTGCAACTTGTAGGAAAATCTTTGGAAGAAGGTCATGATGAAAAGCAGGGGCAGCTGCTCCACAATGGTAAAGGAGCATCACCCCACAGGCTAAGAGCCAGCTGCTGAAAAATAAAACAATCTTTTACTATTGTTTCATTTTTCAGCTGGTGGCTAAGCTAGCATGTGCAGGAAGGGGCGGGGCTGGGCCATGGGAGGAAGGAGAAGGAGTAAAATGAGTGCACTTAAGTGCACATGTCAGTTTGGACGGCCATCTTGGTTTTTCCAACCTGGCTGTATTGCACAGCAGGGTTGGAGAAACAGCACAGAGTCCAATGCACTGTCTGAGAGGCAGACCAAGGCACTCAGACCAATACTGGCACTGCTGTCATTCTAGGTGTAGCATGAGAGCAGTGCCATGATTACGTGGGGAGCCTGTGCTGGTGTCCCAGGGACGGCTGGGACACCAACACCATCAGGAGGGAAGAGGAGAGAGGCAGCTGGCAGCGGCGGACAGGTACGTTTTTTTTAAAATGTATTTTTATTTTATTGTCCCCCACCTTCCCTGCTCCCCCATTCCTCCACCCCACCCTTGAGATTTGTGATGGCCGCCACTGATGAAAAGTGGCTTAAACATTTGCTTATGATTAGGATTCTGCCCATTAAATAACAATGAATATTTTCTCTTATTAATTGAGTTATAACCTGCAATATTGACAAATTGTTTCTGTGCAGTTATTTTACTCTCACTTCTTTGCACTGAGTAGTGTGTTGCCCGGAATGCACTAGCACCTTTTGTAAGTTGTATATTTACCTATGGATTGATTACGTAAATCTATTACTGATTACAGCTTCTGAGTTATCAATACTTTATTTCTCTAAACAGCTCTGTCAGATTGTGTTTCTATTACATTCAATGTATGTTAGAAATAGGGTCTTTGGTTGGCAGCCAGGTTACCCCATGTCCAAGCAAGGACCCTCACTCTAGTCAGGGTAAGTCACACACAATCCAAATTATCCTGTGCCCACCCTCTGGTAGCTTGGCACTGAGCAGTCAGGCTTAACTTAGAAGGCAATGTGTAAAGTATTAGTGCAATAAATCATACCTTAACAAAATATAGCACCACAAAAATACACCACACAGTGTTTAGAAAAATATATAATATTTATCTGGATATTTGTGGGTCAAAACGATCAAAGATGCAATAAGAAAATGTAAGGATACCACTGAAAAGTGATATAAAGTGTCTTAAGTTTTTTTAAGTAAACAAAGTCTCTTTCAAGCACAAAGTACCTGGTTTGCGTGAAAAATCTCCGCAAAGGGGCCGCAGAGAAGGAGAAGCGGGGAAACAAAGGGGTGTGCGTCGATTTCTCGGGCTGCACACAGTTGATGCGTCATTTATTTTCCACGCAGGGACGGCTGTGCATCAATTTCTGGTGCTCGGTCGTGGATCCTCTTCGGGTTGCGGGGTTTTCAGACGCCCTGGGGTCTGTGCGTGGAATCCTGGGCTTGTGACAAGCTCTGTGTCGTTCCGGTGGGCGGTGCAGGGAAATTTCTCCCTCACAGCAGGCGCTGTGTTGATTTTCCCTCTGGAAGTCTGGCTTTGTCGACCCAGGTTGGCTGTGCGTCGATCTGGTGGGCCGTGCGTCGAAGTTCCGGTCGCACCGCAGGCGCCGAGTCGATCTTTTCCTTGCGAAGTAGAGCAGCAGCGTCCCGGTTCCGCGTGCAGTGAATTTTTCACCACGGGACAGGCTGTGCATCGTTTTTAGCAAGCTGTGCATCAAATTTTTGCCTCACAAGGAGTCCAGTTGCAAGAGAGAAGTCTTTTTGGTCCTGAGACTTCAGGGAACAGGACGCAAGCTCTATCCAAGACCTTGAAGAGCACTTCTTCACCACAGCCAGGGAGCAGCAAGGCAGCAGGGCAACAGCAAGGCAGCAGTCCTTCACAGAAAGCAGTCAAGTGAGTCCTTTGGGCAGCCAGGCAGTTCTTGGCAGGATGCAGGTTCTGGTTAGAAGTTTCTTCTCCAGGAAGTGTCTGAGGTGGTAGGGCAGAGGCCCTGTTGTTAATGTGCCTTTGAGGTGGGGGAGACTTCAAAGAGTGGCTTAGAAGTGAACAAGGTCCCCTTTCAGTTCAATCCTGTCTGCCAGGGTCCCTGTAAGGGGTGTGGCAGTCCTTTGTGTGAGAGCAGGCCCTCCACCCTCCCAGCCCAGGAAGACCCATTTAAAATGCAGATGAATGCAAGTGAGGCTGAGTATCCTGTGTTTGGGGTGTGTTTGAGTGAATGCACAAGGAGCTGTCAACTAAACCCAGCCAGACGTGGATTGTAAGGCACAGAAAGATTTAAGAGCAGAGAAATGTTCACTTTCTAAAAGTGGCATTTCTAAAATAGTAATATTAAATCCAACCTCACCAGTTAGCAGGATTTTGTAATACTATTCTGGCCATACTAAATATGACCTTCCTACTCCTTTCAGATCAGCAGCTACCACTCCAACAATGTATGAGGGCAGCCCCAATGTTAGCCTAGGAAGGGAGCAGGCCTCACAGTAGTGTAAAAACGAATTTAGGAGTTTTACACTACCAGGACACATAGACTACACAGGTACATGTCCTGCCTTTTACCCACACAGCACCCTGCCCTAGGGGTTACTTAGGGCACACCTTAGGGGTGACTTATATGTAGAAAAAAGGGGAGTTTTAGGCTTGGCAGGTACTTTTAAATGCCAAGTCGAATTGGCAGTGAAACTGCACACACAGGCCTTGCAATGGCAGGCATGAGACAAGGGTAAGAGGCTACTTAAGTGGGTGGCACAATCAGTGCTGCAGGCCCCCAGTAACATTTAATCTACAGGCCCTGGGCACATATAGTGCACAGTACTGGGGACTTATAAGTAAATTAAATAGTCCAATTGGGTATGATCCAATTTTACCATATTTAAAGGGAGACAGCATATGCACTTTAGCACTGCTTAGCAGTGGTAAAGTGCGCAGAGTCTAAAAACCAGCAAAAACAGTGTCCAAAAAGTGGAGGGAGGCAGGCAAAAAGTTAGGGGTGACCCCCCTAAGGCTGTCAGGTCTAACAATGTACTTTAAACTGTTAGGTGTAATTTCTCTACTATATGAAGATAAACAGATAAACCAGTGCTCCATGTTATATGCATATTTATTCAGTTTCCTCTCCGAATTTTTCCATACAAATGTAGCACGTTCGCTAGGTCCAAAGATGCACAGACACCATGCCCACTTCTGTGTTTTTTTTATTTCAAATCATAATTGCAGTTTACCTATATTTTAACTGATTAGACTGCAGCGTGGAGAAAAAAGATACTCTAGTCTGATGACCAAGTAGACAAAATGCTAAGTGGACCTTCTTAATTTAGCTTTACTATTCCTGAGGCTTTCACCACTTTCAGGAAACCTATTAGAAACCAATTACCTGCAAAGAGGATGAAGGATATAATGTCATCACTCCAGGGCCCCTGGTGCGTAATGGACCCTTTATCTCTTTAAATGATGGCAAACGTCATAGTGGATTTAGCTGTGCAGCCATCACCTACTCCAGACAATGGACAGTGTAAATAACCACTCTTTACATTTTTCGTGCGTAAATCAGGCCATGGGCAGTTCACACAAATTTACAATGTCTTTGGAAATGTCTTTCTGGTACCTAAACATCAGGAAATAGGTAATAAATAAGTATGTAGATTTAAAAAGACGCATCTAACTTGGTATAACCCTCTCAGGAGCTCGCAGATTATAGTCAATAAATTGTATACTGAAAATGTAGATAGAATCTGAGACTTTAGTATCGCATTAAGCCCTTTGGCCATAATTTAAGAGACTAACTTCTCTGCTGTGCTTGACTTTCTCACAGGCTTTCCATAGATCGTTAGAAGCAAAGCTGACTAGTGAGGCATAATTTTGTCTCTTATTGAATTCAATCAATGTAAGAGAAAGTAGAAAGTGTAATGAATGTTTCGAAGAAATTAGCCCTTGATCCAAATTTATAAGATTTGTGCATGGCTTTTATGTCAGTACCCAAAAAGGCCAAGTTAAAGTCTTAACTAGGGGTGTGCAAAATTCACACACTTTGTGCTAATGTTATGAGAAATGGCCAAAAAAGTGTGACATTATGTGAAAAACGGTCTGGAATCTCATGCACAAAAATGAAACTAAGACACATTTGGTGATAAAAAAAAGTGCAAAAGGGTGTCATGCACACAAGTGGCCATTTTGATAAGGGTTGGGTACTCCTAAATCCAACCTGCTCCTGCCTAGCTGTACCTTTAAGTTCCCCTGTCCATTTCACTCCAGACTAACTATTTTTCTGTCCCATTTTCCCAACTTTCTTTTCACTTTTTGCCTACTTTACCCGCCCGTGTTCTAATTTTTCATTTTCCTACCTCCTGTCTGAGTTTTATATTCGTGAAATCCCCTTCCCTGTCATTGCAGAAGCAGGCACTGTCCTAGAGCATGCAAAGGTGCTGTATGGGCTGTATGGGCATGACCCCATGCAACATTTATGGCACCTCCCATTCATGCTTGCGACAGGCCAGGCAAAGAGTACAACTTCCCTGAGAGAAAGGTATCCTAGGGGAAAGTGTGGCCCATTATGCTCTTCTTCACTAGGGTCAAATGAGTCCAGCAGCAGGGGCTGCACCATTGTTATGATGTTGTTGATTAGCACCAACAGTTTACAATTATAAAATGAGCCCTGTTCAGAGGTGAATATTTGATTATTTGCTTTTTAAAATGTAGAAGTAAACCTTCAAAGCAACCTCGCTAGTAATAATTTCAGATTTGTTAGGTAATGTTTTTCAAATTGAACAAATACTGTGACTGGCAGGTGTAGGTGCATTCCATGATTCAGAACAGATCCTTTCTGGCTCCACAAGGACTCCATATCTGAATAGAAGGTATGAAAGCTTGGTTTAGAATGCTGGAGTTCACAGGTACACACGTGTTTTACAGCTCTATGGGTGGCCTAGTTAATCAGCGGATACCAAGCTGGGGAAGACGCTACAGTAGTGATATTACTAAATAAGTGACTTAAGTTTTTGTCTACAACCTCTCCAGGATGATATTCTGGAGGGGGAAGAGGGCCTTGGCCAACAACAAACTTTTTATTGACACTCATTTTTATTGTTTTATTTATGTAGTACACAATTCTCAGCAAGTATATATATGTATTTCAAATCATGCATATGCTTTTCAATGAACATAAACAGAACACAGAATATGAATGCAATTTCTTCAAAGCATGCCTGAATCATATGTATAGTAGTCAACAGGAGAATTGGCATAATAAAGAACAACCAATGGTAGCAGCATTTAGCTGACCATTAGAGAGTCAAAGTATCCATTATGTTTTAACTATTGTTAAGTAAATGTCTCCATGGGAGGGAAAGAAACACTTAACCAAATCTTTGAACAAATACAAAAGAAAAAATAGATTGCAACAGTGCTTGATAAAAACGTGTACTATAGCTAGAGTATGAGCAAATAATAGATTGTGGTATTGAATGGGACTAAGGACATCTAAATGGTGGTTACCTTATGCATTATTGGATTTCGCTGAGGGTGAGAGACTGCCACCTTAAAGAAGTTATACATGTCTTTTAGGATGTGTGGGGGTAGTTAACCAGCAGGTTAGGAGGGGGTCCCCAATCTGCACAGCTACGGGCGGTTACCCTGGTACTCAGCATGGCCCATTGCCAGCTTTTCAAGAGGACAACATACCATCATCAGTTTTACCATTAGGATTTGCTAAGTGTCCATCCCAGACTTCAGCTATTGGACATTTACAAAATCCCCTTATCTTGTCTCTAGAAAATGCCTTACTTTTACCCTGGGCCTAACACTATCTCTGAGCACCATCTGCCAACAGAGTGTGCATAAAGCGACTTCCATCTGCTGGTATGTTCTTGTTTTGCCAAAAGGGAGCCCACTATGGCCAGACTGGCCATACTGGGCATCAGGCATTTCCCCCGGAGGCTCGAAGGGTGGGGCTGTGCTTTTTCTTTTACTGGGGGCTGGTTTCGTAGCAGTGCAACAATTTTGCAAGCACTGCAGAGTTTCTTGTACATCCAACAGTTTTCAGGCAACAATAAAAATGCCAGTATAACTCTGGTGTTTAATGTACATGCTGGGGAGATATCAGGGTTTTATCTAGTGTAGAGCAGAAGGTTAGTATGCCTGCTGCCAGAATGTGTAGTTTGAAGATCACATAACATAATTTTATGTGCATAGCTCAGTGGGCTACTGCTTTTGTCACAGAGCTCTTTTTGTTACTGTGCAGTTCATAAATTACATTTATAATCTAGCACAGTGAGCTATGAACTGCCATCAAAGAACTGCATGCATGTTTCTTCACAGCCTTTGGTTATCCCATTTTTGCTAAAAAGGCTTTGTTTGGATAGAAATAAATTGTTATTAGTAAAGTCAACCCTAACTACACTGTTTTGCTCTGAATCCTGAGTTTATGCATCCCCAGACCAAGAACTCTTAAAAAATGCCTACCAGTATGGATGACATATTCAACCATCACCTTATAGTCCTCTTTGTCAACAATTAATTGTCTCTGTATGTATGTGTGATGAAAGGTGCTCCAACACGCTACGAATGTAAGAGAGGTTCTATAAAACAAATGAAATGTAGATGTGAGAGAGAGGCTATGGAGGGAAGAAAGGTACTGTTATAGGGCAATGGTGAGGGAATCATTGAAGAACCCTAATAAAGATTGCCATATCCTGGTGCCCTGTAAGGTCATAATTTACTACACTTTAAAAACTAATACAATTGAATACATAATGAAAAATGTGTTGTAGAATGCACTGTTTTTTGCCATTTTCCCCACATTTTCTTAGGGGAATGAACTGCCTAAGCCCCATTGCAGTGATCAGGCTTGCTCGCTTTACGACTTCTGGTGGCTTGTCTGACAAGATTTTCCAGGGCTCCTTTGGGTTCCCGTTTCGGTTCGGGGGCCCATTAGCTAACACACATTTTATATGCACTGAGTTCTGGCAGGTTAAAAAAACAAGGGCACAAGCAGCTGGCCTAGTTGCTAAAATAATGTGCCCAGAGACATCACTTAAATGGCTGTACAACACCAGGGCCACTCTCAAAAGCCACTTGGTAATTTTCCTGTGAGAAGCTGGATCAGCTGGGACTATAGTGGTTTTACAATGGAGACTAAAGAAACCTCCCTTAGCTGCCTCCAGGGTTGCCTGGTATTATGGAGTCACAGCTACTGGTCCCACTTCGGAGAGACACTTACTATGGGCATAAGACTCAATACCTAGGCATATTTGATGAGCTTGTAGAAAAAGGAACAGAGGAAATCAGTGAAATATAGAAACACTGATGAAGTTCATCTGGGGCGAGACACGTTGGCTGGGCTGAGTTGTTTTGTATGAAGATTTCAAATAAAGAAATTTAGACATTACACTATGACTCCCATCTTGTAATGGATTTTGAGAGGAACACTGAATTAATCATAACCTACAGATACATGAATAATTAACTTTGTGACTACTGTGTGCATTCCCTCCATGTGGATTTATTTATTTGGAAAAGGGTGGTTTTGTGAGCAGTGGAATCAAGGGGGGTTGAGCACAATTCAGCTAATTGGGATTACTACAAATCAGTGCGTCTATCCAGGGCCTACACTACTTAGCATTATGGATTTTGACTCCCAAAAGTTACTTTCACGGGCATTGCTGTGGATGGATCCTACAAGATATGCAATTTCAGATTAAACTTTAATGTGCAGGCTTTTACAGAAAACAGCTGAAATAATCATTTTGAATGCTATTTTTCATATTTATTAAGGCCAAATTGACAAACATTTTGCACCACGTTTACACCATTTTTTAGTAGTTTTGCATGGGATTTTATCCCAAGAGTAATGCAAGGCATTTCTATGCGCTGCCTTGCTTTACCTTGCACAAGCAGGGAGCATGGACGTTCCTGAGAAACCACCCATGTATTTTGGCACAAATCCATATCTACTAAAGTAAACATAGATTTGCACCAAAACGGTGCACATACCCGATGCTGGTGTAAGGAGGAGAATCATCTTAATTTCTCCTTGTTACTTCCTCCTTGCATGTATGCTGCATTTTGCGGCAAACACACAAAGAAAAACAAAAGAGGAGTAAGCCTCTAAGAATAGATTTTGAGCATCCCTTCCTTGCACAAAAGCTATTCTGACACAGGTATCCTTCCTTCATGGCACAAGGGTGCATGCCATGCTGTGTGGCAACCAGAAGTGCACCGGTATATTCAGAGAGCAGAACTGAACCATATCATTGTAAATAGGATATAGTTCTGCTCTTTCCCTTTCACACTTTCCTTGTATGCTGCATTGCGTGAAATGTAGTACATATAACCCAAAAGTCCAGTTCGTTGGTGAAGTTGATTATAAATATGTAAGAAAAGTAACATTTAGAAATGTATCTTTTCCCCACATGAAGTTCCTGGAAGCTAATTTGCATTAGCCTGCTAGGAACTGGCAAGCATGCAGCTGACCTTTCTTTATAACTATATTGTGTGGTTAATTAAAACGGTTACAAAACGAAACAAAATAAATTATTAATATGGTAAATTTTAGTTTATTATCAATTTATCAATTATTATCAATCATGAAAATCATGTCACAAAGTTGCACAGTACTTGTTTAACATAAGAGTTTGGCATGGTCCATGGATTAAATGAGCTTACAAATCCATTATGTATACTCCTCATTCAAACATTGGATCAAGGCTTGTCTGTAAGTTTTGTCATGTCACTCTTTAAAAAGTGACTACAGAACTGCCTTCAGGGGTGCCTTATTCATACTTGAAAGTTTTAATTAGTTGATAACAGGTATTCAATTCATGTTATTAGGTTGCAGTGCAGCTTTTTATCAACATAAGGCTAACTCTTCCTTAAATATGACAAATTTACAATTCAAATGTGTATGTTCTCCATTCAGACATTCAGTTAATGCTTTTCTGCGAATCCTAATGTGTAAGAATTTAAAATGTGGTTTGAGTAGTTGCCTTCTAAGATTACTCAGGGTTAGTCATATACATAAAACGTGCAGAACTCTCTCAAATGTATAGACACACAGGGGGTCATTCAGACCTTGGCGGACGGCGGAGGCCGTCCGCCAAGGTACCGCCGACAAATGACCGCACCGCGGTCAAAAGACCGCGGCGGCCATTCAAACATTTCCGCTGGGCCGGCGGGCGCTCTCCAAAAGAGCGCCCGCCGGCCCAGCGGAAATGCCCCTGCAACGAGGACGCCGGCTCAGAATTGAGCCGGCGTAGTTGCAGGGGTGCGACGGGTGCAGTTGCACCCGTCGCGTATTTCAGTGTCTGCAAAGCAGACACTGAAATACTTTGTGGGGCCCTCTTACGGGGGCCCCTGCAGTGCCCATGCCATTGGAATGGGCACTGCAGGGGCCCCTAGGGGCCCCGCGGCACCCCCTACCGCCATCCTGTTCATGGCGGGTTTCCCGCCATGAACAGGATGGCGGTAGGGGGTGTCTGAATCCCCATGGCGGCGGAGCGCGCTCCGCCACCATGGAGGATTCAATGGGGCAGCGGTAAACCGGCGGGAGACCGCCGGTTTACCCTTTCTGACCGCGGCTGAACCGCCGCGGTCAGAATGCCCTTGGGAGCACCGCCAGCCTGTTGGCGGTGCTCCCGTGGTCGGTCAGAATGACCCCCACAGTCTGCACCTTTGTGAAGCACAAGCCCTTTTCAATTTTGGAGATAAGTCCTTAGTATAATGGAACTCCAATCTATATGGTACCAATTTAATTTGTAATTGTAACAAGAAATAGATATTCAAATGTAGGCAAGGGGCGACTTGATCATAGGAGTCTATAACTGACCAAGCATTTGATTTCTTTTGCAAGGGCGCCAAGGTTTTGATCAAGGGAAAATATCCTTATAGATTGGTAACTCATTTTTTGAAGTCCACAGTTATAGACGAACACCCCAAAGATGTGGTTGGTTGTAACAAAGACACAGCCAACTCAACATATTGTTGCCACTGCTTGTCTGCTTTGCTATTCTGTATTTCTAATCAGATAAGATTACTTAGGACCAAACGTACAAAGCATTTTGTGGTCACAAACAGCCTGATTTACGGAATTCTTATGATTGCAACATCAAAAATGCTTTTTCAGATATACAAAAGGCAAAATGCAAGTTGGTAACTTGTTACCGAATCGCAATTTGCATTTTCGAATCTAAATTTGGAAGCGGCGTGTTTAGGGTGTCCCTAATGAATACCAAATTGGTATGGTATGTAATACTGTTTTGTGACTGTATTCCAGTTGCAAAATAGTAGTACCCTACTACCAGTTTAAAACTGGTGGTGACCCATTCACAGTGGGAAGCAGTCCCTAAGGGAACAGTTTCTGTTGAGAATGTAGACAAATGGCCCCATGGACTACTGCCTACTCTTAAAAAATGAAACTGAAAAGTCTCATTTTTTTCTTTTAAAACAGACCGTTTTCCTTTAAGGAAAACAGTATGCATTTAAAAAGACAATGTGCTTTCTAAAAAGCAATCACAGACATGGTGGTCTGCTGACCTCAGCAGTCTACCGTCCCTGTGATGGCTGCAAATCCCAGTGGGTCGCGAAATGCAACCTACCTCATTGAGATTCGTGAGGTAGGTAGATTTGTGACCCACTAGGAACCGCTAGTTAAAAGATAAGTTGTCTTACCTCAGAATTTGTGATTTCCTAATTTCGATTTGATAAGAATAGCAATTAGAAAATCGTAATTCTAGATGTCTGTACATCCGGCGCTCAATGTATCATTATTAGGAGCTTTGCAGAGGTTGCTCCAGCGCTTGATAAATGCACCCTTCCTGACAAGTTATTGCTTTGGTATGCCAGCATAAGGATCTGTGATGGTTGATTTTTAAAGTGCCTATCAGTTTGGCATCTCTCTCTTACAGGAGTTTTGATCCATACATTAATGAAGGAATAACTTTGCTTTTGAGAATTTTCTGAATGCTATCTGACAAAGGGTAACTTAATTTCCTCTACAGCGCAATAAGAGCACATGTTAAACTTCTCATTTTTTATCCTAATGCATAAAAGTGTAGTTTAACATTGTTTTTACAGTCTAATATGACACCAAGAAAAGTATATTGTCCAGTTGCAAGTCGTTTTTCCCATTGTTGAACCAGCTATTGAACCATCTGCCAATCGTTCTTGTTTTTGAGGCTAACTTCATTACCATTGTCTTTTTGAGTTTTATCTTCAAGCGTTTTTCATTGAAATAGTTGGATGAGGCTGTGAAAAGCCTTTTAAAGCCCTATTGGAGTGTAGTTCAATAAGGCTATAACATCTGCAAATTGCAGATTAGTTATTGGATAATTAGTCAGCCTTGGTGAATGGGAAGTGACCTTGCTTATGATTGTTTTAAAAACTGCAATGAATAGGTTAAATAGCACAGGGACTAAAATGACTCTCTGTTTTAACTCCTTCTTCATGAATATTTTCTTTGTTGTAGTTTTCTTATTGCCTAATGTGACCCTCACCCAAATATTTGTGTGTAATAGTTCTATTGGTCAGAAAAGATTTTTTGAAATTCCCCACTTAGTCAGTCTGAGCTAAAGACCATGCCTTGAAACTTGTCAAATAATGATCTTAAATCAATGAAAGAGGCATAAAGTGGTATTTTCTTCCTATAGCTTTCTTCTGTGATGACCAGTAACACAAGTAAATTTGACCGAGTGCTAGTGCCTTGATGGTACTAGATTAAATGGTAGTAGGCTTAATGAGTTTACCCACTGAGTCAAATCTGTCAGCAGCAGACTTGCAAAAGTTTTTACTTCCATCTAACAATGCCACCAATCTATAGCCGGAGAGGTCCCCCTGAGCCCTTCTTATAAATCAGCTGGAGGATTCTGCCACCTCATGTTTCCACAATTTGATTTGCTGCACGCATCAGCTTAAGAGAATAATTGGTAACCCATTTGGGCCCGGGGCTCCTACCTATTTCACTTGTCTTATTATTACTGTCAAAGATCAGAGGTTCTCTATCACTCTCCACAGTTGATGGAACTTTAATAACCATTTCCGTAATAGATGAGGGATTGTCATAAAGTTTGACTTATGTAATGCAGAGAGGAAATGCATGTTTGATAGTATGTTTTAACACAACGTCCTGAGCCGTCTACTGTTTTTAGATCTTGCACTTGGATTTAAATCGAAATAGATGCGTTGTTTTTTTTCCCACCTTCTTATTTTTTTTCTTAACCATTTTCACACTTGTCTTAAAATTTTGGGAGAACCATTTGTTCTTTCTTTTAGGCTCACCTCTTTTGTGTCCTCTTTGATTTGGACAATGACAGGAATTTTTTTATAAACTGCTCTGTGAACCATTGTCAGGGGGTTTAATTTTATTGCTCTGTTTTAATTTGCATCTACAAAAAGGCATGGTTTTAGCTCTTTTTTGCTTTTTTTCCTAGGAAGCCACTGTTTGGCGTGTCCCATTTCAGCTGTTTTGTATTTGTAGTATGTGGTTGAGCCATTAGACTTGCATCATTGTGTGGGATTTCACATATTGATTTTGTGGTTATTACTTGAGGCGGGTGACCACTATCAACAATCGTCTTGATTACGTATTCTTTTAAGCAATTAAAAAAGACCAGGTAGTTAGGGTGTAATCCAAAACTGATGCAGTGGTGTTAGAAATATGAGTTGGAGCTGCTAGAAAGTCTGATTTAATTTTGACTATTCAAGATTCTGAATCCATATAAACTGAGAAGGAAATACGCGTTTCACCCATCTTGTCCAATGTCTTTATGATTGTTTCTTGGTGGGAGATGTTCTATTGATAAGCCTCCAAATGTACATGCTCCAAAGTTTCTAAATCCGTCATTTGATTCATATTGAAATTACCTGTGATGAGCCAGTAAGCGGTATGGTGTGTTGTTATCAAATCACCCATAACTTTCTCCAGTTGTTTGGGCGCTGTTTTGTTTAGATCAGCTTGAAGATGTATGTAGATGTTTAATTTAAAAAAACAGATTATCAGGATCTGGTGGCAATGGCTAACTGGCTAGTAGCCCTGATAACCAGGGTAAGATTAATTCCAACCTAGGTACTTCTATAGAGAGGTTTGAAGCAATATAGTTTGAGAGGCCATTTCTGGGATACCATTTTCCAAATTCATCTGTAGCAGGCTATTGGTGCTCTATATAACCTATTCTCTCCATGGTTTCTGGAGAAACAAACTTTCAAACTTCTGCCAACATTCTTGGACATCTATATCATCAGCTATCTGGGACAACCCCCCAACTCCACATTCCATGAATAAATAGTACGGTTTTATGGGGCTATGTGGTTTTTTTCCTATTTCAGATTGTGGGATTGCTAATTAAGGCCACAGGCAACCAGTTCCAATTTTCTTCGCATCGACTTAATGTGCAATTAAATTTGCAATATATGTTCTTTTCTGCATGATACAATATTACCAGCTCTAATTGACTGTTATCTTTCTGAGTTATAGACCTCATTGCTCATTTTAGGTCCAGACTACATTGAACAGTTTTGATATCAGGTGATTTTAAATCTTTAAAAGTAGTGCGTCACATAGTAGGTATAGTTATTCCTGGATTCCAAGAGTTAAGAGCCTCTTTGACTCTGATTCCCCATTTAGTGAAGAAGCTTGTTTGTTAGAAACTGATTTGCAACTATAATTGATGACCATGTTATTAAGGTTGCTTTATTAGAAGTTGCATTGCTTGATGGCTGAAATTCAATAGTTATGAACTGCTAATGGCACCCAATAATGACAGGAAATTCCCTCTGTTCAGGACGTCAAAGTTGCGCCTGGATTTGTAATTTAGGAGAAAAGGCAGTGTTTTTGTAATATTGCCCTATTTCTCAGAGGATGTAACATAGAGCATAGGTTGCTCGTCATTTTCAGGTCGAGCAATCGAGACCTCTTGTATATACTTTGGTATATACTTCTATACTTCTTTGTGGGGTTCTCTGCTTTTTCACTGGTTTGTTTCAGTGTCCTTAAAAAATCCTTGCTTGCTAGTGGTCAATCCTTGCTGTTTGTCCCACCTTTTCCACAGTTGTACACTCCCCTGGAGCATGGCCCTAGTACTTGTACCCTTCCACTTGTGCCCATGTAGCATGTGCTTAGGGATTTCTTTGCTCAAAGGCTAATAGCATTTGACCAGAGCGCTGGATGCTTCAGTGGCTCCAGTCTGTTTCTGTTAACAGGGCTCTAGTCTATTACTTACTTTTCATCTGCAGTGATGTGTGACTTTGTTTATTCCATTCATTACTCTCCCTCGCACATTTTCTGTTCTTGCATTACAAATGCTTGTTCCTTTTGTCTGTCTCTGTGAGCTCTCAGCAGCGCTTTGAAACGGCTGCTTATGTCAACTCTTTTGCTTTTTATTTTCAGTTTGTGGCAAGAAAACGCCAATTGCTGAAACTTGAGCGAACACGAGACCTATTGCAGATCAAATGTTTGTTTTCTTTTACAGAGGCGGGTGGGCGGATGTGTTTTTTTAACTCTGGACTAGAACTTTGAAACCAGAAACGTTGATTTTTGGACGCACAGCGTTTGTGCACTGAACGCATGTTTCACACCATCATGTGTCATTAATTGTAGGGAGCACGGACAGAAAGTCTGAGGGGAGACATGAAAGGGGTACGCCATGCTCGGAGCTGTTAGTCACATACTGCAACTAACGCATGGCAGATAGAGGCTCCACAAGCAAATATTTCCATAGAGCCCTCGGAGGATACTCTCCCTCCCGGCCACACGTCCATCGCCCCCTTTCCTTCCCTTGTTCCTCTCGGTTTCTTCCGTCCCATATTTTTCAGAGGTACATTCACATCTACACTCGCTTCTCCTTGTGTCAATATTATTCCTCCGTCCTGTTATTCGGTCATGTTTTCTATTTTCCTCAATATCCTATTTTCTGAGAATCTTCACGCCCTCGTTCCATCTGTCCGTGCCAGCTTCTCTTTACTCCTTTTCCTTTTGCTTCAATTGCTTTCTTTCTTTCCTTCCATTTTCTTTTTCCTTGTGTTATCTAGCCTTTATCTTTGCTCACGGCCCCCTTCCCACCCTCTCTGCTATCTCTTCTGGCATTCTTTGTTTACCTCACTTTATTTCCACTTTTTTCTTTAACAAATTCCCTTGCTTCCCTTCCCTGTCATCTCTTTTCCCCTGTCTTTCTCTTCTCTCTCGTTTACATTCTCCCTCACTCTCTTTCCTTAATTTTCATTCCCCCCGTTCTCAAATTTCTCTCTTATCATTTCCTTCCACGTTTCTCTTTCCAGCCATAGTCTTCTCTTCTGATGTCACTTCTCTGTGCCCTCTTACCTCTTTCTTTCCGGCTCTCTCTACAGGTATAGTCTTGAAATCAAAACTAATTCAGTTATTATTTTGTAATTATTTTAGTATTCCCTTCCATTTCAACAGGAGCTCCTTTACGCAGTACAGAAAATTCAGCTAACAGGCCTTTGCTTTTGTAACCTTTACCTCAAAGTTATAATTTGTGTACTGTAAATAAGAAAAAACAAGTTGTACACGTGTGTACCCCCTTCCATCACACCTTCCGTTCACGGCATTGTAGTCAGAGGAAAATAAATCATTGAGAGTGTAGTAACGTTTTTAAAAAAAATACACAACTCTCTTGGTGGTGGTACTAAAATGATGCAAGTGTATCAGCTTTTCATCTATATACCGTAATATAGATGAATGATTTCTGCTGCCACTTCCCAAAATGAGGAATGGCAGCCCTGCTGTGCAATAGCACATTACTTTTTTCAAAGGAAGATGGCTTTGTGAAAGGCAAAAATGTGAATCTCTGTAGCCAAAAATGCATACTCTGCTTACCACAACGACACAGCTGCAGTACAAGGCATACAACGCCAGGCAATTACCACAACTAAGCACAAATAGGGGTCAGAAGACAATTTTTGGTAGAGACAACTTTTTAATGTCTCAGAATGGGAAGGAGGGCACGTGCTTAAATGGTCCTCGGTGTCAGTGTCTCTTTGAAAGAGATTCAGGTAACGTTCTCAAGAGATGAAGGGCCTGTTTCACAAAGAGTTAGTAAACCTACACCCATAAAATCACTCCAGAGTCCTACCAAAGAAACGTTTCATCACCGTTGAGCCAGATGCAGACAAGATGAGTGGTTCAGTTGTCTTCCGGGTGTCATGAAGAGTAGAGCTCTGCAGGGTTTGATAGAGCGTTCCGTACTAATAATTTACCTGTATTCGGACGCTCTTTAGGCCGATGAATCTTTTGGCTAAGTGGGACTCTCGGTACTCTTAATCAATCAATTTCATTAAATCAATAATCAATAACGAACATAAGCAATACCTTGATCAACATAACACTTAACAATTAATCCAGAATACATTTCGGCGGACCCTGACCTTTCAGTCAGGAATAACCACACCAGTTTATTCAAAGTTAGTGAATTTATTTCCCTATATTAACAAAGCTAGCACGATATAGATGTGTCTCAACACCAAATGATAAACATAAATGAACATTAATAGCTGTCCATAACGGCGAAACAGGTGCAATCTATGTAGCATTTGAATAACAAGGCATTCGATAATAGCAATGCAAATCACTAATACGATAATCTGTAATGAACTAATTGCATACATTTAGTCAGCATAACAAGGTCTCAAATTGCATCGTGCAACAAAAGGAATCCTCATTTAACCTCAAATTAGCATCGGCATGTGGGACTTCATGCAAAAACGATTTAGCAACATAAATTTGGAAAACTCCTAGCTAGGGATCTCATCAAAAATCAGCAGTTGGTTACCTAAAAGAAACACAATGCAATTGTACAATTTCCTTTCATATTTACCAATTACGATCAGCATACAAGGAAGTCTTCGTCTCACAGGTACCGTTTCTCGATCAGCATGGGTACCGTTTCGATCGGCATGAGACGGGGCAAAGGGGCAGGGGTGGACGGGGCAATTGCCTCACGGCGGCAAGGTAAAACTACTACTTCATGCAAGGGATTAAAGTTAAAGTCTCTAGGGCAAGAATTATTTAGAGTCTCTTTCTCTCGATTAGAGAAAGAATCAAAGTCTCTTTCAAAATGGCGTCGCAGCAAGATGGGCCATAATAGATGCAATGTCATGCAAAATGGCGGGATGGCTGCAATGGCTGGTAACCGCAATAATAGTTGCAAATGGCTATGATGTCCGGGTAATGGCTGCTTTCTTCTCGTGCACCTGGTTTAAATAGACAACAGTTCAAATCCAGTAGGGTCTTCCATTGGAGGGTTCATAGGTTAGCTTCAAATTGTCCAATCAAAAACAACAGTTCTCAAGCTTTTACTTAAGCATACATTATCCTTGGAGACGAGTACGCAAGTTGCAACATTTTATACCAATTAACTCACTTTCAGAGCTTCCATTGTCCGCACCTGCAGATTGACCTTGGAGTAAAGAGAAATATGCCAGGCTGGCACGAAACCTTAAGATAAGCATGTGAACGATCTCAGTGGAAAAGTACAGCTTCGAGCAGAAATACACGTTTATTAGCACATTGGAAAAATACGAGCATCTAAACCGTGAGACCAGGCAACTAGGCCAAAGCCTCCATTTAAGTCATGCTAAGCTAAAACATTTCTAACAAGCAAATCGTAGCACACGTTTATAATTATGTCGGATTAGTGCAATTCTAATACATCACGTTATATAAAGCACGCTTATAAATGTTGGCAAACTACTCTGAGGGCACATTTTGTCCCCGTACAATCTTTATTTGTTCGGTTAAAGTCACACATGATTATTGCAGCACTACGTTTAAGCGTAAATAAATCAAAACCTTCATTTTCTGCTTCATCAATCCCTCCTCTGATGACTACTTGTCATCACACCAAATTATTCCCACAAATTTTATTCCATTAAAATTCTGTCAGTTCTCTTTTCCTTTTAATTCCCCTAGTTTTCGCTTTGTATTCTTCTGCCATTCTTTTCATTATTTTCTCTTCCTTCCTTCTTTTAATTCTTTCCATAATCATTATTATTCCCCAAATTCCAAAAATGCAAATCAGTACTATTAATATTCCCTGTATTATTTTTAGCAATATTCCATTCCAAATTCCCCCAATCCAATTTCCCACTGAAGCAAGTCCTTTTCCAACCTTCTCCCACACTCCTGGTTCTTTCAATTCCTTCAAATCTGCACTCTCCTTTGTTAGATTAGCAAGCATAGTTTTAATCTTCACACTATTGTCTGGAATATACGTACAACAGTGTCGTGCACCAAGCATTTTGCAAACGCCGCCATCCTTTGCTAAAAGAATGTCTAAGGCAGGCCTATTTTGAAGAGTCATAGCTCTTTCCGCTGCAAGTTCAGCATCTATCAGGATTATAGCACCTGAAAACTTTGTCAACATGTTATCCACTATAGTAGACAACTTTCTTATTTTGATGGAATTCAACACAACTCCCAATGAAGGAATCATGGCTCCAAATATATCTCCTACCACAGCAGCTGCGGTCTCTCTTTTCTGGATACGATGGGATCCAGATGTCTTTTGAATCATCGATAGGTCATCCAGTTGATAAACTTTTGAGAACACTATACCCAAATAACATCTCCCCCACCATCCTTTCGGAAGACGATAATAGGCATTATACCCACAAATGTAATATACACCTGGAATGACAGGGTCAAGTCCGTTCATCATGAATGTCCATTTGGCCTTAAAGATAAACGTATGTTTACACTCACTCGCTCCTACAAAAATGTTATCATAATAAGATTCACCTCGATATATACAAAATTTCCCTACATGCCAAGCATCTAAAGCTATTCTCCCTTGTGTCTTTATTGCGGCAAAATCATAATTGTCTACTGAAGTTCTCTTATGTAGCTCTTTTTCTAATTTCGCATTCATTTGTGCCCTTCTATCATCTGAGCGATCTAAAAAGCTTATTTCTACTGCAGAGAGCGAGCAGGTAAGATTTTCCCTATGAGCGTGAGCCGTTTCAAAAGGTTGCATTGGCTCGAAAAATTCCCTCATTATTTTAGCATCCCAATCTTTAGCAATCTGGCTTAGCTGCGCTATTATAGGAACATATGCAAAGGTAACATCATAATTTGAGTAAAAATACTGTATGTTAGTTTGACCATAAAATCTAGACATTACTATACTACATGTAATCCCGTATGTAAGAGGCATGTGGTGATAAGTCACCCCTTCCTTTACTGATGTCGGTATCTGTGTACACACATAGCAATCTTTCGCATCCATAGTCTCAACATATTCTGTTAGCAAGCGATAGAAAACATTATACGAAAGTTCTTTCTTATCATGCAAGAGCCTCTCATCTAATTCTAGTCTTTTCAATGCGGTTAGTTCAGTGACAGTAACAGGAGCAAAAGTAGAAGCATCAATTCTCTCATTCTCACCCTTACCATGCATTCCAAGTACAATTGCCATTATTATTAGTACACATGCAATTATCAAGCCTATACACACGTATTTACAATATTTCTTTCTACTGTTTTGCGTCATGATCTGTATAGAATCAGAGAGCTAGAAGCACCTATAAAATTATTTAGCAATTCAGTTACAAAGCTGAACGAGCGCAATGTTCACACAGTCTTCTTCAGGAGGCCAGTCACTTATCGGTCAGCAGCATTTGTCTCAATTCGGCAATAACTCAGTCTTTTATCAGTTCAGCAAACGTCTCATCCGGTTTAGCAATGTCTCAGCTGGTTGTTTGTACCACGTTGGATTGTAGCAAGCAATGTCATTTGTCACCCTTTCAATCAACAGAGTCCATAAAACTTTTCTTTTCTATTGGTATCTCTTCTTCTTCGTTCTCGAGGCTTAGAGATACAAACTCGTCAGTCCAATCGTCATGAACTACATATGCCCATTCAGGACCGGAATATCTTCTGTTCGGTATCCTTTTCCTTTTCAATTTTGCTTCTCTTTTCGATTCTGCTTCGCTGGTACTTTCCACTTTTGTCAAGTCTTTTTCTTCACTCGGGGATGGTACCACGACAGTTACTTCTTTTCTTTTCTCTTTCACTTTTGGCCTTTCTCCGTCGTTCAAACTTTCTTCAGTCCTTTGTTTTGTTGGTGATATACTTAGTCTCCTCTTTGCACCATGTCCATTTGATGGACCTGCGATCTTTTCTGAGAAAGCTTGAACCTTTTCGTTCTGTTCTGCTTTGTCCCCTCCTTCTGGGGAATCAATCACGTTCTCTTTTTTTTTCTCTGTATCGTCTGCTTCTGGGAAAGCCTTCCTCTTATCAGGCTCTACTGCTTTTTCACCTTTTTCGAGCCCTTCGTCACCGTTACTTTCTTCAGGCTCTTTATCACTTTCAGCTACTTCAGGTTCCTTGTCACCTTCAGCTGCTTCAGGCTCTTTGCTACCCTCAGCTGCTTCAGGCTCTTTGTCACCTTCAGCTGCTTCGTCGCTGTCTGAACTTTCTCCTTGGTCTTCCCCAAGTGAGTTGGTCTCTTCGTCCTCAGAGAATATCTCTCTCTCTTCCGTTCCTGCCTGTTCGCTTTCAGTTCGGTTTTGCTCTGTCTCAGCACTGTTTTATCAGGCACTGGCAGTTTCAGCGCTTCAACTTCCTCATCTGTGGGACACAACACTTTCTTTGTGTGACTGGCGTGAATCCAGTTGGGAACCCCCGCGCACTTCACAGCGGTAGTTGTCGTCAGGATCACTTGGAAAGGGCCTTTCCAACGGGGTTCCAGACACGACTTCCTCACGTGCTTCTTTACCACGACCCAGTCACCTGCTTTCAGTGCGTGTCCTGGACCTTGGATCGGTGGCAAGGTGGTTGCTTCCACCTGGTGAGAGAAAGAGCGAACCACGTCAGCCAGACCCTTGCAGTAGTCTAACACCATATCATCTGTAATATTCAAAAGCGCGTTTGCGGGAACTGCAGGAAGTCTCATAGCCCTGCCCATGAGAATTTCGTGCGGAGACAATCCAGTCTTTCTATCAGGGGTGTTTCTCATTGACATTAGCACCAAGGGCAATGCGTCAGGCCATTTCAAATTTGTCGATGCACATATTTTCGCCATTCTTGATTTCAGTGTACCATTCATCTGCTCCACCAATCCTGAGGCTTCAGGGCGATAGCTACAATGCAGTTTTTGCTCAATGTTCAGCGCTTCGCAAAGTAACTTTATCACCTCGTTATTGAAGTGACTTCCCCTATCTGATTCTAAAGAGATCGGGAATCCGAAACGTGGTATTAACTCCCTCAATAATAGCTTTGCAACTGTAAGGCTGTCATTTCTACGTGTGGGGTATGCCTCAATCCAGTGACTAAAAATGCACACAATCACCAACACATACTTCAAACCTCCATGCACAGGCATCTCAATGAAGTCCATCTGCATTCGACTAAACGGGCCACTGGCTCTGCCAATGTGGCTCGCGTTCACAACCGTTCCCTTCTCTGGGTTCATCTGCTGGCAAGTGACACATCGATGGCAAACTGCTTCTGCAGCTTGGCGAAATCTGGGGTTAAACCAATCAGTTTTGAACAATCTTATCATGGCATCTCTCCCTAGGTGAGCCTGCCCATGATAGAACCGCGCAAGCTGTGATAAGAGACTATTTGGCAAAACAAATTTTCCCTCATTTGAAACCCATAACTCGTCTGGTCTCTTTATACATTGTGATTTAATCCAGGAGTCTTTTTCATCCTCTCTGACGCTATTCTGTAATGCTTTTAATTCATCTATTGTATCTACGACCTTCAAGGCAAATGCTTCAGCTGGTTCGAGTTCTGGTTCACTTATCGAATTCCATTCATCCCTGAGTAATATACAGTTCAAGGCACAAAATCTTGCAACTTGATCCGCATATGCATTTCCCAGAGAAACATAGTCCTGTCCTTTTGTATGAGCACTACACTTTACCACTGCAACTTCGGCTGGCATTTGAATGGCGTGTAACAATTCCCTTATTCTCTCCCCGTTTTTCACTGGGGATCCTGAAGAAGTCAGGAAACCTCTCTGTGACCATAGTTGTCCAAAGTCATGCACAATCCCAAACCCGTACTGGCTATCAGTGTAAATGGTGACTTTCATCAATGCAGACAGTTGACATGCTCTTGTAAGGGCTACAAGTTCTGCTACTTGTGCAGAATAGACTCCTTGAAGCCAGCCTGCTTCCAGGACACCTGTTACAGTACATACAGCATATCCTGCTTTCAAAATTCCCATCCCATCTCTTAGACATGAAGCATCAACGAAAACAATTTGGTCATTTTCATCAAGCTTAGTATCCTTAATGTCAGGTCGAGGTTTTGTGCAAAATTCAGTCACCTGAAGGCAGTCATGCTCGACGTCTTCAGCGTTCTCAATTTCAGCATTTTCACCAGGAAGCAAGGTTGCTGGATTCAACGTGGTGCACCTTTTCAGCTGCACATTCGGTGAGCCCAGAATTATCGTTTCATACCTTGTGAGTCTTGCTCCAGTCATGTGTTGCGTTCGAGAGCGAGTCAAAAGTATCTCAACTGAGTGAGGGACCATGACTGTTACTGGGTGTCCCATCACTATTCCTTCACTCTGAGTGAGGCTGATACCAACTGCTGCTACGGCGCGCAAACACCCTGGGAGTGCTGTAGCAACCGAATCCAAAGTAGCTGAAAAATACGCTACTGGTCTGTTTATGCCACCATGGGCTTGAGTCAAGACAGACAAAGAACATGCATCACGTTCATGACAAAACAATGTGAAAGGCTTTGTGTAATCAGGCATACCTAAAGCTGGAGCCCTGCACATGCATTCTTTCAATTCAATAAAAGCATCCATCTCATCTCCTTTCAACTCAATTTGGTCCAAGGCATCCTTCTGGGTCAGTTTCAGTAGAGGCTTTGCTAGAGTCGAGAAGTTGGGAATCCACTGGCGACAATAGCCCACCATTCCCAAAAACTTCCTCACCTCCCTCCTTGTCTTTGGTGGACTCATTTGAAGTACACTCGTTATTCTTTCCTTCATTATTTTCCGTGACCCTTTCTCTATCTGGTGACCCAAGTATTTCACTTTCCTCTGACAGAACTGCAATTTGGAAGGAGACACCTTATGTCCATTCCTCCCCAAATGGTTCAACAGAGCAATGGTATCTGCTGTGCAGCCACTTTCTGTCTTTGATGCAATCAGTAAGTCATCAATGTACTGTACTAGAGTTGACTCGAATGGCAATTCTAATTCTTCCAAATCTTTCTTTAGGATCTGATTGAAGATTGACGGTGACTCAGAAAACCCTTGAGGAATTCGACACCAACTGTACACTCTGTCTAAGAATTTGAAACAAAAGAGGAATTGGCTGTCCTCATGAAGAGGCACAGAAAAGAATGCTTGTGACAAGTCGATGACTGAGAACCACTCGGCATCGCAAGGGACTTGAAACATTATCACAGCTGGATTCGGTACGACAGGGCAGCATTTAATTATGATGTCATTTATTTTCCTCAAGTCCTGCACAATTCGAACCTTTCCACTTGGCTTTATTAGTCCCATGATTGGTGAATTACATGGACTGCTTAACACTTCTTTCAGTACTCCCTGCTTTACAAATTCGTCAATGAGTTGGGCAACTTTCATGAGGGTGTCTTGTGCCATGTGGTATTGTGGGGTCTGGGGAAAGATTGCATTGGGCTTTACAGTCACTTTCACTGGTTCCACTCCTTTCATCAATCCCACCTCTTTCCCTGTCATATCCCACACTTCCTTTCCGACTGTTTCCCGTAATTCGGCTGGAATATCTTCTTCAGTTATCATCGGGAAAAAGCAAATCAGGGGATACTCTTCATCGACAGTTTCCATCTCATCCCCCTCTATACTGTCCTCTTCTTCCCCATCACTGCTCGTCTGAATTTTAATTCCCTCGTTCGAACACATAATCGAACAACCCAATTTGCACAATAGGTCTCTCCCTAACAGTGCTATCGGGCTTGAGTCACATACCACAAATTGGTGTAACCCTTGATAGTTACCAATGCTGACTGGTACCGGATCTGTAATTGGGTTTGTCAGGTGTCTGTTTGCTACTCCCACCACTTGAACTGTCCTCCTTGAGAGTGGCAAATTTGGTACTTCAATGCTCTTAACGGTTGAACGTGTTGCTCCTGTGTCAACCAGGAATGAGACACGATGACCCATTACTCTTCCCTCCACGTACGGACCCTTTTGATCAACTTCCAAGGATGCTGCAAGCACACAATCTCCTTCCTCTCCTGAACTTTCACTCTCCCATACATTGTTTATTCCACTCTCACTGTGTAGTGGGAACTGTTGTACGGTGCCATTTGTACTCATTACCTGACCCGAGACCTGTGGAGGAACCATCACTTGCTGCTGACTCATTGGCGCCAAAGGTATTTGCATTTGCTGATTAGGTACCATGGGTAACTGCTGTTGCATTGGCTGCATTTGCGTCATCTGCATACGAGGCATCTGCATCTGCTGCGGCTGCATAGGTTGTAATCCCTGCAACTGATTTACGGTCTGAAAATTTGGGCTTGGACCTCTCATTTTCGGTCCCCTCATTGTCTGAAATGCATTGACATCATTGTTTTGCTGACCAACACCTGCACCTTCCTGCACCACCATCGGGCACTCGCGTTTCCAATGACCGACAATTCCGCACACGTGACACGGCATCACCTTCTTCATTGCCTGCACACCATTCACAACAGTGTTCAAATCCGGTCCATTATTCACAAAACCTCCTCTGCCTCTGCCTCTGGCCTGTGGCTGAAACGCCATGTTTCCCTGCAACTGCGGCTGCGGTTGCGGTACCTGCTGTTGGAACCCTTGCATCCCTTGCAAACCTTGTAAACCTGTCTGACCTGCTTTAAGCTGCATCATCATCACCTTCTCTTTCAACCTTTTCTGTTTCACTTTAATTTCGTTGCTACAGTATTTCGCATAATTCAACACCTCATCAATCGGTTTCGACTGCCAGCAAATCAAATGCGACTTTATCATCTGACTTATCTCAGGTCTCAGCCCTTCCACATATCTGAACACAAAATGAAGCATGTCCTTCGCCTCTATTGTTTCCGTGCCGCTGTAGTTCTTAAACGCCTTCAACAACCTCTCATAGTAACTATGAATCGACTCTTTAGCCTCTTGGGCAGTTCGATCGATCTTCTGCCAATCTACATTTTTCGCGGCAACCTTCGTCTTCAGGTGCTCAATCACCTTATAGTACAGGCTCATCACCATAGGTGATGGTGCACCCGTCTCCCTGTCTCTCTCTGGTTCACTCGTCGGCCAACCTACAGCTCTTTTGCAATCCTCCCACAAATCTGCCGGAACCACAATCTCAAAGAGAGTGTTCAGATCTTCCCAAAGACATTTTGCAAGCTTCACAAACCTATCAGTCTGCTGATACCATTCAATCGGTTTCTCTCTCAGTTTGGGAAAATCATCCGTAAAAGACTGAATGTCACTTCTGTGCCAGGGTACATGTATTAATTTTCCCCCTGCTGTCTCCCTCATTGGTAACATGTTTACTGCTTCGCTACTATGTGGTCTTTTCTCATTGTGCTCTGTAGCACTGTCCCTCCTCTTTTCCTTTCTCTTTACCCACCTACTTTCCCACTTGTCCAAACACCTCCACACTTGTGCACTCTGCAGCAATTCTCTAAGGTGCGCCTTCATGCCTGCTGACCTCATGTGTTCAAAATCTGTGGTCCCAAAATCCAATCTATAGCTCCTGCTCAAGTGTTTTGTCTTGTCTATGTCAACCCCGTTTTTGTCAGCTATTTCTTGCAAACTTTTATGTACCTTATTCACTTCTTTCGTAATCCTTGGGCATAGGTATCTCAGCTCTTCTTCCGAGTAGGACTCTAACCTATTCACACCCATAGTCCCTTCCACCAATTCTTGTGCTTCTATGTTCAACCTCATCCTATTCATATAATCTTCTCCCTTCCCACTGTCTGAGCTTTGTGTGTAATTCAAACTGTTGAACCACTGTGTCAGCTGTTGCGCATTCAACCCCATCAGTGTAGCGTTCACATCGACTGCCATTGATGGTTGCGGCAACTTTTCAGTGTTCGATGACAGAGGTATTATCAGTGGGGGACTCGACCTCACCAGTGTCGACTGAGCACATATGGGACTAAACTCCATCAAGGACCCAGATCCATTTGGCTGAGCCGCTATAGGAGTTATCCCTGGAGTGTTTTCTATGCACCTCCTTTCGGTCCCATTCTGCAGCATTGATCCCTGACCGCTCATACCTAAGTTAGGCTGACTGTACAGAGGTACCGGTGGACCTACAGTAATGGGTAGTGATATCGCATCTGGGTTTTGTCCATTTCCCACGTTCTGAGGCACGTTCATTCCCACACTATGGGTCATCATTGCCGGCATGCCCATCTGGCTCCCCGTCATCTGAGCATGTGCTGTTCCCCCCTGCATCTGCTTTTGAGGCATCAAAAACTGTGTTGATTCAGCTTGTGCCAATGTTGGGTTGTGACCATTCTGTACTCCCATTACAGTCGGGTCTAGAACCATTCCCGTACTGTTGTCACTGCTGTAATACCTTGGGACCTGCGGCTGATAATTTTCTGCTGGTTTCAACATAGGCACATCTGGATATATTCTCCTAACCTGCGGTATCTGCTGGGTGAACAGTAAACTCGGGTCCTTGGATCCCGATGATGCTCCTGAACTCTGAGTTTCACTGTTCTGTACCGGTGCCGGAGGGGCAGAACTGGTACTTGGACCTTGTCCACTCTCCGCATAAGGTGGTGGACGGTCGTTCAGCAATTGCATTATTAGCTCCTCATCCTCTAACTCCTCTTCTCTTCTCAACTTTTCCTCGTCCTCTCTATCCTTGGAACACCTCCTGTTTGTCTTACAGGTAGCTTTCTTACCTGTCTCCTCTTCTTCCTTAGTAATTGCGGGAAACAATTTTATCCCCTGCAATACATCTGACCTCCACACCTTCTGTGCATTATCCCACCTAGCGTCCGCTAGTGTCTTTTCTACCTTCCGTATCCTTGTTTCGAACTTATTTTTCTGTTGCTGTCTAGCCATTAATTCCCAAATCGCTAGAGCCTCAAACTGGGCTGGCCTTGGAGGCACCTTCATGTCGTACATCGTGAACCTCAAATTCTCCAGAATCCTTATATTGAATGTCCCGTGGATCGGGAATGCTACGCTCCCATGTTTCTCTGTCAACTTGTGCCATTGCTTTAGCCAAAGGCACGGAGCTACCCCCTTTTCCTCCATTACGATGTAAGCTGGTGTGCCTTCGGGCGGCGTCTCCTCTCCTACGCTCGCTTTAATGTAAGACTCCCCCTTCATCGCACTCCTTAATGCTTTTAAAAATTTCATTTTCTCGTCTTTTATTTCACAAAGTTTGTAATCAATAGGTGACTTTAATTCCCGGAATACTCTTCGCTTGCCTTTCCCCTTCCAATCGAGCCCCACGGACTGCGTCCAATCCGTGCGCGACCCTTCCCTGCAACCAACCTATCCCAGCGCGGCTCCTAGTGACGTCACACTCACACACACTGCGGCTGACAAAGCCTCGCGGCTAGTCCTCCTTCACTCAGCTCCTTTCGTAACAACTTCTTGCATATATCGCGAGCTACAAAAACTAAAACAGATCTGTCGGTTTACTACAGGAAGGGTAACACAGTCGCTTCAGGACCTTAGGGATTTTTCACTAGCCTCGGCAGTTATTGCATCTTTCTCGGTCCCCACGTTCGCAAGCAAATCTGACCCGCAGACCTACTCTCAACTTGTCAATGATCTATTCTAGTGCACTTAGAATTTTTGTCAAAGCCCGAAGTCGAAGTTCCTTTCACTCCCTTAACACACGTACCGACCCGTTGACCACGCCCGATCAACCTACTAAACCGCCCAGACCACAACATAGAACAACATACTCCGGAGTCTCTTGACCTCGCAGGGCCCGTCTCAACAACAACAACCACGTGGACCTTTTTATGCACGAAGCGCCACACGCACATGAAGTTCGACGACTTCCCTACTCTCACACTCGGAGTCGCACCTCCGCTATCTTCTATGAAGTTCGACGACTTCTCTACTTCTACACTCGGAGTCGCACCTCCGCTATCCTCTAAAAAGAAAAAAAAAGAAAAAATTCCTCACAACCTTTTCACACAATCTGCGGCAATAAGCTGTGCAAGCGCAAAACCCTAGCTTCACTCATACCATCACTAGTACCGCCAACGCCGATTCCACACCTCCATTCTCTCCATTCGCAAGCTCCGAGATCCCGGGAAAGTCGCGGTGGACCTAGCCCATCATCATTCTGTCAATCTGTTTTATCAAGAAAAAATCTAATTCAACTTCTCGAGTGGGGTCTCAAAGGGCGTAACCGTTAATTCAACACCATGTACTTTAAGAGTACCGGTCCCAAAAGGCGAAACCGTCCTCTGCTACCATCTACTGATAGAGCATACCGTACTAATAATTTACCTGTATTCGGACGCTCTTTAGGCCGATGAATCTTTTGGCTAAGTGGGACTCTCCGTACTCTTAATCAATCAATTTCATTAAATCAATAATCAATAACGAACATAAGCAATACCTTGATCAACATAACACTTAACAATTAATCCAGAATACATTTCGGCGGACCCTGACCTTTCAGTCAGGAATAACCACACCAGTTTATTCAAAGTTAGTGAATTTATTTCCCTATATTAACAAAGCTAGCACGATATAGATGTGTCTCAACACCAAATGATAAACATAAATGAACATTAATAGCTGTCCATAACGGCGAAACAGGTGCAATCTATGTAGCATTTGAATAACAAGGCATTCGATAATAGCAATGCAAATCACTAATACGATAATCTGTAATGAACTAATTGCATACATTTAGTCAGCATAACAAGGTCTCAAATTACATCGTGCAACAAAAGGAATCCTCATTTAACGTCAAATTAGCATCGGCATGTGGGACTTCATGCAAAAACGATTTAGCAACATAAATTTGGAAAACTCCTAGCTAGGGATCTCATCAAAAATCAGCAGTTGGTTACCTAAAAGAAACACAATGCAATTGTACAATTTCCTTTCATATTTACCAATTACGATCAGCATACAAGGAAGTCTTCGTCTCACAGGTACCGTTTCTCGATCAGCATGGGTACCGTTTCGATCGGCATGGGACGGGGCAAAGGGGCAGGGGTGGACGGGGCAATTGCCTCACGGCGGCAAGGTAAAACTACTACTTCATGCAAGGGATTAAAGTTAAAGTCTCTAGGGCAAGAATTATTTAGAGTCTCTTTCTCTCGATTAGAGAAAGAATCAAAGTCTCTTTCAAAATGGCGTCGCAGCAAGATGGGCCATAATAGCTGCAATGTCCTGCAAAATGGCGGGATGGCTGCAATGGCTGGTAACCGCAATAATAGTTGCAAATGGCTATGATGTCCGGGTAATGGCTGCTTTCTTCTCGTGCACCTGGTTTAAATAGACAACAGTTCAAATCCAGTAGGGTCTTCCATTGGAGGGTTCATAGGTTAGCTTCAAATTGTCCAATCAAAAACAACAGTTCTCAAGCTTTTACTTAAGCATACATTATCCTTGGAGACGAGTACGCAAGTTGCAACATTTTATACCAATTAACTCACTTTCAGAGCTTCCATTGTCCGCACCTGCAGATTGACCTTGGAGTAAAGAGAAATATGCCAGGCTGGCACGAAACCTTAAGATAAGCATGTGAACGATCTCAGTGGAAAAGTACAGCTTCGAGCAGAAATACACGTTTATTAGCACATTGGAAAAATACGAGCATCTAAACCGTGAGACCAGGCAACTAGGCCAAAGCCTCCATTTAAGTCATGCTAAGCTAAAACATTTCTAACAAGCAAATCGTAGCACACGTTTATAATTATGTCGGATTAGTGCAATTCTAATACATCACGTTATATAAAGCATGCTTATAAATGTTGGCAAACTACTCTGAGGGCACATTTTGTCCCCGTACAATCGTTATTTGTTCGGTTAAAGTCACACATGATTATTGCAGCACTACGTCTAAGCGTAAATAAATCAAAACCTTCATTTTCTGCTTCATCATATATAAGGCCTATGGCTCTTGCTTACTGTTTGTGATGCCTTAGCAGCTCTTTTGATCTACTAAGGCTAGTGCCATCGAAGTGAGTAGTGCACATTTACCCGTAGTGTATTTTTATTGCGATCCCTTAAAGGCCATGAGGGGGTCATTAGTATCTGGCGTTTGCAGTGCTTCCACAAAAAGGTATCAATGTCATTTCAGTTTTCATGAAACTGCTACCACAGAACCGGCAAACCTGCTTGCCTTAAAATAATCACTAGGTGTTGGCTCGTGCATCAGAGAGGGTAAAATATAAGCACATCTTTTAATCATAGATTTAAATATTTTGCAGGACTTTTCACTTCATAGTTTCTTCAGATATTACCAGCCACATACACTCAACAAAGAGCCCCTGGTCCCTCGGCAAGGTCGTCAGAATTAACAAATGGTTAAACTGGCCAAGGGTAAATCTTAGCGTTTTTACTTGTGGATGCTTTTACCTTCCGCTTAATTTTTAGGTCGAGCGAGGCAGCGCACAAACGCTGTCTCAGACATGTTGTAATCTACATCTCTGAGCTTTAACCACTCCCATCTCGCGCCCATCACTTTCATTTGTTCCTTGGCCTGCCTTTCAAAATTTCCTTGATTTCATAGGAAAATGCTTCATGTTTGTCCCGCCTTGAGGCTGCTTTGTTACTGCCTTTCAGACTGACCCTGTTACATGGATGATTGCAGGATCGGCCACATAAATTAGTGTGAGGCACTATTTGTTTCTTTGGCCTCTCCGCTTCGCGATGCCTCGCCATATGTTGTTTCATTCTTTTTCTTTGTTTCTTTTGCCTGGGCTTCATGTTCAGGAGTGTTGTGTTTATTGATGGCCTCTCCCAGGGAGCCTACGCACAATTGTTAATGCCTTCCCATGACTCTACGTGACAGGCGCTTCATTCTTCATTCAATTTTAATGCACTAGCTTTGTGGACTTCCTTTTGCCTTTTAATTGCCATTGTTTATTTAATTTTATATGGTACAAGTTTATTTTTAGATCAGCCTTTTTTTTCATGTGTTTTTTTAATAGAGCTGACGCCAAACTGAAGCTGCTTCCCCGGTCCCAAAGTCGGCAGCTCTGTATGTTACGCCACATCGCTAACTTGTTATTTACAACAAGCGCTTTTTACTAGTGCCTGTGCCTTTAACAGAGAAATCAGTTTATCCACTCTTTGACATGTTCTTGGTAGTCTTGTGCTGAAAGTATTCTGTGCCTGGTGTAATTTCAAGACATTCTGTTACAAATAAATCACTTCCCATGCGTTGAAACCGATTCTCGATCACCACTAATGAGAGCACAGAATGAGACTGTAGCTACTACAAATCCTGACTTCATATGGAAATTGGCATGACACCAAACTTATTAACAAACAAGGCCTTATGGAAGTGCCATAAGCACAGTGCCTTGTTGCTTCCTTTCTGTTTGAAGTGCTTTCCGTGGAATGGGAATCACAGCTCTGTTTGTAAACTCATAGTTAGCCCTTGCACCCAGAGGACAGCACAGTCCCCACCCCAGTCTGACATATGGTGGACATGTTGCTTCAGCTTGGGCGCGGAGCCTCTGACTATGTAGGTTGTGTGCCGCACGCTGCTATTGTCTTCTGCGTATGTCTAGGCTTTTTCTTTCTATGCTAGGATATATGAAAGCTTTCCAATGGGGACAGCAAACAATGGTAGAACTGAGCCATGTTCTGACAGGCCAACTCTGCAGTCAGACCCTCAACTACAGAGTTGTGATGGGGAAAGCCAGTGACTTGTTTTTTAACTCTGGAGTATGTGCCTGGCAGTGTAAACACAAACCTGTTATTTACATCGCTTACACCGACAGACATGCAGCATAAAGAGCACCTTAATACACAGTATAATGATTAGTACATTGACAATGTCCACAGGAAGAGGTGACTTGCCTGCACATTCACGAGTCATTTCTAGTGGCTAGAAGGGACTTATAAACTTGTATGCACATTACATCTTCAAGTTCGTTTTGTTTATGTACCAACCATATTAATATCGGTTCTAGGCGCTGAATGTCTACATCTACTGTTAGACACCTCCAGGTGGGTGTCCCCATAGCACTTAGGGCTGTCACACTGTCTGAGCACTGGCCACTTTGTTCCAGTTAATAAATAGGCCGTGTGCGTGGACGGGCTTGCATTTCATACAGCACAGGTGAGTTCCTTTCATCTGTACCCTGGGCACTGTCAGGCCTCCCTTTTGCCCACGTACACTGTAAGATGTACTGTTATACACCACGTATCACTCCATATACACCAATAGTTAATATGCAGAGTCAAGTTTGATGAACCCTTGTACCTGAAATGTTCCGTTATGTACTCACTGAGGCAGATATCTCCTGTACAGTTGTCTCCCTGCATAAGCAAAATGACAGCACTACTGTAAAAGCTTGTTGTGTCTATCTGCCAGACGCCATTCTGTACATCAGGTGCCCATGGTATCCTGTTCAATGGCTAATAGAGATATGTTCTTGTGCAGACACTTCCCTAATACCTAAACATTTCTATATATGTTGCATATTGACATGTACAGTCAAGCTAGATGTCTTGCTGTACATTGATGGAGGTAAATGTCTCCCAGTATACTGTTCTATACTCTCTAGAAGCCACAGGGTCAGAGCCCCCCGTGTACGTTGGCCCTGGCAGATCTCCCAGTGCACCGCTAGATATTGTCATACACGTCACTTGGTGCTTCTGTGTACAGTATTGAAGTTTGAAGGTGCAGTCAAATGGGGTGCTCTCCTGTGCTCCCCTATGCATTAGGCACGCCTCTGTGCATTTATACCAGTGGTGTTTCTATGTACAAAAGGCGCAGCAGGTGTCCCTAGGGACACGAGATGAGACAGATGTTTTTGGCAATATTTTCATTTTTTGCTGCAAATATAGGAAGAAGGTAAATAAAAGTGCTTTAGTAATATGCAGGGCCACTAGAATTATGTAGCAGAGAGGACCGAATTATGTGGCAGGGTTGACCTATGTATGTGGCAAGAAAAGTCCAGTTATGCATTTACAACGCAAATAGGTCTAAATCAAGCAAGTGCGAGACCTATTGCATTGTAAATGCTTATTGTTTGTGTAGTTAGCTAGGACAACACAGTGGTCATTCAGAGCTGCAGCCTCCATTCCTGCGTTAAAACGTAATGCAGTGATAGTTAAGTGTCCTGTAAGTTTTGAATTCCTAAAACAGAATTTGCCCCTGTTTACAGTTGCGGTTATGTGGACCATTTTTGTTCACAATTCGAATTTCAGTAGGCGAGCTTTACTCGCATTTCTTCTTTTCTGTCATGTTTTATGCATACTGCCAATGGTTTGCACGGCAAATTTGTTCCGTAGACACATTTTCTATTGTTTTGATATTTGTAGTCAGTTTAGGTCTGATGATTTGTTATTATTGTCAAAATTGCTGTGCACTGCTCTTTAGGCCCTTTAATGGATTGTAAAGACTCTTTGTGGAAAGATTACAAATTGGGAATAATTTGCGAGGCGCCTTCTTAGTTGGTCTGATTACTTCTGTTTTATCCACTCTGTTATTGTGTGCGTTCCTTAATTTCTTTAGTTCCCTTTTGGGTAATAGTTTCACAGTAACTGCTTGAATCATATAAAATGATCTATTTTTTCTTGAGTCGTTTATATCTCACAGGGATTTGTCCATTGGAAAGTGTAATATTGTAATGTCATTTCATTTGAAAGGATTGTGCAAAAGTACCGAGACTGTGCTATTTGTTTGCTGAGTAGACTTCCTCGAGTCGACTCCTTATTAACTTCTAACAGCTTCAGAGTTTTCAATGAGAGATGCTATGATGTTAGATTTGACTTTCTGTGTTTGATTCAGGAACCTTTACCTGACCCGACCCCTACAATGATGTGGTTGCTTTTTGTTGATTGTAAGTGACTTTTATCTCTTGAAACAGGGCTTCTAAGACTTCTCACGTATTTATTATAGGTGAACATTTGCATGCCATGGTGACTGGTACTGCGTCCATCCTGGCCCAATGGATTAGTTTGTTTAAACATTTTAATTTAGAGTCAGTTCCAGCAGCATGTATTGACAGGATGTGCAGTAAATCCATCTGAACTTCTAGTTTATCCGACTGGTGATTAAATGATTTTGCTGTTGCAGCTAACATACTTAGAAGATAGTTCTACAGAAGAGGTGTCTGCTTAACTGATGACTCAACCGGTTTTTAGATTAGAGACATCCAAATGGTTAGACAACACTCAATGTAGCCCACCAAGCTGATGCTGGCTGATATCTAAACGTTTGATAGCTCTTGCCTCTTCTAAGACAGCCTGAAGCAATGAAACATCTGTCAGTGAGTTTTTTTACGTTATTATAGAGTTTTGGTTTTCATATACAGATCGTGCTTCCTGTAGGTATTGTTTTACAGTTCTTGTATTTGTCATGTCTTCAGGTGGACTGTCTCATTGAATGCTCATCATCAGTATATACTCCGACTTAATCGTTTGTGGCCTCCTTGATGGGGAGATTGTCCCTCTCTTCATTAGCGGAGAGGTTTTTTCCAGTATGTTGTCAAGGTTGTGGATGCCGATAGAGTGTTCCTAAATTTTCTGTGCATTTTGTATATGATATCAGAGAGCCTCCTAATATTTCTTTGCCTGGTCTTTTCCTTTTGCATTTGATAAGCGGGTTTCTGTTGGGTTCTTAGTCTTCCTGAGCCTCATGATCGATGAAAGATACCATAACGGGGAACATTTTAGATTATTATAGTCCTTCAGCCCCACCTCACCTTCATGTTTATTTCAGTGGTTCTGCTGCTGAAGAAAGTTTACTTTTAAGCAATATGAGATGTGATCTATATAGTACTGCCCCCATTTTATCTTGAGGACCATTTATGAGACAATTGGTCTTCCACCTTTAATAAATATTGTGCTGTAACCATGTGAGGGGATACTGATGGAGGAAGCCTTTGTGGATGCTGCCACAATGTTACTAAGTGGTTATTGTTAGACCCTGAAAGGCAAAAAGATGTTGCAAAGGAAGCCGGCAGAAAGCTGCACTGGCCCCTTTGAGACCCTTCAGAGCCCTGCACCATAAACAGCTAACCTGCTTGTCCACCCCTGAAGCGACCCACCTCATCCTCTTAGCCTTTGACTCCTTGGGCTGTCTGAGGAAGGCTTAGTCAAAATGATGGGGCTAGGGACTGGAGTCGGCTGGTGGAGGCAGCTGTAAGGCTCTGGCATAGGCATGCCATGTGCTTCTACTATTCTGAGGCTCTTACAGCTGGCGTGGATGCTAGTTCACCACTGCCTCTGCACTGTCTCACCCCAGGTTTCCCTCCCCCAAAAATGCTTCTCTGAGAGTATCCCACCTCCGTGTGCTGCTGTTGTAAGCTGTGGTCTGGACAACTAGGCTCCCGTCACACTCCCAACAGCTGTCCCTGCGCCAGCTCTTATACCAGAGCTGAGTGCTCCTTGGTCCACACTGTGCCCTCACTTCTGCCCAAAAAGTGATTGACCTTAATCAGATGTGAAAACTGGTCCCAGAGAGAAATAATGGCTTAGGCTTGGTGATAGCATGGACTGAGGTGAGGCCTGTCAAATCATAGTTTCATGTAAAGAGGGACCTGAACAAGAGAAAGCCTTTGTCCCCAAGGCTGACACTAACAAGGTTGACTTTGAATACAGTGGGAGGGAACCTAACACAAGAACTAGTTTGTAGTGGACAGAGGAGAGTGACCTTCTAATTTTCCGGGCCATGCCTCTGGGTCAATACAAGAGCTCTGCACAGGCGAGGAAGGGTTTCCCCAGCATGGATTTTACAAGTGAGGGGAACTGTGGGATTGTTTTCAGTAGTGCAAATAGGAGCTGCTGAAAAGGTGGATAGGTTTGCTCCCAGGAACTTTTATCCCTTTGGTTAGGGAAGAACCACACTAGCTAGTGCCAATCATAAATGTGGCATCCTGAGGAACCTTCTACAGAACACGTTCTAGACCTTTGAAAGATCAGAGGAGTACTGCATCCTGCTTGCTTTAACCTGAGAGAAGCTCTGAATGACTAGGCGTGCTCTTGTACCCTGGACAAAGAAATGGACTCCAAGTGTCAGTTGGTTGACCTCCTGTGTGGCTACAGGGACGCAATAAAAACTGCATGAGGCCTTTCCTGAAGTGACCAGTTGGGCAAAGCCAACAACACATGGACTGTAACTTGCTGGTGGCCTCTGCTAAGGTGAGTCTTGTGCTGACCCTGTGGTCCTGGGATCCTTAGAAGCACCTAAGAAAAGCGGCTTCAGAAAGCCTGAAAAATTGGGACTTCCAAGATATCCGGTACAGCCAGGGGGACCTCACAGTAAAGGTGTCCAGTTCGATGCACTTTCCTCAAATACATCTTCAGGCTTGCAGGAGGATTTTGAGCTGACTGACTCAGAAGGTAAAATCTTTTTACAAGGACAAACTTGTTAGTGTATCTGCCCGCACTCCATCGTGGTCCACCTGAAACCATGACTGTGTCCTTGTCTACCGCTTCTATCGATTATTATTGACACTTAGGCCCAGATTTATACTTGCTTTGTGCAAATTTATGCAAATTTGACGCAAACCTAACTCTAGATTTATACTTTGGCGCTAGACCCGTCTAGCGCCAAAAGTTTGCAGTTAAAGTCATTTTTTGCTAGTGGGAAACCACCTTGCGTCAATGAGATACAAGGTAGGTGTTCCAGGGCAAAAAATGATGATATGGCCTTAGAGCCATATTTATTCCCCTGTGCTAAAATCAAGCATGGGGGAGGAGGCCTTAAATAATGGTGCTAAGCTTGCTTAGACTCATCATTTAACGCCTGGGTCAGGGCAGGCACTAGGGGACCTGTGAGCCTATTGCTATGGTCAGAGGGACAACCCCACCTACACCAGAGGGACGCCAGAGGATGGGGGACCCCATCCCAGGTAAGTAAGGTAAGTACAGGTAAGTATTCTTTATTTAAAAGTGCCATAGGAGGTCCTAACTTGGGCCCCCCTACATGGCACTGGGCCCAATGGCCATGCCCAGGGGACCTATGTCCCCTGGGTAGGGCCATTGGGGTGGTGGACATGACTCCTGTCTTTGCCAAAACAGGAGTCATGTCTGTGGGGTTTTACGTCAAAACATGATGCTCTTCTGGTTAGGGGCATTTTTATGCCTCTGCCCATACTAGTGTCATCCTTTGATGCACAACCTCCTGTTTCCCCTACGCCTCCCCACTTACTGCCTGCTACCGTCATTCCATAAATGTGACACACTGCCGGCGTCTTGGAATAGCACTAGCCAGTGGTAGCCCCTTAGCTTGCTTAGCGCCATTACTTTTTGCATGGGTCAGGGCAGGCGTTAGGGGATCTGTGAGCCTATTTCCATGGTCAGAGACCATGGAATGGGCCCACAGGTGCCCTTCCCTTTTTGATGACGCTAGCCGGGCCTTACCATCATCTACCATCATTCCATAAATATGACGCCTGCCGGCATCTTGGAATGGCGCTAGCTAGCTGTATACTTTTTCACGCAAAACTGCATTAGCGCAGTTTTACGTGAAAAAGTATAAACATGCCCCTTATTACTTTTTGGTGCTATTTTTATTTAAAACTTTAACATTCATATCTCCAGTTCCCCGTGCTGGATTTTTGTCTTTTGGGTGTCATTTTATTCACTAAAGTTTACTCTGTTTTTCTATTTTTTTATTGTTTGGTATTTTGTCTTTATTACTGTGCCCTAAGATGAGCTTGTCTATTCTGTGCCAAAGCAAAAAGGGTTCAGCTCAGATTAATATAGTGACTTTGGAGATCACCTCGTCAAGTTGGTGTCATTTTCAGGGCCGGCTTTAGGGCAGTGTGACTAGTGCAGCTGCACCTGGTGCTGAACTGGAGCAGGGTATCTGGCTTTAGAAATACAGCTGAAGTTACTTGTATTTGCAAAAGGTTTCAGGCAACAATAAAAATGCCAAGAAACCTCTGATTATTAATATTCCTGCTAGAGAGCTATCCAAGCTCTGTCTAGTGGAACCTTTGACTCATCACAATGGAGTGTAGAAAGTTGTTAATATGCCTGCTGCAAAGCATGTGTACCCTGCAGATCCCAGAACTGTATTTTAGCTCAGTGGGCTACAGGGCTCCTTTTGTGACTTGCCGTTCATAAGTTACAATCCAAATATAGCATAGTGACTTATAAACTACCATCAAAGAGCTGCTTGCAAACTGGTTGGAACAGGTGAGAACATTATTTTTCCCCGGTCCTTCCCTACGCTAATGTTGCTAAGAAAGGTCTTAATAGTAAAGCCAATCCAAACCACTGTGGCACATTTTAAACTCTGAGTTTGTGCTTCTCGACAAAAAACACTTTTAAAATATACTGTCTACTAGTATGGGTGATCTGATTTCTACACATTGTAATCTTAATTGTTTTACATAACATTGCCTATAGACTGACTTACACATGTATAATTCACTGTCTCTGTATGATGTGTGTGCACAGGCACCTTACACTGGTATGAGTAGCACTATAAAACATATGAAATGCGTGTTAGAGAGGGTCTATGACGAGATCAGGTGACACTCCTAGAGGGTGGTACTGAGGCAGTCCATGGAGAAGAAAGTCATTGAGGAGTGCAAAACCAATTGTAGCACCCAAAGACACAAGCGCTCTGTATTATCCAAAATAAATCACTTCTGTCCAATCCACAGGGTTAGGCCTGTCTGAGGTTTTTCACCTGTAGAGGTAGATGGGCCTTGGTCCTTCTTCTGGATGTTGCAGATTTTATTTCTTCCAAAAAGAAACACGTATTTTGAATAAGAAAATAAAACAACGTGAGTCATATTTAAACATTGGTGAACGGTATTGTTAGAAATTGGGTCTTTGGTTGGCAGTCAGGTTATCCCTTGTCCAAGCAAGGACCCTCACTCTAGTCAGGGTAAGTCACACACAATCCAAATTATACTGTGCCCACCCTCTGGTAGCTTGGCACTGAGCAGTCAGGCTTAACTTAGAAGGCAATGTGTAAAGTATTTGTGCAATAAATCATACAATAACACAATATAGCACCACAAAAATACACCACACAGTGTTTAGAAAAATATATAATACTTATCTGGATATTTGCAGGTCAAAACGATAAAAGATGCAATAAGAAATTGTAAAGATATCACTGGAAAGTGATACAAAGTGTCTTAAGACTTTAAAAAGCAAACAAAGGGGGTCATTCTGACCCTGGCGGCCGGTGACCGCCAGGGTCACCGACCACGGGAGCACCGCCAACAGGCTGGCGGTGCTCCCTCGAGCATTCTGACCGCGGCGGTTCAGCCGCGGTCAGAAACGGAAAGTCGGCGGTCTCCCGCCGACTTTCCGCTGCTCGGGAGAATCCTCCATGGCGGCGGAGCATGGAGATTCTGACACCCCCTACCGCCATCCTGTTCCTGGCGGGTCTCCCGCCAGGAACAGGATGGCGGTAGGGGGTGCCGCGGGGCCCCTGGGGGCCCCTGCAGTGCCCATGCCAATGGCATGGGCACTGCAGGGGCCCCCGTAAGAGGGCCCCGCAAAGTATTTCAGTGTCTGCAAAGCAGACACTGAAATACGCGATGGGTGCCACTGCACCCGTCGCACCCCTGCAACTCCGCCGGCTCCATTCGGAGCCGGCATCCTCGTTGCAGGGGCATTTCTGCTGGGCCAGCGGGCGCTCTTTTGGAGAGCGCCCGCCGGCCCAGCGGAAATGTAAGAATGGCCGCCGCGGTCTTTTGACCGCGGTGCGGTCATTTGTCGGCGGGACTGTGGCGGGCGGCCTCGGCCGCCCGCCACAGTCAGAATCACCCCCAAAGTCTCTTTCAAGCACAAAGTACCTGGTTGGAGTGAAAAATCTCTGCAAAGGGACGCAGAGGAGGAGATGCGTGGAAAAATGGTGTGTGCGTCGGTTTCGCCCCTTCACAAATGGACTTGCGTTGTTATTTTCCATGCGGGGAAGACGTTGCATCGATTTCCGGCGCGCAGACGGGTCTCCTCTTCGGTTTGCGGGGTTTTCAGACGCCCCAGGGTTTGTGCATGGAATCCTGGGCTTGTTGACCGGCTGCGCGTCGTTCCGGTGGGCGATGCGTGGAATTTTCTCCCTCATGGCAGGCGCTTCATCGATTTCTCTTCTGGAAGTCGGGCAGCGTTGTCCAGGCGGGCCGTGCGTTGAAGTTGCGGTCGCACCGCAGGCGCCACGTCGATCTTTTCCTTGCAAAGTCGAGCGCCGTCTTTCCGTTTCGGCGTGCAGTGAATTTTTCACCGCGGAACAAGCTGTGCATCGAGTTTTTCGCCGCACAAGGAGTCCAGTTGCAAGAGAGAAGTCTTTTTGGTCCTGAGACTTCAGGGAACAGGAGGCAAGCTCTATCCAAGCCCTTGGAGAACACTTCTGCATCAAAGCAAGAGAGTAGCAAGACAGCAGGGCAACAGCAAGGCAGCAGTCCTTTGTAGAAAGCAGTCAGGTGAGTCCTTTAGGCAACCAGGCAGTTCTTCTTGTCAGGGTGCAGGTTCTGGTTCAGGTGTCTTCTCCAGGAAGTGTCTGAGGTGGTAGGGCAGAGGCCCTGTTTTATACCCAAATGTGCCTTTGAAGTGGGGGAGACTTCAAAGAGTGGCTTAGAAGTGCACCAGGTCCCCTTTCAGTTCAATCCTGTCTGCCAGGGTCCCAGTAGGGTGTGTGGCAGTCCTTTCTGTGAGAGCAGGCCATCCACCCTCCCAGCCCAGAAAGACCCATTCAAAATGCAGATGTATGCAAGTGAGGCTGAGTACCCTGTGTTTGGGGTGTGTCTGAGTGAATGCACAAGGAGCTGTCAACTAAACCCAGCCAGATGTGGATTGTAAGGCACAGAAAGATTTAAGTGCAGAGAAATGCTCACTTTCTAGAAGTGGCATTTCTAAAATAGTAATATTAAATCCAACTTCACTAGTCAGCAGGACTTTGTATTACCATTCTGGCCATACTAAATATGACCTTCCTACTCCTTTCAGATCAGCAGCTACCACTTCAACAATGTATGAGGGCAGCCCCAATGCTAGCCTATGAAGGGAGCAGGCCTCACAGTAGTGTAAAAACGAATTTAGGAGTTTTACACTACCAGGACATGTAAACTACACAGGTACATGTCCTGCCTTTTACCCACACAGCACCCTGCTCTAGGGGTTACCTAGGGCACACATTAGAGGTAACTTATATGCAGAGAGAGGGGAGGTTTAGGCTTGGCAAGTACTTTTAAATGCCAAGTCAAGGTGACAGTGAAACTGCACACACAGGCCTTGCAATGGCAGGCCTGAGACAAGGTAAAGGGGCTACTAAGGTGGGTGGCACAACCAGTGCTGCAGGCCCACTAGTAGCATTTAATCTACAGGCCCTGGGCACATATAGTGCACTCTACTAGGGACTTACAAGTAAATCAAATAGTCCAATTTGGTGTGATCCAAGGTTCCATGCTTAAAGGAAGAGAGCATATACACTTTAGCACTGGTTAGCAGTGGTAAAGTGCGCAGAGTCTAAAAACCAGCAACAATGAGGTCAGAAAAAGAGAAGGAGGAAGGCAAAAAGTCTGGGGATAACCTAGCAGAAGGGCCATTTCCAACAGGTATACTCTGTCAAAATGTGGCAGATATCCTGTGTGTTGTATTACAAGTGTCATAGAATGTTGTTCATTTGAAATACAGCAAATGGAAAATCTGTCCTATTACAGTAGGAGAACTCTATCTTCCGAGCTCTAAATACGGGCCCTAGTCTAGGCTAAGTAAATTGAGAAAGTTGAGAAGAACCAACCAGGAGATTGAAACTAACAAAGCTCAACCATATAGCACCCCAGTAACACTTCCAGAGTTCATCCAGAATGATCATAAAACATTAACCCTTTTGCTGCTAGGCCTTCCAGTGTTAAGCCTTTTTTGGCTATTTGGAGTATTATCCATGCCAAATTTGTGTCCTTTTTTTCCAACATCCTGAGGATGCTGAAGGCACCCAGGTTTTGTGGAGTCCCCGAAACAGGACCAAAAAAATTGCCAAAATACAGCTGAAATTACAGCAGAAAAAAGAGCCTGTTTTTTCCCATGCAAAAGTCATCAACAAAGGGTTTGCGGTTCTAAAACCACTGTCTACCCAGCTTTCAGGAACAGGCAGACGAGAATCAGAAAAGCACATTTTTCAACATAGTTTTGGCATTTTACTGAGAGATAGCCCATTTTTCCAATTTTCTGTGCTTTCAACCTCCTTCCAGTTAGTGGTAGAAATAGGTGTGAAACCAATGGTGGATCCCAGAAAGCAATACATTTCTACAAAGTAGACAAACTTCTGAATTCAGCAAGGGGTCATTTGTGTAGATCCTTCAAGATTTTCTTTTAAAAAGTAGCAGTTGAAATAAGCAAAATATGGAAATTGAGTTAAAACAAAACAGCCATTTGTGTCTACATTTTCACCTGTAACTTCTTCTTACTATGGCAGATTTTCAAAAGCAATATACAGTTATGTCCACTGGACCCTTCCAGTTGCAGGGATATATAGGGCTTGTAGTTCATTAAGAACCCGAGGTGCCCAATGTCAATAACTGAGCTGCACCATGCAATGTTTTTTCATTGTGAACAGGGTATACTGTAATTCATTTGGTAAAATTTAAAAAGCGAAAAAAAGTATCAAGGAAACCTATTTATTTTGGAAATGGGCACAAGATATGGAGTTTAGAAGCAGTGGTTATTTGCACATCTCTAAATCTGGGGGTGCCCAAAGTAGCATGTGAATTAGAGGGCATTTCTCAAATGACTTCTTTCTTACACACTGTCTTACATTTGGAAAGATCAAATGCAGAGAAAGACAATTGATAATAACACTTGCTCTACTATTCTGCATTCTTCTAAGTCTCCCGATAAAAATGGTACCCCAGCTCTGTGGGTAGACCTAGTGCCTGTGACAGGAAACAGACCAAAATGCAACGTTAACAGAGTAAATTTTTACACTAAAAACTGACTTTTTTTTGCAATGTGTCTAGCTGTGGGTTTTTGGGCCCTAGCTCAGCCAACACCTAGGAAAAACTAGCACATTTGTACATTTTTTTAAAGTAGACACCCAGGGGAATCCAGGATGGGGTGACTTGTGTGGCTCTTACCAGGTTCTGTCACTCAGCATACGTTGCAAACCTCATAATTTGTCTTAAAAAACAAATTTCCTCATATATCTGTGATGGAAAGTTCTGGAATCGGAAGGGAGCCACACATTTCCTACCACCCAGCATTTCCCTCGGTCTCCCATTAAAAATGAAATGTCACTTGTGTAGGTGGACCAAGTGCCTGCAACAGGGAAGGGCCAAAAACGTGTAGAAATTGAGGTGGAAGCAAAGCAGGTCCAAAACGGCATTTTCTATGCATTTTTAGGTTGACTCTGCTTTGTGACCCACACAAGTGGGACAGAGTATTTATCTGTACAGGTGGGGTAATGCTGGGTGGTAGGAATGTTGTGGACTCCTGAGGATTGAAGAAGTTGCCATCACAGAAATGTAGGAAAAATGTTTCATTTTAGGCAAAGTTGAAGGTTTTCAGGGCATTTTGGGTAAGAAAATGGTGTGGGGTGCATGTGCAGCACACCACCCTGGACAGATGTTTAGCTTTCAGAAGTGTCTGGGTCTGGTAGGTTTTCCCAGATGACAGCATACCTAAGTTCAATAATTGCAGCCACTGACCTCTACAATTGAGAAAATATTAGGATTTAGCCAAGCTCTCTTCGCCCATATGTAAAATCTAAACCCAAAGGAGTCAAATGTCCTTGTTGTTGCTTGCCATTGGGATGATATACTTTATTTTACCTTTCAGTTGGGGTTGGGGGGCCTAACCATGCCCATGGTGGTGGGCAGTCCCTACCCCTCTGTTGTTTCCCATGGTGTCCGGAGGGCTGTCTGCCCCCATGAGGGGTTGTTCGGGGGTAATAATACCCATCTGCCCCCCCCAAGGGGTAGAAACATTGTGGCCATTTTGGGGGGGCAGGTGACATTGCCATGCCCATTTTGGGCTGCCCCCAACTCTACAATAACAAAAATAATACTCTGTGCTGTCTTGTGGGCTTTCTGCCCCTCCTGAGGGGTGATTGTGGGTAATAAATCCCATCTGCCTCTGGGGGGAGCAGAAAGACTGTGTTCATTTGTGTTTGGGAGGGGTGGGTGCATTGGCATTACCCATTCTTAGCTATTCCCCAGCTCCTGAGGGTGTTTTGGAAGAAAGGAAGAGGGACTTCCTGTGCCATGTGCATGGACGACTGGGTTGTGTCCTATGCACATGAGCACAGGCATTGGATGGCTTCTAGCTGTCTGATGCACACAAGGGATTAAATACCAAGTTTACCTAAGCCCCTCTTATCAATCACAAGAGCCATCATTAAGCAATGATGTTATTTGTTCCAAGTTTTGTATCCATCTACTTATTTATGCACCTCTTTTCCCTGATATGCAGAGTTAGTGTTGTACTTTGAATCTTCAGATCCCAACATGGGAAGGTTAGACATGGGAGGCAGGCATCTTGTTTTCTCGGGAAGTGGAGGGGTCAATTTAAGGCTTGGATACCATTGCTTAGAGAAATGTCAATGGCTGACCCACCCAGTTAAATGTGCTTTTTTCTTTGTCACCCTGCATTCCTCATGCCAAAACAGTTGTGTCCTTCTTGATTGCCAATATGTGCTGTGCAAACTAGTCTATGCAAATTTATTTACATTAGCCACATACCAAAAATACAAATACAACTATTTGGTTTTCTTGTTTTTACAAAAAATATTTTTTACAAAGACATTTCTATTGTGTTATTACTGTTTCTTGATTTTTACTAAAATAAGTTAAACTTCATCATCAAATTCAAGGAGGTAGTCTGAAAGATGATCACACACTACACAAGGGATGTCTGAAAAATTGCTATCATCCACAATTGTGTCTTTTGGAGCTTTATCTTTTTTGGGTATGAAATGTTTATTCATTTTAATCATTGTTAGTCTCCATATTTTGAGGAGAGAGACTGGTCCTTCTGACCATTACTGTTAACCCAGACGCACTGAACACCCGCATCAAGGTTAGAATGGCTATATGATATTATTTATTTCCAGCTTACTGGGTTCTGTCCACTGTTCCTTTTTCCCATGCCAATAGGTAAGAAGTCCAAGTAGACTTTTGTTTGGTCATCAAAGCAGGGGTCGGTGGAACTCGCAGAATTTGACTCCATGGAGTTTCACAGGGTTCTGTCAACAAGAAGAAATACACTCTCTCTGCTTGTGTTGCAATTCAGCACTGGGAGTGTACTGTGCTGAAAAAAAAGAACAGCACCACACAGTTCACCAGAGGGTACAGCTACTCAAGTTGATTTTGCTACCTCTCAGGTAGATTTTCTACTGGAGCGGCAGCCTTCTGACTGCAAATCGTCACAACCACCCGTGTTAAAAAAAATCTTGCCGGACCTCCTCCTAGAGATTGGAAATTATGCTTGGGCACACCAAATCTCGCCCACCAATTTACCATTCTGAAGCCACGTACGAGAAACAATTCTGACATGTGGCAATTGCTGGAATTTGGTTGGAACTCCTTGTTACAAGAGTAATGCAGAATCACCAAAGTAGCACACATTTCAGTGGTGGAATGGAATATTTCAACCACCCCTAAACCAAACTAATCTTGTAACATCTTCTCCATTGTCACAGTTATGGAGAGTGGCTGTTTCTTAGTTGCCTACACATGTGCACGTAATGTAAGTCCTGGAATATTCATAAACAAACCACTACAAATAATGAAAGAGAATGTGATGCTGTTAGAGTTGTAGGCAGCATGTGAATGTTTACCATTGGTGGGTTTTGCTGCTGCAGTTGCCACATGCTTCCGGCCTAAAAGCTACCACCGCACTCACTAAAGCCTGAAGGTTGCACTTCAGTTCTGTTGTACCCTAGAAGTTGCAATTACTCGTCTTTAAGGTCACCCACTTTCCTGACAATCAAATTCTTGTAAATGGAGACATCCAGCGAAAAAAAAGGAAAGTGGGTAGCCTCTTTTTGTACCATAGACCCAGTATTGTGGCACTGATGTACTCTTAGGAGGGCACAACTTCTTTTTGCTGCCTTTAATTTATGTTCACATGAAGTATAAAGCTATGGTCCAAAGTTGCCTCTTCATCTTTGACATGTGTGTCTACTGTGTGTGTGTAAAGAAGGACCAAATTGGGGAGAAAATCTTCCTCATATAGCCAAAGCCAAAAGAACTTGTGGTGGAGCTAGGCGGTTGCATTTTAATTTCTTTATGTTGGGTGCAGCAACTGAGGTATGGATGGGTGTTGGTGTAGGTTTTGGGCTTCTCAAAAAAATTGAAGCAGGTGACATTGGAACTACATGACTCAGAGCAGGCTGGATAGAACTGATCTGCACTTCCTCTGTGTCACTCTCCCCATAAGCCATCACTGGTTCATCATCCTCACTTTCAAGACTTTCGGCAATCTTCCTCTGCCCTTGTCTCCCATGACAGGCTTCAGGTCCAATCCATGTCTTAATCATCTGATGGGGGACTAGGAGAAGATGGGAAAGTATGCTCTTCATTTTCATCAGAAGAGATGGTGAAGACAATGTGTCCATGGGAAAAGCAGTCAAAACATATTGCTATTCTACAAGTTCAACAACGTGCTCTGCTACTACTTCTGGAAGATAGGAGTAATAGAGTCTAGTTGGCACTGGGTTTACAGGGATGATCTAGCTTACTGCTGAGACAATTTGCAATCCTACTCCCTGCTTTCAGACATAACTGCTATCACAGCAACACTCAGAGTAATCTGCTTTAGGTTTTTTAGTGGTTGTTTTATTGATAATAAAGGGGTGAAGCTCCTTCCAGGGTCTTTCTGCCCAGGAGAAGGTGCAGCTGTTATGCCACATTGCCAGAAAAAGGATGAGGACTTCATGCCAGTGGTGGCCACATATTTCTCCTTACTGTCTGCTTCTTTGGGGCTCTATTCTTTACTACTTCTATTGTTGTTCAGAAGCAGAAGCACTTATCATCAAGGTCTCTGGACTTTGGTTTCAGCAAATTCACAGACTTCTGTCCATTATGGTATCCTTTGGTATACCTCCAGGCACTAAAAATAAGAATGATGAGAGTGAGACTTGGCAATTCTAGTCAATGCAATACAAGTCATCACCATCACCATCATCGTCATCATCAACATTATAATATTACATAAATAAATTAAATGAATGTACAAAATACTTGGGGACAGATTTAAGGAAAGAGTTGCTGCACCTAGTGCAGTGCCACTTTTCTTGAGGCCCTTAGTGCCCCCTACAGCCACCATGAGTGCACCGTATCTAAGATATGGCACACCATGGCACAGGGTAGGTGGCAATAGCATCAACATTTTTGCCGCTATTGATGTACTGTTCAGGATTAGTGCCAACATGTTGGCGCTAACCCTGAACAATATACAGTGGCCCATTGAAAAAAATGGTATGCCCCCTTTTAAAGCCTGCTCTGAGCAGGCATTAAAAATTGTGGAAAAAATTATGTAAAGAAACCTTTTAGATTTATTTGTGCCATTTGATCACCCGCCCCCCCAACGCCTGTCACAGGCATAATGTGGTGCAAGGGGTTACAAAGTGGCACAATGCAAAGCATAGCACCACTTTCTAAATCTGGCACGGCAATTTTGGCCTTTTTGGGCCACATTAGTGTAAAAACAAAATTACGATAATGTGTCCAAGGAGGCTCTGGGGTCTTAAATATGCCCCTTGGTGTCCATCTAGGACCGATGGGACTCCTACGGGAGTCAGTCAAAAATCAATTTAGTTGTTAAAAACAGCACCCACATACCTTAGACTACTACAATCAGCCACAAGCACAAATACATATAATGGAAAATATAAGAAAAAATTAAAAATGAGCAAAATTACATTGGCTCCTAAAGGGCCATCACAAACAATGATCCTAGCAAAAGCTTTTTAAAGGGACATAGAAGAGTAGTTATCAGTCACCCACATGGCAAGCAAAGAATGAATCACAAGAAATGAAGACAAAATGCCCATATGTGACATACACACAGAAGCTCCACAAATGTTTGATCACCAATATGCCAAGCAAAGAAGGCGGCATGGGTAATAAATATTACAAGTTGAGTGTCCTTTTCAGCCACACCCCGCTTCCACCACAGCATCAATTCGGGTGTAGCCTCTATTCCCCAGAAAACTGAGCAGGCTGTATGAAAGTGAGTGCCATGGGTGCGGAGAAAGCAGGACGGATACCCCAAGCAGACATTTTATGATTGTATTTATTAGCTTACTTGTGGTTTGTTTTCAGGTTAGAAATAAATGTCTGTGGGCAATATTAACCACACTAGATTAACACATGAATATCAGGTGGTGCGACGCACAGAGAAGACAGCTAGCATCCACTAAGGTAAGCATTTGCATGATCTGATGTACATAAATCATAATGGAAAGACAACATTATAAACACCTGTAAGTTCCGTCTGGTAAGTTTGTGTCAGAGGCTTTAACATTTGCCTGTCAGGCCCAGGGGTGGCTCGTGAGACTCATATTATTCATGCCTGTTTGCTTAAAATGATGCTGGTGTACATTTTACAACCTGGTTGAGTGGAAACCGGCATTACAGGGCACGCGCATACGGGCTTTACAGGAACAAACTGAAGAGAGTCAGCGAATACTAATGTTCAGGGCAGCGGTCGAAGTGCATTAAAATTAAGCATTTGCAATGCAATGGGTGTTGGGTTTGCTCGAGTTAGAGCTACTAGCATTGTAAACTAGAGGACGCTTGCCAATGTAAATGTGCAGCGGCAGCCGCCACAAATCTCAAGGCAAGGACGGATGGGTGTGTGGATGGGGGAAATTTACAAACAAAAAAACATATTTTTTTTAATGCGCGCGATCGCGCTGTGTAAAACCCAACAAGATCATGCTGTGTAGGAAATAAAAAGAAAAAGTAGTCCAGAAACCGTGCCGAAAACATGGAGCCTCAATTAGATTAGATTAGCTCAATTAGTAGATTCTCACTTTTTGCTGGACCTGGAGTTAGCGACACTAGTATAATAGTTAAAAACAGTAGCTCAGGTCAGGAAGGAGACGCATACGTTGAAGGTTTTGCACTCACCAGTGGTGTGACTTGGGAATGACAACAGTAGTTCTCCCTCAAACACATGTGGTCTTATTTTCCTATGTAAACAGAGCTGGGTGAGAACATGTACTTAATTAATTCACAAACGTCATTGTTCACGCAAGGCAACAGGTAAGAAGTTTTAAAATAAATGATAAGTGGTTTTCCCTTTTTGGTCGTCTCCAAAGCTTTCTCAGTTGCCACCTGACTTGGGACTCATCAGGGTAACACAAGAGACTGGATTAATTGAGAGCAGGAAACATCTTAGAGAACACAGTATGTAGAAAGCTGAGGAGTACAACGACCGCCCTCTTGGAATTTGGAAGAATTCTTGGAAAGCCTGTGCCCATGAATAACTGGAGGTGCCCGTAACCCGCCAAATAGATTAGAAACTAGAGGACGCGTGGCAATGCATACGTGCTGCAGCGGCTGCCGCAAACCTTGAGGGGGGCAAGGGTGTGGATGGGGACAGGGGAAATTTACAAAAAAATATATTTTTTAAAACGAGCGCTCTGCGTAAAACCCAGTGAAATCACGCTGTGTAGGAAAGAAAAAGTAGTCCAGAAACCATGTGGAAAACAAGGAGCCTCGTATGTTTTTTAGTAGTTGGTCGGTGCACTTGAGGATGATTAACCACCGGAAAAGACATGACGTATGCATGCCTTTAACAAATGCAATCAAGTGAATTTTAAAAAGTAAGCCCACGAACAAATGAAAATGACAGGTATGACATGGGCGTGGTTAAAAGCCCACAGATAGATTACAACAGAGGCCAGAGTGCTTGTGCCCTCGACCCTAAAAATCAACCAACACAGCACAGCAACATGCAAAAAGTCACAAAAGATTAAAATAAAAAAACATGTGAGTGAGAGCATAGGAAATTGCCTGGCAAAAAAGGCCTGGATGCCAGAAGCCACATCCACTGTAGCTACCCTCATGCATATGCAGACAAAAAACACATTTTGGCCATCTACAAGCCCCTAAAATAATTAACTAACTATCTGTTGCACAACAGCAGAGAGAATCTGAAGAACTTCTGCAGACTTGGCCCCAAATCGCAAAACACAACAGTTTAATGACAATCAGGAACAACATTACAAAAACACAAGGAAAATGAAATATATATAGCTGTAGACGTCATCTATCTCAAAATGCCTACTGTCCTTGCAATCTTCTGATCCTTTAATTCCCCATGGGCCTGACTCCTACTCTTGACTCCAGGAGTTAAAAAAACATAACAAAAATAGTGGTTCCTGCTAATGATACACATTTTTCAAAGTACTAAACTGAACTTACTTGATTTTCCCAAAGAAAGTAAAGGCTCCAAGCTCAATAATGCAGCTGAGGCTGTTGAAAAACAATGAGTGATGTTTTCTGTTCAAACTCATACAAAAACATCCACGGGCTGAACAAAGCAAAGGTAGAATCTTCAGTACACGAAGATGAAGTTGATACTGTATGTAAAGTGGCACTTCCCCTGTAAACAAAAACAAAAAAGAATCAAAAATGGACTTCTCACTAAAAAAAATAGCGTTGCTTCTGCTCAGGCAATAAATCAACTTGAAATCAAGCTTCAAGTTATTTTTAGACTTACCCGCATTTAAGGATTGCTTTTGGTGTCCATGTCAATCGTGGTGTTCTTGCAATAGGATTTTACACACAAGGGAATCTCTTTTGGCAATGTGGTGTAACAAAACATTATGAGAAAGTAGACTGGCCTAAGGTCATTTACTGGACAACAGTGCACATTTTAACATATTAGCACGTCGGCTTTTTCCAACATTGTGTACTGGAAGAAGTTTATACTGTACAGTAAAATAAATGGTACGTTTGCATCATATTCCACTTGTAATATTGTGATGACTGTCCTTTTATGACTGGGTGATTAGAAAGAATGCCATTCTGAACATTTATGCTTTATTCTTTTGTCCTTTTACGTACTTTTGCAAAGATCAGCTTTAACACACCTCAATGCTGAGGTAAAAGCACTTTTGTGCAATATTTAGGGATTGATTATTTAGCGTACATTTAAAAAATAGATTGTTTAGCCTATGGCCAAAAATGTTTGCGTTGCTTTTTTCTGTATTGGCTTTAGAACATTGTACTCCATAATTAAGGATAAGCAGTTTGAGTTACTTAAAGGAACATGATTTATTGCCACCAAAACATCAATTTGCAAATCGGATAGATAGAATCAACATAGGTTTGGTAGGAGTACACACTCTTTTGTTTAGGTCATTGACGTTTTTGGGGATTTTTACTGTAAAATATTTTTAGACTAAGCATGACTTGCACCCGTCTTTCAGAATGAATCTTTTGTGACAGATATATTGAAGCTGCTGGCGTGCCTCATTTATTTAGCTTTGCTTACAGGTGTTGATGTAGGTTGTGCTCAGACTGATAAACACACATCGCTTCTGAAACTTTATCAGTAGCTTTGTAAAAGGCCAAATCCTCGGGTTTTGGAGTGACGTCCTTTTCAGAAATAGGTATTTTGAAGCTCCTTGTTTTTACAGTGAAGTGTGTTGATCTCGTATTGTCTACGTATAAAGTAGTGTAAGAATAATCAGAAAATAGTGTTCAATATCTGTCTTTATACGCACGGAAGATATGTTTTGGGTTAACTCGTAAAATATGATCTGTAGCTGAGCATTGAAGTCCTACATCATCAAATGTTTTGCTGACAGCTGGGCCATTAAGAAGCATATTATCTTCTTTAGAATGTGAATTTAGTGATGATTTGAAGGTTGATGAAGTAAATACCTATTAAAATGTTTTACATTTTCTATTTTGTATAGCAATCGTGTGCCGGCCTTTTTTAAACTGGTGAATGTTCACTTACATTGCAAGCTAAAGCCCTATAGAATTTTTATTTACAATGACATTACATATGTACAGCAAGGGGGAAACACACATGCACACAATACTAGATCAGGATACACTGCCCAGATTTATGAACCTGTCACACAATACAGTGCAGCATCCAAAGTTGCTGTGCTGTCTTTCGTGACAAGGAAAGAACAGGAAAGTGCCATAGCTACAGAGATATGCCACTCTGTTCCCCTATCCCTAGTGCAGACGGCCATGCTTTTGCACCACAGTGTAAGGGTGTCTGGGTGAGTCTCGAATAGAACGTTTAATGAAAGAGTACCCTTCCTGCACAAAATACTATGCCTAGACCAACTGTAAACCTTTTCCCACTTTTTATGTGTGCTGTACTGTGCAGCACACATGCAAAGCGCTATATCCAAAGAGATGTGGCACCCTTCTCCCCTATCCCTAATCCTGAGTGCCACAAACACACCTTTGCACCATAGTGCAGAGTGTCTGTGTGAGTCTGTCAGAGGTGTTTTACTGGAAGGGTACCCTTCCAGAACAAAATACTATGCCGAGACAAACTGTAAACATTTTCCCACTTTGTATGTTTGCTGTACAGTGCAGCACACATGCAAAATTAGAAAACAAAGGAGAAATACAAGTATTTCTCCTTTTAAAGTATGCTTCAAAGTGGCATATTTTTTGGTGCAAAACCTTGTCTACTACTGTTGCTAGATAGGGTTTTACGTAAAAAGCATCAGTGGTAACATGGGAATGGCCATTTACTACCCATGTTTTGCTCCTCTGACACAGAGTGATGCAAAAAAGCACTTTGGGTAATGCAAAACGTATGTAAACCTTGCCCTTTGTCTTCTATATATATATTTATTGTGGTACAAAGTTGTTAAACACTTGACGGCTGACACATGTTTTAAACTCTCATGCACAAGCACTGCAGTGCTACAATACATCCCCCACTTGGACAATCAAATACCGTATAGGTGCCTTCAAATGACAAAAGCGGCACTCTAGTATGTGCACAGCAAATAATTGAAATGATCACTCCATTTTTCACAAACTTGATATCACTAATAAACATAAGTGTGAGTGCACAAACATGGTTTTAACTACTGAAAGGCTACAGGTAGGCAATGCAGATACTTGTACCAATAAATGTATGGATGCAAACCGAATGACCAAGATGTATTAACCATGAAAAGTATAAGAATCGTCTGCAAAGCCAATATATCTCACTTCCAGTCATTTCAACAATATATTATTTTATATACATTGTATATTTTACGTGAGTAAACACTTTGAATTTGTTAACATTTGTAGACTCTCTGTGCTTTAGTGCACTTTTGCATTGTAATTAAAATTGAAGTTACTATGTATTGGCAAATATCAAATGTCTCAGCTCTAAATGGCTGGGCTATTGACTTTTCAAATGCTTATATGGTACCTGTAAGCCACAATGCATTTAGGTGCCTGGGTGAGTTTTGGTTGTGGGAGGGTGTTCATAATGGGTCATGATTAAGAGCTCTGGAGCTGAGGCTGAAGACAGTGTGAGTCAGTGGCCCATAACTGTGTTCAGATTACAAGCTGATCCAGTCCTTTGCCTCTGTACAGTGAACACATAATGATGGTCACATATTTATCATTTGTATTATCCAATTCAAATTATTCACAACAAACCTGATGTTGTCACTCATTTCTATCAAACTGCTAACAAGCACTCACAAAGCCAATAGGTGTGGCCTGTCTGAAAAAAATGTTTGTTGTGTCATATGTCTAGATTCAATAGTAGAAAACTCACAAGAAGGCCAATAAATGCTGTTCAAGCAGCATGCTGTGTAAAACACTAGTTTGTAGTTCACTCCCTTAATTACCAAAGCCATTTTCCTATAAGAGAACCACTCATACACATTTTTCATCCTACTTAAAGCTCTAAGGTTCACAATAGGCTTTTGCCTACAGACAGCAAAAAGCTGTCTCATAGATGAGAATTAAAAATTGTGATGCTGTAAAACTGAGGAATCCTTGGAGTCAAATCTAAAACTGAGCTGCAAGAAGGAGTGACATTCTACAGTGTCTCTTAGAGTGCAGAAGCAAAAGAAAACTGAGAGCCTGACCTCCTCCACTAAAACCTCCCAGGCCGTGATTATGTTTGGGGCTGTTGGTGCCAATGCGCACCTATTTAAGAGGAGCTGCAATATTTGCGTGCTGCTGATGCAGATCCAAATATCCTCATCTTTCATGGGAGTCAAGCGCAAAGGGAGAAAAACTGGAAAGAGACAGCAACGTGGAGCATGGGTGCGGAAGCAAAGCAGAGGGTGTGGGTGAAATTACACAGTATGAATGTCTGGAGAAAAAATAGGAAGAAGGTGGAGAGATGCAACAAGAGGGCAAGAAAAGCAACAGAGAGAGAAGTATGAAAGCCATCCTGGGGTGTAAGAAATTGGTTAATATTAGGGTGGGCGAATGGCCACATCAAAAAAGAATCACAACTCTTGTTCGGATTAACCCTTCAAGTCACCAAATGAATCTGAGCTCATCCCCCTGGTAGCTTTGACACAGAATAGACAAACCTAAGTTAGGGCAGTGTGCAAAGTATTAACATAGTACTAAAACTTAATGAAGTTAAAAAAAATGCAATAAAATAAAATAGAACAAAATATAATGTACAAAATGATGCCTAAACAAAAGGCAAAAATTCAGTAAGGGGAATTAGATTTACATTTTTTTAATTTTCAGTAGAAAGAGCATCAAAAAGATAAAGTCCAATGATAATCAACAGCCATGGTAGACCAATGCCTAGGAGCAATTTCGAACAGATCAGATCAGATACACCACCCAGGTTTGTTGAGGACTCCTGCAAGATTTGCATTGTGTACTGCTTTCATTACTGAGGCTTTTGCAGAGAAACAGACCCTTATGTATCCCTATAAAAGTGCAGAAGTAACCATTGTGTGGGGCCTGTGTGGTATCTAAGCAATGTGATGAATGTTCTAGGTTCGCAATCTGGTGATGCAATTGAGAACTCTGGGGTGGAGAAAGATCGAGAGACGAGGACGGTTGAAACGAGGAACGGAGTTGATGGATGACGTAGGCTGTAATATGATCTTATCTTAATAACAAACACTTCTTTCACCACAAAGAAACACAAAAAGGCGGTGCACCGCCACGCAAATGCACACGTTGTGTAAATAGAAAGGAAAGTCCAGTACTCCAATAATGCAGATGAATGTTTCTTTCTTTTTAATACTTCTTTATAAGTCCAATGCTTTGTGTTTTCACAGTTCCGTAAATGAAGCACGTAAAACAATGGATGGACAGCCAACGCGTTTCGCCCCCTGTAGGGGCTGTAATATAACATGAAAACAATATATACAATATGCACTAAATTGCAAGAGCCCATATGTATAAAGAACAAATAAAGTTGAAATAAGGTTCAAAATGGAAAAGTAAAAAGAAGAAAATATCATGTACCAACACAAATGTAAAGCACGGTGAGGCCGGATGCGAATATAACAAGATCATAAATGCACCCAGACACATACATGTTGAAAATAATAAGATTATACAGTTATATGTATAATCAAAGGCTTTAGGCAATGTGCAAATATGAACGAACCCCAAGTGATGAAAAAGCGTGTGGGAAAATAGAGTCATCAAAGGAATGAGGGGGAAAAAAGAGAAATTTGTGAGAAGAAAAAGAGATGTGCCCATGTTTCAAGAAATGAGTGGGTACAAAATATCACCGTGTGTTTAGAAACTAGAATCCAAGTATGTGTAAAAGATAGTACATATAGGGTAAAGCATACCGTAGTGGAATCCAGTCGATCGCAAAGGCGCAGGATAACAGTAGGTTTAATGCCTAACAAAAAAGATACTCATAAGTCGAAATAAAGAAAAATATGAAAGGACCGAAAGTAAAGTGGGGATGGAAAAAAATATATATTTAGTACCATAATCTTAAAGAAATATGTATTGAGAATACTCAAAAGAAAAGAGAAAAACGGGCTACGAAGGTGCCCAATATCCATATTTAGAAACAGGGATGCGAAAGTGAACATGCGAGGCAAGTGTTAAAATGAAAAGAAAAGTAGTTGCACGAAAAAATAGTAAGCGACAAAAGAGTCACAAAATTAAGAATCATCATAATAAAAGTGTATAATCAGAAGTAAGATACAACTGTGTATGGAAAACAGAGTTAAAAAATCAAGTAATATGTTAGTAAAAAGCTACGTGCAATGAATCAAATATGGCATTGAGTTAAGGACGCTCCAAGGTGTGGAGCGAAATCGACATGATACAAAGTAAAACAATAGTTGAAAGGGGGAGAGAAACCATCTTATCAGTGAGGCTGGTGACCAATAGGTGTGTTGCCTATGAGCTTGCTGCAGTTAATACTTCTTCCACCTCAACGCTGACTCGCTGGACCTTCGAGTGTTCTCTTGAATTACACGGATGTCACACTTTACATTGGCGACGAGCGACGTGCAGGCGGCAGAGACGGAGACAAGCCCCAACAATAAGACACTCTTTTGGAAAAAGAATCGCGACTTGGGAGGCATCTCGCCCACAGAAACCCTTGTTAACTCAAAGGTACATTAATTTTATGAGTTGGATTACCTCTGAATTGGTGAGCGCTCCACAGAAAACGGTTTCTGCACGAGCAAGCAAAGCTGGAACGGGAGCTCTGGAGGTATGAACTCTGGCGCCGCACGTTGTGCACGTTTGGTCTCCTTGGCAACGGAAAATCAACAAGGCGTAAGCAATGTGTGTGGGCTGAACGTGTTGTGCGCACTTGGTCTCCTTGGCAACAGAAGATCAACAAGGTGTGTAGACTGGACACCTTCAGCATACACTAAGTATTTACAGTGCGTGTCTTTCGGTGATGCACACACCTCCGCCCTAACCATTTCCTCTGCGCATCTTGCGGTGATACTCACACCTTACTATTTACAGTGCGTGTCTTTCCTTACCTAACAGTACTTTTGCTCTTTATGGATTTACGTTCCATTTGGTGATACGCACACCACATAGAACGCACCTTGTAAAGTAACGGAATCACAGGACTATTCATCTTTGGTCCTGCCAAAATGCAAAATGTACCGGCTGCTCCATTTTTCCTGTCATCTTCTGGTGATCCGCCAATTCCATGGCAGAAGTGTAAAAAGGTTTTTAACTATTACGCCAGGGTGTGTGGAACTTTGCTCAGCGCAGAAAGGAAAACATCTCTTTTAATGCAGTGCCTGGGCACCGAGGGCCAAGAGGTCTTTGAAAATTTACCAGATTTATCGGATGGAGACTCTACAGGTCTCAATGAATTAGAAATATGTGTAAAAAAAACTTGACTTGCACTACTTACACAAAGTGAGCACCGTTCTCGAATGGTATCAGCTTGGGAAAAGGATGCAACATCAAGGTGAAACAATGGAGCAATATATAACAGAGCTCCAGAAACTTGTGTCTACCTGCATGTTTGGTAACTCTTACGAGGAACGATTAAGAGACCAGTTTATGTTAGGCTGCTCTCTAGAGAAGGCAAAAGAGAGTATGTGGCAAAAAGACAACCCATCCTTTGAAGAACTTTTAGTTGTAGCCAAAACCTGTGAACACTCGAGAAAGTGTGTTGAAGTACTTCATAAAGACACTGTCATTACTGACACGGCGAAGGAAGAAAGCGCTACTGCAAAAACAGTACAGAGCGGCTCAATGTTGTATAATGACAATAGAAGTAGTAGTGAATCTGTGAAGTTAAGAAAATCATTTGCTGGGAAATGCTTTAGGTGTGGGGGTGTTGGCCATATGGCCAACAACAAAGAATGTCCTGCTTGGAGGATGACCTGTAAAAATTGTGGTAAGACAGGTCATCTTGCAAAGTGTTGCAGGACAAAGAGCAACACTAAATAAGAAAGGGAGGTAATGTGCAATGGTGATGCAAGCGATACAGGGGCAGTAGGTGGGGTGCAGATTTGGCAAACAGGATGTGGGTCTTTCGATGGTCCTTTAGAATCAATCTTAGTTAACGGTAAACCAGTCAAGATTCTTTTTGATTCTGGGGCAAGGACCAAATTGGACCCGAAAGCATTCTATGATCAGCATCTGACTGGGACAGTTGACTTATTGAAACCGGATGTGAGTCCTAAAGGTTATGGTGGTGAACCAATCAAATTGCTTGGTTACTTTTGGGGTAGTATAGAATTTAAGGAGCGCTTCATACCAGCAAAAGTGTATATATCAGTGAAGGGAGACTCTTTAATTAGTTGGTTTCATCAACGTGATCTGCGAATCCTATTAGATCCAAATGAAGATCCACCTGTTCGACTTAAAGACGCCCCTGCGATTCAAGCTGTGTCAGAGGATGTAAGTGAGTGGGTGAATGAGTTCCCAGATGTGTTCAGCAGGGATTTAGGCTGCCTCAAGAATTATGTGCATGAGACTAGACTCAAGCCTGGAGCTCTACCCAAAGCAGCACAGCTGAGAAATGTCCTGTTGATGGTTAGAGATACAATGAAAATTGAGATTGATAAACACATTATGAATGGGATTATTCAGGAAGCTGAAGCTTCGGAATGGGTGGCACCGGTGGTTATGGCAAGGAAGGCCAGTGGGGAGGCCAGGCTTTGTGTTGATCTCAGAGAATTAAATAAGTTGGTCATAATAGATCACTATCCTCTTCCAAATATTACAGAGATTTTGTGCTCTCTTGGTGGAGCAAAGCACTTCTTGACACTTAATTTGACTTCTGTCTACCACCAGATAAACTTACACAGTTCTTCTCAAGAGCTAACCACCGTTATAACTCCTTTTGGCACATTTAAGTTTCTCAGGATGCCGTTTGGCTTGATATCAGCTACCCCGGTGTTTCAGAGGGTCATGGAGAAAATATTGAAGGGTGCAAAGGGAGTGAAGGTATACCAAGATGATCTGTTGATCACTGGGGCCAATTTAGAAGAGCATAATGAAAGGTTAAGGGAGATTTTGGAGAGGTTGCGAATCAATGGTCTAATGCTAAAATCTGAGAAGTGCAGAATCAACACTCCAAATATTGAGTATTTAGGTCATGAAATTTCGGAAAGGGGATTCGTCCCAAGGCGGGCCTAGTTGATACAATCAAAAAATTACCTAGTCCACAAAATAAGGAAGAGCTAGTGAAGTTTCTTGGGATGGCGGAATTTTACAATAAATTTGTTCCAAGGTTTGCAGAAAGGACAAATTACATGAGACGGTTGTTAAAGAAAGGTTCTGAGTTTAGGTGGAATCAGGAGTGTGAAAGGGAGTTTCTGGACATCAAGAATAGTCTGGATAAGGCAGCTGATCTGGGAAGTTTTGATACACATGATGAGATTGTGTTGATGACTGATGCCAGCTCTAGGGGTCTTGGTGCTGTTTTATTGCAAAGAAGGCAAGGACAAATCAGAACCATACTCTTTGCATCAAGATATCTGAGAGGGGCAGAGTTTAACTATTCAGTGGTTCAGAAGGAGGCCTTAAGAGTATTTTGTGCTGTGAGGAAGCTAAGGACGTTTTTGTGGGAACATGGATTTGAGATAATAACTGACCACAAGCCGCTCATAGAGGTGTTTGCCAGGAAAGGGACTGGTATGGTCTTTCACAGAATCAGGAAGTGGGTAGTAGCCTTACAAGAGTTTGATTATGCGATTTCCTACATGCATGGGGCATTGAATGTTCAGACTGACTGCCTTTCAAGACTGTGGGTAGAAACAGGAGAGGAGTTGGAGGGGGTTGTTTTGCTGATATTGCGTCTGACAAAGTTATAAAAGTCTGCTTGGTAACTGAAGGAACTATACAAGAGTCGGTGTGGATGGAAGAGATGTCAACGGACGTCATTTTGCAGGAAATACTAAGCAAGGTTATGAATGGCTGTGGTGTGAGGCAAGAACATGATCAAAATCTCTTGGCTTATTGGCAGGTCAGGAATGAATTATCAGTTGTGGATGGAATGTTGATGAGAGGCAGCAAATTAGTTCCACCTCTTAGCTTGAGAAAGAAACATGTTGATCAAGCTCACGCAAGTCATATGGGCATCACTAAGAGGAAAGAGAGGATAAGGAATGCCTACTGGTGGCCTGCCATAGATATGACGGTGGATAGAGAGGTGAGGAATTGCCATGTGTGTGCGCGATCAGACAAAGTGTTGAAACATAGGACGCAACCCATTGTCACAAGAGAAGAAGTGTCTGGGCCCTCGGTTGACGTAGCTTTGGACATTTTGGGTCCAGTTAGGATAAAATCTGTTGATCGATATGTTTTAGTCTGTATTGATATGTATTCGAGATGGCCTCAGATTAAGATTTTTGCAGAGAAACAGACCCTTATGTATGTGGGATGGAGGTGGCACTCCCTATAAAAATGCAGAAGTAACCATTCCGTGGGGCCTGCCTTTTTTCCCTTCATGGAGAACTCCCATTAGTAAGGATGAAGGGTGTGGCAACTGGAGACAAAAGTCTTCTTTGAAGAACAGGATGAATCTTTCAGTTAAGATCAATGTTTGTTCTGAAAGAGGTGCTGTTCCTAAATGCCTTTTAACAGTAGGATATGATGGCTTTGCTCTTCTCTGTTCTCTATGGGTGTTGTTAGACCTGATATTCTTGGCGTGGTATTCCACTAAAAAATTTACCTTCTCCCCTCTTGTGTGCTGACTCTGTGCTCCTTACCACTGCTAACCAGTGTTAAAGTGATTGTGCTCTCCTTCAAACAATTAAAATGGTCGTAAACCTAACTGTCACATTTCATTTACTTGTAAGTTCCAAGTAAAAGGCACTGCCTGTACATAGGGTTTGTAAATTAAATGCTAAATGTAATAGACCTCCAGGGGCTTTAGGAAGGGGAAATGTAACTTTTTAAAAGTAAGTTTTCATTATTATTTATCAATAATTCAACTTCAGCAGTGAATTTGAATGTTGATAACTATTACAAATAGTTGTTTAATTATTTTTCTAACTTTTTCCTAACCAGAATTAGCATTATTAAATGTAGTAATGTATCCATGTGGTTTCCAATGGAACAATGAAAGTAGCGTTTGTTTGTTTTTTCACTATAATGACATGATTACCATTACATTTCTGCATGTTCTACTTATTAATACCATTTACCCTTCCGTATGGGCAATGAGGCCTACATCAAGGTGACCGATAAATATTCAAAAGGAAGATTTTGATCTGCCTAAAGGGTTTATTTTGATACGTCAAATTTTCAGTTTAAAACTACAACATTGAGGCTACAAAAGATAGACCTGCAGTCATGTTTCCACTGCCACTGTAGTGGGGGGCACAATGGGTGGTGCAGTCAACTCATAACACTTAATTTCCAGGCTCTGGGTACACTTTGTACCATATACTAAGGACTTATTGGCGAGTTAAATATATCGATTATGGATGTGCCAATTCCACTATTTTTAAAGTGGCAGCGGAGGTACTTTATCAGTGATTGCCAGAGGTAACGTGCACAGATTTCTGAAGCCAGCAAAAATATATGGTTGAGAAAAAGGCAAATATCCAGAAAGGGCAAAATTCCTACAATCAGGGAAAGTGCAGAGATACAGAACTGGTATCGCTGACAAAGAGTCCCCCAGAATTGAAGAGACATCACCTGAACACGTTTGCACCTACTTTCTGGGGGAGAGTTGTGAGCTTGCCTTAAGAAGGCATCTGTCTGGCCTATTGAGAGATGGGTGTGAAGTGCAAGCCAACAGGAGGAAGCCCTCACAGAGGAGAAGTCAAACTACTGTAACATGGCTTAAGTAGTGCCCCGAAGATGTGGACTAAACTTTACAGAATCAACTTAACCCATACCTTTGTCATCTATGCTGCCAGAGATCAGGAAGTCCTCTGTCACTTTAGTGTATGTCCCCAGTGTCCCCTCCATGTCCTGAGAGTAATTGGAGTGGTGACTGCCATTGGATTGGTGGTAGAAAAGGACAGGACTCAATCCCGAAGCCTAAGTGTGTCATCTTGCATCCCAGAGGCCAGAGGTATGGTGTGACAACAAGAGCATGCAGTTGCATTTCTCCAACAAACCCTTCAACTGTGGCACATGAAAAGGATCAGCAACCATCATCCATAGTAGACTCTGCAACCTGAGTTGGCACTGGAAGGTGTCCCCTCTATCCTTTTATCCCCAGCATTATTTCACAGGTCTCAAAGTGTGGGCATCTGTAACAAACTTTAGTCCTTTAGGCATTTGTGTGAAGTTTTCAATGGGACTCTAGGCAGACTCTTTAACTTTGTTAGGGTGATGATTTTGTGTTTAGGCCTGACAGCGATGCACAGGGAAATCCTCAGGCAATCCTGCCAATTGAGAACCTAGGGGTACTTCAGAGACCTTGCTCTGAGTCTCAGATTATTAGCTAATGGCGTACAAGCACAAGACACTTACACAAAGATCATCGACAAAGTAGTCTGATCACATCCTCTAATGTGAGCTAACACATAAAATTCCCTCTGCATATCATTTTAAATGCCTTTCCTGTAGCATTATCGCTCTACCCTGTGTTCCTTGTATCTATTCTCTTTCTATTGTCTTTCATAATTTGGATGGAAAAGTGTTATTTCTTTCCACAAATAGTCTAACCCATCACCATCTCTCTGAGTAAGTCTTGAATTGCTCAGTTCCTCCCCTGAGAGTTATGTGCTAAGGGGACACTACTGATGTTCAGTTTCCAGTAGTCATAGTTATATCCGACTGTTGATACCCAATTACCGCAGGTGCCCTAGGGGGTTCTAACAAGCAGAGATCCCTCTATTGATTTCCGATGATGACATTAGCCCAATTACCTCAAATGACATCCAAACCTCATGGAAATGACATGCACAGTAAGTAATTACCCTGGCATAACCCTGTGCTCCTCTACTAACATTAGGAATGTTACATAAAATCTTAAGTCTCTCTGAGTGCTAAGTTGTGAAATAGATCCCTGATTACATCAGACTAAACAGAGCTACCATAGATAATTTCACTCTGCCTGTTTATAAGTTGACTTGTGTCGTGACTGATGTCACATTTGGAATAAACTGATGTCACAGTTAGAATGGAGATAAATGGGCTGGGGATGGAATGTTGGGGGGAAGGGAGAATACATAGCCATGTGACAGAAGGGTTTGACTGTCCGCTCACTACTGGGGTCATTTCTCCTTCAATGAAGGCTGTTTCTGCATAATACGAGTGCCAGCGTTCACTCCAATTTTTGGACGACGAGGTTACCTCAGCACCGGACTCTGGCATAAAAGACAGCCACCTGGGTGGTCACAACTTCATAGTACAACCTCTGGCGCCATTACAGGACTATAATTTGTCAAATTAAGTTCATTTTCAACAAACTGGGAGTAAACTGTTGTTTTGTTTACTCACGTCAAGTCGCCCGGGCGTCGGCATTCTCAGTGGTTAACAGGTATTTTTACTCAGGCTCCCTTGCGCACATAAGCACACGTCGCCTTATATGTGAGCACATCATCGGATCTATGACTCACGCTCCATCTAAACCAAGCGCGCTATCTCACGCTTACTAGTTTTCTGTTACTGTAGCAATGGAGAAGCCTGTCAAGTGTTTAAAATAGGCACTAAACACCTTATTTTCTGCAGTTGTGCATCCTACATCCTTTGTAACAAGATTGTTTCAATTTTACGTTTTTCAAAGTTCTACATTTCATTGGTCTGCTTAAAATGGCTTATAGTAATCCACTAAAACTCAGGCCCCCTCAACCAATCAACTATACTGCTCGTGATTGTTCCCTTAAATGGCAAGAACGGCACAAGCATTTCCTAAATTACATTTCTACCTATGATGATGAAGATTTGATGCCGGAAAAGATAAAGAGGTTCTCTTACACTGCTTAGGACCGTCAGGGCTGAAAATATACAATCGCATTGAATAAAACCTGTACAAGGTGATGTTTTTTTCCAAAGCACTTGAGGATTTGGATAAGTATTTTGCAACACCTCTTTCTATATAGATAGATACAAATTCTTTCACAGGAAACAAAAGAAAAAAGAAGCAATTGATGACTACTTTGCAGCTTTAAAAAACTTAGGCCCTCATTATGACATTGAAGGTAAATCTCTCTTACTGCTGCTGTGACGGCCGGCAACATACAGTCGCAGTGGCAAACTTCCGCAATATTATGACACACACACACCAAACCAACAGAATACTGCCACAAACACATATCCGCCTGCTCAAAGATCAGTGTTAAAGTGTCGGTCGAAAACCCATACCGTTATGCCAACAAAACAACACCCACCACATTATGACCGACCATGGCGGACATTCAATGGCGGTAAATCATTGGTGGTACACATTGGTGTGCTCAGAATGGCCACCAAAATACAAAACAGCACCACATTGGCCAAAAGTAAAATCACACACCACACACACCCACCCACAGCACTATAAAACACACACTCACATTACCACAACCCTTTACGAACACCAAAAATTGGCACGAGTCTGACACGAAAATCACAGAGACAACTACACACACACATACCACAAACACCCATTCATCCGTCACACACCCCACAGCCCACACTCACCACATTACTCAACACCCTCTGCACAACACACACCACACAACATCCATGTCCCCACTAAGGGGTTTCACCGATGAGGAGTTGCGGGTCATGGTGGAGGAAATAGTCAGCGTAGAGCCACAGCTGTTTGGAGCACAGATACAGCAAATATCCATTGCCAGGAAGATGGAGCTATGGCGGAGGATCGTGAACAGGGTGAACGCTGTGGGACAGCATCCAAAAACAAGGGACAACATCAGGAAGCTGTGGAATGACCTATGGTGGAAGGTACGTTCCATGCAGCAAGGCATCAGTTCGCCATCCAGAGGACTGGCATGGACCCTCACCTACTCCCCCACAGCTCACAGCATCAGAGGAGCAAGTCTTGACAATACTGCATCCTGAGGGACTCATTGGAGTAGCCGGAGGACTGGACACTGGTGAGTCAATATTTACTACTTATCACCCCCCATACCTGCATGCCATCTCACCCCCTCAACCTGACTCCCATCACTCCACTACATCCCACAGAGTGCACCTACACATATGACTAACCCCATTGCCAAGCCCTGCATTCCATACCAATGCATGTACAGCCCTCCCAGCCCTGCATGTACATCCATCACAAAAGCTTGCACAGCATGGAGAACTAACAATCACACAATACATCACCATGCACAAACAAAGGTGGCAGGGCAACAGCAACAATAAACATTAAGCTAGGTATTTACAAGATGTCACAGACATGAAGCATAATACCTCACTTACATCCCCACAGGTGCCACAGCCAATCTCAGCAGCGAGGAGGTGCCATGACTATCCAGTCCCCCAACAGAAGATGTCCCCAATGGTGACAGTAACTCTGGACTTCAGGATGTGGATGAACTACCTGGCCCATCAGGGACCACTGGTCAGTCGGCCACCCCAGCCCACTCACAGTCTACCACAGAGCCTCCCCCATCAGTATCCAACACCACAGCACCCCCACACCTCTGTCCACAGGACACGTCAATCAGCAGTTAGCCCACCTGTACAGGGACCCCAGTCCACACCTCACCCCAAAGACAATCAGGGACCTGGGGTCAGTGGCAGTGGTCACACCGTTCAGGGACACATGCACAGGGGAACAGGGACACTGGGAAGCCAGGGGGAGGACAGACGAAGGTAACCGGCTCTCCAGGATGCACTCACTAATGTCTTGGGGGCTTACCAACAATCACAGGACAAGATAGGTCAGACCCTTACCAATGTGCAGGAGAACAAGCAGCTGCAGGAGGTACATGATCAGGAGATCAGGGAAGATTTGCAGGCCCTCAACACCACCATGGTCTCCATAGCAGGGGTGCTGGCAGATATGGCCAACATCATGAGGGAATAGACAGCATTCCAGCAGGCCCCTACCACGAGCCAGTCTACTGACCAGCCCTCCACTTCTGCTGCAGATAGCAGACAGGAGGCCCTGCCAGAGGACCCACAGGCCACCAGGACCCCACTCTCTGCAGAAGGTGAACCACCCCGCAAACGTTCCCTGCGACCCAGACAGAAGCCAGAGACACTTGCCAAAACCAAGACCACCACCAGGAAATGAGACTCTCCTGATTGTCCCCCTTGTGTCCCACACTGTCACCTTGTCCACTCTGAACTGCATTTGCTCCCCTTCCTATGGCCCTTTCGACACTGGACTTGTGCTACAAAGAGACTGGACCAATACCCTGGACTTACCTCTACCATCACCCATTCCATTGCACCTTACCTTCTATAATTTGCACTACAATAAACACCCTTGAACTCAAAATGAGTGATAGTGTATTATGTTATGAAAATGTGCAATTATGGAAACAGTCACATCTAGTACAAATGATCTGAACTCTGTGATAGCACACAAATGAAGACCTGTAGCTGTCCGTAGTCATCACATCAGTACACAGTTGTGATAACACCAACATCTGCAAAAATAGAAGGCATAGATGACAGTCAGTTGAGATGCAAAGGAAGTGAATGCCATCCAGCTACAACCACACAGAAAACATCAATAGTCAGAGGAATGGTCAGTTACTCTTTCTCCCCTGTGTGTTATTTGAAGTATTGACCTATAACTGATGTTCTGTTCTCCACATCCTCACTGTCCTCAGTAGGTCCACTGCTGCCACAGGGGCATTTCCAATCTCCTCATCCTGCTGATAAGGCACATGTCGTCTGAGGGCCAGGTTGTGCAACATACAACATGCTACTACTATCTGGCAGACCTTCCCGGGTGAGTAGCACAGGGATCCACCTGCCAGATGGAGGCATCTGAACCTGGCATTCAGGAGACCGAAGGTACTTTCAATAATTCTTCTGGTTCGCCCATGTGCATCATTATACCAATTCTCAGACCCTGTCCTGGCATTCCTCACAGGAGTTAGAAGCCGCAATAGGTTTGGGTAGCCAGATTTACCTCCAAGTATTGAGGGACAAACATTAGCCTTACACAATGGTATGGGGTTAACTCCTGAAGGCATACACTGAAATACATTGGGTGGGGACTCAGGCTCACCTATTAGCCACACCCTGTACCTCTCTAGTTGTGCCATCACATTTGGGATGCTGCTATTCCTCAGGACGAAGGCATCATGCACCGACCCAGGATATTTGGCAGTGACGTTGGAGATGTACTGGTCAGCCATGCATACCATTTGCACATTGAGTGAGTGAAAACTCTTCAGATTCCTGAACACCTGTACATTGTGACGGGGGGCAAACACTATGGGGGTCATTCTGACCCCAGCGGGCGGCGGTCGCCGCCCGTCTGGAGGGAACCGCCATTCGGCCGCCCCGCGGTCAAAAGACCGCTGGGGCCATTCCAACTTTCCCGCTGGGCCGGCGGGCGCTACCTAAGGTAGCGCCCGCCGGCACAGCGGGAAAGGGGCCTGCAACACAGAAGCCGAATGGAGCCGGCGGTGTTGCAGGTGTGCGATGGGTGCAGTTGCACCCGTCGCGCTTTTCACTGTCTGCTAGGCAGACAGTGAAAAGCAGGCTGGGGCCCTGTTAGGGGGCCCCTGCACTGCCCATGCCATTGGCATGGGCAGTGCAGGGGCCCCCAGGGGCCCCAGGACACCCATTCCCGCCATCCTGTTCCTGGCGGTAAAAACCGCCAGAACCAGGCTGGCGGGAAGGGGGTCAGAATCCCCATGGCGGCGCTGCTTGCAGCACCGCCATGGAGGATTAGCCCAGCCGGGGGTAAACCGGCGGGAAACCGCCGGCCCCGGTTTTCTGACTGCGGCTTTACCGCCGCGGTCAGAATGGCAAGGAAGCACCGCCAGCCGGAATGAGGGCCGGAATGAGGGCCTATATGTGTTCCTGCAATCGCCCCAATAATATTAGGTATATGTCCCATTGCATAGAATCCTACCTTCACAGTGGCCAAATCTTCGACCTGGGGGAAAGCAATGAAGCTGCACATGTGTCTGACCTTGCCAGCACGATTGAGAACAATGGCTGTGCCATTCCTGCTGCCAAGCCCACTGTCATTTGGAAAGAACCAGTTGCCAGGAAATGGAGCACAGATAGAACTTTCACAAGAGGGGGGATTCCAGTTTGATGATGGATAGCTGATATCAGATCAGACTCCATTTGAGCACAGAGCTCTGTGATTGTGGCCCTCTCCAGTCTATAGGTCAGTATTATGTGCCTGTCCTCCAGTGTAGCCAAGTCCACAAGCAATCTGTACACGGGGTCTTGACTCCTCCTCCTATTCATCCACAGTGGTAGGTATCTAAAGGACACAAGAGTGAGTAGGGTGTCACAATTTGAACAATGAAACCGCCACCTCAATATACATTGAGCATTAATGTGTTGGCACTATGGGAATAGCAATGTATGTGCAATTCATAGCAATGACGCAGTTCTCGATTATTTGAATGTTGTCCACCACCATAAAATGGTAAATGTCTGTACAGTATGTAGAGACAGGTGGAAGTGAGATAACTCCGCCGACGTTGGGCATCATGGCAGAAGGCGGTTTTGCACGGTCGTACTATTCCTCATTGGCTAATATGGGGCTCTATGGAGTACAGTGGCCAATGGGGATCACCGGCGGTCGTGACGGTGTACACCACCACGGACGTGACCGCCATTTTCTATCTTTGACCTCACTTGATTCCTGACTTTCTATAGGACAACACCTACACTGCGTGTGCTGCTGTGACCTGTGTCTGGATCCTGCCATGGCCCATGTGACCGGGGAAAGGGCCCCTGCCTTCACTTCAGACGGGTTGGAGCCTTGGGGGATGGGGTCCTACCCCGGTATGGACAGCTGTATGGGCCTTCAGACCAACAGGTGAGTACACCATGGGCATGATGCATGTGACAAGGTTGCATGGAGATGTGTGTGCAAGCATCGTGTCATTTACGGGGGTGGTATGACTAGTGGTAGTGTACATGGTGGGCAACATGTGATGCGTGTGCCAATGGAGATGGAAATGGGATTGGTGGGCCATATGTTTGACAGGCTGGATTGTATGTGTAATGGTGTCCTCCTGTCTGTATTACCTCTGCAGGTCAGCACCTATCAGAAGAAGGGATTGTGGCGTGCCATTGCCAAGGATGTGCGGACCCTTGGGTCTACAGCAGGTGGACCACCCACTGTAGGAAAAGGTGGGAGAACCTGTGATGTTCGGCCCGGAAGACCGGGGAGGCCCAGCTGGGGATGGCCTCCCAACGAGGGTGGGGCGCTCATCGGAACCTGACCCCACTGATGGCCCGCATACTGGCGGTGGCCTACCCAGAGCTGGATGGGTGCTTGAGGACATCACAGCGGCCACAAGGGGGTGAGTACAGTGGGCGTTACAACCATAATTGGTAGGTGGCATGGGATCCTGGTGGTGGGTGTCAGTTATTGGGTGCTCCTTAATACCAGGTCAGACATTGCAGCGTGATCCAGCTCAAGGGTAATGGGTGTATTGCAAAATCTAGTAACTTAAGTAGGTTGCATTACATGTCAGACGAGGCTTAGGGGGTCCCAGGAGGGGTGCAGTTGGTGGTGTTTGGATCTCATCTTGCTATGGTGCCTAGCCAATGGAATGCCAGTGCGATGCATGGTACTCAATCCTGATCTCTTTGTGTGACGGTAATGTGTATGCCATTAGTGGTGTTGTGCTGTAATTGACCCAGTGCTCCCTTTATCTCTCTTCCCCCTTTTTTCTTCTGTCATCCTGTCCATGGCGGAGGAGCCAGGGCACCGGCGACAGAGGGAGGTGCATCCCACAGGACCCAGGAGGCAGAGTCCACCTACACCAAGGGAACCAGTGAGACCGAGGGCGAGGGGAGCACCACAGCGAAGACAGGAGGTGACAACTCTGACTCTGATTCCGCCTCCGATGGAAGCTCCCTTTTGGTAGGGGACGCCTCTGGGACCACACCAGATACAGGTACAGCCGCCACCCACTGTACCAGCACTGCCCTCCTAGTAGCCCCTCGCTGAGTTGCCCGTGCCCGCTCACCCAGGAGGGTGGGCATCTCCTTCGCTCCAGGCACCTCAGGCCCTGCCCCAGTGAGCCCTGCTGCCCTTAGTGAGGAGGCAATTGACCTCCTGGGATCCATCTCTGTAGGACAGCCAACCATTGTGAATGCCATCCAGGGGCTGGCATCCCAGATGCAGCAATGCAATTCATTCCTGGAGGGCATCCACAGTGGATTGGCAGCCCAACAGAGATCGTTTCAGGCTCTGGCCTCCTCTCTGATAGCAGCCATCAACCCTGTTCCTACAGTCCCACCTCCAACTACCACTTCCCAGCCCTAGTCTCCTCAACCCCAACCCATCCCATGCACACATACAGACAAGCAAGCACACAAAACATCACACAAGAGTGGCACAGACAAACACAGGCAGCACACTTCAGGTCTCAAGCACTCACACAAACAACTGACAGTTGCACACACAACAACATCCACTGCCTCCACTGTCTCCCACTCCTCCTCTTCTTCCTTCACAGTCACATCCGCACTCACACCTGTATGCACTGCATCAACAGCCACCACCACCATTACCACACCAAGCAGCACACACACCTCACTTGCAGACACCTCCACAACATCCATCCACACATCCTGTGTCCTCTCCCACCCTGTCTCCCCCCTAAGAGACACAAATGCATGCACTCAGACTTCCAACAGCCATCCACCTCACATCAGTACACTGCCCATGCACCTGCACCCAAGTCCAGCAGACGTACATCTCCAACAACCCCTTCCTCAACCTCCACTCCCATCCCTCCTCCCTCATCCCACCCCACCTTCCCTAAGAAGCTTTTCCTTGCCCAACTTGATCTCTTTCCTCCCCCTCCAGCCCCGTCCTGCCCGTAAGAGCAGGGTCCCAATGACCCACCTCAGCACCTCAGCCAAACAGTCCACGGGGACAGTGGAGGCACCTCCTAGCCGTGGAGGCAAGAAAGGGAAGGATCGCTCTCCACCACCCAAGAAAGGGAAGGATCCCACTCCACCACTCAAGAAAGGGAAGGATCCCACTCCACCTTCCAGGAAAGGGAAGGATCCCACTCCACCACCCAGGAAAGGGAAGGTTCCCACTCCACCAACTAAGAGAGGCAAAAAGCCCCTCCAACAGGAGTGGCCAAGGAGACCTCACCTCCAACAGAGGCTGCCAGCGTAACACCTCCAACAGCAGTGGGCAAGGAGCCCTCACCTCCAGCAGAGGATGGCAGGGGTACACCTCCAACAGCAGTTGGCAAGGAGCCCTCACCTCCAGCAGGGGCTGGCAGGGTAACACCTCCAACAGCAGTGGACAAGGAGCCCTCACCTCCAGCAGAGGCTGGCAGGGTTACATCTCCAACAGCAGTTGGCAAGGAGCCCTCACCTCCAGCTGGGCCACAGCAGCCCTCACTTCCAGCTGGGACACAGCAGCCCTCACCTCCATCTGGGACACAGCAACCATCACCTCCAGCTGGAACACAGCAGCCCTCACCTCCAGCAGAGGGCATGTAGACCACCTTCCAGGGACTGTTGTACAAGGAGCCCCCTCAAGATCTAGCGGGCAGGTTCCCACCTCAGAGACTGTGACCTTGTCCTCCACAGCAAAGGAAAATGGGTATGGAGCCCCCTCCAGAACCAGTGGGCAGGTTCCCCACCTCAGAGACTGTGACCTTGCACTCCCCAGCAAAGGAAAATGGACATGAAGCCCCCTCAAGAACAAGTGGGCAAGTTCCCCACCTCAGGGACTGTAAACTTACACTCCCCAGCAAAGGGAAATGGACATGGATCCCCCTCCAGAACCAGTGGGCAAGTTCTCCACTTCAGCTGAGGTGCCCCCCCACTCTCCTTCCCCCTGAGTTGCCTGCCCTTTTCCAACATGTTGCCCCTGCACAGTGTAGTGCGGATAATGTCAGGAAACAAGTTGGGGCTTGGACTGTGCCCTGTGGACATGTGGGCCTTTTGTACTTTGAACTGGTCATTGGCCCTTTCTGAACATTTATTCCAATTCCTTTTATCACATGGATAATATGGTGGCTGATGGCATCAAATTACAATATCAGTTATAACTATATGTTGTCCTTGCATTAATATGACGTGGGTCCTGTGACATTGGTTTTCCTCTGAAGCTGGTTGTGTGTATGGTGTTTGTGTGAATGATGTGTGTTGTTCATGTGTTTGGCACTCTCCTTTTCCTTCCTCCCTCCCCCATGTGCTAGGCAGCTGTACTTGCCGTCATTGTCTTCGTCGGCGTTGGTGTTCCAGGTGGAGCCTGCCATAGAATAGCCTCGGGAAGTCTTGAAGTTCCGGTTCCATGGTGTCTCTGATGGTGAGTCTTTCGTCTTGTGTGCAGTGTTTCCGCCAGGCTTTTGATGGCGTTGGTACTGCCCCGGAAATCGTGGCGGTTTGCTATGTCATAATATGGTGGGCGGTACCTTGTCTTCCACCTGGCTGTTGATGGCTGCCACTGTGGTCAGTGGTGTTAACGTCCTGGCTGTTGGTGTGGTACATTGGCTGTCTATGGGAGTTATCACCGCCATGGTCATAATTTTGTGATAATTACCGCCAGCCTGTTGGGGGTATTATTGCCACTTTAAAAGTCACTGCCATTGTCATAATGACCACCTTAGTGTTAACTTGTTGTTTTGGGTCATTACATAATGAACTAATCAGAGACCAAATTAGCATGCAATCTGCCAATCCTGCAATCCAAGAGAATGTATGGACCAAGGATGAACCACCATTACATGAAGTCATTGAAGTAATTAAATGCACAGAACTCACAGGCAGATGTGTGAAATCTGTCCTATCTGAATCAAACAAGGAACTTACAGAAGAGCATTCTTCCACTGATGTAATCCATATAGTCAAACAAGGTAAGAAAAAGAATGATGAAGAAGTTCTAAGGAAGATAAATACATCATGTGGACAAAAAGTGAAAAAAAGGGGAAACGTAACATTACCTGTTTCAGATGCAGATTTTCAGGACACTACACCAATGACAAGAAATGTCTTGTGAAAAATCAGCGATGTTCAGCATGCAGCATATTAATTCATTTTAAAAAAGTGCGCAGAAAAATGAAATTGATGCAATACCTATGCTAGAAGAAGGTCTAAGCCAAAACTCATCTAATGATGAAGATGATAATACTAATATGTGGATGCTGAGCATAGAATCCTGTCAAATTGCTTCAAAAACATATAGACGAAAAACAAAATGCTAATTTTCAATTGGTGGAGTCAACATTGTGGTTACAGTTGACTCTGGTCCCCCTATATTATTGTAAATGAAAGTATTTGGAATAGTAAATGTGTGTCTGTGATCGGAAATAAACTGTCACCATCTTATATTTCACCTAAAAAGTTTTACGGGGCACAGAATTGAGAAGTTTGGGTTCAAAGGACTTCATTTTGTTTTTAAGGATAGATAACCATTATGTAAACTATATATTTCCAGATCTGGGCTATCTGTTTTGGGCTGGTGGGATCAAGGAGATTTAGGCATCATTTTTGATCCCAATAGCCCTGACCAATGTTAATGGATATTGACATCAAAGATGACATCAATATTGTTTCAGCTTTCCCAGACGTTTTTTCTGATAATATTGGGTGTTTAAAGGGGTTCCAACACAAGATTATTTTATTTTAAAAAATGCTATTCCCAGTATATATAAAGTCAGACATATTCTCTTGCGCATCAGAGAAGTAAGTTTGGAACTAGATGAATGATAAAAGGCTGGGATTATAGAACCAGTGAAGTCGTCCGATTGGGTGCTCCCCTGGTTGTTGTAAGAGGATCCAATGGAAACTAATACCGTACATTGACTTAAGGGACTTCAATAAGAAAATGTGGGTTGATCAGTTTCTCCTCCACAAGATACATGAAATAGTGCCCATGACCAAAGGAGTGATATGATTTATGACCATTGATTTCAGGTCTGCATATCATCAGGTCATCCTTCATGAAAAGAGTTGCAGGTTCACGACATTTATAACGCCATTTGGATGTTTTAAATTTGTGAGAGTTACTTTCAGACTGGCAATCGGCGACTACCATGTTTGAACACTTTATGTATTCAATGTTCAAAGACTCAAGTAATATTTTATTTTTTCAGGATGATATACTGATTATGGGTAAAGATAAGGGTGAGCATGATGCAAACCTAATTGAAGTTCTCCAAAAACTGAAGGAAAGGGGTTACAACAAATGTAAAATTGCCAGAAAGGAAGTAACTTCTTGGGTCTTGAAATCAACAGCAGAGGAATTGTACCTAAATCATCCTTAGTGAAATCTATATGTGATGCACACACTCCATCTAGTAAAGATGATGTTAGGGCGTATTCAAAATATGTACCAATTTTTTCGACCAAACCTACCCCATAAGACAACTTCTCAAAGCAAAAAGTGAGTTTGGATGGTCGAGTGAATGTGAGAAAGCATTTGTTTCCATTAAGAGAGATATCTCCAATGCCCCTTCTTTGAAAGATTTTGATCCCAGTCTTCAAAGTATAGTCACCACAGACACAAGTAGCAAGGGGCTGTGGGCTGTACTTACCCAGATAGATTTGTCAGGAAAAGAATGTATAATTGCTTGCGCTTTGCATCCTTTATCACCCCCTGAGCAAAAATATTCAGTGAGCAAAAGAGAAGCGTTGGCTTGTGTGTGGGGATTGAATCATTTTAGACCATTTATCTGGGGGTCTTAAGCGGTGTTGTGTAGTGACCACAAACCATTGATGAAGGTCCTAACTAGTAAAGGTTTATACAATGCAGCACTGTGGTTAGTACGGAGGTCAATAAAATTACTATTCTATAATTATATTGTTAAGTATATTCTGGGAGTTAAAAACTAAATTGCTGATTTTCTGTGTCACCTTCCCATCGAGGAGGAATATACTGAGGAAGAGTGTGTGAACACGGAAAAACTTGAATATTTTTGTGTAGCTGATTTAGCTGAGGAAGTGATGGGACTTATGAAGGATGAATGGATGGTGCTGATTGAAAAGGATCCAATTCTGCAAAAAGTTTGCAACTGGTTAAGGAAAGGTTGGCCACATAGAGCTGTAATGGAAGAGGACACTAGTGTGTTTTAGGAGTTGAGAAATGAATTATCTGAAGAGAATGGGGTATGAATAGCAGCATGATTCCACCAGAAGTTCTGAGAAACACATTTCTGGGCATTTGCCATGAAGGGCATTTGGCATTTTTAAAACCATGGGTAAGGTAAAATAATTTTATTGGTGGCCAGGTGTTGATGCAGCAGTAGAGAAGAAAGTCAGGGATTGTGACCTATGTACAATTCAGAAAAAACATTGATCACATGCAAGCCTCCCCTGAAGCCCATTAAAGCTCCAGATATGCCATGGTAGGTGGTTAGACTAGACAATGTGGTGCTTATATCAGATGATTCAGCAATATCAGATAAGATCAGCACCTTTAGACCCTCACTGGTGGGTAGCCGTGCTCTACAAATACTGATTGATTGACTGACTGATGATTCCATACCTAAATATATTTTGGTATGTTATGATCATTTTGCTAAGTGCCCAGAGAATTAGATTGTTTCTAAAGCGGACTCCGGTGTTGTTGTTAGTTTCTTACACTGCATATTCTTAAGAGAAGGAGTATTGGAATGCATAATCACCAAAAATGAGCATCAATTTATTGGGGATGTCTTCAATAAATATATACATAGGAATGTTACTACTCATAACAAGACTTCAGGGAGCAATGCAGTGCAAAATTTCGAATGGTGTCATGAAGAAGGGATACATCTTGTGAAATGTTCTGGTATGATTTGAAAAAAAATGTATGGAAGACTTTATTGGCATACAGCGTTACACCTTCTTTAACTACAGGTTTTAGTCCTAGAGATAGGGTAGAATAATATTAAGAAAAGATAATGTTGGATGGATGAGTAAAACCAGAATGAGTGATTGGACGCCAGAAATAGTGAAGAGAAATTTGGACTAGGCAAAGGAAAATTACAAAGAATTCTATAAAATAAAAAAACCTGTGTGTATCAGAAGGGTGAAGGCAAATTCCATGACCCTGTTAGAGTAATAACATTGTTTTGCAACTTTGTTTCATAAGAGGATGAAAGAGTTTGGCATATGAACCGTGTTTCTCCATATAAAGGTAAGCACAACCCAGGAAAATCAGCTACAAGCGGGAATAAAGTTCTAGGAAGATCCAGTAGCAGTAAGGGTTGGTGGATCGAAGACCTTAATCTTCAATCATGAGCTGCGGAAGATGAGAATAGGTAAGACGTTGTTGGAGAGTCCTTCCATGAACAAGTCGATGATTGTTCTTCTAGGACAAAAACACGTTCAGGTATTTGGTAAAAGCAGAGAAATTAAATGTGGTAGGTTTGGTAGGAAAATTGTCAAACCTACCAAACTCAAGGATTTTGTTTGTGCGCAACCTCAATGTTATTTTATTTGTTTAGTGTGTAATCTAAATGGCATGTTAAACTTTGCTTACTGCAGCCTTAGATACATTGTATATCTTTGTTTTACGTGTGATTGTTATGATGTAACAATAACTCAATGGTCACTCTTTTATAAGAAAGGAAGATGTGTCTTGATTGATGTCACATTTAGAATAAACTGATATCATAGTTAGAATGGGGATAAATGGGCTGGAGATGGAATCTTGGGGGGGAAAGGGAAAACACGTAGCAATGTGATGGAAGGGCTTGATTCTCTGCTTGCTGCTGGGGTAATTTTGCCTTCAGTAAAGGCTGTTTCCTGACAATACTAGTGCCAGCATTTACAACAGCTGGTGTTGGCACACCTGGTTATTTCTGCTCATCTATCCCCAGACCACTCTTTACCCAGCAGTAATTCTATCCGGAACAATTGCAAAAGGCTTTAGCTTCAGCAGCAGCTATTCATCTTTCTCACTTTTTTATTTCTGGCAGGGGCGAGCATACAATCCTCACCCCACCAAAATTGAGCTATCTGAGTCTGCAGGTTTATGACATAACGTGGTGCCCATCTCAGATGTATAAAAACTTATGTTCCAACCCAACCTTATTGCCTATACCTTCATGATGCCCACCATTAAACGTCTACACACAGCACAGCATCCGTTTTGGAAGTACAGAAAATATAGTTTCAAGGTGGCCCCCCAATGCTCTGGGCATGGTTGTAGATTTACAGATGTTTGTGTTTCTCTTTTCTAGCTACCTTCCCAATCTCAACAGACAAGAATTAAGCTCCAAACATTTGTAGGTATGGGAAACGATTGTGAAATGGTTTGTGAGTTCCAACAAATAGGTACTGCCAGGGCTTTCCGGTAAGATTTACTGACATGGAACATTTCAGCAAAAATGTTTACGTGTGGAGAACCTACTTTTGAAATATGGCCTTACACTCATAAGAAATGCTCTTTGAGGATGCAAGGTCGACTTACACCTGCAACCTGCTTTGTGAATCAAGCCCTTAGGTTTCTATTTAGTTTTTCTGTGAAGAAGTTGGACTTAAACCTGACTTCGGGCCTGATTGAGATTGTGACTCCATCACAACGGTGACAGATGTCCTGCCTGCCACAATATAATTCCCATAGGAAATAATAGGATTTATAATTCAGTGGATGGGATATCCATCACCATTGTGACAGAGTAACCCATCCACTGAAATCTACATTGAACCCTTACTCCTGACTTTCTCCTGAATTTACAAGAGTACTTAGTCATCAGTTTCCAAGAGTATTTTACACTTACTCATAGAAAAAAATAAACTTTTTAAAATTGTGTCACTTGAATTTTTATTCATTAGGTCGAGCCTAGACAGAACACATGCGACCTGTTGCAATGCGTAAAGGACATATCTCCCGCCTGCCACTGCCTGCTGCTTACCATAGGTTGAAGGCAGTGTCACTCTTGTTTTCCTGCCTCCTAACTGGTTTGGCAGCCTATATTTACTTCCTGTTCTTGGCTAAGGAGCACTAGCCAAGTGCAGTTTAGCTCCTCTGGTGCCCTGGACGAGCTGGTCTCACCCTCGGCCACGGTTGCCGTGTGCCGAGGACAAGACCAGCTCATCCTGCACCCGGCCCTCCTCCAATGGGCAGGAATAGAAGGGGAATCGCTTCCCCTTCCACCCCACACATCCCTCAGTGACGTCTGATGATGTCAGTGTGTGATCGCGCACCGATCTCATCAGAGTTCACCTCCATCACCCTGGAATCACAGCTTCCAGTGCAATCGGAAGAGAAATGCTTGCATTTCTTTTCCGATTGGGGGGGGTGGGGTGGGCAGAGAGAAATGAAAATGTCTTTCTGAACGTTTCTGCAGCCCAATCGTAATCCGATCGGCTGCAAAAATGCCCACTAGACACCAGGGAGTTTATTTTTTCAAATTTAAACAATAAAGGGGAGCGACCACTTGAGCAAGGATCGCTCCCCTGGGGGGCATGTTTTATGGCCTTTTAAGCCCACCCTGGGGGTAGATCGGCCTGTTGTAATTAGGACAATAGACTCCAGGGATCTTTTTTAATTTTATTTTTTACACATTAGGATTGACCCCTTAGGCAAGGGTCACCCCCCTGTGGGTGAAAATTGTTATTAGGCCATTTCTGCCCCACGTGGGGACAGATCAGCCTATTTTTATTAGGCCAATCTGCCCCCAAGGGGGGCAGAAACCACTAGACATGAAGATTTTTTTTTCTATGTCAGCTACACACAAGGGAAGCGACCCCTTAGGCAAGGGTGGCTCCCATGCAGAGCAAATTTATTTTAGCCCATTTCTGACACCTTGGAGGCAGATCGCCCCATTTTAATTAGGCCGATCTGCCCCCAAGTGGGGCAGAAACTACTAGGCACCAGGGATTTTTTTCAGATGGGGAGTGAACCCTTAGGCAAGGGTTGCGTGTTTGGGGGACAAATTTATTTTAGGCCATTTTTGCCTCCACTGGGAGCAGATCGGCTTATTTCTATTAGGCCGATCTGCCCACAGGGGGAGCAGAAACCAATTAAGCACCAGGGATTTGTGTGTGTCTCTGTTTTGTTTAGGGGGGCCAGCCCCTTGGAAAAGGGTCGCTCCCCATGGGGGCACATTATTGTTGGCCATTTCTGTCCCCCTGGGGCAGATCGGCCTATTTTTGGAAGGCCCATCTGGCCCCAAGGATGGCAGATAGCCCAGCAGAGATTAGGGAAGACTTTTTTCAAAACAATTGGGTGGGGGTGTGGCCATACCCCCACACCATATAAATGGGGACACAGTTATTCCACTCCCCAGTGGGGTGCAGAAAGTCTACTAGATGCCAGGGAATTAAAAAAAAAAATAGTGGGGTGGTGGCTACCAACCAGTATGGGCATGGCTATGCCCTCACCCCAACTGAAGGTGGTAGCATCGTTCAGCTCTCCCCCCACACGCTAAAAGATCTTATCTCAATGGCAAGCAAGAATACCTTTGATTATTTTGGGTTTTGGTTTTATATTTGGTCCATGAGAGCTTGGCTAACTCTCAAAATCGTCTCACTTGGAATGGGGAGTGGTGCACTTTTTGGACTTTGGGACGCTGCCATGTAGAAAAATCTATGAGACCTAGACACATCTGAAAACTAAATATCTGGGTAAGGCCAGGGTGGTTATCTTCACATGCACCTGCACCATTTTGTTATCCACAATGCCCTGCAAACCTCCAACTTTGCTTGAAATCAACATTTTCCCCACAATTTTGTGATGGACCTTCCGGAATCTGCCGGAATCCACAAAATTCCTACCACCCAGCATTGTCACATCTATACCGATAAAAATTGGGCCTCACTTGTCAGCTTAAAAACATTTTTTTTCAAACTTCCCTTTTGGGCCCGCTTTGGTTTCCCCTTCAATTTTGACATGTTTTTGGCTCTTCCCTGTCACAAGCACTTGGCTCACCTACACAAGTGTGGTATCATATTTATCAGGAGACTGAGGGGAACGTTGGGTGGTAGGAAATTTGCGCTGGTGCGGCGATCCCATGCAGAAATGTGAGAAAATGTGATTTTTTTTTTAGCTATGAGTTTTGCTGAGGATTCTGGATTAGAAAACACTGGAGGATCTGTGCAAGTCACACCTCTCTAGACTCCCTCTGTTATCTAGTTTATTGAAATGTCTGGGTTTGGTAGGTTTCCCTAGATGGATGCTGAGCCCAGGACCAAAAACGCAGATGTCACCCGCAAAAACAGGTAGTTTTGTATTTGATCATTTTGATGTGTCCACGTAGTGTTTTGGGATATTTCCTGTGGCGGGCAGTAGGCCTACCCACACAAGTGAGGTACCATTTTTACTGGGGCACTTGGAGGAACAGTGGGGTAGAAGGAAGTTTGTTGCTCCCCTCTGATTCCAGAATTTTGCAGCACAGAAAAAGTATTTTTTTGGCAAATTTTGAGGGTTGCTAAGGATTCTGGGTAACATAAACTGGTGAGAGCACCACAAGTTGCCCCATCCCAGATTTCCCTAGGTGTCTAGTTTTCAGAAAGGTCCAGGTTTGCTAGGTTTCCTTAGGTGCCGACTGAGCTAGAGACCAAAATCCACAGCTAGGCACTTTCCAAAAAACACATCAGTTGCCAATGTTAAAATATGCTTTGTCCATGTTGAGGTTTGGGGCGTTTCCTCTCGGGGGCACTAGGCCTACCAACACAAGTGAGGTACCATTTTTATCGGGAGACCTGGGGGAATGCTGGGTGAAAGGAAATTTGTGCCTCCCATCAGATTCCAGAACTTTGCAGCACTGAAATTTGAGGAATTTTTTTTTTTTTTTTTTTGCAACATTTTGAGGTTTGATAAGGATTCTGGGTAACAGAACTTTGTGAGAGCGCCATCTGTTACCCCATCCTGGGTTCCCCTAGGTATCTAGGTTTCAGAAATGTCCAGGTTTGCTACGTTTTCCTAGGGCTCAGCTGAGTTAAAGGCCAAAATCCACAGCTAGGCACTTTGCAAAAAACAGGGCAGTTTTCTTTGAGAAAATGTGATGTGTCCATGTTGTGTTTTGGGGCATTTCCTGTTGCAGGCATTAGGCCTACCCACGCAAGTGAGGTAACATTTTTATTGGGAGACTTCAGAAAATGCTTGGTGGAAGGACATTTGTGGCTCCTCTCAGATTCTAGAACTTTCTATCAACGAAATGTGAGGAAAAAGTTGTTTTTTGCAAAAGTTTGAGGTTTGCAAAGGATTCTGGGAAACAGAACCTGGCAGAACCCCACAAGTCACCCCATCCTGGATTACCCTAGGTGTTTAGTTTTCAAAAATGCACAGGTTTGGTAGGTTTCCCTAGGTGCCGGCTGAGCTAGAGGCCAAAATCCACAGCCAGACACTTTCCAAAAAACACATCAGATTTCAATGTAAAAGTGTGATGTGTCCATGTTGTGTTTCCTGTTGCAGGCAATAGGCCTACCCACACAAGTGAGGTACCATTTGTATCAGGAGACTTGGGGGAACACAGAATAGCAGAACAAGTGTTATTGCCCCTTGTCTTTCTCTACATTTTTTCCTTCCAAATGTAAGACAGTGTGTGCTAGTATAGGGACCCCGGAATTCAGATATGTGCAAATAACCACTGCTTCTCAACACCTTATCTTGTCCCCATTTTGGAAATGCAAAGGCTTCCTTGAAACCTATTTGTCACTCTTTATATTTCACCAAATGAATTGCTGTATACCCGGTATACAGTAAAAACACATTTCAAGGTGCAGCTATTGGCTTTGGGTACCTAGGGTTCTTGATGAACCTAAAAGTCCTATATATCCCCACAACCAGAAGAGTCCAGCAGATGTAACTGTATATTGCTTTTGAAAATCTGACATCGCAGGAAAAAGTGACAGATTAAAACGTGGAGAGAAATGGCTCTTTTTTTCACCTCAATTTCAATATTGTTTTATTTCAGATGTTATTGTCTGTAGGAAAACCTTGTAGGATCTACACAAATGACCCCTTGCTGATTTGAGAATTTTGTCTACTTTTAAGAAATGTTTAGCTGTCTGGTATCCAGCATTGGTTTTACTCCCATTTCAGTCACTAACTAGATGGAGGCTGAAAGCACACAAAATAGTGAAAATGGGGTATGTCCCAGTAAAATCCCAAAATTGTGTTGAAAAATTTGGTTTTCTAGTTAAAGTCTGCCTGTTCCTAAAAGCTGGGAAGATGGTGATTTTAGTACCACAAACCCTTTCTTGATGCCATTTTCAGGGAAAAAACACAAGCTTCCTTCTGAAGCCCTCATTCACATTTAAAAAAAAAGAAAATTGCCGTATTTTGGCTAATTTCTTAGTCCACTCCAGGGGAACCCACAAGCTCTGGCTACCTCTAGAATCCCTAGGATATTGGAAAAAAAGGACAGAAACTTGGCATGGATAGCTTATGTGGACAAAAAGTTATGGGGGCCTAAGCGCAAACTGCCCCAAAGAGCCAAAAAAAGGCCTGGCACCTGAGGGGGAAAAGGAGTAGCAGCAAAGGGGTTAGTTATGCCTGGATTGTTTTTCTGTTGTTTGGACAGATTATTTTTTAGTTTCCTGTCTCTATGGCACTTGCAAGGTTTATACCTCAGACTGCTGATCGAGTTACCGCTGTATAAAACTTGAAAGCATCATGAGCGCAACTGAAAAACAAAACAATGACAAGTTTACTTGTCATTGTTTTTTTGTTTTTAAGTCACTTACTTATCATTGTTTCTTTTGTTTTTCAGTTACACTCATGGTGCTTTCAAGTTTTATAGAGTGGGACTGCTGATGAGTTACCACTGTATAAAACTTGTAAGTGCCATGAGCGCAACTGAAAAACAAAACAAACAATGACACATACAGCAGGACTGCCCGCTTCACAAAACCTGTTCTTTCCTTACCAGCCTCTCACTCCATCACCTTTTTTCCTGCCACTTGTCCCATCCCCTTACATGACAAGAGAAGTCCAGTTAGGAATTTACAACGCTAATATCTCTAACTCGAGTAAATGTGAGGCCCATTCCATTGCAAATGCTTGTTTTTACTCTGTAATAGGTGTCCTTCATCAAGAGGCATTTGTGCATTTTCTGTTGATCGAAAGGCACTTTACAATTTTAAAAAATGGAAAAAAGAAGAAATGAATCATAACAAGGAAACAATGGCTGGTTAGAAATAGGTGCGGCGGAATACTTTGGGAATATTATTAAAGAGTAAGAAAGGACATTTTATGTTGCTGGGAATCGGGTAATTCGGGTGAATGTGTACTTATCACGTTTTCGTTTTTTTCTTGAATGTCATGAGGGTGGGAGCAGGTCATAGCAGGGAGGGAAATACAGAAGTTCTTGTTGAGCACTTCAAATATTTTGAGTTTGGATATTTCAAGGAGTAGTGAGGTTTTGTTTCTCAGATATTTTAGGCCTCTTAACATGGTTAAGTGATTGTCAATGTATGAGGATGGTTTAAGTGAATTGGTTTGTAAGAGTGGCAAACACGCTTGAATTTTATATTTGCTTCGATAGGGAGCCAGTGAAGTTCTATAACTTTGAATGTCCTGTCAGTAAAAAGAAGACAGATGATAAACTGAACTACTACTTAGATGGGTGGCAGTGATGACTTTGGGATGCCAGCCAGAACTGTATTTTGGCTATCTAGGCACACGGAGACTAGTGCTTGTGCTGCTGTTTTTTACTGGGATGGTGAGATGATTATCTTCAACTTCTTGAGATGAAACAAGTGGACATTTACTGAGTTTGTGTATAGGTTTCTGTGTGGGGTGACCAACAGAGAAGGATCAATGATTAATCCCTACAGCATGATAGACAATGCCAATTTAGGGTTGAATCCATCGCCTTTGAGCTCATTTATCAGGTTTAGGCCAAACTAGTTTTAGTGAGGGTTGTGCATCATTCAGCTACTGACAGATGGAGTTATCAGTCCACACAAGGGCCAACCTCAAGGGTAGATGATAGACTTTGAAAAGTGGAAGAATTAGATTATAACCCTGGGAGATCACACCCAACATTTCGGCTGTGTCAGAGAATTGGTGACATATTTTCACCAGTTGATCACAACTGTTCAAGAATGATAGACACAAATTCAGTACACAGCTGCGAAAACATACACCACTCAAGAGTCTTTATTAATCTACAGTGATTAACCTTATCGGAGTCCACAAAAAGGACTAGGAGCACAACAGGTCAGGTCTCTCCTTCAACCAGTAAATGGTGTAAATTGTTCAGGGCCGAAGGGAAACAGTTTCAGTGCTAAATCTAAGTGAAATCCAGATTGGTAGAGCAACAAAAGGTGATGTCGGAGACGAATTTTTGGACATACAGCTCTATTTAGTTTTGCCAAGCTCGAGCATGTTTGTGATGTGTCTGAAGGTGAAATTTAAAAAAGAAGTTGGTGCTAAGGACTGTTTTTTTCAAGACTAGGGTAGTCTGGGTCACTATTATTCAAAAGTGCTTTGGGGGAAGGAGCCATTGATTAGAGAGCACTATGTTTCAGTAAAAAAGGCACAACTTGGATTCAATGGTGCCAGAAGAGAGGCGATCCATGTAGCAGTTAATGGAGCTGTGGCTGTTGCATATAAAATAATGTTATGTGGCTAACTTGAGAATCTGCCATGGATCAAACCTTTCTGGATCTAAGCTGGAAAGTTCTAATTTAAATTGCATTATCACTTTCTCGTATACAGATGAGGTAACATTTGAACTCACCCATCTTTTACCTGATTCTTACTTGCCAAGAGTAAGCCACAGGAGCAGTCAGTCAAACTGATCAGAGGCCTACAGCCAGGACTCATCTCATCCATGGCAACAGTAACAAAGTGTTACTAATTCCAACTGTCTCTTTTGTGTGACCTCAAAATCGATGTTGATTTCTTGTACTTTTATTTCAGCTTCATGTACTAGGCATAGCAGAACACATATGCACCAACAGTACCTGCCATGTTTGTCACAACTTTCTGTCTTATCAATGAAGGTTGTTTTGACTGCTCCTTGACTGGCAGATTCTGTGTGAGGTCAGAAATCAGTATGGTGAAATAAGCGGTGGGTGGAGGGTTACAATAAACCTCTGTTATTAGAGCCGGGAAACTGCTTTGATAGTGGACATTTACTCTACAAATAGACCATTATGAACAGAAGAGCTGTTTGCAAAGTGCTATTTGTGTTTGTGTCACATGCTTATTGTGATGAAAAGTCTGGTCTTGTATTGTCGGTCTATTTGCTTAAGACAATGCAGCATCCTTGAAATTCTGTTTGTGTTACACAGATGTGGTTATCAGGTTTCGTGTAAATAATTGTGCCAGGAGATATGGTGTAATTTTTTTCAATTGCAAATAACAAAAGTCAAAGACTATTCAGTGCAATAGCATCGATTGTGCTGGAGGCAAATTACAGTCTACATTGTTTGCAGGAGGTCACCTTTCTGGGCCTAGTGATCCTTCTTTCTCTCAATGTCTCACAATGATTTCGTGCAAACGGGCCAGAAAACATGCCCGTTTAAAATCCCTAAAAAGAAACAACCAAAAAAAGCTGCTGCCCATCCCCCTGTCACTGTGCAGAGTCATACTAAAGTCATATTCACAAAAAGTCTCTGATACCATATTTTTTTAGCAAGACCTAAAATGCAAACACGAACCTACTTAAAAGCATAAGGTACATGACTAAAGGTAAGCAGAATAAAAATGAGCATATCTATTCGGTCTCACTCTGCGACTAATGTCAGTTTTATTCAATTGACTTTGTCAATGGCTGATCTCTTTCGAATCGTGCCAGAACTGGCAAAGCCACTAGCAGCAATTGGCCACCTTGAAATTGTGTCTTTTTGTACGTCCATGATGACAGCCAGATTTCATGGTGCAGGGTGGCATGGTACTGAGAGAGTGTAGCTTATATAATTAATATTAACACAAGATGTTTATGAACTAATGTACAATAATGCAGCATAGAAACTGTATTAATATGTTTTGCTAAAACGTGCGCTTGAAATGTGCCCACGGGGAGTGGCCACCAATGTATACAGGGACTAATAAAAATGACTAATGTTGATGAATTATTATATTACAAGATGGTTTTACACTAATTGTTAATGGTTATGTTACTAGAGTTTTGCTAATAAATCTTTTAGGTCTTAGTTAGCATGAGTCAAAGCCTAGCTACCTGACTCTCATATTAAATGTGTTTTTCTAAACGTGCAGTGTGCTGACTTGCTAAAGGACATGAACTCTTGTTTTTCTTCAAACTAGAAGGTGAATGGAACTATAGTAGATCCGTTCTCATGAAGTTCCTCTTGCTTGTAGAAATATTTTAGCTGAATACAACAGTGTAGATTAATGTTCGGTACAAGGTCGCCTGAACTGGTACAGACAATGGAGCCACTGACCAAAGATGCAAGAAGATGAAATCATACCGGACATTCTACCTCTAAAGACGTCAATCATATGGACCAATAAAATGCATAAGAACTGTAATGGGATGACAAATTCGATGAGCTAATGTAAAGTTAATTGGAGGGAGATAGTGGGGTGCAACCCCTTGTCCAATCAAATTTTAGGGGAATGTACAACGAAAAGGGGATAAAAGCCCTTGACACCAGGAAGTAAATTAGAACTAGAGAGACCAGAGACGAGATTGGTTAGGGAAATGCTATTGTTATGATCCAGAAACTTTGTCACTCTGTTTGGTGACTTACTAGATTGGTTCTTGAAACCATTCTTGCCTTAGATTGCCCGTTTATACTTTACCTCCTTATGAGGAAAGTACCCCTTTGCCCTTACTGCCTGAGCATAGTTCCTGACAGATGGCGAAGCAACTGATGTCCTGAGGACGAAGACAGAATCTGAGTGCTGACCCAAAAGACGGAGGCTAACTATATGACAATGAAATTGTGATTGTCTGTTTGCTTTCCTTACTAGGTACCAACTGCTTCTTTTGACAGAGACCATAGTTAGATGTTTTCTAAATTGATGTTACTAAATTGTTTTGCATGAAGCCCAACATGTTAATGCTAATTTGAGGTTAGGACAGGTGTTCACTAAAACCCAAGCAAATGGACAAATGACTGAATCGATGCTTTGTTGAATAAATGTGTTAGTGATACTCTGCTAAGGATAACCTATGTTCACGCCTTGTTATGTTCTGATGTTCGTGATTCTTGCTTTGATGAAATCTTATCAGAGGTGCCATATTGTGACAATGCTAACGTGTTTCTTGGTTTTGAGACTAATAAACTTATTAGTAGAATTGTAATCAATAGGGAATAAATATCACAAAATCATACTAAACTGGTGTGGTTATTCATGACTGAAAGGTCATGGTGGTGTCCTGAGTTTATTAAATGTCATTGACTAAGGTGAAATGCATTGTTGTAATAAATATTGATGACATTATTGACATATTGATTGACATGTTGATTAGCTATCTCGTCCTAAGGTGTCTTCAATCAGGGTCAAAAGATTCATTGGCCTAAAATGAGTCCCAAAGTGAGTAAATTAATCATAAAGGGACCCATTAACAGTTCTGGTAGCAGAGCGACGGTTTGGCCTTTTGGGGCCCTAGGACGGAGAATCATTGTTTAGACTTCTTTTTCGAGATAATGCAAATTGAAGATATGATGTGTTTCTAAATTCCCCATGACATTCCCGGAATCTCAGAGCCTGTCTAAGTGAGTTGGGAATGTTCTCGGTGTTTTAGCATGTGTGGTATAGAATTTGCGCTGGCTCAGCTTATGCATATTGCAGGTGTTTTGTGAAGTTTGTGTGGATTTAGGTCAGGTAATGATGTTTTAGTAGGAGTGGGCGTACTCCGCAGTATGAAAGTTGGGAAGTCGGCGTACTTCATGTGAGTGTGGCGCTTTGTGCTCAAAATTATCCACGTGGTTGTTGTTGGTGATGTACGGACCCGTCGTGGTCTAAGACTCCGGAGTATATTGAGTGTAGGAGACACTTGGGTGGGTTTATGTTGTAATTTGTGCGGTTTAATAGGTCAACCGGGCGTGGTTGACAAGTCGAGTTTGAGTCAAATTGTGTGTGAGTGAAATGGAGATTTGGCAAGTTCTAAAGTGCACTAGAACAAACCATTGACAAGTCAAGAGTAGGATTTGCGGGTCGAATTCTGCTTGCATATGCGGGAGCTGAGAAGGAGAGAGTAGTGGCCGAGGCTTCAAGTGAAATCTCTGTAAAGTTCTGAAGCAATTGTGTTACCCTTCCTGTAGTAAACCGGCAAATTTGTTGTTTTTATTTTGCTGTTAAAGGTGCTCGCAAGATAGTGCATTCGTTTTTGTGTGAGGAGGACAAGCCGCAAGGCTTTGTCAGCCTCAATGTGTGTGTGAGTGTGACATCAGTGGTGCCGCGCGGTGATAGGTCAGTTGTCGAGAGGGGTTGCGCACGGATTGGCAGCCGTCCGTGAGAGGCAATAGGTTGAGAAAGGTGGGTGAAGAGTGTTCTGGGAATTAAGGTCACTTCCTGATTAAATTCTAAACAAAATAAAAGACGCAAAAATTAAGTTTTTCAAGGCGCTAAAGAGTGCTTTGAAGGGAGACGTATATATTAGGGCGAGTGAAGGGGAGCCTACACCACCTGAGGGTACTCCAGCTTATATTGTAATGGAGGAAAAAGGAGTTGCGCCATGTCTTTGGATGAAGCAGTGGCACAAATTAACAGAGAAAGAGGGATATCTAGCGTTTCCGGAGCATGGAATGTTCAATACAAGAATTTTAGAAAACTTGAGGTGGATGTTAAGTGTGCAAAAGCCGCCTCCGAGACCAGCTCAGTATGAGGCATTAGCAGTCTGGGATTTAATGGCCATACAACAAAGACAGCAAAGACTTGAAAGGAGAATGAAAAGGGCAGAAAAGACTTTAGCTGAGGCTAGATGGGACAATGAAAGCAGGATGTGGAGAAGGGGAATAGTTGACGGGCTTAAACTGTTTCCGGCAATAAACCGGGAAGATGAGACACAGGGAAAGAAAGCCACCTGTAAGAAAGACAAGGGCTCTAGCAAGCCAAAGGAAACTCAGAGATCTTGGGTAGATGAGGATGATTCTGATGATGAAGAGTTTCTTAATCAGTTGTTACATGATCGTCCGCCACCATATGCTATAAGTGACACTGCTCCGAGCACTAGTGCGGGTCCTGAGGATCCGGCACCGAGTAAGGGAATTACAAATACAGTGCAGACAAGTGATACAGTTTTTATACAAAATGGTGTCAGTGTACCCACTGCACCAGACGCGCAGATACAGTTGCAACCACCGCCGATACAGAGGCTCTATCCAGACGTCCCAGTACTAGAGACAAATACAAGTCTGATGGTGCCGCCTGATCTGATATGCACAATTTCAAAGCTAGTGCAGATTGAGCCAACTCCACAATTGTTGCCCCAGCTGAAGCAACAGCTGATTCCGGGTTACAATCCAGTGGCAGGACCGCAGTCAGTACCTGCAGCATCCACGATGAGTCAAGCTTTGGGAGTTAATGCTCCACGGGGTTTGGGACCAGGTCAGACACCAGCTGCCATATTGTTACCAATTTCTGTTGGTCCACCAGTACCGCTGTATGTGCAAGGTAAGCCTGGCACATGCGATCAGGGAGTGAGGACCCAAGAGATAATAAGAGGAGGGTTCACAGGAACTCCCCAACCAATGACACCAAGAGAACAAGCAGGAGGAGGACTCAGATCTCTGTTAGACCTTAGTCTGATTGGGGTTCCTTTAGAGGCAATGAGACAAGCAGGGCTAAGTGTGCTAGCCCCACAGACACTGAGTACAAATACGACACAGTCACCATTGATGCAGTCAGGAAACATTTTGTTGCAAGGCTTTTCCGTGCAACAATTAAATGAGTGGTTAGCAAAGACCAATGCTTCACAAACTACTGCAGCGACCGCAGAGAGGTCAGAAAAGGATGAATACTTAAACTTTGTAAGACTGGGTGTGGAAGCTGCTGAACTAGTAGAAGGAACAATGGGGGTGAACAGATTAGAGTCATACACGGAAGCAGAATTGAGGTATCTGGGCCCCAAAATTACTAAAGAAGTGGGCAAAGTGCACCAGAGGTTGGCAAACCTGGCTGACAAATATGACATAGACATTGAGAATACTAAACATTTGAAGAGAAGCTACAGATTAGACTTCGGCTATAAAGATTTTGATAACATGAGGTCTACCGGAATGAAAGCGCATCTTAAAGAAATACTGCAAAGTGTGCAAATCTGGGGAGCTTTAGAGAAATGGGAAGGCAGGTGGGCAAAGAAAAGAGATAAAGAAAAGGATGGTAGTCTGGAACCAAAGCAGGCTAAAGCTGCACCGGTTGAGGGAGAACCGATAGAGTAGTACCAGCAGACGGATAGGTTTGTGAAACTTGCGAAATGTCTCTGGGAGGACTTGAATACCCTGTTTGAGATTATCGTTCCACCTCAGTTATGGCTTGAGTGGAAGAGCGGTGTGGATTGGCCGACACAAGAACCGGCAAGGGATAAGGTGACTGGAGCACCATCTGAGAAGGTGATGAAGTATTATCATAAGATGATTGAATTTTTGAAGCAGAAAGTGTCGCTGAAAGTGACTGATTGGCAGAAAATCAATCGAACCACACAGGAGGCCAAAGAGTCGATTCATGCTTACTATGAGAGATTGTTGAAAGCATTCAAGCACTACAATGGCACTGAGACCACAGAACCGAAAGACATGAATCATCTTGTGTTCAGATTTGTTGAAGGGCTGAGACCAGAGATTAGTCAGATGATTAAGAATCATTTGATCTGTTGGCAAGCAAAGGCAATTGATGAGGTGTTGCCGTATGTGAAATGCTGTAGTGACGAGATTGAGTTGAAGCAGAGAAAGTTGAAAGAGAAGGTGATGGTGATGCAGATTAAGGCAGCGCAGGCAGGGATGCAGGGAAATGGAATCCAGCAGATGGTGCAGCAGCAACCGCAAGGAAATGGCATGTTTCAGGCACAACCGAGAGGCCGAGGTCACGGTTTTGTGAACCGTGGTCCAGATCTGAATACTGTTGTGGTTCAAAATGATGTGCAGGGAATGAAAAAGGTGTCACCATGTCACGCGGGCATTGGAAGCGGGAATACCCAATGGTGGTGCAGGATGGTGTTGTTCAACAAAGTGATGATGTCAGTACATTTCAAAATGTGAGTGGTCCAAAGATGAGGGGCCAAAATCAAAACTTCCAGAATAACATGGTTCAGATGCAGGGGTTACAGCCCATGCAGCAAATGCAAATGCTGCGTGTCCAACCAGCACAAATGCAGCAGGTACAACAGCAGGTTCCCATGGTATCTAGACAGCAAATGCAAATGCCATTGGCTCCAATGGGACAGCAACAGGTGATGCTTCCTCAGGTCACAGGCCAAATGATGAGTCAAAATAACACAGTACAACAGTTCCCATTGCGTGGTGAGGATGGAATAAACGATGAATGGTCAGATGATTGTTCAGACAGTGAGGAGTGCAGGCTTGCAGCGTCCCTAGAAGAAGATCAGAGGGGTCCTTATGTAGATGGAAAGGTGATGGGTCACAAGGTTTAATTCCTGGTTGACACGGGAGCTACACGCTCCACAGTCAGAAGTGCAGAAGTTCCGAAATTGCCACTTTCAGGGCGTACCATAAGAGTGGTAGGAGTAGCGAATCAGTATTTGACAAACCCAATTACAGACCCGGTCCAAGTTGAGATTGGCAACTTCCAGGGATTACATAAATTTGTAGTCTGTGATTCAAGTCCTGTATCCCTACTGGGAAGAGACTTAGGGCCATATGTACGAACACAGTTTCCCATAGACACAGAATGGGCAAAACTGCTTGCTACATCTGGCCCTTACTGTGCAAAACAAGGTATTCAATTACCTGTTCCAATGAAGGGATTGAGGTGCAGACAAACAGTGATGATGAAGGGGACGATGGTCAGTTTCTAGAATTAGAAACGGAGACTGCAAATGAGGAATACCCTTTGATAACCCTATTCCCGATGCTTACAGTGACTGACTTGCCAGCTGAGTTGTAAGGAACAGTGACAGAGAAAGTGTGGGACCGGACAGGAAAAGAAGTGGGACTGATAAAAGGAGTAGAACCGGTTAGAGTACAGGTAAAGCTGAATGCAGTGTTTCCCCAGATACCGCAGTACCACATGGCACAAGATGTCCTCATTCAGGTATCACAGATAATCGCATACTTTGTGAAGCAAGGGGTCCTGAAGGAGGTATTGAGCAGCCCATGTAATTCACCAATAATGGGTCTGAAAAAGCCTTGTGCGAAGGTTCACATTGTGCAAGATTTGAGGAAAATAAATGAGATTGTGGTAAAATGCTGCCCCATGGTGTCAAATCCAGCAGTGATTATGTTTCAGGTTCCGTGTGATGCAGAGTGGTTCACAGTTGTGGACCTGTCTCAAGCATTCTTTTCGGTGCCTCTTCATGAGGACAGCCAATTTCTTTTCAGTTTCAAATTCCTGGATAAGGTGTACAGTTGGTGCAGAATTCCTCTAGGGTTTTCTGAGTCACCTTCCATCTTCAATCAGATATTGAAGAAGGATTTGGAGTCGTTAGAACTGCCTTTCAGTTCGACTCTAGTGCAGTACATTGATGATTTGTTGATTGCGTCCAGAACAAAAGATGACTGCAGATTTGACACAATTGCCTTACTGAACCATTTGGGAAAGAACGGACATAAAGTGTCCCCAAGGAAGCTGCAATACTGTCAGAAAGAGGTGAAGTACTTAGGTCATTTGATTGAAAAGGGCTCCAGGAGAATATCAAAAGAAAAGGTGACAGCCATACTGCAGATGAATCCCCCGACAACCAAGAGAGATGTCAGACTGTTTTTGGGAATGGTGGGCTACTGTCGTCCGTGGATTCCCAACTTCTCGATTATCTCTAAACCATTAGTGAAACTGACATGTAAAGAGGTTCAGGATGACCCGGGTACCATAGTCTTGTCTGAGAAAGAGTTGGAGGCATTCATGGAGTTGAGAGAATGTATGTGCAGAGCACCAGCTTTAGGTATGCCTGACTACACGAAGCCTTTTCTACTGTTTTGTCATGAACGTGATGCTTATTCTTTGTCTGTCTTAACACAGGTCCATGGAGGTGCAAACTGCCCAGTAGCATATTTTTCAGCTACTTTGGACCCAGTCGCAGCAGCCTTACCGGGTTGTTTGCGCACAGTTGCAGCAGTTGGTCAAAGCCTCACACAGTGTGAGGGTATAGTGATGGGACATTCCAGAACAGTAATGGTTCCACATTCAGTTGAAATTCTGTTAACTCGAACCAAGACTCAGCACATGACAAATGCTAGGTTAACCAAATACGAGACCATTATACTGGGGTCTCCGAATGTTTCCCTGAAAAGATGTACTGTATTGAACCCGGCAACTTTACTTCCTATTGAAAATGCTGAGATTAATAATACTGAGGAAATAGAGCATGATTGTCTTGAGGTAACAGAACTATGCACCAAACCAAGACCTGACATCAAAGATACCCAATTAGAAGAAAATGACTACATTATGTTTGTCGATGGTTCATGCTTGAGAGACTCATTAGGAGTACTGAGAGCTGGGTATGCCATGTGTACAATCACCGGTATTCTAGAAGCTTCCTGGCTCAAAAGAGTGTACTCACACAAGTGGCTGAATAAATTGCCCTTACTAAGGCATGCCACGCAGCTGAAAACCTTAAAGTCACTATCTATACTGACAGCAGATACGGATTCGGAATTGTGCATGATTTTGGCCAATTATGGTCTCAGAGGGGTTTCATGACCTCTTCTGGTTCACGGTGAAAAATGGCAAAAAGATTAAGGACTTGTTGCATGCGATTCAGTTACCTCTTGAAATTGCCGTGGTGAAATGCAATGCTCATGTTAAGTCACAAGACTTTGTGTCAATGGGAAACGGCTATGCAGATCAAGTCGCAAGGTTTTGCGCATTGAACTGTATATCGTTCCGAGATCAGTGGGAATTGTTACCTGAGAATGAAATCGAAACCTGCTTAAACTTTGCATTAAGAGTGGTTGATACATTAGATGAATTAAGATCACTGCAGGGTCGTGCTAGCAGAGAGGAAAAACGTTCCTGGCAGAGAATGCAATATATACAAAGGTCTGATGACTTGTGGGTTTCATCGGAGGGGAAAATGGTTCTGCCAAACAGTCTTTTGTCACAGTTTGCAAGGTTTTACCATGGTCAAGCACATCTTGGGAGAGATGCAATGATCGGGTTGTTCAAAATTGATTGGTTCAATCCGAAATTCAGACAAGCTGCAGAGGTTATCTGTCACAGGTGCATCATCTGTCAACAGATGAATGCAGGAAAAGGGACCGTGGTGACTTTGAGCCACATAGGGAGAGTTGGAGGTCTGTTTAGCAAAATGCAAATGGATTTTATTGAGATGCCTGTATGTGGAGGCTTGAGGTATGTGTTGGTGATTGTGTGTGTTTTCAGTCACTGGATCGAAGCTTATCCTACACGTAGAAATGACAGTTTCACAGTAGCAAAGCTATTGCTTAGAGAGTTATTACCACGTTTTGGATTCCCGATCTCTTTACAATCAGATAGGGGCAGACACTTCGACAACGAGGTGATTAAGCTCTTGTGTGCTGCATTGGATATTGAGCAGAAGCTGCATTGTAGCTATCGCCCTGAAGCATCCGGACTAGTGGAACAGATGAATGGTACCTTGAAGGCGAGAATGGCAAAAATGTGCGCAGCTACCAATTTGAAGTGGCCAGATGCATTGTTCTCAGTACTGATGTCAATGAGAAACACACCTGACAAGAAAACAGGACTGTCTACCCATGAGATTCTGATGGGTCGAGCTATACAATTGCCCGCAGTGCCTGCAAATGCTCTTGTGAATATCACAGATGATATGGTGTTGGACTACTGCAAGGGTCTGGCTGATGTGGTCCGCTCTTTTTCTCACCAGGTGGAGGCTACTACATTGCCACCGATCAGTGATCCAGGTCACACCCTGAAGGCTGGTGACTGGGTGGTTGTCAAGAAATGCGTGAGGAAGTCGTGTTTGGAGCCACGTTGGAAGGGGCCATATCAAGTAATACTGACAACAACCACTGCTGTGAAATGTACAGGCGTTCCAAACTGGATACATACCAGTCACACAAAGAAGGTGACGTGTCCAACTGATGAGGAACTTGAGGTGTCCAAAGCAACAACTGCAGAGAAGGAAGTCTCAGGGCCGGAGAGTATTCAAAGGGGAACTGAGACTGAAGGAGAGCCCACTGAGGACGGCTTAGTCCCTCAAACAGTAAACGAGTTCGAGAGAGGTGACAGTGAGCCTATCTCAGCGGAGGCAGCAGGGGAAACAAGGCAAAGAGAGGTTCTCCCAGAAGCAGAGAGATACGGGTTTGAAGGTGAGGCCGTAACAGACCCTGAAGACGAGGGGGAAGAAGCACAGGGAGGCAAAAGTGCATCAACTCCTCCTGAGCCACTTGCAGGTCCGTCAAGAGAAAACACCATAGCACAAGAGGAGGACGCTGTTCAACGTTCTGAAAGGCCAAGCAGGAAGAAAAAACATAAAGGAGATAACTGGCCAGAGCCACAAGCTGCAATAGAGAAAGTGGTCCCTGGTGACACAATAGAGGAAGAAGTTGACACAACTAGAAAAGAGGATCTCAGTGAAGGAGTGAACGCAGACTGAAAAGAAAAAGAGTAGCAAACAGAAGGTACGCAGGCCCTGAATGGGCATATCCAACATCAGCTGAATGGCAACAAGAATTCTTGGCGTTCTGTTTTGATCAAGAGGTAATAGGTCAATACTACGGCACCTGAATTCAACTTTAGAAAGAGTCTGTGTTAAATTCAAATAAAAAATTGAAAGCTGAAAAGCTGAGAAAAAGACACTGCTAAATTACTGGATGTGACACTGAAAACCTGGATTGACATTGAAAACCGATTATGACAAACTGCTAAACCTGCTATGACAAAAAGGGCCCTGGAGTGAATGAAACGCTGTAAATATTCGCAAAGAGAGAGAAACTTTGCATTGAAAAAAAAAAATGAGCTTTTATATCGTCCTCAAGTTGATTGTTTGTTTTGTATTTTTTCTGCTATTTGATTCTTTACAGATCATGGGTTACACTGAGAGTAGAAAGGGTAGGATGTATGGTTGGTTGAGTGTTATCTTAGGTATTGTGTGTGTGCAATAATAATTATAGGTGTGATTGTGGGAATGCCATGGATAGATAAGAAAGCGACTAACAATGCTTTAAATTCTGAGACTGCTACATTAACACCATGGGAGAAGTTTGAGCAGGATGCAAAATACTTACATGCAGGAACTAATTCAAAAGGGGAACTATCTACTAATGTCTTCTATCGCTTGCTGAATGAGTATGTTGATACAATGGATGCGAGAAATTGTTATGTGTGCACAAAGATTCCTTTGTCAGTACAAGAAGGGGTTACTTATCATAGCTTGCCGCTAACCTACGGGATAAGCTGTAGTTTGCTATTAACAGGGTTTTATAATCAAGAACATGTGCAATATTTCTATTCTAACTTAGATGTAGTGTTTTCTTTTGTGCCTGTGATTGAGTTTCTAAGCAAATTAGCTAAAGAACATAGCATAAAATTAGTTAGGGGTTTCTTTGAGCCGACACTGACCTTTGGGACAGTTTATGCGCACCGCAATAATCTAAGCTGCTTACTAACACCTGTAGAGAGGAGCTTCTTAGATCACACTGATGATAGACGCAAGGCATTAAAAGAAAGGCTAGAAAAGGGATTAGAAAAACGCACACTTGCAAATGATTATGCTTACACCACAATAAAGACGCAGGGCAAATTAGCTATAGATGCATTACATGTAGGTAGGCTTTGTATTTATAGGCCGAAATATGAGCATGATACTTTATTTGTGGCTACAAGTGAGTGCAGGCGTGTGTTTTTGTTTCAGAGTAAATGGACATTCATGTTAAATGGACAAGATCCAGCGAACCCTGAGATCTACTATATTTGTGGGCTTAATGCTCATTACCATCTTCCTAAAGGATGGTATGGGACATGTTATTTGGGAATAGTTTTCCCAAAGATCTACCAGACTGATGACTTAAAGCAAATTCCTAAAATGTCTGAATTACAACTTACTAGACAAAAGAGAGAGACAGCGGCTGCTGTCGTTGGTGACATATTTGGAGCCACAATTCCTTCAGTAGGGGTTCCCTTAAACTCCATAAAGATTTGAAAGTTGTCTACTATTGTGGATAACATGCTGACAAACTTCACAGGGGCTATACTCCTGATGGATACTGAACTTGCTGCGGAAAGAGCTATGACTCTTCAAAACTGGCTTGCTTTAGACATTCTTTTAGTGAAGAGCGGCGGAGTCTGTAAAATGCTTAACCCCTTGTGTGCCGAGGACGTAATGGTTACGTCCTGTGGCACAGTGCTGCTGTGCCCAGGACGTAACCATTACGTCCTGGGCACCCAGCCCAGAGGGAGCGCTAGCTCTCCCTATGTGGGGTTCCCCCCCACCCCCCCAAGTCAGGGATGGAAGGTGAGCGCGCGCTGATTGTCACAGAGCCTCCTCCCATCGCGCTGGAAGCTCAGCTTCCAGCGTGATGATCGGAAGAGAAATGTTTTGCATTTCTCTTCCGATCACGGGGAGGAGGCAGAGAGGTTTCAAAGGGAAAGAAATGTATTTCCTTCCCTTTGAAGTCTCTCTCTGCGTTTTGGCAGCCGGTTTGTAAAGCAATCCGACTGTCAAAACGCCCACTAGACACCAGGGATGTCTTTTACAAAATGAAACTGGCATAAAGGGAGCGACCCCTTGAGCAAGGGTCGCTCCCAGGGGGGCAATTTTTTTGAAGGGGGGCAGAAACCTCTAGGCACCAGGGATAAAAAAGAATTGATTTTTTTTGTTTAGTTTTTGTTTTTTGAGGTGGGGAGCGACCCCTTAGGCAAGGGTCGCTCCCCTAGGGGGCAAATTATATTTAGGCCATTTCTGCCCCCCTTGGGGGCAGATTGGCCTATTTTTATGAGGCCAATCTGCCCCCAAGGGGGGCAGAAACCACTAGACACCAGGGAGTTTTTTTTGTTTGTTTGTTTGTTTTTCACGTAAGGGGAGCGACCCCTTAGGCAAGGGTCGTTCCCCTGGGGGGCAAATTTATTTTAGGCCATTTCTGCCCCCCATGGGGGCAGATCAGCCTATTTTTATTAGGCCGATCTGCCCCCACGGGGGGCAGAAACCACTAGGCACCAGGGATTTTTGTTGTTGTTGTGTTTTACAGATGGGGAGCGTCCCCTTAGGCAAGGGTCGCTCCCCTGGAGGGGCAAATTGTATTTAGGCCATTTCTGCCCGCTTTGGGGGCAGATTGGCCGATTGTAGGTCAATCTGCCCCCAAGGGGGGCAGAAACCACTAGGCACCAAGGATCTTTTTTTTGCGCCGTCACGCAAGGGGAGCGACCTTGTAGGCAAGGGTCGCTCCCCGGGGGTGGGAGGGGGGGCAAATTTATTTTAGGCCATTTCTTCCCCTCCTGGGGGCAGATCGGCCTATTGGTATTAGGCCGATCTGCCCCCAGGGGGGGGGGCAGAAACCTCTAGGCTCCAGGGCAAATTGGTTTTTTGTGTTTTTTTTTTGTTTGTCTTTTTTTTAGAGATGGGGAGCGACCCATTAGGCAAGGGTCGCTCCCCTGGGGGGCAAATGGCTGATTGTAGGTCAATCTGCCCCCAAGGGGGGCAGAAACCACTAGGCACCAGGGATCTTTTTTTTGCGCTGTCACGCAAGGGGAGCGACCTTGTAGGCAAGGGTCGCTCCCCAGGTGGGGTGGGGGGGCAAATTTATTTTAGGCCATTTCTGCCCCCCCTGGGGGCAGATCGGCCTATTGGTATTAGGCCGATCTGCCCCCAGGGGGGGCAGAAACCTCTAGGCGCCAGGGCAAATAGTTTTTTTGTGTTTTTTCTTTTGTTTGTTTGTTTTTTTAGAGATTGGGAGTGACCCATTAGGCAAGGGTCGCTCCCCTGAGGGGCAAATTGTATTTAGACCATTTCTGCCCCCCTTGGGGGCGGATTGGCCGATTGTAGGTCAATCTGCCCCCAAGGGGGGCAAAACCACAAGGCACCAGGGATTTGTTTTACGCCGTCACGCAAGGGGAGCGACCTTGTCGGCAAGGGTCGCTCCCCGAGGGGGGGGTAGAGGGGCAAATTTATTTTAGGCCATTTCTGCCCCCCTGGGGGCAGATCGGCCTATTGGTATTAGGCCGATCTGCCCCCGGGGGGGCAGAAACCTGTAGGCGCCAGGGCAAATTGTTTTTTTTTTTTTTTACAGATTGGGAGCGACCCATTAGGTAAGGGTCGCTCCCCTGAGGGGCAAATTGTATTTAGACCATTTCTGCCCCCCATGGGGGCAGATTGGCTGATTGTAGGTCAATCTGCCCCCAAGGGGGCAGAAACCACTAGGCACCAAGGATTTTTTTGGGGGCGCCAATGTCACGCAGGGGGAGCGACCCCATAGGCAAGGGTCGCTCCGGGGGGGGACAAATTTATTTTAGGCCATTTCTGCCCCCCCTGGGGCCGGCTGAGCTAAAGACCAAAATCCACAGGTAGGCACTGTTTTCTATGAAAAAATGTGATATGTCCACGTTGTGTTTTGGGCCATTTCCTGTCGCGGGCGCTAGGCCTACCCACACAAGTGAGGTATCATTTTCATCGGGAGACTTGGATAAACGCTGGGTGGAAGGAAATTTGTGGCTCCTCTCAGATTCCAGAAATTTCTGTCACCGAAATGTGAGGAAAATGTGTTTTTTTAGCCAAATTTTGAGGTTTGCAAAGGATTCTGGGTAAGAGAACCTGGTCAGAGCCCCACAAGTCACCCCATCTTGGATTCCCCTAGGTCTCTAGTTTTCAAAAATGCACAGGTTTGGTAGGTTTCCCTAGGTGCCGGCTGAGCTAGAGGCCAAAATCTACAGGTAGGCACTTTGCAAAAATCACCTCTGTTTTCTTGAAAAAAATTGGATGTGTCTACGTTGTGTTTTGGGGCGTTTCCTGTCACAGGCGCTAGGCCTACCCACACAAGTGAGGTATCATCTTTATCGGGAGACTTCGGGGAACGCTGGGTGGATGGAAATGTGTGGCTCCTCTCAGATTCCAGAACTTTCTGTCACCGAAATATGAGGAAAATGTGTTTTTTTAGCCAAATTTTGAGGTTTGCAAAGGATTCTGGGTAACAGAACCTGGTCAGAGCCCCACAAGTCACCCCATCATTGATTCCTCTAGGACTCTAGTGTTAAAAAATGCACAGGTTTGGTAGGTTTCCCTAGGTGCCGGCTGAGCTAGAGGCCAAAATCTACAGGTAGGCATTTTGCAAAAATCACCTCAGTTTTCTTTCAAAAAATGTGATGTGTCCACGTTGTGTTTTAGGGCGTTTCTTGTCACGGGCATTAGGCCTACCCACACAAGTGAGGTATCATTTTTATCGGGAGACTTGGGGTTCCCCTGGGTGGAAGGAAATTTGTGGCTCCTCTCAGATTCCAGAACTTTCTGTCACCGAAATGTGAGGAAAATGTGTTTTTTAGCCAAATTTTGAGGTTTGCAAAGGATTCTGGGTAACAGAACCTGGTCAGAGCCCCACAAGTCACCCCATCTTGTATTCCCCTAGGTCTCTAGTTTTAAAAAATGCACAGGTTTGGTAGGTTTACCTAGGTGCCGGCTGAGCTAGAGGCCAAAATCTACAGGTAGGCACTTTGCAAAAATCACCTCTGTTTTCTTTAAAAAATTGGATGTGTCTACGTTGTGTTTTGGGGCGTTTCCTGTCACAGGCGCTAGGCCTACCCACACAAGTGAGGTATCATTTTTATCGGGAGACTTCGGGGAACGCTGGGTGGACGGAAATTTGTGGCTCCTCTCAGATTCCAGAACTTTCTGTCACCGAAATGTGAGGAAAATGTGTTTTTTTAGCCAAATTTTGAGGTTTGCAAAGGATTCTGGGTAACAGAACATGGTCAGAGCCCCACCAGTCACCCCATCTTAGATTCCCCTAGGTCTCTAGTTTTCAAAAATGCACAGGTTTGGTAGGTTTCCCTAGGTGCCGGCTGAGCTAGAGGCTAAAATCTACAGGTAGGCACTTTGCAAAAAACACCTCTGTTTTCTTTAAAAAATTGGATGTGTCTACGTTGTGTTTTGGGGCGTTTCCTGTCACAGGCGCTAGGCCTACCCACACAAGTGAGGTATCATTTTTATCGGGAGGCTTCGGGGAACGCTGGGTGGACGGAAATTTGTGGCTCCTCTCAGATTCCAGAACTTTCTGTCACCGAAATGCGAGGAAAATTTGATTTTTTAGCCAAATTTTGAGGTTTGCAAAGGATTCTGGGTAACAGAACCTGGTCAGAGCCCCACAAGTCACCCCATCTTGGATTCCCCTAGGTCTCTAGTTTTCAAAATTGCACAGGTCTGGTAGGTTTCCTGGCTGAGCTAGAGGCTAAAATCTACAGGTTGGCACTTTGCAAAAAACACCTCAGTTTTCTTTCAAAAAATTTGATGTGTCCACGTTATGTTTTGGGGCATTGCCTGTCACGGGCGCTAGGCCTACCCACACAAGTGAGGTATCATTTTCATCGGGAGACTTGGGGGAACGCTGAGTGGAAGGAAATTTGTGGCTCCTCTCAGATTCTAGATATTTCTGTCACCGAAATGTGAGGAAAATGTGTTTTTTTAGCCAAATTTTGAGGTTTGCAAAGGATTCTGGGTAACAGAACCTGGTCAGAGCCCCACAAGTCACCCCATCTTGGATTCCCCTAGGTCTCTAGTTTTCAAAAATGCACCGGTTTGGTAGGTTTACCTAGGTGCCGGCTGAGCTAGAGGCCAAAATCTACAGGTAGGCACTTTGCAAAAATCACCTCTGTTTTCTTTCAAAAATTGGATGTGTCTACGTTGTGTTTTGAGGCGTTTCCTGTCACAGGCGCTAGGCCTAACCACACAAGTGATGTATCATTTTTATCGGGAGACTTCGGGGAACGCTGGGTGGACGGAAATTTGTGGCTCCTCTCAGATTCCAGAACTTTCTGTCACCGAAATGTGAGGAAAATGTGTTTTTTTAGCCAAATTTTGAGGTTTGCAAAGGATTCTGTGTAACAGAACCTGGTCAGAGCCCCACAAGTAACCCCGTCTTGGATTCCCCTAGGTCTCCAGTTTTCAAAAATGCACAGGTTTGATAGGTTTCCCTAGGTGCCGGCTGAGCTAGAGGCTAAAATCTACAGGTAGGCACTTTGCAAAAATCACCTCAGTTTTCTTTCAAAAAATTTGATGTGTCCACGTTATGTTTTGGGGGATTTCCTGTCACGGGCGCTAGGCCTACCCACACAAGTGAGGTATCATTTTCATCGGGAGACTTGGGGGAACGCTGGGTGGAAGGAAATTTGTGGCTCCTCTCAGATTCTAGACATTTCTGTCACCTAAATGTGAGGAAAATGTGTTTTTTTAGCCAAATTTTGAGGTTTGCAAAGGATTCTGGGTAACAGAACCTGGTCAGAGCCCCACAAGTCACCCCATCATTGATTCCCCTAGGACTCTAGTGTTAAAAAATGCACAGGTTTGGTAGGTTTCCCTAGGTGCCGGCTGAGCTAGAGGCCAAAATCTACAGGTAGGCACTTTGCAAAAATCACCTCAGTTTTCTTTAAAAAAATGTGATGTGTCCACTTTGTGTTTTGAGGCGTTTCTTGTCACGGGCTCTAGGCCTACCCACACAAGTGAGGTATCATTTTTATTGGGAGACTTGGGGTTCCCCTGGGTGGAAGGAAATTTGTGGCTCCTCTCAGATTCCAGAACTTTCTGTCACCGAAATGTGAGGAAAATGTGTTTTTTTAGACAAATTTTGAGGTTTGCAAAGGATTCTGGGTAACAGAACCTGGTCAGAGCCCCACAAGTCACCCCATCTTGGATTCCCCTAGGTCTCTAGTTTTCAAAAATGCACAGGTTTGGTAGGTTTCCCTAGGTGCCGGCTGAGTTAGAGGCCAAAATCTACAGGTAGGCACTTTGCAAAAATCACCTCTGTTTTCTTTAAAAAAAATGTGATGTGTCCACGTTATGTTTTGGGGAGTTTCCTGTCACGGGCGCTAGGCCTACCCACACAAGTGAGGTATCATTTTTATCGGGAGACTTGGGGGAACACTGGGTGGAAGGAAATTTGTGGCTCCTCTCAGATTCCAGAACTTTCTGTCACCGAAACGTGAGGAAAATGAGTTTTTTTAGCCAAATTTTGAGGTTTGCAAAGGTTTCTGGGTAACAGAACATGGTCAGAGCCCCACAAGTCACCCCATCATTCATTCCCCTAGGACTCTAGTGTTCAAAAGTGCACAGGTTTGGTAGGTTTCCCTAGGTGCCGGCTGAGCTAGAGGCAAAAATCTACAGGTAGGCACTTTGCAAAAATCACCTCAGTTTTCTTTAAAAAAATGTGATGTGTCCACGTTATGTTTTGGGGCGTTTCTTGTCACGGGCGCTAGGCCTACCCACACAAGTGAGGTATCATTTTTATCGGGAGACTTGGGGTTCCCCTGGGTGGAAGGAAATTTGTGGCTCCTCTCAGATTCCAGAACTTTCTGTCACCGAAATGTGAGGAAAATGTGTTTTTTTAGCCAAATTTTGAGGTTTGCAAAGGATTCTGGGTAACAGAACCTGGTCAGAGCCCCACAAGTCACCCCATCTTGGATTCCCCTAGGTCTCTAGTTTTAAAAAATGCACAGGTTTGGTAGGTTTCCCTAGGTGCCGGCTGAGCTAGAGGCCAAAATCTACAGGTAGGCACTTTGCAAAAATCACCTCTGTTTTCTTTAAAAAAATGTAATGTGTCTACGTTGTGTTTTGGGGCGTTTCCTGTCACAGGCGCTAGGCCTACCCACACAAGTGAGGTATCATTTTTATCGGGAGACTTTGGGGAACGCTGGGTGGACGGAAATTTGTGGCTCCTCTCAGATTTCATAACTTTCTGTCACCGAAATGTGAGGAAAATGTGTTTTTTTAGCCAAATTTTGAGGTTTGCAAAGGATTCTGGGTAACAGAACCTGGTCAGAGCCCCACAAGTCACCCCATCATTGATTCCCCTAGGACTCTAGTGTTAAAAAATGCACAGGTCTGGTAGGTTTCCTGGCTGAGCTAGAGGCTAAAATCTACAGGTTGGCACTTTGCAAAAAACACCTCAGTTTTCTTTCAAAAAATTTGATGTGTCCACGTTATGTTTTGGGGCATTGCCTGTCACGGGCGCTAGGCCTACCCACACAAGTGAGGTATCATTTTCATCGGGAGACTTGGGGGAACGCTGAGTGGAAGGAAATTTGTGGCTCCTCTCAGATTCTAGATATTTCTGTCACCGAAATGTGAGGAAAATGTGTTTTTTTAGCCAAATTTTGAGGTTTGCAAAGGATTCTGGGTAACAGAACCTGGTCAGAGCCCCACAAGTCACCCCATCTTGGATTCCCCTAGGTCTCTAGTTTTCAAAAATGCACCGGTTTGGTAGGTTTACCTAGGTGCCGGCTGAGCTAGAGGCCAAAATCTACAGGTAGGCACTTTGCAAAAATCACCTCTGTTTTCTTTCAAAAATTGGATGTGTCTACGTTGTGTTTTGAGGCGTTTCCTGTCACAGGCGCTAGGCCTAACCACACAAGTGATGTATCATTTTTATCGGGAGACTTCGGGGAACGCTGGGTGGACGGAAATTTGTGGCTCCTCTCAGATTCCAGAACTTTCTGTCACCGAAATGTGAGGAAAATGTGTTTTTTTAGCCAAATTTTGAGGTTTGCAAAGGATTCTGTGTAACAGAACCTGGTCAGAGCCCCACAAGTAACCCCGTCTTGGATTCCCCTAGGTCTCCAGTTTTCAAAAATGCACAGGTTTGATAGGTTTCCCTAGGTGCCGGCTGAGCTAGAGGCTAAAATCTACAGGTAGGCACTTTGCAAAAATCACCTCAGTTTTCTTTCAAAAAATTTGATGTGTCCACGTTATGTTTTGGGGGATTTCCTGTCACGGGCGCTAGGCCTACCCACACAAGTGAGGTATCATTTTCATCGGGAGACTTGGGGGAACGCTGGGTGGAAGGAAATTTGTGGCTCCTCTCAGATTCTAGACATTTCTGTCACCTAAATGTGAGGAAAATGTGTTTTTTTAGCCAAATTTTGAGGTTTGCAAAGGATTCTGGGTAACAGAACCTGGTCAGAGCCCCACAAGTCACCCCATCATTGATTCCCCTAGGACTCTAGTGTTAAAAAATGCACAGGTTTGGTAGGTTTCCCTAGGTGCCGGCTGAGCTAGAGGCCAAAATCTACAGGTAGGCACTTTGCAAAAATCACCTCAGTTTTCTTTAAAAAAATGTGATGTGTCCACTTTGTGTTTTGAGGCGTTTCTTGTCACGGGCTCTAGGCCTACCCACACAAGTGAGGTATCATTTTTATTGGGAGACTTGGGGTTCCCCTGGGTGGAAGGAAATTTGTGGCTCCTCTCAGATTCCAGAACTTTCTGTCACCGAAATGTGAGGAAAATGTGTTTTTTTAGACAAATTTTGAGGTTTGCAAAGGATTCTGGGTAACAGAACCTGGTCAGAGCCCCACAAGTCACCCCATCTTGGATTCCCCTAGGTCTCTAGTTTTCAAAAATGCACAGGTTTGGTAGGTTTCCCTAGGTGCCGGCTGAGTTAGAGGCCAAAATCTACAGGTAGGCACTTTGCAAAAATCACCTCTGTTTTCTTTAAAAAAAATGTGATGTGTCCACGTTATGTTTTGGGGAGTTTCCTGTCACGGGCGCTAGGCCTACCCACACAAGTGAGGTATCATTTTTATCGGGAGACTTGGGGGAACACTGGGTGGAAGGAAATTTGTGGCTCCTCTCAGATTCCAGAACTTTCTGTCACCGAAACGTGAGGAAAATGAGTTTTTTTAGCCAAATTTTGAGGTTTGCAAAGGTTTCTGGGTAACAGAACATGGTCAGAGCCCCACAAGTCACCCCATCATTCATTCCCCTAGGACTCTAGTGTTCAAAAGTGCACAGGTTTGGTAGGTTTCCCTAGGTGCCGGCTGAGCTAGAGGCAAAAATCTACAGGTAGGCACTTTGCAAAAATCACCTCAGTTTTCTTTAAAAAAATGTGATGTGTCCACGTTATGTTTTGGGGCGTTTCTTGTCACGGGCGCTAGGCCTACCCACACAAGTGAGGTATCATTTTTATCGGGAGACTTGGGGTTCCCCTGGGTGGAAGGAAATTTGTGGCTCCTCTCAGATTCCAGAACTTTCTGTCACCGAAATGTGAGGAAAATGTGTTTTTTTAGCCAAATTTTGAGGTTTGCAAAGGATTCTGGGTAACAGAACCTGGTCAGAGCCCCACAAGTCACCCCATCTTGGATTCCCCTAGGTCTCTAGTTTTAAAAAATGCACAGGTTTGGTAGGTTTCCCTAGGTGCCGGCTGAGCTAGAGGCCAAAATCTACAGGTAGGCACTTTGCAAAAATCACCTCTGTTTTCTTTAAAAAAATGTAATGTGTCTACGTTGTGTTTTGGGGCGTTTCCTGTCACAGGCGCTAGGCCTACCCACACAAGTGAGGTATCATTTTTATCGGGAGACTTTGGGGAACGCTGGGTGGACGGAAATTTGTGGCTCCTCTCAGATTTCATAACTTTCTGTCACCGAAATGTGAGGAAAATGTGTTTTTTTAGCCAAATTTTGAGGTTTGCAAAGGATTCTGGGTAACAGAACCTGGTCAGAGCCCCACAAGTCACCCCATCATTGATTCCCCTAGGACTCTAGTGTTAAAAAATGCACAGGTTTGGTAGGTTTCCCTAGGTGCCGGCTGAGCTAGAGGCAAAAATCTAAAGGTAGGCATTTTGCAAAAATCACCTCAGTTTTCTTTAAAAAAAATGTGATGTGTCCACTTTGTGTTTTGAGGCGTTTCTTGTCACGGGCTCTAGGCCTACCCACACAAGTGAGGTATCATTTTTATTGGGAGACTTGGGGTTCCCCTGGGTGGAAGGAAATTTGTGGCTCCTCTCAGATTCCAGAACTTTCTGTCACCGAAATGTGAGGAAAATGTGTTTTTTTAGACAAATTTTGAGGTTTGCAAAGGATTCTGGGTAACAGAACCTGGTCAGAGCCCCACAAGTCACCCCATCTTGGATTCCCCTAGGTCTCTAGTTTTCAAAAATGCACAGGTTTGGTAGGTTTCCCTAGGTGCCGGCTGAGTTAGAGGCCAAAATCTACAGGTAGGCACTTTGCAAAAATCACCTCTGTTTTCTTTAAAAAAAATGTGATGTGTCCACGTTATGTTTTGGGGAGTTTCCTGTCACGGGCGCTAGGCCTACCCACACAAGTGAGGTATCATTTTTATCGGGAGACTTGGGGGAACACTGGGTGGAAGGAAATTTGTGGCTCCTCTCAGATTCCAGAACTTTCTGTCACCGAAACGTGAGGAAAATGAGTTTTTTTAGCCAAATTTTGAGGTTTGCAAAGGTTTCTGGGTAACAGAACATGGTCAGAGCCCCACAAGTCACCCCATCATTCATTCCCCTAGGACTCTAGTGTTCAAAAGTGCACAGGTTTGGTAGGTTTCCCTAGGTGCCGGCTGAGCTAGAGGCAAAAATCTACAGGTAGGCACTTTGCAAAAATCACCTCAGTTTTCTTTAAAAAAATGTGATGTGTCCACGTTATGTTTTGGGGCGTTTCTTGTCACGGGCGCTAGGCCTACCCACACAAGTGAGGTATCATTTTTATCGGGAGACTTGGGGTTCCCCTGGGTGGAAGGAAATTTGTGGCTCCTCTCAGATTCCAGAACTTTCTGTCACCGAAATGTGAGGAAAATGTGTTTTTTTAGCCAAATTTTGAGGTTTGCAAAGGATTCTGGGTAACAGAACCTGGTCAGAGCCCCACAAGTCACCCCATCTTGGATTCCCCTAGGTCTCTAGTTTTAAAAAATGCACAGGTTTGGTAGGTTTCCCTAGGTGCCGGCTGAGCTAGAGGCCAAAATCTACAGGTAGGCACTTTGCAAAAATCACCTCTGTTTTCTTTAAAAAAATGTAATGTGTCTACGTTGTGTTTTGGGGCGTTTCCTGTCACAGGCGCTAGGCCTACCCACACAAGTGAGGTATCATTTTTATCGGGAGACTTTGGGGAACGCTGGGTGGACGGAAATTTGTGGCTCCTCTCAGATTTCATAACTTTCTGTCACCGAAATGTGAGGAAAATGTGTTTTTTTAGCCAAATTTTGAGGTTTGCAAAGGATTCTGGGTAACAGAACCTGGTCAGAGCCCCACAAGTCACCCCATCATTGATTCCCCTAGGACTCTAGTGTTAAAAAATGCACAGGTCTGGTAGGTTTCCTGGCTGAGCTAGAGGCTAAAATCTACAGGTTGGCACTTTGCAAAAAACACCTCAGTTTTCTTTCAAAAAATTTGATGTGTCCACGTTATGTTTTGGGGCATTGCCTGTCACGGGCGCTAGGCCTACCCACACAAGTGAGGTATCATTTTCATCGGGAGACTTGGGGGAACGCTGAGTGGAAGGAAATTTGTGGCTCCTCTCAGATTCTAGATATTTCTGTCACCGAAATGTGAGGAAAATGTGTTTTTTTAGCCAAATTTTGAGGTTTGCAAAGGATTCTGGGTAACAGAACCTGGTCAGAGCCCCACAAGTCACCCCATCTTGGATTCCCCTAGGTCTCTAGTTTTCAAAAATGCACCGGTTTGGTAGGTTTACCTAGGTGCCGGCTGAGCTAGAGGCCAAAATCTACAGGTAGGCACTTTGCAAAAATCACCTCTGTTTTCTTTCAAAAATTGGATGTGTCTACGTTGTGTTTTGAGGCGTTTCCTGTCACAGGCGCTAGGCCTAACCACACAAGTGATGTATCATTTTTATCGGGAGACTTCGGGGAACGCTGGGTGGACGGAAATTTGTGGCTCCTCTCAGATTCCAGAACTTTCTGTCACCGAAATGTGAGGAAAATGTGTTTTTTTAGCCAAATTTTGAGGTTTGCAAAGGATTCTGTGTAACAGAACCTGGTCAGAGCCCCACAAGTAACCCCGTCTTGGATTCCCCTAGGTCTCCAGTTTTCAAAAATGCACAGGTTTGATAGGTTTCCCTAGGTGCCGGCTGAGCTAGAGGCTAAAATCTACAGGTAGGCACTTTGCAAAAATCACCTCAGTTTTCTTTCAAAAAATTTGATGTGTCCACGTTATGTTTTGGGGGATTTCCTGTCACGGGCGCTAGGCCTACCCACACAAGTGAGGTATCATTTTCATCGGGAGACTTGGGGGAACGCTGGGTGGAAGGAAATTTGTGGCTCCTCTCAGATTCTAGACATTTCTGTCACCTAAATGTGAGGAAAATGTGTTTTTTTAGCCAAATTTTGAGGTTTGCAAAGGATTCTGGGTAACAGAACCTGGTCAGAGCCCCACAAGTCACCCCATCATTGATTCCCCTAGGACTCTAGTGTTAAAAAATGCACAGGTTTGGTAGGTTTCCCTAGGTGCCGGCTGAGCTAGAGGCCAAAATCTACAGGTAGGCACTTTGCAAAAATCACCTCAGTTTTCTTTAAAAAAATGTGATGTGTCCACTTTGTGTTTTGAGGCGTTTCTTGTCACGGGCTCTAGGCCTACCCACACAAGTGAGGTATCATTTTTATTGGGAGACTTGGGGTTCCCCTGGGTGGAAGGAAATTTGTGGCTCCTCTCAGATTCCAGAACTTTCTGTCACCGAAATGTGAGGAAAATGTGTTTTTTTAGACAAATTTTGAGGTTTGCAAAGGATTCTGGGTAACAGAACCTGGTCAGAGCCCCACAAGTCACCCCATCTTGGATTCCCCTAGGTCTCTAGTTTTCAAAAATGCACAGGTTTGGTAGGTTTCCCTAGGTGCCGGCTGAGTTAGAGGCCAAAATCTACAGGTAGGCACTTTGCAAAAATCACCTCTGTTTTCTTTAAAAAAAATGTGATGTGTCCACGTTATGTTTTGGGGAGTTTCCTGTCACGGGCGCTAGGCCTACCCACACAAGTGAGGTATCATTTTTATCGGGAGACTTGGGGGAACACTGGGTGGAAGGAAATTTGTGGCTCCTCTCAGATTCCAGAACTTTCTGTCACCGAAACGTGAGGAAAATGAGTTTTTTTAGCCAAATTTTGAGGTTTGCAAAGGTTTCTGGGTAACAGAACATGGTCAGAGCCCCACAAGTCACCCCATCATTCATTCCCCTAGGACTCTAGTGTTCAAAAGTGCACAGGTTTGGTAGGTTTCCCTAGGTGCCGGCTGAGCTAGAGGCAAAAATCTACAGGTAGGCACTTTGCAAAAATCACCTCAGTTTTCTTTAAAAAAATGTGATGTGTCCACGTTATGTTTTGGGGCGTTTCTTGTCACGGGCGCTAGGCCTACCCACACAAGTGAGGTATCATTTTTATCGGGAGACTTGGGGTTCCCCTGGGTGGAAGGAAATTTGTGGCTCCTCTCAGATTCCAGAACTTTCTGTCACCGAAATGTGAGGAAAATGTGTTTTTTTAGCCAAATTTTGAGGTTTGCAAAGGATTCTGGGTAACAGAACCTGGTCAGAGCCCCACAAGTCACCCCATCTTGGATTCCCCTAGGTCTCTAGTTTTAAAAAATGCACAGGTTTGGTAGGTTTCCCTAGGTGCCGGCTGAGCTAGAGGCCAAAATCTACAGGTAGGCACTTTGCAAAAATCACCTCTGTTTTCTTTAAAAAAATGTAATGTGTCTACGTTGTGTTTTGGGGCGTTTCCTGTCACAGGCGCTAGGCCTACCCACACAAGTGAGGTATCATTTTTATCGGGAGACTTTGGGGAACGCTGGGTGGACGGAAATTTGTGGCTCCTCTCAGATTTCATAACTTTCTGTCACCGAAATGTGAGGAAAATGTGTTTTTTTAGCCAAATTTTGAGGTTTGCAAAGGATTCTGGGTAACAGAACCTGGTCAGAGCCCCACAAGTCACCCCATCATTGATTCCCCTAGGACTCTAGTGTTAAAAAATGCACAGGTTTGGTAGGTTTCCCTAGGTGCCGGCTGAGCTAGAGGCAAAAATCTAAAGGTAGGCATTTTGCAAAAATCACCTCAGTTTTCTTTAAAAAAAATGTGATGTGTCCATGTTGTGTTTTGGGGCATTTCTTGTCACGGGCGCTAGGCCTACCCACACAAGTGAGGTATCATTTTTATCGGGAGACTTGGGGTTCCCCTGGGTGGAAGGAAATTTGTGGCTCCTCTCAGATTCCAAAACTTTCTGTCTCCGAAATGTGAGGAAAATTTGTTTTTTTAGCTAAATGTTGAGGTTTGCAAAGGATTCTGGGTAACAGAACCTGGTCCGAGCCCCACAAGTCACCCCATCTTGGATTCCCCTAGGTCTCTAGTTTTAAAAAATGCACCGGTTTGGTAGGTTTACCTAGGTGCCGGCTGAGCTAGAGGCCAAAATCTACAGGTAGGCACTTTGCAAAAATCACCTCTGTTTTCTTTAAAACATTTCATGTGTCCACGTTATGTTTTGGGGGATTTCCTGTCACGGGCGCTAGGCCTACCCACACAAGTGAGGTATCATTTTCATCGGGAGACTTGGGGGAACGCTGGGTGGAAGGAAATTTGTGGCTCCTCTCAGATTCTAGAAATTTCTGTCACCGAAATGTGATGAAAATGTGTTTTTTTAGCCAAATTTTGAGGTTTGCAAAGGATTCTGGGTAACAGAACCTGGTCAGAGCCCCACAAGTCACCCCATCATTGATTCCCCTAGGACTCTAGTGTTAAAAAATGCACAGGTTTGGTAGGTTTCCCTAGGTGCCGGCTGAGCTAGAGGCCAAAATCTACAGGTAGGCACTTTGCAAAAATCACCTCAGTTTTCTTTAAAAAAATGTGATGTGTCCACGTTGTGTTTTGAGGCGTTTCTTGTCAGGGGCGCTAGGCCTACCCACACAAGTGAGGTATAATTTTTATTGGGAGACTTGGGGTTCCCCTGGGTGGAAGGAAATTTGTGGCTCCTCTCAGATTCCAGAACTTTCTGTCACCGAAATGTGAGGAAAATGTGTTTTTTTAGACAAATTTTGAGGTTTGCAAAGGATTCTGGGTAACAGAACCTGGTCAGAGCCCCACAAGTCACCCCATCTTGGATTCCCCTAGGTCTCTAGTTTTCAAAAATGCACAGGTTTGGTAGGTTTCCCTAGGTGCCGGCTGAGTTAGAGGCCAAAATCTACAGGTAGGCACTTTGCAAAAATCACCTCTGTTTTCTTTAAAAAAATGTGATGTGTCCACGTTATGTTTTGGGGAGTTTCCTGTCACGGGCGCTAGGCCTACCCACACAAGTGAGGTATCATTTTTATCGGGAGACTTGGGGGAACACTGGGTGGAAGGAAATCTGTGGCTCCTCTCAGATTCCAGAACTTTCTGTCACCGAAACGTGAGGAAAATGAGTTTTTTTAGCCAAATTTTGAGGTTTGCAAAGGTTTCTGGGTAACAGAACATGGTCAGAGCCCCACAAGTCACCCCATCATTGATTCCCCTAGGACTCTAGTGTTAAAAAATGCACAGGTTTGGTAGGTTTCCCTAGGTGCCGGCTGAGCTAGAGGCCAAAATCTACAGGTAGGCACTTTGCAAAAATCACCTCAGTTTTCTTTAAAAAAATGTGATGTGTCCACGTTGTGTTTTGAGGAGTTTCTTGTCACGGGCGCTAGGCCTACCCACACAAGTGAGGTATCATTTTTATTGGGAGACTTGGGGTTCCCCTGGGTGGAAGGAAATTTGTGGCTCCTCTCAGATTCCAGAACTTTCTGTCACCGAAATGTGAGGAAAATGTGTTTTTTTAGACAAATTTTGAGGTTTGCAAAGGATTCTGGGTAACAGAACCTGGTCCGAGCCCCACAAGTCACCCCATCTTGGATTCCCCTAGGTCTCTAGTTTTCAAAAATGCACAGGTTTGGTAGGTTTCCCTAGGTGCCGGCTGAGCTAGAGGCCAAAATCTACAGGTAGGCACTTTGCAAAAATCACCTCTGTTTTCTTTAAAAAAATGTAATGTGTCTACGTTGTGTTTTGGGGCGTTTCCTGTCACAGGCGCTAGGCCTACCCACACAAGTGAGGTATCATTTTTATCGAAAGACTTTGGGGAACGCTGGGTGGACGGAAATTTGTGGCTCCTCTCAGATTTCATAACTTTCTGTCACCGAAATGTGAGGAAAATGTGTTTTTTTAGCCAAATTTTGAGGTTTGCAAAGGATTCTGGGTAACAGAACCTGGTCAGAGCCCCACAAGTCACCCCATCATTGATTCCCCTAGGACTCTAGTGTTAAAAAATGCACAGGTTTGGTAGGTTTCCCTAGGTGTCGGCTGAGCTAGAGGCCAAAATCTACAGGTAGGCATTTTGCAAAAATCACCTCAGTTTTCTTTCAAAAAATGTGATGTGTCCATGTTGTGTTTTGGGGCATTTCTTGTCACGGGCGCTAGGCCTACCCACACAAGTGAGGTATCATTTTTATCGGGAGACTTGGGGTTCCCCTGGGTGGAAGGAAATTTGTGGCTCCTCTCAGATTCCAGAACTTTCTGTCTCCGAAATGTGAGGAAAATATGTTTTTTTAGCCAAATGTTGAGGTTTGCAAAGGATTCTGGGTAACAGAACCTGGTCCGAGCCCCACAAGTCACCCCATCTTGGATTCCCCTAGGTCTCTAGTTTTAAAAAATGCACCGGTTTGGTAGGTTTACCTAGGTGCCGGCTGAGCTAGAGGCCAAAATCTACAGGTAGGCACTTTGCAAAAATCACCTCTGTTTTCTTTAAAACATTTCATGTGTCCACGTTATGTTTTGGGGGATTTCCTGTCACGGGCGCTAGGCCTACCCACACAAGTGAGGTATCATTTTCATCGGGAGACATGGGGGAACGCTGGGTGGAAGGAAGTTTGTGGCTCCTCTCAGATTCTAGAAATTTCTGTCACCAAAATGTGAGGAAAATGTGTTTTTTTTATCCAAATTTTGAGGTTTGCAAAGGATTCTGGGTAACAGAACCTGGTCAGAGCCCCACAAGTCACCCCATCATTGATTCCCCTAGGACTCTAGTGTTAAAAAATGCACAGGTTGGGTAGGTTTCCCCAGGTGCCGGCTGAGTTAGAGGCCAAAATCTACAGGTAGGCACTTTGCAAAAATCACCTCTGTTTTCTTTAAAAAAATGTGATGTGTCCACGTTATGTTTTGGGGAGTTTCCTGTCACGGGCGCTAGGCCTACCCAAACAAGTGAGGCATCATTTTTATCGGGAGACTTGGGGGAACACTGGGTGGAAGGAAATTTGTGGCTCCTCTCAGATTCCAGAACTTTCTGTCACCGAAACGTGAGGAAAATGAGTTTTTTTAGCCAAATTTTGAGGTTTGCAAAGGTTTCTGGGTAACAGAACATGGTCAGAGCCCCACAAGTCACCCCATCATTGATTCCCCTAGGACTCTAGTGTTAAAAAATGCACAGGTTTGGTAGGTTTCCCTAGGTGCCGGCTGAGCTAGAGGCCAAAATCTACAGGTAGGCACTTTGCAAAAATCACCTCAGTTTTCTTTAAAAAAAATTGATGTGTCCACGTTGTGTTTTGAGGCGTTTCTTGTCACGGGCGCTAGGCCTACCCACACAAGTGAGGTATCATTTTTATTGGGAGACTTGGGGTTCCCCTGGGTGGAAGGAAATTTGTGGCTCCTCTCAGATTCCAGAACTTTCTGTCTCCGAAATGTGAGGAAAATGTGTTTTTTTAGCCAAATTTTGAGGTTTGCAAAGGATTCTGGGTAACAGAACCTGGTCCGAGCCCCACAAGTCACCCCATCTTGGATTCCCCTACGTCTCTAGTTTTCAAAAATGCACCGGTTTGGTAGGTTTACCTAGGTGCCGGCTGAGCTAGAGGCCAAAATCTACAGGTAGGCACATTGCAAAAATCACCTCAGTTTTCTTTAAAAAAATGTGATGTGTCCACGTTGTGTTTTGAGGCGTTTCTTGTCACGGGCGCTAGGCCTACCCACACAAGTGAGGTATCATTTTTATTGGGAGACTTGGGGTTCCCCTGGGTGGAAGGAAATTTGTGGCTCCTCTCAGATTCCAGAACTTTCTGTCACCGAAATGTGAGGAAAATGTGTTTTTTTAGACAAATTTTGAGGTTTGCAAAGGATTCTGGGTAACAGAACCTGGTCAGAGCCCCACAAGTCACCCCATCTTGGATTCCCCTAGGTCTCTAGTTTTCAAAAATGCACAGGTTTGGTAGGTTTACCTAGGTGCCGGCTGAGCTAGAGGCCAAAATCTACAGGTAGGCACTTTGCAAAAATCACCTCTGTTTTCTTTAAAAAATTGGATGTGTCTACGTTGTGTTTTGGGGCGTTTCCTGTCACAGGCGCTAGGCCTACCCACACAAGTGAGGTATCAGTTTTTATCGGGAGACTTCGGGGAACGCTGGGTGGACGGAAATTTGTGGCTCCTCTCAGATTCCAGAACTTTCTGTCACCGAAACGTGAGGAAAATGAGTTTTTTTAGCCAAATTTTGAGGTTTGCAAAGGTTTCTGGGTAACAGAACATGGTCAGAGCCGCACAAGTCACCCCATCATTGATTCCCCTAGGACTCTGGTGTTCAAAAATGCACAGGTTTGGTAGGTTTCCCTAGGTGCCGGCTGAGCTAGAGGCCAAAATCTATAGGTAGGCACTTTGCAAAAATCACCTCTGTTTTCTTTAAAAAAATGTAATGTGTCTACGTTGTGTTTTGGGGCGTTTCCTGTCACAGGCGCTAGGCCTACCCACACAAGTGAGGTATCATTTTTATCGGGAGACTTTGGGGAACGCTGGGTGGACGGAAATTTGTGGCTCCTCTCAGATTTCATGACTTTCTGTCACCGAAATGTGAGGAAAATGTGTTTTTTTAGCCAAATTTTGAGGTTTGCAAAGGATTCTGGGTAACAGAACCTGGTCAGAGCCCCACAAGTCACCCCATCATTGATTCCCCTAGGACTCTAGTGTTAAAAAATGCACCGGTTTGGTAGGTTTCCCTAGGTGCCGGCTGAGCTAGAGGCCAAAATCTACAGGTAGGCATTTTGCAAAAATCACCTCAGTTTTCTTTAAAAAAATGTGATGTGTCCATGTTGTGTTTTGGGGCATTTCTTGTCACGGGCACTAGGCCTACCCACACAAGTGAGGTATCATTTTTATCGGGAGACTTGGGGTTCCCCTGGGTGGAAGGAAATTTGTGGCTCCTCTCAGATTCCAGAACTTTCTGTCTCCGAAATGTGAGGAAAATGTGTTTTTTTAGCCAAATTTTGAGGTTTGCAAAGGATTCTGGGTAACAGAACCTGGTCCGAGCCCCACAAGTCACCCCATCTTGGATTCCCCTACGTCTCTAGTTTTCAAAAATGCACAGGTTTGGTAGGTTTACCTAGGTGCCGGCTGAGCTAGAGGCCAAAATCTACAGGTAGGCACTTTGCAAAAATCACCTCTGTTTTCTTTAAAAAATTGGATGTGTCTACGTTGTGTTTTGGGGCGTTTCCTGTCACAGGCGCTAGGCCTACCCACACAAGTGAGGTATCATTTTTATCTTGAGACTTAGGGGAACGCTGGGTGGATGGAAATTTGTGGCTCCTCTCAGATTCTAGAAATTTCTGTCACCGAAATGTGAGGAAAATGTGTTTTTTTAGCCAAATTTTGAGGTTTGCAAAGGATTCTGGGTAACAGAACCTGGTCAGAGCCCCACAAGTCACCCCATCATTGATTCCCCTAGGACTCTAGTGTAAAAAAATGCACAGGTTTGGTAGGTTTCCCTAGGTGCTGGCTGAGCTAGAGGCCAAAATATACAGGTAGGCACTTTGCAAAAATCACCTCAGTTTTCTTTCAAAAAATGTGATGTGTCCACGTTGTGTTTTGGGGCGTTTCTTGTCACGGGCCCTAGGCCTATCCACACAAGTGAGGTATCATTTTTATTGGGAGACTTGGGGTTCCCCTGGGTGGAAGGAAATTTGTGGCTCCTCTCAGATTCCAGAACTTTCTGTCACCGAAATGTGAGGAAAATATTTTTTTTTAGTGACATTTTGAGGTTTGCAAAGGATTCTGGGTAACAGAACCTGGTCCGAGCCCCACAAGTCACCCCATCTTGGATTCCCCTAGGTCTCTAGTTTTCAAAAATGCACAGGTTTGGTAGGTTTACCTAGGTGCCGGCTGAGCTAGAGGCCAAAATCTACAGGTAGGCACTTTGCAAAAATCACCTCTGTTTTCTTTTTTAAAAAAATGTGATGTGTCTACGTTGTGTTTTGGGGTGTTTCCTGTCACAGGCGCTAGGCCTACCCACACAAGTGAGGGATCATTTTTATCGGGAGACTTTGCGGAACGCTGGGTGGACGGAAATTTGAGGCTCCTCTCAGATTTCATAACTTTCTGTCACCGAAATGTGAGGAAAATGTGTTTTTTTAGCCAAATTTTGAGGTTTGCAAAGGATTCTGGGTAACAGAACCTGGTCAGAGCCCCACAAGTCACCCCATCATTGATTCCCCTAGGACTCTAGTGTTAAAAAATGCACAGGTTTGGTAGGTTTCCCTAGGTGCTTGCTGAGCTAGAGGCCAAAATCTACAGGTAGGCATTTTGCAAAAATCACCTCAGTTTTCTTTAAAAAAATGTGATGTGTCCACGTTGTGTTTTGGGGCGTTTCTTGTCATGGGCGCTAGGCCTACCCACACAAGTGAGGTATCATTTTCATCGGGAGACTTGGGGGAACGCTGGGTGGAAGGAAATTTGTGGCTCCTCTCAGATTCCAGAACTTTCTGTCACCGAAATGTGAGGAAAATGTATTTTTTTAGCCAAATTTTGAGGTTTGCAAAGGATTCTGGGTAACAGAACCTGGTCAGAGCCCCACAAGTCACCCCATCTTGGATTCCCCTAGGTCTCTAGTTTTCAAAAATGCACAGGTTTGGTAGGTTTCCCTAGGTGGCGGCTGAGCTAGAGGCTAAAATCTACAGGTAGGCAGTTTGCAAAAAACACCTCTGTTTTTTTCAAAAAATTTGATGTGTTCACGTTATGTTTTGGGGCATTTCCTGTCACGGGCGCTAGGCCCAACCCACACAAGTGAGGTATCATTTTCATCAGGAGACTTGGGGGAACGCTGGGTGGAAGCAAATTTGTGGCTCCTCTCAGATTCTAGAAATTTCTGTCACCAAAATGTGAGGAAAATGTGTTTTTTTAGCCAAATTTTGAGGTTTACAAAGGATTCTGGGTAACAGAACCTGGTCAGAGCCCCACAAGTCACCCCATCATTGATTCCCCTAGGACTCTAGTGTTAAAAAATGCACAGGTTTGGTAGGTTTCCCTAGGTGCTGGCTGAGCTAGAGGCCAAAATCTACAGGTAGGCACTTTGCAAAAATCACCTCAGTTTTCTTTAAAAAAATGTGATGTGTCCACGTTGTGTTTTGAGGCGTTTCTTGTCACGGGCGCTAGGCCTACCCACACAAGTGAGGTATCATTTTTATTGGGAGACTTGGGGTTCCCCTGGGTGGAAGGAAATTTGTGGCTCCTCTCAGATTCCAGAACTTTCTGTCACCGAAATGTGAGGAAAATGTGTTTTTTTAGACAAATTTTGAGGTTTGCAAAGGATTCTGGGTAACAGAACCTGGTCAGAGCCCCACAAGTCACCCCATCTTGAATTCCCCTAGGTCTCTAGTTTTCAAAAATGCACAGGTTTGGTAGGTTTACCTAGGTGCCGGCTGAGCTAGAGGCCAAAATCTACAGGTAGGCACTTTGCAAAAATCACCTCTGTTTTCTTTAAAAAATTGGATATGTCTACGTTGTGTTTTGGGGCGTTTCCCGTCACAGGCGCTAGGCCTACCCACACAAGTGAGGTATCATTTTTATCGGGAGACTTCGGGGAACGCTGGGTGGACGGAAATTTGTGGCTCCACTCAGATTTCATAACTTTCTGTCACCGAAATGTGAGGAAAATGTGTTTTTTTAGCCAAATTTTGAGGTTTGCAAAGGATTCTGGGTAACAGAACCTGGTCAGAGCCCCAAAAGTCACCCCATCATTGATTCCCCTAGGACTCTAGTGTTAAAAAATGCACAGGTTTGGTAGGTTTCCCTAGGTGCCGGCTGAGCTAGAGGCCAAAATCTACAGGTAGGCACTTTGCAAAAATCACCTCTGTTTTCTTTAAAAAATTGGATGTGTCTACGTTGTGTTTTGGGGCGTTTCCTGTCACAGGCGCTAGGCCTACCCACACAAGTGAGGTATCAGTTTTTATCGGGAGACTTCGGGGAACGCTGGGTGGACGGAAATTTGTGGCTCCTCTCAGATTCCAGAACTTTCTGTCACCGAAACGTGAGGAAAATGAGTTTTTTTAGCCAAATTTTGAGGTTTGCAAAGGTTTCTGGGTAACAGAACATGGTCAAAGCCGCACAAGTCACCCCATCATTGATTCACCTAGGACTCTGGTGTTCAAAAATGCACAGGTTTGGTAGGTTTCCCTAGGTGCCGGCTGAGCTAGAGGCCAAAATCTACAGGTAGGCACTTTGGAAAAATCACCTCTGTTTTCTTTAAAAAAATGTAATGTGTCTACGTTGTGTTTTGGGGCGTTTCCTGTCACAGCCGCTAGGCCTACCCACAGAAGTGAGGTATCATTTTTATCGGGAGACTTTGGGGAACGCTGGGTGGACGGAAATTTGTGGCTCCTCTCAGATTTCATAACTTTCTGTCACCGAAATGTGAGGAAAATGTGTTTTTTTAGCCAAATTTTGAGGTTTGCAAAGGATTCTGGGTAACAGAACCTGGTCAGAGCCCCACAAGTCACCCCATCATTGATTCCCCTAGGACTCTAGTGTTAAAAAATGCACAGGTTTGGTAGGTTTCCCTAGGTGCCGGCTGAGCTAGAGGCCAAAATCTACAGGTAGGCATTTTGCAAAAATCACCTCAGTTTTCTTTAAAAAAATGTGATGTGTCCATGTTGTGTTTTGGGGCATTTCTTGTCACGGGCACTAGGCCTACCCACACAAGTGAGGTATCATTTTTATTGGGAGACTTGGGGTTCCCCGGGGTGGACGGAAATTTGTGGCTCCTCTCAGATTCCAGAACTTTCTGTCTCCGAAATGTGAGAAAAATTTGTTTTTTTAGCCAAATTTTGAGGTTTGCAAAGGATTCTGGGTAACAGAACCTGGTCCGAGCCCCACAAGTCACCCCATCTTGGATTCCCCTAGGTCTCTAGTTTTCAAAAATGCACCGGTTTGGTAGGTTTACCTAGGTGCCGGCTGAGCTAGAGGCCAAAATCTACAGGTAGGCACTTTGCAAAAATCACCTCTGTTTTCTTTCAAAAAATGTGATGTGTCCACGTTGTGCTTTGGGGCATTTCTTGTCACGGGCGCTAGGCCTACCCACACAAGTGAGGTATCATTTTTATTGGGAGACTTGGGGTTCCTCTGGGTGGAATGAAATTTGTGGCTCCTCTCAGATTCCAGAACTTTCTGTCACCGAAATGTGAGGAAAATGTGTTTTTTTAGCCAAATTTTGAGGTTTGCAAAGGATTCTGGGTAACAGAACCTAGTCAGAGCCCCACAAGTCACCCCATCTTGGATTCCCCTAGGTCTCTAGTTTTCAAAAATGCACAGGTTTGGTAGGTTTACCTAGGTGCCGGCTGAGCTAGAGGCCAAAATCTACAGGTAGGCACTTTGCAAAAATCACCTCTGTTTTCTTAAACAAATTGGATGTGTCTACGTTGTGTTTTGGGGCGTTTCCTGTCACAGGCGCTAGGCCTACCCACACAAGTGAGGTATCATTTTTATCGGGAGACTTCGGGGAACGCTGGGTGGATGGAAATTTGTGGCTCCTCTCAGATTCCAGAACTTTCTGTCACCGAAATTTGAGGAAAATGTGTTTTTTTAGCCAAATTTTGAGGTTTGCCAAGGATTCTGGGTAACAGAACCTGGTCAGAGCCCCACAAGTCACCCCATCATTGATTCCCCTAGGACTCTAGTGTTCAAAAATGCACAGGTTTGGTAGGTTTCCTTAGGTGCCAGCTGAGCTAGAGGCCAAAATATACAGGTAGGCATTTTGCAAAAATCACCTCAGTTTTCTTTAAAAAAATGTGATGTGTCCACGTTGTGTTTTGGGGCGTTTCTTGTCACGGGCGCTAGGCCTACCCACACAAGTGAGGTATCATTTTTATCGGGAGACTTGGGGTTCCCCTGGGTGGAAGGAAATTTGTGGCTCCTCTCAGATTCCAGAACTTTCTGTCTCCGAAATGTGAGGAAAATGTGTTTTTTTAGCCAAATTTTGAGGTTTGCAAAGGATTCTGGGTAACAGAACCTGGTCCGAGCCCCACAAGTCACCCCATCTTGGATTCCCCTACGTCTCTAGTTTTCAAAAATGCACCGGTTTGGTAGGTTTACCTAGGTGCCGGCTGAGCTAGAGGCCAAAATCTACAGGTAGGCACTTTGCAAAAATCACCTCTGTTTTCTTTAAAAAATTGGATGTGTCTACGTTGTGTTTTGGGGCGTTTCCTGTCACAGGCGCTAGGCCTACCCACACAAGTGAGGTATCATTTTTATCTTGAGACTTCGGGGAACGCTGGGTGGATGGAAATTTGTGGCTCCTCTCAGATTCTAGAAATTTCTGTCACCGAAATGTGAGGAAAATGTGTTTTTTTAGCCAAATTTTGAGGTTTGCAAAGGATTCTGGGTAACAGAACCTGGTCAGAGCCCCACAAGTCACCCCATCATTGATTCCCCTAGGACTCTAGTGTTAAAAAATGCACAGGTTTGGTAGGTTTCCCTAGGTGCTGGCTGAGCTAGAGGCCAAAATATACAGGTAGGCACTTTGCAAAAATCACCTCAGTTTTCTTTCAAAAAATGTGAGGTGTCCACGTTGTGTTTTGGGGCGTTTCTTGTCACGGGCCCTAGGCCTATCCACACAAGTGAGGTATCATTTTCATCAGGAGACTTGGGGGAACGCTAGGTGGAAGCAAATTTGTGGCTCCTCTCAGATTCTAGAAATTTCTGTCACCAAAATGTGAGGAAAATGTGTTTTTTTAGCCAAATTTTGAGGTTTACAAAGGATTCTGGGTAACAGAACCTGGTCAGAGCCCCACAAGTCACCCCATCATTGATTCCCCTAGGACTCTAGTGTTAAAAAATGCACAGGTTTGGTAGGTTTCCCTAGGTGCTGGCTGAGCTAGAGGCCAAAATCTACAGGTAGGCACTTTGCAAAAATCACCTCAGTTTTCTTTAAAAAAATGTGATGTGTCCACGTTGTGTTTTGAGGCGTTTCTTGTCACGGGCGCTAGGCCTACCCACACAAGTGAGGTATCATTTTTATTGGGAGACTTGGGGTTCCCCTGGGTGGAAGGAAATTTGTGGCTCCTCTCAGATTCCAGAACTTTCTGTCACCGAAATGTGAGGAAAATGTGTTTTTTTAGACAAATTTTGAGGTTTGCAAAGGATTCTGGGTAACAGAACCTGGTCAGAGCCCCACAAGTCACCCCATCTTGGATTCCCCTAGGTCTCTAGTTTTCAAAAATGCACAGGTTTGGTAGGTTTACCTAGGTGCCGGCTGAGCTAGAGGCCAAAATCTACAGGTAGGCACTTGGCAAAAATCACCTCTGTTTTCTTTAAAAAATTGGATATGTCTACGTTGTGTTTTGGGGCGTTTCCCGTCACAGGCGCTAGGCCTACCCACACAAGTGAGGTATCATTTTTATCGGGAGACTTCGGGGAACGCTGGGTGGACGGAAATTTGTGGCTCCACTCAGATTTCATAACTTTCTGTCACCGAAATGTGAGGAAAATGTGTTTTTTTAGCCAAATTTTGAGGTTTGCAAAGGATTCTGGGTAACAGAACCTGGTCAGAGCCCCACAAGTCACCCCATCATTGATTCCCCTAGGACTCTAGTGTTAAAAAATGCACAGGTTTGGTAGGTTTCCCTAGGTGCCGGCTGAGCTAGAGGCCAAAATCTACAGGTAGGCACTTTGGAAAAATCACCTCTGTTTTCTTTAAAAAAATGTAATATGTCTACGTTGTGTTTTGGGGCGTTTCCTGTCACAGGCGCTAGGCCTACCCACAGAAGTGAGGTATCATTTTTATCGGGAGACTTTGGGGAACGCTGGGTGGACGGAAATTTGTGGCTCCTCTCAGATTTCATAACTTTCTGTCACCGAAATGTGAGGAAAATGTGTTTTTTTAGCCAAATTTTGAGGTTTGCAAAGGATTCTGGGTAACAGAACCTGGTCAGAGCCCCACAAGTCACCCCATCATTGATTCCCCTAGGACTCTAGTGTTAAAAAATGCACAGGTTTGGTAGGTTTCCCTAGGTGCCGGCTGAGCTAGAGGCCAAAATCTACAGGTAGGCATTTTGCAAAAATCACCTCAGTTTTCTTTAAAAAAATGTGATGTGTCCATGTTGTGTTTTGGGGCATTTCTTGTCACGGGCACTAGGCCTACCCACACAAGTGAGGTATCATTTTTATCGGGAGACTTGGGGTTCCCCTGGGTGGACGGAAATTTGTGGCTCCTCTCAGATTCCAGAACTTTCTGTCTCCGAAATGTGAGAAAAATTTGTTTTTTTAGCCAAATTTTGAGGTTTGCAAAGGATTCTGGGTAACAGAACCTGGTCCGAGCCCCACAAGTCACCCCATCTTGGATTCTCCTAGTCTCTAGTTTTCAAAAATGCACCGGTTTGGTAGGTTTACCTAGGTGCCGGCTGAGCTAGAGGCCAAAATCTACAGGTAGGCACTTTGCAAAAATCACCTCTGTTTTCTTTCAAAAAATGTGATGTGTCCACGTTGTGCTTTGGGGCATTTCTTGTCACGGGCGCTAGGCCTACCCACACAAGTGAGGTATCATTTTTATTGGGAGACTTGGGGTTCCCCTGGGTGGAGAGAAATTTGTGGCTCCTCTCAGATTCCAGAACTTTCTGTCACCGAAATGTGAGGAAAATGTGTTTTTTTAGCCAAATTTTGAGGTTTGCAAAGGATTCTGGGTAACAGAACCTAGTCAGAGCCCCACAAGTCACCCCATCTTGGATTCCCCTAGGTCTCTAGTTTTCAAAAATGCACAGGTTTGGTAGGTTTACCTAGGTGCCGGCTGAGCTAGAGGCCAAAATCTACAGGTAGGCACTTTGCAAAAATCACCTCTGTTTTCTTAAACAAATTGGATGAGTCTACGTTGTGTTTTGGGGCGTTTCCTGTCACAGGCGCTAGGCCTACCCACACAAGTGAGGTATCATTTTTATCGGGAGACTTCGGGGAACGCTGGGTGGATGGAAATTTGTGGCTCCTCTCAGATTCCAGAACTTTCTGTCACCGAAATTTGAGGAAAATGTGTTTTTTTAGCCAAATTTTGAGGTTTGCCAAGGATTCTGGGTAACAGAACCTGGTCAGAGCCCCACAAGTCACCCCATCATTGATTCCCCTAGGACTCTAGTGTTCAAAAATGCACAGGTTTGGTAGGTTTCCTTAGGTGCCGGCTGAGCTAGAGGCCAAAATATACAGGTAGGCATTTTGCAAAAATCACCTCAGTTTTCTTTAAAAAAATGTGATGTGTCCACGTTGTGTTTTGGGGCGTTTCTTGTCACGGGCGCTAGGCCTACCCACACAAGTGAGGTATCATTTTTATCGGGAGACTTGGGGTTCCCCTGGGTGGAAGGAAATTTGTGGCTCCTCTCAGATTCCAGAACTTTCTGTTTCCGAAATGTGAGGAAAATGTGTTTTTTTAGCCAAATTTTGAGGTTTGCAAAGGATTCTGGGTAACAGAACCTGGTCCGAGCCCCACAAGTCACCCCATCTTGGATTCCCCTACGTCTCTAGTTTTCAAAAATGCACCGGTTTGGTAGGTTTACCTAGGTGCCGGCTGAGCTAGAGGCCAAAATCTACAGGTAGGCACTTTGCAAAAATCACCTCTGTTTTCTTTAAAAAATTGGATGTGTCTACGTTGTGTTTTGGGGCGTTTCCTGTCACAGGCGCTAGGCCTACCCACACAAGTGAGGTATCATTTTTATCTTGAGACTTCGGGGAACGCTGGGTGGATGGAAATTTGTGGCTCCTCTCAGATTCTAGAAATTTCTGTCACCGAAATGTGAGGAAAATGTGTTTTTTTAGCCAAATTTTGAGGTTTGCAAAGGATTCTGGGTAACAGAACCTGGTCAGAGCCCCACAAGTCACCCCATCATTGATTCCCCTAGGACTCTAGTGTTAAAAAATGCACAGGTTTGGTAGGTTTCCCTAGGTGCTGGCTGAGCTAGAGGCCAAAATATACAGGTAGGCACTTTGCAAAAATCACCTCAGTTTTCTTTCAAAAAATGTGATGTGTCCACGTTGTGTTTTGGGGCGTTTCTTGTCACGGGCCCTAGGCCTATCCACACAAGTGAGGTATCATTTTTATTGGGAGACTTGGGGTTCCCCTGGGTGGAAGGAAATTTGTGGCTCCTCTCAGATTCCAGAACTTTCTGTCACCGAAATGTGAGGAAAATATTTTTTTTTAGTGACATTTTGAGGTTTGCAAAGGATTCTGGGTAACAGAACCTGGTCCGAGCCCCACAAGTCACCCCATCTTGGATTCCCCTAGGTCTCTAGTTTTCAAAAATGCACCGGTTTGGTAGGTTTACCTAGGTGCCGGCTGAGCTAGAGGCCAAAATCTACAGGTAGGCACTTTGCAAAAATCACCTCTGTTTTCTTTAAAAAAAAAATGTGATGTGTCTACGTTGTGTTTTGGGGTGTTTCCTGTCACAGGCGCTAGGCCTACCCACACAAGTGAGGGATCATTTTTATCGGGAGACTTTGGGGAACGCTGGGTGGACGGAAATTTGAGGCTCCTCTCAGATTTCATAACTTTCTGTCACCGAAATGTGAGGAAAATGTGTTTTTTTAGCCAAATTTTTAGGTTTGCAAAGGATTCTGGGTAACAGAACCTGGTCAGAGCCCCACAAGTCACCCCATCATTGAATCCCCTAGGACTCTAGTGTTAAAAAATGCACAGGTTTGGTAGGTTTCCCTAGGTGCCGGCTGAGCTAGAGGCCAAAATCTACAGGTAGGCATTTTGCAAAAATCACCTCAGTTTTCTTTAAAAAAATGTGATGTGTCCACGTTGTGTTTTGGGGCGTTTCTTGTCACGGGCGCTAGGCCTACCCACACAAGTGAGGTATCATTTTCATCGGGAGACTTGGGGGAACGCTGGGTGGAAGGAAATTTGTGGCTCCTCTCAGATTCTAGAAATTTCTGTCACCGAAATGTGAGGAAAATGTGTTTTGTTAGTCAAATTTTGAGGTTTGCAAAGGATTCTGGGTAACAGAACCTGGTCAGAGCCCCACAAGTCACCCCATCATTGATTCCCCTAGGACTCTAGTGTTAAAAAATGCACAGGTTTGGTAGGTTTCCCTAGGTGCTGGCTGAGCTAGAGGCCAAAAACTACAGGTAGGCACTTTGCAAAAATCACCTCAGTTTTCTTTCAAAAAATGTGATGTGTCCACGTTGTGTTTTGGGGCGTTTCTTGTCATGGGGGCTGGCCTACCCACACAAGTGAGGTATCATTTTTATTGGGAGACTTGGGGTTCCCCTGGGTGGAAGGAAATTTGTGGCTCCTCTCAGATTCCAGAACTTTCTGTCACCGAAATGTGAGGAAAATGTATTTTTTTAGCCAAATTTTGAGGTTTGCAAAGGATTCTGGGTAACAGAACCTGGTCAGAGCCCCACAAGTCACCCCATCTTGGATTCCCCTAGGTCTCTAGTTTAAAAAAATGCACAGGTTTGGTAGGTTTCCCTAGGTGCCGGCTGAGCTAGAGGCCAAAATCTACAGGTAGACACTTTGCAAAAATCACCTCTGTTTTCTTTAAAAAAAATGTGATGTGTCTACGTTGTGTTTTGGGGCGTTTCCTGTCACAGGCGCTAGGCCTACCCACTCAAGTGAGGTATCATTTTTATCGGGGGACTTTGGGGAACGCTGGGTGGACGGAAATTTGTGGCTCCTCTCAGATTTCAGAACTTTCTGTCACCGAAATGTGAGGAAAATTTGTTTTTTTTGCCAATTTTAAGGTTTGCAAAGGATTCTGGGAAACAGAACCTGGTCAGAGCCCCACAAGTCACCCCATCATTGATTCCCCTAGGACTCTAGTGTTAAAAAATGCACAGGTTTGGTAGGTTTCCCTAGGTGCCGGCTGAGCTAGAGGCCAAAATCTACAGGTAGGCACTTTGCAAAAATCACCTCTGTTTTCTTTAAAAAATTGGATGTGTCTACGTTGTGTTTTGGGGCGTTTCCTGTCACAGGCGCTAGGCCTACCCACACAAGTGAGGTATCAGTTTTTATCGGGAGACTTCGGGGAACGCTGGGTGGACGGAAATTTGTGGCTCCTCTCAGATTCCAGAACTTTCTGTCACCGAAACGTGAGGAAAATGAGTTTTTTTAGCCAAATTTTGAGGTTTGCAAAGGTTTCTGGGTAACAGAACATGGTCAGAGCCGCACAAGTCACCCCATCATTGATTCCCCTAGGACTCTGGTGTTCAAAAATGCACAGGTTTGGTAGGTTTCCCTAGGTGCCGGCTGAGCTAGAGGCCAAAATCTACAGGTAGGCATTTTGCAAAAATCACCTCAGTTTTCTTTAAAAAAATGTGATGTGTCCATGTTGTGTTTTGGGGCATTTCTTGTCACGGGCACTAGGCCTACCCACACAAGTGAGGTATCATTTTTATCGGGAGACTTGGGGTTCCCCTGGGTGGAAGGAAATTTGTGGCTCCTCTCAGATTCCAGAACTTTCTGTCTCCGAAATGTGAGAAAAATTTGTTTTTTTAGCCAAATTTTGAGGTTTGCAAAGGATTCTGGGTAACAGAACCTGGTCCGAGCCCCACAAGTCACCCCATCTTGGATTCCCCTAGGTCTCTAGTTTTCAAAAATGCACCGGTTTGGTAGGTTTACCTAGGTGCCGGCTGAGCTAGAGGCCAAAATCTACAGGTAGGCACTTTGCAAAAATCACCTCTGTTTTCTTTCAAAAAATGTGATGTGTCCACGTTGTGCTTTGGGGCATTTCTTGTCACGGGCGCTAGGCCTACCCACACAAGTGAGGTATCATTTTTATTGGGAGACTTGGGGTTCCCCTGGGTGGAAGGAAATTTGTGGCTCCTCTCAGATTCCAGAACTTTCTGTCACCGAAATGTGAGGAAAATGTGTTTTTTTAGCCAAATTTTGAGGTTTGCAAAGGATTCTGGGTAACAGAACCTAGTCAGAGCCCCACAAGTCACCCCATCTTGGATTCCCCTAGGTCTCTAGTTTTCAAAAATGCACAGGTTTGGTAGGTTTACCTAGGTGCCGGCTGAGCTAGAGGCCAAAATCTACAGGTAGGCACTTTGCAAAAATCACCTCTGTTTTCTTAAACAAATTGGATGTGTCTACGTTGTGTTTTGGGGCGTTTCCTGTCACAGGCGCTAGGCCTACCCACACAAGTGAGGTATCATTTTTATCGGCAGACTTTGGGGAACGCTGGGTGGATGGAAATTTGTGGCTCCTCTCAGATTCCAGAACTTTCTGTCACCGAAATTTGAGGAAAATGTGTTTTTTTAGCCAAATTTTGAGGTTTGCCAAGGATTCTGGGTAACAGAACCTGGTCAGAGCCCCACAAGTCACCCCATCATTGATTCCCCTAGGACTCTAGTGTTCAAAAATGCACAGGTTTGGTAGGTTTCCTTAGGTGCCGGCTGAGCTAGAGGCCAAAATATACAGGTAGGCATTTTGCAAAAATCACCTCAGTTTTCTTTAAAAAAATGTGATGTGTCCACGTTGTGTTTTGGGGCGTTTCTTGTCACGGGCGCTAGGCCTACCCACACAAGTGAGGTATCATTTTTATCGGGAGACTTGGGGTTCCCCTGGGTGGAAGGAAATTTGTCGCTCCTCTCAGATTCCAGAACTTTCTGTCTCCGAAATGTGAGGAAAATGTGTTTTTGTAGCCAAATTTTGAGGTTTGCAAAGGATTCTGGGTAACAGAACCTGGTCTGAGCCCCACAAGTCACCCCATCTTGGATTCCCCTACGTCTCTAGTTTTCAAAAATGCACCGGTTTGGTAGGTTTACCTAGGTGCCGGCTGAGCTAGAGGCCAAAATCTACAGGTAGGCACTTTGCAAAAATCACCTCTGTTTTCTTTAAAAAATTGGATGTGTCTACGTTGTGTTTTGGGGCGTTTCCTGTCACAGGCGCTAGGCCTACCCACACAAGTGAGGTATCATTTTTATCTTGAGACTTCGGGGAACGCTGGGTGGATGGAAATTTGTGGCTCCTCTCAGATTCTAGAAATTTCTGTCACCGAAATGTGAGGAAAATGTGTTTTTTTAGCCTAATTTTGAGGTTTGCAAAGGATTCTGGGTAACAGAACCTGGTCAGAGCCCCACAAGTCACCCCATCATTGATTCCCCTAGGACTCTAGTGTTAAAAAATGCACAGGTTTGGTAGGTTTCCCTAGGTGCTGGCTGAGCTAGAGGCCAAAATATACAGGTAGGCACTTTGCAAAAATCACCTCAGTTTTCTTTCAAAAAATGTGATGTGTCCACGTTGTGTTTTGGGGCGTTTCTTGTCACGGGCCCTAGGCCTATCCACACAAGTGAGGTATCATTTTTATTGGGAGACTTGGGGTTCCCCTGGGTGGAAGGAAATTTGTGGCTCCTCTCAGATTCCAGAACTTTCTGTCACCGAAATGTGAGGAAAATGTATTTTTTTAGCCAAATTTTGAGGTTTGCAAAGGATTCTGGGTAACAGAACCTGGTCAGAGCCCCACAAGTCACCCCATCTTGGATTCCCCTAGGTCTCTAGTTTAAAAAAATGCACAGGTTTGGTAGGATTCCCTAGGTGCCGGCTGAGCTAGAGGCCAAAATCTACAGGTAGACACTTTGCAAAAATCACCTCTGTTTTCTTTAAAAAAAAATGTGATGTGTCTACGTTGTGTTTTGGGGCGTTTCCTGTCACAGGCGCTAGGCCTATCCACACAAGTGAGGTATCATTTTTATTGGGAGACTTGGGGTTCCCCTGGGTGGAAGGAAATTTGTGGCTCCTCTCAGATTCCAGAACTTTCTGTCACCGAAATGTGAGGAAAATGTATTTTTTTAGCCAAATTTTGAGGTTTACAAAGGATTCTGGGTAACAGAACCTGGTCAGAGCCCCACAAGTCACCCCATCATTGATTCCCCTAGGACTCTAGTGTTAAAAAATGCACAGGTTTGGTAGGTTTCCCTAGGTGCCGGCTGAGCTAGAGGCCAAAATCTACCGGTAGGCACTTTGCAAAAATCACCACTGTTTTCTTTAAAAAATTGGATGTGTCTACGTTGTGTTTTGGGGCGTTTCCTGTTACAGGCGCTAGGCCTACCCACACAAGTGAGGTATCAGTTTTTATCGGGAGACTTCGGGGAACGCTGGGTGGACGGAAATTTGTGGCTCCTCTCAGATTCCAGAACTTTCTGTCACCGAAACGTGAGGAAAATGAGTTTTTTTAGCCAAATTTTGAGGTTTGCAAAGGTTTCTGGGTAACAGAACATGGTCAGAGCCGCACAAGTCACCCCATCATTGATTCCCCTAGGACTCTGGTGTTCAAAAATGCACAGGTTTGGTAGGTTTCCCTAGGTGCCGGCTGAGCTAGAGGCCAAAATCTACAGGTAGGCACTTTGGAAAAATCACCTCTGTTTTCTTTAAAAAAATGTAATGTGTCTACGTTGTGTTTTGGGGCGTTTCCTGTCACAGGCGCTAGGCCTACCCACAGAAGTGAGGTATCATTTTTATCGGGAGACTTTGGGGAACGCTGGGTGGACGGAAATTTGTGGCTCCTCTCAGATTTCATAACTTTCTGTCACCGAAATGTGAGGAAAATGTGTTTTTTTAGCCAAATTTTGAGGTTTGCAAAGGATTCTGGGTAACAGAACCTGGTCAGAGCCCCACAAGTCACCCCATCATTGATTCCCCTAGGACTCTAGTGTTAAAAAATGCACAGGTTTGGTAGGTTTCCCTAGGTGCCGGCTGAGCTAGAGGCCAAAATCTACAGGTAGGCACTTTGCAAAAATCACCTCTGTTTTCTTTCAAAAAATGTGATGTGTCCACGTTGTGCTTTGGGGCATTTCTTGTCACGGGCGCTAGGCCTACCCACACAAGTGAGGTATCATTTTTATTGGGAGACTTGGGGTTCCCCTCGGTGGAAGGAAATGTGTGGCTCCTCTCAGATTCCAGAACTTTCTGTCACCGAAATGTGAGGAAAATGTGTTTTTTTAGCCAAATTTTGAGGTTTGCAAAGGATTCTGGGTAACAGAACCTAGTCAGAGCCCCACAAGTCACCCCATCTTGGATTCCCCTAGGTCTCTAGTTTTCAAAAATGCACAGGTTTGGTAGGTTTACCTAGGTGCCGGCTGAGCTAGAGGCCAAAATCTACAGGTAGGCACTTTGCAAAAATCACCTCTGTTTTCTTAAACAAATTGGATGTGTCTACGTTGTGTTTTGGGGCGTTTCCTGTCACAGGCGCTAGGCCTACCCACACAAGTGAGGTATCATTTTTATCGGGAGACTTCGGGGAATGCTGGGTGGATGGAAATTTGTGGCTCCTCTCAGATTCCAGAACTTTCTGTCACCGAAATTTGAGGAAAATGTGTTTTTTTAGCCAAATTTTGAGGTTTGCAAAGGATTCTGGGTAACAGAACCTGGTCAGAGCCCCACAAGTCACCCCATCATTGATTCCCCTAGGACTCTAGTGTTAAAAAATGCACAGGTTTGGTAGGTTTCCCTAGGTGCTGGCTGAGCTAGAGGCCAAAATATACAGGTAGGCACTTTGCAAAAATCACCTCAGTTTTCTTTCAAAAAATGTGATGTGTCCACGTTGTGTTTTGGGGCGTTTCTTGTCACGGGCCCTAGGCCTATCCACACAAGTGAGGTATCATTTTTATTGGGAGACTTGGGGTTCCCCTGGGTGGAAGGAAATTTGTGGCTCCTCTCAGATTCCAGAACTTTCTGTCACCGAAATGTGAGGAAAATATTTTTTTTTAGTGACATTTTGAGGTTTGCAAAGGATTCTGGGTAACAGAACCTGGTCCGAGCCCCACAAGTCACCCCATCTTGGATTCCCCTAGGTCTCTAGTTTTCAAAAATGCACCGGTTTGGTAGGTTTACCTAGGTGCCGGCTGAGCTAGAGGCCAAAATCTACAGGTAGGCACTTTGCAAAAATCACCTCTGTTTTCTTTAAAAAAAAAATGTGATGTGTCTACGTTGTGTTTTGGGGTGTTTCCTGTCACAGGCGCTAGGCCTACCCACACAAGTGAAGGATCATTTTTATCGGGAGACTTTGGGGAACGCTGGGTGGACGGAAATTTGAGGCTCCTCTCAGATTTCATAACTTTCTGTCACCGAAATGTGAGGAAAATGTGTTTTTTTAGCCAAATTTTGAGGTTTGCAAAGGATTCTGGGTAACAGAACCTGGTCAGAGCCCCACAAGTCACCCCATCATTGATTCCCCTAGGACTCTAGTGTTAAAAAATGCACAGGTTTGGTAGGTTTCCCTAGGTGCCGGCTGAGCTAGAGGCCAAAATCTACAGGTAGGCATTTTGCAAAAATCACCTCAGTTTTCTTTAAAAAAATGTGATGTGTCCACGTTGTGTTTTGGGGCGTTTCTTGTCACGGGCGCTAGGCCTACCCACACAAGTGAGGTATCATTTTCATCGGGAGACTTGGGGGAACGCTGGGTGGAAGGAAATTTGTGGCTCCTCTCAGATTCTAGAAATTTCTGACACCGAAATGTGAGGAAAATGTGTTTTGTTAGTCAAATTTTGAGGTTTGCAAAGGATTCTGGGTAACAGAACCTGGTCAGAGCCCCACAAGTCACCCCATCATTGATTCCCCTAGGACTCTAGTGTTAAAAAATGCACAGGTTTGGTAGGTTTCCCTAGGTGCTGGCTGAGCTAGAGGCCAAAATCTACAGGAAGGCACTTTGCAAAAATCACCTCAGTTTTCTTTCAAAAAATGTGATGTGTCCACGTTGTGTTTTGTGGCGTTTCTTGTCATGGGGGCTGGCCTACCCACACAAGTGAGGTATCATTTTTATTGGGAGACTTGGGGTTCCCCTGGGTGGAAGGAAATTTGTGGCTCCTCTCAGATTCCAGAACTTTCTGTCACCGAAATGTGAGGAAAATGTATTTTTTTAGCCAAATTTTGAGGTTTGCAAAGGATTCTGGGTAACAGAACCTGGTCAGAGCCCCACAAGTCACCCCATCTTGGATTCCCCTAGGTCTCTAGTTTAAAAAAATGCACAGGTTTGGTAGGTTTCCATAGGTGCCGGCTGAGCTAGAGGCCAAAATCTACAGGTAGACACTTTGCAAAAATCACCTCTGTTTTCTTTAAAAAAAATGTGATGTGTCTACGTTGTGTTTTGGGGCGTTTCCTGTCACAGGCGCTAGGCCTACCCACACAAGTGAGGTATCATTTTTATCGGGGGACTTTGGGGAACGCTGGGTGGACGGAAATTTGTGGCTCCTCTCAGATTTCAGAACTTTCTGTCACCGAAATGTGAGGAAAATTTGTTTTTTTTGCCAATTTTAAGGTTTGCAAAGGATTCTGGGTAACAGAACCTGGTCAGAGCCCCACAAGTCACCCCATCATTGATTCCCCTAGGACTCTAGTGTTAAAAAATGTACAGGTTTGGTAGGTTTCCCTAGGTGCCGGCTGAGCTAGAGGCCAAAATCTACAGGTAGGCATTTTGCTAAAATCACCTCAGTTTTCTTTCAAAAAATGTGATGTGTCTACGTTGTGTTTTGGGGCGTTTCTTGTCACGGGCGCTAGGCCTACCCACACAAGTGAGGTATCATTTTTATTGGGAGACTTGGGGTTCCCCTGGGTGGAAGGAAATTTGTGGCTCCTCTCAGATTCCAGAACTTTCTGTCACCGAAATGTGAGGAAAATATTTTTTTTTAGTGAAATTTTGAGGTTTGCAAAGGATTCTGGGTAACAGAACCTGGTCAGAGCCCCACAAGTCACCCCATCTTGGATTCCCCTAGGTCTCTAGTTTTCAAAAATGCACAGGTTTGGTAGGTTTACCTAGGTGCCGGCTGAGCTAGAGGCCAAAATCTACAGGTAGGCACTTTGCAAAAATCACCTCAGTTTTCTTTAAAAAAATGTGATGTGTCCACGTTGTGTTTTGGGGCGTTTCTTGTCACGGGCCCTAGGCCTATCCACACAAGTGAGGTATCATTTTTATTGGGAGACTTGGGGTTCCCCTGGGTGGAAGGAAATTTGTGGCTCCTCTCAGATTCCAGAACTTTCTGTCACCGAAATGTGAGGAAAATAATTTTTTTTAGTGAAATTTTGAGGTTTGCAAAGGATTCTGGGTAACAGAACCTGGTCAGAGCCCCACAAGTCACCCCATCTTGGATTCCCCTAGGTCTCTAGTTTAAATAAATGCACAGGTTTGGTAGGTTTCCCTAGGTGCCGGCTGAGCTAGAGGCCAAAATCTACAGGTAGGCACTTTGCAAAAATCACCTCTGTTTTCTTTAAAAAAAAAATTGATGTGCCTACGTTGTGTTTTGGGGCGTTTCCTGTCACAGGCGCTAGGCCTACCCACACAAGTGAGGGATCATTTTTATCGGGAGACTTTGGGGAACGCTGGGTGGACGGAAATTTGAGGCTCCTCTCAGATTTCATAACTTTCTGTCACCGAAATGTGAGGAAAATGTGTTTTTTTAGCCAAATTTTGAGGTTTGCAAAGTATTCTGGGTAACAGAACCTGGTCAGAGCCCCACAAGTCACCCCATCATTGATTCCCCTAGGACTCTAGTGTTAAAAAATGCACAGGTTTGGTAGGTTTCCCTAGGTGCCGGCTGAGCTAGAGGCCAAAATCTACAGGTAGGCACTTTGCAAAAATCACCTCAGTTTTCTTTAAAAAAATGTGATGTGTCCACGTTGTGTTTTGGGGCGTTTCTTGTCACGGGCGCTAGGCCTACCCACACAAGTGAGGTATCATTTTTATCGGGAGACTTGGGGTTCCCCTGGGTGGAAGGAAATTTGTGGCTCCTCTCAGATTCCAGAACTTTCTGTCTCCGAAATGTGAGGAAAATGTGTTTTTTTAGCCACATTTTGAGGTTTGCAAAGGATTCTGGGTAACAGAACCTGGTCCGAGCCCCACAAGTCACCCCATCTTGGATTCCCCTAGGTCTCTAGTTTTCAAAAATGCACAGGTTTGGTAGGTTTCCCTAGGTGCCGACTGAGCTAGAGGCTAAAATCTACAGGTAGGCACTTTGCAAAAAACACCTCTGTTTTTTTCAAAAAATGTGATGTGTACACGTTATGTTTTGGGGCATTTCCTGTCACGGGCGCTAGGCCCAACCCACACAAGTGAGGTATCATTTTCATCGGGAGACTTGGGGGAACGCTGGGTGGACGGAAATTTGTAGCTCCTCTCAGATTCCAGAACTTTCTGTCACCAAAATGTGAGGAAAATGTGTTTTTTTTAGCCACATTTTGAGGTTTGCAAAGGATTCTGGGTAACAGAACCTGGTCAGAGCCCCACAAGTCACTCCATCTTGGATTCCCCTAGGTCTCTAGTTTTAAAAAATGCACAGGTTTGGTAGGTTTCCCTAGGTGCCGGCTGAGCTAGAGGCTAAAATCTACAGGTAGGCACTTTGCAAAAAACACCTCTGTTTTTTTCAAAAAATTTGATGTGTCCACGTTATGTTTTGGGTCATTTCCTGTCACGGGCGCTAGGCCCAACCCACACAAGTGAGGTATCATTTTCATCGGGAGACTTGGGGGAACGCTGGGTGGAAGGAAATTTGTGGCTCCTCTCAGATTCTAGAAATTTCTGTCACCGAAATGTGAGGAAAATGTGTTTTTTTAGCCAAATTTTGAGGTTTGCAAAGGATTCTGGGTAACAGAACCTGGTCAGAGCCCCACAAGTCACCCCATCATTGATTCCCCTAGGACTCTAACGTTAAAAAATGCACAGGTTTGGTAAGTTTCCCTAGGTGCTGGCTGAGCTAGAGGCCAAAATCTACAGGTAGGCACTTTGCAAAAATCACCTCAGTTTTCTTTAAAAAAATGTGATGTGTCCACGTTGTGTTTTGGGGCGTTTCTTGTCATGGGCGCTGGCCTACCCACACAAGTGAGGTATCATTTTTATTGGGAGACTTGGGGTCCCCCTGGGTGGAAGGAAATTTGTGGCTCCTCTCAGATTCCAGAACTTTCTGTCTCCGAAATGTGAGGAAAATGTGTTTTTGTAGCCAAATTTTGAGGTTTGCAAAGGATTCTGGGTAACAGAACCTGGTCCGAGCCCCACAAGTCACCCCATCTTGGATTCCCCTAGGTCTCTAGTTTTAAAAAATGCACCGGTTTGGTAGGTTTACCTAGGTGCCGGCTGAGCTAGAGGCCAAAATCTACAGGTAGGCACTTTGCAAAAATCACCTCTGTTTTCTTTAAAAAATTGTATGTGTCTACGTTGTGTTTTGGGGCGTTTCCTGTCACAGGCGCTAGGCCTACCCACACAAGTGAGGTATCATTTTTATCGGGAGACTTCGGGGAATGCTGTGTGGACGGAAATTTGTAGCTCCTCTCAGATTCCAGAACTTTCTGTCACCAAAATGTGAGGAAAATGCGTTTTTTTAGCCACATTTTGAGGTTTGCAAAGGATTCTGGGTAACAGAACCTGGTCAGAGCCCCACAAGTCACTCCATCTTGGATTCCCCTAGGTCTCTAGTTTTAAAAAATGCACAGGTTTGGTAGGTTTCCCTAGGTGCCGGCTGAGCTAGAGGCTAAAATCTACAGGTAGGCACTTTGCAAAAAACACCTCTGTTTTTTTCAAAAAATTTGATGTGTCCACGTTATGTTTTGGGCCATTTCCTGTCACGGGCGCTAGGCCCAACCCACACAAGTGAGGTATCATTTTCATCGGGAGACTTGGGGGAACGCTGGGTGGAAGGAAATTTGTGGCTCCTCTCAGATTCTAGAAATTTCTGTCACCGAAATGTATGGAAAATGTGTTTTTTTAGCCAAATTTTGAGGTTTGCAAAGGATTCTGGGTAACAGAACCTGGTCAGAGCCCCACAAGTCACCCCATCATTGATTCCCCTATGACTCTAGTGTTAAAAAATGCACAGGTTTGGTAAGTTTCCCTAGGTGCTGGCTGAGCTAGAGGCCAAAATCTACAGGTAGGCACTTTGCAAAAATCACCTCAGTTTTCTTTAAAATAATGTGATGTGTCCACGTTGTGTTTTGGGGCGTTTCTTGTCACGGGCCCTAGGCCTACCCACACAAATGAGGTATCATTTTTATTGGGAGACTTGGGGTTCCCCTGGGTGGAAGGAAATTTGTGGCTCCTCTCAGATTCCAGAACTTTCTGTCACCGAAATGTGAGGAAAATGTTTTTTTTTAGCCAAATTTTGAGGTTTGCAAAGGATTCTGGGTAACAGAACCTGGTCAGAGCCCCACAAGTCACCCCATCTTGGATTCCCCTAGGTCTCTAGTTTAAAAAAATGCACAGGTTTGGTAGGTTTCCCTAGGTGCCGGCTGAGCTAGAGGCCAAAATCTACAGGTAGGCACTTTGCAAAAATCACCTCTGTTTTCTTTAAAAAAAAATGTGATGTGTCTACGTTGTGTTTTGGGGCGTTTCCTGTCACAGGCGCTAGGCCTACCCACACAAGTGAGGTATCATTTTTATCGGGAGACTTTGGGGAACGCTGGGTGGAAGGAAATTTTTGGCTTCTCTCAGATTTCATAACTTTCTGTCACCGAAATGTGAGGAAAATGTATTTTTTTAGCCAAATTTTGAGGTTTGCAAAGGATTCTGGGTAACAGAACCTGGTCAGAGCCCCACAAGTCACCCCATCATTGATTCCCCTAGGACTCTAGTGTTAAAAAATGCACAGGTTTGGTAGGTTTCCCTAGGTGCCGGCTGAGCTAGAGGTCAAAATCTACAGGTAGGCATTTTGCAAAAATCTCCTCAGTTTTCTTTAAAAAAATGTGATGTGTCCACGTTGTGTTTTGGGGCGTTTCTTGTCACGGGCGCTAGGCCTACCCACACAAGTGAGGTATCATTTTTATCGGGAGACTTGGGGTTCCCCTGGGTGGATGGAAATTTGTGGCTCCTCTCAGATTCCAGAACTTTCTTTCTCCGAAATGTGAGGAAAATTTGTTTTTTAGCCACATTTTGAGGTTTGCAAAGGATTCTGGGTAACAGAACCTGGTCCGAGCCCCACAAGTCACCCCATCATTGATTCCCCTATGACTCTAGTGTTAAAAAATGCACAGGTTTGGTAAGTTTCCCTAGGTGCTGGCTGAGCTAGAGGCCAAAATCTACAGGTAGGCACTTTGCAAAAATCACCTCAGTTTTCTTTAAAAAAATGTGATGTGTCCACGTTGTGTTTTGGGGCGTTTCTTGTCACGGGCCCTAGGCCTACCCACACAAATGAGGTATCATTTTTATTGGGAGACTTGGGGTTCCCCTGGGTGGAAGGAAATTTGTGGCTCCTCTCAGATTCCAGAACTTTCTGTCACCGAAATGTGAGGAAAATGTTTTTTTTTAGCCAAATTTTGAGGTTTGCAAAGGATTCTGGGTAACAGAACCTGGTCAGAGCCCCACAAGTCACCCCATCTTGGATTCCCCTAGGTCTCTAGTTTAAAAAAATGCACAGGTTTGGTAGGTTTCCCTAGGTGCCGGCTGAGCTAGAGGCCAAAATCTACAGGTAGGCACTTTGCAAAAATCACCTCTGTTTTCTTTAAAAAAAATGTGATGTGTCTACGTTGTGTTTTGGGGCGTTTCCTGTCACAGGCGCTAGGCCTACCCACACAAGTGAGGTATCATTTTTATCGGGAGACTTTGGGGAACGCTGGGTGGAAGGAAATTTTTGGCTTCTCTCAGATTTCATAACTTTCTGTCACCGAAATGTGAGGAAAATGTATTTTTTTAGGCAAATTTTGAGGTTTGCAAAGGATTCTGGGTAACAGAACCTGGTCAGAGCCCCACAAGTCACCCCATCATTGATTCCCCTAGGACTCTAGTGTTAAAAAATGCACAGGTTTGGTAGGTTTCCCTAGGTGCCGGCTGAGCTAGAGGTCAAAATCTACAGGTAGGCATTTTGCAAAAATCTCCTCAGTTTTCTTTAAAAAAATGTGATGTGTCCACGTTGTGTTTTGGGGCGTTTCTTGTCACGGGCGCTAGGCCTACCCACACAAGTGAGGTATCATTTTTATCGGGAGACTTGGGGTTCCCCTGGGTGGATGGAAATTTGTGGCTCCTCTCAGATTCCAGAACTTTCTTTCTCCGAAATGTGAGGAAAATTTGTTTTTTAGCCACATTTTGAGGTTTGCAAAGGATTCTGGGTAACAGAACCTGGTCCGAGCCCCACAAGTCACCCCATCTTGGATTCCCCTAGGTCTCTAGTTTTCAAAAATGCACCGGTTTGGTAGGTTTACCTAGGTGCCGGCTGAGCAGAGGCCAAAATCTACAGGTAGGCACTTTGCAAAAATCACCTCTGTTTTCTTTAAAAAATTGGATGTGTCTACGTTGTGTTTTGGGGCGTTTCCTGTCACAGGCGCTAGGCCTACCCACACAAGTGAGGTATCATTTTTATCGGGAGACTTCGGGGAACGCTGGGTGGATGGAAATTTGTGGTTCCTCTCAGATTCCAGAACTTTCTGTCACCGAAATGTGAGGAAAATGTGTTTTTTTAGCCACATTTTGAGGTTTGCAAAGGATTCTGGGTAACAGAACCTGGTCAGAGCCCCACAAGTCACCCCATCTTGGATTCCCCTAGGTCTCTAGTTTTCAAAAATGCACAGGTTTGGTAGGTTTCCCTAGGTGCCGACTGAGCTAGAGGCTAAAATCTACAGGTAGGCACTTTGCAAAAAACATCTCTGTTTTTAAAAAAAAATTTGATGTGTCCACGTTATGTTTTGGGGCATTTCCTGTCACGGGCGCTAGGCCCAACCCACACAAGTGAGGTATCATTTTCATCGGGAGTCTTGGGGGAACGCTGGGTGGAAGGAAATTTGTGGCTCCTCTCAGATTCTAGAAATTTCTGTCACCGAAATGTGAGGAAAATGTGTTTTTTTAGCCAAATTTTGAGGTTTGCAAAGGATTCTGGGTAACAGAACCTGGTCAGAGCCCCACAAGTCACCCCATCATTGATTCCCCTAGGACTCTAGTGTTAAAAAATGCACAGGTTTGGTAGGTTTCCCTAGGTGCTGGCTGAGCTAGAGGCCAAAATCTACAGGTAGGCACTTTGCAAAAATCACCTCAGTTTTCTTTCAAAAAATGTGATGTGTCCACGTTGTGTTTTGGGCGTTTCTTGTCATGGGCGCTGGCCTACCCACACAAGTGAGGTATCATTTTTATCGGGAGACTTGGGGGAACGCTGGGTGGAAGGAAATTTGTGGCTCCTCTCAGATTCCAGAACTTTCTGTCACCGAAACGTGAGGAAAATTAGTTTTTTTAGCCAAATTTTGAGGTTTGCAAAGGATTCTGGGTAACAGAACCTGGTCAGAGCCCCACAAGTCACCCCATCTTGGATTCCCCTAGGTCTCTAGTTTTCAAAAATGCACAGGTTTGGTAGGTTTCCCTAGGTGCCGGCTGAGCTAGAGGCCAAAATCTACAGGTAGGCACTTTGCAAAAATCACCTCTGTTTTCTTTAAAAAAATGTAATGTGTCTACGTTGTGTTTTGGGGCGTTTCCTGTCACAGGCGCTAGGCCTACCCACACAAGTGAGGTATCATTTTTATCGGGAGACTTTGGGGAACGCTGGGTGGATGGAAATTTGTGGCTCCTCTCAGATTTCAGAACTTTCTGTCACCGAAATGTGAGGAAAATGTGTTTTTTTAGCCAAATTTTGAGGTTTGCAAAGGATTCTGGGTAACAGAACCTGGTCAGAGCCCCACAAGTCACCCCATCATTGATTCCCCTAGGACTCTAGTGTTAAAAAATGCACAGGTTTGGTAGGTTTCCCTAGGTGCCGGCTGAGCTAGAGGCCAAAATCTACAGGTAGGCATTTTGCAAAAATCACCTCAGTTTTCTTTCAAAAAATGTGATGTGTCCACGTTTTGTTTTGGGGCGTTTCTTGTCACGGGCGCTAGGCCTACCCACACAAGTGAGGTATCATTTTTATCGGGAGACTTGGGGTTCCCCTGGGTGGAAGGAAATTTGTGGGTCCTCATAGATTCCAGAACTTTCTGTCTTCGAAATGTGAGGAAAATGTGTTTTTTTAGACAAATTTTGAGGTTTGCAAAGGATTCTGGGTAACAGAACCTGGTCAGAGCCCCACAAGTCACCCCATCTTGGATTCCCCTAGGTCTCTAGTTTTCAAAAATGCACAGGTTTGGTAGGTTTACCTAGGTGCTGGCTGAGCTAGAGGCCAAAATCTACAGGTAGGCACTTTGCAAAAATCACCTCTGTTTTCTTTAAAAAATTGGATGAGTCTATGTTGTGTTTTGGGGCGTTTCCTGTCACAGGCGCTAGGCCTACCCACACAAGTGAGGTATAATTTTTATCAGGAGACTTCGGGGAACGCTGGGTGGATGGAAATTTGTGTCTCCTCTTAGATTCCAGAACTTTCTGTCACCGAAATGTGAGGAAAATGTGTTTTTTTAGCCAAATTTTGAGGTTTGCAAAGGATTCTGGGTAACAGAACCTGGTCAGAGCCCCACAAGTCACCCCTTCATGGATTCCCCTAGGACTCTAGTGTTAAAAAATGCACAGGTTTGGCAGGTTTCCCTAGGTGCCGGCTCAGCTAGAGGCCAAAATCTACAAGTAGGCACTTTGCAAAAAACACCTCTGTTTTCTTTAAAAAAATGTGATGTGTCCACGTTATGTTTTGGGGAGTTTCCTGTCACGGGCGCTAGGCCTACCCACAGAAGTGAGGTATCATTTTTATCGGGAGACTTGGGGGAACGCTGGGTGGAAGGAAATTTGTGGCTCCTCTCAGATTCCAGAACTTTCTGTCTCGAAATGTGAGGAAAATGTGTTTTTTTAGCCAAATCTTGAGGTTTGCAAAGGATTCTGGGTAACAAAACCTGGTCAGAGCCCCACAAGTCACCCCATCATGGATTCCCTTAGGACTCTAGTGTTCAAAAATGCACAGGTTTGGTAGATTTCCCTAGGTGCCGGCTGAGCTAGAGGCCAAAATCTACAGGTAGGCACTTTGCAAAAAACACCTCTGTTTTCTTTAAAAAAATGTGATGTGTCCACGTTGTGTTTTGGGGCATTTCCTGTCATGGGCGCTAGGCCTACCCACACAAGTGAGGTATCATTTTTATTGGGAGACTTGGGGTTCCCCTGGGTGGAAGGAAATTTGTGGCTCCTCTCAGATTCCAGAACTTTCTGTCACCGAAATGTGAGGAAAATATTTTTTTTTTGTGAAATTTTGAGGTTTGCAAAGGATTCTGGGTAACAGAACCTGGTCAGAGCCCCACAAGTCACCCCATCTTGGATTCCCCTAGGTCTCTAGTTTAAATAAATGCACAGGTTTGGTAGGTTTCCCTAGGTGCCGGCTGAGTTAGAGGCCAAAATCTACAGGTAGGCACTTTGCAAAAATCACCTCTGTTTTCTTTAAAAAAAATTTGATGTGTCCACGTTGTGTTTTGGGGCGTTTCCTGTCACAGGCGCTAGGCCTACCCACACAAGTGAGGGATCATTTTTATCGGGAGACTTTGGGGAACGCTGGGTGGACGGAAATTTGAGGCTCCTCTCAGATTTCATAACTTTCTGTCACCGAAATGTGAGGAAAATGTGTTTTTTTAGCCAAATTTTGAGGTTTGCAAAGGATTCTGGGTAACAGAACCTGGTCAGAGCCCCACAAGTCACCCCATCATTGATTCCCCTAGGACTCTAGTGTTAAAAAATGCACAGGTTTGGTAGGTTTCCCTAGGTGCCGGCTGAGCTAGAGGCCAAAATCTACAGGTAGGCATTTTGCAAAAATCACCTCAGTTTTCTTTAAAAAAATGTGATGTGTCCACGTTGTGTTTTGGGGCGTTTCTTGTCACGGGCGCTAGGCCTACCCACACAAGTGAGGTATCATTTTTATCAGGAGACTTGGGGTTCCCCTGGGTGGAAGGAAATTTGTGGCTCCTCTCAGATTCCAGAACTTTCTGTCTCCGAAATGTGAGGAAAATGTGTTTTTTTAGCCACATTTTGAGGTTTGCAAAGGATTCTGGGTAACAGAACCTGGTCCGAGCCCCACAAGTCATCCCATCTTGAATTCCCCTAGGTCTCTAGTTTTCAAAAATGCACAGGTTTGGTAGGTTTCCCTAGGTGCCGACTGAGCTAGAGGCTAAAATCTACAGGTAGGCACTTTGCAAAAAACACCTCTGTTTTTTTCAAAAAATTTGATGTGTCCACGTTATGTTTTGGGGCATTTCCTGTCACGGGCGCTGGCCTACCCACACAAGTGAGGTATCATTTTTATTGGGAGACTTGGGGTTCCCCTGGGTGGACGGAAATTTGTGGCTCCTCTCAGATTCCAGAACTTTCTGTCTCCGAAATGTGAGGAAAATGTGTTTTTTCAGCCAAATTTTGAGGTTTGCAAAGGATTCTGGGTAACAGAACCTGGTCCGAGCCCCACAAGTCACCCCATCTTGGATTCCCCTAGGTCTCTAGTTTTCAAAAATGCACCGGTTTGGTAGGTTTACCTAGGTGCCGGCTGAGCTAGAGGCCAAAATCTACAGGTAGGCACTTTGCAAAAATCACCTCTGTTTTCTTTAAAAAATTGTATGTGTCTACCTTGTGTTTTGGGGCGTTTCCTGTCACAGGCGCTACGCCTACCCACACAAGTGAGGTATCATTTTTATCGGGAGACTTCGGGGAACGCTGGGTGGACGGAAATTTGTAGCTCCTCTCAGATTCCAGAACTTCCTGTCACCAAAATGTGAGGAAAATGTGTTTTTTTTAGCCACATTTTGAGGTTTGCAAAGGATTCTGGGTAACAGAACCTGGTCAGAGCCCCACAAGTCACTCCATCTTGGATTCCCCTAGGTCTCTAGTTTTAAAAAATGCACAGGTTTGGTAGGTTTCCCTAGGTGCCGGCTGAGCTAGAGGCTAAAATCTACAGGTAGGCACTTTGCAAAAAACACCTCTGTTTTTTTCAAAAAATGTGATGTGTCCACGTTATGTTTTGGGGCATTTCCTGTCACGGGCGCTAGGCCCAACCCACACAAGTGAGGTATCATTTTCATCGGGAGACTTGGGGGAACGCTGGGTGGAAGGAAATTTGTGGCTCCTCTCAGATTCTAGACATTTCTGTCACCGAAATGTGAGGAAAATGTGTTTTTTTTGCCAAATTTTGAGGTTTGCAAAGGATTCTGGGTAACAGAACCTGGTCAGAGCCCCACAAGTCACCCCATCATTGATTCCCCTAGGACTCTAGTGTTCAAAAATGCACAGGTTTGGTAAGTTTCCCTAGGTGCTGGCTGAGCTAGAGGCCAAAATCTACAGGTAGGCACTTTGCAAAAATCACCTCAGTTTTCTTTAAAAAAATGTGATGTGTCCACATTGTGTTTTGGGGCGTTTCTTGTCACGGGCCCTAGGCCTACCCACACAAGTGAGGTATCATTTTTATTGGGAGACTTGGGGTTCCCCTGGGTGGAAGGAAATTTGTGGCTCCTCTCAGATTCCAGAACTTTCTGTCACCGAAATGTGAGGAAAATGTATTTGTTTAGCCAAATTTTGAGGTTTGCAAAGGATTCTGGGTAACAGAACCTGGTCAGAGCCCCACAAGTCACCCCATCTTGGATTCCCCTAGGTCTCTAGTTTAAAAAAATACACAGGTTTGGTAGGTTTCCCTAGGTGCCGGCTGAGCTAGAGGCCAAAATCTACAGGTAGGCACTTTGCAAAAATCACCTCTATTTTCTTTAAAAAAAATGTGATGTGTCTACGTTGTGTTTTGGGGCGTTTCCTGTCACAGGCGCTAGGCCTACCCACACAAGTGAGGTATCATTTTTATCGGGAGACTTTGGGGAACGCTAGGTGGACGGAAATTTGTGGCTTCTCTCAGATTTCATAACTTTCTGTCACCGAAATGTGAGGAAAATGGTTTTTTTTAGCCAAATTTTGAGGTTTGCAAAGGATTCTGGGTAACAGAACCTGGTCAGAGCCCCACAAGTCACCCCATCATTGATTCCCCTAGGACTCTAGTGTTCAAAAATGCACAGGTTTGGTAGGTTTCCCTAGGTGCCGGCTGAGCTAGAGGCCAAAATCTACAGGTAGGCATTTTGCAAAAATCACCTCAGTTTTCTTTAAAAAAATGTGATGTGTCCACGTTGTGTTTTGGGGCGTTTCTTGTCACGGGCGCTAGGCCTACCCACACAAGTGAGGTATCATTTTTATCGGGAGACTTGGGGTTCCCCTGGGTGGATGGAAATTTGTGGCTCCTCTCAGATTCCAGAACTTTCTGTCTCCGAAATGTGAGGAAAATGTGTTTTTTTAGCCACATTTTGAGGTTTGCAAAGGATTCTGGGTAACAGAACCTGGTCCGAGCCCCACAAGTCACCCCATCTTGGATTCCCCTAGGTCTCTAGTTTTCAAAAATGCACCGGTTTGGTAGGTTTACCTAGGTGCCGGCTGAGCAGAGGCCAAAATCTACGGTAGGCACTTTGCAAAAATCACCTCTGTTTTCTTTAAAAAATTGGATGTGTCTACGTTGTGTTTTGGGGCGTTTCCTGTCACAGGCGCTAGGCCTACCCACACAAGTGAGGTATCATTTTTATCGGGAGACTTGGGGGAACGCTGGGTGGAAGGAAATTTGTGGCTCCTCTCAGATTCCAGAAATTTCTGTCACCGAAATGTGAGGAAAATGTGTTTTTTTAGCCAAATTTTGAGGTTTGCAAAGGATTCTGGGTAACAGAACCTGGTCAGAGCCCCACAAGTCACCCCATCATTGATTCCCCTAGGACTCTAGTGTTCAAAAATGCACAGGTTTGGTAGGTTTCCCTAGGTGCTGGCTGAGCTAGAGGCCAAAATCTACAGGTAGGCACTTTGCAAAAATCACCTCAGTTTTCTTTCAAAAAATGTGATGTGTCCACGTTGTGTTTTGGGGCGTTTCTTGTCATGGGCGCTGGCCTACCCACACAAGTGAGGTATCATTTTTATTGGGAGACTTGGGGTTCCCCTGGGTGGAAGGAAATTTGTGGCTCCTCTCAGATTCCAGAACTTTCTGTCACCGAAATGTGAGGAAAATGGTTTTTTTTAGCCAAATTTTGAGGTTTGCAAAGGATTCTGGGAAACAGAACCTGGTCAGAGCCCCACAAGTCACCCCATCTTGGATTCCCCTAGGTCTCTAGTTTAAAAAAATGCACAGGTTTGGTAGGTTTTCCTAGGTGCCGGCTGAGCTAGAGGCCAAAATCTACAGGTAGGCACTTTGCAAAAATCACCTCTGTTTTCTTTAAATAAATGTGATGTGTCTACGTTGTGTTTTGGGGCGTTTCTTGTCACGGGCGCTAGGCCTACCCACACAAGTGAGGTATCATTTTTATCGGGAGACTTGGGGTTCCCCTGGGTGGAAGGAAATTTGTGGCTCCTCTCAGATTCCAGAACTTTCTGTCACCGAAACGTGAGGAAAATGTGTTTTTTTAGCCAAATTTTGAGGTTTGCAAAGGATTCTGGGTACCAGAACCTGATCAGAGCCCCACAAGTCACCCCATCTTGGATTCCCCTAGGTCTCTAGTTTTCAAAAATGCACAGGTTTGGTAGGTTTCCATAGGTGCCGACTGAGCTAGAGGCCAAAATCTACAGGTAGGCACTTTGCAAAAATCACCTCAGTTTTCTTTAAAAAAATGTGATGTATACACGTTATGTTTTGGGGCGTTTCTTGTCACGGGCGCTAGGCCTACCCACACAAGTGAGGTATCATTTTTATCGGGAGACTTGGGGTTCCCCTGGGTGGAAGGAAATTTGTGGCTCCTCTCAGATTCCAGAACTTTCTGTCACCGAAACGTGAGGAAAATGTGTTTTTTTAGCCAAATTTTGAGGTTTGCAAAGGATTCTGGGTAACAGAACCTGGTCAGAGCCCCACAAGTCACCCCATCCTGGATTCCCCTAGGTCTCTAGTTTTCAAAAATGCACAGGTTTGGTAGGTTTACCTAGGTGCCGGCTGAGCTAGAGGCCAAAATCTACAGGTAGGCACTTTGCAAAAATCACCTCTTTTTTCTTTAAAAAATTGGATGTGTCTACGTTGTGTTTTGGGGCATTTCCTGTCACAGGCGCTAGGCCTACCCACACAAGTGAGGTATCATTTTTATCGGGAGACTTTGGGGAACGCTGGGTGGATGGAAATTTGTGGCTCCTCTCAGATTCCAGAACTTTCTGTCACCGAAATGTGAGGAAAATGTGTTTTTTTAGCCAAATTTTGAGGTTTGCAAAGGATTCTGGGTAACAGAACCTGGTCAGAGCCCCACAAGTCACCCCATCATTGATTCCCCTAGGACTCTAGTGTTAAAAAATGCACAGGTTTGGTAGGTTTCCCTAGGTGCCGGCTGAGCTAGAGGCCAAAATCTACAGGTAGGCATTTTGCAAAAATCACCTCAGTTTTCTTTAAAAAAATGTGATGTGTCCACGTTGTGTTTTTAGGCGTTTCTTGTCACAGGCGCTAGGCCTACCCACACAAGTGAGGTATCATTTTTATTGGGAGACTTGGGGTTCCCCTGGGTGGAAGGAAATTTGTGGCTCCTCTCAGATTCCAGAACTTTCTGTCACCGAAATGTGAGGAAAATGTGTTTTTTTAGACAAATTTTGAGGTTTGCAAAGGATTCTGGGTAACAGAACCTGGTCAGAGCCCCACAAGTCACCCCATCTTTGATTCCCCTAGGTCTCTAGTTTTCAAAAATGCACAGGTTTGGTAGGTTTACCTAGGTGCCGGCTGAGCTAGAGGCCAAAATCTACAGGTAGGCACTTTGCAAAAATCACCTCTGTTTTCTTTAAAAAATTGGATATGTCTACGTTGTGTTTTGGGGCGTTTCCCGTCACAGGCGCTAGGCCTACCCACACAAGTGAGGTATCATTTTTATCGGGAGACTTCGGGGAACGCTGGGTGGACGGAAATTTGTGGCTCCACTCAGATTTCATAACTTTCTGTCACCGAAATGTGAGGAAAATGTGTTTTTTAGCCAAATTTTGAGGTTTGCAAAGGATTCTGGGTAACAGAACCTGGTCAGAGCCCCACAAGTCACCCCATCATTGATTCCCCTAGGACTCTAGTGTTAAAAAATGCACAGGTTTGGTAGGTTTCCCTAGGTGCCGGCTGAGCTAGAGGCCAAAATCTACAGGTAGGCACTTTGCAAAAATCACCTCTGTTTTCTTTAAAAAATTGGATGTGTCTACGTTGTGTTTTGGGGCGTTTCCTGTCATAGGCGCTAGGCCTACCCACACAAGCGAGGTATCAGTTTTTATCGGGAGACTTCGGGGAACGCTGGGTGGACGGAAATTTGTGGCTCCTCTCAGATTCCAGAACTTTCTCTCACCGAAACGTGAGGAAAATGAGTTTTTTTAGGCAAATTTTGAGGTTTGCAAAGGTTTCTGGGTAACAGAACATGGTCAGAGCCCCACAAGTCACCCCATCACTGATTCCCCTAGGACACTGGTGTTCAAAAATGCACAGGTTTGGTAGGTTTCCCTAGGTGCCGGCTGAGCTAGAGGCCAAAATCTACAGGTAGGCACTTTGCAAAAATCACCACTGTTTTCTTTAAAAAAATGTAATGTGTCTACGTTGTGTTTTGGGGCGTTTCCTGTCACAGGCGCTAGGCCTACCCACACAAGTGAGGTATCATTTTTATCGGGAGACTTTGGGGAACGCTGGGTGGATGGAAATTTGTCGCTCCTCTCAGATTTCATAACTTTCTGTCACCGAAATGTGAGGAAAATGTGTTTTTTTAGCCAAATTTTGAGGTTTGCAAAGGATTCTGGGTAACAGAACCTGGTCAGAGCCCCACAAGTCACCCCATCATTGATTCCCCTAGGACTCTAGTGTTAAAAAATGCACAGGTTTGGTAGGTTTCCCTAGGTGCCGGCTGAGCTAGAGGCCAAAATCTACAGGTAGGCATTTTGCAAAAATCACCTCAGTTTTCTTTAAAAAAAATTGATGTGTCCATGTTGTGTTTTGGGGCATTTCTTGTCACGGGCGCTAGGCCTACCCACACAAGTGAGGTATCATTTTTATCGGGAGACTTGGGGTTCCCCTGGGTGGAAGGAAATTTGTGGCTCCTCTCAGATTCCAGAACTTTCTGTCTCCGAAATGTGAGGAAAATTTGTTTTTTTAGCCAAATTTTGAGGTTTGCAAAGGATTCTGGGTAACAGAACCTGGTCCGAGCCCCACAAGTCACCCCATCTTGGATTCCCCTAGGTCTCTAGTTTTCAAAAATGCACCGGTTTGGTAGGTTTACCTAGGTGCCGGCTGAGCTAGAGGCCAAAATCTACAGGTAGGCACTTTGCAAAAATCACCTCTGTTTTCTTTAAAAAAAAAAATGTGATGTGTCTACGTTGTGTTTTGGGGTGTTTCCTGTCACAGGCGCTAGGCCTACCCACACAAGTGAGGTATCATTTTTATCGGGAGACTTTGGGGAACGCTGGGTGGAAGGAAATTTTTGGCTTCTCTCAGATTTCATAACTTTCTGTCACCGAAATGTGAGGAAAATGTATTTTTTTAGCCAAATTTTGAGGTTTGCAAAGGATTCTGGGTAACAGAACCTGGTCAGAGCCCCACAAGTCACCCCATCATTGATTCCCCTAGGACTCTAGTGTTAAAAAATGCACAGGTTTGGTAGATTTCCCTAGGTGCCGGCTGAGCTAGAGGTCAAAATCTACAGGTAGGCATTTTGCAAAAATCTCCTCAGTTTTCTTTAAAAAAATGTGATGTGTCCACGTTGTGTTTTGGGGCGTTTCTTGTCACGGGCGCTAGGCCTACCCACACAAGTGAGGTATCATTTTTATCGGGAGACTTGGGGTTCCCCTGGGTGGATGGAAATTTGTGGCTCCTCTCAGATTCCAGAACTTTCTTTCTCCGAAATGTGAGGAAAATTTGTTTTTTAGCCACATTTTGAGGTTTGCAAAGGATTCTGGGTAACAGAACCTGGTCCGAGCCCCACAAGTCACCCCATCTTGGATTCCCCTAGGTCTCTAGTTTTCAAAAATGCACCGGTTTGGTAGGTTTACCTAGGTGCCGGCTGAGCAGAGGCCAAAATCTACAGGTAGGCACTTTGCAAAAATCACCTCTGTTTTCTTTAAAAAATTGGATGTGTCTACGTTGTGTTTTGGGGTGTTTCCTGTCACAGGCGCTAGGCCTACCCACACAAGTGAGGTATCATTTTTATCGGGAGACTTCGGGGAACGCTGGGTGGATGGAAATTTGTGGTTCCTCTCAGATTCCAGAACTTTCTGTCACCGAAATGTGAGGAAAATGTGTTTTTTTAGCCACATTTTGAGGTTTGCAAAGGATTCTGGGTAACAGAACCTGGTCAGAGCCCCACAAGTCACCCCATCTTGGATTCCCCTAGGTCCCTAGTTTTCAAAAATGCACAGGTTTGGTAGGTTTCCCTAGGTGCCGACTGAGCTAGAGGCTAAAATCTACAGGTAGGCACTTTGCAAAAAACATCTCTGTTTTAAAAAAAATATTTGATGTGTCCACGTTATGTTTTGGGGCATTTCCTGTCACGGGCGCTAGGCCCAACCCACACAAGTGAGGTATCATTTTCATCGGGAGACTTGGGGGAACGCTGGGTGGAAGGAAATTTGTGGCTCCTCTCAGATTCTAGAAATTTCTGTCACCGAAATGTGAGGAAAATGTGTTTTTTTAGCCAAATTTTGAGGTTTGCAAAGGATTCTGGGTAACAGAACCTGGTCAGAGCCCCACAAGTCACCCCATCATTGATTCCCCTAGGACTCTAGTGTTAAAAAATGCACAGGTTTGGTAGGTTTCCCTAGGTGCTGGCTGAGCTAGAGGCCAAAATCTACAGGTAGGCACTTTGCAAAAATCACCTCAGTTTTCTTTCAAAAAATGTGATGTGTACACGTTGTGTTTTGGGCGTTTCTTGTCATGGGCGCTGGCCTACCCACACAAGTGAGGTATCATTTTTATCGGGAGACTTGGGGGAACGCTGGGTGGAAGGAAATTTGTGGCTCCTCTCAGATTCCAGAACTTTCTGTCACCGAAACGTGAGGAAAATTAGTTTTTTTAGCCAAATTTTGAGGTTTGCAAAGGATTCTGGGTAACAGAACCTGGTCAGAGCCCCACAAGTCACCCCATCTTGGATTCCCCTAGGTCTCTAGTTTTCAAAAATGCACAGGTTTGGTAGGTTTCCCTAGGTGCCGGCTGAGCTAGAGGCCAAAATCTACAGGTAGGCACTTTGCAAAAATCACCTCTGTTTTCTTTAAAAAAATGTAATGTGTCTACGTTGTGTTTTGGGGCGTTTCCTGTCACAGGCGCTAGGCCTACCCACACAAGTGAGGTATCATTTTTATCGGGAGACTTTGGGGAACGCTGGGTGGATGGAAATTTGTGGCTCCTCTCAGATTTCAGAACTTTCTGTCACCGAAATGTGAGGAAAATGTGTTTTTTAGCCAAATTTTGAGGTTTGCAAAGGATTCTGGGTAACAGAACCTGGTCAGAGCCCCACAAGTCACCCCATCATTGATTCCCCTAGGACTCTAGTGTTAAAAAATGCACAGGTTTGGTAGGTTTCCCTAGGTGCCGGCTGAGCTAGAGGCCAAAATCTACAGGTAGGCATTTTGCAAAAATCACCTCAGTTTTCTTTCAAAAAATTTGATGTGTCCACGTTTTGTTTTGGGGCGTTTCTTGTCACGGGCGCTAGGCCTACCCACACAAGTGAGGTATCATTTTTATCGGGAGACTTGGGGTTCCCCTGGGTGGAAGGAAATTTGTGGGTCCTCATAGATTCCAGAACTTTCTGTCACCGAAATGTGAGGAAAATGTGTTTTTTTAGCCAAATTTTGAGGTTTGCAAAAGATTCTGGGTAACAGAACCTGGTCAAAGCCCCACAAGTCACCCCATCTTGGATTCCCCTAGGTCTCTAGTTTTCAAAAATGCACAGGTTTGGTAGGTTTACCTAGGTGCTGGCTGAGCTAGAGGCCAAAATCTACAGGTAGGCACTTTGCAAAAATCACCTCTGTTTTCTTTAAAAAATTGGATGAGTCTATGTTGTGTTTTGGGGCGTTTCCTGTCACAGGCGCTAGGCCTACCCTTACAAGTGAGGTATAATTTTTATCGGGAGACTTCGGGGAACGCTGGGTGGATGGAAATTTGTGTCTCCTCTTAGATTCCAGAACTTTCTGTCACCGAAATGTGAGGAAAATGTGTTTTTTTAGCCAAATTTTGAGGTTTGCAAAGGATTCTGGGTAACAGAACCTGGTCAGAGCCCCACAAGTCACCCCTTCATGGATTCCCCTAGGACTCTAGTGTTAAAAAATGCACAGGTTTGGTAGGTTTCCCTAGGTGCCGGCTCAGCTAGAGGCCAAAATCTACAAGTAGGCACTTTGCAAAAAACACCTCTGTTTTCTTTAAAAAAATGTGATGTGTCCACGTTATGTTTTGGGGAGTTTCCTGTCACGGGCGCTAGGCCTACCCACAGAAGTGAGGTATCATTTTTATCGGGAGACTTGGGGGAACGCTGGGTGGAAGGAAATTTGTGGCTCCTCTCAGATTCCAGAACTTTCTGTCTCGAAATGTGATGAAAATGTGTTTTTTTAGCCAAATCTTGAGGTTTGCAAAGGATTCTGGGTAACAAAACCTGGTCAGAGCCCCACAAGTCACCCCATCATGGATTCCCTTAGGACTCTAGTGTTCAAAAATGCACAGGTTTGGTAGATTTCCCTAGGTGCCGGCTGAGCTAGAGGCCAAAATCTACAGGTAGGCACTTTGCAAAAAACACCTCTGTTTTCTTTAAAAAAATGTGATGTGTCCACGTTGTGTTTTGGGGCATTTCCTGTCACGGGCGCTAGGCCTACCCACACAAGTGAGGTATCATTTTTATTGGGAGACTTGGGGTTCCCCTGGGTGGAAGGAAATTTGTGGCTCCTCTCAGATTCCAGAACTTTCTGTCACCGAAATGTGAGGAAATTTTTTTTTTTTAGTGAAATTTTGAGGTTTGCAAAGGATTCTGGGTAACAGAACCTGGTCAGAGCCCCACAAGTCACCCCATCTTGGATTCCCCTAGGTCTCTAGTTTAAATAAATGCACAGGTTTGGTAGGTTTCCCTAGGTGACGGCTGAGCTAGAGGCCAAAATCTACAGGTAGGCACTTTGCAAAAATCACCTCTGTTTTCTTTAAAAAAAATTTGATGTGTCTACGTTGTGTTTTGGGGCGTTTCCTGTCACAGGCGCTAGGCCTACCCACACAAGTGAGGGATCATTTTTATCGGGAGACTTTGGGGAACGCTGGGTGGACGGAAATTTGAGGCTCCTCTCAGATTTCATAACTTTCTGTCACCGAAATGTGAGGAAAATGTGTTTTTTTAGCCAAATTTTGAGGTTTGCAAAGGATTCTGTGTAACAGAACCTGGTCAGAGCCCCACAAGTCACCCCATCATTGATTCCCCTAGGACTCTAGTGTTAAAAAATGCACAGGTTTGGTAGGTTTCCCTAGGTGCCGGCTGAGCTAGAGGCCAAAATCTACAGGTAGGCATTTTGCAAAAATCACCTCAGTTTTCTTTAAAAAAATGTGATGTGTCCACGTTGTGTTTTGGGGCGTTTCTTGTCACGGGCGCTAGGCCTACCCACACAAGTGAGGTATCATTTTTATCAGGAGACTTGGGGTTCCCCTGGGTGGAAGGAAATTTGTGGCTCCTCTCAGATTCCAGAACTTTCTGTCTCCGAAATGTGAGGAAAATGTGTTTTTTTAGCCACATTTTGAGGTTTGCAAAGGATTCTGGGTAACAGAACCTGGTCCGAGCCCCACAAGTCATCCCATCTTGAATTCCCCTAGGTCTCTAGTTTTCAAAAATGCACAGGTTTGGTAGGTTTCCCTAGGTGCCGACTGAGCTAGAGGCTAAAATCTACAGGTAGGCACTTTGCAAAAAACACCTCTGTTTTCTTTAAAAAATTGGATGTGTCTACGTTGTGTTTTGGGGTGTTTCCTGTCACAGGCGCTAGGCCTACCCACACAAGTGAGGTATCATTTTTATCGGGAGACTTCGGGGAACGCTGGGTGGATGGAAATTTGTGGTTCCTCTCAGATTCCAGAACTTTCTGTCACCGAAATGTGAGGAAAATGTGTTTTTTTAGCCACATTTTGAGGTTTGCAAAGGATTCTGGGTAACAGAACCTGGTCAGAGCCCCACAAGTCACCCCATCTTGGATTCCCCTAGGTCTCTAGTTTTCAAAAATGCACAGGTTTGGTAGGTTTCCCTAGGTGCCGACTGAGCTAGAGGCTAAAATCTACAGGTAGGCACTTTGCAAAAAACATCTCTGTTTTTAAAAAAATATTTGATGTGTCCACGTTATGTTTTGGGGCATTTCCTGTCACGGGCGCTAGGCCCAACCCACACAAGTGAGGTATCATTTTCATCGGGAGACTTGGGGGAACGCTGGGTGGAAGGAAATTTGTGGCTCCTCTCAGATTCTAGAAATTTCTGTCACCGAAATGTGAGGAAAATGTGTTTTTTTAGCCAAATTTTGAGGTTTGCAAAGGATTCTGGGTAACAGAACCTGGTCAGAGCCCCACAAGTCACCCCATCATTGATTCCCCTAGGACTCTAGTGTTAAAAAATGCACAGGTTTGGTAGGTTTCCCTAGGTGCTGGCTGAGCTAGAGGCCAAAATCTACAGGTAGGCACTTTGCAAAAATCACCTCAGTTTTCTTTCAAAAAATGTGATGTGTACACGTTGTGTTTTGGGCGTTTCTTGTCATGGGCGCTGGCCTACCCACACAAGTGAGGTATCATTTTTATCGGGAGACTTGGGGGAACGCTGGGTGGAAGGAAATTTGTGGCTCCTCTCAGATTCCAGAACTTTCTGTCACCGAAACGTGAGGAAAATTAGTTTTTTTAGCCAAATTTTGAGGTTTGCAAAGGATTCTGGGTAACAGAACCTGGTCAGAGCCCCACAAGTCACCCCATCTTGGATTCCCCTAGGTCTCTAGTTTTCAAAAATGCACAGGTTTGGTAGGTTTCCCTAGGTGCCGGCTGAGCTAGAGGCCAAAATCTACAGGTAGGCACTTTGCAAAAATCACCTCTGTTTTCTTTAAAAAAATGTAATGTGTCTACGTTGTGTTTTGGGGCGTTTCCTGTCACAGGCGCTAGGCCTACCCACACAAGTGAGGTATCATTTTTATCGGGAGACTTTGGGGAACGCTGGGTGGATGGAAATTTGTGGCTCCTCTCAGATTTCAGAACTTTCTGTCACCGAAATGTGAGGAAAATGTGTTTTTTTAGCCAAATTTTGAGGTTTGCAAAGGATTCTGGGTAACAGAACCTGGTCAGAGCCCCACAAGTCACCCCATCATTGATTCCCCTAGGACTCTAGTGTTAAAAAATGCACAGGTTTGGTAGGTTTCCCTAGGTGCCGGCTGAGCTAGAGGCCAAAATCTACAGGTAGGCATTTTGCAAAAATCACCTCAGTTTTCTTTCAAAAAATGTGATGTGTCCACGTTTTGTTTTGGGGCGTTTCTTGTCACGGGCGCTAGGCCTACCCACACAAGTGAGGTATCATTTTTATCGGGAGACTTGGGGTTCCCCTGGGTGGAAGGAAATTTGTGGGTCCTCATAGATTCCAGAACTTTCTGTCACCGAAATGTGAGGAAAATGTGTTTTTTTAGCCAAATTTTGAGGTTTGCAAAAGATTCTGGGTAACAGAACCTGGTCAAAGCCCCACAAGTCACCCCATCCTGGATTCCCCTAGGTCTCTAGTTTTCAAAAATGCACAGGTTTGGTAGGTTTACCTAGGTGCTGGCTGAGCTAGAGGCCAAAATCTACAGGTAGGCACTTTGCAAAAATCACCTCTGTTTTCTTTAAAAAATTGGATGAGTCTATGTTGTGTTTTGGGGCGTTTCCTGTCACAGGCGCTAGGCCTACCCTTACAAGTGAGGTATAATTTTTATCGGGAGACTTCGGGGAACGCTGGGTGGATGGAAATTTGTGTCTCCTCTTAGATTCCAGAACTTTCTGTCACCGAAATGTGAGGAAAATGTGTTTTTTTAGCCAAATTTTGAGGTTTGCAAAGGATTCTGGGTAACAGAACCTGGTCAGAGCCCCACAAGTCACCCCTTCATGGATTCCCCTAGGACTCTAGTGTTAAAAAATGCACAGGTTTGGTAGGTTTCCCTAGGTGCCGGCTCAGCTAGAGGCCAAAATCTACAGGTAGGCACTTTGCAAAAAACACCTCTGTTTTCTTTAAAAAAATGTGATGTGTCCACGTTATGTTTTGGGGAGTTTCCTGTCACGGGCGCTAGGCCTACCCACAGAAGTGAGGTATCATTTTTATCGGGAGACTTGGGGGAACGCTGGGTGGAAGGAAATTTGTGGCTCCTCTCAGATTCCAGAACTTTCTGTCTCGAAATGTGATGAAAATGTGTTTTTTTAGCCAAATCTTGAGGTTTGCAAAGGATTCTGGGTAACAAAACCTGGTCAGAGCCCCACAAGTCACCCCATCATGGATTCCCTTAGGACTCTAGTGTTCAAAAATGCACAGGTTTGGTAGATTTCCCTAGGTGCTGGCTGAGCTAGAGGCCAAAATCTACAGGTAGGCACTTTGCAAAAAACACCTCTGTTTTCTTTAAAAAAATGTGATGTGTCCACGTTGTGTTTTGGGGCATTTCCTGTCACGGGCGCTAGGCCTACCCACACAAGTGAGGTATCATTTTTATTGGGAGACTTGGGGTTCCCCTGGGTGGAAGGAAATTTGTGGCTCCTCTCAGATTCCAGAACTTTCTGTCACCGAAATGTGAGGAAAATATTTTTTTTTAGTGAAATTTTGAGGTTTGCAAAGGATTCTGGGTAACAGAACCTGGTCAGAGCCCCACAAGTCACCCCATCTTGGATTCCCCTAGGTCTCTAGTTTAAATAAATGCACAGGTTTGGTAGGTTTCCCTAGGTGCCGGCTGAGCTAGAGGCCAAAATCTACAGGTAGGCACTTTGCAAAAATCACCTCTGTTTTCTTTAAAAAAAAATTGATGTGTCTACGTTGTGTTTTGGGGCGTTTCCTGTCACAGGCGCTAGGCCTACATACACAAGTGAGGGATCATTTTTATCGGGAGACTTTGGGGAACGCTGGGTGGACGGAAATTTGAGGCTCCTCTCAGATTTCATAACTTTCTGTCACCGAAATGTGAGGAAAATGTGTTTTTTTAGCCAAATTTTGAGGTTTGCAAAGGATTCTGTGTAACAGAACCTGGTCAGAGCCCCACAAGTCACCCCATCATTGATTCCCCTAGGACTCTAGTGTTAAAAAATGCACAGGTTTGGTAGGTTTCCCTAGGTGCCGGCTGAGCTAGAGGCCAAAATCTACAGGTAGGCATTTTGCAAAAATCACCTCAGTTTTCTTTAAAAAAATGTGATGTGTCCACGTTGTGTTTTGGGGCGTTTCTTGTCACGGGCGCTAGGCCTACCCACACAAGTGAGGTATCATTTTTATCAGGAGACTTGGGGTTCCCCTGGGTGGAAGGAAATTTGTGGCTCCTCTCAGATTCCAGAACTTTCTGTCTCCGAAATGTGAGGAAAATGTGTTTTTTTAGCCACATTTTGAGGTTTGCAAAGGATTCTGGGTAACAGAACCTGGTCCGAGCCCCACAAGTCATCCCATCTTGAATTCCCCTAGGTCTCTAGTTTTCAAAAATGCACAGGTTTGGTAGGTTTCCCTAGGTGCCGACTGAGCTAGAGGCTAAAATCTACAGGTAGGCACTTTGCAAAAAACACCTCTGTTTTCTTTAAAAAATTGGATGTGTCTACGTTGTGTTTTGGGGTGTTTCCTGTCACAGGCGCTAGGCCTACCCACACAAGTGAGGTATCATTTTTATCGGGAGACTTCGGGGAACGCTGGGTGGATGGAAATTTGTGGTTCCTCTCAGATTCCAGAACTTTCTGTCACCGAAATGTGAGGAAAATGTGTTTTTTTAGCCACATTTTGAGGTTTGCAAAGGATTCTGGGTAACAGAACCTGGTCAGAGCCCCACAAGTCACCCCATCTTGGATTCCCCTAGGTCTCTAGTTTTCAAAAATGCACAGGTTTGGTAGGTTTCCCTAGGTGCCGACTGAGCTAGAGGCTAAAATCTACAGGTAGGCACTTTGCAAAAAACATCTCTGTTTTTAAAAAAATATTTGATGTGTCCACGTTATGTTTTGGGGCATTTCCTGTCACGGGCGCTAGGCCCAACCCACACAAGTGAGGTATCATTTTCATCGGGAGACTTGGGGGAACGCTGGGTGGAAGGAAATTTGTGGCTCCTCTCAGATTCTAGAAATTTCTGTCACCGAAATGTGAGGAAAATGTGTTTTTTTAGCCAAATTTTGAGGTTTGCAAAGGATTCTGGGTAACAGAACCTGGTCAGAGCCCCACAAGTCACCCCATCATTGATTCCCCTAGGACTCTAGTGTTAAAAAATGCACAGGTTTGGTAGGTTTCCCTAGGTGCTGGCTGAGCTAGAGGCCAAAATCTACAGGTAGGCACTTTGCAAAAATCACCTCAGTTTTCTTTCAAAAAATGTGATGTGTACACGTTGTGTTTTGGGCGTTTCTTGTCATGGGCGCTGGCCTACCCACACAAGTGAGGTATCATTTTTATCGGGAGACTTGGGGGAACGCTGGGTGGAAGGAAATTTGTGGCTCCTCTCAGATTCCAGAACTTTCTGTCACCGAAACGTGAGGAAAATTAGTTTTTTTAGCCAAATTTTGAGGTTTGCAAAGGATTCTGGGTAACAGAACCTGGTCAGAGCCCCACAAGTCACCCCATCTTGGATTCCCCCAGGTCTCTAGTTTTCAAAAATGCACAGGTTTGGTAGGTTTCCCTAGGTGCCGGCTGAGCTAGAGGCCAAAATCTACAGGTAGGCACTTTGCAAAAATCACCTCTGTTTTCTTTAAAAAAATGTAATGTGTCTACGTTGTGTTTTGGGGCGTTTCCTGTCACAGGCGCTAGGCCTACCCACACAAGTGAGGTATCATTTTTATCGGGAGACTTTGGGGAACGCTGGGTGGATGGAAATTTGTGGCTCCTCTCAGATTTCAGAACTTTCTGTCACCGAAATGTGAGGAAAATGTGTTTTTTTAGCCAAATTTTGAGGTTTGCAAAGGATTCTGGGTAACAGAACCTGGTCAGAGCCCCACAAGTCACCCCATCATTGATTCCCCTAGGACTCTAGTGTTAAAAAATGCACAGGTTTGGTAGGTTTCCCTAGGTGCCGGCTGAGCTAGAGGCCAAAATCTACAGGTAGGCATTTTGCAAAAATCACCTCAGTTTTCTTTCAAAAAATGTGATGTGTCCACGTTTTGTTTTGGGGCGTTTCTTGTCACGGGCGCTAGGCCTACCCACACAAGTGAGGTATCATTTTTATCGGGAGACTTGGGGTTCCCCTGGGTGGAAGGAAATTTGTGGGTCCTCATAGATTCCAGAACTTTCTGTCACCGAAATGTGAGGAAAATGTGTTTTTTTAGCCAAATTTTGAGGTTTGCAAAAGATTCTGGGTAACAGAACCTGGTCAAAGCCCCACAAGTCACCCCATCCTGGATTCCCCTAGGTCTCTAGTTTTCAAAAATGCACAGGTTTGGTAGGTTTACCTAGGTGCTGGCTGAGCTAGAGGCCAAAATCTACAGGTAGGCACTTTGCAAAAATCACCTCTGTTTTCTTTAAAAAATTGGATGAGTCTATGTTGTGTTTTGGGGCGTTTCCTGTCACAGGCGCTAGGCCTACCCTTACAAGTGAGGTATAATTTTTATCGGGAGACTTCGGGGAACGCTGGGTGGATGGAAATTTGTGTCTCCTCTTAGATTCCAGAACTTTCTGTCACCGAAATGTGAGGAAAATGTGTTTTTTTAGCCAAATTTTGAGGTTTGCAAAGGATTCTGGGTAACAGAACCTGGTCAGAGCCCCACAAGTCACCCCTTCATGGATTCCCCTAGGACTCTAGTGTTAAAAAATGCACAGGTTTGGTAGGTTTCCCTAGGTGCCGGCTCAGCTAGAGGCCAAAATCTACAGGTAGGCACTTTGCAAAAAACACCTCTGTTTTCTTTAAAAAAATGTGATGTGTCCACGTTATGTTTTGGGGAGTTTCCTGTCACGGGCGCTAGGCCTACCCACAGAAGTGAGGTATCATTTTTATCGGGAGACTTGGGGGAACGCTGGGTGGAAGGAAATTTGTGGCTCCTCTCAGATTCCAGAACTTTCTGTCTCGAAATGTGATGAAAATGTGTTTTTTTAGCCAAATCTTGAGGTTTGCAAAGGATTCTGGGTAACAAAACCTGGTCAGAGCCCCACAAGTCACCCCATCATGGATTCCCTTAGGACTCTAGTGTTCAAAAATGCACAGGTTTGGTAGATTTCCCTAGGTGCTGGCTGAGCTAGAGGCCAAAATCTACAGGTAGGCACTTTGCAAAAAACACCTCTGTTTTCTTTAAAAAAATGTGATGTGTCCACGTTGTGTTTTGGGGCATTTCCTGTCACGGGCGCTAGGCCTACCCACACAAGTGAGGTATCATTTTTATTGGGAGACTTGGGGTTCCCCTGGGTGGAAGGAAATTTGTGGCTCCTCTCAGATTCCAGAACTTTCTGTCACCGAAATGTGAGGAAAATATTTTTTTTTAGTGAAATTTTGAGGTTTGCAAAGGATTCTGGGTAACAGAACCTGGTCAGAGCCCCACAAGTCACCCCATCTTGGATTCCCCTAGGTCTCTAGTTTAAATAAATGCACAGGTTTGGTAGGTTTCCCTAGGTGCCGGCTGAGCTAGAGGCCAAAATCTACAGGTAGGCACTTTGCAAAAATCACCTCTGTTTTCTTTAAAAAAAAATTGATGTGTCTACGTTGTGTTTTGGGGCGTTTCCTGTCACAGGCGCTAGGCCTACATACACAAGTGAGGGATCATTTTTATCGGGAGACTTTGGGGAACGCTGGGTGGACGGAAATTTGAGGCTCCTCTCAGATTTCATAACTTTCTGTCACCGAAATGTGAGGAAAATGTGTTTTTTTAGCCAAATTTTGAGGTTTGCAAAGGATTCTGTGTAACAGAACCTGGTCAGAGCCCCACAAGTCACCCCATCATTGATTCCCCTAGGACTCTAGTGTTAAAAAATGCACAGGTTTGGTAGGTTTCCCTAGGTGCCGGCTGAGCTAGAGGCCAAAATCTACAGGTAGGCATTTTGCAAAAATCACCTCAGTTTTCTTTTAAAAAATGTGATGTGTCCACGTTGTGTTTTGGGGCGTTTCTTGTCACGGGCGCTAGGCCTACCCACACAAGTGAGGTATCATTTTTATCAGGAGACTTGGGGTTCCCCTGGGTGGAAGGAAATTTGTGGCTCCTCTCAGATTCCAGAACTTTCTGTCTCCGAAATGTGAGGAAAATGTGTTTTTTTAGCCACATTTTGAGGTTTGCAAAGGATTCTGGGTAACAGAACCTGGTCCGAGCCCCACAAGTCATCCCATCTTGAATTCCCCTAGGTCTCTAGTTTTCAAAAATGCACAGGTTTGGTAGGTTTCCCTAGGTGCCGACTGAGCTAGAGGCTAAAATCTACAGGTAGGCACTTTGCAAAAAACACCTCTGTTTTTTTCAAAAAATTTGATGTGTCCACGTTATGTTTTGGGGCATTTCCTGTCACGGGCGCTGGCCTACCCACACAAGTGAGGTATCATTTTTATTGGGAGACTTGGGGTTCCCCTGGGTGGAAGGAAATTTGTGGCTCCTCTCAGATTCCAGAACTTTCTGTCTCCGAAATGTGAGGAAAATGTGTTTTTTCAGCCAAATTTTGAGGTTTGCAAAGGATTCTGGGTAACAGAACCTGGTCCGAGCCCCACAAGTCACCCCATCTTGGATTCCCCTAGGTCTCTAGTTTTCAAAAATGCACCGGTTTGGTAGGTTTACCTAGGTGCCGGCTGAGCTAGAGGCCAAAATCTACAGGTAGGCACTTTGCAAAAAGCACCTCTGTTTTCTTTAAAAAATTGTATGTGTCTACCTTGTGTTTTGGGGCGTTTCCTGTCACAGGCGCTACGCCTACCCACACAAGTGAGGTATCATTTTTATCGGGAGACTTCGGGGAACGCTGGGTGGACGGAAATTTGTAGCTCCTCTCAGATTCCTGAACTTCCTGTCACCAAAATGTGAGGAAAATGTGTTTTTTTTAGCCACATTTTGAGGTTTGCAAAGGATTCTGGGTAACAGAACCTGGTCAGAGCCCCACAACTCACTCCATCTTGGATTCCCCTAGGTCTCTAGTTTTAAAAAATGCACAGGTTTGGTAGGTTTCCCTAGGTGCCGGCTGAGCTAGAGGCTAAAATCTACAGGTAGGCACTTTGCAAAAAACACCTCTGTTTTTTTCAAAAAATGTGATGTGTCCACGTTATGTTTTGGGGCATTTCCTGTCACGGGCGCTAGGCCCAACCCACACAAGTGAGGTATCATTTTCATCGGGAGACTTGGGGGAACGCTGGGTGGAAGGAAATTTGTGGCTCCTCTCAGATTCTAGACATTTCTGTCACCGAAATGTGAGGAAAATGTGTTTTTTTTTGCCAAATTTTGAGGTTTGCAAAGGATTCTGGGTAACAGAACCTGGTCAGAGCCCCACAAGTCACCCCATCATTGATTCCCCTAGGACTCTAGTGTTCAAAAATGCACAGGTTTGGTAAGTTTCCCTAGGTGCTGGCTGAGCTAGAGGCCAAAATCTACAGGTAGGCACTTTGCAAAAATCACCTCAGTTTTCTTTAAAAAAATGTGATGTGTCCACGTTGTGTTTTGGGGCGTTTCTTGTCACGGGCCCTAGGCCTACCCACACAAGTGAGGTATCATTTTTATTGGGAGACTTGGGGTTCCCCTGGGTGGAAGGAAATTTGTGGCTCCTCTCAGATTCCAGAACTTTCTGTCACCGAAATGTGAGGAAAATGTATTTGTTTAGCCAAATTTTGAGGTTTGCAAAGGATTCTGGGTAACAGAACCTGGTCAGAGCCCCACAAGTCACCCCATCTTGGATTCCCCTAGGTCTCTAGTTTAAAAAAATACACAGGTTTGGTAGGTTTCCCTAGGTGCCGGCTGAGCTAGAGGCCAAAATCTACAGGTAGGCACTTTGCAAAAATCACCTCTATTTTCTTAAAAAAAAATGTGATGTGTCTACGTTGTGGTTTGGGGCGTTTCCTGTCACAGGCGCTAGGCCTACCCACACAAGTGAGGTATCATTTTTATCGGGAGACTTTGGGGAATGCTAGGTGGACGGAAATTTGTGGCTTCTCTCAGATTTCATAACTTTCTGTCACCGAAATGTGAGGAAAATGGTTTTTTTTAGCCAAATTTTGAGGTTTGCAAAGGATTCTGGGTAACAGAACCTGGTCAAAGCCCCACAAGTCACCCCATCATTGATTCCCCTAGGACTCTAGTGTTCAAAAATGCACAGGTTTGGTAGGTTTCCCTAGGTGCCGGCTGAGCTAGAGGCCAAAATCTACAGGTAGGCATTTTGCAAAAATCACCTCAGTTTTCTTTAAAAAAATGTGATGTGTCCACGTTGTGTTTTGGGGCGTTTCTTGTCACGGGCGCTAGGCCTACCCACACAAGTGAGGTATCATTTTTATCGGGAGACTTGGGGTTCCCCTGGGTGGATGGAAATTTGTGGCTCCTCTCAGATTCCAGAACTTTCTGTCACCGAAATGTGAGGAAAATGTGTTTTTTTAGAAACATTTTGAGGTTTGCAAAGGATTCTGGGTAACAGAACCTGGTCCGAGCCCCACAAGTCACCCCATCTTGGATTCCCCTAGGTCTCTAGTTTTCAAAAATGCGCCGGTTTGGTAGGTTTACCTAGGTGCCGGCTGAGCAGAGGCCAAAATCTACGGTAGGCACTTTGCAAAAATCACCTCTGTTTTCTTTAAAAAATTGGATGTGTCTACGTTGTGTTTTGGGGCGTTTCCTGTCACAGGCGCTAGGCCTACCCACACAAGTGAGGTATCATTTTTATCGGGAGACTTGGGGGAACGCTGGGTGGAAGGAAATTTGTGGCTCCTCTCAGATTCCAGAAATTTCTGTCACCGAAATGTGAGGAAAATGTGTTTTTTTAGCCAAATTTTGAGGTTTGCAAAGGATTCTGGGTAACAGAACCTGGTCAGAGCCCCACAAGTCACCCCATCATTGATTCCCCTAGGACTCTAGTGTTCAAAAATGCACAGGTTTGGTAGGTTTCCCTAGGTGCTGGCTGAGCTAGAGGCCAAAATCTACAGGTAGGCACTTTGCAAAAATCACCTCAGTTTTCTTTAAAAAAATGTGATGTGTCCACGTTGTGTTTTGGGGCGTTTCTTGTCATGGGCGCTGGCCTACCCACACAAGTGAGGTATCATTTTTATTGGGAGACTTGGGGTTCCCCTGGGTGGAAGGAAATTTGTGGCTCCTCTCAGATTCCAGAACTTTCTGTCACCGAAATGTGAGGAAAATGTTTTTTTTTAGCCAAATTTTGAGGTTTGCAAAGGATTCTGGGAAACAGAACCTGGTCAGAGCCCCACAAGTCACCCCATCTTGGATTCCCCTAGGTCTCTAGTTTAAAAAAATGCACAGGTTTGGTAGGTTTTCCTAGGTGCCGGCTGAGCTAGAGGCCAAAATCTACAGGTAGGCACTTTGCAAAAATCACCTCTGTTTTCTTTAAATAAATGTGATGTGTCTACGTTGTGTTTTGGGGCGTTTCTTGTCACGGGCGCTAGGCCTACCCACACAAGTGAGGTATCATTTTTATCGGGAGACTTGGGGTTCCCCTGGGTGGAAGGAAATTTGTGGCTCCTCTCAGATTCCAGAACTTTCTGTCACCGAAACGTGAGGAAAATGTGTTTTTTTAGCCAAATTTTGAGGTTTGCAAAGGATTCTGGGTACCAGAACCTGATCAGAGCCCCACAAGTCACCCCATCTTGGATTCCCCTAGGTCTCTAGTTTTCAAAAATGCACAGGTTTGGTAGGTTTCCATAGGTGCCGACTGAGCTAGAGGCCAAAATCTACAGGTAGGCACTTTGCAAAAATCACCTCAGTTTTCTTTAAAAAAATGTGATGTATACACGTTATGTTTTGGGGCGTTTCTTGTCACGGGCGCTAGGCCTACCCACACAAGTGAGGTATCATTTTTATCGGGAGACTTGGGGTTCCCCTGGGTGGAAGGAAATTTGTGGCTCCTCTCAGATTCTAGAACTTTCTGTCACCGAAACATGAGGAAAATGTGTTTTTTTAGCCAAATTTTGAGGTTTGCAAAGGATTCTGGGTAACAGAACCTGGTCAGAGCCCCACAAGTCACCCCATCCTGGATTCCCCTAGGTCTCTAGTTTTCAAAAATGCACAGGTTTGGTAGGTTTACCTAGGTGCCGGCTGAGCTAGAGGCCAAAATCTACAGGTAGGCACTTTGCAAAAATCACCTCTTTTTTCTTTAAAAAATTGGATGTGTCTACGTTGTGTTTTGGGGCATTTCCTGTCACAGGCGCTAGGCCTACCCACACAAGTGAGGTATCATTTTTATCGGGAGACTTTGGGGAACGCTGGGTGGATGGAAATTTGTGGCTCCTCTCAGATTCCAGAACTTTCTGTCACCGAAATGTGAGGAAAATGTGTTTTTTTAGCCAAATTTTGAGGTTTGCAAAGGATTCTGGGTAACAGAACCTGGTCAGAGCCCCACAAGTCACCCCATCATTGATTCCCCTAGGACTCTAGTGTTAAAAAATGCACAGGTTTGGTAGGTTTCCCTAGGTGCCGGCTGAGTTAGTGGCCAAAATCTACAGGTAGGCATTTTGCAAAAATCACCTCAGTTTTCTTTAAAAAAATGTGATGTGTCCACGTTGTGTTTTGAGGCGTTTCTTGTCACAGGCGCTAGGCCTACCCACACAAGTGAGGTATCATTTTTATTGGGAGACTTGGGGTTCCCCTGGGTGGAAGGAAATTTGTGGCTCCTCTCAGATTCCAGAACTTTCTGTCACCGAAATGTGAGGAAAATGTGTTTTTTTAGACAAATTTTGAGGTTTGCAAAGGATTCTGGGTAACAGAACCTGGTCAGAGCCCCACAAGTCACCCCATCTTTGATTCCCCTAGGTCTCTAGTTTTCAAAAATGCACTGGTTTGGTAGGTTTACCTAGGTGCCGGCTGAGCTAGAGGCCAAAATCTACAGGTAGGCACTTTGCAAAAATCACCTCTGTTTTCTTTAAAAAATTGGATATGTCTACGTTGTGTTTTGGGGCGTTTCCCGTCACAGGCGCTAGGCCTACCCACACAAGTGAGGTATCATTTTTATCGGGAGACTTCGGGGAACGCTGGGTGGACGGAAATTTGAGGCTCCACTCAGATTTCATAACTTTCTGTCACCGAAATGTGAGGAAAATGTGTTTTTTAGCCAAATTTTGAGGTTTGCAAAGGATTCTGGGTAACAGAACCGGGTCAGAGCCCCACAAGTCACCCCATCATTGATTCCCCTAGGACTCTAGTGTTAAAAAATGCACAGGTTTGGTAGGTTTCCCTAGGTGCCGGCTGAGCTAGAGGCCAAAATCTACAGGTAGGCACTTTGCAAAAATCACCTCTGTTTTCTTTAAAAAATTGGATGTGTCTACGTTGTGTTTTGGGGCGTTTCCTGTCACAGGCGCTAGGCCTACCCACACAAGCGAGGTATCAGTTTTTATCGGGAGACTTCGGGGAACGCTGGGTGGACGGAAATTTGTGGCTCCTCTCAGATTCCAGAACTTTCTCTCACCGAAACGTGAGGAAAATGAGTTTTTTTAGGCAAATTTTGAGGTTTGCAAAGGTTTCTGGGTAACAGAACATGGTCAGAGCCCCACAAGTCACCCCATCACTGATTCCCCTAGGACTCTGGTGTTCAAAAATGCACAGGTTTGGTAGGTTTCCCTAGGTGCCGGCTGAGCTAGAGGCCAAAATCTACAGGTAGGCACTTTGCAAAAATCACCTCTGTTTTCTTTAAAAAAATGTAATGTGTCTACGTTGTGTTTTGGGGCGTTTCCTGTCACAGGCGCTAGGCCTACCCACACAAGTGAGGTATCATTTTTATCGGGAGACTTTGGGGAACGCTGGGTGGATGGAAATTTGTGGCTCCTCTCAGATTTCATAACTTTCTGTCACCGAAATGTGAGGAAAATGTGTTTTTTTAGCCAAATTTTGAGGTTTGCAAAGGATTCTGGGTAACAGAACCTGGTCAGAGCCCCACAAGTCACCCCATCATTGATTCCCCTAGGACTCTAGTGTTAAAAAATGCACAGGTTTGGTAGGTTTCCCTAGGTGCCGGCTGAGCTAGAGGCCAAAATCTACAGGTAGGCATTTTGCAAAAATCACCTCAGTTTTCTTTAAAAAAATTTGATGTGTCCATGTTGTGTTTTGGGGCATTTCTTGTCACGGGCGCTAGGCCTACCCACACAAGTGAGGTATCATTTTTATCGGGAGACTTGGGGTTCCCCTGGGTGGAAGGAAATTTGTGGCTCCTCTCAGATTCCAGAACTTTCTGTCTCCGAAATGTGAGGAAAATTTGTTTTTTTAGCCAAATTTTGAGGTTTGCAAAGGATTCTGGGTAACAGAACCTGGTCCGAGCCCCACAAGTCACCCCATCTTGGATTCCCCTAGGTCTCTAGTTTTCAAAAATGCACCGGTTTGGTAGGTTTACCTAGGTGCCGGCTGAGCTAGAGGCCAAAATCTACAGGTAGGCACTTTGCAAAAATCACCTCTGTTTTCTTTAAAAAAAAAAAATGTGATGTGTCTACGTTGTGTTTTGGGGTGTTTCCTGTCACAGGCGCTAGGCCTACCCACACAAGTGAGGGATCATTTTTATCGGGAGACTTTGGGGAACGCTGGGTGGACGGAAATTTGAGGCTCCTCTCAGATTTCATAACTTTCTGTCACCGAAATGTGAGGAAAATTTGTTTTTTTAGCCAAATTTTGAGGTTTGCAAAGGATTCTGGGTAACAGAACCTGGTTAGAGCCCCACAAGTCACCCCATCATTGATTCCCCTAGGACTCTAGTGTTAAAAAATGCACAGGTTTGGTAGGTTTCCCTAGGTGCCGGCTGAGCTAGAGGCCAAAATCTACAGGTAGGCATTTTGCAAAAATCACCTCAGTTTTCTTTAAAAAAATGTGATGTGTCCACGTTGTGTTTTGGGGCGTTTCTTGTCACGGGCGCTAGGCCTACCCACACAAGTGAGGTATCATTTTCATCGGGAGACTTGGGGGAACGCTGGGTGGAAGGAAATTTGTGGCTCCTCTCAGATTCTAGAAATTTCTGTCACCGAAATGTGAGGAAAATGTGTTTTGTTAGTCAAATTTTGAGGTTTGCAAAGGATTCTGGGTAACAGAACCCTGTCAGAGCCCCACAAGTCACCCCATCATTGATTCCCCTAGGACTCTAGTGTTAAAAAATGCACAGGTTTGGTAGGTTTCCCTAGGTGCCGGCTGAGCTAGAGGCCAAAATGTACAGGTAGGCACTTTGCAAAAATCACTTCAGTTTTCTTTCAAAAAATGTGATGTGTCCACGTTGTGCTTTGGGGCATTTCTTGTCACGGGCGCTAGGCCTACCCACACAAGTGAGGTATCATTTTTATTGGGAGACTTGGGGTTCCCCTGGGTGGAAGGAAATTTGTGGCTCCTCTCAGATTCCAGAACTTTCTGTCACCGAAATTTGAGGAAAATGTGTTTTTTTAGCCAAATATTGAGGTTTGCAAAGGATTCTGGGTAACAGAACCTAGTCAGAGCCCCACAAGTCACCCCATCTTGGATTCCCCTAGGTCTCTAGTTTTCAAAAATGCACAGGTTTGGTAGGTTTACCTAGGTGCCGGCTGAGCTAGAGGCCAAAATCTACAGGTAGGCACTTTGCAAAAATCACCTCTGTTTTCTTAAATAAATTGGATGTGTCTACGTTGTGTTTTGGGGCGTTTCCTGTCACAGGCGCTAGGCCTACCCACACAAGTGAGGTATCATTTTTATCGGGAGACTTCGGGGAACGCTGGGTGGATGGAAATTTGTGGCTCCTCTCAGATTCCAGAACTTTCTGTCACCGAAATTTGAGGAAAATGTGTTTTTTTAGCCAAATTTTGAGGTTTGCCAAGGATTCTGGGTAACAGAACCTGGTCAGAGCCCCACAAGTCACCCCATCATTGATTCCCCTAGGACTCTAGTGTTCAAAAATGCACAGGTTTGGTAGGTTTCCTTAGGTGCCGGCTGAGCTAGAGGCCAAAATATACAGGTAGGCATTTTGCAAAAATCACCTCAGTTTTCTTTAAAAAAATGTGATGTGTCCACGTTGTGTTTTGGGGCGTTTCTTGTCACGGGCGCTAGGCCTACCCACACAAGTGAGATATCATTTTTATCGGGAGACTTGGGGTTCCCCTGGGTGGAAGGAAATTTGTGGCTCCTCTCAGATTCCAGAACTTTCTGTCTCCGAAATGTGAGGAAAATGTGTTTTTTTAGCCAAATTTTGAGGTTTGCAAAGGATTCTGGGTAACAGAACCTGGTCCGAACCCCACAAGTCACCCCATCTTGGATTCCCCTACGTCTCTAGTTTTAAAAAATGCACCGGTTTGGTAGGTTTACCTAGGTGCCGGCTGAGCTAGAGGCCAAAATCTACAGGTAGGCACTTTGCAAAAATCACCTCTGTTTTCTTTAAAAAATTGGATGTGTCTACGTTGTGTTTTGGGGCGTTTCCTGTCACAGGCGCTAGGCCTACCCACACAAGTGAGGTATCATTTTTATCTTGAGACTTCGGGGAACGCTGGGTGGATGGAAATTTGTGGCTCCTCTCAGATTCTAGAAATTTCTGTCACCGAAATGTGAGGAAAATGTGTTTTTTTAGCCAAATTTTGAGGTTTGCAAAGGATTCTGGGTAACAGAACCTGGTCAGAGCCCCACAAGTCACCCCATCATTGATTCCCCTAGGACTCTAGTGTTAAAAAATGCACAGGTTTGGTAGGTTTCCCTAGGTGCTGGCTGAGCTAGAGGCCAAAATATACAGGTAGGCACTTTGCAAAAATCACCTCAGTTTTCTTTAAAAAAATGTGATGTGTCCACGTTGTGTTTTGGGGCGTTTCTTGTCACGGGCCCTAGGCCTATCCACACAAGTGAGGTATCATTTTTATTGGGAGACTTGGGGTTCCCCTGGGTGGAAGGAAATTTGTGGCTCCTCTCAGATTCCAGAACTTTCTGTCACCGAAATGTGAGGAAAATATTTTTTTTTAGTGACATTTTGAGGTTTGCAAAGGATTCTGGGTAACAGAACCTGGTCCGAGCCCCACAAGTCACCCCATCTTGGATTCCCCTAGGTCTCTAGTTTTCAAAAATGCACCGGTTTGGTAGGTTTACCTAGGTGCCGGCTGAGCTAGAGGCCAAAATCTACAGGTAGGCACTTTGCAAAAATCACCTCTGTTTTCTTTAAAAAAAAAATGTGATGTGTCTACGTTGTGTTTTGGGGTGTTTCCTGTCACAGGCGCTAGGCCTACCCACACAAGTGAGGGATCATTTTTATCGGGAGACTTTGGGGAACGCTGGGTGGACGGAAATTTGAGGCTCCTCTCAGATTTCATAACTTTCTGTCACCGAAATGTGAGGAAAATGAGTTTTTTAAGCCAAATTTTGAGGTTTGCAAAGGATTCTGGGTAACAGAACCTGGTCAGAGCCCCACAAGTCACCCCATCATTGATTCCCCTAGGACTCTAGTGTTAAAAAATGCACAGGTTTGGTAGGTTTCCCTAGGTGCCGGCTGAGCTAGAGGCCAAAATCTACAGGTAGGCATTTTGCAAAAATCACCTCAGTTTTCTTTAAAAAAATGTGATGTGTCCACGTTGTGTTTTGGGGCGTTTCTTGTCACGGGCGCTAGGCCTACCCACACAAGTGAGGTATCATTTTCATCGGGAGACTTGGGGGAACGCTGGGTGGAAGGAAATTTGTGGCTCCTCTCAGATTCTAGAAATTTCTGTCACCGAAATGTGAGGAAAATGTGTTTTGTTAGTCAAATTTTGAGGTTTGCAAAGGATTCTGGGTAACAGAACCTGGTCAGAGCCCCACAAGTCACCCCATCATTGATTCCCCTAGGACTCTAGTGTTAAAAAATGCGCAGGTTTGGTAGGTTTCCCTAGGTGCTGGCTGAGCTAGAGGCCAAAATCTACAGGTAGGCACTTTGCAAAAATCACCTCAGTTTTCTTTCAAAAAATGTGATGTGTCCACGTTGTGTTTTGGGGCGTTTCTTGTCATGGGCGCTGGCCTACCCACACAAGTGAGGTATCATTTTTATTGGGAGACTTGGGGTTCCCCTGGGTGGAAGGAAATTTGTGGCTCCTCTCAGATTCCAGAACTTTCTGTCACCGAAATGTGAGGAAAATGTTTTTTTTTAGCCAAATTTTGAGGTTTGCAAAGGATTCTGGGTAACAGAACCTGGTCAGAGCCCCACAAGTCACCCCATCTTGGATTCCCCTAGGTCTCTAGTTTAAAAAAATGCACAGGTTTGGTAGGTTTCCCTAGGTGCCGGCTGAGCTAGAGGCCAAAATCTACAGGTAGGCACTTTGCAAAAATCACCTCTGTTTTCTTTAAAAAAATGTGATGTGTCTACGTTGTGTTTTGGGGCGTTTCCTGTCACAGGCGCTAGGCCTACCCACACAAGTGAGGTATCATTTTTATCGGGGGACTTTGGGGAACGCTGGGTGGACAGAAATTTGTGGCTCCTCTCAGATTTCAGAACTTTCTGTCACCGAAATGTGAGGAAAATTTGTTTTTTTAGCCAATTTTAAGGTTTGCAAAGGATTCTGGGTAACAGAACCTGGTCAGAGCCCCACAAGTCACCCCATCATTGATTCCCCTAGGACTCTAGTGTTCAAAAATGTACAGGTTTGGTAGGTTTCCCTAGGTGCCGGCTGAGCTAGAGGCCAAAATCTACAGGTAGGCATTTTGCAAAAATCACCTCAGTTTTCTTTCAAAAAATGTGATGTGTCTACGTTGTGTTTTGGGGCGTTTCTTGTCACGGGCGCTAGGCCTACCCACACAAGTGAGGTATCATTTTTATCGGGAGACTTGGGGTTCCCCTGGGTGGAAGGAAATTTGTGGCTCCTCTCAGATTCCAGAACTTTCTGTCACCGAAATGTGAGGAAAATATTTTTTTTTAGTGAAATTTTGAGGTTTGCAAAGGATTCTGGGTAACAGAACCTGGTCAGAGCCCCACAAGTCACCCCATCTTGGATTCCCCTAGGTCTCTAGTTTTCAAAAATGCACAGGTTTGGTAGGTTTACCTAGGTGCCGGCTGAGCTAGAGGCCAAAATCTACAGGTATGCACTTTGCAAAAATCACCTCAGTTTTCTTTCAAAAAATGTGATGTGTCCACGTTGTGTTTTGGGGCGTTTCCTGTCATGGGCGCTAGGCCTACCCACACAAGTGAGGTATCATTTTTATTGGGAGACTTGGGGTTCCCCTGGGTGGAAGGAAATTTGTGGCTCCTCTCAGATTCCAGAACTTTCTGTCACCGAAATGTGAGGAAAATATTTTTTTTTAGTGAAATTTTGAGGTTTGCAAAGGATTCTGGGTAACAGAACCTGGTCAGAGCCCCACAAGTCACCCCATCTTGGATTCCCCTAGGTCTCTAGTTTAAATAAATGCACAGGTTTGGTAGGTTTCCCTAGGTGCCGGCTGAGCTAGAGGCCAAAATCTACAGGTAGGCACTTTGCAAAAATCACCTCTGTTTTCTTTAAAAAAAATGTGATGTGCCTACGTTGTGTTTTGGGGCGTTTCCTGTCACAGGCGCTAGGCCTACCCACACAAGTGAGGGATCATTTTTATCGGGAGACTTTGGGGAACGCTGGGTGGACGGAAATTTGAGGCTCCTCTCAGATTTCATAACTTTCTGTCACCGAAATGTGAGGAAAATGTGTTTTTTTAGCCAAATTTTGAGGTTTGCAAAGGATTCTGGGTAACAGAACCTGGTCAGAGCCCCACAAGTCACCCCATCATTGATTCCCCTAGGACTCTAGTGTTCAAAAATGCACAGGTTTGGTAGGTTTCCCTAGGTGCCGGCTGAGCTAGAGGCCAAAATCTACAGGTAGGCATTTTGCAAAAATCACCTCAGTTTTCTTTAAAAAAATTTGATGTGTCCACGTTGAGTTTTGGGGCGTTTCTTGTCACGGGCGCTAGGCCTACCCACACAAGTGAGGTATCATTTTTATCGGGAGACTTGGGGTTCCCCTGGGTGGAAGGAAATTTGTGGCTCCTCTCAGATTCCAGAACTTTCTGTCTCCGAAATGTGAGGAAAATGTGTTTTTTTAGCCAAATTTTGAGGTTTGCAAAGGATTCTGGGAAACAGAACCTGGTCAGAGCCCCACAAGTCACCCCATCTTGGATTCCCCTAGGTCTCTAGTTTAAAAAAATGCACAGGTTTGGTAGGTTTTCCTAGGTGCCGGCTGAGCTAGAGGCCAAAATCTACAGGTAGGCACTTTGCAAAAATCACCTCTGTTTTCTTTAAATAAATGTGATGTGTCTACGTTGTGTTTTGGGGCGTTTCTTGTCACGGGCGCTAGGCCTACCCACACAAGTGAGGTATCATTTTTATCGGGAGACTTGGGGTTCCCCTGGGTGGAAGGAAATTTGTGGCTCCTCTCAGATTCCAGAACTTTCTGTCACCGAAATGTGAGGAAAATGTTTTTTTTTAGCCAAATTTTGAGGTTTGCAAAGGATTCTGGGTAACAGAACCTGGTCAGAGCCCCACAAGTCACCCCATCTTGGATTCCCCTAGGTCTCTAGTTTAAAAAAATGCACAGGTTTGGTAGGTTTCCCTAGGTGCCGGCTGAGCTAGAGGCCAAAATCTACAGGTAGGCACTTTGCAAAAATCACCTCTGTTTTCTTTAAAAAAATGTGATGTGTCTACGTTGTGTTTTGGGGCGTTTCCTGTCACAGGCGCTAGGCCTACCCACACAAGTGAGGTATCATTTTTATCGGGGGACTTTGGGGAACGCTGGGTGGACAGAAATTTGTGGCTCCTCTCAGATTTCAGAACTTTCTGTCACCGAAATGTGAGGAAAATTTGTTTTTTTAGCCAATTTTAAGGTTTGCAAAGGATTCTGGGTAACAGAACCTGGTCAGAGCCCCACAAGTCACCCCATCATTGATTCCCCTAGGACTCTAGTGTTCAAAAATGTACAGGTTTGGTAGGTTTCCCTAGGTGCCGGCTGAGCTAGAGGCCAAAATCTACAGGTAGGCATTTTGCAAAAATCACCTCAGTTTTCTTTCAAAAAATGTGATGTGTCTACGTTGTGTTTTGGGGCGTTTCTTGTCACGGGCGCTAGGCCTACCCACACAAGTGAGGTATCATTTTTATCGGGAGACTTGGGGTTCCCCTGGGTGGAAGGAAATTTGTGGCTCCTCTCAGATTCCAGAACTTTCTGTCACCGAAATGTGAGGAAAATATTTTTTTTTAGTGAAATTTTGAGGTTTGCAAAGGATTCTGGGTAACAGAACCTGGTCAGAGCCCCACAAGTCACCCCATCTTGGATTCCCCTAGGTCTCTAGTTTTCAAAAATGCACAGGTTTGGTAGGTTTACCTAGGTGCCGGCTGAGCTAGAGGCCAAAATCTACAGGTATGCACTTTGCAAAAATCACCTCAGTTTTCTTTCAAAAAATGTGATGTGTCCACGTTGTGTTTTGGGGCGTTTCCTGTCATGGGCGCTAGGCCTACCCACACAAGTGAGGTATCATTTTTATTGGGAGACTTGGGGTTCCCCTGGGTGGAAGGAAATTTGTGGCTCCTCTCAGATTCCAGAACTTTCTGTCACCGAAATGTGAGGAAAATATTTTTTTTTAGTGAAATTTTGAGGTTTGCAAAGGATTCTGGGTAACAGAACCTGGTCAGAGCCCCACAAGTCACCCCATCTTGGATTCCCCTAGGTCTCTAGTTTAAATAAATGCACAGGTTTGGTAGGTTTCCCTAGGTGCCGGCTGAGCTAGAGGCCAAAATCTACAGGTAGGCACTTTGCAAAAATCACCTCTGTTTTCTTTAAAAAAAATGTGATGTGCCTACGTTGTGTTTTGGGGCGTTTCCTGTCACAGGCGCTAGGCCTACCCACACAAGTGAGGGATCATTTTTATCGGGAGACTTTGGGGAACGCTGGGTGGACGGAAATTTGAGGCTCCTCTCAGATTTCATAACTTTCTGTCACCGAAATGTGAGGAAAATGTGTTTTTTTAGCCAAATTTTGAGGTTTGCAAAGGATTCTGGGTAACAGAACCTGGTCAGAGCCCCACAAGTCACCCCATCATTGATTCCCCTAGGACTCTAGTGTTCAAAAATGCACAGGTTTGGTAGGTTTCCCTAGGTGCCGGCTGAGCTAGAGGCCAAAATCTACAGGTAGGCATTTTGCAAAAATCACCTCAGTTTTCTTTAAAAAAATTTGATGTGTCCACGTTGAGTTTTGGGGCGTTTCTTGTCACGGGCGCTAGGCCTACCCACACAAGTGAGGTATCATTTTTATCGGGAGACTTGGGGTTCCCCTGGGTGGAAGGAAATTTGTGGCTCCTCTCAGATTCCAGAACTTTCTGTCTCCGAAATGTGAGGAAAATGTGTTTTTTTAGCCACATTTTGAGGTTTGCAAAGGATTCTGGGTAACAGAACCTGGTCCGAGCCCCACAAGTCACCCCATCTTGGATTCCCCTAGGTCTCTAGTTTTAAAAAATGCACAGGTTTGGTAGGTTTCCCTAGGTGCCGACTGAGCTAGAGGCTAAAATCTACAGGTAGGCACTTTGCAAAAAACACCTCTGTTTTTTTCAAAAAATTTGATGTGTCCACGTTATGTTTTGGGGCATTTCCTGTCACGGGCGCTAGGCCCAACCCACACAAGTGAGGTATCATTTTCATCGGGAGACTTGGGGGAACGCTGGGTGGAAGGAAATTTGTGGCTCCTCTCAGATTCTAGAAATTCCTGTCACCGAAATGTGAGGAAAATGTGTTTTGTTAGTCAAATTTTGAGGTTTGCAAAGGATTCTGGGTAACAGAACCTGGTCAGAGCCCCACAAGTCACCCCATCTTGGATTCCCCTAGGTCTCTAGTTTTCAAAAATGTACCGGTTTGGTAGGTTTACCTAGGTGCCGGCTGAGCTAGAGGCCAAAATCTACAGGTAGGCACTTTGCAAAAATCACCTCTGTTTTCTTTAAAAAATTGTATGTGTCTACGTTGTGTTTTGGGGCGTTTCCTGTCACAGGCGCTAGGCCTACCCACACAAGTGAGGTATCATTTTTATCGGGAGACTTCGGGGAACGCTGGGTGGACGGAAATTTGTAGCTCCATTCAGATTCCAGAACTTTCTGTCACCAAAATGTGAGGAAAATGTGTTTTTTTAGCCACATTTTGAGGTTTGCAAAGGATTCTGGGTAACAGAACCTGGTCAGAGCCCCACAAGTCACTCCATCTTGGATTCCCCTAGGTCTCTAGTTTTAAAAAATGCACAGGTTTGGTAGGTTTCCCTAGGTGCCGGCTGAGCTAGAGGCTAAAATCTACAGGTAGGCACTTTGCAAAAAACACCTCTGTTCTTTTCAAAAAATTTTATGTGTCCACGTTATGTTTTGGGTCATTTCCTGTCACGGGCGCTAGGCCCAACCCACACAAGTGAGGTATCATTTTCATCGGAAGACTTGGGGGAACGCTGGGTGTAAGGAAATTTGTGGCTCCTCTAAGATTCTAGAAATTTCTGTCACCGAAATGTGAGGAAAATGTGTTTTTTTAGCCAAATTTTGAGGTTTGCAAAGGATTCTGGGTAACAGAACCTGGTCAGAGCCCCACAAGTCACCCCATCATTGATTCCCCTAGGACTCTAGTGTTAAAAAATGCACAGTTTTGGTAAGTTTCCCTAGGTGCTGGCTGAGCTAGAGGCCAAAATCTACAGGTAGGCACTTTGCAAAAATCACCTCAGTTTTCTTTAAAAAAATGTGATGTGTCCACGTTGTGTTTTGGGGCGTTTCTTGTCATGGGCGCTGGCCTACCCACACAAGTGAGGTATCATTTTTATTGGGAGACTTGGGGTTCCCCTGGGTGGAAGGAAATTTGTGGCTCCTCTCAGATTCCAGAACTTTCTGTCACCGAAATGTGAGGAAAATGTGTTTTTTTAGCCAAATTTTGAGGTTTGCAAAGGATTCTGGGTAACAGAACCTGGTCAGAGCCCCACAAGTCACCCCATCATTGATTCCCCTATGACTCTAGTGTTAAAAAATGCACAGGTTTGGTAAGTTTCCCTAGGTGCTGGCTGAGCTAGAGGCCAAAATCTACAGGTAGGCACTTTGCAAAAATCACCTCAGTTTTCTTTAAAAAAATGTGATGTGTCTACGTTGTGTTTTGGGGCGTTTCTTGCAACGGGCCCTAGGCCTACCCACACAAGTGAGGTATCATTTTTATTGGGAGACTTGGGGTTCCCCTGGGTGGAAGGAAATTTGTGGCTCCTCTCAGATTCCAGAACTTTCTGTCACCGAAATGTGAGGAAAATGTTTTTTTTTAGCCAAATTTTGAGGTTTGCAAAGGATTCTGGGTAACAGAACCTAGTCAGAGCCCCACAAGTCACCCCATCTTGGATTCCCCTAGGTCTCTAGTTTAAAAAAATGCACAGGTTTGGTAGGTTTCCCTAGGTGCCGGCTGAGCTAGAGGCCAAAATATACAGGTAGGCACTTTGCAAAAATCACCTCTGTTTTCTTTAAAAAAAATTTGATGTGTCTACGTTGTGTTTTGGGGCGTTTCCTGTCACAGGCGCTAGGCCTACCCACACAAGTGAGGTATCATTTTTATCGGGAGACTTTGGGGAACGCTGGGTGGAAGGAAATTTGTGGCTTCTCTCAGATTTCATAACTTTCTGTCACCGAAATGTGAGGAAAATTTATTTTTGTAGCCAAATTTTGAGGTTTGCAAAGGATTCTGGGTAACAGAACCTGGTCAGAGCCCCACAAGTCACCCCATCATTGATTCCCCTAGGACTCTAGTGTTCAAAAATGCACAGGTTTGGTAGGTTTCCCTAGGTGCCGGCTGAGCTAGAGGCCAAAATCTACAGATAGGCATTTTGCAAAAATCTCCTCAGTTTTCTTTAAAAAAATGTGATGTGTCCACGTTGTGTTTTGGGGCGTTTCTTGTCACGGGCGCTAGGCCTACCCACACAAGTGAGGTATCATTTTTATCGGGAGACTTGGGGTTCCCCTGGGTGGATGGAAATTTGTGGCTCCTCTCAGATTCCAGAACTTTCTTTCTCCGAAATGTGAGGAAAATTTGTTTTTTTAGCCACATTTTGAGGTTTGCAAAGGATTCTGGGTAACAGAACCTGGTCCGAGCCCCACAAGTCACCCCATCTTGGATTCCCCTAGGTCTCTAGTTTTCAAAAATGCACCGGTTTGGTAGGTTTACCTAGGTGCCGGCTGAGCAGAGGCCAAAATCTACAGGTAGGCACTTTGCAAAAATTACCTCTGTTTTCTTTAAAAAATTGGATGTGTCTACGTTGTGTTTTGGGGCGTTTCCTGTCACAGGCGCTAGGCCTACCCACACAAGTGAGGTATCATTTTTATCGGGAGACTTCGGGGAACGCTGGGTGGATGGACATTTGTGGTTCCTCTCAGATTCCAGAACTTTCTGTCACCGAAATGTGAGGAAAATGTGTTTTTTTAGCCACATTTTGAGGTTTGCAAAGGATTCTGGGTAACAGAACCTGGTCAGAGCCCCACAAGTCACCCCATCTTGGATTCCCCTAGGTCTCTAGTTTTCAAAAATGCACAGGTTTGGTAGGTTTCCCTAGGTGCCGACTGAGCTAGAGGCTAAAATCTACAGGTAGGCACTTTGCAAAAAACATCTCTGTTTTAAAAAAAAAATTTGATGTGTCCACGTTATGTTTTGGGGCATTTCCTGTCACGGGCGCTAGGCCCAACCCACACAAGTGAGGTATCATTTTCATCGGGAGACTTGGGGGAACGCTGGGTGGAAGGTAATTTGTGGCTTCTCTCAGATTTCATAACTTTCTGTCACCGAAATGTGAGGAAAATGTGTTTTTTTAGCCAAATTTTGAGGTTTGCAAAGGATTCTGGGTAACAGAACCTGGTCAGAGCCCCACAAGTCACCCCATCATTGATTCCCCTAGGACTCTAGTGTTAAAAAATGCACAGGTTTGGTAGGTTTCCCTAGGTGCCGGCTGAGCTAGAGGCCAAAATCTACAGGTAGGCATTTTGCAAAAATCTCCTCAGTTTTCTTTAAAAAAATGTGATGTGTCCACGTTGTGTTTTGGGGCGTTTCTTGTCACGGGCGCTAGGCCTACCCACACAAGTGAGGTATCATTTTTATCGGGAGACTTGGGGTTCCCCTGGGTGGATGGAAATTTGTGGCTCCTCTCAGATTCCAGAACTTTCTTTCTCCGAAATGTGAGGAAAATTTGTTTTTTTAGCCACATTTTGAGGTTTGCAAAGGATTCTGGGTAACAGAACCTGGTCCGAGCCCCACAAGTCACCCCATCTTGGATTCCCCTAGGTCTCTAGTTTTCAAAAATGCACCGGTTTGGTAGGTTTACCTAGGTGCCGGCTGAGCTAGAGGCCAAAATCTACAGGTAGGCACTTTGCAAAAATCACCTCTGTTTTCTTTAAAAAAAAAATGTGATGTGTCTACGTTGTGTTTTGGGGTGTTTCCTGTCACAGGCGCTAGGCCTACCCACACAAGTGAGGGATCATTTTTATCGGGAGACTTTGGGGAACGCTGGGTGGACGGAAATTTGAGGCTCCTCTCAGATTTCATAACTTTCTGTCACCGAAATGTGAGGAAAATGAGTTTTTTAAGCCAAATTTTGAGGTTTGCAAAGGATTCTGGGTAACAGAACCTGGTCAGAGCCCCACAAGTCACCCCATCATTGATTCCCCTAGGACTCTAGTGTTAAAAAATGCACAGGTTTGGTAGGTTTCCCTAGGTGCCGGCTGACCTAGAGGCCAAAATCTACAGGTAGGCATTTTGCAAAAATCACCTCAGTTTTCTTTAAAAAAATGTGATGTGTCCACGTTGTGTTTTGGGGCGTTTCTTGTCACGGGCGCTAGGCCTACCCACACAAGTGAGGTATCATTTTCATCGGGAGACTTGGGGGAACGCTGGGTGGAAGGAAATTTGTGGCTCCTCTCAGATTCTAGAAATTTCTGTCACCGAAATGTGAGGAAAATGTGTTTTGTTAGTCAAATTTTGAGGTTTGCAAAGGATTCTGGGTAACAGAACCTGGTCAGAGCCCCACAAGTCACCCCATCATTGATTCCCCTAGGACTCTAGTGTTAAAAAATGCGCAGGTTTGGTAGGTTTCCCTAGGTGCTGGCTGAGCTAGAGGCCAAAATCTACAGGTAGGCACTTTGCAAAAATCACCTCAGTTTTCTTTCAAAAAATGTGATGTGTCCACGTTGTGTTTTGGGGCGTTTCTTGTCATGGGCGCTGGCCTACCCACACAAGTGAGGTATCATTTTTATTGGGAGACTTGGGGTTCCCCTGGGTGGAAGGAAATTTGTGGCTCCTCTCAGATTCCAGAACTTTCTGTCACCGAAATGTGAGGAAAATGTTTTTTTTTAGCCAAATTTTGAGGTTTGCAAAGGATTCTGGGTAACAGAACCTGGTCAGAGCCCCACAAGTCACCCCATCTTGGATTCCCCTAGGTCTCTAGTTTAAAAAAATGCACAGGTTTGGTAGGTTTCCCTAGGTGCCGGCTGAGCTAGAGGCCAAAATCTACAGGTAGGCACTTTGCAAAAATCACCTCTGTTTTCTTTAAAAAAATGTGATGTGTCTACGTTGTGTTTTGGGGCGTTTCCTGTCACAGGCGCTAGGCCTACCCACACAAGTGAGGTATCATTTTTATCGGGGGACTTTGGGGAACGCTGGGTGGACAGAAATTTGTGGCTCCTCTCAGATTTCAGAACTTTCTGTCACCGAAATGTGAGGAAAATTTGTTTTTTTAGCCAATTTTAAGGTTTGCAAAGGATTCTGGGTAACAGAACCTGGTCAGAGCCCCACAAGTCACCCCATCATTGATTCCCCTAGGACTCTAGTGTTCAAAAATGTACAGGTTTGGTAGGTTTCCCTAGGTGCCGGCTGAGCTAGAGGCCAAAATCTACAGGTAGGCATTTTGCAAAAATCACCTCAGTTTTCTTTCAAAAAATGTGATGTGTCTACGTTGTGTTTTGGGGCGTTTCTTGTCACGGGCGCTAGGCCTACCCACACAAGTGAGGTATCATTTTTATCGGGAGACTTGGGGTTCCCCTGGGTGGAAGGAAATTTGTGGCTCCTCTCAGATTCCAGAACTTTCTGTCACCGAAATGTGAGGCAAATATTTTTTTTTAGTGAAATTTTGAGGTTTGCAAAGGATTCTGGGTAACAGAACCTGGTCAGAGCCCCACAAGTCACCCCATCTTGGATTCCCCTAGGTCTCTAGTTTTCAAAAATGCACAGGTTTGGTAGGTTTACCTAGGTGCCGGCTGAGCTAGAGGCCAAAATCTACAGGTATGCACTTTGCAAAAATCACCTCAGTTTTCTTTCAAAAAATGTGATGTGTCCACGTTGTGTTTTGGGGCGTTTCCTGTCATGGGCGCTAGGCCTACCCACACAAGTGAGGTATCATTTTTATTGGGAGACTTGGGGTTCCCCTGGGTGGAAGGAAATTTGTGGCTCCTCTCAGATTCCAGAACTTTCTGTCACCGAAATGTGAGGAAAATATTTTTTTTTAGTGAAATTTTGAGGTTTGCAAAGGATTCTGGGTAACAGAACCTGGTCAGAGCCCCACAAGTCACCCCATCTTGGATTCCCCTAGGTCTCTAGTTTAAATAAATGCACAGGTTTGGTAGGTTTCCCTAGGTGCCGGCTGAGCTAGAGGCCAAAATCTACAGGTAGGCACTTTGCAAAAATCACCTCTGTTTTCATAAAAAAAATGTGATGTGCCTACGTTGTGTTTTGGGGCGTTTCCTGTCACAGGCGCTAGGCCTACCCACACAAGTGAGGGATCATTTTTATCGGGAGACTTTGGGGAACGCTGGGTGGACGGAAATTTGAGGCTCCTCTCAGATTTCATAACTTTCTGTCACCGAAATGTGAGGAAAATGTGTTTTTTTAGCCAAATTTTGAGGTTTGCAAAGGATTCTGGGTAACAGAACCTGGTCAGAGCCCCACAAGTCACCCCATCATTGATTCCCCTAGGACTCTAGTGTTCGAAAATGCACAGGTTTGGTAGGTTTCCCTAGGTGCCGGCTGAGCTAGAGGCCAAAATCTACAGGTAGGCATTTTGCAAAAATCACCTCAGTTTTCTTTAAAAAAATTTGATGTGTCCACGTTGAGTTTTGGGGCGTTTCTTGTCACGGGCGCTAGGCCTACCCACACAAGTGAGGTATCATTTTTATCGGGAGACTTGGGGTTCCCCTGGGTGGAAGGAAATTTGTGGCTCCTCTCAGATTCCAGAACTTTCTGTCTCCGAAATGTGAGGAAAATGTGTTTTTTTAGCCACATTTTGAGGTTTGCAAAGGATTCTGGGTAACAGAACCTGGTCCGAGCCCCACAAGTCACCCCATCTTGGATTCCCCTAGGTCTCTAGTTTTAAAAAATGCACAGGTTTGGTAGGTTTCCCTATGTGCCGACTGAGCTAGAGGCTAAAATCTACAGGTAGGCACTTTGCAAAAAACACCTCTGTTTTTTTCAAAAAATTTGATGTGTCCACGTTATGTTTTGGGGCATTTCCTGTCACGGGCGCTAGGCCCAACCCACACAAGTGAGGTATCATTTTCATCGGGAGACTTGGGGGAACGCTGGGTGGAAGGAAATTTGTGGCTCCTCTCAGATTCTAGAAATTCCTGTCACCGAAATGTGAGGAAAATGTGTTTTGTTAGTCAAATTTTGAGGTTTGCAAAGGATTCTGGGTAACAGAACCTGGTCAGAGCCCCACAAGTCACCCCATCTTGGATTCCCCTAGGTCTCTAGTTTTCAAAAATGTACCGGTTTGGTAGGTTTACCTAGGTGCCGGCTGAGCTAGAGGCCAAAATCTACAGGTAGGCACTTTGCAAAAATCACCTCTGTTTTCTTTAAAAAATTGTATGTGTCTACGTTGTGTTTTGGGGCGTTTCCTGTCACAGGCGCTAGGCCTACCCACACAAGTGAGGTATCATTTTTATCGGGAGACTTCGGGGAACGCTGGGTGGACGGAAATTTGTAGCTCCATTCAGATTCCAGAACTTTCTGTCACCAAAATGTGAGGAAAATGTGTTTTTTTAGCCACATTTTGAGGTTTGCAAAGGATTCTGGGTAACAGAACCTGGTCAGAGCCCCACAAGTCACTCCATCTTGGATTCCCCTAGGTCTCTAGTTTTAAAAAATGCACAGGTTTGGTAGGTTTCCCTAGGTGCCGGCTGAGCTAGAGGCTAAAATCTACAGGTAGGCACTTTGCAAAAAACACCTCTGTTCTTTTCAAAAATTTTTATGTGTCCACGTTATGTTTTGGGTCATTTCCTGTCACGGGCGCTAGGCCCAACCCACACAAGTGAGGTATCATTTTCATCGGAAGACTTGGGGGAACGCTGGGTGTAAGGAAATTTGTGGCTCCTCTAAGATTCTAGAAATTTCTGTCACCGAAATGTGAGGAAAATGTGTTTTTTTAGCCAAATTTTGAGGTTTGCAAAGGATTCTGGGTAACAGAACCTGGTCAGAGCCCCACAAGTCACCCCATCATTGATTCCCCTAGGACTCTAGTGTTAAAAAATGCACAGTTTTGGTAAGTTTCCCTAGGTGCTGGCTGAGCTAGAGGCCAAAATCTACAGGTAGGCACTTTGCAAAAATCACCTCAGTTTTCTTTAAAAAAATGTGATGTGTCCACGTTGTGTTTTGGGGCGTTTCTTGTCATGGGCGCTGGCCTACCCACACAAGTGAGGTATCATTTTTATTGGGAGACTTGGGGTTCCCCTGGGTGGAAGGAAATTTGTGGCTCCTCTCAGATTCCAGAACTTTCTGTCACCGAAATGTGAGGAAAATGTGTTTTTTTAGCCAAATTTTGAGGTTTGCAAAGGATTCTGGGTAACAGAACCTGGTCAGAGCCCCACAAGTCACCCCATCATTGATTCCCCTATGACTCTAGTGTTAAAAAATGCACAGGTTTGGTAAGTTTCCCTAGGTGCTGGCTGAGCTAGAGGCCAAAATCTACAGGTAGGCACTTTGCAAAAATCACCTCAGTTTTCTTTAAAAAAATGTGATGTGTCTACGTTGTGTTTTGGGGCGTTTCTTGCAACGGGCCCTAGGCCTACCCACACAAGTGAGGTATCATTTTTATTGGGAGACTTGGGGTTCCCCTGGGTGGAAGGAAATTTGTGGCTCCTCTCAGATTCCAGAACTTTCTGTCACCGAAATGTGAGGAAAATGTTTTTTTTTAGCCAAATTTTGAGGTTTGCAAAGGATTCTGGGTAACAGAACCTAGTCAGAGCCCCACAAGTCACCCCATCTTGGATTCCCCTAGGTCTCTAGTTTAAAAAAATGCACAGGTTTGGTAGGTTTCCCTAGGTGCCGGCTGAGCTAGAGGCCAAAATATACAGGTAGGCACTTTGCAAAAATCACCTCTGTTTTCTTTAAAAAAAATGTGATGTGTCTACGTTGTGTTTTGGGGCGTTTCCTGTCACAGGCGCTAGGCCTACCCACACAAGTGAGGTATCATTTTTATCGGGAGACTTTGGGGAACGCTGGGTGGAAGGAAATTTGTGGCTTCTCTCAGATTTCATAACTTTCTGTCACCGAAATGTGAGGAAAATTTATTTTTGTAGCCAAATTTTGAGGTTTGCAAAGGATTCTGGGTAACAGAACCTGGTCAGAGCCCCACAAGTCACCCCATCATTGATTCCCCTAGGACTCTAGTGTTCAAAAATGCACAGGTTTGGTAGGTTTCCCTAGGTGCCGGCTGAGCTAGAGGCCAAAATCTACAGGTAGGCATTTTGCAAAAATCTCCTCAGTTTTCTTTAAAAAAATGTGATGTGTCCACGTTGTGTTTTGGGGCGTTTCTTGTCACGGGCGCTAGGCCTACCCACACAAGTGAGGTATCATTTTTATCGGGAGACTTGGGGTTCCCCTGGGTGGATGGAAATTTGTGGCTCCTCTCAGATTCCAGAACTTTCTTTCTCCGAAATGTGAGGAAAATTTGTTTTTTTAGCCACATTTTGAGGTTTGCAAAGGATTCTGGGTAACAGAACCTGGTCCGAGCCCCACAAGTCACCCCATCTTGGATTCCCCTAGGTCTCTAGTTTTCAAAAATGCACCGGTTTGGTAGGTTTACCTAGGTGCCGGCTGAGCAGAGGCCAAAATCTACAGGTAGGCACTTTGCAAAAATTACCTCTGTTTTCTTAAAAAAATTGGATGTGTCTACGTTGTGTTTTGGGGCGTTTCCTGTCACAGGCGCTAGGCCTACCCACACAAGTGAGGTATCATTTTTATCGGGAGACTTCGGGGAACGCTGGGTGGATGGACATTTGTGGTTCCTCTCAGATTCCAGAACTTTCTGTCACCGAAATGTGAGGAAAATGTGTTTTTTTAGCCACATTTTGAGGTTTGCAAAGGATTCTGGGTAACAGAACCTGGTCAGAGCCCCACAAGTCACCCCATCTTGGATTCCCCTAGGTCTCTAGTTTTCAAAAATGCACAGGTTTGGTAGGTTTCCCTAGGTGCCGACTGAGCTAGAGGCTAAAATCTACAGGTAGGCACTTTGCAAAAAACATCTCTGTTTTAAAAAAAAAATTTGATGTGTCCACGTTATGTTTTGGGGCATTTCCTGTCACGGGCGCTAGGCCCAACCCACACAAGTGAGGTATCATTTTCATCGGGAGACTTGGGGGAACGCTGGGTGGAAGGTAATTTGTGGCTTCTCTCAGATTTCATAACTTTCTGTCACCGAAATGTGAGGAAAATTTATTTTTTTAGCCAAATTTTGAGGTTTGCAAAGGATTCTGGGTAACAGAACCAGGTCAGAGCCCCACAAGTCACCCCATCATTGATTCCCCTAGGACTCTAGTGTTCAAAAATGCACAGGTTTGGTAGGTTTCCCTAGGTGCCGGCTGAGCTAGAGGCCAAAATCTACAGGTAGGCATTTTGCAAAAATCTCCTCAGTTTTCTTTAAAAAAATGTGATGTGTCCACGTTGTGTTTTGGGGCGTTTCTTGTCACGGGCGCTAGGCCTACCCACACAAGTGAGGTATCATTTTTATCGGGAGACTTGGGGTTCCCCTGGGTGGATGGAAATTTGTGGCTCCTCTCAGATTCCAGAACTTTCTTTCTCCGAAATGTGAGGAAAATTTGTTTTTTTAGCCACATTTTGAGGTTTGCAAAGGATTCTGGGTAACAGAACCTGGTCCGAGCCCCACAAGTCACCCCATCTTGGATTCCCCTAGGTCTCTAGTTTTCAAAAATGCACCGGTTTGGTAGGTTTACCTAGGTGCCGGCTGAGCAGAGGCCAAAATCTACAGGTAGGCACTTTGCAAAAATTACCTCTGTTTTCTTTAAAAAATTGGATGTGTCTACGATGTGTTTTGGGGCGTTTCCTGTCACAGGCGCTAGGCCTACCCACACAAGTGAGGTATCATTTTTATCGGGAGACTTCGGGGAACGCTGGGTGGATGGACATTTGTGGTTCCTCTCAGATTCCAGAACTTTCTGTCACCGAAATGTGAGGAAAATGTGTTTTTTTAGCCACATTTTGAGGTTTGCAAAGGATTCTGGGTAACAGAACCTGGTCAGAGCCCCACAAGTCACCCCATCTTGGATTCCCCTAGGTCTCTAGTTTTCAAAAATGCACAGGTTTGGTAGGTTTCCCTAGGTGCCGACTGAGCTAGAGGCTAAAATCTACAGGTAGGCACTTTGCAAAAAACATCTCTGTTTTAAAAAAAAAAATTGATGTGTCCACGTTATGTTTTGGGGCATTTCCTGTCACGGGCGCTAGGCCCAACCCACACAAGTGAGGTATCATTTTCATCGGGAGACTTGGGGGAACGCTGGGTGGAAGGAAATTTGTGGCTCCTCTCAGATTCTAGAAATTTCTGTCACCGAAATGTGAGGAAAATGTGTTTTTTTAGCCAAATTTTGAGGTTTGCAAAGGATTCTGGGTAACAAAACCTGGTCAGAGCCCCACAAGTCACCCCATCATTGATTCCCCTAGGACTCTAGTGTTCAAAAATGCACAGGTTTGGTAGGTTTCCCTAGGATGCTGGTTGAGCTAGAGGCCAAAATCTACAGGTAGGCACTTTGCAAAAATCACCTCAGTTTTCTTTAAAAAAATGTGATGTGTCCACGTTGTGTTTTGGGCGTTTCTTGTCATGGGCGCTGGCCTACCCACACAAGTGAGGTATCATTTTTATTGGGAGACTTGGGGTTCCCCTGGGGGGAAGGAAATTTGTGGCTCCTCTCAGATTCCAGAACTTTCTGTCACCGAAATGTGAGGAAAATGTTTTTTTTAGCCAAATTTTGAGGTTTGCAAAGGATTCTGGGTAACAGAACCTGGTCAGAGCCCCACAAGTCACCCCATCTTGGATTCCCCTAGGTCTCTAGTTTAAAAAAATGCACAGGTTTGGTAGGTTTTCCTAGGTGCCGGCTGAGCTAGTGGCCAAAATCTACAGGTAGGCACTTTGCAAAAATCACCTCTGTTTTCTTTAAAAAAATGTGATGTGTCTACGTTGTGTTTTGGGGCGTTTCCTGTCACAGGCGCTAGGCCTACCCACACAAGTGAGGTATCATTTTTATCGGGGGACTTTGGGGAACGCTGGGTGGACGGAAATTTGTGGCTCCTCTCAGATTTCAGAACTTTCTGTCACCGAAATGTGAGGAAAATGTGTTTTTTTAGCCAATTTTAAGGTTTGCAAAGGATTCTGGGTAACAGAACCTGGTCAGAGCCCCACAAGTCACCCCATCATTGATTCCCCTAGGACTCTAGTGTTAAAAAATGTACAGGTTTGGTAGGTTTCCCTAGGTGCCGGCTGAGCTAGAGGCCAAAATCTACAGGTAGGCATTTTGCAAAAATCACCTCAGTTTTCTTTCAAAAAATGTGATGTGTCTACGTTGTGTTTTGGGGCGTTTCTTGTCACGGGCGCTAGGCCTACCCACACAAGTGAGGTATCATTTTTATCGGGAGACTTGGGGTTCCCCTGGGTGGAAGGAAATTTGTGGCTCCTCTCAGATTCCAGAACTTTCTGTCACCGAAACGTGAGGAAAATGTGTTTTTTTAGCCAAATTTTGAGGTTTGCAAAGGATTCTGGGTAACAGAACCTGGTCAGAGCCCCACAAGTCACCCCATCTTGGATTCCCCTAGGTCTCTAGTTTTAAAAAATGCACAGGTTTGGTAGGTTTACGTAGGTGCCGGCTGAGCTAGAGGCCAAAATCTACAGGTAGGCACTTTGCAAAAATCACCTCTTTTTTCTTTAAAAAATTGGATGTGTCTACGTTGTGTTTTGGGGCATTTCCTGTCACAGGCGCTAGGCCTACCCACACAAGTGAGGTATCATTTTTATCGGGAGACTTCGGGGAACGCTGGGTGGACGGAAATTTGTGGCTCCTCTCAGATTCCAGAACTTTCTGTCACAGAAATGTGAGGAAAATGTGTTTTTGTAGCCAAATTTTGAGGTTTGCAAAGGATTCTGGGTAACAGAACCTGGTCAGAGCCCCACAAGTCACCCCTTCATGGATTCCCCTAGGACTCTAGTGTTAAAAAATGCACAGGTTTGGTAGGTTTCCCTAGGTGCCGGCTGAGCTATTGGCCAAAATCTACAGGTAGGCACTTTGCAAAAAACACCTCTGTTTTCTTTAAAAAAATGTGATGTGTCCACGTTATGTTTTGGGGAGTTTCCTGTCACGGGCGCTAGGCCTACCCACACAAGTGAGGTATCATTTTTATCGGGAGACTTGGGATTCCCCTGGGTGGAAGGAAATTTGTGGGTCCTCATAGATTCCAGAACTTTCTGTCACCGAAATGTGAGGAAAATGTGTTTTTTTAGCCAAATTTTGAGGTTTGCAAAGGATTCTGGGTAACAGAACCTGGTCAGAGCCCCACAAGTCACCCCATCTTGGATTCCCCTAGGTCTCTAGTTTTCAAAAATGCACAGGTTTGGTAGGTTTACCTAGGTGCTGGCTGAGCTAGAGGCCAAAATCTACAGGTAGGCACTTTGCAAAAATCACCTCTGTTTTCTTTAAAAAATTGGATGTGTCTATGTTGTGTTTTGGGGCGTTTCCTGTCACAGGCGCTAGGCCTACCCACACAAGTGAGGTATAATTTTTATCGGGAGACTTCGGGGAACGCTGGGTGGATGGAAATTTGTGTCTCCTCTTAGATTCCAGAACTTTCTGTCACCGAAATGTGAGGAAAATGTGTTTTTTTAGCCAAATTTTGAGGTTTGCAAAAGATTCTGGGAAACAGAACCTGATCAGAGCCCCACAAGTCACCCCTTCATGGATTCCCCTAGGACTCTAGTGTTAAAAAATGCACAGGTTTGGTAGGTTTCCCTAGGTGCCGGCTCAGCTAGAGGCCAAAATCTACAAGTAGGCACTTTGCAAAAAACACCTCTGTTTTCTTTAAAAAAATGTGATGAGTCCACGTTATGTTTTGGGGAGTTTCCTGTCACGGGCGCTAGGCCTACCCACAGAAGTGAGGTATCATTTTTATCGGGAGACTTGGGGGAACGCTGGGTGGAAGGAAATTTGTGGCTCCTCTCAGATTCCAGAACTTTCTGTCTCGAAATGTGATGAAAATGTGTTTTTTTAGCCAAATCTTGAGGTTTGCAAAGGATTCTGGGTAACAAAACCTGGTCAGAGCCCCACAAGTCACCCCATCATGGATTCCCTTAGGACTCTAGTGTTCAAAAATGCACAGGTTTGGTAGATTTCCCTAGGTGCCGGCTGAGCTAGAGGCCAAAATCTACAGGTAGGCACTTTGCAAAAAACACCTCTGTTTTCTTTAAAAAAATGTGATGTGTCCACGTTGTGTTTTGGGGCGTTTCCTGTCACGGGCGCTAGGCCTACCCACACAAGTGAGGTATCATTTTTATTGGGAGACTTGGGGTTCCCCTGGGTGGAAGGAAATTTGAGGCTCCTCTCAGATTCCAGAACTTTCTGTCACCGAAATGTGAGGAAAATATTTTTTTTTAGTGAAATTTTGAGGTTTGCAAAGGATTCTGGGTAACAGAACCTGGTCAGAGCCCCACAAGTCACCCCATCTTGGATTCCCCTAGGTCTCTAGTAGTAAATAAATGCAAAGGTTTGGTAGGTTTCCCTAGGTGCCGGCTGAGCTAGAGGCCAAAATCTACAGGTAGGCACTTTGCAAAAATCACCTCTGTTTTCTTTAAAAAAAAATTGATATGTCTACGTTGTGTTTTGGGGCGTTTCCTGTCACAGGCGCTAGGCCTACCCACACAAGTGAGGGATCATTTTTATCGGGAGACTTTGGGGAACGCTGGGTGGACGGAAATTTGAGGCTCCTCTCAGATTTCATAACTTTCTGTCACCGAAATGTGAGGAAAATGTGTTTTTTTAGCCAAATTTTGAGGTTTGCAAAGGATTCTGGGTAACAGAACCTGGTCAGAGCCCCACAAGTCACCCCATCATTGATTCCCCTAGGACTCTAGTGTTAAAAAATGCACAGGTTTGGTAGGTTTCCCTAGGTGCCGGCTGAGCTAGAGGCCAAAATCTACAGGTAGGCATTTTGCAAAAATCACCTCAGTTTTCTTTAAAAAAATGTGATGTGTCCACGTTGTGTTTTGGGGCGTTTCTTGTCACGGGCGCTAGGCAAACCCACACAAGTGAAGTATCATTTTTATCGGGAGACTTGGGGTTCCCCTGGGTGGAAGGAAATTTGTGGCTCCTCTCAGATTCCAGAACTTTCTGTCTCCGAAATGTGAGGAAAATTTGTTTTTTTAGCCACATTTTGAGGTTTGCAAAGGATTCTGGGTAACAGAACCTGGTCCGAGCCCCACAAGTCATCCCATCTTGAATTCCCCTAGGTCTCTAGTTTTCAAAAATGCACAGGTTTGGTAGGTTTCCCTAGGTGCCGACTGAGCTAGAGGCTAAAATCTACAGGTAGGCACTTTGCAAAAAACACCTCTGTTTTTTTCAAAAAATTTGATGTGTCCACGTTATGTTTTGGGGCATTTCCTGTCACGGGCGCTGGCCTACCCACACAAGTGAGGTATCATTTTTATTGGGAGACTTGGGGTTCCCCTGGGTGGAAGGAAATTTGTGGCTCCTCTCAGATTCCAGAACTTTCTGTCTCCGAAATGTGAGGAAAATGTGTTTTTTTAGCCAAATTTTGAGGTTTGCAAAGGATTCTGGGTAACAGAACCTGGCCCGAGCCCCACAAGTCACCCCATCTTGGATTCCCCTAGGTCTCTAGTTTTCAAAAATGCACCGGTTTGGTAGGTTTACCTAGGTGCCGGCTGAGCTAGAGGCCAAAATCTACAGGTAGGCACTTTGCAAAAATCACCTCTGTTTTCTTTAAAAAATTGTATGTGTCTACCTTGTGTTTTGGGGCGTTTCCTGTCACAGGCGCTAGGCCTACCCACACAAGTGAGGTATCATTTTAATCGGGAGACTTCGGGGAACGCTGGGTGGACGGAAATTTGTAGCTCCTCTCAGATTCCAGAACTTTCTGTCACCAAAATGTGAGGAAAATGTGTTTTTTTTAGCCACATTTTGAGGTTTGCAAAGGATTCTGGGTAACAGAACCTGGTCCGAGCCCCACAAGTCATCCCATCTTGAATTCCCCTAGGTCTCTAGTTTTCAAAAATGCACAGGTTTGGTAGGTTTCCCTAGGTGCCGGCTGAGCTAGAGGTTAAAATCTACAGGTAGGCACTTTGCAAAAAACACCTCTGTTTTTTTCAAAATATGTGATGTGTCCACGTTATGTTTTGGGGCATTTCCTGCCACGGGCGCTAGGCCCAACCCACACAAGTGAGGTATCATTTTCATCGGGAGACTTGGGGGAACGCTGGGTGGAAGGAAATTTGTGGCTCCTCTCAGATTCTAGAAATTTCTGTCACCGAAATGTGAGGAAAATGTGTTTTTTTTGCCAAATTTTGAGGTTTGCAAAGGATTCTGGGTAACAGAACCTGGTCAGAGCCCCACAAGTCACCCCATCATTGATTCCCCTAGGACTCTAGTGTTCAAAAATGCACAGGTTTGGTAAGTTTCCCTAGGTGCTGGCTGAGCTAGAGGCCAAAATCTACAGGTAGGCACTTTGCAAAAATCACCTCAGTTTTCTTTAAAAAAATGTGATGTGTCCACGTTGTGTTTTGGGGCGTTTCTTGTCACGGGCCCTAGGCCTACCCACACAAGTGAGGTATCATTTTTATTGGGAGACTTGGGGTTCCCCTGGGTGGAAGGAAATTTGTGGCTCCTCTCAGATTCCAGAACTTTCTGTCTCCGAAATGTGAGGAAAATGTGTTTTTTTAGCCAAATTTTGAGGTTTGCAAAGGATTCTGGGTAACAGAACCTGATCAGAGCCCCACAAGTCACCCCTTCATGGATTCCCCTAGGACTCTAGTGTTAAAAAATGCACAGGTTTGGTAGGTTTCCCTAGGTGCCGGCTCAGCTAGAGGCCAAAATCTACAAGTAGGCACTTTGCAAAAAACACCTCTGTTTTCTTTAAAAAAATGTGATGTGTCCACGTTATGTTTTGGGGAGTTTCCTGTCACGGGCGCTAGGCCTACCCACAGAAGTGAGGTATCATTTTTATCGGGAGACTTGGGGGAACGCTGGGTGGAAGGAAATTTGTGGCTCCTCACAGATTCCAGAACTTTCTGTCTCGAAATGTGAGGAAAATGTGTTTTTTTAGCCAAATCTTGAGGTTTGCAAAGGATTCTGGGTAACAAAACCTGGTCAGAGCCCCACAAGTCACCCCATCATGGATTCCCTTAGGACTCTAGTGTTAAAAAATGCACAGGTTTGGTAGATTTCCCTAGGTGCCGGCTGAGCTAGAGGCCAAAATCTACAGGTAGGCACTTTGCAAAAAACACCTCTGTTTTCTTTAAAAAAATGTGATGTGTCCACGTTGTGTTTTGGGGCGTTTCCTGTCACGGGCGCTAGGTCTACCCACACAAGTGAGGTATCATTTTTATTGGGAGACTTGGGGTTCCCCTGGGTGGAAGGAAATTTGAGGCTCCTCTCAGATTCCAGAACTTTCTGTCACCGAAATGTGAGCAAAATATTTTTTTTTAGTGAAATTTTGAGGTTTGCAAAGGATTCTGGGTAACAGAACCTGATCAGAGCCCCACAAGTCACCCCTTCATGGATTCCCCTAGGACTCTAGTGTTAAAAAATGCACAGGTTTGGTAGGTTTCCCTAGGTGCCGGCTCAGCTAGAGGCCAAAATCTACAAGTAGGCACTTTGCAAAAAACACCTCTGTTTTCTTTAAAAAAATGTGATGTGTCCACGTTATGTTTTGGGGAGTTTCCTGTCACGGGCGCTAGGCCTACCCACAGAAGTGAGGTATCATTTTTATCAGGAGACTTGGGGGAACGCTGGGTGGAAGGAAATTTGTGGCTCCTCACAGATTCCAGAACTTTCTGTCTCGAAATGTGAGGAAAATGTGTTTTTTTAGCCAAATCTTGAGGTTTGCAAAGGATTCTGGGTAACAAAACCTGGTCAGAGCCCCACAAGTCACCCCATCATGGATTCCCTTAGGACTCTAGTGTTAAAAAATGCACAGGTTTGGTAGATTTCCCTAGGTGCCGGCTGAGCTAGAGGCCAAAATCTACAGGTAGGCACTTTGCAAAAAACACCTCTGTTTTCTTTAAAAAAATGTGATGTGTCCACGTTGTGTTTTGGGGCGTTTCCTGTCACGGGCGCTAGGTCTACCCACACAAGTGAGGTATCATTTTTATTGGGAGACTTGGGGTTCCCCTGGGTGGAAGGAAATTTGAGGCTCCTCTCAGATTCCAGAACTTTCTGTCACCGAAATGTGAGCAAAATATTTTTTTTTAGTGAAATTTTGAGGTTTGCAAAGGATTCTGGGTAACAGAACCTGGTCAGAGCCCCACAAGTCACCCCATCTTGGATTCCCCTAGGTCTCTAGTTTAAATAAATGCACATGTTTGGTAGGTTTCCCTAGGTGCCGGCTGAGCTAGAGGCCAAAATCTACAGGTAGGCACTTTGCAAAAATCACCTCTGTTTTCTTTAAAAAAAAATTGATATGTCTACGTTGTGTTTTGGGGCGTTTCCTGTCACAGGCGCTAGGCCTACCCACACAAGTGAGGGATCATTTTTATCGGGAGACTTTGGGGAACGCTGGGTGGACGGAAATTTGAGGCTCCTCTCAGATTTCATAACTTTCTGTCACCGAAATGTGAGGAAAATGTGTTTTTTTAGCCAAATTTTGAGGTTTGCAAAGGATTCTGGGTAACAGAACCTGGTCAGAGCCCCACAAGTCACCCCATCATTGATTCCCCTAGGACTCTAGTGTTAAAAAATGCACAGGTTTGGTAGGTTTCCCTAGGTGCCGGCTGAGCTAGAGGCCAAAATCTACAGGTAGGCATTTTGCAAAAATCACCTCAGTTTTCTTTAAAAAAATGTGATGTGTCCACGTTGTGTTTTGGGGCGTTTCTTGTCACGGGCGCTAGGCCTACCCACACAAGTGAGGTATCATTTTTATCGGGAGACTTGGGGTTCCCCTGGGTGGAAGGAAATTTGTGGCTCCTCTCAGATTCCAGAACTTTCTGTCTCCGAAATGTGAGGAAAATTTGGTTTTTTAGCCACATTTTGAGGTTTGCAAAGGATTCTGGGTAACAGAACCTGGTCCGAGCCCCACAAGTCATCCCATCTTGAATTCCCCTAGGTCTCTAGTTTTCAAAAATGCACAGGTTTGGTAGGTTTCCCTAGGTGCCGACTGAGCTAGAGGCTAAAATCTACAGGTAGGCACTTTGCAAAAAACACCTCTGTTTTTTTCAAAAAATTTGATGTGTCCACGTTATGTTTTGGGGCATTTCCTGTCACGGGCGCTGGCCTACCCACACAAGTGAGGTATCATTTTTATTGGTAGACTTGGGGTTCCCCTGGGTGGAAGGAAATTTGTGGCTCATCTCAGATTCCAGAACTTTCTGTCTCCGAAATGTGAGGAAAATGTGTATTTTTAGCCAAATTTTGAGGTTTGCAAAGGATTCTGGGTAACAGAACCTGGCCCGAGCCCCACAAGTCACCCCATCTTGGATTCCCCTAGGTCTCTAGTTTTCAAAAATGCACCGGTTTGGTAGGTTTACCTAGGTGCCGGCTGAGCTAGAGGCCAAAATCTACAGGTAGGCACTTTGCAAAAATCACCTCTGTTTTCTTTAAAAAATTGTATGTGTCTACCTTGTGTTTTGGGGCGTTTCCTGTCACAGGCGCTAGGCCTACCCACACAAGTGAGGTATCATTTTTATCGGGAGACTTCGGGGAACGCTGGGTGGACGGAAATTTGTAGCTCCTCTCAGATTCCAGAACTTTCTGTCACCAAAATGTGAGGAAAATGTGTTTTTTTTAGCCACATTTTGAGGTTTGCAAAGGATTCTGGGTAACAGAACCTGGTCAGAGCCCCACAAGTCACTCCATCTTGGATTCCCCTAGGTCTCTAGTTTTAAAAAATGCACAGGTTTGGTAGGTTTCCCTAGGTGCCGGCTGAGCTAGAGGTTAAAATCTACAGGTAGGCACTTTGCAAAAAACACCTCTGTTTTTTTCAAAATATGTGATGTGTCCACGTTATGTTTTGGGGCATTTCCTGCCACGGGCGCTAGGCCCAACCCACACAAGTGAGGTATCATTTTCATCGGGAGACTTGGGGGAACGCTGGGTGGAAGGAAATTTGTGGCTCCTCTCAGATTCTAGAAATTTCTGTCACCGAAATGTGAGGAAAATGTGTTTTTTTTGCCAAATTTTGAGGTTTGCAAAGGATTCTGGGTAACAGAACCTGGTCAGAGCCCCACAAGTCACCCCATCATTGATTCCCCTAGGACTCTAGTGTTAAAAAATGCACAGGTTTGGTAAGTTTCCCTAGGTGCTGGCTGAGCTAGAGGCCAAAATCTACAGGTAGGCACTTTGCAAAAATCACCTCAGTTTTCTTTAAAAAAATGTGATGTGTCCACGTTGTGTTTTGGGGCGTTTCTTGTCACGGGCCCTAGGCCTACCCACACAAGTGAGGTATCATTTTTATTGGGAGACTTGGGGTTCCCCTGGGTGGAAGGAAATTTGTGGCTCCTCTCAGATTCCAGAACTTTCTGTCACCGAAATGTGAGGAAAATGTATTTGTTTAGCCAAATTTTGAGGTTTGCAAAGGATTCTGGGTAACAGAACCTGGTCAGAGCCCCACAAGTCACCCCATCTTGGATTCCCCTAGGTCTCTAGTTTAAAAAAATGCACAGGTTTGGTAGGTTTCCCTAGGTGCCGGCTGAGCTAGAGGCCAAAATCTACAGGTAGGCACTTTGCAAAAATCACCTCTATTTTCTTTAAAAAAAATGTGATGTGTCTACGTTGTGTTTTGGGGCGTTTCCTGTCACAGGCGCTAGGCCTACCCACACAAGTGAGGTATCATTTTTATCGGGAGACTTTGGGGAACGCTAGGTGGACGGAAATTTGTGGCTTCTCTCAGATTTCATAACTTTCTGTCACCGAAATGTGAGGAAAATGGTTTTTTTTAGCCAAATTTTGAGGTTTGCAAAGGATTCTGGGTAACAGAACCTGGTCAGAGCCCCACAAGTCACCCCATCATTGATTCCCCTAGGACTCTAGTGTTCAAAAATGCACAGGTTTGGTAGGTTTCCCTAGGTGCCGGCTGAGCTAGAGGCCAAAATCTACAGGTAGGCATTTTGCAAAAATCACCTCAGTTTTCTTTAAAAAAATGTGATGTGTCCACGTTGTGTTTTGGGGCGTTTCCTGTCATGGGCGCTAGGCCTACCCACACAAGTGAGGTATCATTTTTATCGGGAGACTTGGGGTTCCCCTGGGTGGATGGAAATTTGTGGCTCCTCTCAGATTCCAGAACTTTCTGTCTCCGAAATGTGAGGAAAATGTGTTTTTTTAGCCACATTTTGAGGTTTGCAAAGGATTCTGGGTAACAGAACCTGGTCAGAGCCCCACAAGTCACCCCATCTTGGATTCCCCTAGGTCTCTAGTTTTCAAAAATGCACAGGTTTGGTAGGTTTCCCTAGGTGCCGACTGAGCTAGAGGCTAAAATCTACAGGTAGGCACTTTGCAAAAAACATCTCTGTTTTAAAAAAAAAATTTGATGTGTCCACGTTATGTTTTGGGGCATTTCCTGTCACGGGCGCTAGGCCCAACCCACACAAGTGAGGTATCATTTTCATCGGGAGACTTGGGGGAACGCTGGGTGGAAGGAAAGTTGTGGCTCCTCTCAGATTCTAGAAATTTCTGTCACCGAAATGTGAGGAAAATTTGTTTTTTTAGCCAAATTTTGAGGTTTGCAAAGGATTCTGGGTAACAGAACCTGGTCAGAGCCCCACAAGTCACCCCATCATGGATTCCCTTAGGACTCTAGTGTTAAAAAATGCACAGGTTTGGTAGATTTCCCTAGGTGCCGGCTGAGCTAGAGGCCAAAATCTACAGGTAGGCACTTTCCAAAAAACACCTCTGTTTTCTTTAAAAAAATGTGATGTGTCAACGTTGTGTTTTGGGGCGTTTCCTGTCACGGGCGCTAGGCCTACCCACACAAGTGAGGTATCATTTTTATTGGGAGACTTGGGGTTCCCCTGGGTGGAAGGAAATTTGAGGCTCCTCTCAGATTCCAGAACTTTCTGTCACCGAAATGTGAGGAAAATATTTTATTTTAGTGAAATTTTGAGGTTTGCAAAGGATTCTGGGTAACAGAACCTGGTCAGAGCCCCACAAGTCACCCCATCTTGGATTCCCCTAGGTCTCTAGTTTAAATAAATGCACAGGTTTGGTAGGTTTCCCTAGGTGCCGGCTGAGCTAGAGGCCAGAATCTACAGGTAGGCACTTTGCAAAAATCACCTCTGTTTTCTTTAAAAAAAAATTGATGTGTCTACGTTGTGTTTTGGGGCGTTTCCTGTCACAGGCGCTAGGCCTACCCACACAAGTGAGGGATCATTTTTATCGGGAGACTTTGGGGAACGCTGGGTGGACGGAAATTTGAGGCTCCTCTCAGATTTCATAACTTTCTGTCACCGAAATGTGAGGAAAATGTGTTTTTTTAGCCAAATTTTGAGGTTTGCAAAGGATTCTGGGTAACAGAACCTGGTCAGAGCCCCACAAGTCACCCCATCATTGATTCCCCTAGGACTCTAGTGTTAAAAAATGCACAGGTTTGGTAGGTTTCCCTAGGTGCCGGCTGAGCTAGAGGCCAAAATCTACAGGTAGGCATTTTGCAAAAATCACCTCAGTTTTCTTTAAAAAAATGTGATGTGTCCACGTTGTGTTTTGGGGCGTTTCTTGTCACGGGAGCTAGGCCTACCCACACAAGTGAGGTATCATTTTTATCGGGAGACTTGGGGTTCCCCTGGGTGGAAGGAAATTTGTGGCTCCTCTCAGATTCCAGAACTTTCTGTCTCCGAAATGTGAGGAAAATTAGTTTTTTTAGCCACATTTTGAGGTTTGCAAAGGATTCTGGGTAACAGAACCTGGTCCGAGCCCCACAAGTCATCCCATCTTGAATTCCCCTAGGTCTCTAGTTTTCAAAAATGCACAGGTTTGGTAGGTTTCCCTAGGTGCCGACTGAGCTAGAGGCTAAAATCTACAGGTAGGCACTTTGCAAAAAACACCTCTGTTTTTTTCAAAAAATTTGATGTGTCCACGTTATGTTTTGGGGAATTTCCTGTCACGGGCGCTGGCCTACCCACACAAGTGAGGTATCATTTTTATTGGGAGACTTGGGGTTCCCCTGGGTGGAAGGAAATTTGTGGCTCCTCTCAGATTCCAGAACTTTCTGTCTCCGAAATGTGAGGAAAATGTGTTTTTTTAGCCAAATTTTGAGGTTTGCAAAGGATTCTGGGTAACAGAACCTGGTCCGAGCCCCACAAGTCACCCCATCTTGGATTCCCCTAGGTCTCTAGTTTTCAAAAATGCACCGGTTTGGTAGGTTTACCTAGGTGCCGGCTGAGCTAGAGGCCAAAATCTACAGGTAGGCACTTTGCAAAAATCACCTCTGTTTTCTTTAAAAAATTGTATGTGTCTACCTTGTGTTTTGGGGCGTTTCCTGTCACAGGCGCTAGGCCTACCCACACAAGTGAGGTATCATTTTTATCGGGAGACTTCGGGGAACGCTGGGTGGACGGAAATTTGTAGCTCCTCTCAGATTCCAGAACTTTCTGTCACCAAAATGTGAGGAAAATGTGGTTTTTTTAGCCACATTTTGAGGTTTGCAAAGGATTCTGGGTAACAGAACCTGGTCAGAGCCCCACAAGTCACTCCATCTTGGATTCCCCTAGGTCTCTAGTTTTAAAAAATGCACAGGTTTGGTAGGTTTCCCTAGGTGCCGGCTGAGCTAGAGGTTAAAATCTACAGGTAGGCACTTTGCAAAAAACACCTCTGTTTTTTTCAAAATATGTGATGTGTCCACGTTATGTTTTGGGGCATTTCCTGCCACGGGCGCTAGGCCCAACCCACACAAGTGAGGTATCATTTTCATCGGGAGACTTGGGGGAACGCTGGGTGGAAGGAAATTTGTGGCTCCTCTCAGATTCTAGAAATTTCTGTCACCGAAATGTGAGGAAAATGTGTTTTTTTTGCCAAATTTTGAGGTTTGCAAAGGATTCTGGGTAACAGAACCTGGTCAGAGCCCCACAAGTCACCCCATCATTGATTCCCCTAGGACTCTAGTGTTCAAAAATGCACAGGTTTGGTAAGTTTCCCTAGGTGCTGGCTGAGCTAGAGGCCAAAATCTACAGGTAGGCACTTTGCAAAAATCACCTCAGTTTTCTTTAAAAAAATGTGATGTGTCCACGTTGTGTTTTGGGGCGTTTCTTGTCACGGGCCCTAGGCCTACCCACACAAGTGAGGTATCATTTTTATTGGGAGACTTGGGGTTCCCCTGGGTGGAAGGAAATTTGTGGCTCCTCTCAGATTCCAGAACTTTCTGTCACCGAAATGTGAGGAAAATATTTTTTTTTAGTGAAATTTTGAGGTTTGCAAAGGATTCTGGGTAACAGAACCTGGTCAGAGCCCCACAAGTCACCCCATCTTGGATTCCCCTAGGTCTCTAGTTTAAAAAAATGCACAGGTTTGGTAGGTTTCCCTAGGTGCCGGCTGAGCTAGAGGCCAAAATCTACAGGTAGGCACTTTGCAAAAATCACCTCTATTTTCTTTAAAAAAAATGTGATGTGTCTACGTTGTGTTTTGGGGCGTTTCCTGTCACAGGCGCTAGGCCTACCCACACAAGTGAGGTATCATTTTTATCGGGAGACTTTGGGGAACGCTAGGTGGACGGAAATTTGTGGCTTCTCTCAGATTTCATAACTTTCTGTCACCGAAATGTGAGGAAAATGGTTTTTTTTAGCCAAATTTTGAGGTTTGCAAAGGATTCTGGGTAACAGAACCTGGTCAGAGCCCCACAAGTCACCCCATCATTGATTCCCCTAGGACTCTAGTGTTCAAAAATGCACAGGTTTGGTAGGTTTCCCTAGGTTCCCTGAGCTAGAGGCCAAAATCTACAGGTAGGCATTTTGCAAAAATCACCTCAGTTTTCTTTAAAAAAATGTGATGTGTCCACGTTGTGTTTTGGGGCGTTTCCTGTCATGGGCGCTAGGCCTACCCACACAAGTGAGGTATCATTTTTATCGGGAGACTTGGGGTTCCCCTGGGTGGATGGAAATTTGTGGCTCCTCTCAGATTCCAGAACTTTCTGTCTCCGAAATGTGAGGAAAATGTGTTTTTTTAGCCACATTTTGAGGTTTGCAAAGGATTCTGGGTAACAGAACCTGGTCCGAGCCCCACAAGTCACCCCATCTTGGATTCCCCTAGGTCTCTAGTTTTCAAAAATGCACCGGTTTGGTAGGTTTACCTAGGTGCCGGCTGAGCAGAGGCCAAAATCTACGGTAGGCACTTTGCAAAAATCACCTCTGTTTTCTTTAAAAAATTGGATGTGTCTACGTTGTGTTTTGGGGCGTTTCCTGTCACAGGCGCTAGGCCTACCCACACAAGTGAGGTATCATTTTTATCGGGAGACTTGGGGGAACGCTGGGTGGAAGGAAATTTGTGGCTCCTCTCAGATTCCAGAAATTTCTGTCACCGAAATGTGAGGAAAATGTGTTTTTTTAGCCAAATTTTGAGGTTTGCAAAGGATTCTGGGTAACAGAACCTGGTCAGAGCCCCACAAGTCACCCCATCATTGATTCCCCTAGGACTCTAGTGTTCAAAAATGCACAGGTTTGGTAGGTTTCCCTAGGTGCTGGCTGAGCTAGAGGCCAAAATCTACAGGTAGGCACTTTGCAAAAATCACCTCAGTTTTCTTTCAAAAAATGTGATGTGTCCACGTTGTGTTTTGGGGCGTTTCTTGTCATGGGCGCTGGCCTACCCACACAAGTGAGGTATCATTTTTATTGGGAGACTTGGGGTTCCCCTGGGTGGAAGGAAATTTGTGGCTCCTCTCAGATTCCAGAACTTTCTGTCACCGAAATTTGAGGAAAATGTTTTTTTTTAGCCAAATTTTGAGGTTTGCAAAGGATTCTGGGTAACAGAACCTGGTCAGAGCCCCACAAGTCACCCCATCTTGGATTCCCCTAGGTCTCTAGTTTAAAAAAATGCACAGGTTTGGTAGGTTTTCCTAGGTGCCGGCTGAGCTAGAGGCCAAAATCTACAGGTAGGCACTTTGCAAAAATCACCTCTGTTTTCTTTAAAAAAATGTGATGTGTCTACGTTGTGTTTTGGGGCGTTTCCTGTCACAGGCGCTAGGCCTACCCACACAAGTGAGGTATCATTTTTATCGGGGGACTTTGGGGAACGCTGGGTGGACGGAAATTTGTGGCTCCTCTCAGATTTCAGAACTTTCTGTCACCGAAATGTGAGGAAAATGTGTTTTTTTTAGCCAATTTTAAGGTTTGCAAAGGATTCTGGGTAACAGAACCTGGTCAGAGCCCCACAAGTCACCCCATCATTGATTCCCCTAGGACTCTAGTGTTAAAAAATGTACAGGTTTGGTAGGTTTCCCTAGGTGCCGGCTGAGCTAGAGGCCAAAATCTACAGGTAGGCATTTTGCAAAAATCACCTCAGTTTTCTTTCAAAAAATGTGATGTGTCTACGTTGTGTTTTGGGGCGTTTCTTGTCACGGGCGCTAGGCCTACCCACACAAGTGAGGTATCATTTTTATCGGGAGACTTGGGGTTCCCCTGGGTGGAAGGAAATTTGTGGCTCCTCTCAGATTCCAGAACTTTCTGTCACCGAAACGTGAGGAAAATGTGTTTTTTTAGCCAAATTTTGAGGTTTGCAAAGGATTCTGGGTACCAGAACCTGATCAGAGCCCCACAAGTCACCCCATCTTGGATTCCCCTAGGTCTCTAGTTTTCAAAAATGCACAGGTTTGGTAGGTTTCCATAGGTGCCGACTGAGCTAGAGGCCAAAATCTACAGGTAGGCACTTTGCAAAAATCCCCTCTGTTTTCTTTAAAAAAATGTGATGTATACACGTTATGTTTTGGGGCGTTTCTTGTCACGGGCGCTAGGCCTACCCACACAAGTGAGGTATCATTTTTATCGGGAGACTTGGGGTTCCCCTGGGTGGAAGGAAATTTGTGGCTCCTCTCAGATTCCAGAACTTTCTGTCACCGAAATGTGAGGAAAATGTGTTTTTTTAGCCAAATTTTGAGGTTTGCAAAGGATTCTGGGTAACAGAACCTGGTCAGAGCCCCACAAGTCACCCCATCCTGGATTCCCCTAGGTCTCTAGTTTTCAAAAATGCACAGGTTTGGTAGGTTTACCTAGGTGCCGGCTGAGCTAGAGGCCAAAATCTACAGGTAGGCACTTTGCAAAAATCACCTCTTTTTTCTTTAAAAAATTGGATGTGTCTACGTTGTGTTTTGGGGCATTTCCTGTCACAGGCGCTAGGCCTACCCACACAAGTGAGGTATCATTTTTATCGGGAGACTTTGGGGAACGCTGGGTGGATGGAAATTTGTGGCTCCTCTCAAAGGATTCTGGGTAACAGAACCTGGTCAGAGCCCCACAAGTCACCCCATCATTGATTCCCCTAGGACTCTAGTGTTAAAAAATGCACAGGTTTGGTAGGTTTCCCTAGGTGCCGGCTGAGCTAGAGGCCAAAATCTACAGGTAGGCATTTTGCAAAAATCACCTCAGTTTTCTTTAAAAAATGTGATGTATACACGTTATGTTTTGGGGCGTTTCTTGTCACGGGCGCTAGGCCTACCCACACAAGTGAGGTATCATTTTTATCGGGAGACTTGGGGTTCCCCTGGGTGGAAGGAAATTTGTGGCTCCTCTCAGATTCCAGAACTTTCTGTCACCGAAACGTGAGGAAAATGTGTTTTTTTAGCCAAATTTTGAGGTTTGCAAAGGATTCTGGGTAACAGAACCTGGTCAGAGCCCCACAAGTCACCCCATCTTGGATTCCCCTAGGTCTCTAGTTTTCAAAAATGCACAGGTTTGGTAGGTTTCCCTAGGTGCCGACTGAGCTAGAGGCTAAAATCTACAGGTAGGCACTTTGCAAAAAACATCTCTGTTTTAAAAAAAAAATTTGATGTGTCCACGTTATGTTTTGGGGCATTTCCTGTCACGGGCGCTAGGCCCAACCCACACAAGTGAGGTATCATTTTCATCGGGAGACTTGGGGGAACGCTGGGTGGAAGGAAATTTGTGGCTCCTCTCAGATTCTAGAAATTTCTGTCACCGAAATGTGAGGAAAATGTGTTTTTTTAGCCAAATTTTGAGGTTTGCAAAGGATTCTGGGTAACAGAACCTGGTCAGAGCCCCACAAGTCACCCCATCATGGATTCCCTTAGGACTCTAGTGTTAAAAAATGCACAGGTTTGGTAGATTTCCCTAGGTGCCGGCTGAGCTAGAGGCCAAAATCTACAGGTAGGCACTTTGCAAAAAACACCTCTGTTTTCTTTAAAAAAATGTGATGTGTCCACGTTGTGTTTTGGGGCGTTTCCTGTCACGGGCGCTAGGCCTACCCACACAAGTGAGGTATCATTTTTATTGGGAGACTTGGGGTTCCCCTGGGTGGAAGGAAATTTGAGGCTCCTCTCAGATTCCAGAACTTTCTGTCACCGAAATGTGAGGAAAATATTTTATTTTAGTGAAATTTTGAGGTTTGCAAAGGATTCTGGGTAACAGAACCTGGTCAGAGCCCCACAAGTCACCCCATCTTGGATTCCCCTAGGTCTCTAGTTTAAATAAATGCACAGGTTTGGTAGGTTTCCCTAGGTGCCGGCTGAGCTAGAGGCCAGAATCTACAAGTAGGCACTTTGCAAAAATCACCTCTGTTTTCTTTAAAAAAAAATTGATGTGTCTACGCTGGGTGGAAGGAAATTTGTGGCTCCTCTCAGATTCTAGAAATTTCTGTCACCGAAATGTGAGGAAAATGTGTTTTTTTAGCCAAATTTTGAGGTTTGCAAAGGATTCTGGGTAACAGAACCTGGTCAGAGCCCCACAAGTCACCCCATCATGGATTCCCTTAGGACTCTAGTGTTAAAAAATGCACAGGTTTGGTAGATTTCCCTAGGTGCCGGCTGAGCTAGAGGCCAAAATCTACAGGTAGGCACTTTGCAAAAAACACCTCTGTTTTCTTTAAAAAAATGTGATGTGTCCACGTTGTGTTTTGGGGCGTTTCCTGTCACGGGCGCTAGGCCTACCCACACAAGTGAGGTATCATTTTTATTGGGAGACTTGGGGTTCCCCTGGGTGGAAGGAAATTTGAGGCTCCTCTCAGATTCCAGAACTTTCTGTCACCGAAATGTGAGGAAAATATTTTATTTTAGTGAAATTTTGAGGTTTGCAAAGGATTCTGGGTAACAGAACCTGGTCAGAGCCCCACAAGTCACCCCATCTTGGATTCCCCTAGGTCTCTAGTTTAAATAAATGCACAGGTTTGGTAGGTTTCCCTAGGTGCCGGCTGAGCTAGAGGCCAAAATCTACAGGTAGGCACTTTGCAAAAATCACCTCTGTTTTCTTTAAAAAAAAATTGATGTGTCTACGTTGTGTTTTGGGGCGTTTCCTGTCACAGGCGCTAGGCCTACCCACACAAGTGAGGGATCATTTTTATCGGGAGACTTTGGGGAACGCTGGGTGGACGGAAATTTGAGGCTCCTCTCAGATTTCATAACTTTCTGTCACCGAAATGTGAGGAAAATGTGTTTTTTTAGCCAAATTTTGAGGTTTGCAAAGGATTCTGGGTAACAGAACCTGGTCAGAGCCCCACAAGTCACCCCATCATTGATTCCCCTAGGACTCTAGTGTTAAAAAATGCACAGGTTTGGTAGGTTTCCCTAGGTGCCGGCTGAGCTAGAGGCCAAAATCTACAGGTAGGCATTTTGCAAAAATCACCTCAGTTTTCTTTAAAAAAATGTGATGTGTCCACGTTGTGTTTTGGGGCGTTTCTTGTCACGGGCGCTAGGCCTACCCACACAAGTGAGGTATCATTTTTATCGGGAGACTTGGGGTTCCCCTGGGTGGAAGGAAATTTGTGGCTCCTCTCAGATTCCAGAACTTTCTGTCTCCGAAATGTGAGGAAAATTTGTTTTTTTAGCCACATTTTGAGGTTTGCAAAGGATTCTGGGTAACAGAACCTGGTCCGAGCCCCACAAGTCATCCCATCTTGAATTCCCCTAGGTCTCTAGTTTTCAAAAATGCACAGGTTTGGTAGGTTTCCCTAGGTGCCGACTGAGCTAGAGGCTAAAATCTACAGGTAGGCACTTTGCAAAAAACACCTCTGTTTTTTTCAAAAAATTTGATGTGTCCACGTTATGTTTTGGGGCATTTCCTGTCACGGGCGCTGGCCTACCCACACAAGTGAGGTATCATTTTTATTGGGAGACTTGGGGTTCCCCTGGGTGGAAGGAAATTTGTGGCTCCTCTCAGATTCCAGAACTTTCTGTCTCCGAAATGTGAGGAAAATGTGTTTTTTTTAGCCAAATTTTGAGGTTTGCAAAGGATTCTGGGTAACAGAACCTGGTCCGAGCCCCACAAGTCACCCCATCTTGGATTCCCCTAGGTCTCTAGTTTTCAAAAATGCACCGGTTTGGTAGGTTTACCTAGGTGCCGGCTGAGCTAGAGGCCAAAATCTACAGGTAGGCACTTTGCAAAAATCACCTCTGTTTTCTTAAAAAAATTGTATGTGTCTACCTTGTGTTTTGGGGCGTTTCCTGTCACAGGCGCTAGGCCTACCCACACAAGTGAGGTATCATTTTTATCGGGAGACTTCGGGGAACGCTGGGTGGACGGAAATTTGTAGCTCCTCTCAGATTCCAGAACTTTCTGTCACCAAAATGTGAGGAAAATGTGTTTTTTTTACCCACATTTTGAGGTTTGCAAAGGATTCTGGGTAACAGAACCTGGTCAGAGCCCCACAAGTCACTCCATCTTGGATTCCCCTAGGTCTCTAGTTTTAAAAAATGCACAGGTTTGGTAGGTTTCCCTAGGTGCCGGCTGAGCTAGAGGTTAAAATCTACAGGTAGGCACTTTGCAAAAAACACCTCTGTTTTTTTCAAAATATGTGATGTGTCCACGTTATGTTTTGGGGCATTTCCTGCCACGGGCGCTAGGCCCAACCCACACAAGTGAGGTATCATTTTCATCGGGAGACTTGGGGGAACGCTGGGTGGAAGGAAATTTGTGGCTCCTCTCAGATTCTAGAAATTTCTGCCACCGAAATGTGAGGAAAATGTGTTTTTTTTTGCCAAATTTTGAGGTTTGCAAAGGATTCTGGGTAACAGAACCTGGTCAGAGCCCCACAAGTCACCCCATCATTGATTCCCCTAGGACTCTAGTGTTCAAAAATGCACAGGTTTGGTAAGTTTCCCTAGGTGCTGGCTGAGCTAGAGGCCAAAATCTACAGGTAGGCACTTTGCAAAAATCACCTCAGTTTTCTTTAAAAAAATGTGATGTGTCCACGTTGTGTTTTGGGGCGTTTCTTGTCACGGGCCCTAGGCCTACCCACACAAGTGAGGTATCATTTTTATTGGGAGACTTGGGGTTCCCCTGGGTGGAAGGAAATTTGTGGCTCCTCTCAGATTCCAGAACTTTCTGTCACCGAAATGTGAGGAAAATGTATTTGTTTAGCCAAATTTTGAGGTTTGCAAAGGATTCTGGGTAACAGAACCTGGTCAGAGCCCCACAAGTCACCCCATCTTGGATTCCCCTAGGTCTCTAGTTTAAAAAAATGCACAGGTTTGGTAGGTTTCCCTAGGTGCCGGCTGAGCTAGAGGCCAAAATCTACAGGTAGGCACTTTGCAAAAATCACCTCTATTTTCTTTAAAAAAAATGTGATGTGTCTACGTTGTGTTTTGGGGCGTTTCCTGTCACAGGCGCTAGGCCTACCCACACAAGTGAGGTATCATTTTTATCGGGAGACTTTGGGGAACGCTAGGTGGACGGAAATTTGTGGCTTCTCTCAGATTTCATAACTTTCTGTCACCGAAATGTGAGGAAAATGGGTTTTTTAGCCAAATTTTGAGGTTTGCAAAGGATTCTGGGTAACAGAACCTGGTCAGAGCCCCACAAGTCACCCCATCATTGATTCCCCTAGGACTCTAGTGTTCAAAAATGCACAGGTTTGGTAGGTTTCCCTAGGTGCCGGCTGAGCTAGAGGCCAAAATCTACAGGTAGGCATTTTGCAAAAATCACCTCAGTTTTCTTTAAAAAAATGTGATGTGTCCACGTTGTGTTTTGGGGCGTTTCCTGTCATGGGCGCTAGGCCTACCCACACAAGTGAGGTATCATTTTTATCGGGAGACTTGGGGTTCCCCTGGGTGGATGGAAATTTGTGGCTCCTCTCAGATTCCAGAACTTTCTGTCTCCGAAATGTGAGGAAAATGTGTTTTTTTAGCCACATTTTGAGGTTTGCAAAGGATTCTGGGTAACAGAACCTGGTCCGAGCCCCACAAGTCACCCCATCTTGGATTCCCCTAGGTCTCTAGTTTTCAAAAATGCACCGGTTTGGTAGGTTTACCTAGGTGCCGGCTGAGCAGAGGCCAAAATCTACGGTAGGCACTTTGCAAAAATCACCTCTGTTTTCTTTAAAAAATTGGATGTGTCTACGTTGTGTTTTGGGGCGTTTCCTGTCACAGGCGCTAGGCCTACCCACACAAGTGAGGTATCATTTTTATCGGGAGACTTGGGGGAACGCTGGGTGGAAGGAAATTTGTGGCTCTTCTCAGATTCCAGAAATTTCTGTCACCGAAATGTGAGGAAAATGTGTTTTTTTAGCCAAATTTTGAGGTTTGCAAAGGATTCTGGGTAACAGAACCTGGTCAGAGCCCCACAAGTCACCCCATCATTGATTCCCCTAGGACTCTAGTGTTCAAAAATGCACAGGTTTGGTAGGTTTCCCTAGGTGCTGGCTGAGCTAGAGGCCAAAATCTACAGGTAGGCACTTTGCAAAAATCACCTCAGTTTTCTTTCAAAAAATGTGATGTGTCCACGTTGTGTTTTGGGGCGTTTCTTGTCATGGGCGCTGGCCTACCCACACAAGTGAGGTATCATTTTTATTGGGAGACTTGGGGTTCCCCTGGGTGGAAGGAAATTTGTGGCTCCTCTCAGATTCCAGAACTTTCTGTCACCGAAATTTGAGGAAAATGTTTTTTTTTAGCCAAATTTTGAGGTTTGCAAAGGATTCTGGGTAACAGAACCTGGTCAGAGCCCCACAAGTCACCCCATCTTGGATTCCCCTAGGTCTCTAGTTTAAAAAAATGCACAGGTTTGGTAGGTTTTCCTAGGTGCCGGCTGAGCTAGAGGCCAAAATCTACAGGTAGGCACTTTGCAAAAATCACCTCTGTTTTCTTTAAAAAAATGTGATGTGTCTACGTTGTGTTTTGGGGCGTTTCCTGTCACAGGCGCTAGGCCTACCCACACAAGTGAGGTATCATTTTTATCGGGGGACTTTGGGGAACGCTGGGTGGACGGAAATTTGTGGCTCCTCTCAGATTTCAGAACTTTCTGTCACCGAAATGTGAGGAAAATGTGTTTTTTTTAGCCAATTTTAAGGTTTGCAAAGGATTCTGGGTAACAGAACCTGGTCAGAGCCCCACAAGTCACCCATCATTGATTCCCCTAGGACTCTAGTGTTAAAAAATGTACAGGTTTGGTAGGTTTCCCTAGGTGCCGGCTGAGCTAGAGGCCAAAATCTACAGGTAGGCATTTTGCAAAAATCACCTCAGTTTTCTTTCAAAAAATGTGATGTGTCTACGTTGTGTTTTGGGGCGTTTCTTGTCACGGGCGCTAGGCCTACCCACACAAGTGAGGTATCATTTTTATCGGGAGACTTGGGGTTCCCCTGGGTGGAAGGAAATTTGTGGCTCCTCTCAGATTCCAGAACTTTCTGTCACCGAAACGTGAGGAAAATGTGTTTTTTTAGCCAAATTTTGAGGTTTGCAAAGGATTCTGGGTACCAGAACCTGATCAGAGCCCCACAAGTCACCCCATCTTGGATTCCCCTAGGTCTCTAGTTTTCAAAAATGCACAGGTTTGGTAGGTTTCCATAGGTGCCAACTGAGCTAGAGGCCAAAATCTACAGGTAGGCACTTTGCAAAAATCCCCTCTGTTTTCTTTAAAAAAATGTGATGTATACACGTTATGTTTTGGGGCGTTTCTTGTCACGGGCGCTAGGCCTACCCACACAAGTGAGGTATCATTTTTATCGGGAGACTTGGGGTTCCCCTGGGTGGAAGGAAATTTGTGGCTCCTCTCAGATTCCAGAACTTTCTGTCACCGAAACGTGAGGAAAATGTGTTTTTTTAGCCAAATTTTGAGGTTTGCAAAGGATTCTGGGTAACAGAACCTGGTCAGAGCCCCACAAGTCACCCCATCCTGGATTCCCCTAGGTCTCTAGTTTTCAAAAATGCACAGGTTTGGTAGGTTTACCTAGGTGCCGGCTGAGCTAGAGGCCAAAATCTACAGGTAGGCACTTTGCAAAAATCACCTCTTTTTTCTTTAAAAAATTGGATGTGTCTACGTTGTGTTTTGGGGCATTTCCTGTCACAGGCGCTAGGCCTACCCACACAAGTGAGGTATCATTTTTATCGGGAGACTTTGGGAACGCTGGGTGGATGGAAATTTGTGGCTCCTCTCAGATTCCAGAACTTTCTGTCACCGAAATGTGAGGAAAATGTGTTTTTTTAGCCAAATGTTGAGGTTTGCAAAGGATTCTGGGTAACAGAACCTGGTCAGAGCCCCACAAGTCACCCCATCATTGATTCCCCTAGGACTCTAGTGTTAAAAAATGCACAGGTTTGGTAGGTTTCCCTAGGTGCCGGCTGAGCTAGAGGCCAAAATCTACAGGTAGGCATTTTGCAAAAATCACCTCAGTTTTCTTTAAAAAAATGTGATGTACACACGTTATGTTTTGGGGCGTTTCTTGTCACGGGCGCTAGGCCTACCCACACAAGTGAGGTATCATTTTTATCGGGAGACTTGGGGTTCCCCTGGGTGGAAGGAAATTTGTGGCTCCTCTCAGATTCCAGAACTTTCTGTCACCGAAACGTGAGGAAAATGTGTTTTTTTTAGCCAAATTTTGAGGTTTGCAAAGGATTCTGGGTAACAGAACCTGGTCAGAGCCCCACAAGTCACCCCATCTTGGATTCCCCTAGGTCTCTAGTTTTCAAAATGTACAGGTTTGGTAGGTTTACCTAGGTGCTGGCTGAGCTAGAGGCCAAAATCTACAGGTAGGCACTTTGCAAAATCACCTCTGTTTTCTTTAAAAAATTGGATGTGTCTACGTTGTGTTTTGGGGCGTTTCCTGTCACAGGCGCTAGGCCTACCCACACAAGTGAGGTATAATTTTTATCGGGAGACTTCGGGGAACGCTGGGTGGACGGAAATTTGTGTCTCCTCTTAGATTCCAGAACTTTCTGTCACCGAAATGTGAGGAAAATGTGTTTTTTTAGCCAAATTTTGAGGTTTGCAAAGGATTCTGGGTAACAGAACCTGGTCAGAGCCCCACAAGTCACCCCTTCATGGATTCCCCTAGGACTCTAGTGTTAAAAAATGCACAGGTTTGGTAGGTTTCCCTAGGTGCCGGCTCAGCTAGAGGCCAAAATCTACAAGTAGGCACTTTGCAAAAAACACCTCTGTTTTCTTTAACCCCTTCGCTGCCAGGCCTTTTCCCCCTCCTGTGCCAGGCCCTTTTTTGCCTATTTGGGGCAGTTCGCGCTTAGGCCCTCATAACTTTTTGTCCACATAAGCTAACCAAGCCAAATTTGCGTCCTTTTTTTCCAACATCCTAGGGATTCTAAAGGTACCCAGACTTTGTGGGTTCCCCTGAAGGAGGCCAAGAAATTGGCCAAAATACAGTGAAAATTTAGTTTTTTAAAAAAAATTGGAAAAAGGGGCTGCAGAAGAAGGCTTGTGGTTTTTCCCCTGAAAATGGCATCAACAAAGGGTCTGCGGTGCTAAACTCAGCAGCTTCCCAGCTTTCAGGAACAGGCAGACTTGAATCCGAAAACCCAATTTTTCAACACAATTTTGGCATTTTACTGGGGCATACCCCATTTGTGCAATTTTTTGTGCTTTCAGCCTCCTTCCAGTCAGTGACAGGAATGGTCATGAAACCAATGCTGGATCCCAGAAACCTAAACATTTCTGAAAAGTAGACAAAATTCTGAATTCAGCAAGGGGTCATTTGTGTAGATCCTACAAGGGTTTCCTACAGAAAATAACAGCTGAAAAAGAAAAATATTGAAATTGAGGTGAAAAAACCATCAATGTTTCTCTACGTTTTACTCTGTAACTTTTCCCTGCAATGTCAGATTATCGAAAGCAATATACCGTTACGTCTGCTGGATTCCTCTGGTTGCGGGGATATATAGGGTTTGTAGGTTCATCAAGAACCCGAGGAACCCAGAGCCAATAAATGAGCTGCACCCTGCAGTGCGTTTTCATTCTATACCGGGTATACAGCAATTCATTTGCTGAAATATAAGGAGTAAAAAATTGCTATCAAGA